>NW_027362764.1:523476668-524676668 GCF_046119375.1 Phyllobates terribilis | reverse complement strand
GACACCTGTGCTAATTAGTTTGGCAGGTGTGTCCAATGAAAGGCAAGACTACTTAAGAAGGCTCTCTCACATTATTAAGCAGCCTACATTTTCTGCCAAAATGGGAAAGAAAAAGGATGTGTCGGCTGCTGAGAAGCAACAAATTGTGGAGTGTTTAGGTCAAGGCATGACTACAATCAACATTGTGCGATGATCAGGATGAAGTGTCCTGGCAATCAAGAAGTATGTAGCTGATTCACAGTACACACGTGTGCGTGCTGATAAGGGCAAATTGAGGACTCTTTCCTACAGGCAATTACGTCAGGTTGAAAGAGCAGCGGCAAAAAAGCCTTGTCATAGCAGCAGACAAGTTTTTGAAGCTGCTTGTGCCTCCAACGTCCCCCGAACAACAAGATGCAGGGTCCTTCAGAGGTTTGCAGCTGTGCATGCGCCATCCTGTCGACCTCCTCTATCCACTTCACACAAGCAGAAACGGCTCCAGTGGGCCAAACATTACATGAAGACTGATTTCAAAACTGTTTTGTTCACGGATGAGTGCCGTGCAGCGCTCGATGGTCCAGATGGATGGAGTGGAGGATGGCTGGTTGATGGACACCCCACGCAAACACGGCTACAGCGCCAACAAGGAGGAGGTGGAGTAATGTTTTGGGCTGGAATCATGGGGAGAGAGATTGTCGGCCCCTTTAGGATCCCTGAAGGCGCTAAAGATGAACTCCATAATGTATGTGGATTTTCTCAAACAGCACTTCCTGCCATGGTTCAAGAAGAAGAACCGTGTATTTCACAGCAAGATCATTTTTCTGCATGATAATGCACCATCTCATGCTGCACATAAAACATCTGCATCTCTGGATGATATGGGCATAAAAGGGGACAAACTTATGGTGTGACCCCCATGCTCCCCTGACCTCTACCCCATTCAGAACCTTTGGAGCATCATTAAAAGGAGAGTCTATGATGGCGGGAGGCAGTTCACATCTAAGCAACAGCTCTGGGAGGGTATTCTGTCCTCATGCAAAACAATTGAAGCAGAAACCATCCAAAACCTGACAAATTCAATGGACGAGAGAGTTCAGAAGCTCCTTTCGAACAAGGGGTCCTATGTGAAAATGTAACATCACCTAGAATAAAGTTTTGAGTTGAAAACTGTTTGATTTCAGTTTCTAACAACCTGCTAATGCTTATAATTTCAAAAATGACCATTTTTTTGGTCTTTATTAAAATGAAAAGGTTGATCGAAAAGTTTGGGGGATCTAAGAGTGTGGCAACCCAGTAGTCATGATTACTTCGAATTCTGACAATATGAGGGTCATGCTGCAGGTAGTGCAGCAAGAAGGCACTTATGTGCCTTGCGCATCTCGGAGCCCCAAAATTATTTTCCGGGCTAGATGCAGCTAAAAATTATTTTTAATTTTAAATCTGGTGAAGCTTTAGTATAGATGGCCTAATAGGATCAGTGCTGCACACTGCTACAAAGCCCAAATTATTTTCCAGTCAAGATACAGATAAACATGATTAGTAATTTGAAAGCTTAAAACGGTTGGTAGGGTGATTTTAACCAATCATCAAGCTTTTACTCTCCCCAGGATGACACAGGGGTAGAAAAGTCGTTTCGGATCCATGATTTGTTCATCTTTATGAACGTGAGTCTGTCTACATTATCAGTGGAGAGCCGCGTGCGCTTATCTGTCAGCACACCACCAGCAGCGCTGAACACACGTTCAGACAGAACGCTGGCTGCGGGGCATGACAAGATCTCCAAGGCGTAAGTGGCTAGCTCCGGCCATTTATCCAGATTGGAAGCCCAAAAAGAGCAAGGGTCCAGTGACACAGTCGTGGCTTCAATGTTTACTTGGAGATACTCCTGTACCATCGTCTCTAGGCGTTGACTATGTGTCAGACTTCTTGTCTCCTGTGGCCTTGCAAAGGATGGGCTAAAAAAGTGGTGAAATGATTCCGCAAAATTGATGTTACCAGCAGATACTGTGGTTCTGTTACGGTTTGAGTGCTGAACACTTGACGGTCCCACGGTTGGCAAGTTGGAACTGTGAGATTCACTACGTGCACCACTGGTATTTTGTGGAAAAGCACATGTAAGATTCTGCAACAGTCTCTGCTGATACTCCTGCATGCGTGCATCCCTTTCTATGGCAGGAATAATTTCTGCAAATTTACTTTTGTACCGGGGATCTAACAGTGTGGCAACCCAGTAGTCAGGATTATTTCTAATTCTCACAATTCGAGGGTCATGTTGCAGGTAGTGCAGCAAGAAGGCACTCATGTGTGTTGCGCATCCAGGAGCACCAAGTCCCTGTTGTGTTGGTGGCGAGGTAACAATCATGCTTCCTTCCTCTGTCCTCTCCCCCCAACCTCGCACAACAGAAATGTGATCAAGGTCTCCCTCATCTGATGAGTCTTCCATCAGTTCGTCCTCCACTTCTTCCTGGGCTCCTGCACCTTCCTCACTAGTTTGGCTGCTACCATGCGCCCTGGTAAAACCATCTCCCCCACCCTCACATGCCTGCCGCCTTGGTGCTGCCGACCGTCTGGACCTTGCAGATGTTAGCCCTTCCGCATACAACTCCTCCTCCTCTACTTCCTCCACCTCCTCTTGTGCCACCACCTGACTCCGAATTCTGTTTAACATGTGCTCCAGCATGTAAATCACCGGAATAGTCATGCTGATAATGGCATCGTCAGCACTAAACATCTTCGTCGCCATTTCAAAACTGTGCAGAAGGGTGCATAGGTCCCTGATCTGAGACCACTCCTCCAGCGTGATTTGCCCCACCTCTGAATCTCGTTGGCCCAGGCTATACGTCAGAACGTATTGCACCAGAGCTTGTCGGTGCTGCCACAGTCGCTGCAACATGTGCAGAGTTGAATTCCACCGGGTAGGCACATCGCATTTTAGCCGGTGAAGTGGCAGGCCCAACGACTTCTGTAGAGATGTAAGTCGCTGAGCTGCGGGATGCGAACGGCGGAAGTGAGCACACAGCGACCGTGCCCTCTGCAGAAGGCCGTCTAGTCTGGGATAGTGGGCTAAAAATTTCTGGACAACCAGGTTCAACACGTGAGCCATACAAGGCACGTGTGTGACATTGCCCCGGCGAAGGGCCGCACCCAGGTTTGCAGCATTGTCGCACACGGCCTTCCCTGGTTTCAGGTCCAGTGGAGACAACCATTCATGAAATTGGTTCTCCAGAGCTGACCACAACTCCTCAGCTGTGTGACTCACATTTCCCAGACATTTCAATGTAAAAACCGCCTGATGACGTTGAGCCCTACTGCCAGCATAGTAAGGAGGTGTGCAGGATCCCTTCTGCGCAGTTAGAAAGCTTGTGGCATGACCAGACAGGCTTTGGGTGCAGGTGGAAGACCGAGAGGAGGTTGAGGAGGCAGAAGCAGTGGAGGAACTTTGACATAAAGAGGATTGACGCACAACTCGTGGGGACGGCAAGACTTGGACAGCAGCCCCTTGTCCTGCTGTCACCATAGTTACCCAGTGCCCAGTCAGCGACATGTAACGCCCCTGTCCATGCCTACTCGTCCAAGTGTCTGTGGTGAAATGCACCCTGTCACACACAGAGTTTCTCAAAGAAGCGGTGATGTTGTGTGCGACATGCTGGTGGAGCGCAGGCACACCTTTCTTTGAGAAGTAGTGCCGACTGTGCATCTGGTACTGGGGCACTGCGACGGACATAAGGTCTCGAAAATCCTCTGTGTCCACCAGGCGGAAAGGCAGCATTTCTGTAGCCAAGAGCTTGCAGATGGTGAAATTCAACCTCTTAGCTTTCTCATGGCTAGGAGGAAATGGTCTTTTACTTGTCCACATCTGAGGGACCGAGGGCTGGCTATTGTGCTTAGACGGGGTTGATAAGGGTGTCCCCGGCAAACTGCCGGTCTGTGAGGAAGATGCAGGCGGACATGTTAGGTTGCCTTGATCCAAAGGTGGTGCTATCGATGTCGGACAGCGCTCAACACCAGCTGGTGTTACCACCTCCAAAGAAAATGATGACCTGCCAATCACGCTGGCTGTCGTCACTAGCATCTTCCTCCACCTCCTCTGCTGACCTCATCTCTTGGCTGACTGTGGGTTGACAGTAAGTGGGATCTTCGACCTCATCATCATCACCCTGTGCGTTATCACACCCGTCGTCCTCAGAGCCAACCTGTTCCTGCCCTGACAAAAAACTAAAGTTGTCGCTCCAATCAGGTATTTGAGTCTTATCATCGTCTTCCTCATTGTCTCCACCAACAGGAGTTACAGTTTGGGAATGAGGGTCTACATTATGGTCAGAACCTTCTGCGTCTGGTCCTGGATCCGACTCATAAAGATTCTGGGCATCAGTGCAGATCATTTCCTCGTCTGGATTCACAGAAGCGCTGGAGTCGACCTCTGATTCCCAGGCTATAGTATGAGTAAACAGCTCTGCAGACTCAACCATCTGTTCTACCTCATACTCAGACGGGCAGCTGGAGATTTGGGAGCTGTGAGGAAGCAAGTGCGATTTGGGTGACACCTTTGAGGACTGGAGTATTTGTGATGTTGAAGTTGATGTGGAGGAGAGACCACTTAAAGGAGCACTTGATATCCGTTGAAGAACCTGCTGTTTTTGTGCCTCATCTGGAATTTGTAGCGATTGGCGTGGCCGTAAGAAAGGGATCTTATCACATTGTCCGCTAAAAGAAGTAGACATTTTAGTTTGGCTGGAAGATGGTCTTTCTTCTGCAGATGTTACTGTTGCTTTAACACCTACCCCACGGACACAACCTTTTTTCCCCTTCCCAACACGCCTATTCCCCTTTCCACCAGCAGCAGGCCTTTTTCCACTCATTTTGGTGGTTAACTAATTCACAACTCTGGAGTTGTTTGCACAAAAAAACAATGGATGGTAACCGAGCAGAGCTGAGTGGCCAAACTGTGGTATTAGGCCAAAACTATTGGCTGGGTTAGATGCAGAAAAAAATTATTTTGAATTTGCAACCTGATGGAGGTCAGTATAGATGGACTAACACAAATAGTCCCACACACTGCTAGAAGCCCAAATATTTTTTCAGAGGTACTGTAGATGCAGATAAAAATTATTTTTAATTTGCAACCTGATGGAGGTCAGTATAGATGGACTAATAGACCAAGTCCCACACACCGCTAGAAGCCCAAATATTTTTTCAGAGCTAGATGCAGAAAAAAATTATTTTTAATTTGCAACCTGATGGAGGTCAGTATAGATGGACTAATAGACCAAGTCCCACACACCGCTAGAAGCCCAAATATTTTTTCAGAGCTAGATGCAGAAAAAAATTATATTCAGTTTGCAACCTGATGGAGGTCAGTATAGATGGACTAATAGAATGATGCTATGCCCAAAAGATTTTACTTCACTAGGTGCAGTAAAAAAATTGGTATTCTATACACAGGTGTTATATCTTGCAACACAGATAGGCTACTCCACTGACTAACACACTCTGCAATAGGCCAAAAAGGATTAGCTTTGCAAGATTCAGCCAAATGCTGTGAAAAAAACTTGCACAGCACTGGCACAGACCTGCCTGGCAAAAACTGATAGGAACTCATGTAACCTAGTCCTGAAAAGGACTCCAATTACAATTAGTCTTTACTCCCACAACCTATCTATTTAAGAGCACAGACCTCCCTGATAAAAGTCGTAGGAAATGCTGTAACCTAGTCCTTAAAAGGACTGCAATCACAACTATTCCCTACTCCCAAGCTATCTGTATATTTGTGCGAAAATTGGCTTGAAATTAACAAGGTATTGTTATGTTCTGCTACCAAAGCTAAGGAAAGAGAGGAGATCTGTCCCTACTATAAGACTCAGCTGAATCCCTACGATGTAACAGGGAACCTGATCCTGCGATCAGACCTGCTAAAGTCCTAATCTAGTCTGTACGAAGACCTATAGATGTGGGGAGGGAATCCCTACAAGTACTAAGGACTGGGAGGAATATGGGACACCTCCTAACAGAAATAGTAGCAGACAGACGAACAAACAAAATAGATAGAACATAGAGGTCCGTAGACCAAGCAAACTAACAGAGTTAGATACAGAGCACAGGCTAGCTAGAAAGTAGTTATACAATGAAGTCCAGCAAAGCCAGAAGGGCGGAGCAGGATTAAATAGGCCAACAAGGTCATGTGACTAGCAAAGGAAAAAAAACCTAACAGCAAGGTTCTAACAGTACCCCCCCTTCTAAGAGGATCCTCCGGATCCCCTAGGACCAGGCTTATCAGGAAATCTCCTGTGAAACGCTCTGATAAGTCTGGACGCGGAAACATCATCTGACCTCACCCAAGAGTTATCCTCGGGTCCGAAACCTTTCCAGGCCACAAGATACTGCAAACTACCTCTATACCGTCTAGAGTCAAGGATGCGAGAAATTTCATATTCCCCGTCCTCCACCACCGGAGGAACAGAGGCAGAGGCGTCACCATCCGACACAACAGCTTTTTTTAACAGAGAGACATGAAAGACCGGATTAATTCTCCAGGAGGTAGGAACCTCCAACCTAACAGCAGATTGGTTGACAACCTGAAGCACCTTAAAGGGCCCTACAAACTTGGGACCTAATTTCTTAGAAGGAATCCTCAACCGCAGATTCCTAGAGGACAACCAAACCATGTCACCAACAGCGAACAAAACCTCCTGTCGTTTCCTATCAAAGTAGTCTTTAGATTTTCTGTTGGCCTCCTGAAGATTACCACGCACATCCGTCCAAACTCTTTCCAAATCACCGGAAAAATTCTCCTCCTCAGGCACGGCAGATCCCAACTTGGAGAACGACCCAAACGACGGATGTCTCCCAGAACAACAAAAAAAAGGCGAACAACCAGCAGAAGAAGATGTATGATTGTTCAGAGCAAATTCGGCAAGTGGCAGAAACTCAGACCACCCCTCTTGATTGTCTGCCACAAAACAACGCAAGAACTGCTCAACATCCTGGTTTTTCCTTTCTGTCTGGCCATTAGATTCAGGATGATATCCGGACGAAAACGACAAATGAATTCCCAACCTGTCACAAAAGGCACGCCAAAAACGAGCCACGAACTGAGGACCCCTATCAGAAACAATGTCAGTAGGAACGCCATGAAGTCTGACAATTTCCTTGACAAAGGCCTTAGCGAGAGTTTTAGCGCAGGGCAGTTTGACGAAGGGAACCAAGTGACACATCTTGCTAAAACGGTCCACGATCACCCAGATGACAGTAAAACCCTCAGAGGGGGGAAGGTCAGTTATAAAGTCCATAGCCAAATGTGTCCAAGGAGCACTGGGGACCTCCAAAGGACAAAGCAACCCCGCAGCAGGAGTATGTGAGGACTTAGATCTAGCACATATAGTACATTGGCGCACCCACTTAATGACTTCCTTCTGCCATCCAGGCCACCAAAAACTGCGACCCACCAGTCTCTTGGTCTCAGAGATTCCGGGATGACCTGCCAACCGAGATTCGTGACACTCAACAAACAAATCTCTCCTAAAGGTCTCAGGCACAAACAACCTCCCATGAGGAGTGTTAGATGGGGCATTCTCCTGAGCTTTAAGAATCTCATCTTCCAAAACGGAGTCTAAAGCAGCTATCACAACACCTTCTTGTAAAATGTTTTCCTCTTTCTCAGCACCGACTATGGGAGAAAAACTGCAAGACAAGGCATCCGCCTTAACATTCTTAGTACCAGGGATGTAAGTAACGGAGAAATTAAACCGCGAGAAAAACAGTGCCCACCTAGCCTGACGGGCATTCAGGCGCTTGGCAGCATCAAGATATATCAGATTTTTATGATCCGTAAGAACCTGAACGGGAAATTCCGCACCTTCCAAGAAGTGGCGCCAGTGTTCAAATGCGAGTTTAATAGCCAATAATTCCCGATTACCAATATCGTAATTCAGTTCAGTCTCCGAAAATTTTTTTGAAAAAAAGGCACAGGGATGTAATCCATCCCCGTTATCCTGAGACAATACTGCGCCAACCCCCACAGAGGAAGCATCAACCTCAACCAAAAACGGCCTAGTAACATCAGGCTGCATAAGGATGGGAGCAGAGGTGAACCTCTCCTTGAGATAAACAAAAGCTTCAATGGCCTCAGAAGACCACTGAACCGCATCAGCACCTTTCCTGGTGAGATCAGTCAGAGGTTTGACAATACTAGAAAAATTTTTTATGAATTTTCTGTAGTAATTGGCGAAACCCAAAAACCTCTGTGTCGATTTCAAACCAATAGGCCTAGGCCATTCCTGCACAGCCTGAACCTTAACCGGATCCATCTCAAAACCTTTGCTGGAGATAATGTAGCCCAAAAAACTAATTCTCTGTACAGCGAACTCACATTTCTCCAGCTTAGCAAAAAGCGAATTGTCCATTAATAACTGTAATACCTCACGCACGCTCCGCCAATGAGACTCCAGATCTGGCGAATAAATCAAAATGTCATCCAAATACACAACCACATTTTTACCGATCAAAGGTCTAAGGATGTCATTAATCAGATTCTGAAAAAATGCAGGAGCATTAGTAAGACCAAAAGGCATAACCAGATTCTCAAAATGACCCACAGGAGTGTTAAAAGCAGTCTTCCATTCATCACCCTCCTTCATGCGCAACAGATTGTATGCCCCCTTAAGGTCAATTTTAGAGAACCACTTGGCCCCCAATAACTGGTTAAACAGATCAGGAATCAATGGCAGTGGGTAAGGATTGCGTACCGTAATTTTGTTGATCTCACGAAAATCCAGACAAGGACGTAAACCGCCGTCCTTTTTTTTTACAAAAAAAAATCCAACCGCCACAGGAGACTTAGAGGGCCTAATGTGACCGGCGGCCAAACTTGTCTGTATGTATTCCTCCAAAGCCTTTCTCTCAGGAATAGTAAGGTTAAATAAACGACTTTTAGGAAGAGTCGCTCCAGGGACAAATTCAATAGAACAATCATAGTCTCTATGGGGAGGCAAAACCTGCGATTCCTTCTCAGAAAAAACTCTCCAAAAATCCTGAATAGGAACAGGCAATTCTCCCCTATCCAAAGCTGCAATACGCCCGTTACAACAAATGTCATAACATTTATGGCTCCAGGATTTAATTTCACTGGTAGACCAATCCAGTACAGGATTGTGAAATTTTAACCAGGGCAAACCCAATATTACTGGAGAAGGCAAGTTATTCAACACTACCAAATCCAATTTCTCATGGTGAACACCATTAATAGTGAGAGGAAATTCACTGACCTTGAGAGTAATATTCTTCAAAGGGGAGCCATCCACAGAAACCACAGCAATGGGGGATGACAAAGGTTCAGGTTTTAAATTGAGTCTTTCCAAGAATCCCCCATCAATTACATTCAGTGTAGACCCGCAATCAACAAACACCCGAAATTCCATTAATTTTTCCTGAGCAATCGTGGAAGCAGCTAAAAATATACCCTTGGAATTTAAACAGGCAATACGGGCGTGACTGACCATTTTTTTTTCTTTCTTCATACGAAGCTCACAGCCTTTAATCAAATGACCAGATTTTCCGCAATAGAAACACAAGCCTTGCGAAAAACGACGGTCTTTTTCTTGAGAGCGAGGTGCCACCGATCCAATCTCCATCGGTTCACCACTGTTAGTACACACATTATCATAACCAGAAACTGACATAGCAGAGGATTTGCTCTCATTAACCCTAGCACGCAGTCTTCTATCCACCCGTATAGCTAATTGCATAGCCTGTTGCAAATCCTCAGGTGTAGGATAAGCAATTAGCAGGTCTTTAACCCTTTCACTGAGCCCAGCAAGAAATAGACTTTTCAGAGCAGAATCGTTCCACCCTGTTTGAGTGGACCAACGACGAAAATGAGTACAATATTTTTCGACATTACCTGATCCTTGTTTTAAACGTCTCAACTCAGTCTCAGCTGATGCCACACGGTCAGGATCATCATATAATAGTCCTAAAGCAGAAAAAAAACTATCCACTGATCTGAAGCATGTATCACTAGGTTGCAAAGAAAAGGCCCACTCCTGAGGCTCTTTGCGCAAAAGTGACATTATGAACCCTACGCGCTGGGATTCATCCCCAGAGGACTTGGGTCTCAAACGAAAATACAATAAGCAAGCATTTTTAAATGAAAAAAATTCTCGATGTTCACCAAAAAATAAATCCGGCAAACATACCTTAGGCTCCAAGAAATGTGCTCCAGGACAGTTACTCACGTGCTGACGGAGCTCGGCCACCTCCAGAGAGAGTCCCTGCAGGTGTTTAGCCAAATCCTGAACCGACACCATGATGGAACAAAAAAAAAAAAAAAAAATCTTTCCTTAGAGAATTTGCAGGCTGGACTTACTGTTATGTTCTGCTACCAAAGCTAAGGAAAGAGAGGAGATCTGTCCCTACTATAAGACTCAGCTGAATCCCTACGATGTAACAGGGAACCTGATCCTGCGATCAGACCTGCTAAAGTCCTAATCTAGTCTGTACGAAGACCTATAGATGTGGGGAGGGAATCCCTACAAGTACTAAGGACTGGGAGGAATATGGGACACCTCCTAACAGAAATAGTAGCAGACAGACGAACAAACAAAATAGATAGAACATAGAGGTCCGTAGACCAAGCAAACTAACAGAGTTAGATACAGAGCACAGGCTAGCTAGAAAGTAGTTATACAATGAAGTCCAGCAAAGCCAGAAGGGCGGAGCAGGATTAAATAGGCCAACAAGGTCATGTGACCAGCAAAGGAAAAAAAACCTAACAGCAAGGTTCTAACAGGTATAGCACACACAGCAACAGCGGTGCCGTCTAACACGCAGCTGCAGCAGTGAGAAAATGGTGGCGACGGGGAAAATGGCTTGGTCTTATAGGGCAAGGACATGTGACATACACTGCCAATCACACATGCCCTTGCTTGTGTGAAAAAAAGCACTTCGCTCCGTGTGTGCGCTGCTGATAGGCTGACAGATTGCACCTCCCCACTGCAAATGCGGGAAAGAGAAAAAAAAATGGAGATCTTCATTGTTCCTGCAGAGATCCATCCCCTGCCCCTCCCCCCGCCCCGCTGTACACTCAAACTGCGTATTAACATTAATTTTCATCATTACTGAGAAAAAATCCAGTTATGATTTTGGTGCACGAACAGTTATCGAACATAACCTCGAACAGCCGAATTTTTCTCAAATTGTTCGTGTTCGCCGACCGGCTCGAACACCGCCCAAAACAGCTCGAATTTGAGATTGGCGAACAGTTCGAGTAGAACAACGCTCATCTCTACTGACCATGCTCTCCTTCTCCTCCTCCCCCTTGTCCTCAGGCCATCCACCGATGGTATGACACTTGTACAGGTACTACTGTCTACAGCGCATGATACCAGCTCCTGTTCTTCCTCCTCCTCTTCCTCCTCTCCCTCATTGTCCCCCAATGCATGTTTGGACGAGATGAGGCTGGGCTGTGTGTAATCGCCTGCTACGGCTTCTTGATCCATTTCATCATACTCTGGCTGCAATACCTCCTCTTTAAGTCTCTGCAGAGAGCGTTGCAAAAGACAGACAAGTGGGATGCTGACGCTAATGATGGCCACTCACCATCTTGGTGGACTCCTCAAAGTTTGTCAGGATGGTACATATGTCAGACATCCAGGTCCATTCCTGAGGTCTTTTGTGTGGAGTCTGACCTGAATATCGATGGCCTTGTTGCAGCTGGAACTCCATAACTGCTCTCTTCTGCTCACAAATCCTTTGCAACATGTGGAGGATAGAGTTCCAACGAGTGGGGACATCACACACGAGTCAGTGTGCCAGAAGATGCAAACGCTGCTGGAGCAGAGCAAGGGCGGCGGAAGCTGTAGCCGACTTCCAAAAATGAGCTGACAGGCGGCGTACTTTGACGAGCAGATCTGGCAACTCGGGGTACGATTTAAGAAACCGCTGAACAACGAGATTAAGCACATGAGCCAGGCATGGTACGTGTGTGATCTCGCCTCGCCTCAGTGCCGCCACCAGGTTGCGGCCATTGTCACACACGACCATGCCTGGATGTAGGTTCAGCGGTCTCAGCCACAGATCTGATGTGGTGATATCTGAGATGGAGGCTGAACATGAGGAGGAGGAGGAGGATGATGCGCAGGAGCTGTACACTGTGGGGGAAACTCTGACTGACATAGGGCCCGCAATCCTTGGTGTGGGGAGGATGTGTTCAGTCCCAAGGTCCGACTGGGTCCCAGCTTCCACTATGTTTACCCAGTGTGCCGTCAGGGAGATGTACCGTCCCTGGCCACAAGCACTTGTCCACGTGTCCGTTGTCAGGTGGACTCTCCCAGTAACTGTGTTGTTGAGGGCATGACAGATGTTTTGGGACACGTGCTTGTGTAGTGCGGGGATGGCACACAGGGCAAAATAGTGTCGGCTGGGGACCGAGTACCGAGGGACTGTCACCGCCATAAGGTTGCGGAAGGATTCTGTCTCCACCAGCCTAAAAAGCAGCATTTCCATTGCAAGCAGTCATGAAATGCGTGAATTTAGGACTGTGGCCTGTGTGCTGTTGGCTGCGAATTTGCGCTTTCGTTCAAAGGTCTGGGATATGGACAATTGAACACTGCGGTGGGACGTGGACGTGGACGTTGATGCTGCTCCTTGGGAATCTGCCATAACAAGTGAAGACTGAGAGAAGGGGGCATCTTTGCATGCAGTATGGACAGGGGATTGCCTTGCACGCACAACAGGGGGTTCTCTTACACGCACAACAGCGGAAGAAGCAGTGGTGACACCCGCTGACACTGGTCGTGGACCCTGGGGTTCACCCCACAATTCGGGTGCTTTGCTGACATGTGCCTGATCATGCTGGTGGTGGTTAGGCTGGTAGTTTTGTCACCCCTGCTGATGCTGGCTTGGCACGTGGTACAAATGGTCTTTTTGGGGTTATCAGCAGAGTCATTAAAAAAATTCCAGACTCTGGAAGACCTACCGGTTGTACTCACAATGTCCCTCATGTTGGTGTTGCGGGGAATGGTTGCCCGCCTTCTGTCTGCGGCCACCACACTGCTTCTTCCTGCCTGTTGGGGTACTCTGCCTCCCTCCCCCTGTGTGCTGCTGGCCTTGCTCTGCGTGTCCTCCTGCCACGTTGGGTCAGTTACTAGATCATCCACCTCCTCCTCTTTCACTTCCGCACCACTGTCCTCCTCCTCACTTCGTGGCAATTGTGTCTCGTCATCGTCCACCTGTTGGGACAAATTGCAAGCGTCGCCTTTCTGTGGCCGTGGCTGTTCAAACTTTTGGGCATCGCTACATGGGATCTCCTCTTCCACCACTTCAAGCGGAGCAGGCAAGGGGCCCAAATATGGAAATGGACTAGTGAACAGCTCTTCAGAGTGTCCAACTGTGAGATCAGTTGCTTTCTGACTACACTCGTCATGGTGGGAGGAAGGAGCATCAGGGTGAGGAGGAGTATGCGGTCGAGACTCACGGCTACTAACACTTGACCGTGTGGAAGACAGACCGGAGGTGGTGGTGCCCAGGTGACTGGAAGTATTATCTGCTATCCAATTAATAACCTGTTCACACTGATCAGTTGGCAATAGTGATGTTGTTGTGGGCTTCCCTAGTAATTCGGTCAAGAACAGGAAGCGAGAAGATGTGGCTGTTGTTTGTGGCACATTTTCACCTTGGCCACGGCCCCGTCCTCAGCACGCACCATCACCAGAACGTCCAGTTCC
The DNA here is from genome assembly GCF_046119375.1 of Phyllobates terribilis. Classification (NCBI taxonomy): domain Eukaryota; kingdom Metazoa; phylum Chordata; class Amphibia; order Anura; family Dendrobatidae; genus Phyllobates; species Phyllobates terribilis. The sequence continues at coordinate 524,662,971 of NW_027362764.1, read as the reverse complement.
ACGTCCCTCGCCACGCGCCTTGCCCATTGTAAATGAAGTAAAATAGCTTACACTCGCACTATCAATGGCAAATGGGTAATAAAAGGGAGATGAGAACCGTTGAAGAGGAAAACCACAGTTCTAGTTCTCTGGCCTACACCAGAATCTTTTAAACAGATATATTTGTGTCTGAACAGCGAGACACTCAAACTGTTTTTTTTTTATGTAAAAAAGGCAAAAAGGCGGAGTACACCCAGATTTGAACCATGGAAGAGGAAAACCACAGTTCTATTTCTCTGGCCTACACCAGAATCTTTTAAACAGATATATTTGTGTCTGAACAGTCAGCGAGACACTCAAACTGCTTTTTTTATGTAAAAAAGTCAAAAAGGTGGATAACACCCAGATTTGAACTGTGGAAGAGGAAAACCATAGTTCTAGTTCTCTGGCCTACACTAGAATCTTTTAAACAGATATATTTGTGTCTGAACAGTCTGCTAGACACTCAAACTGTTTTTTTTTTATGTAAAATGGCAAAAAAGTGGATTACACCCAGATTTGAACCGTGGAAGAGGAAAACCACAGTCTAGTTCTCTGGCCTACACCAGAATCTTTTAAACAGATGTATTTGTGTCTGAACAGTCAGCGAGACACTCAAACTGTTTTTTTTTATGTAAAAAAGGCAAAAAGGTGGATAACACCCAGATTTGAACCGTGGAAGACGAAAACCACAGTTCTATTTCTTTGGCCTATACCAGAATCTTTTAAACAGATATATTTGGGTCTGAACAGTCAGTGAGACACTCAAACTGTTTTTTTTATGTAAAAAAGACAAAAAGGTGGATTACACCCAGATTTGAACTGTGGAAGAGGAAAACCACAGTTCTATTTCTCTGGCCTGCGCCAGAATCTTTTAAACAGATATATTTGTGTCTGAACAGTCAGCGAGACACTCAAACTGTTTTTTTTTCATATAGAAAAGTCAAAAAGGTAGATTACACCTAGATTTGAACCGTGGAAGAGGAAAACTACATTTCTATTACTCTGGCCTACTCCAGAATCTTTTAAACAGATATATTTGTTTCTGAACAGTCAGCGAGACACTCAAACTGTTTTTTTTATGGAAAAAAGGCAAAAAAGTGGATAATACAGAGATTTGAACCAAGAACTGCAAAACCACAGTTCTAGTTATCTGACTGAAACCAGACTCTTTTAAACAGATATATTTGTGTCTGAACACTCACAGACACACTCAATTTTTTTTTTTGGTGGGGGGGAAATACCAAAAGGTTAATAAGACGCGTATTTGTACAGTCTAACAGAGGAAAAAAAAAAAAAGAGGATTTAGATGAAAAAAAAATTGATTTTTCCTGGCCCCTGAGACCTGGGGCTAAGTCTAGCTATTTGAGCAGCAGCAGCACACAGGACTGTAATGCAGAGTTTGTTGGTAGAACCACTGCGTCTCCTATACAGCCTGCCTGCCTGCCTGATATCTGGGATGGATATTAGTCCTCAGAAGCACTGTTTGTTTGATTTTGCAGGCTTTAGAGACCCTACATATCCTATTTTGCAGTATAAATCTCTCCCTAGCCCAGCAGCACTCTCCCTACACTTTCTGATCCGGAGCGACTGTGTTCAAGATGGCGGCGCCCGGTTTTAAATACTCGAGGTGACGCTGTGCGGCCAGCCAATCACTGTAATGCCCACAACCAACATGGCTGTGGCATTACAGTGACTGGCTGGCAATCCCTGCATGTTCATTGGCTCTATAAAGAGCTCCAAACATGCAGGGCGGAGACGCGAGCTCCCGCCCGAGTAACCCGAAAATGCTCGGTGCTCCCCGAACATCCCTAGTAGTGAGATGCTTGGGGAAGTACCGAGCAGTGTCGAGCTTGCTCGCTCAACACTAGTCATTATGTGAAATCACTGGAGTGTATGTGCAGTTTGGCTGAAATATGGCACATTGTTTTGCAGATTTCTATGCCAATGTAGAGATGTTCTAAAATATTTTCTGGACCCCAGTCCTACAGCCACATTGGTAATCTGGGGAAGCTAGACCAAACTCCTCTGAACTATCTCCTACCTGCCTGCATCAGTATCCTCTTGTACTTGTTAGATGTGGTACGATATCATTGTGGCAAAGAATTACACACATTATTTTTTGCTTGGCCTATTGATCAGAGTAGGATGGCGCACGTAGGAGAAGGTTATCAGGACTTGGGTCTAGTGGCCACAAACCATTATTGTGGTTCCTGGAACAGGCTCCTGCAAATCTTCATGAATATTTAGAAACAAAAGGTAACTTTAATTGTCCAATGTATGCAGGTAAAATAATGAGAAAAGTGCACAACAACCATTCATTGAACCTTATTGAGGTCATGTAATAATTTCCATTTTATTATTTTGTAGTTCCCCCCAGTTTAATGTGACTTTTCATTATGATGCACCATGCTATATAAATATTTTTACTTGTTTGCATCTATACCATGTAGAAAATCTTATTTTATCCTTTAGTGCAGAATAGTGATATGCGAGCACTAAAATGCTTGGGTACTCATTACTCGGGTCAAGCAAATTGTAATGCTTGGGCGCTTGACCCAAGTAATGAGTATAATGCAAGTCAATGGGAAACTCAAGCATTTTTCCATCTGCGTCCCCCTCCCGGAGGTCTGGAGGGGGGGGGTCTAAAAATTTGTAAAATCGATAGAAACAGTGCTGAAATGGCATGAGAACAGCATGGGGAAGACCCCTGGAAGCATCTCTGAATCCCAGGTCGCTGCTGTGAACAATGTTGTCAGAATATTACGCCACGTTTATGGACCGACAATAAAACATACAAAAATGAAGATAAAATGGATTTTCCTGGAAAAATGTTAAGAAACATTCTTTCCATGATAATTACTTGTATATAAGGCAAAGCAAATCTCATAAAAAAATGCTCCTCCACACCTTGGGCTATGTCCACATGTAGTGTTTTTCCTGCGATTTTGCAAGTTCACATTGCTTTCAATGGTGAAAAATACATTCAGCAGTAAATGTATTTTAATATTTTACTACCTTATGTGGCCATGTGGTGTGTGAGACACAAACAGACACATCCTGTTTCATTTATGAAGGAGGGACTCTGAAAGTCACAAAGCCTACATTTACAGGGCCATCACTATTGTTAGAGGACCATCAGCCAGCTTTGCATAGCCGTATATTGCCACTGTAATATTATTTATCCATCTGAGATGGGCAAATTTTCTTTTTCGTATTAATACTGTAAAGTTTGAAACTTGGATTCTTTGCATGGCAATATATTGCTACTGAAATATAATGTATTTATCTGAGGTGGTCAAATTTTATTTTTCACATATATTCTGTAAAGTTTGAAATTTGGATGTCCAGCAGGCGGCCCTCCCAATTTATATAGTGCCAGCAGGCAGCTTCCACTAATTTTAGAGTGCCAGCAGGTGTCTTGACGACAGATGAGACCAAGATAGAGCTTTTTGGTAAAGCACATAATTCAACTGTTTACTGTAAATAGAATGAGGCCTACAAATAAAAGAACACAGTACTTATAGTCAAATATGGTGGAGGTTGAAAGAAATTTAGGGGTTGTTTTGCTGCCTCTGGCACTGGGTGTCTTGACTGTGAGCAAGGCATCATGAAATGGGAAGATTTCCAACAGATTGTGGGTTGCAATGTAGTGTCCAATATCATAAAGCTGCATTTGCATCCTAGGTCATGGGTCTTCCAGCAGGACAATGACCCCAAACATATTTCAAGAAGCACCCAGAAATGGATGGAAACAAAGCAGTGGAGAGTTCTGAAGTTGTAATACCAGCTCTAGTAGTGTAAAGTCTCCCACCACTACCTCTTACATACAGAAGCCATAGAGAAACTGCAAATGACACATTAAATCATTAATTGTTTTTAACTTTGATTAATTTCTATCAAATTTGAAAAATTTCTGCCAACTTCGATGAATTTCTGTCAACTATGATAAATTTCGGTCAACTTTGATGAATTTCAAAGTACAGATCACTGTAAAAATTATGAAACGGTCAATGAGTATATGGAATGGGTCAATCTAGTTATGAACTGTGGAAGAGATGTATGCAATGAGAATGAACACTTATTTTCAGCAGATGTTACCACCTAGCACCTGTCGCTATTCTAAATGCAGCTAATAGTGGTATTAATAGGGAATAGAATAGATTTTTTTTTTGTTGCAGCAGCAAGGAGTATAAGGCAATAATCCCTGGCTTAATGCATGTAATACGCTATCCATGGTATGATAGCTCACTCGTACACAAATTGTAGATAAGAGAGATAATATTGTAGAACAAAAAATAGATTTTATCCGGCCCCAAAGGGGTGTTTTTGGTATGTGGTAGCACCAAACTGTGGAGGAACACAGTTCCTGCTTTGATGAATTTCTAAGTGCAGATTATATTAAAAAGCATGAATCTGCCAATGATTTTTGGAAAAAAGCAATTAAGTTATAGACAGTGTAAGAGATGTATGTGACGATATAGAACACTCATTTCCATCAGATGTTACCACCTAGCACCTGTCCCTATTGTAAATGCAGCTAACAGCAGTATCAATAGGGAATAGAATAGATTTTTTCTTTTTTTTAGTTGGTTGCAGCAGCATATAGTATAAGGCAATAATCTCTGGCTGGATGCATGTAATACGCTATCCATAGTGTGATAGCTCACCCCTACATGAATTGCAGATAAGAGAGGTACTTTAATATTGTAGAAGATGGAATCAATTTGAATTGGCCTTCCCATTATTAAGGCGTGGGTCTCCTATACTGTTAATGCGTATGCAGTAAGTGCAAGGGTTGCCAAAAATTAGGACAGACTCCAATACCACTTTGAAGAGACATATTGAAGGGCCTCAGAAAAATTGTATTAACAATTAATAAATGGGTTTCCTATATTGTTATTCCGTATGCAGTAAGTGAAAGGGGTGATGCCCATGCACTAAGTGAATGGGCTGAAAAACATTTACCCCGGGGGGTATACATATATATTTTATAGAATGTTAGAGGTAAGCCTCTAAAAATTGTTCCTACAGGCATCTTAAACACTTTTAAAAAACTTAATGTGGGTGTTGCATGATGGTCACCCTGTTGATATGGTGATAGAGGATGAGGAGAAGTAGGACGACATAAAAAAGATGAAGTCCTGAAACGAATACCCATGTCTGGGTATGAAGGGGTGCATGGGAATAGACCAGGGACAAAAAAACACTGAATTTGACTTATGTTCCGCTGCTGTCATCCGGTGGCGTTGAGAAGTGTGAGCCAATCCTGCCCTTGTTCATTTTGATAAGAGTCAGCCTGTCAGCATTTTCATTTACTAACAACTGCAACGAATGCCTGATATATATATATATAAGGTGTCCAAGAGGGCATTATTACCTATAAATACATCCAACGAAGAAAAAATGCCAGGACCAAAATACATCCACATTGTTTAAAAAGATGTAAATTTTATTGAATATAAAACAAAAACAAATATTATTATAAGAATCCAACAACAGGTATAATGATGCACAGAAAGATGAGTGAGCAACAGAGATAGCCAAATACTATATATACTGTAATTCTGTAGATACAAAGTGACATAGTGCTCAATAAATCTCTGATCATATAATACATCAAATTATATATATATACAGTACAGACCAAAAGTTTGGACACACCTTCTCATTTAAAGATTTTTCTGTATTTTTATGACTTTGAAAATTGTACATTCACACTGAAGGCATCAAAACTATGAATTAACACATGTGGAATTATATACCTAACAAAAAAATGTGAAACAACTGAAAATATGTCTTATATTCTTGGTTCTTCAAAGTAGCCACCTTTTGCTTTGATGACTGCTTTGCACACTCTTGGCATTCTCTTGATGAGATTCAAGAGGTAGTCACCAGAAATGGTCTTCCAACAATCTTGAAGGAGTTCCCAGAGATGCTTAGCACTTGTTGGCCCTTTTGCCTTCACTCTGCGGTCCAGCTCACCCCAAACCATCTCGATTGGGTTCAGGTCTGGTGACTGTGGAGGCCAGGTCATCTGGCGTAGCACCCCATCACTCTCTTTCTGGTCAAATAGCCCTTACACAGCCTGGAGGTGTGTTTGGGGTCATTGTCCTGTTGAAAAATAAATGATGGTCCAACTAAACGCAAATGCCGCTGCAAGATGCTGTGGTAGCCATGCTGGTTCAGTATGCCTTCAATTTTGAATAAATCCTCAACAGTGTTACCAGCAAAGCATCCCCACACCATCACACCTCCTCCCCCATGCTTCACGGTAGGAACCAGGCATGTAGAGTTCATCCGTTCACCTTTTCTACGTCGCACAAAGACACGGTGGTTGGACCATCATTTATTTTTCAACAGGACAATGACCCCAAACACACCTCCAGGCTGTGTAAGGGCTATTTGACCAAGAGGTAGTGTGATGGGGTGCTACGCCAGATGACCTGGCCTCCACAGTCACCAGACCTGAACCCAATCGAGATGGTTTGGGGTGAGCTGGACTCATCAGACCAAAGCACAGATTTCCACTGGTCTGATGTCCACTCCTTGTGTCTTTAGCTCAAACAAGTCTCTTCTGATTGTTGCCTGTCCATAGCAGTGGTTTCCTAGCAGCTATTTTACCATGAAGGTCTGCTGCACAAAGTCTCCTCTTAACAGTTATTAAAGAGATGTGTCTGCTGCTTGAACTCTGTGAGGCATTGACCTGGTCTCTAATCTGAGCTGCTGTTAACCTGCGATTTCTGAGGCTGGTGACTCGGATAAACTTATCCTCAGAAGCAGAGGTGACTCTTGGTCTTCCTTTCCTGGGGCAGTCCTCATGTGAGCCAGTTTCTTTGTAGCGCTTGATGGTTTTTGCAACTGCACTTGGGGGCACTTTCAAAGTTTGCCCAATTTTTCGGACTGACTGACGTTAATTTCTTAAAGTAATGATGGCCACTCGTTTTTCTTTACTTAGCTGCTGTTTTCTTGCCATAATACAAATTCTAACAGTCTATTCAGTAGGACTATCAGCTGTGTATCCACCAGACTTCTGCACAACACAACTGATGGTCCCAACTCCATTTATAAGGCAAGAAATCCCACTTATTAAACCTGACAGTGCACATCTGCGAAGTGAAAACCATTTCCAGTGACTACCTCTTGAAGCTCATCAAGAGAATGCCAAGTGTGTGCAAAGCAGTCATCAATGCAAAAGGTGGCTACTTTGAAGAACCAAGAATATAAGACATATTTTCAGTTGTTTCACACTTTTTTGTTAAGTATATAATTCCACATGTGTTAATTCATAGTTTTGATGCCTTCAGTGTGAATGTACAATTTTCAAAGTCATAAAAATACAGACAAATCTTTAAATGAGAAGCTGTGTCCAAACTTTTGGTCTGCACTGTATATATATATATATATATATATATATATATATATATATATATATATATGTATAAGAAAGGACAAAATATATGTGTACACTCAAAGCGAGTATATAATCAACATAATAATAAATCAATATTTTTGTGGATTAAACCTACATACATAATTGGGTACTATCCCTCAACTTTAAGCATATAAACAATCCATGAATATAGAGTAATATAGTCACGGCTCACTCACCAACAACCCAATGTGCATTTCATAATAGTTTCATCAGAGGTGATCAGTAAGGGAACAAGCCCTCCTTTATAGGGAGCATCAAACCAATCAAATAAATTTATTTGGGGTGAGTACAAGTGCTGGTGGAAGGTTCTAACCATCGTGCCATAGGGCCATGTGACCAATGCATCATCAGATCACCTGACCACCGCATCATAAGGTCCTTTCAGATACTGGTGGAAGGTTCTAACCATCGTGCCATAGTGCCATGTGACCAGTGCATCATCAGAGCAACCTGACCACCGCATCATAAAGGTCCTGTACATAAATCAAATCAGTATACTAAATTACAATATACATATACAGTATATATATATATATATATATATATATATATACATATACAGTACAGACCAAAAGTTTGGACACACCTTCTCATTTAAAGATTTTTCTGTATTTTCATGACTATGAAATCTGTACATTCACACTGAAGGCATCAAAACTATGAATTAATACATGTGGATTTATATACTTAACAAAAAAGTGTGAAACAACTGAAAATATGTCTTACATTCTAGGTTCTTCAAAGTAGCCACCTTTTGCTTTGATGACTGCTTTGCACACTCTTGGCATTCTCTTGATGAGCTTCAAGAGGTAGTTACCGGAAATGGTTTTCACTTCACAGGTGCGCCCTGTCAGGTTTAATAAGTGGGATTTCTTGCCTTATAAATGGGGTTGGGACCATCAGTTGTTTTGTGCAGAAGTCTGGTGGATACACAGCTGATAGTCCTACTGAATAGACTGTTAGAATTTGCATTATAGCAAGAAAAAAGCCGCCAAGTAAAGAAAAACGAGTGGCCATCATTACTTTAAGAAATGAAGGTCAGTCAGTGCGAAAAATTGTGAAAACTTTGAAAGTGTCCCCAAGTGCAGTTGCAAAAACCATCAAGCGCTACAAAGAAACTGGCTCACATGAGGACCACCCCAGGAAAGGAAGACCAAGAGTCACCTCTGCTTCTGAGGATAAGTTTATCCGAGTCACCAGCGTCAGAAATCGCCGGTTAACAGCAGCTCAGATTAGAGACCAGGTCAATGCCACACAGAGTTCTAGCAGCAGACACATCTCTACAACAACTGTTTAGAGGAGACTTTGTGCAGCAGGCCTTCATGGTAAAATAGCTGCTAGGAAACCACTGCTAAGGACAGGCAACAAGCAGAAGTGACTTGTTTGGGCTAAAGAACACAAGGAATGGACATTAGACCAGTGGAAATCTGTGCTTTGGTCTGAGGAGTCCAAATTTGAGATCTTTGGCTCCAACCACCGTGTCTTTGTGCGACGCAGAAAAGGTGAACGGATGGACTCTACATGCCTGGTTCTCACCGTGAAGAATGGAGGAGGAGGTGTGATGGTGTGGGGGTGCTTTGCTGGTGACACTGTTGGGGATTTATTCAAAATTGAAGGCATACTGAACCAGCATGGCTACCACAGCATCTTGCAGCGGCATGCTATTCCATCCGGTTTGCGTTTAGTTGGACCATCATTTATTTTTCAACAGGACAATGACCTCAAACACACCTCCAGGCTGTGTAAGGGCTATTTGACCAAGAAGGAGAGTGATGGGGTGCTACGCCAGATGACCTGGCCTCCACAGTCACCAGACCTGAACCCAATCAAGATGGTTTGGGGTGAGCTGGACCGCAGAGTGAAGGCAAAAGGGCCAACAAGTGCTAAGCATCTCTGGGAACTCCTTCAAGATTGTTGGAAGACCATTTCCGGTGACTACCTCTTGAAGCTCATCAAGAGAATGCCAAGAGTGTGCAAAGCAGTCATCAAAGCAAAAGGTGGCTACTTTGAAGAACCTAGAATATAAGACATATTTTCAGTTGTTTCACACTTTTTTTTAATTATATAATTCCACATGTGTTAATTCATAGTTTTGATGCCCTTAGTGTGAATTTACAATTTTCATAGTCATGAAAATACAGAAAAATCTTTAAATGAGAAGGTGTGTCCAAATTTTTGGTCTGTACTGTATATACACATATTTACACACACACACACACACACACACACACACACATATATACATACATATACATACATACACATATACACATAGAGCGCACGTCACATAATGGCCAGGTGGACACGTCAAAGTGGCAAAAAGTGGGAGGTGAACCTGACAACCCCATTTAGCAATTATAGAGACATATTTAATAAATCCAACTATATCTACCAAACCAAAAAGGAGAAAATAAGGAGGAACAAAAGAGGAGGGGAGGGGGTGGAAACACAAAATAAAGTGATTGTGTACATAATTAAAGTCTCAACCTGATATTGTTGTATACAACAAAACATTGGGGAAGGAGGTCAATTGACCACCATCCCAATTGTTAGTGCATGCTAAAAATATATACATCAAAAAACACATAAAATATTCATCATGTGCAAGTACTAAACAATTAATATTATAAATAAAAAGAAAAAGGAAGTACAAAGTGTATATATTAAACATGATTATATAAAATATATGTAAAAAAGTGTAAACATGTATAACAGAATATAATTACAAATGCAAAGTGAACAACACTCATTAGGGGACTACAAGCCACCAATACAGGTGCATAAAACATATAAAGTTCATATGCATATTAATAGAAAGTATCATCAAAGAAGATGCAGCATCTTGATAGATTCAAGGCGGAAAGTCCCCACATTACTCCAGCAGCATCCTAATAATGTACAAATTTCTCCATTGTACCCGCCACAATCAGATCCCTAAATGGGTATCACACATCTGTGTAATGGAAAGGCTATGTTCAATAATCTAAAAATGAAAAATATAAAAAAGTTAAAAACTGTTACGGGTCCGGGTGGTGGAACCTCTGTGCTGTGGTGCAAGGAGGGACCCAGAGGGGAGTGACTAAGTATCAACACGGACCGACCCTGGTCGTACGGCTGCTAACGACTCCATGACCAGGGAGGGACCGAGCAGAGGGACCAGGTGCTACTCTGGGGACGGCCTAAAAGAGCAGGTGACTCAGTCTGATGGCTGGGACTGACCGGTATACCAGATGACACAGCAGGCAGGCTGACGAGTGGTCCTGGAGGATGGACTGGTAGACACGGCAGGTGACAGGCGGGAGCCTCCGGGTAGGCTGTCAGGTGGTCACGGCAAGTGACAGGCAGAAGTCTCTAGATGGACGGTCTAGTAACAGGCAGGTAACAGACGAGCGCTCCCACGTGAGCGGGCTGACAGACACGGAAGGTAACAGGCTGGTGCTCCCAGGTGAGCGGGCTGACAGACACGGCAGGTAACAGGTGGGTGCTCCTAGGTGAGCGGGCTGACAAACGCGGCAGGTAACAGGCAGGTAACAGGCGAGTGCTCCCAGTTGAGTGGGCTGACAGACACGGCGGGTGCTCCCCGGTGAGCGGGCTGACAGACATGGCAGGTAACAGGCAAGCACTCCCAGGTGAGCGGGCTGGCAGACTCGGCAGGTAACGGGCAGATAACAGGCTGGCAGGCAGGACGAGGAGTTAGGCTAGCAGTGGAACCTGAGGGCTGAAGCAGAGATAAGTAATACTGTGCAACAACTTTACTCGGGCACCTCCATTTTGGAGGAGGTGCCCTATATATGGGAGGACCCTCGGCTATTGTTCGGGGACTCCTTAGGACGGTGTGCGCGGCCCCTTTAAGAGGGGGGGAGCGCGCGCGCCCTAAGCACAGTGCCCGGGGGACTGCGCGCGCCGACAGCAGGAAGAGAAGGAGAGCAGGGAGTGCAGGGAGAGAGGAGGTGAGAGGGACGGCGTCTCTGCCTGGCAGGAGGCAGAGACGCCGATTCTACAGTACCCCCGCCTTTACGCTCCCTCTTTTTTAGGCCAGAAAGGAATTTTTCAAGGAGAAGCGGGGCATGAATGTTCTCCCTGGGTTCCCAAGTTCTCTCCTCTGGGCCAAACCCCTTCCAATCCACAAGAAAAATGGTCTTTCCTCTTACCCTCTTAGTGGCCAGAATGTTCTCTACCTCAAAAATGTCCTCAGCGGAAACCTGAGCAGGAGGAGTACCTGGATTGTTGGAAAAAGAGTTAAACACAACTGGTTTGAGGAGAGATACATGGAAGGAGTTGGGAATCCATAAGGTGGCCGGGAGTTTTAACTTGTAGGCCACTGGATTGATCTATTTGAGAATTTCGAATGGACCGATGAACCGAGGGCCCAACTTATAGGAGGGTATTTTGAGTCGGACATGTTTGGAAGAGAGCCAGACTTTATCTCCCGGGCGGAATTGAGGAGGCTCCAGACGTCTCTTGTCAGCATGTTTCTTCATCTGCTCGGATGACTGAAGAAGTGCAGACCTGGTATTCTCTCAAATGGTGGAGAATTCGCTGACAAGAGCCTCCGCAGCAGGGTTGTCCACCGAGGCGGAGATGGGAAACGGAATCGGAGGAAGTTGACCGTAGACCACGAAGAACTGGGATTTCGAAGTGGATTCGCTCTCATGGTTGTTGTAGGAGAATTCGGCCCATGGTAGGAGCTCCACCCAGTCGGTATGGTGAGCATTAACAAAGTGCCGGAGGTAGCTGGTAAGGATTTGGTTGATTCGCTCCACTTGGCCATTGGACCGTGGATGGTAGGCGGAGGAGAAATCCAGGGTGACATCCAGTAGCTTACAGGTAGCTCTCCAGAAACGTGAGGTGAACTGAACCCCTCGATCCGACACAATGTGGAGAGGTAGAACATGGAGACGGAAGATATGACGGAAGAAATCCTTGGCCAACTGAGATGCAGACGGGAGACCAGGCAGAGGGATGTAGTGGGCCATTTTAGAGAAATGACTGTACAACCGACAGAAGCTGGGAGATCAGTAATAAAGTCCATGGCAATGTGCTGCCACAGGGCAGCAGGTAGAGGAAGAGGCAGGAGGCGACCGGCTGGAAGATGTCTGGGAACTTTGTTGCGGGCACAGGATGAACAGGCTGAGACGAAGTCTACCACATCCTTGCGCAGGGTAAGCCACCAGTAATGCCGGGTAATGAGCAGGAAGGTCTTCTTTTGGCCTGCATGGCCGGCTAGTTTAGATGAATGACCCCAGTGAAGAACCTTCTCATGATCTGGTACTGCTACAAACGTCTTACCGGGCGGAAGACGAGTAATATCCAAGGGGGCCACATGCATCACTTTGGAGGGGTCGATGATGTGCATTGGCTCCTCCTCTTGATCGGAGGACAGGAAGGATTGGGACAAGGCATCGGCTTTGACATTCTTGTCCGCTGGGCTGAAATGTAGGACGAAGTCGAAGCGGGCAAAGAACAAAGACCACCGGGTCTGACGCGGATTGAGTCTTTGGCCATTTTGGAGATATGCCAGATTTTTGTGATCCGTATAGATGATCACCGGGTATAGAGCCCCTTCAAGCAGATAGCACCCTTCCTCCAGCGCCAATTTAACGGCTAACAGTTTTCGATCTCCAATGGACTAGTTGCACTCAGACGAGGAGAAGAGTTTGGAGATGAAACCGCAGGTTACCATTCTCCCGGATGAAGACTTTTGAGTGAGCATCGCTCCGGCTCCGGAGGAGGACGCATCAACCTCCAGATAGAATTGTTTGCTGCAGTCCGGACAGTGCAGTAGTGGGGCTGAGGAGAAGGCTTGCTTTAAGGAAAGGAAGGCCTCCTCAGCTTCGGGCGACCATACCTTGTGATTTGCTCCCTTACGGGTGAGCGCAGATATGGGAGCTGTCCGGGAAGAGAAGTGCGGGATGAAGAGACGATAGTAGTTGGTGAAGCCCAGGAATCGCTGAATCGGCTTCAACCCGTCCGGAAGGGGCCACTTTAGGACAGCAGAGAGTTTCTCGGGATCCATTCGCAAGCCTGTCTGGGAGATAACATAGCCCAGGAATGGAAGAGAGGTCTGCTCGAAGTGGCACTTCTCGTATTTTGCATAGAGGTGATTCTGCCTGAGCCTAAGCAGGACCTGGTGAACATCCCTCCGGTGTGTGGGTAGATCCGGAGAGAAGACCAAGATATCGTCCAAGTACACCACCACGCAGGAGTAAAGAAGATCACGGAAGATGTCGTTGACCAATTCTTGGAAGACGGCGGGAGCATTGCAGAGACAGAAGGGCATCACGCGGTATTCGTAGTGACCGTCCCGGGTATTGAATGCCGTCTTCCACTCATCTCCTTGACGGATTCGGACCAGGTTATATGCCTCACGTAGGTCCAGCTTGGAAAAGATCATAGTGCCCTTAAGGCGGTCAAACAACTCGGAGATGAGAGGCAGGGAGTATTTATTTTTGACCGTGATCTGATTGAGTCCTCTATAGTCTATACAGGGACGTAGCGAGCCATCCTTCTTTTTGACAAAGAAGAATCCGGCTCCGGCCGGGGAGGTAGATTTCTGGATGAATCCCCTAGCCAGATTCTCCTCGATGTACTCCGACATGGCCCGGGTTTCGGCCGATGACAACGGGTAAATATGCCCACTGGGCGGAGTGGCTCCGGGAACCAGGTCGATCGGGCAATCATATGGCCTATGAGGTGGCAGTGTCTCTGCTTCCTTTTTATCGACGACATCTGCATAGGACCAGTAAGGTGCCGGTAAACTGGGTAGATTAGCCGGGGTGAGTGGAGGGCAAACCGGGTGGACAGGGACCAGGCAGGTCCCATGGCACTCCTGCCCCCAACAGAGAACCTCGCCGGATTGCCAATTCAGCACGGTTTCATGTCTCTGCAGCCAGGGTAGACCCAGCAATAGGGAGTGAGAGAGACCGGAAAGTACATGGAAGGAGGTCCTCTCAGAGTGCAGCATTCCCACCTGCAGGGTTATAGGCTCGGTGATGAGCAGGATGGATACCGGAAGAAGTCCTCCATCCACGGCGGCGACAGCCAATGGTTCAGCCAGAGGTTTGGTGGGGATGTGATATCTCTCTACAAGGGACTGGGAGATGAGGTTCCCAGCAGCCCCGGAATCTAAGTGTGCAAGTTCAAAATAGCGGTTCTCTCCCCAGGAGATAGAGACAGACAAAGTCTGGGAAGGAGAGGATTTACTTTTGCCTAGGATGACCTCTCCAAGCGTTCCTAGACACTGGCGTTTCCCGGCCTCACCAGGCAGGAACGGATGAAGTGCTACTTACTGCCACAGTAGAAACAGCTCCCCTCGGCTTGGCGAGACTCTTGGCGAGATTCGACCATCTTGGTCTGGTCGACCTGCATAGGTTCGGGCGAGCATGCCCGGGAAGTGGCTGATTGAGAGACAGGTCTCTGGAAGGTAGGAGCCAGACGAGGAAATCTTCGCTCCCGGGTAGTCTCTTTAGCATGCTCCAGGAAACGAATATCAATCCGGGTAGCTAGCGACACCAGGTCATCCAGGGAGGTAGGAATGTCCCGTCCGGCTAACTCGTCCTTAATCCGACCGGAAAGGCCCTCCCAGAAGATGGACACCAGGGCCTCATTGTCCCAGGTGAGCTCAGAAGCAAGGGTACGGAACCGTATGGCATATTGGCCCACGGTGAGACTCCCTTGGCGGATACGAAGCAGAGAGGAGGCGGAAGAGGATTTTCGTCCAGGTTCTTCGAAGACTTTTCGGAAAGCAACGAGGAAAGACGACAAATCGGACACCAGGGGATCCCCTCTCTCCCACAGGGGATTCAGCCATGCCAGTGCTTCTCCAGAGAGGTGGGACATGATGAAGGCCACCTTGGCACGATCGGAGGGAAACTGGTGCGCCAAAAGTTCAAAGTGCAGGGTGCACTGATTTATGAAACCCCGAGCTAGTGCGGGGTCGCCTCCAAAACGAGGAGGTGCAGAAAGCCGGGGACCGGGGCTGGATGCCATGGCACTGGTGGGCAGCGGCACTGCCGGAGCGGGAGTCATACGACTCGCGGCAGACGCAGGTGGAGCATTCAGTGTGTCCAGGCGGGAGTTGAAACTCCGCAGGTAGTTTAGGATGGTTTCCTGTTGGGATCTCTGACGGGACATCTCCTGGAATAGGTCAGAGAGCGAGGGAGCTTGGGTGCCACTGGGTTCCATGGCCCGAGCAAACTGTTATGGGTCCGGGTGGTGGAACCTCTGTGCTGTGGTGCAAGAAGGGACCCAGAGGGGCGTGACTAAGTATCAACCCGGACCGACCCTGGTCGTACGGCGGCTAACGACTCCATGACCAGGGAGGGACTGAGAAGAGGGACCAGGTGCTACTCTGGGGACGACCTTGTAAGAGAGCAGGTGACTCCCACGGGTCAGATGGCTGGGACTGACAGGTATAGCAGATGACACAGCAGGCAGGCTGACGAGTGGTCCTGGAGGATGGACTGGTAGACACGGCAGGTGACAGGCGGGAGCCTCCGGGTAGGCTGTCAGGTGGTCACGGCAAGTGACAGGCAGAAGTCTCTAGATGGACAGTCTGGTAACAGGCAGGTAACAGGCGAGCGCTCCCAGGTGAGCGGGCTGACAGACACGGCAGGTAACAGGCAGGTAACAGGCGAGCGCTCCAAGGTGAGCGGGCTGGCAGACTCGGCAGGTAACGGGCAGATAACAGGCTGGCAGGCAGGACGAGGAGTCAGGCTAGCAGCGGAACCTGAGGGCTGAAGCAGAGATAAGTAACACTGTGCAACAACTTTGCTCGGGCACCTCCCTTTAAGAGGGGGGGAGCGCACACGCGCGCCCTAAGCACAGTGCCCGGGGGACTGCGCGCGCCGACAGCAGGAAGAGAAGGAGCGCGGGGAGAGAGGAGGTGAGAGGGACAGCGTCTCTGCCTGGCAGGAGGCAGAGACGCCGATGCTACAAGAACAAAATTAAAAGAACAACAACTGTTGCCAGCACTGCAAGAAAGACTCAGAGAGGCACTCAAAGGAAGGTGGAAATCATTTCTAGGGGGTCCAAGAAAATTGCCATTAAACATCCATCAAGACAACGCGAAGCAAAGTGTCCAAGATCTACAGGAATGGTGCAAAGGAAGTAAATTCATTAAGCCCAAGAGGTGTCTGTGTGGCCAGTTTAAAAATCCACTCCACTTCCTTCTGGGCCAATCGTTTTTTCCAATTGCCTCCTCTTGGGCCCGGTATCACGCGGTCAATGCCACGTACTTTCAGTAGAGTTTCAACACATCCGTGCGCTAACCATTGACGGGGTATTGACTTAAGTTCACTACTTGTTGTTGCCTCTTTTACTGCTATGATGTCATGAACATGTTCCCTTACTCATTTTTTAAATTCTCTTGTGGTCATGCCCACGTAAATTTTATTGCAAGGGCAAGTGGCGTAATAAATTACACCACTTGTTTCGCAATTGATTGAATGCATGATCTCATAGCGAACTGTACCAGATGAATTGTAGAAATCAGTAGCACTGATCACATTTGTACATGCTACCCAATGTCCACATGATGAACAGCCCCACCTAGGGCCACGTGAACCAAAAATAAAATGAGGTTGAGGTCTGATGATGGCTGTGAACCAACAAATCCTTCAAATGTCTTGACCTCCTAAATGAGATAGCTGGATACTCATTAATATGTTTGCATAAAGTCCTGTCGCATAGCAATAACATAATCAAAATATCACGAACCTGGTGATGACGAGATTGAAAATCACAAATGTATCGTATTCTCTCCACCTCACTGGCATATTTCCTTCTAGGTATCAGTAAATCTGCATAATTGGTATTCCTTGACCGTCTGTTCAATATTACGTCTGCTATAACCCCTTTCTCGGAATCGATTAGTCAGATCCCTCTCTTGTTTTTCATATGCGCTGTCCTCAGAACAAATTCTGCGAGCCCGCAAAAATTGTCCAGTTGGTATATTCCTTATTAAATGGGAGGAATGTGATGAAGAAGAATGGAGGAGAGTGTTGGCAGCCGTCTCCTTCCTATACATATCCGTTTGGAGATATCCCGATTCGTCCACCTGTATAGTTAAATCAAGGAAGTTAATGGATTTGGCACTTGCCATGTGGGTAAATCTGATATTGTAGCTATTATTATTAAGGCCAGCCATGAACTGATTCAGTTCACCAGCGGAGCCCTGCCATATCATGAAAATGTCGTCAATAAACCTGCCCCAGAATTGGACCTGTTAAATCCCTGGGGCAGGTTGTGTAAAGAAGATCTCCCTATCCCACAGCCCCAGGAACAAATTGGGGAAGGACGGCGCACAGGCCGCACCCATCGCGGTGCTGTGGAGCAGTAGGTAGAGGGAGTCCCGAAATAGAAAGAAATTATGAGTTAACATGAATGACAGGGCCTCGACAATAAACTCTCTTTTCGATTCCTCAAAATCATTCATGATCTTTACTTAGCTGCTTTTTTCTTGCCATAATACAAATTCTAACAGTCTATTCAGTAGGACTATCAGTTGTGTATCCACTAGACTTCTGCACAACACAACTGATGGTCCCAACCCCATTTAAAAGGCAAGAAATCCCACTTATTAAACCTGACAGGGCACACCTGTGAAGTGAAAAACATTTCCGATGACTACCTCTTGAAGCTCATCAAGAGAATGCCAAGAGTGTGCAAAGCAGTTATCAAAGCAAAAGGTGGCTACTTTGAAGAACCTAGAATATAAGACATATTTTCAGTTGTTTCACACTTTTTTGTTAAGTATATAATTCCACATGTGTTAATTCATAGTTTTGATGCCTTCAATGTGAATGTACAATTTTTCATAGTCAAGAAAATACAGAAAAAAAAATTAAATGAGAAGGTGTGTCCAAACTTTTGGTCTGTACTGTATATATAAAGAAAAGACAATATATATGTGTACATTCAAAGTGAGTATATAATCAACATAATCATAAATCAATATATTTGTTGATTAAACCTACATACATACATTTTTGGAGTTTTGTGTGAAATGATGAATGATTTGATTTTTGCTTCATTCTCTTTTGTGTTTTTTCATTAAAGACAAATTAAATGAAGATAATAATACCAAAGAATTTGTGAATGCAATCATTTTCAGGAAGAAGCTGAGTATTATCTGACAGAATTGCAGGGGTGCCAATACTTTTGGCCACTACTGTATAAACAATCCTTGAATATAGAGTAATACAGTCACTGCTCACTCACCAGCAATCCAATGCCAATTTCGCAATAGCTTCATCAGGGGTGATTAGTAAGGGAACAAGCCCTCCTTAATAAAGAGCATTAAGCCAATCAAATACAAATATTGGGGCGAGTACAGGTGATGCATAGTAAAAAAAACACTAACGTGTCACAGGGTCATCTGACCACCGCATCATAAGGTCCTTTCAGACACTGGTGGAAGGTTCTAACCATCGTGCCATAGGGCCATGTGACCAACGCATCATCAGATCACCTGACCACCGCATAATAAGGTCCTTTAAGATACTCGAGGATGGTTCTAACCATCGTGCCATAGGGCCATGTGACCAATGCATCATCAGATCACCTGACCACCGCATCATAAGGTCCTGTACATAAATCAAATCAGTGTACTAAATTACAATATACATATATATATATATATATATATATATATATATATATATATATATATATATATATACAGTCATGGCCAAAAGTTTTGAGAATGACACCAAAATTATATTTTCACATGATCTGCTGGCCTCTGGTTTTTATTAGTGTTTGTCTGATGTTTATATCACATACAGAAATATAATTGCAATCATATTATGAGTACCAATAGGTTATATTGACAGTTAGAATGAGTTAATGCAGCAAGTCAATATTTGCAGTGTTGCCCCTTCTTCTTCAAGACCTCTGTAATTCTCCCTGGCATGCTCTCAATCAACTTTTGGACCAAATCCTGACTGATAGCAGTCCATTCTTGCATAATCAATGCTTGCATTTTGCCAGAATTTGTTGGTTTTTGTTTGTCCACCCGTCTCTTGCTGATTGACCACAAGTTCTCAATGGGATTAAGATCTGGGGAGTTTCCAGGCCATGGACCCAAAATCTCTATGTTTTGTTCCATGAGCCATTTTGTTATCACCTTTTCTTTATGGCAAGGTGCTCCATCATGCTGGAAAAGGCATTTTTGGGCGCCAAACTGCTCTTGGACGGTTGGGAGAAGTTGCTCTTGGAGGACATTCTGGTACCATTCTTTACTCATGGCTGTGTTTTTAGGCAAGACTGTGAGTGAGCCGATTCCCTTGGCTGAGAAGCAACCCCACACATGAATGGTTTCAGGATGCTTTACAGTTGGCATGAGACAAGACTGATGGTAGCGCTCACCTCTTCTTCTCCGAAAAAGCTGTTTTCCAGATGTCCCAAACAATCGAAAAGGGGATTCATCAGAGAAAATGACTTCGCCCCAGTCCTCAGCAGTCCACTCCCTGTACCTTTTGCAGAATATCAGTCGGTCCCTGATGTTTTTTCTGGAGAGAAGTGGCTCCTTTGCTGGCCTCCTTGAAACCAGCCCTTGCTCAAAGAGTCTCCGCCTCACATTGCATGCAGAAGCACTCACACCAGCCTGCTGCCATTCCTGAGCAAGTTCGGCACTGCTGGTAGTCCGATCCCGCAGCTGAAACTGTTTTAAGATACGGTCCTGGCGCTTGCTGGTCTTTCTTGGGCGCCCTGGAGCCTTTTTGACAACAATGGAAGCTTGAAGTTCTTGATGATGCGATAGATTGTTGACTGAGGTGCAATCTTTGTAGCTGCGATACTCTTCCCTGTTAGGCCATTTTTGTGCAGTGCAATAATGGCTGCACGTGTTTCTTTAGAGATAACCATGGTTAACTGAAGAGAAACAATGATACCAAGAACCAGCCTCCTTTTAAAGTGTCCAGTGATGTCATTCTTACTTAATAATGACTGATTGATCGCCAGCCCTGTCCTCATCAACACCCACACCTGTGTTAATGGATCAATCACTAAAACGATGTTAGCTGCTCCTTTTAAGGTAGGACTGCAATGATGTTGAAATGTGTTTTGGGTGTTAAAGTTCATTTTCTGGGCAAATATTGACTTTGCAAGTACAGTAATTGCAGTTAAGCTGATCACTCTTTGACATTAAGGAGTATATGCAAATTGCCATTACAAAAATGAAGCAGTAAACTTTGGAAAAATTACTATTTGTCTCATTCTCAATACTTTTGGCCATGACTGTATATATATACACACACACACACACACATACATACATACATACATATACATATATATATATATATATATATATATATATATATACATGCACATACATACATACATATACATATATACATAGAGCGCACGTTACCAGATGGCCAGGATGTGGATGTATTTTGGTCCTGGCATTTTTTTCTTCGTTGGATCTATCTGTCAGCATTTTCAGTTGAAGTCAGTTATAATACCCCCGGCAGCACGAAAAACCTACTCTGATAAAACGCTAGCGGCAGGGAAAGCCAGGACCTCCAAGGCGTAGAGAGCCAGTTCATGCCATGTGTCCAGCTTGGATACCCAATAGTAGTAAGGCACAGAGGAATCACAGAGGACGCTGGTACGGTAAGCAAGGTACTCCTTCAGAATCTTCCAAAACTTTTCCCTCCTTGTCAGAGTACCCCACGTATCATGGCCTTGGTGCTGGGACGGTCTGAGAAAACTGTCCCAGACCTTTGACAGTGTTCCCCTGCCTCTGCTGCATCTGGTTTGTGTCTCCCTCACCTGTACTCCGTGGTTGTCCAAGGACTCGTGACCTCTGCTGCCAGCATTGTCAGTTGGGAATTTTTTAAACAATTCTTCAACAAGAGCCTTCTGATACTGCAACATTTTATTAGACCTGTCCGCCACGGTAAGGAGAGATAGAAAATTATCCTTGTAGCGCGGATCTAGAAGTGTGACCAATCAGTAATTACTGTTGCCAAAAATACGTACAACCCGAGGGTTACCGGAAAGGCAGCAGAACATAAAGTCATCCATGTGTGCCAGATTGCCAACAGCCAAGGCTTCCCTGTCCCCACCAAAAGGACACTTGTCCATGTTCTCCTCCTCATCCTCCTCTCGGTCCTCCACCTCATCCTCAGGCCATCCACGCTAAACAGACGGTATGAATGTGGTGTGGGTAGTACTATCTATAGCGCAGGAAACAACTTCCTGTTCCTTCTCCTTCTCCTGCTCCTCGTCCTCATTTCACCCAGTCCACGTTGAGATGAGATGAGGCTGGGCTGTATAGCATCACCCTATAAAGTTCCTTGCTCCATCTCATCGTGCTCCACCTGCAATGCCTCTTTTTTAATTGTGAGCAGCGAGACTTTCATTAGACAGAGAAGCAGGATGGTGACCCTAATTATGGCATCATCGTCGCTCACCATCTTGGTCAAGTCCTCAAAGTTTTGAAGGACGGTACAGATGTCAGACATCCATGCCGACTCATGAGCTCTTATATGTGGAGACTGACCTGAATACCGACGTGTTGACAACGGCACTCAACAGCTGTCCTCTGCTGCTCACAAATCCTTCCCAACATATGCAATGTTGAGTTCCAACGCGTGGTGACATCGCATATCAGTCGTTGAGCTGGATGCTGCAAATGCTGCTGAAGAACTGTCAGGGCGGCGGAAACTGTAACTGACTTTCTGAAATGGGCACACATGTGGCATACTTTCACAAACAGCTCAGGCAGTTCTGGGAAGGTATTGAAAAACCACTGAACCACTAAGTTGAGCAAATGGGCCAAGCATGGTACATGTGGGAGGTTGCCAAGCTTTAGAGCTGCCACCAGGTTCCGGACATTGTCACACACGACGATGCCTGGCTGAAGATTCAGCGATGACAGCCACAGATCTGTCTGCTCTGTTACAGCTTTCAACAATTCTGCAGCGGTGTGCAATTTATCACCTAAGCAGATAAGCTTCAGCAGAGCCTGTTGCCACTTGGCCGATTCAGTGCTGCAGTGCTTCCAGCTTGCAACTGATGTGGTCATTTTGAAGATGAGGTTGAAGAGGAGGAGGAGAATGAGGTGCAGGAGCTGTAGAATGTGAGGGCAACCCTGATAGACCCAGGGCCCGCAAGCCTCGGTATTGGGAGGACATGTTCCGCCCCAGGATATGACTGAGTCATGGCTTCCACAATATTAACCCACTGTGTTGTCAGTGCAGTGTACCATCCCTGGCCACAAGCACTTTCACAAGTGTCCTTGGTTAGGTGGACCTTCCCAGTAACTGTTTTGGTGATGGCATGGGTAATGTTATGGGACACATGCTTGTTTAAGGCAGGGACGGCACACCAGGAGAAACAGTGGCAGCTGGGGACCAAGTACCAAGGGACAGTCACTGCCATGAGCTTTAGGAAAGCTTCTGTCTCCACGAGCCTAAAAGGCAACATTTCTAGTGCAAGCAGTCGAGAAATATGACAGTTTAGTATTGTGGCCTGTGGGTGTGTGGCTGCGTATTTGCGTTTGCGTTCAAAAGACTGGGGTATAAACAACTGAATACTACGCTGGGACAAGGACGTGGTTGCTGATGGTGATGGCTGCAAGTGTGCAAAGACAGGTGCAGGGTGGGAGGCATCTTCCCCTGCGTCATGGACAGAGGTTTGGCGTGCATGTACAACAACGGAAGAGGCAGTGATGTCACCAGCAGACACTGTTTCTGGACCCTGTCTTTTGGCCCAACTAGTCAGGTGCTTTACTGTCATGTGCCTGAGGATACTGGTGGTAGTCAAGCTGGTAGTTTTGGTGCCCCTTCTGATGTTAGCATGGCTGTTGTTGCACATGGCCTTTTTTGGGTTAACTGGACAGTCTTTAAAAATGAGCCAGACTTGAGAAGACCTAGCAGTTGGACTGACAACTTCCCTCGTATTCGTGTTTTGGGGAACAGTTGCCCACTTTGTGTCTGTAGCCACTCCACTGCTTCTTCCTGCCTGTTGTTGTGCTATGCCTCCTTCCCCCACTGCGCTGCTGTCACCGCTATGCATGTCACCTTGCCAAGTTGGGTCAGTGACTTCATCGTCCACCACCTCATCTTCCACATACGCACCCTGGGCCTCCTCCTGACTTGCTGGCAATTGTGTCTCACGATAATCATCTACCTCTTGCGACAGCAATTGCACTTTCCCACCGCCACCTTCATGTGGTCGAGGCTGCTCAAATATTTGAGCATCGCTCCCTGCAATCTCTTCTTGCCCCACTTGAAGTGGACCGAGCGAGAGGCCAGAATCTATAAATGGAAAGGTGAACAGTTTTTCGGAGTGTCCAAGTGTGGGATCACTTGTCTACAGGCTCTCGGCATTGTGGAAGGAAGGAGGATCAGGGTGCCTCAACAGGCACAGTTTCATCTTGCCCATGGCCTCGGCCTCTGTGTGCACCATCAGCATCACTTCCACTTCACCGTCCCTTACCACGTGCCTTGACCATTTTAAATTGAGTTTAACATTTTGCAGCCTGCAAAAAAAGTCAGGATTAATATCGCAGTATTTGATCACTTCTGATGACCAATTCTTTTGGCCAGTGCTAGTATAGCGGTGCTATTGGTCAGCAAACAAGTGTGGATATATTTTGGACACACAAGTAGTAGACTTTAAATGGAGTATAATATTTTGCAGCTTGCAAAAATATGTCAGGATTAGTGTTGAGCTAACATGCTTGACACTGCTCGGTACTCGCCCGAGCATCACGCTACTCGGGATGTTCGGCGAGCACCGACCATTTCTGGGTTACTCGGGCGGGAGCTCGGGTCTCCGCCCTGCATGTTTGGCGCTCTTTACAGAGCCAATGAACATGCAGGGATTGCCAGCCAGTCACTGTAATGCCGCAGCCATGTTGGTTGTGGGCATTACATTGATTGGCTGGCCGCACAGCATCACCTCGAGTATTTAAAACCGGGCGCCGCCATCTTGGACACAGACGGCTGGGATCAGACAGTGTAGGGACAGCGCTGCTGATTTAGGGAGAGATTTATACTGCGAAATAGTTAGTGTAGGGTCTGTAAAGGCTGCCAGATCAAACAAACAGTCCTTCTCAGGATTAATATCCATCCCAGATATCAGGCAGGCAGGCAGTCTGTATAGGAGACGCAGTGGTTATACCAGCAAACGCTGCATTACAGTCCTGTGAGCTCCTGTTGCTGAAATTGCTGGACTTAGCTGAAGGTCTCGGGGGCCAGGAAAAATCCTTTGGTTTTCATATAAATCCTCTTTATTTTTCCTCCTTCACACTGTACAAATACCCATCTAATTAACCTTTTGGTATCCACCCCCCCCCCCCCCCCCAAAAAAAAAAAAGTGTGTCTGTGACAGTTCAGACACAAATATATCTGTTGAAAATAGTCTGGTGTAGGCCAGAGAAACAGAAGTGTGGTTTTGCAGTTCCATGGTTCAAACCTCTGTATTATCCACTTTTGGGCCTTTTGTATCTAAAAAAAAAAACAGCTTGAGTGTGTCGCTCACTGTTCAGCCGCAAATATATATATCTTAAAAAGTCTGGTATACACCAGTAAATTATAACTGTGGTTTTGCTGTTCCATGGTAAAAAATCTCTATTATCCAGCTTTTGTTATTTTTTCTGTAAAGAAACACAGTAATAGTTTCTCCCTGATTGTTCAGATTGTTTAAAAGAGTCGGGTGTAGGCCAGAGAATTAGAACTGTGGTTTTCCTCTTCCACGGTTCTAATCTACTTTTCATTACCCTTTTTCCATTGATAGTGCGAGTGTAAGCTATTTTACTTCCTTTCCAATGGGCAAGGCGCGTGGCAAGGGACGTGGAACTGGACGTTCTGGTGATGGTGCGTGCAGAGGACGGAGCCGTGGCCAAGGTGAAAATGTACCACAACCAACAGACACATCTTCTCGCTCCCACTTCTTGACCGAATTACTAGGGAAGCACAGAACAACACCAGTATTGCGAACTGATCAGTGTGAACAGGTTATTAATTGTATAGCAGATAATACTTCCAGTTACCTGGGCACCACCACCTCCGGTCTGTCTTCCACAAGGTCAAATCTTAGTAGCCATGAGCCTCGAAAGGCATACTCCTGCTCACCCTGATGCTTCTTCCTCCCACCATGCCGAGTGTCGTCAGACAGCAACTGATCCCACACTTGGACACTCTGAGGTGATGTTCACTGGTCCATTTCCAGGTTTGTGCCCCTGCCTGCTGCGCTTAAAGTGGTGGAAGAGGAGATCCCATGTAGCGATGCCCAAATATTTGAAAAGCCACGGCCACAGGAAGTCTACGCTGGCAATTTGTCACAAGAGGTGGACGATGACGAGACACATTTGCCAGAAAGTGAGGAGGAAGATCGTGGTGCGCAAGTGGAAGAGGAGGAGATAGTGGATGATCTAGTAACTGACCCAACATGGCAGGAGGACATGCAGAGCGAGGCCAGCAGCACACAGGGTGAGGGAGGTAGAGTACCCCAACAGGCAGGAAGAAGCAGTGTGGTGGCCGCACGCAGAAGGCAGGCAACAGTTCCCCGTAACATCAACACGAGGGACGCTGCCAGTACAACCTGTAGGTCTTCCAGAGTCTGGAATTTTTTTAAAGACTCTGCTGATAACCCCAAAAAGGCCATTTGTACCACCTGCCAGGCCAGCATCAGCAGGGGTGACAAAACTACCAGCCTGACCACCACTAGCATGATCAGGCACATGGCAGCAAAGCACCCGACTTTGTGGGGCGAACCCCAGGGTCCACGACCAGTGTTAGCGGGTGTCACCACTGCTTCTTCCGCTGTTGTGTGTGCAAGCCGGTCCCTTGTCCATACTGCATGCAAAGATGACCCCTCCTCTCAGTCTTCACTTGTTATGGCAGTTTCTCAAGAAATAGCATCAACGTCCATGTCCACGTCCCACTGCAGCGTTCAATTGTCCATATCCCAGACCTTTGAACGAAAGCAGAATTTCACAGCTAACGCCCCACAGACCACAGTCCTAGATTCGCACATTTCACGACTGCTTGCATTGGAAATGCTGCCTTTTAGGCTGGTGGAGACAGATTCCTTCCGCAACCTTATGGCGGTAGCAGTCCCTTGGTACTCGATCCCCAGCCGACACTATTTTGCCCGGTGTGCCATCCCTGCACTACACAAGCACGTGTCCCAAAACATCTGCCAAGCCCTCAACAACGTATTTACTGAGAGAGTCCACCTGACAACGGACACGTGGACAAGTGCTTGTGACCAGGGCCAGTACATCTCCCTGACGGCACATGGGTAAACATAGTGGAAGCCGGGACCCAGTAGGACCTTGGGACGGAACAAATCCTCCCCACACCGAGGATTGCGGGCCCTATGTCAGTCAGATTTGCCCCCACAGTGTACAGCTCCTGCGCATCATCCTCCTCCTCCTCCTCATGTTCAGCCTCAATCTGAGATATCACCACATCAGTTACAAGCTGGAAGCACTGCAGTACTGCCTCCGCCAAGTGGCAACAGGCTGTGCTGAAACTCATAAGCTTAGGTGAGAAACCTCACACTGCTTGTGAGTTGTGGACAGCTGTGAAAGAGCAGGCAGATCTGTAGCTGAGACCGCTGAACCTACATCCAGGCATGGACATGTGTGACCATGGCTGTAACCTGGTGGCGGCTCTGAGGCGAGGCGAGATCACACACGTACCATGCCTGGCTCATGTGCTTAACCTCGTGGTTCAGCGGTTTCTTAAATCGTAACCCGAGTTGCCAGATCTGCTCTTTTTCGCAAGTCGGCTACAGCTTCCGCCGCCCTTGCTGTGTTGCACCAGCGTTTGCAGCTTCCGTCACACCGACTGGTGTGTGATGTCCCCACATGTTGGGACTCTACCCTCCACATGTTGCAAAGGATTTGTGAGCAGAAGAGAGCAGTTGTGGAGTACCAGCTGCAACAAGGCTGTCGATATTCAGGTCAGACTCCACACAAAAGACCTCAGGAGTGGAGCTGGATGTCTGACATATGTACCATCTTGACAAACTTTGAGGAGTCCACCAAGATGGTGAGTGGCGATGACGCCATCATTAGCGTCAGCATTCCACTTGTCTGTCTTTTGCAATGCTCTCTGCAGAGAATTAAAGAGGAGGCATTGCAGCCAGAGTATGATGAGATGGATCAAGAAGCCGTAGCGGTCAATTACACACAGCACAGCCTCATCTCATCCCAACGTGCATTGGGGGACAATGAGGGAGATGAGGAGGAGGAGGAGGAAGAACAGGAGCTTGTATCATGCGCTGTAGATGGTAGTACTAGTACAACTGTCATACCGTTGGTTCAGCGTGGATGGCCTGAGGACAGGGGAGAGGAGGAGGAGGAGAACATGGTCAGTCGTCATCTTGGTGAGGACACGGAAGTCTTGCCCGCTACCAGTCTGGCACGCATGGCTGACTTTATGTTACGCTGCCTTAACCGTGAAACTCACGTCAAAATGTTGGGTGACAGTCATTACTGGTTGGTGACACTTTTAGACCCCCACTACAAGGAGAACTTTCACTCTCTTATTCCTGAGGTGGAGAGGTCTACAAAAATGGGGCAGTACCAGAAGACCCTTGCTACAGAACTGTTAAAAAAATTCCCATCTGAACACGCTAGTAGCAGAGGTCACAGTTCGTTGCCCAACCAAGGCGTACATGCGAGAGAGACGCAACTCCAGTCCAGCAGAGGCAGAGGAACACTGTCAAAGTTCTGGGACAGTTTTCTCAGACCCTCCCTTCGGACAGACCCTGAGGCGCGGGGTACTCTCACAAGGAGTGGAAAGTTTCAAAAGATGGTGAGGGAGTACCTTGCCGACCGTACCAGCATCCTCTGTGATTCCTCTGTGCCTTTTAATTATTGGGTATCCAAGCTGGACACTTGGAATGAACTAGCTCTGTACGCTTTGGAGGTCGTGTTATCGGAGCATGTTTTTAGTGCTGCTGGGGGAATTATAACTGATAAGCGCACTCGCCTGTCAACTGACAATGCTGACAAGCTGACCCTTATCAAAGTGAACAAGGGCTGGATTGGGCCAGACTTCTCATCACCACCAAATGACAGCAGAGTAACATAAAGTCAAATCCACTGTGTTATTTCGGGAGGTGTATTCACATGCACCGCTTCACACCCACACATGGGTATACGCTTCCTCATTTCGGCTGTTTTATGCTCTTCTTCTTATCCTCAGCTTCCACCACCACTATACCACCAGGGTGACCGTGGTCCGTGTTGCCATTATTGAAAGAATTTTTGTCAGCTTTTGCTTGGAAGGCATAAGCAAAGACTGTGGGAGAGCCACTCCCCAATAATGGGAATAATATTTTTAAGATGCTGTACTGTATGGCTCTTGTAAGGGGCATTAAAGCCGTCTTATTAAGCTACTGCGACCTCCACCACTTTTCCAAGGGGCATTAAAAACGTCTTGTTAAGCTACTTTCACCTCCACCACTTTTCCAAGGGGCATTAAAACTGTCTTATTAAGCTACTGCGACCTCCACGTCTCTTCCGAGGGGCATTAAAATCATCTTGTTAAGCTACTGCGACTAGTGTTGAGCCACACCCGTAGTGTTCGAGTTCGGTTCGGTTCGTCGAACACCCGTGTGTTCGCCGAACTGTTCGTCGAACTGTTCGTCGAACACCTTCGAACACCGTTAAAACCAATGGCAGGCAAACAAAAACACATAGAAACACATAGAAAACACCTTCAAAGGTGTCCAAAAGCTGACAAACTGCTCAGAAGACACAACTAACACATGGAAAAGTGACAAGTACATATAGTCATGCGAAAAGAAAAGAGGTGGAGGAGTAAAAGGAGGGGGAGACACAAATATAGGCATGTCATGCCCTTCTAAAATCCAAAAAGTGAGAAGCCGACACGTTCAGTCCGCTCCTGCCCGTGCCACCTCCGTGTCGCCGGGTTTGTGCCAGAGCCGCGGTGAACCCTGACGGCCAGCCCCCCTCTCCCAATACTGGTGCCTGTCCGCTGGTGGGTCGAGCGAGCCCCCCTGTGGTGGAGGCAGCTCTAAGCTTTTTAATTTAAATTGTCTCTCTAATTTGAATGAATACACTTTAAATCCATTTACAAGGATCTATTGGAGGGCGAGTCTCATGCCAGCAGCCGCGTAATTCCAGCTCCAGTAGCGTCCACTAAAGCTGCTGCAGTTAGAAAGCTTTTATAAGGATCGAGCTCGGCTGTCCACCGCAAGGCATCCTACTGCCAGTCCCAGCCCCTATGCCTTGGGGTGCCTCCTGATGCTCTTCACTGAGTATCCCGTGGTCCCGAAGCATTTCCTTTGAAAAAATTAAGTGTCCAAACTACAGGTGGTGTAGCTTGCTTAACAGCCGGGATAATCCGCTGATTAGCAGACACTGCTACTAGGCACAAAGTATTTCCTGGGCTAGATGCAGTTAAAAATTTGTAATTAGATACTCTCGTTGGATGCTGAGAAAGCATTCCATAGAGTCTCCTGGCACGCCATATATGATTCTCTTAAAAAGCTTGGGGTAGGGGTCTAGGGGACCCTTTTATAGCCAATATCACGGCCCTGTATCACAATACGTCACCTAGGCTGAAGATAAATGGAACTGTAGCACCCTGAGGGCTCGGTTGCTACAGAGGTATTGCACCTCACCCAGAGGTGTGATATCTCACTCTCAGGTAAGGATGGAGTGTGGATCAGGACCCGACACCTGCATGCATTACACCACATTGCCGTGGGGCAGGGCGACCAATATGCCCCTGAGATGGGCACGACAGTCCCTGTCTCTGGTTGGAGCGGGGGGAGGGAACACTGAGGAAGGGGAACCCTGTAGTGCAGGAGCAGGGAGGAAGCAGTTCCTGGGTGCATTGAGAAGGGAGTATAAAAGGTGGGCACCATCTTAGTTCAGTGCAGAGAAGTCTGAGCAGAAGTGGCAGGGAGCAGGGGCTCTGCATGAGCTCTGCTCCGGAGGCGGGCCTAGTAACAGAGGCCCAGGCCTGGAAGAGGGAGAAGGAAGGAAGAGGAGCGGAGAAGGCTCCAGGAACGAGGAATGAAGGGATCCCAGGGGTGCGGACGGGCGAGTCGCCACCGCATGCCCGAATCCACCTGCGTGGAGGGGTCAGGCCAAAGGGGGAGACCGGTCCCCGAAACTAGTGGAGGCAGGAAACGACCCTCAGCTAGAAACCGGAGGCTCTGACATTTTATGTGGCGCAGCCCCTCGCTACACCCGCTAGGAAGGCACCACATAGGGTCAGGGAAACTGGCGCCAAGTTTACAAAGAGGAGGCCCGAGGCAGCCGGACAGAAGGGTTGGTAAGAAAGGCCAGAGAAAGGACACACAAAGGGGGTCCTGTGAAGCGCTCCAAAGTTATCTGGGAGTTGTCTGAGCCCCTCACCTGGTGAGCACAGTACGACGTGGGCAGCCGTTACCTGCAGACGTGGTCTGGATAATAAGAACTGTGAGTAAAGGCCCTGGACTGCATCACTGACTCCGTGTCGTTACTGCTGCTGCCCTGCACCATCACCCCCATCCTCCGCATACACTGCCCTGAGGCTATACTCCTCCCGTGGGGAGTTATGCTACGCTCTGCTGCACCCACAACACCAGCCTCAGCGGTCTGCCCTGCAGCGGCGGTTCACTCTGACCGCAATCCACGGGTGGCGTAGTCGGACATTTAAACATCAAAACCACATAAATAGTTCCGCCACTGGTTTGACCACCCTGAGCCACGGAACCGGGTCGCCGCCACGAAGACTACAACCACCAGCATCCACCAAAAACGGTCCGGCTCCGGGTGTCCCAAGGCCCAGGGGGTGCATCAGAACATTTTCATCACCTTTCACAATCACCAATGGGACAAGGCAGGGATGTCCTCTGTCCCCTCTCTTATACATCCTAGTGACGGAGCACCTGCTCTCATCAATTCGCCATAACCCCAATATTAGGTGGATTGAGGTGGGAGGCACCGAGTACAAGTGCTCTCTATTTGCTGATGATGTCCTAGTATATATCACTCAATCATATATATCCATCCATGCTGTTCTGGCTGAAATAGATCACTTTGTTACATGGTCAAATTTTAAAATCAATGCAGCGAAGTCTGAGGCCCTCGATGTCTCCCTCCCCAAATCCATATAGGATTCCATCCAGTCCAACTTTCCCTTTGCCTGGCCCTCACAGGGTATCAAATACTTAGGAATTCCTATTCATAGAGACCTCTCCCATCTATGTTATCTTAATTTTGGGCCCTTTATTGAACAACTCCATACAGACCACGGTTGGCAAGTTAGAACTGTAAGATTCACTACGTGAACCACTGGTGTTTTGTGGAAAAGCACATGTACACTGTGTTCCAAATTATTATGCAAAAAGTGTTTAGGAGTGATAAGGGAAGAATTTGTTTGTTTGTCAGTTAAACTCATTGATAGTGATGTGTGTCAGGGCTCTTTATATCACTGTAAGCAATTGCAGACACCTGTGCTAATTAGTTTGGCAGGTGTGTCCAATGAAAGGCAAGACTACTTAAGAAGGCTGTCTCACATTATTAAGCAGCCTACATTTTCTGCCAAAATGGGAAAGAAAAAGGATGTGTCGGCTGCTGAGAAGCAACAAATTGTGGAGTGTTTAGGTCAAGGCATGACTACAATCAACATTGTGCGATGATCAGGATGAAGTGTCTTGGCAATCAAGAAGTATGTAGCTCATTCACAGTACACACGTGTGCGTGCTGATAAGGGCAAATTGAGGACTCTTTCCTACAGGCAATTACGTCAGGTTAAAAGAGCAGCGGCAAAAAAGCCTTGTCAGCAGCAGACAAGTTTTTGAAGCTGCTGGTGCCTCCAACGTCCCCCGAACAACAAGATGCAGGGTCCTTCAGAGGTTTGCAGCTGTGCATACGCCATCCTGTCGACCTCCTCTATCCACTTCACACAAGCAGAAACGGCTCCAGTGGGCTAAACATTACATGAAGACTGATTTCAAAACTGTTTTGTTCACGGATGAGTGCCGTGCAGCGCTCGATGGTCCAGATGGATGGAGTGGAGGATGGCTGGTTGATGGACACCCCACGCAAACACGGCTACAACGCCAACAAGGAGGAGGTGGAGTAATGCTTTGGGCTGGAATCATGGGGAGAGAGATTGTCGGCCCCTTTAGGATCCCTGAAGGCGCTAAAGATGAACTCCATAATGTATGTGGATTTTCTCAAACAGCACTTCCTGCCATGGTTCAAGAAGAAGAATCGTGTATTTCACAGCAAGATCATTTTTCTGCATGATAATGCACCATCTCATGCTGGAGCATCATCAAAAGGAGTGTCTATGATGGCGGGAGGCAGTTCACATCTAAGCAACAGCTCTGGGAGGGTATTCTGTCCTCATGCAAAACAATTGAAGCAGAAACCATCCAAAACCTGACAAATTCAATGGACGAGAGAGTTCAGAAGCTCCTTTCGAACAAGGGGTCCTATGTGAAAATGCAACATCACCTAGAATAAAGTTTTGAGTTGAAAACTGTTTGATTTCAGTTTCTAACAACCTGCTAATGCTTATAATTTCAAAAATGACCATTTTTTTGGTCTTTATTAAAATGAAAAGGTTGATCGAAAAGTTTGGGGGATCTAAGAGTGTGGCAACCCAGTAGTCATGATTACTTCGAATTCTGACAATATGAGGGTCATGTTGCAGGTAGTGCAGCAAGAAGGCACTTATGTGTCTTGCGCATCTCGGAGCCCCAAAATTATTTTCCGGGCTAGATGCAGCTAAAAATTATTATTAATTTTAAATCTGGTGGAGCTTAGTATAGATGGCCTAATAGGATCAGTGCTGCACACTGCTACAAAGCCCAAATTATTTTCGAGCCAAGATACAGATAAACATGATTAGTAATTTTAAATCTGGTGGAGCTTATTATAGATGGCCTAATAGAATCAGTGCTGCACACTGCTACAAAGCCCAAATTATTTTCCAGCCAAGATACAGATAAACATGATTAGTAATTTGAAAGCTTAAAACGGTTGGTAGGGTGATTTTAAACAATCATCAAGCTTTTACTCTCCCCAGGATGACACAGGGGTAGAAAAGTCGTTTCGGATCCATGATTTGTTCATCTTTATGAACGTGAGTCTGTCTACATTATCAGTGGAGAGCCGCGTGCGCTTATCTGTCAGCACACCACCAGCAGCGCTGAACACACGTTCAGACAGAACGCTGGCTGCGGGGCATGACAAGATCTCCAAGGCGTAAGTGGCTAGCTCCGGCCATTTATCCAGATTGGAAGCCCAAAAAGAGTAAGGGTCCAGTGACACAGTCATGGCTTCAATGTTTACTTGGAGATACTCCTGTACCATCGTCTCTAGGCGTTGACTATGTGTCAGACTTCTTGTCTCCTGTGGCCTTGCAAAGGATGGGCTAAAAAAGTGGTGAAATGATTCAGCAAAATTGATGTTACCAGCAGATACTGTGGTTCTGTTACGGTTTGAGTGCTGAACACTTGACGGTCCCACGGTTGGCAAGTTGGAACTGTGAGATTCACTACATGCACCACTGGTGTTTTGTGGAAAAGCACATGTAAGATTCTGCAACAGTCTCTGCTGATACTCCTGCATGCGTGCATCCCTTTCTATGGCAGGAATAATTTCTGCAAATTTACTTTTGTATCGGGGATCTAAGAGTGTGGCAACCCAGTAGTCAGGATTATTTCTAATTCTCACAATTCGAGGGTCATGTTGCAGGTAGTGCAGCAAGAAGGCACTCATGTGTGTTGCGCATCCAGGAGCACCAAGTCCCTGTTGTGTTTGTGGCGAGGTAACAATCATGCTTCCTTCCTCTGTCCTCTCCCCCCAACCTCGCACAACAGAAATGTGATCAAGGTCTCCCTCATCTGATGAGTCTTCCATCAGTTTGTCCTCCACTTCTTCCTGGGCTCCTGCACCTTCCTCACTAGTTTGGCTGCTACCATGCGCCCTGGTAAAACCATCTCCCCCACCCTCACATGCCTGCCGCCTTGATGCTGCCGACTGTCTGGACCTTGCAGATGTTAGCCCTTCCGCATACAACTCCTCCTCCTCTTCTTGCTCCACCTCCTCTTGTGCCACCACCTGACTCCGAATTCTGTTTAACATGTGCTCCAGCATGTAAATCACCGGAATAGTCATGCTGATAATGGCATCGTCAGTACTAAACATCTTCGTCGCCATTTCAAAACTGTGCAGAAGGGTGCATAGGTCCTTGATCTGAGACCACTCCTCCAGCGTGATTTGCCCCACCTCTGGATCTCGTTGGCCCAGGCTATACGTCAGAACGTATTGCACCAGGGCTTGTCGGTGCTGCCACAGTCGCTGCAACATGTGCAGAGTTGAATTCCACCGGGTAGGCACATCGCATTTTAGCCGGTGAAGTGGCAGGCCCAACGTCTTCTGTAGAGATGTAAGTCGCTGAGCTGCGGAATGCGAACGGCGGAAGTGAGCACACAGCGACCGTGCCCTCTGCAGAAGGCCATCTAGTCTGGGATAGTGGGCTAAAAATTGCTGGACAACCAGGTTCAACACGTGAGCCATACAAGGCACGTGTGTGACATTGCCCCGGCGAAGGGCCGCACCCAGGTTTGCAGCATTGTCGCACACGGCCTTCCCTGGTTTCAGGTCCAGTGGAGACAACCATTCATGAAATTGGTTCTCCAGAGTTGACCACAACTCCTCAGCTGTGTGACTCACATTTCCCAGACATTTCAAAGTAAAAACCGCCTGATGACGTTGAGCCCTACTGCCAGCATAGTAAGGAGGTGTGCAGGATTCCTTCTGCGCAGTTAGAAAGCTTGTGGCATGACCAGACAGGCTTTGGGTGCAGGTGGAAGACCGAGAGGAGGTTGAGGAGGCAGAAGCAGTGGAGGAACTTTGACATAAAGAGGATTGACGCACAACTCGTGGGGACGGCAAGACTTGGACAGCAGCCCCTTGTCCTGCTGTCACCATAGTTACCCAGTGCCCAGTCAGTGACATGTAACGCCCCTGTCCATGCCTACTCGTCCAAGTGTCTGTGGTGAAATGCACCCTGTCACACACAGAGTTTCTCAAAGAAGCGGTGATGTTGTGTGCGACATGCTGGTGGAGCGCAGGCACACCTTTCTTTGAGAAGTAGTGCCGACTGGGCATCTGGTACTGGGGCACTGCGACGGATATAAGGTCTCGAAAATCCTCTGTGTCCACCAGGCGGAAAGGCAGCATTTCTGTAGCCAAGAGCTTGCAGATGGTGAAATTCAACCTCTTAGCTTTCTCATGGCTAGGAGGAAATGGTCTTTTACTTGTCCACATCTGAGGGACCGAGGGCTGGCTATTGTGCTTAGACGGGGTTGATAAGGGTGTCCCCGGCAAACTGCCGGTCTGTGAGGAAGATGCAGGCGGACATGTTAGGTTGCCTTGATCCAAAGGTGGTGCTATCGATGTCGGACAGCGCTCAACACCAGCTGGTGTTACCACCTCCAAAGAAAATGATGACCTGCCAATCACACTGGCTGTTGCGGGTAAAGAGGTGGCAGGTCTGCGCCCCAAATCAGGTGTGACTGCTGTCCCCCCAGTCACAGAGGATGAAGAGGCCGCGGATGCATAAGATATGGCAGACGGTGGTTGGCCCGGCCGGCTAGGCCGCATTGTAGCACACTGAGCTTCCTACTGCAACTTATGCTTCATGTCCATGTGCCGGTTCATGCATAAAGTACTCAAACTATGTATTTTTTGGCCTCTACTTAGCTTTTGCTGACAAATGTTACAGATAACACGAGTTGGGTCATCTTTATCGATCTGAAAAAATGCCCAGGCTATGCAAGGCTTAGCACCCATGCGACCTGAAGAGCCACGACGACTTGTGGTGAGAGGCAGAGTTGTGTTTGAGGATGCAGTTGTTGACGTGCTTCCAGTACTACGTCTCTGTCCAGGAAGGCGCAACCTGACCTCGTCGTCACTAGCATCTTCCTCCACCTCCTCTGCTGACCTCATCTCTTGGCTGACTGTGGGTTGACAGTAAGTGGGATCTCCAACCTCATCATCATCACCCTGTGCGTTATCACACCCGTCGTCCTCAGAGCCAACCTGTTCCTGCCCTGACAAAAAACTAAAGTTGTCGCTCTAATCAGGTATTTGAGTCTCATCATCGTCTTCCTCATTGTCTCCACCAACAGGAGTTACAGTTTGGGAATGAGGGTCTACATTATGGTCAGAACCTTCTGCGTCTGGTCCTGGATCCGACTCATAAAGATTCTGGGCATCAGTGCAGATCATTTCCTCGTCTGGATTCACAGAAGCGCTGGAGTCGACCTGTGATTCCCAGGCTATAGTATGAGTAAACAGCTCTGCAGACTCAACCATCTGTTCTACCTCATACCCAGACGGGCAGCTGGAGATTTGGTAGCTGTGAGGAAGCAAGTGCGATTGGGGTGACACCTTTGAGGACTGGAGTATTTGTGATGTTGAAGTTGATGTGGAGGAGAGCCCACTTAAAGGAGCACTTGATATCCATTCAAGCACCTGCTGTTTTTGTGCCTCATCTGGAATTTGTAGCGATTGGCGTGGCCGTAAGAAAGAGATCTTATCACATTGTCCGCTAAAAGAAGTAGACATTTTAGTTTGGCTGGAAGATGGTCTTTCTTCTGCAGATGTTACTGTTGCTTTAACACCTACCCCACGGATACAACCTTTTTTCCCCTTCCCAACACGCCTATTCCCCTTTCCACCAGCAGCAGGCCTTTTTCCACTCATTTTGGTGGTTAACTAATTCACAACTCTGGAGTTGTTTGCACAAAAAAACAATGGATGGGAACCGAGCAGAGCTGAGTGGCCAAACTGTGGTATTAGGCCAAAACTATTGGCTGGGATAGATGCAGAAAAAAATTATATTCGATTTGCAACCTGATGGAGGTCAGTATAGATGGACTAATAGAACAAGTCCCACACACAGCTAGAAGCCCAAATATTTTTTCAGAGGTAGATGCAGAAAAAAAATATATTCAGTTTGCAACCTGATGGAGGTCAGTATAGATGGACTAATAGAGAAAGTCCCACACACTGCTAGAAGGCCAAATATTTTTTCAGAGCTAGATGCAGACTAAAAATTATTTTGAATTTGCAACCTGATGGAGGTCAGTATAGGTGGACTAATAGAACAAGTCCCACACACTGCTAGAAGGCCAAATATTTTTTCAGAGCTAGATGCAGAAAAAAATTATATTCAGTTTGCAACCTGATGGAGGTCTGTATAGATGGATTAATAGAACAAGTCCCACACACAGCTAGAAGCCCAATATTTTTTCAGAGGTAGATGCAGATAAAAATTATTTTTAATTTGCAACCTGATGGAGGTCAGTATAGATGGACTAATAGAGAAAGTCCCACACAGTGCTAGAAGGCCAAATATTTTTTCAGAGCTAGATGCAGATAAAAATTATATTCAGTTTGCAACCTGATGGAGGTCTGTATAGATGGATTAATAGAACAAGTCCCTCACACAGCTAGAAGCCCAATATTTTTTCAGAGGTAGATGCCGAAAAAAAATATATTCAGTTTGCAACCTGATGGAGGTCTGTATAGATGGATTAATAGAACAAGTCCCACACACAGCTAGAAGCCCAATATTTTTTCAGAGGTAGATGCAGAAAAAAAATATATTCAGTTTGCAACCTGATGAAGGTCAGTATAGATGGACTAATAGAGAAAGTCCCACACACTGCTAGAAGGCCAAATATTTTTTCAGAGCTAGTTGCAGAAAAAAATTATATTCAGTTTGCAACCTGATGGAGGTCAGTATAGATGGACTAATAGAACAAGTCCCACACACAGCTAGAAGCCCAAATATTTTTTCAGAGGTAGATGCAGATAAAAATTATTTTTAATTTGCAACCTGATGGAGGTCAGTATAGATGGACTAATAGAGAAAGTCCCACACACTGCTAGAAGGCCAAATATTTTTTCAGAGCTAGATGCAGATAAAAATTATTTTTAATTTGCAACCTGATGGAGGTCAGTATAGATGGACTAATAGAGAAAGTCCCACACACTGCTAGAAGGCCAAATATTTTTTCAGAGCTAGATGCAGAAAAAAATTATATTCAGTTGCAACCTGATGGAGGTCAGTATAGATGGACTAATAGAACAAGTCCCACACACAGCTAGAAGCCCAAATATTTTTTCAGAGGTAGATGCGGAAAAAAATTATATTCAGTTTGCAACCTGATGGAGGTCTGTATAGATGGATTAATAGAACAAGTCCCACACACAGCTAGAAGCCCAATATTTTTTCAGAGGTAGATGCAGAAAAAAAAATATTTTTAATTTGCAACCTGATGGAGGTCAGTATAGATGGACTAATAGAGAAAGTCCCACACACTGCTAGAAGGCCAAATATTTTTTCAGAGCTAGATGCAGAAAAAAATTATATTCAGTTTGCAACCTGATGGAGGTCAGTATAGATGGACTAATAGAACAAGTCCCACACACAGCTAGAAGCCCAAATATTTTTTCAGAGGTAGATGCAGATAAAAATTATTTTTAATTTGCAACCTGATGGAGGTCAGTATAAATGGACTAATAGAGAAAGTCCCACACACAGCTAGAAGCCCAAATATTTTTTCAGAGGTAGATGCAGAAAAAAAATATATTCAGTTTGCAACCTGATGGAGGTCAGTATAGATGGACTAATAGAGAAAGTCCCACACACTGCTAGAAGGCCAAATATTTTTTCAGAGCTAGATGCAGACTAAAAATTATTTTGAATTTGCAACCTGATGGAGGTCAGTACAGGTGGACTAATAGAACAAGTCCCACATACTGCTAGAAGGCCAAATATTTTTTCAGAGCTAGATGCAGAAAAAAATTATATTCAGTTTGCAACCTGATGGAGGTCTGTATAGATGGATTAATAGAACAAGTCCCACACACAGCTAGAAGCCCAATATTTTTTCAGATGTAGATGCAGATAAAAATTATTTTTAATTTGCAACCTGATGGAGGTCAGTATAGATGGACTAATAGAGAAAGTCCCACACACTGCTAGAAGGCCAAATATTTTTTCAGAGCTAGATGCAGATAAAAATTATATTCAGTTTGCAACCTGATGGAGGTCTGTATAGATGGATTAATAGAACAAGTCCCTCACACAGCTAGAAGCCCAATATTTTTTCAGAGGCAGATGCAGAAAAAAAATATATTCAGTTTGCAACCTGATGGAGGTCTGTATAGATGGATTAATAGAACAAGTCCCACACACAGCTAGAAGCCCAATATTTTTTCAGAGGTAGATGCAGAAAAAAAATATATTCAGTTTGCAACCTGATGAAGGTCAGTATAGATGGACTAATAGAGAAAGTCCCACACACTGCTAGAAGGCCAAATATTTTTTCAGAGCTAGTTGCAGAAAAAAATTATATTCAGTTTGCAACCTGATGGAGGTCAGTATAGATGGACTAATAGAACAAGTCCCACACACAGCTAGAAGCCCAAATATTTTTTCAGAGGTAGATGCAGATAAAAATTATTTTTAATTTGCAACCTGATGGAGGTCAGTATAGATGGACTAATAGAGAAAGTCCCACACACTGCTAGAAGGCCAAATATTTTTTCAGAGCTAGATGCAGATAAAAATTATTTTTAATTTGCAACCTGATGGAGGTCAGTATAGATGGACTAATAGAGAAAGTCCCACACACTGCTAGAAGGCCAAATATTTTTTCAGAGCTAGATGCAGAAAAAAATTATATTCAGTTGCAACCTGATGGAGGTCAGTATAGATGGACTAATAGAACAAGTCCCACACACAGCTAGAAGCCCAAATATTTTTTCAGAGGTAGATGCGGAAAAAAATTATATTCAGTTTGCAACCTGATGGAGGTCTGTATAGATGGATTAATAGAACAAGTCCCACACACAGCTAGAACCCCAATATTTTTTCAGAGGTAGATGCAGAAAAAAAAATATTTTTAATTTGCAACCTGATGGAGGTCAGTATAGATGGACTAATAGAGAAAGTCCCACACACTGCTAGAAGGCCAAATATTTTTTCAGAGCTAGATGCAGAAAAAAATTATATTCAGTTTGCAACCTGATGGAGGTCAGTATAGATGGACTAATAGAACAAGTCCCACACACAGCTAGAAGCCCAAATATTTTTTCAGAGGTAGATGCGGAAAAAAATTATATTCAGTTTGCAACCTGATGGAGGTCTGTATAGATGGATTAATAGAACAAGTCCCACACACAGCTAGAACCCCAATATTTTTTCAGAGGTAGATGCAGAAAAAAAAATATTTTTAATTTGCAACCTGATGGAGGTCAGTATAGATGGACTAATAGAGAAAGTCCCACACACTGCTAGAAGGCCAAATATTTTTTCAGAGCTAGATGCAGAAAAAAATTATATTCAGTTTGCAACCTGATGGAGGTCAGTATAGATGGACTAATAGAACAAGTCCCACACACAGCTAGAAGCCCAAATATTTTTTCAGAGGTCGATGCAGATAAAAATTATTTTTAATTTGCAACCTGATGGAGGTCAGTATAGATGGACTAATAGAGAAAGTCCCACACACTGCTAGAAGGCCAAATATTTTTTTCAGAGCTAGATGCAGATAAAAATTATTTTTAATTTGCAACCTGATGGAGGTCAGTATAGATGGACTAATAGAGAAAGTCCCACACACTGCTAGAAGGCCAAATATTTTTTCAGAGCTAGATGCAGAAAAAAATTATATTCAGTTGCAACCTGATGGAGGTCAGTATAGATGGACTAATAGAACAAGTCCCACACACAGCTAGAAGCCCAAATATTTTTTCAGAGGTAGATGCGGAAAAAAATTATATTCAGTTTGCAACCTGATGGAGGTCTGTATAGATGGATTAATAGAACAAGTCCCACACACAGCTAGAAGCCCAATATTTTTTCAGAGGTAGATGCAGAAAAAAAAATATTTTTAATTTGCAACCTGATGGAGGTCAGTATAGATGGACTAATAGAGGAAGTCCCACACACTGCTAGAAGGCCAAATATTTTTTCAGAGCTAGATGCATAAAAAAATTATATTCAGTTTGCAACCTGATGGAGGTCAGTATAGATGGACTAATAGAACAAGTCCCACACACAGCTAGAAGCCCAAATATTTTTTCAGAGGTAGATGCAGATAAAAATTATTTTTAATTTGCAACCTGATGGAGGTCAGTATAAATGGACTAATAGAGAAAGTCCCACACACTGCTAGAAGGCCAAATATTTTTTTCAGAGCTAGATGCAGATAAAAATTATTTTTAATTTGCAACCTGATGGAGGTCAGTATAGATGGACTAATAGAGAAAGTCCCACACACTGCTAGAAGGCCAAATATTTTTTCAGAGCTAGATGCAGAAAAAAATTATATTTAATTTGCAACATGATGGAGGTCAGTATAGATGGACTAATAGAGAAAGTCCCACACACTGCTAGAAGGCCAAATATTTTTTCAGAGGTAGATGCAGAAAAAAAATATATTCAGTTTGCAACCTGATGGAGGTCAGTATAGGTGGACTAATAGAACAAGTCCCACACACTGCTAGAAGGCCAAATATTTTTTCAGAGCTAGATGCAGAAAAAAATTATATTCAGTTTGCAACCTGATGGAGGTCTGTATAGATGGATTAATAGAACAAGTCCCACACACAGCTAGAAGCCCAATATTTTTTCAGAGGTAGATGCAGATAAAAATTATTTTTAATTTGCAACCTGATGGAGGTCAGTATAGATGGACTAATAGAGAAAGTCCCACACAGTGCTAGAAGGCCAAATATTTTTTCAGAGCTAGATGCAGATAAAAATTATATTCAGTTTGCAACCTGATGGAGGTCTGTATAGATGGATTAATAGAACAAGTCCCTCACACAGCTAGAAGCCCAATATTTTTTCAGAGGTAGATGCCGAAAAAAAATATATTCAGTTTGCAACCTGATGGAGGTCTGTATAGATGGATTAATAGAACAAGTCCCACACACAGCTAGAAGCCCAATATTTTTTCAGAGGTAGATGCAGAAAAAAAATATATTCAGTTTGCAACCTGATGAAGGTCAGTATAGATGGACTAATAGAGAAAGTCCCACACACTGCTAGAAGGCCAAATATTTTTTCAGAGCTAGTTGCAGAAAAAAATTATATTCAGTTTGCAACCTGATGGAGGTCAGTATAGATGGACTAATAGAACAAGTCCCACACACAGCTAGAAGCCCAAATATTTTTTCAGAGGTAGATGCAGATAAAAATTATTTTTAATTTGCAACCTGATGGAGGTCAGTATAGATGGACTAATAGAGAAAGTCCCACACACTGCTAGAAGGCCAAATATTTTTTCAGAGCTAGATGCAGATAAAAATTATTTTTAATTTGCAACCTGATGGAGGTCAGTATAGATGGACTAATAGAGAAAGTCCCACACACTGCTAGAAGGCCAAATATTTTTTCAGAGCTAGATGCAGAAAAAAATTATATTCAGTTGCAACCTGATGGAGGTCAGTATAGATGGACTAATAGAACAAGTCCCACACACAGCTAGAAGCCCAAATATTTTTTCAGAGGTAGATGCGGAAAAAAATTATATTCAGTTTGCAACCTGATGGAGGTCTGTATAGATGGATTAATAGAACAAGTCCCACACACAGCTAGAAGCCCAATATTTTTTCAGAGGTAGATGCAGAAAAAAAAATATTTTTAATTTGCAACCTGATGGAGGTCAGTATAGATGGACTAATAGAGAAAGTCCCACACACTGCTAGAAGGCCAAATATTTTTTCAGAGCTAGATGCAGAAAAAAATTATATTCAGTTTGCAACCTGATGGAGGTCAGTATAGATGGACTAATAGAACAAGTCCCACACACAGCTAGAAGCCCAAATATTTTTTCAGAGGTAGATGCAGATAAAAATTATTTTTAATTTGCAACCTGATGGAGGTCAGTATAAATGGACTAATAGAGAAAGTCCCACACACAGCTAGAAGCCCAAATATTTTTTCAGAGGTAGATGCAGAAAAAAAATATATTCAGTTTGCAACCTGATGGAGGTCAGTATAGATGGACTAATAGAGAAAGTCCCACACACTGCTAGAAGGCCAAATATTTTTTCAGAGCTAGATGCAGACTAAAAATTATTTTGAATTTGCAACCTGATGGAGGTCAGTACAGGTGGACTAATAGAACAAGTCCCACATACTGCTAGAAGGCCAAATATTTTTTCAGAGCTAGATGCAGAAAAAAATTATATTCAGTTTGCAACCTGATGGAGGTCTGTATAGATGGATTAATAGAACAAGTCCCACACACAGCTAGAAGCCCAATATTTTTTCAGATGTAGATGCAGATAAAAATTATTTTTAATTTGCAACCTGATGGAGGTCAGTATAGATGGACTAATAGAGAAAGTCCCACACACTGCTAGAAGGCCAAATATTTTTTCAGAGCTAGATGCAGATAAAAATTATATTCAGTTTGCAACCTGATGGAGGTCTGTATAGATGGATTAATAGAACAAGTCCCTCACACAGCTAGAAGCCCAATATTTTTTCAGAGGCAGATGCAGAAAAAAAATATATTCAGTTTGCAACCTGATGGAGGTCTGTATAGATGGATTAATAGAACAAGTCCCACACACAGCTAGAAGCCCAATATTTTTTCAGAGGTAGATGCAGAAAAAAAATATATTCAGTTTGCAACCTGATGAAGGTCAGTATAGATGGACTAATAGAGAAAGTCCCACACACTGCTAGAAGGCCAAATATTTTTTCAGAGCTAGTTGCAGAAAAAAATTATATTCAGTTTGCAACCTGATGGAGGTCAGTATAGA
This sequence comes from Phyllobates terribilis, assembly GCF_046119375.1. NCBI lineage: Eukaryota > Metazoa > Chordata > Amphibia > Anura > Dendrobatidae > Phyllobates > Phyllobates terribilis. The sequence goes on along the minus strand of NW_027362764.1, from coordinate 524,618,710 downwards.
TGGACTAATAGAACAAGTCCCACACACAGCTAGAAGCCCAAATATTTTTTCAGAGGTAGATGCAGATAAAAATTATTTTTAATTTGCAACCTGATGGAGGTCAGTATAGATGGACTAATAGAGAAAGTCCCACACACTGCTAGAAGGCCAAATATTTTTTCAGAGCTAGATGCAGATAAAAATTATTTTTAATTTGCAACCTGATGGAGGTCAGTATAGATGGACTAATAGAGAAAGTCCCACACACTGCTAGAAGGCCAAATATTTTTTCAGAGCTAGATGCAGAAAAAAATTATATTCAGTTGCAACCTGATGGAGGTCAGTATAGATGGACTAATAGAACAAGTCCCACACACAGCTAGAAGCCCAAATATTTTTTCAGAGGTAGATGCGGAAAAAAATTATATTCAGTTTGCAACCTGATGGAGGTCTGTATAGATGGATTAATAGAACAAGTCCCACACACAGCTAGAACCCCAATATTTTTTCAGAGGTAGATGCAGAAAAAAAAATATTTTTAATTTGCAACCTGATGGAGGTCAGTATAGATGGACTAATAGAGAAAGTCCCACACACTGCTAGAAGGCCAAATATTTTTTCAGAGCTAGATGCAGAAAAAAATTATATTCAGTTTGCAACCTGATGGAGGTCAGTATAGATGGACTAATAGAACAAGTCCCACACACAGCTAGAAGCCCAAATATTTTTTCAGAGGTAGATGCGGAAAAAAATTATATTCAGTTTGCAACCTGATGGAGGTCTGTATAGATGGATTAATAGAACAAGTCCCACACACAGCTAGAACCCCAATATTTTTTCAGAGGTAGATGCAGAAAAAAAAATATTTTTAATTTGCAACCTGATGGAGGTCAGTATAGATGGACTAATAGAGAAAGTCCCACACACTGCTAGAAGGCCAAATATTTTTTCAGAGCTAGATGCAGAAAAAAATTATATTCAGTTTGCAACCTGATGGAGGTCAGTATAGATGGACTAATAGAACAAGTCCCACACACAGCTAGAAGCCCAAATATTTTTTCAGAGGTCGATGCAGATAAAAATTATTTTTAATTTGCAACCTGATGGAGGTCAGTATAGATGGACTAATAGAGAAAGTCCCACACACTGCTAGAAGGCCAAATATTTTTTTCAGAGCTAGATGCAGATAAAAATTATTTTTAATTTGCAACCTGATGGAGGTCAGTATAGATGGACTAATAGAGAAAGTCCCACACACTGCTAGAAGGCCAAATATTTTTTCAGAGCTAGATGCAGAAAAAAATTATATTCAGTTGCAACCTGATGGAGGTCAGTATAGATGGACTAATAGAACAAGTCCCACACACAGCTAGAAGCCCAAATATTTTTTCAGAGGTAGATGCGGAAAAAAATTATATTCAGTTTGCAACCTGATGGAGGTCTGTATAGATGGATTAATAGAACAAGTCCCACACACAGCTAGAAGCCCAATATTTTTTCAGAGGTAGATGCAGAAAAAAAAATATTTTTAATTTGCAACCTGATGGAGGTCAGTATAGATGGACTAATAGAGGAAGTCCCACACACTGCTAGAAGGCCAAATATTTTTTCAGAGCTAGATGCATAAAAAAATTATATTCAGTTTGCAACCTGATGGAGGTCAGTATAGATGGACTAATAGAACAAGTCCCACACACAGCTAGAAGCCCAAATATTTTTTCAGAGGTAGATGCAGATAAAAATTATTTTTAATTTGCAACCTGATGGAGGTCAGTATAAATGGACTAATAGAGAAAGTCCCACACACTGCTAGAAGGCCAAATATTTTTTTCAGAGCTAGATGCAGATAAAAATTATTTTTAATTTGCAACCTGATGGAGGTCAGTATAGATGGACTAATAGAGAAAGTCCCACACACTGCTAGAAGGCCAAATATTTTTTCAGAGCTAGATGCAGAAAAAAATTATATTTAATTTGCAACATGATGGAGGTCAGTATAGATGGACTAATAGAGAAAGTCCCACACACTGCTAGAAGGCCAAATATTTTTTCAGAGCTAGATGCAGAAAAAAATTATATTCAGTTTGCAACCTGATGGAGGTCAGTATAGATGGACTAATAGAACAAGTCCCACACACTGCTAGAAGCCCAAATATTTTTTCAGAGCTAGATGCAGAAAAAAATTATATTCAATTTGCAACCTAATGGAGGTCAGTATAGATGGACTAATAGAATGATGCTATGCCCAAAAGATTTTACTTCACTAGGTGCAGTAAAAAAATTGGTATTCTATACACAGGTGGTATATCTTGCAACACAGATAGGCTACTCCACTGACTAACACACTCTGCAATAGGCCAAAAAGGATTAGCTTTGCTAGATTCAGCCAAATGCTGTGAAAAAAACTTGCACAGCACTGGCACAGACCTGCCTGGCAAAAACTGATAGGAACTGATGTAACCTAGTCCTGAAAAGGACTGCAATTACAATTAGTCTTTACTCCCACAATCTATCTATTTAAAAGCACAGACCTGCCTGATAAAAGTCGTAGGAAATGCTGTAACCTAGTCCTTAAAAGGACTGCAATCACAACTATTCCCTACTCCCAAGCTATCTGTAGATTTGTGCGAAAATTGGCTTGAAATTAACAAGGTATAGCGCACACAGCAACAGCGGTGCCGTCTAACACGCAGCTGCAGCAGTGAGAAAATGGTGGCGACGGGGAAAATGGCTTGGTCTTATAGGGCAAGGACATGTGACATACACTGCCAATGACACATGCCCTTGCTTGTGTGAAAAACAGCAGTTCGCTCCGTGTGTGCATTGCTGATAGGCTGACAGACTGCACCTCCCCACTGCAAATGCGGGAAAGAGAAAAAAAAATGGAGATCTTCATTATTCCTGCAGAGATCCATCCCCTGCCCCTCCCCCCACCCCGCTGTACACTCAAACTGCGTATTAACATTAATTTTCATCATTACTGAGAAAAAATCCAGTTATGATTTTGGTACACGAACAGTTATCGAACATAACCTCGAACAGCCGAATTTTTCTCAAATCGTTCGTGTTCGCCGAACGGCTCGAACACCGCCCAAAACAGCTCGAATTTGAGATTGGCGAACAGTTCGAGTAGAACAACGCTCATCTCTAACTGCGACCTCCACCACTTTTCCAAGGGGCATTAAAACCGTCTTGTTAAGCTACTGGGACCTCCACGTCTCTTCCGAGGGGCATTAAAACCATCTTGTTAAGCTAGTGGGACCTCCACGTCTCTTCCGAGGGGCATTAAAACCGTCTTGTTAAGCTACTGTGACCTCCACTTCTCTTCCGAGGGGCATTAAAACCGTCTTGTTAAGCTACTGTGACCTCCACCACTTTTCCAAGGGGCATTAAAACCGTCTTGTTAAGCTACTGTGACCTCCACGTCTCTTCCGAGGGGCATTAAAACCGTCTTGTTAAGCTACTGTGACCTCCACCACTTTTCCAAGGGGCATTAAAACCGTCTTGTTAAGCTGCTGTGACCTCCACCACTTTTCCAAGGGGCATTAAAACCGTCTTGTTAAGCTACTGCAACCTCCACGTCTCTTCCGAGGGGCATTAAAACCGTCTTGTTAAGCTACTGTGACCTCCACGTATCTTCCGAAGGGCATTAAAACCATCTTGTTAAGCTACTGTAACCTCCACGTCTCTTTCGAGGGGCATTAAAACCATCTTGTTAAGCTACTGTGACCTTCACATCTCTTCCGAGGGGCATTAAAACCATCTTGTTAAGCTACTGTGACCTCCACGTCTCTTCCGAGGGGCATTAAAACCATCTTGTTAAGCTACTGTGACCTCCACCACTTTTCAAAGGGGCATTGAAACCGTCTTGTTAGGCTACTGCGACCTCCACCACTTTTCCAAGGGGCATTTAAACTGTCTTGTTAGGCTACTGGGACCTCCACGTCTCTTCCGAGGGACATTTAAAGTGACTTGATGAACCACTCTGAACTCCACAGCTCTTCCAAGGGGCATTGAAGAGTTGCTTTTAATTAACTCTAACCTCCATGACTCTTCGAACGGGCATTGCATTTCCTCCTAACTTTTGGCAGCTTTAGCTTGGAAGGCATAAGCAAAGACTATGGGAGACCCACTCCCAAGTAATGGGAATAATGTTTGTAATATGCTGTACTGCATGGCTATTGTAAGGGGCATGGCAAGTTCCTCTGTCCTAATTTTTGTCAGCTTTTGCTTGGAAGGCATAAGCAAAGACTTTGGGAGACCCATTGCCCAATAATGGGAATAATGTTTTTAAGATGCTGTACTTAATGGCTCTTTTAAGGGGCATTAAAACCGTCTTGTTAAGCTACTGGGACCTCCACGTCTCTTCCAAGGGGCATTCAAACGGTCTTGTTAAGCTACTGTGACCTCCACGTCTCTTTCGAATGGCATTAAAACCGTCTTGTTAAGCTACTGTGACCTCCACGTCTCTTCCTAGGTTCATTAAAACCGTCTTGTTAAGCTACTGTGACCTCCACGTCTCTTCCGAGGGGCATTAGAACCGTCTTGTTAAGCTACTGTGACCTCCACGTCTCTTCAAAGGGGCATTAAAAGCGTCTTCTTAAACCACTCTGAACTCCACAGCTCTTCCAAGGGGCATTGAAATGTTGTTTTTAATTACCTCTAACCTTCACGACTCTTCCAACGGGCATTGCATTTCCTCCTAATTTTAGTCAGCTTTTGCTGTTCAATGCAAAGGCGAAAACTAAGGGAGACCCACTCCCCAATAATGGGTAGAAGGTTTTTAGCATGCTGTAATCCATGTCTGTTTCAAGGGGCATTGCAGTTCCTCATAATTTTTGGAAAGCCTTCCATTCACTGCTTAGGCCAACAGTGTACAGGAGACCCAGTTGCTATAAATGGAAAAAATGGTTAAGTTAAGGCACTCTGACCTCCATGTCATTTCCAAGGGGCATTGGAGTGCCTCGAAATTTTTGGTAGGCATTGCACTCACTCTATGCCCTATAACTGTGTAGCCGAACCGCTCCTTTTGTTACAGAAACATATCCTACAAGACATATGTGGTTGAATGGCCTGATATTGATGTGAGTGGTCCCTGTTCCTCCTGCTCTTTCTCCTTTGCCACCTCCTCATCCATCATTTATCATCTGAAGCTTTGTTTTAACGGGAGTCATAGAACTGGGATAGTAGCAGGAAAACATCCAGCAATCCTCGGAGGAGGTAGGATATGCGCCCAAACGCTGACCACCTCAGGCCTAGTCGCTGCTACATACATGCGCTTGCATTCCAAGAAAACAAAGCAGATGCTAACTTCTAACATCATCATCATGCTCCTCACCTTGGCACTCTCAACTCCCCTGATGGAGAAGCCAGGGCACACCGGAGGAGTCTGATTCTCTGGTGGGCTCGTCCAATGCTGCCCTAAAGCAGGCAAGGCTAAGAAAAGTGTGTGGGAAGGTGACAGGAGAAATAGCGGCTGCTGGTGACCGTTTATGAACACCTGGCCGCCCCCAGGAGGCTGGGGACCGTGTGTGGACACCCAGCCACGGGGCGGCTGGGGACCAAGTATGGACACCTGGCCTCCGGGCAGCTGGGGGCTGAGTATGGATACCTCGCTGCCGAAGCAGCCATGAGGTAGTGGCCAGCTTCGACCTCCTCCAAACTAAAAGGCACCATTTCAAGTGCAAGCTAGCAGTATAGTATTGCAGCCTGCGGGTGGGTGGGTGGGTGGTTGGCTGCATATTTGTGCTTGCATTGCAAGGAAGGGGGAGGTACAATTGAACACTGCCCTGGGACAAGGACTTGCACGGGGATAGTTGCAAGTCTGCATCTTCTGATGCGGCAAGGATCACTTCTGATGGGCACATTTTTATGCAGTGACCTGGGTGTCAGAGATGCTTCCAGGGTCTTCCCCATGCTGATCCCATGTCTTTTCAGCACTGTATGCATGTGTCACACAGCACATGGCCAGATAAGGTTGTAAAATGTTAAAATGACATTTCCCAATGAATGCATTTGTCATGGTTGAAAGCAATAAAAAAGTGCAAAAATGCATAAAAAATTTATTTATTTTACCTTATACACAAGTCTTTACCTTGGAAAGGAACTTCCTTAACATATTTCACAGGAAAGCAGTTTCAGTTTCGTTTTTGAACGTTTTACTGTGAGCCCTTAAAAGTAGCTTAATACCTCTGACCACGTTGTTGACAGCAGTAACCTGGGGGTCAGAAATGCTTCCTGGGGCGATCCCCATGCTGTCCCCATGTCATTTGAGCACTGTCACTATCGTTTTGGGCACTTGTTAGGCTTTTAAAAGACTGTGCCGCCGCAAAAATGCTCGGGTCTCCATAGACTAACATTGGGCTCGTTGCTCGGGTCCAGCACCCGAGTATCACGGCGAGCTTGGCCCGAGCTTCGAGCACCCGAGCATTTTAGTGCTTGCTCAACACTAGTCAGGATTAATACCACAGTATTTGATCACTTCTGATAATGACCCATTCTTTTGGGCAGTGCCGGTATACCGATGCTATTAGTCAGCGAACAAGTGTGGATATATTTTTGACACACAAGCAGAAGACTTTAAATGGAGTATAATATTTTGCAGCTTGCGCAAAAAAATGTCAAGATTAATACCACAGTATTTGATCACGTCTGATGACCAATTATTTTGGCCACTGCCAGTATACCGATGGTATTGGTCAACGAACTAGTGTGGAGTATAATATTTCACCGCTTCCAAAAAATTTCACGATTATTACCGTAGTAATAATTGACCACCTGAGATGATGGACAAGTTTCTCTTCTTTCTCTTTACAGCAATGCTATTCAAATCAACCAAGTCTGGCTGTATGCTGTTAACAAGCAAATGGACCAGTATAAATGGTGCTATTGCTTTTCACAAAAATTATCAGGATTAAGAGCAAAAAAAATATTATTAGCCCATGACAGACATGAAAGTGTTTTCTTTGGCACTTGGCACTTGATTGCCATGTAACACATAAATATCCTGCAATCATCTTGCAGGACACCTCCCAGCTGACATACGATGCTCCTACTTCTATATATAATATTTCACATGTTATGAACTATATTGGCATTTAAGGGGGTAATTGTTTAAAGATAGAAATTATCTCAGATCCTGGCAAATGCAATGGTATGCTTGATGTATATTTTGACTGGCACCTGCTGCTAAGGAGCAGGTGATGCTTCTGCATGTGCAAATGGAGAGTCATAGTACCTAGTCGATGTGTGCTTGGACATCCACAGGTTATTTTCCTCCTGCAGAGCCTGCACACTGCAAAAGATTCTTCAGAGAAACATCTAGAAAAATTCCCACACCTGAGATGACCGCACATAGGACAGACCAACACTACAATCATCATGAGAGCTTTCAGGTGCTGCTGAGCCTTCTCTACTAATAGCAGTTGCAGCATTGCCTGATCTCAAGCAGACAGCATAAGAAGCAGGTCTGGACCTGGAAGATCTTTTGGCCACATGTTGGCTTTGTTCTTTTTATCGATTCCACCACCCTCTAATTTTGATGATATTACCTCTTTGCCACTCTGATCTGGTTCATAGGTCCTGTAAGCCAGAATATTATCATCATCATCATCAAAAGCAGGTAACTATTTTTCAGAGTTCAAACCAAATGAATTGCAAAAAATCCATCCATATTCTGGAGAATGAATTTTTGTAAAATTTGAGTAGACTTTAATTCCAAATAACTTTGCCCATGTGAACAGGTTACCTTTAAGGGATAAGAGCTTTTATCACTAAATTAGTGAAGAAATGTTTTAATTTTTCTAGTTATACTGTGCATACATTTGAGAACAGGGTCGGTCTGGCCTGGCGGGAAATCGGGAAATTTCCCGGTGGGCCCCGATATGAGTGAGAAAATTGGTGGCGGGGGCCCTTTAAAAGCGCGGCTGAAGCAAATGTAGCATCGCGCGCACGGCACATTCATTGGTGATAGCGGGCCTGCAGTGACGTGCATGCAGCATACTTACCACGTGAGTCTCTGCCACTGAGAGGACGGATTCTTTCTGGGCGGTGACACGCACTGCGCTCTGCTTTCCCGCTGGCTGGCAGACTGTGCTGTGGTGTCAGGTGACGCTGACGCCGCTCTCTTCTGGCCTCTGATACGCCGCGGCCGCGCTCTGCAGTGCTTTCTCTCTGCTCCAGGGCCGGCCTCTGAGACCCCGGCGCCACCGAAGCTGATGTCTCGCTCTGCTCTCCCTGCTCCCGGGCTTCTGATACGTCCCATCCCGGCTCCATATCTGCCCTGGCCTGCTCCCCTGTAGTAATACTGGCTCCCGGGTGGTGGCACCGCCCCCTTCTCTCCTGCTCTGACTCTGGGCTTTTTTATACCGGTTCCGGGGCTGGATATGTGGACGGTGACCTGCAGCACTCTACAGTTCAACTCTCCAACCAGGCCTGGAATTGGAAACAAGGCTGCAGGCCTACAGCTGTCACTGCTTCAATTTCATATCAAGAGCACCGTGCCAAATATTCAATAACGTTTTTATGGGTGAGTCATATGCCTGTGTGTGTGAGTACAGTGTGTGTGTGTAAATGCCTGTGTGTGTACAGTGTGTGTGTATATGCCTGTGTGTACAGTGTGTGTGTATATGCCTGCGATGCGTGTGTATATATGCTTGCGTGTGTGTGTGTGTATATGCCTGCCTGTGTGTATATGCATGTGTGTACAGTTTGTGTATATGGCTGTGTGTGTACAGTGTGTGTGTGTATATGCCTGCCTGCATGTGTGTGTATATGCCTGCATGCGTGTGTGTGTATGTATTTGAGTGCCTGCATGTCTACATGTGTATATGTGTCTTCACACGTGTGTGCATGCTTCCCTGCATGTCTGCATTTTTGTGTGTGATTGTCTGAGTGTGTCTGTGCATGATTGCGTGTGCATTTCTGTGAGTGCTTGCCTGCGTGTGTACGTGTCCCCATTTCTGTATGTGTATCTGCTTGTGTATATTAGGGCTCTTTCACATGTCCTGCTATTTACGGGACTGGAGATATCCGTGTCCACCTGTGTGTCATCCGTGTGACACATACCAGCGCTTGGGAATCAATTTACAGTTAGCGCTGTTCCCAAGAGCTGGGTGCTGCCCTCATCATAGATCCCTGCCGTTGCTGCGATCAGCAGCAGCAGGGTCAATGATGAGAGTAGTAGTCTACTCCCGCCATGTCCAACTGTAAAAATAGGAATAAAATTAAAAAATCCTTATACTCACCTCTTCTAAGTGTCACCCACTGTAATCCGTGCGAGCGCTCACGCCGAGGAGAACAACTCCTGCAGTGAGCGGGCCCCGGAGCTGTGCTCAGTGATTGACAGGGCACCCCTTGTTGAGCGCAGCTCCGGGGCCTGCTCGCTGCAGGAGTCATTCTCCTCGGCATGAGCGCTCGCACGGATTACAGCGGGTGACACTTAGGAAAGGTGAGTATAAGGAGTTTTTTATTTTATTCCTATTTTTACAGTTGGACATGGCGGGAGTAGACTACTACTCTCATCATTGACCCTGCTGTTGCTGATCGCAGCGCCGGCAGGGATCTATGATGAGAGCAGCGTTCAGCACCCGGTGCTTGGGAAGAGTGCTGTCATCAGTGTGCGGGACATTTTGCAGGAGGTGCAGCAGGTAAAAACATTCATTTGAATGGGTCTGCGTGTACCAATGTCTCTGGTACGTGTGGAAACTGTCATCGCATGTACTGACGTGTGAAAGAGACCTTAGTATGTGTCTGTGTGCGCTTGTTTTCGTGTGTGTAAGCGCGCTTCTGCATGTCTGTGTGCTCTTCCGAAGATTTATTATATTTGGGGAGAGATGGGAGAGAAATTTTAGGAGACAGAATGGGGAGATGTGTGAAATAACTAGGGGAGGTGTGGGAATGGGTGCGGGAACAGAATGGGGAAGGGGGATGTATGAGGAAACAGTACGGAGAGTGGGGGAATAGTGTGAGGAGACAGTATGGAGGGAGAAAAGTGTGAGGTGACACAGCACAGAGACTAGGTAGTGAGGGGGAAGGTATAGAGATGCGGCAGTATGGGGGAAACAGTATGAGGGCACAGAAAGGGGGGAACAGTATGCTGAGGAGGGGGAGTGTGATGAAGGGGCACAGTATAGAGACTGAGCAGTATAGGGGGGACACAGTGTGAGAGGACAGTGTGAACAGGGGGCCCAGTATGGTAAGGATAGGACAGTGTGGAGAGCAGGTACCATAAGAGGGGTAGAGTGTATGTCATGTTTTGTGCAGGGAGCATTGTAAGAGTTAGGTTTATTCAGGGGATCAGTGTAGATATTTTTATTCAGGAGCATTATAATGACACTGCTATCTTTAAGGGCATCGTGTGGGGATGAGCTGCAGAAGACCGGAGAAGATGGAAGTCTGCAGAGACGAGCTGTGGATGAGAAAAGTCCTCAAGGGGTCTGGACAAGATGGAGACGAAAAGAAAGAGAACGACTCTAATCAGAGAAGACGTCTCAGGTAAGATACCTGGATGTAAATGTTCATTTGTGATCCTGCCTGTGCCTCATCAGAACTGTGCTTCCTGTATGGTCCGCAGTCTGATGATGACTGATAACTCCCAGTATCTCTATTGTTAATTACATACTGGGAGTTGTAGGTTTATGCGATACAAAGATATATGGGGCTGACCTGATATTACAATTGATGGTGGTTCAGATGATGTATTCATGTACTGATGTGTTTGTGCGCGTCTGCGTGTTTCTACGCGTCGGCGTGTTTGTGCGCGTCTGCGTATCTGGAATAATATGTATTTTTGTAAGATGCGTGTATGTAACTGTGCATTGTGGTGTGTAGTAACATTCATATGCTTGAGGCACCTTTACTAAATCTATTAGGTCTCTTTCACATGTGTTAGGGAATTCCATTTGTCTTTCCACATTTAGGAACAGACAAGTGAAATTTGCTAACCTTGTCATAACTGTCACCATTGGGATGTGCTTGTATGGAGCGGGTTCAGGAGCTGAGCCTGCTCCATACCGGGCAGATGTCGGCTGTGTTACATAGCCGGCGTCTGCCTGTAACAGCAGTGATCAGAGCTCGCCTTGATTGCTGCTGTTTTGAGTATTTAAGTGCCCTTTTCAATCACTGACAGCGGCATTTAGATAGCACAATGGCCGGTGCATGCAGTCACCTGTTCCCTTCAGCCCCCTGTGACGCAGTTGCAGGTTCCTGATGGGTTGCCAGTAGTGCTGAGTGAGCGTGGTCGGATAAGAGACATTACAGTCACCGCGAACTACAAAGCTGCAATAACGTCCGGCACCTTGATTGTGACACTTCCATGGAGCCCAACCTCAGGCTGAGCTTCATTGAATGACTAACATGGTAGCTGCACCTGGCAACTAGTGCTGAGTGAGTTTGGTCGGATAAGGTGTGATCCCAGCATGCTCGGGTGTTATCCGAGTATCTTGTAGTGCTCTGCTAATATGCTCGAGTCCCCGGGGTAGCATGTTTTGCGGTGATAGACAGAAGCAACACATGCAGGGATTACCTAACAAACCGGCAATTCCTGTATGTGTTGCGTCTGTCTACCTCCGTAAAACATGCTACCCCGGGGACTCGAGCATAGTAGCAGAGCACTACAAGATACTAGGATAACACCCGAGCATGCTGGGATCACACCTTATCCAACCACGTTCGCTCAGCACTAGTTGCCAGGTGCTGCTGCCATGTTAGTCATTCAATGAAGCTCAGCCTGAGGTTGGCCTCCATGGAAGATGTCACAATCAAGGTGCCGGATGTTATTGCAGCACCCTCACCGACCCTATGACAGGAAGCGAGTGGCGGCAGGGAGAATAAAATGTAATTTTCTCTGTGTAGCCAATGCTTTTCCAATAAGCCGTCTAACCAGGCTTTACACCCTATTTACCTGCAGATTACCCCTATATCTGCAGATAAATAGCATTTTTCAAGGTGACAAGTTACCATTAAAGGGACTCTGGCAGTACGGAATGACTGTTCGAAGAAAGTCCTGCCGCTTGGTGCTCCACAGCGCGGCCAAACATGTAATTATAGTACATTATAGAAAAACATAACAAGTAATAAAACCGTTTAGGTGGGCTGTAGTGTGAGCCCCTAGAGTCAGTTCCCCTGGTGGGCCCTAGGCACCCCAGTCCGACCCTATTTGAGAAAACTTTATATTTGGTCTCTGTTTACTTTAAGAGGTTTCCCAGAAGGTGATAGGTCCTTTTTAAATTGAGTATCACCACTATTACATTGACCTGTACAATAGAACTGTACTAATATTTATGCCATGATATAAAAAACTAGGAAAATCAATGCCAAAATGGTTTGTTTTTTAGTCATCAAGCATCACAAAAAATGAAAAAAAAGTGCTAAAAAAGTCACATGTATCCAAAAATGCCACCACTGAAAATTACAGCTTGACCCACAAAAATAATATCTCAGACCACTATGTCTAAAAAATATTTTTTTTGTGAAAAAAAAAGGAAATCAGAGCTAATCTTTTGAAATTTTAATTTACCTTAACAGGTTTGCTGAATTTTACCATAAATTTTAATTGGAGGCAAATAAATTTACCATGAATCTCAGTAATGAAAAGTCTTTAATTACCCAGAAGTATATATATTTAACACTTCAAGGCCTCTTAGTTTTGTATTAAACCCCTTTTCAACTCTGTAATGCAAAAACATCCATAATAAAGTTGTTGTTCCCATTTAGTAAATTAATTTCCTTTACTGAAGGTTATTATAAAGAAACAAATTTCACTGTATTCCCTTTTCTGCTGCTACTGATGTGTGGCATTTGCTGCGGCACTAAAATCACATTGATCACATGGCAGCCAATTAGCACACACAGCAGATTGTCTACACTGGCAGAGTCACTGACCTCACTGATTGGCTGCCGCGCTGTAGACAAGATGTCAACGTTGCAGTCAATGGCATACATTGGGAGCAGCAGATGTGACTCTCCAGTGTACCAGAGATGGTGAGTATAAATTGGATTGTTTCATTATAATATCCTGCAGCGGAGGACATTTATTTTGAGAAAGGTAACAAACTCTTAAAGGTCCAAGTAACCATTGGAAATCAACAGCTTTTTTAACAGCACACTACAGTATCAGAACTTTTAGGCTACATAAATTGTAAAAATGGTCCAAAAATTATCCCTTTCTGGTGTTTTTTATACAGGCAGTGCAAATAGAAGAACTAGTAACATTTTCACATGGTGTGTTACAAAATGAATCCTTGTTTTGGGAGTATCAAGAGTTTTGTTCCTTTCTATAGCTTTTCTCCTTGCTAAAGCAATAGCTTTTATACAAGCTGTCCAAAAATTATCCCTGTGGAAAAAGGTTAGCTTTTTTTTTTTAAAGTAAAGAAGAGATGAGCGAACATGCTCGGAAAACATTAGTTTTTTTTCAAATTCGGCACAAATATTGCACATTCGGATTGAGGGTAAAGCAAAACTACTCAATAGCTTCTTCTCCACTGTTTTCACAAAAGAAAACAATTTATCGGAGGAAATGCAGAGTGATAAAGTAAACCCTCCGCTAAATATCACCCACCTAACCCAGGAGGAAGTTCAGAAACGCCTTAATAATATCAAAATAGACAAGTCACCAGGCCCAGATGACATACACCCCCGGGTACTAAAAGAATTAAGTAATGTGATAGACAGGCCGCTGTATCTTATATTCAAGCACTCTTTATGGACAGGGACTGTCCCACTAGAATGGCGCCAAGCAAATATGGTACCAATATTCAAAAAGGGGTCAAAAAGTGACCCTGGGAACTATAGACCAGTGAGCTTAACGTCTGTTGTGGGTAAATTGTTTGAAGGATTTCTTAGAGATGCTATTGTAGAATATATTAATGATAATAAGTGTCTAACTCCATATCAACATGGATTCATGAGGGATCGCTCCTGCCAAACAAACCTGATCGCCTTCTACGAGGAGGTGAGCTCACAGCTGGACCGGAGAGAGTCAGTGGATGTTGTATACCTTGACTTCTCCAAAAGCGTTTGATACCGTGCCACACAAAAGGTTGGTATATAAAATGAGAATGCTTGGTCTGGGGGATAATGTGTGCAAGTGGGTAAATAGCTGGCTGAGTGATAGAAAGCAGAGGGTGGTTATCAATGGAGTAAGCTCAGGGTGTGTCAGGGTTACTAGTGGGGTGCCTCAAGGGTCAGTCTTGGGCCCTATATTATTTAATATATTTATTAATTATCTAGTGGAAGGGTTGCATAGTAAAATTGCAATATTTGCAGATGATACCAAACTTTGTAAAGTAGTTAATACAGATGAGGATAGGGCACAGCTACAGGAGGATTTAGATAAATTGGGGAGTTGGGCCAAAAAATGGCAAATGGGGTTCAATGCCGATAAATGTAAGGTCATGCACATGGGAAAGAAAAACAGCAGTCACCCATACATATTAAATGGGAAACCGTTGGGGAAATCTGACATGGAGAAGGACCTGGGCGTCTTGGTTAATAGCAAATTAAATTGGAGTGCCCAGTGTCAGGCAGCAGCTGCGAAGGCAAATAGAGTCATGGCATGCATCAGAAGAGGAATAGGGGCATATGATGAGAACATTGTTCTTCCTCTGTATAAAGCGCTGGTAAGGCCGCACTTAGAATATTGTGCACAGTTCTGGGCTCCGGTGCTCAGGAAAGACATATTGGAGCTAGAGAGGGTACAAAGGAGGGCGACTAAGGTAATAAAGGGAATGGAGGGACTAGAATACCCAGAGAGGTTGTCAAAATTAGGCCTATTTACATTGTAAAAGAGAAGGCTTAGGGGAGACCTCATAAACATGTATAAATACATCAGGGGGCAGTACAGAGATCTCTCCCATGACCTGTTTATACCAAGGATGGTGACAAAGACGAGGGGGCACACTATGCGTCTGGAGGAAAGGAGGTTCCTGCACCAGCATAGAAGGGGATTCTTTACGGTCAGAGCCGTGAGACTCTGGAACTCTCTGGGAGAGGAAGTAGTGATGTCCAACTCACTTAAAGAGTTCAAGAGAGGCCTGGACGCCTTTCTTGAGAACAATAAAATTACATCTTATGCTTAGTTAATTAATCCTGGGATTTAATCTGACTGCCAGATTGGTGTCGGGAAGTGAATTTTTCCTCAATGATGTAAATTGGCCTATACCGCATGGTTTTTTGTTGCCTTCCCCTGGATCAACGCTGCGGAATAGCTGCAGTGCACAAGAAATAGGCTGAACTAGATGGACGCTTGTCTTTTTTCGGCCTTATAAACTATGTAACTATGTAACTATGTGATCGGACACCCGAGCGTTTTTACTGAAAATCAGCCCAATTTGTCAAAAGTGCGGGAAGTAATCGCGTTTCCACTACTGTATTTATTAGGACTTTGGCTAGGGTAGTGGTGCTGTATGATGAGCGAGAGGGACATGTGTGATGAGTGGAGGGGGGGAGAGTTCAGAGAAACTGAAGGCTGTTAATCATTTCTTTTTTTCTTAACTTAATGTGTGCAGATTCCCGCAAGCTAATCAGGGTGAAGGAACCATCCTCAACGTCCAGACACAAGGGCTTCTGTCATTGGTTGCTTAAGTCACATGTCCCTCTGCATATAAAGAACGGACATGTCGTTTTAGCGCCATTTTGTCAGTGTAACAGCCCAGAGAGGCTGCTCTTGACGCTGCTCTTGGATACTGAGAGATTTGAGAGTTCGCTAGGCGGTTGCATCTAAGTCAGATAGTTTCGATAGATAGAATCCTGTGTGGCTGGGAAATCGACCTTCCAGCAGATCAATCATTTTTGCTATTAGTGTGGTCCAGACAGACACCAGGGAACATTTTAGCATAGAACTCTGTTGTGCACTGCTGATATTGTGCAGAATGCAGGAGTACATCTTGGTGCATACCGTGCTGCATACAGCAGGCCAAATCTGAGCTTGTAATTTTTTGGCACATATATTCTGCTGTATACAGGCCTTGTCCACAGTAAAAAAATCTAGTTTTTTCTGTTACTAACATGTCACAGCAGGCCACATCTCAGCTTGTATTTTGTTTTGCAGTGAAATTCAGCTGTATTCAGAGCTTGTCCACACAAAAAAAATTGACTTTCTTCCGTTGTTAACATGATACTTAAAATTACAAGCTGAGATGTGGCTTGTTGTAAGCTGTGCCTGCACTACTCCAGCATGTCGCAGACAACATCACCCGTTCATTGACTAAAGCTATGTCTGTCAGGGTGCAATTTACCACAGACACCTGTACGAATAAGCATGGCCAGGGGCATTACATCTCACTGACTCAACATTGGGTGACTGTGGGGGCTGCTCCACAAGTCTTGGAATCCCCAAGGCTTGCGGAACAAACCTCTGTATCTAACACTTCCTCCACAGCTTCTGTGTCCTCCACCTCCTCTAGGGCTTCCACCTTCGCCCTCTGCCTTATTGAGACACGTGTTCCAACAGTGCAGAGTGAATCCCCACCACCTCCAAACTGCGCAGGCAGGGCTCACCGCAATCAGGTAGTCTTAAAATTAATATGTCTTGGAGATCGCAGTCACACAGGTGAAGAGTTGTGAACAGCTATCCAGGCTGAGTTTGAGCAATGGCTGTCTCCACAGAACCTGGAGCCAGAGAAGTTCATGTGCAATAGTTGTGTGAACCTGGTGGCGGCCCTATGCTGGGGCAATCTCACACACGTTCCTTGAATGGCTCACGTCCTCAACCTGGTTGTACAGCAATTTCTCCACCACATAGTCGACCTGGATGTGCTGCTGCAGAAAGCACAGAATCTGTGCTCACTTCCACCATTTGTACCCCTCAGGTCATCGACTTTAATCAATACAGAGATCACTGTCTATGCCAGTTAACCCCTTTAACCCCGAGGGTGGTTTGCAAGTTAATGACCGGGCCAATTTTTACAATTCTGACCACTGTCATTTTATGAGGTAATTACTCTAGAACGCTTCAACGGATCCCCCTGATTCTGAGATTGTTTTTTTCGTGACATATTGTACGTCATGATAGTGGTAAAATTTCTTCGATATCACTTGTGTTTATTAGTGAAAAAAACGGAAATTTGGTGAAAATTTTTACAATTTTCAAAATTTGAATTTTTATGCCCTTCAATCAGAGATATGTCACACAAAATAGTTAATAAATAACATTTCCCACATGTCTAATTTACATCAGCACAATTTTGGAACCAATTTTTTTTTTTATTAGGGAGCTATAAGGGTTAAAAGATGACCAGTGATTTCTCATTTTTCCAACGAAAGTTACAAAACCATTTTTTTAGGGACCACATCACATTTGAAGTCACTTTGAGGGGTCTTTATGACAGAAAATACCCAAAAGTGACACCATTCTAAAAACTGCACCACTCAAGGTGCTCAAAACCACATTCAAGAACTTTATTAACCCTTCAGGTGCTTCACAGGAATTTTTGGAATGTGGAAGAAAAAAATGAACATTTAACTTTTTTCACAAAAATTTTACTTTAGACCTAATTTTTTTTTATTTTCGCAGGGGTAACAGGAGAAATTGCACCATGGAGTTTGTTGTGCAATTCCTCCTGAGCATGCTGATACTCCATATGTGGGGGAAAAACCTCTGTTTGGGCACACGGCAGAGCTCGGAAGAAAAAAATCGCCATTTGACTTTTTGAATGTAAAATTTGCTTGAATAATTAGCGGACGCCATGTTGCGTTTGGAGAGCCCTGATGTGCCTAAACAGTGGAAGCCCCCCCACAATTGAAACCATTTTGGAAACTAGACCCCTCAGGGAACTTATCTAGATGTGTGGATGATCACCTTAAACCCCCAGATGCTTCACAGAAGTTTAGAACATTGAGCCGTAAAAATAATTTTCACATTTTCCCACAAAAATGTTTTTCAGCCCCCAATTTTGCATTTTCATAAGGATAACAGAAGAAATTGCACCATGCAGTTTGCTTGTGCAATTTCTCCTGAGTAAGCAGATACCCCATATGTGGGGATAAAACACTGTTTGAGTGCACGGCAGGGTTCGGAAGGGAAGGAGCGCCATTTGACTTTTTGAATGTAAAATTTACTTGAATACTTAGCGGATGTGCCTAAACAGTGGAAAACCCCCACAAGTGACACCATTTTGGAAACTAGACCCCTCAGGGTGTGTGGTGAGCACCCAAGTGCTTTGCAGAAGTTTATAACATGGAGCCGTGAAAATAATCAAACTTTTTCCACAAAAAAAGATGTTTTTTTTATTTTCCCAAGGGTGAGCAGAAAATGAACCCCAAAAAACGTTTATACAATTTCTCCTGAGTACGCCAATACCCCATATGTGGGGAAAATACAGTGTTTGGGCTCACGGCAGAGTTCAGAAGGGAAGGAGCATTGTGTGACTTTTTGTACGCAAAATTGGCTGGAATTAAGAGCGGAAGCCATGTCACGTTTGGAGAGCCCCTGATGTGCCTAAATAGTGGAAACCCCCCACAAGTGACCCCATTTTGGAAACTACACCCCTCAAGGATTTTATCAAGGGGGTATAGTGAACATTTTGAACCCAGAAGTACAACACAGAATTTGATAACATTAGGTCATCATATTGAATAAGTTGTCATTAGTCTTGAGTGCAAGTGCTCGCTACTTGAGTTTGCATCAGGTACACGGGTATGCACCCTGTATCGCGTGTGCTCAAGTGACATGCTCGAGTCCCCGCTCGCATGTTCCATGGTTATTATACACCCCCAAAAAAACATGTGGTTATCGCTCGTGCATGGCAGGCAATCCCCGCAAGTTTTTTTTGGCCACGAAGCATATGGGGCGGAGACTCAAGCATGTCACTTGAACACCCGCAATACTCAGTGCATTCCCGAGCACCCGATGCAAACTCAAGTAGCGAGCACTTGCGCTCAACACTAGTTGCCATATCGTCATTATTTTTTATTTTTTTTTTTTTTTACGTTTGAAAAAAAATCCCTAGCCCAACCCTAACCCTAACCCTAGAGTTTATTTTTTACGCCATTCCTCGTGCGGTGATTAGACGACTTTATTCTTCGGGTCGGTGTGATTACAGCAATACCAGAATCATATCGGGTTTTTATGATTGACCGCTGTCACACCCTAAAAGACGCATTTTTGCAAAATCTAGTTTTTGCATCGCCATATTTTGAGAACTATAATTTTTCCATATTTTGTCCGACAGGGTCATTTGATGGCTTGTTTTTTTGCGGGATGACTTGATGTTTTTATTGGTGCCATTTTCAGGCTCTTGACATTTTTTGATCGCTTTCTATTCCGATTTTTGGAAGGCAGAATTACCAAAAACCAGCAATTCCAGAATTGTTATGTTTTTTTTTTTTTTATGCTGTTCCGCATGCGGTAAAATTGCAGCATTATTCTTTGGGTCAGTACGTTTACAGTGGTACCCCATTTATATCGTTTTTCTATGTTTTAGCGCTTTTACACAATAAAAGCTATTTTATTGAGAGAAAATTTTTTTGCATCGCTTTATTCTGAGAGCTATAACTTTTTTATTTTTCGGCTGATGGACCTGTATTGTGGCATGTTTTTTGCAGGACAAGATGACATTTTAAGCGGTACCGTTTTTTATTTATATTCTTTTTGATCACCTGCTATTTCAATTTTTGCTTGGCCTCATGATGATAAAGCATTGTTTTTTGCTTAGTTTTTTTATTTATTTTTTTTACGGTGTTCTCTAAAGGGGTTAACTAGTGGGAAAATTTTATAGGTCAGATCGTTCCGGACGTGATAATACCAAATATGTGAACTTTTATTGTATTTTTGTTTTTCCAGAATAATATTTATTGATGAGTACATTTTTATTTTTGGTGGATTATTTTATTTTTATTTTTTTTTAACAATTTTTGGACTTTTATTCTGTGTCCCACTCTGGGACTATCACTTTTTTTATTCTTATCGCCTGTATAGCACAGGAATGTGGCACCATCCCTGTGCTATATAGTCTGTCAGTGCTACAGATGCAGAAGATATTTTGGTCATGCACTGTGCTGTCTGGTGTCATGGTGACATGGTGACATCGGGTCGTCATGGCAACATCCGGGAAGCCGCAGCAGACAGCACTGGAGGCCGGGAGAGGAGATGAGTATTGCGATCACCTTCCCTTGTCCCCGAAATGCTGCAATCCACTTTGATCACAGCATTGAGGGGGTTAATGTGCCGGCAGCGGTGCGGGACCACTCCCTGCGCATAGTCACAGCTGACACCCGATGCTATCAGCTGACACTCGGCGGCGATCGCCCCGCACAGCTTGTGTGCGGGCAAGATTGCCATATGACTTAATAATACGTCATTGGTCCAATCGGCCCAGGTCACCATGACGTACTATTAGGTCATACGTCAGAAAAGGTTTAACCGGTTAATATGCAATATGCCAACATAGTGGAATTCCACTCTGCACATGTTGCAGCGACTTTGGAAGCAGCGACGAGCCCTGACGCTGTATAACCTGGGCCAATGCAAAACGGAAGTGGTGCATATCACACTTGCAGAGTTGGTACAGACTAAGGATCTCTGCACCCTTCTGCACAGTTTTGAAATGGCTACTAAGATGGTTAGCGCTGACGATGACATCATCAGCATCACTTTTCCGGTCATCTACATGCTGGAGCACTCTTTGAATAGTCTGCGGGAGGAGGTGGTGCTCCCAGATGAAGTGGAGGAAGAAGAGGAGGATGCGGAAGGGATAAAAATCTCTATAAGGTCCAGACTGTCGTCACAGAGGCGGGTGCCAAGGGAGTGTGGATTACAGTGATCGAGGGGAGCTGGTGATACCAGACAAACTGTTAGTGATGGTGCAGGAGCTGAGGAACAAATGGAGGAGGAAGAGATTATGGGCGAGCAACACCCAGGAAATGAAGAGGATAATCACCCCCTCTCTAATGTCTGTGGTTGGCGGGAGGGGATGGAGGAAACAAGCATCAATGTTACCCAGATACAAACACACCATGGGCTTTGACCTCATGGAAGAGCCTGACACATGAGTATCTTCTTGCTGCACTATCTGCAACATTATCACCGTGTAGTTAGGATTCGAAATAGTGCTGACTACTGAATTGCCACTATGTTAGATCCACGTTACAATAGTAAATTTTGCCAGATGCTTCCCGCCCAGGAGTGGGACTTGTGCATGCTGGGGTATTGAAACACGTTTTTACACACCTTAAGAGAGGTTTTCCCTAACTTTTTCACCCCAATCGCAGACTGTGCAATGGTGTAAGTTTTAGTGTGCTGCATTAATCTTGAGTAATTACAGTCTGTGATATCTTTGTCATGGCTTCTGTGCTTGCTGTTGCTGCAGATGTTTACAAAAAATTTTTGAAATTTGGAGAATTCTGGTTGGGTCTCCATCTGGTGGGTTGGCTGTAGTGGAAGGGTGTCAGTCCCCATTATACTAGTTCTACTCTGGTTAAATTGATGCCATTTTGGTGATGTATGCCCCTAATTTTTGGAAATGTAGAGACTCCTGATTGGGTCTCCATCTGCTGGGTTGGCTGTAGTGGAAGAGGTGTTGGTCCCCATAATACTATTTCTACTTTAGTGAAATTGATGCCACTTTGGTGGTGTCTGCCCCTAATTTTTGGAAATGTGGAGACTACTGATTGGGTCTCCATCTGCTGGGTTGACTGTAGTGGAAGGGGTGTCAGTGGCCCATTATACTAGTCCTACTCTGGTGAAATTGATGCCACTTTGGTGGTGTCTGCCCCTAATTTTGGAAATGTCGAGACTCCTGATAGAGTCTCTTTCATGTGTGTTAACTGTGGCAGTAGGGCTCCCAGACCGACAGGTCTCCACTTACTTTCAGTCAATTACCTGTGTTATTATCTTCAAATTTTTGTACCAATAGTACTCTATGAAACTGATGTTTGTGTCACCTGAATGTGCCTGAGAAGAAAAGAAGCTTGAGCTGTTGCATGTGGTATCAGGGCTCCCACCACAGCAGACTACACCGATCCCTCACCCATCTCATCTTAATTTGAAGTTAAATTCAAAGCTGTTAATGCTGGCCCAGACCCTAATACCTCATGCATGGCCCATGGCTGACTGCTGCTGTGCCATTCTAAAACTGTACTGTGAGTCAATTGATGCCACTTTTCCGGGTGTCTGGCCCTAATTTGAGCTGTTTTGGCAGCTTTTGGGCCCCTTTGAAGGTGTTGTGCATGCATTTGGTTTCACCTCCCATTGAATGCAATGAGATTTGGATATGTTCGACGAACTGTTCAACGAATTGTTCAGAGAACATCGAGAAGTTTGACCATCTGAAACAAATTGGACTTTGAGAGATTCGATCATCTCTAGTTTCCGAGCATGAACTGCCTTTTTAAGATCATGCCACAGCATCTCAATCGGATTAAGGTCAGGACTTTGACTAGGCCACTCCAAAGTCTTAATTTTGTTTTTCTTAAGCCATTCAGAGGTGGACTTGCTGGTGTGTATTGGTTCATTGTCCTGCTGCATAACCCAAGTGCTCTTCAACTTGAGGTCACTAACAGATGGCCGGACATTCTCCTTCAGGATTTTTTGGTAGACAGCAGAATTCATGGTTCCATTTACACAGCAAATCTTCCAGGTCCTGAAGCAGCAAAACAGCCCCAGACCATCACACTACCACCACCATATTTTACTGTTGGTATGATGTTCCTTTTCTGAAATGCTATGTTACTTCTACGCCAGATATAATGGGACATACACCTTCCTAAAAGTTTAACTTTTGTTTTGTCAGTTCACAGAGTATTCTCCCAAAAGTCTTCACGATTATCAAGATGTTTTCTGGCAAAACTGAGACTAGTCTTTAAGTCATTTTTGCTCCGCATTGGTTTTCCTCTTGGAACTCTGTCATGCATGCCATTTTTGCCTAGTCTTTCTTATGGTGGAGTCATGAACACTGACCTTTACTGAGGCAAGTGAGGACTGCAGATGTTTTGATGTTGTTGTGGGGCCTTTTGTGACCTTTTGTGATCTCTTGGATAAGACATCGCTGCGCTCTTGTCAGAATTCCTGTTGTCCTTCTACATTTTGTTCACCTTAATAATTGTGTTGCAATTCCACTCCTTACCATTGGAGGCTCTTGTTGTGTTCTGCAATTTCCCTTTTCTAATATGGCAAATTCTCAACCTGCAGAATCCATGTTTCCAGTTTTGACCTACTTAACCCTTTTACCCCGCAGGGTGGTTTGCACGTTAATGACCGGGCCAATTTTTACAATTCTGACAAGAGTCACTTTATGAGGTAATACCTCTGAAATGCTTCAACGGATCCCACTGATACTAAGACTGCTTTTTCATGACATATTGTACTTCATGATTGTGGTAATATTTCTTCGATATCACTTGCGTTTATTTGTGAAAAAATCATAAATTTGGCGAAATTTTTTAAAATTTTGCAGTTTTCAAAATTTGAATTTTTATGCCCTTAAATTAGAGAGATGTTACACAAAATAGTTAATAAATTACATTTCCCACATGTCAACTTTACATCAGCACAATTTTGAAACCAAAATTTTGTTTTATTAGGGAGCTATAAGGGTTAAAATTTGACCAGCGATTTCTCATTTATACAACAAAATTTACAAAAACACTTTTTTAGGGACCACATCACATTTGACATGACTTTGAGGGGCCTTTATGACAGAAAACACCCAAAAGTGACTTCATTCAAAAAACTGCACCCCTCAGGGTGCTCAAAACCACATTCAAGAACTTTATTAACCCTTCAGGTGCTTCACAGAAATTTTTGGAATGTGGAAGAAAAAAATGAACATTTAACTTTTTTCACAAAAATGTTAATTTAGACCCAATTTTTTTATTTTTGCAGGGGTAACAGGAGAAAATGGACCCCAAAGTTTATTGTACAATTTCCCTTGAGCACGCACATACCCCATATGTGGGGAAAAACCACTGTTTGGGCACACGGCAGGGTTTGGAAGGGAAGGAGCGCCATTTGAATTTTTGATTGTTAAATTTGCAGGAATAATTAGCGGACGCCATGTTGCGTTTGGAAAGCCCCTGATGGGTCTAAACAGTGGAAGCCCCCATAAGTGACACCATTTTTGAAACTAGACTCCTCAAGGAACTTATCTAGATGTGTGGTGAACACCTTGAACCCCCAGGTGCTTCATAGAACTTTATATCATTGAGCTGTAAAATTAAAATTTTCACATTTTTCCCACAAAAATGTTTTTCAGACCCAAAATTTGCATTTTCATAAGGGTAACAGGAGAAATTGCACCATATCATTTGTTGTGCCATTTATACTGAATACGCTGATACCCCATATGTGGGGAAAAATACAGTGCTTGGGTGCACAGCAGGGTTCAGAAGGAAAGGAGCACTAAGTGACTTTTTGAACGCAAAATTGGGTGGAATTGAGAGCGGACACCATGTTGCATTTGGAGAGTCCCTGATGTGCCTAAATGGTGGAAACTCCCCACAAGTGGCCCCATTTTGTAAACTACACTCCTCAAGGATTTTATCAAGAGCTAGAGGGCTTTCGGTAAACTTAAACAAGAAGGCAGCGAGGAAGCACTAATATCTTATAGGGAAAAAAACAAAATCTGTAAGAAACAAATAAGAATAGCAAAAGAGGAGACAGAGTGACTAATTGCCAAGGAAAGTAAAACTAATCCCAAACTGTTCTTTATATAAACAGTAAAAGGATTAAAACTGATGGAGATGGCCCATTGAAAAATAACCTTGGTAAAATCATAGAGGGCGATGAGGGTAAAGCAAACCTACTCAATAGCTTCTTCTCCACTGTTTTCACAAAAGAAAACAATTTATCAGAGGAAATGCAGAGTGATAAAGTAAACCCTCCACTAAATATCACCCACCTAACCCAGGAGGAAGTTCAGAAATGCCTAAATAATATCAAAATAGACAAGTCACCAGGCCCAGATGACATACACCCCCGGGTACTAAAAGAATTAAGTAATGTGATAGACAGACCGCTGTATCTTATATTCAAGCACTCTTTGTGGACAGGGACTGTCCCACTAGACTGGCGCCAAGCAAATGTGGTACCAATATTCAAAAAGGGTTCTAAAAGTGACCCTGGGAACTATAGACCAGTAAGCTTAATGTCTGTTGTGGGTAAATTGTTTGAAGGATTTCTTAGAAATGCTATTGTAGAATATCTTAATGATAATAACTGTCTACCTCCATATCAACATGGATTCATGAGGGATCGCTCCTGCCAAACAAACCTGATCGCCTTCTACGAGGAGGTGAGCTCACAGCTGGACCGGGGAGAGTCAGTGGATGTTGTATACCTCGACTTCTCCAAAGCGTTTGATACCGTGCCACACAAAAGGTTGGTATATAAAATGAGAATGCTTGGTCTGGGGGATAATGTGTGCAAGTGGGTAAATAGCTGGCTGAGTGATAGAAAGCAGAGGGTGGTTATCAATGGAGTAAGCTCAGGGTGTGTCAGGGTTACTAGCGGGGTGCCTCAAGGGTCTGTCTGGGGCCCTATATTATTTAATATATTTATTAATGATCTAGTGGAAGGGTTGCATAGTAAAATAGCAATATTTGCAGATGATACAAAACTTTGTAAAGTAGTTAATACAGATGAGGATAGGGCACAGCTACAGGAGGATTTAGATAAATTGGGGAGTTAGGCCAAAAAATGGCAAATGGGGTTCAATGCTGATAAATGTAAGGTCATGCACATGGGAAAGAAAAACAGTAGTCACCCATACATATTAAATGGGAAACCGTTGGGGAAATCTGACATGGAGAAGGACCTGGGCGTCTTGGTTAACAGCAAATTAAATTGGAGTGCCCAGTGTGAGGCAGCAGCTGCGAAGGCAAATAGTCATGGCATGCATCAGAAGAGGATTAGGGGCATATGATGAGAACATTGTTATTCCTCTGTATAAAGCGCTGGTAAGGCCGCACTTAGAACATTGTGTACAGTAATGGGCTCCGGTGCTCAGGAAAGACATATTGGAGCTAGAGAGAGTACAAAGGAGGGTGACTAAGGTAATAAAGGGAATGGAGGGACTAGAATACCCAGACAGGTTGTCAAAATTAGGCCTATTTACATTGGAAAAGAGAAGGCTTAGGGGAGACCTCATAAACATGTATAAATACATCAGGGGACAGTACAGAGATCTCTCCCATGACCTGTTTATACCAAGGATGGTGACAAAGACGAGGGGGCACACTATGCATCTGGAAGAAAGGAGGTTCCTGCACCAGCATAGAAGGGGATTCTTTACGGTCAGAGCCGTGAGACTCTGGAACTCTCTGGGAGAGGAAGTAGTGATGTCCAACTCACTTAATGAGTTCAAGAGAGGCCTGGACGCCTTTCTTGAGAACAATAAAATTACATCTTATGCGTAGTGATAGTTAATTAATCCAGGGATTTAATCTGAGTGCCAGATTGGAGTCAGGAAGTGAATTTTTCCTCAATGACGTAAATTGGCCTATTTCGCATGGGTTTTTTTTGCCTTCCCCTGGATCAACGCTGCGGAATAGCTGCAGTGCACAAGAAATAGGCTGAACTGGATGGACGCTTGTCTTTTTTCGGCCTTATAAACTATGTAACTAGAGTGAACATTTTGAACCCAGAGGTACCACACAGAAATTGATAGCATTAGGTCATCATATTGAATAAGTTGTTATCAGTCTTAAGCGCAAGTGCTTACTACTTGAGTTTGCATTGGGTACTCAGGTATGCACCATGTATCGCGGGTGCTCAAGTGACATGCTCGAGTCCCCGCCCTGCATGTTTCATGGTTATTAGACACCCAAAAAAAAAATGCAGGGATCGCTCGCGCATGGCAGGCAATCCCTGTGAGGGTTTATTGGCTGCGAAGCATATGGGGTGGAGACTCGAGCATATCGAGCACCCGCGATACTCGGTGCATACCCAAGCACCCAATGCAAACTCAAGTAGCGAGCACTTGCGCTCAACACTAGTCGCCATATCGTCATCTATTTTTTTTTTTTTTTTTTACTTTTGAAAAAACTCTAACCCTAGCACAACTCTAACCCTAGCACATCCCTAACACTACAGTTTATTTTTTACTCCGTTCCTCGTGCGGCATAAGTGATTAGAAGACTTTATTCTTCGGGTTGGTGCGATTACAGCGATACCAGATTCATATCGGGTTTTTATGTTTGACAGCTGTCACACACTAAAAGACGTATTTTTTTTGCAAAGACTAGTTTTTACATTGCCATATTTTGAGAGCTAGAATTTTTCCATGTTTCGGCCGACAGTCATGTGACTCCTTTTTTTTTTTGCGGGACAAGTTGACGTTTTTATTGGTACCATTTTCGGGCACGTGACATTTTTTGATCGCTTTCAATTCGGATTTTTGGGAGGCAGAATTAACAAAAACCAGCAATTCAGGAATTGTGTTTTTTTTTTTTATGCCGTTCCGCGTGTGGTAAAATTGATAAGGCAGCGTTATTCTTCGGGTGAGTACATTTACACCGGTACCACATTTATATCTTTTTTTTATGTTTTGGCGCTTTCACATAATAAACACTATTTTATAGAAAAAAGAGTTGTTTTTGCATCATTTTGCTCTGAGAGCTATAACTTCTTTTCGGCTGATGGAGCTGTATGGCGGCTTCTTTTTTGTGGGACAAGATGACCTTTTCAGCAGTACCATTTTTATTTACGTTCGTTTTTTTTTATCACGTTTTATTCCATTTTTTGTTTGGCGGTATGATGATGAAGCATCGTTTTTTGCTTAATTTTTTATTTTTTTTCTTTACAGTGTTCACTAAATTGGTTAATTAGTGGGACAGTTTTATAGGTCAGGTAGTTCCGGACGCGGCGATACAAAATATGTGTACTTTTATCTATTTTTTTTTCCATAATATTTATTGATGAGTATATTGTATTTTTATATTTTGGGGATTATTTTTTTCTTTTTTTTTTAATATTTTTATCATTTTTTTTTTCCCTCTTACACGTTTTACTTTTTTTTACTTTTAAACTATGTCCCACCATGGGACAATCACTTTATGCAGCCTGATAGCTGTATAGCATAGAGAGCAGCAGCAGCTCCCTATGCCATGTAGCCTGTCAGCGCTACACAGGGAGAAATTACTTTAGCCATGCACTGCGCATGACCAAAGTAACTTCCTGCCTCCTGGTGACCCGGATGTTGTCATGATGACATCGGGTCATCATGACAACATTCGAGAGCTGCCGCAGACACCGCGGGACACCAGCAGAGGAGGTGAGTATCGGCACTTACCTCCCCTTGCCCCGCAATGCTGCGATTGACTTAGTGTTCCTGCTTGTGGTCCTTCAGACACTGATTTCCAGCAGTTCTACGCCAGTATCGTAACAGCTCTTGAAGTTATTTTGGTCAGCCGGCCAATCCTGGGAAGGATCACCACTGTTCCATGTTTTCTCCATTTGTGGATATTGGCTCTCAGTGTGGTTTGCTGGAGTCTCAAAGCTTTAGAAATGGCTTTATAATCTTTTCCGGACTGATAGATCTCAATTACTTTGCTTCTCATTCAGCATAATGTCTAGCTTTTGAGGATCTTTTGATCTACTTCACTTTGTCAGGCATGTCCTATTTAAGTGATTTCTTGATTAAGAACAGGTGTTGCAGCTATCAGGTCTTGGTGTGGCTAGGGAAATTGAACTCTGCTTCCCAAAGATGTGAAAAACCACAGTTAATTTATGCTTTATGTGTGGGGGCAATCACTTTTTCACACAGTGCCCTGTGCGTTTGGATTTCTTTTTCCCTTAATAATAAAGGCCTTCATTTAAAAACTGCATTTTTATTTACCTGTGTTATCTTTGTCTAATATTTAAATTTGCTTTGTGATCTGAAGCGTTTAAACAAACATGTAAAAGAGTAAGAAATCAGGAAGGGGCAAACACTTTTTCACACCACAGTATAGAAATATAATGTTTTTAATTATTGTATTCTTCAGCTATACGTATTTGAGCAATTAAGCACTATTGCACTTTTTGTCATACACTGTGATATTTTTAACCTTTTGCTCACAGGTCTTTTGACATATTTACACTGATATATTTTTGTATATTATGTATTGTATTTACAAATGCATATTGTATGCATTTTAATAACATATATTCATCTATATGATTTCTTCACCTTTAAATATATAGCATTTACTTACACTTTGTTAACTGCTTGAGAAAGGTTCACACTTTTTGAACCAAAACGTGGTCACAATGGGCCAATAGCTAATTTTTTTATGCCATACTTTTGATCGGCTGCCTCCAGTTGTTGCACTTTATCTATCTATCTAGAAAAATATCAAGGCAGCACTAGTGAAAAGGCAGTGGTGCAGAGCCTCTCAGGCATAAACCAATCCTTCAATATATATACACAATGAAGACAGCACTCCCAAATTAGAAAAAATGTATTAGCCCATAGCAACGGCTACATTTTGGTCCAATTGAAGGTGCTGGAGAAAGGTTCCCACTTGGACAAAAATGTTGCCGTCACTATGGGTTATTAAATATTTCATTTTTTCTAATTTGGCAGTGCTGCCTTAATTTTGTACATCTGTCTATCTATATATCTATTTATTCATCTATCTATCCATCTATTTATACAAATATGAGCCCAGATCACAGCAGTTGTGATTAAACAGGCAAATTGTCTTAGATATACATGCCAATTCTAACCATTATAAAAGACCTCTAGGCAACCTTTGATAGCAGACAGTGAATGCCACATTGTATGGATGTCATCTTCTTTTTCATAATGATGTGACTTCCCATGCGGCGAATAGATCTGCTACAACGAGAAGTCATTGATAAAGAAAATAGCTGCTTATTAAGGTCATATGAGTTGAGAACATAAAGCAGCAGTGGCTGTCACCGAAGTCAAGTGCACCGTTCCCAGTCCTCTTCTTCAAAGCAGTTACAGTAAAACACCTTAACTCAGCCCGCAGATTTAGAGAGGGAGGGACCACCTTCAGAGTACAGCTGGAATTGTAAGCTGTCTGCCTCTGCTGTTAGAAGTATGTGGAGAAATTACCTTTCATTCCCTGTAGAGACATCTAGTAACCATCCCAGTCCTGCTTTTTAGTTTGGTGATAATATGCTCCTATCAGTTTTAATAGGCCCACGCTGGATTCAGAAGGTATTATGGATTGTACAGCAAGCATATTGTCATTAAATTAAATTTTCAGAACATTCCCCAGCTCATCACAAATACCACAGAGAGTAATCATAATCGGTTCTGAACACATGTGTAATTGCCTTCAGCTGGCGTTTTTTACAGTTGACATTGTTCAGCAGTGATAAGGTGATTGGTGATTTGAATACACAGCTTGTTTCATAGCTGCCGTAATTGAAATATGGTATGTGTGAATGGAAGATTACATTAAGACTTAGGATAATCACCTGACATGAGAGTAATTGAGTCTACAATCTGCCACTGAGTCTCTCAGGGAGGGCTGAAATGAAAAGAAGACATTAGTAGATTATACCACTGCTGGCTCTGCTCTGTGCTAGAGTGCCAGGTTGGCATTCCAGTACTGCAGGCGATGCGTCGATTCTGTCTAGGGCACCATAAATGAAAAGAAAAGAGAGAAAAAAAACAGTTGATAAGAAAAGTTTAACTTAACCCTGGGGACAATAGGTCTGTGAGACTGACTTAATACTTAAACTAATTTTATCATATTAAGCAGATTTTCCATTGCTGTTATAAATGCAAGACAATAATAACTCCTGTACACTCAGATAAGAAAAATTACTATTGCTATTATTATTTTTCTCTTCATATGCATAATATTTTGCCACACGAATGTCTGCATTAAATATTTTTTCTAAGGGTTACGTTGGTACTTTTTGCTAAATAATTGACATTCAAATCATTTGCCATGGTTAGGGCTCTTACATCGGAACATTGCATTTAGGTGCAAAACATGAACTCCATAGTCACTTTCGAATTTGCACTTAAATGCAGTGTTGGTAAATGAGCCCATCTGTTTGCAATGGAGATGAAGAAAGCAACTTGGAATGTTTAAAAATTATGCCAATTGCAATGTAATTCAATGATAAAGATAGCAGGGATATTGCGCCACAATCAAGCAAAGGATCTCATAATGTTGCAGATTTTTTTAAAAAAAAACATCTTCTCTGTGGTAGTTTTGGGAAGTTTCTCATTATCTACAGATTTTACGTACTCTCTCTGATAAAGTTAACAATAAGATACTAAACTGAAGTTGAAGTTTGAACAAGAAATGCAGTTAAATAATACTCCTACATATAATAAGAGAACATCAGAAAATATGAATTTTACCTGCTGTTTTTAATTGAAAGTAGTTTTTCAGCTATCACTCTGCTTTGGAGCTTATTTGATTAAATTATAATCAATTTTTCATACATAGAAATTAATTATTACATCCACAGTTTTGCATCCTGAGACCTGTCTAAAACTAACATTTACACTTTACAGCATTCAAGATTTATTATTGGCCACAATTAATGCTCATGCAGACTGCACAAAGCCTGTGCTGCACTGTATGCAGAATGTGCGGTTCCTTATAATACCATATATATATGGTATAATACCATATAGCCTCTGCGCACTTTTATTAAAGCTCCATCACAATCTGAGTGTACAAAGATACTTCCTCTCTAAGCAATGGTGTCTGCTACATTTTTTGTGAGATTCATGAGGAACCGAACAGACAAAACCTCTATCTCTTTAAATCTAACCTTCGATTTAATTTTTATTTCATAAATCAAACATGAAACACATAAAAATAAGAAATTTTGTAATATATCTTACCAGAGAAATCTACTTATTTCTCGTCCTGGACTGATCATTTATTTTGAAATTTTTCAATTCACAAGTAAATTAAATCAGACAAACAGGGTGAAACACAGTGTGAACAGCTTCTTCTTGTCTTAGCACTCCTGGTGTTTCCAGTATTAGATTAGAAAGACAAGGTGGACAGCAATGTTAGCAGCTTCTTCTTACCTCAGCACACCTGGTATCTCCAGTATTAGATTAGAAGGAGAAGGTGGACAACAGTGTGAGCTGCCTATTCTTAAACCAACACCTCTATTATTTCTAGTATTAGAGCACATAGTCAGGGTGGACAGCAGTGTGAACAGCCTCTTCTTACCTCAGCACCCTGTTATCTCCAGTATTAGATCGGAAAGACATGGTGGGCAGCAGTGTGAGCAGCCTCTTCTTACTCCAAAATTCCTGTTATCTTCACTATTACATGAGCTAGACAGAGTGGACAGCAGTGTGAGCAGCACCTCAATTATCTCCAGTATTAGATCAGAAAAACTGGGTGGACAGCAATATGCGCAGCCTCAATGTGATGCATGGGCTCCTAAATGTTTTAAGCGGTACAAAACTAAAAATAAACATTATGTTGTACTGTATATATGAGACATTAAAAATTAAAAGAAAAAAATAATTGAGCGGTCTACTTTGCATTTTCAGTTTTAATGAAAAGAGTCTTCTACTTGACAGTGACACCGAGCTAATTTCGGTCATGCTACGGCTGTCATTACCAAAGGCACCGTGTAGTGCTAGCCTTATTCAGTGCAACACGTGTGGCATCATGGAGGCTCTGCAGTTACTACTGGATAGCAGGTGAATATCAATAGAACAGAACATTGATGCAAAAAAAATTTTTCCCATGTGAAAACAAACTTTTATTTCATATCCAGATTAACCGTTGTGGTGTAATAGCATCTTTCTTCACTGACACATTTACACCGCACTGAACCACGCTTATGCTGCTTATTATTTATTTTGCTACACAAGTAACAAACAAACAGAGATGAAAAAAATTAAATGAAGTGGAATTTAATTCTACCCAAATAAGCAAAACGTGCATTTTTGAGAATAAGGACTTTTGTAAGTTCACTTTGCGCGGATTCAACAAAATTGTGGCTGAACGGAGGCAAGTTTGCTGAACCATAGACAGCCGGCAAAAGTTTAAAAAACAAAAAGACACTTATGCTCACCTGACCGCTTACCTGTCAGGTGGCTCCAGTGTTCTTAGGCCAGGATATCCAGTGTGCAAAGGCAGAAAGAATAGGCAGCTTTGATTGGCAGCGAGCTGGACAGGTGAGTAGTGAGCTATGTTTTTTTTTGTTTTGTTTTTTTACATCTCATGTTCATTATGCTCGGGGGTCTGGGGAGACCACAGAGCACAATATAGTACATTGAAATCAGAGAGAATAATTTTGCGGCATGTCACATTTTCTGGGAAAATCTGTACAATTCGGCAAATTTGAATTTTGTGAGATCCGCGCATATCTACAATCAGACAAATTGCAAACAATATAGCAATAACAATACTCACACACACCATGTAATAGCTAGATAACCCTTTCAGTAAATGGACATTTTTGTTTTTTGTACATTCGTTTATTTCTTCTCCGTCTTCCAAGTGCAATAACATTTTTATTTCTACATTGACATAAATCTGTGAAGGCTTGTATTTTGCAAGCTGATATGTAGTTTTAAATAAATGCAATTATAGTGCCATGAATTGTATTGAAATTGAAAAAAAGTTCTAATTTGGGTGAAATAGTTGAAAAAAATTTAATTCTGACATCGTATTTTGGGTTTTGTTTCTATGGGTTCACTGTCTAGTAAAAATTACATGCCATAATTCTCCAGGTCAGTATGATTATGTCAGATGAAGTGACACATATAAGGTTTTTTTTATATTTTAGTAATTTAGTATATTTTAGTTGAAAATATTCAGAACCTTGTGAGAAAATAAATTGTTTCACCATATTCTGAGAGTCCGGAACTTTTTTATGTTTCTGACTATCGAACTTTGAAAGGGCCTTTTTGTGTCAGCTGTACTTTTTATTGATACTATTTTGGGGTACATTCAACTTTTTTATTGCTTTTTATTGTATATTTTAGGGAAGTGAGATGAATGAAAAATGGCAATTATTGTGTTTAGATTTTTTCCACTAATTAATTTAAGGTTCAAATAATTTTTACAGTATAGTAATTAATTGTGGTTCTGTTATGAAGTTAATCCTCTGGCTGAGCTTAACAGGAGGACTAAGTTATCAGCCACGGGGACCGTCAGAAGACCTCCCGCTGCCATGGTGACCCATTGGCTCCACATAATTGCACTGTGTGGGGGTTTGGCATATAAATGACTCTTTTAGAGATAGACAGCAGCAATCAGAGGTACCTCTGGTTTCTGCTGTTAGAGACAGGTCTTGGCTATGTAACAAACCCAGCATCAGTTATGTATAAAACAGGCTCATCTCTTCAACCTGCTCCATACACTCCACAGTGACCTTTGATGAAAAATTATATAAAAATTATATAACAGACCGTTAAGAAGTGATATATATATAGTGCTGTGCAAATGTTTTAGGCAGGTTATACAAACCTTAATCGTGTGCAGTTATGCAACCTCCCTCCCCATGAATGATAGTAGAGTGAGTGGTTGTTCATTAGTATTTTACACCTGTATTGCTTCTATTTTTTACCATGGAGACCTGCTGCATCTTTCAGTACATTAACATTTTCAACAGGTGTTTAAAAGTATGGCTGCCTTTTTTTGTGATGTTTTTGGACTTGATGTCATTTTCATTGAATTACAGATGTAAAAACTTGATGCCATGTGAATGGTAAAAATATATACCCAGACCAAAAATGGATGAAAATTGGATTTACACCAAGACAAATTGAAAAAAGTGTAGGAATGGAAAATTTGATTTTCGCTTGTAATTTTTTCTCAATATTTAAGCATTTTGTCCTGAGAATTCTGTTATTCCATATAGAAAAAAGTGGATTCTAACTAATTTTGTTAAAAAAGGTCACACGTGAATATTTTTCAATATATGGGGATAACAGACGTTGCATTACAGCCATAACTTTAATGCCACACAGCCCTGGTCTAATGATCTAGTTAATATTATATTATGTTTATAATGTGAATAGTGTGCTGGCAATGGGGTACAGCATAACCTTTGGCCTTGGTAATTTGGAGAGTTGACACAAGAATATAAATGTCAAAAAATGTCTAATATGGATGGATTTATAATTTTGGGAAATTAGCTGGATTTTCATTTAAAAAAATGTATTTCGAATTTAGATCAAAAAATGAAATACTAATGCTATACTACTGTAGAAGTTTTCATGATTACTCTATATTTTGGGTTGCGCATATACACCAATAAAAGCACACTCATTAAAAAATGAAAAATGGACAGATATGAATATTGTTTTGTCATTTTTTATTTTATCAACATTGCAATTAATACTTTCCATTGAAGCTGTTCAAATAACTAGCAGTTTTCAAGACAATTTAACTTTTTTTTTCTTAATTTTATTTTGAAAAATTGAGCAGGAAAGCTAGTGACCTGGCATCATTACTCTTCTTCGTGTTATCTGAATGTACTGACACTAAGAGAGATATATTTACTTATACTTAGAGCTTCGACTCTTCTGCCTGCAACTGAATGAGATTTAATATCCAAAATACCCTAAAGTTACTCTCAGGAGATAATATTGTTGATCAATCATCACTGAAGGTTGCCTGTCTTGGCTGGCTATATTTGCTTGGTAACTAATAAAGATCGGCCCGTAGTTATTTATATTAGGTTATCATCTCCCTAGGGTAAAGCTTAATCCATTTTGCAATGTTTTTCCCAACAAGACAACATGAGTTTTTCAGGCTGAAAATGAATTAAGTGCATGCTTTCTAAATGTGAAATCTGACATTGTTCTTGTTACAAAAAGCAATTTATTCCCCAAAAGGCTTACACTTCAAAGGTTATATAAAAAGCTTCAAATACAAATGCTATCCATTTTTCAATTACCGGGTTTCCTAACACCGCTAGCTTTCAGACAGATAAGCAGTGGTATCAGTTTTCTTATTCAACATCTTAAAGGTTTTCAATTCTGTTGCTGAGAGAAAACAAATTTATTGTAATACATTTGACTTAAGTCACAGTTTATATTGAATATTCCACCAGACTATTGACTATCGCACATCCAAAACTCAGTTTTTTCGGAATTTGTAAAATTTTTTGCATATTGCAATTAACCAACCAGGAAATTTTAAAATTTTCTCATATTTAATAACTATTTACTTCCTGATATGGATAATATTAGACATGATACTTGCACCTTAGTTTATAAAGGAGGAAAATGTAAATGAAAGACATAAAAAAGTCTGTTGTTTTATATGGAAATAATGAAATGAATGGTGTAATAGGAAAATAGATGTGGAATTAAGGCCAAATTGGGCCTTCCTGACACACAAAAAAATCTTGAAATTTGTCCATAATTACCTTGAATAGTGAACTTGGTATAATCTTTCCAATGCTATATTTTATCAGTAGAGATCGTACAGATGATTAGTGAAAAGTACCAGGAAGTATAAACCAGTTTTCATATGCAAATAAAAATACAAACTTAAATAAAGTCAGATGTACTCAAAGGAGATAAAGTATGTGTCAAAATATTGCCAAAGCAGAATTTATCAGGTTAAGAATATCTGTTTGTGATCAGTAAAATTAATATATGTGATACATTTACTTTAGAAAGTTGCTTATCCAGTTCATAACTGGGCAATTTCCCCCCCCCCCCCCTTCTTGTACAGACACATTTTCGGGTTTTGTCATGCATGCACTTTTAACGGCTCTAAAAAAAAATATTTTTCGATTATCCAAATAATTTGTGCCTTTTTTTGTAATACATGGATTCTTTTTGTTTCTGATATCGGAAGAAAATGTAAAGTAAGATCACAAATAAATATATTCGCTTTTTTTATGACCGCAAAGGACTACTAAACACGTTAAACTGTGTTCCCCTTTCCATAGAAATTCTTTTTTTTATATTGGACATATTTTTTTAAAATGAGAACTGCAAACAGTGATTCAGACTTTCAGTGTCTTTTTTTTTAGCTTTGTTTTATTTATGAATTTATGCTTTTTCTATTTTATTTTTGCTTTTTTTATCTATTTACTTTTTTATTTATTTATCCTCCATAAAGTCTTAAAAAAACCTATGGGGGCATTTTTAAGGGGATACTCTAGGGAGATAATTTTTTTGTAGCTGCTCAGTGCACTTCAATTATCTTTAGAACACCTGTAATTGAGTGTGAAAGCAGCTGCTCCCCCCTCCCATCTGGGAAAATACATCACATAGCACTGTGAAGCTTCACGCTGTGAGTAACAGCCAGTCTGAGGTGAGGAGGCATGGCCTGCTCCCTGCTTGTAGCCCTGCAGTTAAGGAGACATTATCAGGGAGCTGGCTGCTAAGAGAAGCTGGGGGACAGGCCATGCTCTCACCACGACCCCCCATCTCATGTTGCAGTGATGGAGACATTATCAGGCGGCTGTCTTCTGCTATTAAAAGCCTGGTGCAGGCCATGCCCCATCACGTTCCCTCTTCTCCACAGCGTGGAGCTTCACAACTGCTGTGTGAGGTAGTGTCCCAGATGGGAGGGGGGAAGCAATAAGGAGCAGCTGCTGTCACACTGAATGACAAGTGTTCTAAAGTGAATAGAAGTGCACTGGGCATCTCATCTTTAGAATTTATGAGGGCAGAGACAGTACAATTTTTTTTTATCTCCCCGGACTACCCCTTTAACATATCAATACATGTTTTCTATAGCGGATTTCCCCTGTAACTGATTCTAGCATATTAGCCCCAGTTACATGGGAATTGTAGACTCCTGCCTGCATTGCAGAGGTGACTGGGTCTCCTAGGGCTCAACAGCTCCCTCTCACTCCTGTTCGCTCCCTAAACTCAATGATCACAGCACAGTCACTAATCTATGTATACAAGCATTGGGTTAGCACTGTATATACATCAATTGAGAAGGTAAAGATGGTAATAAACTATGTTTATATTTTCTCTGAGTTTAGATATGTCTGAAAGCCAGCCACCTCCCCACCCCCATAGCAGCATGATCTTGTTCAAACTACTTAGAATGCATTAACATTTTAAAATGTGTCAAATGCAGATTCAAACGTGGACTGCCCAGATTTTTATATTCTTTGGGCAGAGAAGAAGTAATGCCATGTATGTTTTTCTCTGAACTGATGTAGAATTTTTGAAAAAAAACATGCTGCAAAAAAGCTGGCTGGGAATATGATCTTGGATGACTAGTTAAAGAAGCATATCCCTGGAGTCTTTGTCACAATTCTGTTGTCAGATTACCCAGGGCCAGGGGCTCCTTCCTTGTCCCTAATGCAAGGGGCGACCTAGCTATCCCTGCTCCCCAGATTACTTCTCATGGTGAAGATGAAGAGGCCACATACCTTGCTGAACTCTTGAATCATCCCTATATCTGTCCCCCCTCCCACACCCAAGGAAGTGGGGAGGAATAGAGTATGCGTATACACAAACCAGACAAACAAGGAAGGATATACAGGGATAAATGAAAATACCAACCATACAAATATGCATTCAAATACAACAGAGAGGAACACTGGGGAGAAAAGGAAGGAAAACTACCAAAACACTTAGCAACAGTCAAAGATAAACACTCCAAATGCTTCTACAAATTACTGTCTTCCCACTCCTCACCAGGCAGTACAAGACTTAACACTGGCAATCCAGTTTGCCAGAGGAGAGTATATATAGGAGAAGGGAGTAGCCAATACTAAACAGCTGAGATCATCCAAGCTGGGAAGCTTCAGAAACTTCAAGCTGAAAAGTTTAACCCCTGTACTACTAACAGAAACCTGTACCATTTAAAGTGAAGGAGAAGTGCTTCTGATCAGTGCTGGAGTGTGTGAAATCAAATGATACCATCTTCTGGCCGCTCTTTGTCGCGGTAAACCCGTAACAGTCTTCTCCTGTATTTTGCTCCCATAAATGGCAGATCTCTCTCTATGTGTGTATATGGAGAGAAACATTTCAGTTATGGGAAGCAGAGCAGCGAGAAAACGCTGAGGACTTGCCTCAGACTATTTTTATGAGATTCTTAGTCCTTGGCTGGCTTTCCAAAGTATGTTTATGTGGCACCCCAGGGGTCTGGTTTCCACAGTAACAGCAATGTTATGTCTGAGAGCAGGTGGGAGGTCTCTTGGTCAGGGATCCTGTGCATGCCACACCTCCTGCCCAGTCCTGGGAGGGGAAGGACTTCCCCTATATAAACCTAGGGCTGAGGCAGGGTTAGTGAGTAGAGAAGAAGTAGAGACAGAGAAGAGAAGCAGCATAGGAAAAGAACATCAGGAGCTCTGTGGGAGCAGTGCTATAAGGAGTCAGGGGCTGGCAGCTGCAGAGCTCTCCCTGACTGAGAAGCTATCACCGGACCCGGCGTCCGAGGTTGTGGGGACTAATCTTTACCCAGCAGCAGAAACCGCCCGGCAGGGGATTTCAGGTCCTCTGGCCAAGAAACCCGAAG
The DNA here is from genome assembly GCF_046119375.1 of Phyllobates terribilis. Classification (NCBI taxonomy): domain Eukaryota; kingdom Metazoa; phylum Chordata; class Amphibia; order Anura; family Dendrobatidae; genus Phyllobates; species Phyllobates terribilis. Next base: position 524,579,398 of record NW_027362764.1, on the reverse strand, counting down.
GCACGGTCGCACGCGTGGGACCAGCACCGCCGTCGTGGAGCGGACGCCACTAGAAGGCCCCGAGTCACCGGCCATACGGGTGAGCACCACACGGTACACTCAGGGACGTGGGCTACTTACACCCGCCTCTAGCAAGGTAGCCAGAAGAGTACAGTCAGTTTGGGAGGCCTACAACTCCGCCTGGCCAGGGGAGATCCCATCTGCTCAAGGACTGACCAGGCCCCGATCGCTAGCCAGTACTCCGGGAGGGTCTATCTTTATCACCAGTAAAGACCCTGAATTACACCGCATCGTCTCTGAGTGATTCCTGCTACCCCCATCATCCACGTCGGCTGCCCTGAGGCCATACCCCTCCCGTTGGGGGTGATACTATCACGCTGCACAATCCTACCACCGGCCTCAGCGGTCTGCCCTGCAGCAGCAGCTCCTTCGCTGCATTCAACAGGTGGCGTAGTCGTCCAACATCTACCGCTAATACAGCGCCACTTAGTCTGACTCCCTGGGCACGGACCGGGTCACCGCCACGAGACTACAACCCTCAACAGATCCGGCTACGGGTAAGCTCCCGCGTGCGCAACGCTGCGCGACACAGGCCCAGGGGTGCGTCAACTTTTGGCGTAGTCGGCAGGATTTCGTGCCCGCAACCACCGGGTACTGCGTGCCTGAAAAAGACTGTTCAAACTTACCTGTGGTGAAGATTCCTGCCATCCGGCGCCATCTTCCGCTTCCTTCCCGCCATCGGTGGAGTTTTCCCGCCATTCGGCGCCATCTTCGGCCTTCTTCCCGCCAGCCGTGGAGTTTTCCTGCCATTGGACGCCATCTTGAGGACGCCGCGCGGGAAGAAGAGGGGCGTGGACTTCGAAAGCGCGCGAGAAACTGAAGCCCCGCCTCACGTCCGGACGTTGCGTAAGGTCCTGGAAGGAGCCCAGCAGACGCCGACGTCACAGAAGCGCGACGGAAGGTCCTCAACCCTGACGATCCACTGCGGAGCCGCGGCCTACGGAAGAGGATCATCGCAAGGTAGGCCACGGTCCACTAGGGGGGAGAAGGATGTCGGATACGGAGGAGAGCTTCACCGCTTCAACCCCCGCCAGCGCCACCGCTGTTGCGGTCATGCCTTTCACCATGCCCTATATCCCGGGGGCAGCCTGGCTACCCCAGTACTCAGGGGAGTCACATACCCTGCATGACTTTAGAGAAAAGCTGGATAGCCTCTTCCAGGTGTATCCCCTCACAGAGGAGCAAAAAGTGAGCATCCTGGTGGCCCAATTAACCGGGGCAGCCCAAAGGGAGGTAAAGTCCTGGCCACCTGGGAGGAGGACTGTCGCAGAGATACTAACCCGGCTGAGGGACACCTTTGATACCCGCACCTCAGCCGAGATCAAGCTTAGATTCTACGGGTGCAAACAGCGGGCACATGAGAGTATAAGGGACTATGCCCTGAACCTACAAGAGGCCCTGAGAGCCATTAAGCAGACCGACCCTGACGGCGTGGGAGACGAGGACAGGCTGTTGACTGAACAATTTATAGAGGGTTTATATTGCAATGCCCACCGAACCCAGTTGCGGGTAATGGCCTTACAGGACCCTCATCTGGGATTTGCACAGTTCAAGGACAGAGCCATCCAGGTGCTCCGAGAACCAGCACCAGGTGGCGTTGTGACCCACAGACGCCCCACTACCACTTACCACCAGGAGGCGGCGCCCTTGTCGGCAGGGCCTGTGGGAGCTGATGCGCAGGCTTTGAACAATGACCCGGCTCCAGACCTGCACCATCAGGTCCAAGAGCTAGCTAAAAGCGTTGCTGCGCTAACCCGAACTGTGCAGTCTTTACAGGTTTCCACTCCAGGGAAGATCCAGCTGGCATCCGGACCGGAGGACATCCCGTGGCGTCGACCAAGGAGGACCCCACCGGCCAGAGGAAGACCCAGCGACCGATACAACGAGGACGGACAACCCATCTGCCGCCGCTGCAATCAACCCGGACATATGGCAAGGTACTGTCCTTTAAACTGGCACAACCTGGGGTAGAGGGCCAACCCCCAGGAAAAAGATCATCAGGCCCATCGAACTGGCGCGACAGATATGTGGGAGGACGTCCAGTCTTGCCTGTGGTACTGGATGGCATCCCTATGAGTGCCCTATTGGACACCGGGTCACAGGTCACCACTATCCCGTACGTGCTCTTCAAGCAGTACTGGAATGACTCGGATATCACCCGCTACCCTGACGACGACTTGAGTATCATCGCCAGCAATGGTCAGCCCGTGCCACAGATTGGATTTAAAGAGGTGACCATTAAAATCGGTAGAGTCGAACTGGCAGCACAGGGACTGATCATTGTAGACATTGATAAACACGAGAGTCACCCAAAGATAACTCTAGGAACTAATGTAATTGAAAATTGTCTTGCAGAGGTGATTTTCCTTTTACAACAGGTTGCCAAGAATGCCAGCTCCGGCCAGCAGCGAGTGCTCCAGAAAGAGATCCGGGCACTGATGCGACGGCAACAGATAGAACTCTCCGGTGGTGAGATTGGTAGCGTAAGAATGTGTGACCCTTTCCCTATTGCCATGCCCCCAAAAAGTGAAATGATGATTTGGTGCCGGGCAGCTATTGGTCTGAGAGGTAGAGATTACCAGGCAATGGTAGAACCAGTTTACTCAGACAGTAGGCCCACCATTTTGACAGCACGGGGGGTGGTCAATGTACGCCATGGGAGGGTGCCCGTTCGCATAATAAATATCGGGAAGAGGGAAGTGTACCTGCCCCGGTATGCCAAGCTAGCCAAATTGTATACCATCAATCAAAATTCCATACAGTCCGTGGAGCCCTTGCCTCCATCTTCCCCGGAGGAAGGTAACGGCTCTAAGGAAACAATGGAGGACTGGTGTCAGTAACTACATTTGGGTACTGACTCCACTCCCTCACACCAGAAACAGGGAGTCTATCGGGTGGTTCAGGAGTACGAGAGAGTGTTTAGTAAACACCCGTTAGACTTCGGACGAGTCAAAGGGGTAGAACACCACATCCCCACGGGAGACCATCTTCCCATAAAAGAGAGGTATCGACCCGTACCCCCTGCACACTACCAACACGCCAAGGGGATGCTTAGGGACATGAAGGAGGCTGGGGTGATCAGGGATAGCTGTAGCCCCTGGGCAGCTCCACTAGTCTTAGTCAAAAAGAAAGACAACACCATGAGGATGTGTGTAGATTACCGGAAAATTAACCGTATCACACACAAGGATGCGTACCCCTTACCAAGGATAGAGGAGTCTTTGGCTGCTTTAAGATCTGCTAACTTCTTCTCTACCTTGGATCTCACTAGCGGGTACTGGCAGGTTCCTGTAGCAGAGGCGGACCGGGAGAAGACCGCATTCACCACCCCGATGGGACTTAGCGAGTTTACCTGCATGCCGTTCGGACTCTGCAACGCACCGGGAACCTTCCAACGATTAATGGAGTGCTGTCTGGGCCACAGAAACTTCGAGACGGTCCTGTTGTACCTGGACGATGTCATCGTATATTCCAAGACTTATGAGGACCACCTGAAACACCTGGCGGAAGTGTTCGAAGCTCTGGCAAGCTACGGCTTAAAGGTAAAACCCTCCAAGTGTCACCTCTTGAAACCAAAGGTGCAGTACCTGGGACACGTGGTGAGCGCTGACGGAGTGGCTCCCGACCCTGATAAGATCTCCGCAATTAAGGAATGGCCAAGTCCCTCCAGTGTAAAGGAAGTGCGGCAGTTCCTCGGGTTGGTAGGCTATTACCGCAGATTCATCCCCGGTTTCACCAAAAAGGCAGCTCCTATGCAGGACCTCCTGATAGACCAGTCCCGGAAGGCCAAGAACCAGAAGCCGCCCTTCAAATGGGAGAAGTTAGAAGAAGAGTCCTTCCGCCAGCTGAAGATGGCCCTCACGGGGGATGAAATCCTGGCGTACCCTGATTACAGCCAGCCCTTTATCCTCTACACCGACGCAAGTAACATCAGGCTAGGAGCCGTACTGTCCCAGATCCAGCAGGGGAAAGAACGAGTAATCGCTTACGCTAGCCGAAAACTGCGACCCACCGAAAGAAACCCTGAGAATTACAGCTCATTTAAGCTAGAGTTCCTGGCAGAGGTGTTTGGTCAGTCACCGAACGCTTTAAGCACTACCTCGCTTCTTCCCGGTTCACCGTGTACACGGATAACAACCCGTTGACACACCTGGACACGGCAAGACTCGGTGCCCTAGAGCAGAGATGGATGGCCCGTCTGTCCAACTACGAGTTCACAATCAAATACCGGGCAGGACGCTCCAATACCAACGCGGACGCCCTGTCCAGGATGCCAAACCTACCGGACGTAGGAGAAGATCCAGAGGGACTGGAAGAAGTCGAACTCCCCGCGTTCCACCGTCATGGGACTATCCAGTATTCCCATCGGGTGAGGAGTAAGCAAGCCGCTACGTTTAACCCCTTGCCTCACTACAACTGGGAGGAAACGCAAGACAGTGACCCTGCCGTCCGGCTGGTAAAGGAGATGCTGACTCGGCCAGAGGCTCGCCTTGACCCAGACGCTCCGGAGGAAGCCAAGCAACTGTGGGCTGAGAAGAGTCGACTGTTCCTTTACAAGGGGAAGTTGTGCCGCAGAATGGTTAACTCCCGGACGCATGAACTAATCTGGCAAGTAGTGGTGCCACGGAGAGACGCAGCCATGGTGATGGAGGCATACCACGACGGGGCTGGACACTTCGGATGGAAGAAGCTGGAGTTCCTGCTGCGTGGGCGGTTCCACTGGGTAGGCATGAGGGGAACCATCGAGAGGTGGTGCAGAGACTGTGGCCCGTGCAACCTAAGAAGGAAGGACCGTGCCAGCCAGAAGACTCGCCTGCAGTCCATCGTCACCCGGCAGCCGTTGGAACTGGTAGCCTTGGATCATGTAAAACTGACCCCAAGCAGAAGTGGCTACGTCTACGCGTTAACCATTGTGGATCATTACTCCCGGTTCTTGGTTGTCGTCCCCGTTAAGGACTTAACGGCTCAAACAGCAGCTAGAGCCTTCCAGCAGCACTTCTGCCGTCCACACGGGTACCCGGACCAAGTGCTGACGGACCAGGGACCTGCCTTTGAAGCGGAGGTCTTCCAGGAATTCTGCAATCTGTATGGCTGCCGGAAGATAAGGACGACACCCTATCATCCGCAAACTAATGGACTTTGTGAGAAAATGAACCAGGTGGTAATGGATCTCCTGAAAACGTTGCCCCTGGAAGAACGCAGTCTGTGGCCTGAGAAGCTGCCCGATCTAGTGGACCTATACAACCACATCCCGGTAGGTTCCACCAACTGTACCCCGGCTTACCTAATGAGGGCGAGACCTGGTAAGTTACCTGTTGACCTGGAAATGGGAGTCCTGACACCCGAGGACACTTCACCAGAAGCAGACTGGGACACAGAGAGGCAGCGGCAGTACCGGAAAGTACAGGAGAGCGTGGAGCGAAGTCTCTGTCAGGCTAGGGAAAGACAAGAGAAAACTTACAACCAGTATGCTCCCGCTGTTCCCCTGGTACCCGGAGAGCAGGTCTTGAAGAGGAAAAGACGGCTCCACAAGTTGGACGACCAGTGGGAGAAGGACCCGTACACCGTACTGCCCTCAAGCCACGAGAACCCGAAAGTCTGTACCATCAGTAAAGACGGAGGGGAGACCATAGCCATTGTATCCCGGGATCACCTGAAGAAGTGTCCTGAACAGCTACGGAACCCTGAAGAGGAACAAGAAGACCATCGACCCGTAGAGGAAAGGGAAGATATGGTTAGTACTGTGCTCGGAGACTTCCCTCGGTCCTGGACTCAAGTCAATGGTGCAGTTGTGGTACCCGTCCTCACGTTCCTCCAACCAGCATCCCAAGTGCCTACGGAGCAACAGGTAGAGCTGGAAGAGCAGCCGGTCCAGGAGGCAGAAGACTCCACACAAGCAGAACAGGAGGATCAACCCTCTGCTTATAGTGAGCCTGCCGTACCCCTAGTGAGCCAAAGAGCCGGTAGACAGCTACCCAGTTTACCCTTTGACAGCTCCTACACCCTGTAGTTCAGGGCTAGACAGTCAGCTCCGTAGGTCCACTAGGGCCACTAGAGGCCAGTTACCCGCACGTTGGAGGATTTGAAGTGTATAAACTGTTTTATTTGTGGTTACCTGTTTTTCTTGTTGTTTGTGTATAATTATGTGTTTCTAGTTATTTATAGGAGTCATTGGTGGATTTACCGGGAATCCTTGTACATGGTTGGAGCGTAACCTAGGAATGGACTAAAGACTGTTAAGGACTCGGGGCAGGACAGACCCCTACCTGGTTACGTCTCCCTGTTTTGGTGAAATGGACACCTTGCTTTTCTTCAAAAACTGCACCGCCGTAACCATCTTTATGTGTTTTTCTTATTGTATTATTATTGTTTATACCTTGTTATGTTTTTCTAAAAATATGTTTAGTCCCGGAGTACTAAATTTCACTAGGGGGGAGTGTGGCACCCCAGGGGTCTGGTTTCCACAGTAACAGCAATGTTATGTCTGAGAGCAGGTGGGAGGTCTCTTGGTCAGGGATCCTGTGCATGCCACACCTCCTGCCCAGTCCTGGGAGGGGAAGGACTTCCCCTATATAAACCTAGGGCTGAGGCAGGGTTAGTGAGTAGAGAAGAAGTAGAGACAGAGAAGAGAAGCAGCATAGGAAAAGAACATCAGGAGCTCTGTGGGAGCAGTGCTATAAGGAGTCAGGGGCTGGCAGCTGCAGAGCTCGCCCTGACTGAGAAGCTATCACCGGACCCGGAGTCCGAGGCTGTGGGGACTAATCTTTACCCAGCAGCAGAAACCGCCCGGCAGGGGAATTCAGGTCCTCTGGCCAAGAAACCCGAAGGCACGGTCGCACGCGTGGGACCAGCACCGCCGTTGTGGAGCGGACGCCACTAGAAGGCCCCGAGTCACCGGCCATACGGGTGAGCACCACACGGTACACTCAGGGACGTGGGCTACTTATACCCGCCTCTAGCAAGGTAGCCAGAAGAGTACAGTCAGTTTGGGAGGCCTACAACTCCGCCTGGCCAGGGGAGATCCCATCTGCTCAAGGACTGACCAGGCCCCGATCGCTAGCCAGTACTTCGGGAGGGTCTATCTTTATCACCAGTAAAGACCCTGAATTACACCGCATCGTCTCTGAGTGATTCCTGCTACCCCCATCATCCACGTCGGCTGCCCTGAGGCCATACCCCTCCCGTTGGGGGTGATACTATCACGCTGCACAATCCTACCACCGGCCTCAGCGGTCTGCCCTGCAGCGGCAGCTCCTTCGCTGCATTCAACGGGTGGCGTAGTCGTCCAACATCTACCGCTAATACAGCGCCACTTAGTCTGACTCCCTGGGCACGGACCGGGTCACCGCCACGAGACTACAACCCTCAACAGATCCGGCTCCGGGTAAGCTCCCGCGTGCGCAACGCTGCGCGACACAGGCCCAGGGGTGCGTCATTTACGCTGAAGCACTGCAGCATTTCAAGTAACATGAAAGCCAGTGTCTGATTCTTGATACCCATGGTTAATAAAGCATACTACACAGTATACTTTATTAAAAATATATGTGTATGGAATGGTGTAGCAGACTACCTTATATTATACTTCTGAAAAGTATACTGACATATATCAGTCCAAAGGAGACCATATGGGCATTTTTTTGCTTTTCTCAGGTAAATTAGGGCTAATGGATACAATTTGGAGCTTCATCATTGCATAGCAAATGTCCACTACAAGAATAGTGTGAATTGAGCCTTTCTTGTACCACCCATATCCAGATCATATAAAGAACTACAGGCTCTCCTTGTGAAATTTATTCTCAAAGCCATTGTTCATGGTGAGCAAAACAGGCTGAAGGCAATGTCACAGTGGGCTGGACTTGCTTGGCAGCATGTGGTTCAATGAGTACTATCAAAGCAAGGTATGCAGAGCGGCAGGTAGGCAAATGGAGCATGAAACCCCAGATCATACAAAGCCAGGAGTGTGGATATGCTTGAGACTTTTACATGTATAGTCATTCCAGGACTTGAAACAAATAAATGTTTAACGGCAGATTTGTATGCTAGACATATGGCACAGACGTAGGCAATAAGCGAACAAGTAGTTAACCAAAGGCAGAAATGATGAACATCCAGACTAGATACTTGCTTGCAGAAAAGATTACACACTGTTGCAGCAGCATTGTTCTGTGCACAGCACCAGGACGGCAGATTGGAATTTTATGCTTACCGCAGATAAATGGTTGACTGCAGAACTAAGCTAGGAAGTAAATGCAGAAAGATGATAAACAAGCAGGAATTTACTGAAGAGATGATTAGCCACATAAGAGAAATGAATGTTGAAGCAAACACCATGAGTATACGTAGAACTAAATGCCAAATTTATGAATTCTTGAGCAGCACATATTTATCTGAACCGACTTTAAAAGGCCTTGGGTGATGATGTCAAAGGTAGATGCTGGGGTAACTGTACAAAGGGAACTGGTCCTAGGGGAAGGATCTAAAAGTCGGCATCCGAACCAGGGCAGGGGAGTAACATGTACTCAAAATTTCCTGATTGTAAACTTTAACAATTCAATTATCTGAAATGAATGCTTACAAATACTGACATTTCCCACCTTTTTCTACAGTCCTATAGTACCATAGGTCAGTAGAAGTACTACAAGAAGTTAATACTCATTGTAGTCATGTGAGGTAGCAACACTAGTGATAAGGATAACTTGTAATAAAAATGACATTGATCAAAGCGATTGTGATGGCACTAGTATTCATATTATTGTAATTAGTACAATGATAGCCTGCTATGGAGCCTATAACAGTAATGTTTAATAATACTTCGTAATAATACTTTAGTAATAATGCTGTTATAATGATATAAGAATATGAAGTGAAAATGATGCTATTAGAAGAAGTGGCAAGTGGATTATTGGTCTGTAACATAAAAGTAAGACTGCACATACAAAACTAATAGAAAAATTATAAAAGTGGAAGTTTTATATCTCATGATAAAGTATTATCTGCATATAGCATAAGAAACTCATGTGCTTTGAGACTTCACTACAATACTTGGAAAACCTTAAAAACAATAACGTTTTTCATAACATTTCTTATGCAAGGGTAGGATTGAGTGCGAGGCACCTAATCCATTAACCCCTTCACGACCTATATTGTATAGGTTGTTCATAGGTAGTGTTGAGCGAATTTGTTCAGCGAATGTTCGAAAGTTTCAAATTCGGCACGAATATGGCGCATTCTGATTCGTGATTGCAAAGGCGAGCAAATTTTCTTAAAATCGGAAAAGTTTGACGAATTTGCGTGGGACTTGCAACTACAGGGCAACCACGGCGTTTTGAACAGTTTTTTTAGCATAGTGCAAGAGTATGATGAGCGGTGACATTATGCCAGATGAGTGTGGGGGCTGTGGAGAGCTTAGAACAGGTCAGATCAGTGGCGCACTGTTTTTTTTTTTTTCTCCTGTGGGCGGTAACTTTAACTGAGGAAAGCACGGCCAGTCAATCATAGCGCAGGAAGCAACTACACTGTACAGACATAGGAACTTCTGCAGTTGGCTGCAGAAATCACATGTCCTCTCAATATAAAAAGTGGCCATGTTCCCTCAGTGCCATTATATCTATGTCACTGCTGGAGAAGACGCAGCTCAGTGTTCTCCTGTGTAATGAGAGATATTAGCTAGATAGATGGGTGCTTGTGTGGTAGACAGAGAGTGTAGATAATTCCTGGCCTGTGTACCTCTGCAACCGCTAGTGCAGCACATTTTCTTGTGCAAGTACTGAGATTCTGACAAACAGAGGACCCGTGCCATACAATAGTGCTGTGCACAGCTGGTATAGAGCTCCATGTCTCAGTATACCTTGAATCTTTTTTTGCACATGCTAATGTGATCAACATGCGCAGTGCACCTTTTCATTTAGTGGGGTTGAAATTGTGCTCTGCACAGTCTGCAGAGCTTCTTATTGCAGAGCACGAAATCTGTTTTTTTTTCTGCTATTGTGAAATTGAAAGCTGTGTGCACTAAAGTTTTTTTTTAGTGTCAGATACTATTTTAGTGGAGTTGAACTTCAGGTGGTTTCAGAGTAAAAAAATAATTTTTTTCTCTTGCTACGCCCAGTCCAAAAAATATTTTTTCCTGTGGCAAAAGTCATACAGTGCTGTAAGCCAGCTACTACGTCAGTGGCGGTCAAATTCAGCTTGTACGCACAGTCAAACCTATATATATATTTGTTTGGCAGGCAGAGTCCACCGAAGGTTTTTTACTGTGGCAAAGTTGATCCAGTCTGCTGAAAGGCAGTTCCTTTAGTGGCGTTGAACTTGTCCTGGTTTCACAGTAAAAAAAAAAAACTTCTCTTACTAGGCCTAGTCCAAAAAATATTTTTTCCTGTGCCAAAAGTCATACAGTGCTGTAAGCCAGCTACTACGTCAGTGGCGGTCAAATTCAGCTGGACGCAAAGCTTATGCAGAGTAGCCCAAAAATATTTTTTGCTCTGAGTATAGTGATACAGCTGGCTAGATCTGAGTTTGAAATATTTTGGAGCATATATTCTATGCCATACTGGCAGGGCCGGCGTCAGCACTAGTGTTGAGCCACCCCCGTAGTGTTCGAGTTCGGTTCGGTTCGTCGAACACCCGTGTGTTCGCCGAACTGTTCGTCGAACTGTTCGTCGAACACCTTCGAACACCGTTAAAACCAATGGCAGGCAAACAAAAACACATAGAAACACATAGAAAACACCTTCAAAGGTGTCCAAAAGCTGACAAACTGCTCAGAAGACATAACTAACACATGGAAAAGTGACAAGTACATATAGTCATGCGAAAATAAAAGAGGTGGAGGAGTGAAAGGAGGGGGAGACACAGATATAGGCATGTCATGCCCTTCTAAAATCCAAAAAGTGAGAAGCCGACACGGCCAGTCCGCTCCTGCCCGTGCCACCTCCGTGTCGCCGGGTTTGTGCCAGAGCCGCGGTGAACCCTGACGGCCAGCCCCCCTCTCCCAATACTGGTGCCTGTCCGCTGGTGGGTCGAGCGAGCCCCCCTGTGGTGGAGGCAGCTCTAAGCTTTTTAATTTAAATTGTCTCTCTAATTTGAATGAATACACTTTAAATTCATTTACAAGGATCTATTGGAGGGCAAGTCTCATGCCAGCAGCCGCGGTAATTCCAGCTCCAGTAGCGTCCACTAAAGCTGCTGCAGTTAAAAAGCTTTTATAAGGATCGAGCTCGGCTGTCCACCGCAAGGCATCCTACTGCCAGTCCCAGCCCCTATGCCTTGGGGTGCCTCCTGATGCTCTTCACTAAGTATCCCATGGTCCCGAAGCATTTCCTTTGAAAAAATTAAGTGTCTAAACTACAGGTGGTGCAGCTTGCTTAACAGCCGGGATAATCCGCTCACTAGCAGACACTGCTACTAGGCACAAAGTATTTCCTGGGCTAGATGCAGTTAAAAAATTGTAATTAGATACTCTCGTTGGATGCTGAGAAAGCATTCCATAGAGTCTCCTGGCACGCCATATATGATTCTCTTAAAAAGCTTGGGGTAGGGGTCTAGGGGACCATTTTAGAGCCAAAATCACGGCCCTGTATCGCAATACGTCACCTAGGCTGAAGATAAATGGAACTGTAGCACCCTGAGGGCTCGGTTGCTACAGACGTATTGCACCTCACCCAGAGGTGTGATATCTCACTCTCAGGTAAGGATGGAGTGTGGATCAGGACCTGACACCTGCATGCATTACACCACATTGCCGTGGGGCAGGGCGACCAATATGCCCCTGAGATGGGCACGACAGTCCCTGTCCCTGGCTGGAGTGGGGGGAGGGAACACTGAGGAAGGGGAACCCTGTATTGCAGGAGCAGGGAGGAAGCAGTTCCTGGGTGCATTGAGAAGGGAGTATAAAAGGTGGGCACCATCTTAGTTCAGTGCAGAGAAGTCTGAGCAGAAGTGGCAGGGAGCAGGGGCTCTGCATGAGCTCTGCTCCGGAGGCGGGCCTAGTAACAGAGGCCCAGGCCTGGAAGAGGGAGAAGGAAGGAAGAGGAGCGGAGAAGGCTCCAGGAACGAGGAATGAAGGGATCCCAGGGGTGCGGACGGGCGAGTCGCCACCGCACGCCCGAATCCACCTGCGTGGAGGGGTCAGGCCAAAGGGGGAGACCGGTCCCCGAACTAGTGGAGGCAGGAAACGACCCTCAGCTAGAAACCGGAGGCTCTGACATTTTATGTGGCGCAGCTACACCCGCTAGGAAGGCACCACATAGGGTCAGGGAAACTGGCGCCAAGTTTACCAAGAGGAGGCCCGAGGCAGCCGGACAGAAGTGTTGGTAAGAAAGGCCAGACAAAGGACACACAAAGGGGGTCCTGTGAAGTGCTCCAAAGTTATCTGGGAGTTGTCTGAGCCCCTCACCTGGTGAGCACAGTACGACGTGGGCAGCCGTTACCTGCAGACGTGGTCTGGATAATAAGAACTGTGAGTAAAGGCCCTGAACTGCATCACTGACTCCGTGTCGTTACTGCTGCTGCCCTGCACCATCACCCCCATCCTCCGCATACACTGCCCTGAGGCTATACTCCTCCCGTGGGGAGTTATGCTACGCTCTGCTGCACCCACAACACCAGCCTCAGTGGTCTGCCCTGTAGCGGCGGTTCACTCTGACCGCAATCCACGGGTGGCGTAGTCGGACATTTAAACATGAAAACCACATAAATAGTTCCGCCACTGGTTTGACCGCCCTGAGCCACGGAACAGGGTCGCCGCCACGAAGACTACAACCACCAGCATCCACCAAAAAGGGTCTGGCTCCGGGTGTCCCAAGGCCCAGGGGGTGCGTCAGAACATTTTCATCACCTTTCACAATCACCAATGGGACAAGGCAGTGATGTCCTCTGTCCCCTCTTATACATCCTAGTGACGGAGCACCTGCTCTCATCAATTCGCCATAACCCCAATATTAGGTGGATTGAGGTGGGAGGCACCGAGTACAAGTGCTCTCTATTTGCTGATGATGTCCTAGTATATATCACTCAATCACATATATCCATCCATGCTGTTATGGCTGAAATAGATCACTTTGTTACATGGTAAAATTTTAAAATCAATGCAGCGAAGTCTGAGGCCCTCGATGTCTCCCTCCCCAAATCCATATAGGATTCCATCCAGTCCAACTTTCCCTTTGCCTGGCCCTCACAGGGTATCAAATACTTAGGAATTCCTATTCATAGAGACCTCTCCCATCTATGTTATCTTAATTTTGGGCCCTTTATTGAACAACTCCATACAGACCACGGTTGGCAAGTTAGAACTGTAAGATTCACTACGTGAACCACTGGTGTTTTGTGGAAAAGCACATGTACACTGCGTTCCAAATTATTATACAAAAAGTGTTTAGGAGTGATAAGGGAAGAATTTGTTTGTTTGTCAGTTAAACTCATTGATGGTGATGTGTGTCAGGGCTCTTTATATCACTGTAAGCAATTGCAGACACCTGTGCTAATTAGTTTGGCAGGTGTGTCCAATGAAAGGCAAGACTACTTAAGAAGGCTCTCTCACATTATTAAGCAGCCTACATTTTCTGCCAAAATGGGAAAGAAAAAGGATGTGTCGGCTGCTGAGAAGCAACAAATTGTGGAGTGTTTAGGTCAAGGCATGACTACAATCAACATTGTGCGATGATCAGGATGAAGTGTCTTGGCAATCAAGAAGTATGTAGCTGATTCACAGTACACACGTGTGCGTGCTGATAAGGGCAAATTGAGGACTCTTTCCTACAGGCAATTACGTCAGGTTGAAAGAGCAGCGGCAAAAAAGCCTTGTCATAGCAGCAGACAAGTTTTTGAAGCTGCTTGTGCCTCCAACGTCCCCCGAACAACAAGATGCAGGGTCCTTCAGAGGTTTGCAGCTGTGCATGCGCCATCCTGTCGACCTCCTCTATCCACTTCACACAAGCAGAAACGGCTCCAGTGGGCCAAACATTACATGAAGACTGATTTCAAAACTGTTTTGTTCACGGATGAGTGCCGTGCAGCGCTCGATGGTCCAGATGGATGGAGTGGAGGATGGCTGGTTGATGGACACCCCACGCAAACACGGCTACAGCGCCAACAAGGAGGAGGTGGAGTAATGTTTTGGGCTGGAATCATGGGGAGAGAGATTGTCGGCCCCTTTAGGATCCCTGAAGGCGCTAAAGATGAACTCCATAATGTATGTGGATTTTCTCAAACAGCACTTCCTGCCATGGTTCAAGAAGAAGAACCGTGTATTTCACAGCAAGATCATTTTTCTGCATGATAATGCACCATCTCATGCTGCACATAAAACATCTGCATCTCTGGCTGATATGGGCATAAAAGGGGACAAACTTATGGTGTGACCCCCATGCTCCCCTGACCTCTACCCCATTCAGAACCTTTGGAGCATCATTAAAAGGAGTGTCTATGATGGCGGGAGGCAGTTCACATCTAAGCAACAGCTCTGGGAGGGTATTCAGTCCTCATGCAAAACAATTGAAGCAGAAACCATCCAAAACCTGACAAATTCAATGGACGAGAGAGTTCAGAAGCTCCTTTCGAACAAGGGGTCCTATGTGAAAATGTAACATCACCTAGAATAAAGTTTTGAGTTGAAAACTGTTTGATTTCAGTTTCTAACAACCTGCTAATGCTTATAATTTCAAAAATGACCATTTTTTTGGTCTTTATTAAAATGAAAAGGTTGATCGAAAAGTTTGGGGGATCTAAGAGTGTGGCAACCCAGTAGTCATGATTACTTCGAATTCTGACAATATGAGGGTCATGCTGCAGGTAGTGCAGCAAGAAGGCACTTATGTGCCTTGCGCATCTCGGAGCCCCAAAATTATTTTCCGGGCTAGATGCAGCTAAAAATTATTTTTAATTTTAAATCTGGTGAAGCTTTAGTATAGATGGCCTAATAGGATCAGTGCTGCACACTGCTACAAAGCCCAAATTATTTTCCAGTCAAGATACAGATAAACATGATTAGTAATTTGAAAGCTTAAAACGGTTGGTAGGGTGATTTTAACCAATCATCAAGCTTTTACTCTCCCCAGGATGACACAGGGGTAGAAAAGTCGTTTCGGATCCATGATTTGTTCATCTTTATGAACGTGAGTCTGTCTACATTATCAGTGGAGAGCCGCGTGCGCTTATCTGTCAGCACACCACCAGCAGCGCTGAACACACGTTCAGACAGAACGCTGGCTGCGGGGCATGACAAGATCTCCAAGGCGTAAGTGGCTAGCTCCGGCCATTTATCCAGATTGGAAGCCCAAAAAGAGCAAGGGTCCAGTGACATAGTCGTGGCTTCAATGTTTACTTGGAGATACTCCTGTACCATCGTCTCTAGGCGTTGAATATGTGTCAGACTTCTTGTCTCCTGTGGCCTTGCAAAGGATGGGCTAAAAAAGTGGTGAAATGATTCCGCAAAATTGATGTTACCAGCAGATACTGTGGTTCTGTTACGGTTTGAGTGCTGAACACTTGATGGTCCCACGGTTGGCAAGTTGGAACTGTGAGATTCACTACGTGCACCACTGATATTTTGTGGAAAAGCACATGTAAGATTCTGCAACAGTCTCTGCTGATACTCCTGCATGCGTGTATCCCTTTCTATGGCAGGAATAATTTCTGCAAATTTACTTTTGTACCGGGGATCTAACAGTGTGGCAACCCAGTAGTCAGGATTATTTCTAATTCTCACAATTCGAGGGTCATGTTGCAGGTAGTGCAGCAAGAAGGCACTCATGTGTGTTGCGCATCCAGGAGCACCAAGTCCCTGTTGTGTTGGTGGCGAGGTAACAATCATGCTTCCTTCCTCTGTCCTCTCCCCCCAACCTCGCACAACAGAAATGTGATCAAGGTCTCCCTCATCTGATGAGTCTTCCATCAGTTCGTCCTCCACTTCTTCCTGGGCTCCTGCACCTTCCTCACTAGTTTGGCTGCTACCATGCGCCCTGGTAAAACCATCTCCCCCACCCTCACATGCCTGCCGCCTTGGTGCTGCCGACCGTCTGGACCTTGCAGATGTTAGCCCTTCCGCATACAACTCCTCCTCCTCTACTTCCTCCACCTCCTCTTGTGCCACCACCTGACTCCGAATTCTGTTTAACATGTGCTCCAGCATGTAAATCACCGGAATAGTCATGCTGATAATGGCATCGTCAGCACTAAACATCTTCGTCGCCATTTCAAAACTGTGCAGAAGGGTGCATAGGTCCCTGATCTGAGACCACTCCTCCAGCGTGATTTGCCCCACCTCTGAATCTCGTTGGCCCAGGCTATACATCAGAACGTATTGCACCAGGGCTTGTCGGTGCTGCCACAGTCGCTGCAACATGTGCAGAGTTGAATTCCACCGGGTAGGCACATCGCATTTTAGCCGGTGAAGTGGCAGGCCCAACGACTTCTGTAGAGATGTAAGTCGCTGAGCTGCGGGATGCGAACGGCGGAAGTGAGCACACAGCGACCGTGCCCTCTGCAGAAGGCCATCTAGTCTGGGATAGTGGGCTAAAAATTGCTGGACAACCAGGTTCAACACGTGAGCCATACAAGGCACGTGTGTGACATTGCCCCGGCGAAGGGCCGCACCCAGGTTTGCAGCATTATCGCACACGGCCTTCCCTGGTTTCAGGTCCAGTGGAGACAACCATTCATGAAATTGGTTCTCCAGAGCTGACCACAACTCCTCAGCTGTGTGACTCACATTTCCCAGACATTTCAATGTAAAAACCGCCTGATGACGTTGAGCCCTACTGCCAGCATAGTAAGGAGGTGTGCAGGATCCCTTCTGCGCAGTTAGAAAGCTTGTGGCATGACCAGACAGGCTTTGGGTGCAGGTGGAAGACCGAGAGGAGGTTGAGGAGGCAGAAGCAGTGGAGGAACTTTGACATAAAGAGGATTGACGCACAACTCGTGGGGACGGCAAGACTTGGACAGCAGCCCCTTGTCCTGCTGTCACCATAGTTACCCAGTGCCCAGTCAGCGACATGTAACGCCCCTGTCCATGCCTACTCGTCCAAGTGTCTCTGGTGAAATGCACCCTGTCACACACAGAGTTTCTCAAAGAAGCGGTGATGTTGTATGCGACATGCTGGTGGAGCGCAGGCACACCTTTCTTTGAGAAGTAGTGCCGACTGGGCATCTGGTACTGGGGCACTGCGACGGACATAAGGTCTCGAAAATCCTCTGTGTCCACCAGGCGGAAAGGCAGCATTTCTGTAGCCAAGAGCTTGCAGATGGTGAAATTCAACCTCTTAGCTTTCTCATGGCTAGGAGGAAATGGTCTTTTACTTGTCCACATCTGAGGGACCGAGGGCTGGCTATTGTGCTTAGACGGGATTGATAAGGGTGTCCCCGGCAAACTGCCGGTCTGTGAGGAAGATGCAGGCGGACATGTTAGGTTGCCTTGATCCAAAGGTGGTGCTTTCGATGTCGGACAGCGCTCAACACCAGCTGGTGTTACCACCTCCAAAGAAAATGATGACCTGCCAATCACGCTGGCTGTTGCGGGTAAAGAGGTGGCAGGTCTGCGCCCCAAAACAGGTGTGACTGCTGTCCCCCCAGTCACAGAGGATGAAGAGGCCGCGGATGCACAAGATATGGCAGACGGTGATTGGCCCGGCCGGCTAGGCCGCATTGTAGCACACTGAGCTTCCCACTGCAACTTATGCTTCATGTCCATGTGCCGGTTCATGCATGAAGTACTCAAACTATGTATTTTTTGGCCTCTACTTAGCTTTTGCTGACAAATGTTACAGATAACACGAGTTGGGTCATCTTTATCGATCTGAAAAAATGCCCAGGCTATGCAAGGCTTAGCACCCATGCGACCTGAAGAGCCACCACGACTTGTGGTGAGAGGCAGAGTTGTGTTTGAGGATGCAGTTGTTGACGTGCTTCCAGTACTACGTCTCTGTCCAGGAAGGCGCAACCTGACCTCGTCGTCACTAGCATCTTCCTCCACCTCCTCTGCTGACCTCATCTCTTGGCTGACTGTGGGTTGACAGTAAGTGGGATCTCCGACCTCATCATCATCACCCTGTGCGTTATCACACCCGTCGTCCTCAGAGCCAACCTGTTCCTGCCCTGACAAAAAACTAAAGTTGTCGCTCCAATCAGGTATTTGAGTCTTATCATCGTCTTCCTCATTGTCTCCACCAACAGGAGTTACAGTTTGGGAATGAGGGTCTACATTATGGTCAGAACCTTCTGCGTCTGGTCCTGGATCCGACTCATAAAGATTCTGGGCATCAGTGCAGATCATTTCCTCGTCTGGATTCACAGAAGCGCTGGAGTCGACCTCTGATTCCCAGGCTATAGTATGAGTAAACAGCTCTGCAGACTCAACCATCTGTTCTACCTCATACTCAGACGGGCAGCTGGAGATTTGGGAGCTGTGAGGAAGCAAGTGCGATTTGGGTGACACCTTTGAGGACTGGAGTATTTGTGATGTTGAAGTTGATGTGGAGGAGAGCCCACTTAAAGAAGCACTTGATATCCGTTGAAGCACCTGCTGTTTTTGTGCCTCATCTGGAATTTGTAGCGATTGGCGTGGCCGTAAGAAAGGGATCTTATCACATTGTCCGCTAAAAGAAGTAGACATTTTAGTTTGGCTGGAAGATGGTCTTTCTTCTGCAGATGTTACTGTTGCTTTAACACCTACCCCACGGACACAACCTTTTTTCCCCTTCCCAACACGCCTATTCCCCTTTCCACCAGCAGCAGGCCTTTTTCCACTCATTTTGGTGGTTAACTAATTCACAACTCTGGAGTTGTTTGCACAAAAAAACAATGGATGGTAACCGAGCAGAGCTGAGTGGCCAAACTGTGGTATTAGGCCAAAACTATTGGCTGGGTTAGATGCAGAAAAAAATTATTTTGAATTTGCAACGTGATGGAGGTCAGTATAGATGGACTAATACAAATAGTCCCACACACTGCTAGAAGCCGAAATATTTTTTCAGAGGTACTGTAGATGCAGATAAAAATTATTTTTAATTTGCAACCTGATGGAGGTCAGTATAGATGGACTAATAGACCAAGTCCCACACACTGCTAGAAGCCCAAATATTTTTTCAGAGCTAGATGCAGAAAAAATTATTTTTAATTTGCAACCTGATGGAGGTCAGTATAGATGGACTAATAGACCAAGTCCCACACACCGCTAGAAGCCCAACTATTTTTTCAGAGCTAGATGCAGAAAAAAATTATATTCAATTTGCAACCTGCTGGAGGTCAATATAGAAGGACTAATAGAACAAGTCCCACACACTGCTAGAAGCCCAAATATTTTTTCAGAGCTAAATGAAGAAAAAAATTATTTTTAATTTGCAACCTGATGGAGGTCAGTATAGATGGACTAATAGACCAAGTCCCACACACCGCTAGAAGCCCAACTATTTTTTCAGAGCTAGATGCAGAAAAAAATTATATTCAATTTGCAACCTGCTGGAGGTCAGTATAGAAGGACTAATAGAACAAGTCCCACACACTGCTAGAAGCCCAAATATTTTTTCAGAGCTAGATGCAGAAAAAATTATTTTTAATTTGCAACCTGATGGAGGTCAGTATAGATGGACTAATAGACCAAGTCCCACACACCGCTAGAAGCCCAACTATTTTTTCAGAGCTAGATGCAGAAAAAAATTATATTCAATTTGCAACCTGCTGGAGGTCAGTATAGAAGGACTAATAGAACAAGTCCCACACACTGCTAGAAGCCCAAATATTTTTTCAGAGCTAAATGAAGAAAAAAATTATTTTTAATTTGCAACCTGATGGAGGTCAGTATAGATGGACTAATAGACCAAGTCCCACACACCGCTAGAAGCCCAACTATTTTTTCAGAGCTAGATGCAGAAAAAAATTATATTCAATTTGCAACCTGCTGGAGGTCAGTATAGAAGGACTAATAGAACAAGTCCCACACACTGCTAGAAGCCCAAATATTTTTTCAGAGCTAAATGAAGAAAAAAATTATTTTTAATTTGCAACCTGATGGAGGTCAGTATAGATGGACTAATAGACCAAGTCCCACACACTGCTAGAAGCCCAAATATTTTTTCAGAGCTAGATGCAGAAAAAAATTATTTTTAATTTGCAACCTGATGGAGGTCAGTATAGGTGGACTAATAGACCAAGTCCCACACACCGCTAGAAGCCCAAATATTTTTTCAGAGCTAGATGCAGAAAAAAATTATTTTTAATTTGCAACCTGATGGAGGTCAGTATAGATGGACTAATAGACCAAGTCCCACACACCGCTAGAAGCCCAAATATTTTTTCAGAGCTAGATGCAGAAAAAAATTATTTTTAATTTGCAACCTGATGGAGGTCAGTATAGATGGACTAATAGACCAAGTCCCACACACCGCTAGAAGCCCAAATATTTTTTCAGAGCTAGATTCAGAAAAAAATTATTTTTAATTTGCAACCTGATGGAGGTCAGTATAGATGGACTAATAGACCAAGTCCCACACACTGCTAGAAGCCCAAATATTTTTTCAGAGCTAGATGCAGAAAAAAATTATTTTTAATTTGCAACCTGATGGAGGTCAGTATAGATGGACTAATAGACCAAGTCCCACACACTGCTAGAAGCCCAAATATTTTTTCAGAGCTAGATGCAGAAAAAAATTATTTTTAATTTGCAACGTGATGGAGGTCAGTATAGATGGACTAATAGACCAAGTCCCACACACCGCTAGAAGCCCAACTATTTTTTCAGAGCTAGATGCAGAAAAAAATTATATTCAATTTGCAACCTGCTGGAGGTCAGTATAGAAGGACTAATAGAACAAGTCCCACACACTGCTAGAAGCCCAAATATTTTTTCAGAGCTAAATGAAGAAAAAAATTATTTTTAATTTGCAACCTGATGGAGGTCAGTATAGATGGACTAATAGACCAAGTCCCACACACTGCTAGAAGCCCAAATATTTTTTTCAGAGCTAGATGCAGAAAAAAATTATTTTTAATTTGCAACCTGATGGAGGTCAGTATAGATGGACTAATAGACCAAGTCCCACACACCGCTAGAAGCCCAAATATTTTTTCAGAGCTAGATGCAGAAAAAAATTATTTTTAATTTGCAACCTGATGGAGGTCAGTATAGATGGACTAATAGACCAAGTCCCACACACCGCTAGAAGCCCAAATATTTTTTCAGAGCTAGATGCAGAAAAAAATTATTTTTAATTTGCAACCTGATGGAGGTCAGTATAGATGGACTAATAGACCAAGTCCCACACACTGCTAGAAGCCCAAATATTTTTTCAGAGCTAGATGCAGAAAAAAATTATATTTAATTTGCAACCTGATGGAGGTCAGTATAGATGGACTAATAGACCAAGTCCCACACACCGCTAGAAGCCCAACTATTTTTTCAGAGCTAGATGCAGAAAAAAATTATATTCAATTTGCAACCTGCTGGAGGTCAGTATAGAAGGACTAATAGAACAAGTCCCACACACTGCTAGAAGCCCAAATATTTTTTCAGAGCTAAATGAAGAAAAAAATTATTTTTAATTTGCAACCTGATGGAGGTCAGTATAGATGGACTAATAGACCAAGTCCCACACACTGCTAGAAGCCCAAATATTTTTTCAGAGCTAGATGCAGAAAAAAATTATTTTTAATTTGCAACCTGATGGAGGTCAGTATAGATGGACTAATAGACCAAGTCCCACACACTGCTAGAAGCCCAAATATTTTTTCAGAGATAGATGCAGAAAAAAATTATTTTTAATTTGCAACCTGATGGAGGTCAGTATAGATGGACTAATAGACCAAGTCCCACACACTGCTAGAAGCCCAAATATTTTTTCAGAGCTAGATGCAGAAAAAAATTATTTTTAATTTGCAACCTGATGGAGGTCAGTATAGATGGACTAATAGACCAAGTCCCACACACCGCTAGAAGCCCAAATATTTTTTCAGAGCTAGATGCAGAAAAAAATTATATTCAGTTTGCAACCTGATGGAGGTCAGTATAGATGGACTAATAGAATGATGCTATGCCCAAAAGATTTTACTTCACTAGGTGCAGTAAAAAAATTGGTATTCTATACACAGGTGTTATATCTTGCAACACAGATAGGCTACTCCACTGACTAACACACTCTGCAATAGGCCAAAAAGGATTAGCTTTGCTAGATTCAGCCAAATGCTGTGAAAAAAACTTGCACAGCACTGGCACAGACCTGCCTGGCAAAAACTGATAGGAACTCATGTAACCTAGTCCTGAAAAGGACTCCAATTACAATTAGTCTTTACTCCCACAACCTATCTATTTAAGAGCACAGACCTCCCTGATAAAAGTCGTAGGAAATGCTGTAACCTAGTCCTTAAAAGGACTGCAATCACAACTATTCCCTACTCCCAAGCTATCTGTATATTTGTGCGAAAATTGGCTTGAAATTAACAAGGTATAGCGCACACAGCAACATCGGTGCCGTCTAACACGCAGCTGCAGCAGTGAGAAAATGGTGGCGATGGGGAAAATGGCTTGGTCTTATAGGGCAAGGACATGTGACATACACTGCCAATGACACATGCCCTTGCTTGTGTGAAAAAAAGCACTTCGCTCCGTGTGTGCGCTGCTGATAGGCTGACAGATTGCACCTCCCCACTGCAAATGCGGGAAAGAGAAAAAAAAATGGAGATCTTCATTGTTCCTGCAGAGATCCATCCCCTGCCCCTCCCCCCACCCTGCTGTACACTCAAACTGCGTATTAACATTAATTTTCATCATTACTGAGAAAAAATCCAGTTATGATTTTGGTGCACGAACAGTTATCGAACATAACCTCGAACAGCCGAATTTTTCTCAAATTGTTCGTGTTCGCCGAACGGCTCGAACACCGCCCAAAACAGCTCGAATTTGAGATTGGCGAACAGTTCGAGTAGAACAACGCTCATCTCTAGTCAGCACCTGCCGTAACCATCAGGGGGGCCCACTCATTATCGGGGCCTGGGCCGCTTCCCTCACATCTGTGAGGGCTTCCAGTGCTGTTCAAGCCCTGCTCTGCTACATGCAGCAGCAGTGTGCAGTCAGTGTTCTGCTGCTCCACCTATCAGGCCCAGTGCTGTCACTTTCCAGACATCACCGCGCGCTGTGCGGCTGTGTCTGGTAGTAATGACACACAGGGGCGACACTGCGCCTTTAATTGTGCTTGTGTGTCGCACCTGCCAGGTCATTACTACCAGACACAGCCGCACAGTGCGCGGCCATGTCTGGAAAGTGACAGCACTGGGCCTGATTGGTGGAGCAGCAGCACACTGACCGCACACTGCTGCTACGTGAAGCAGAGCAGGGCTTGAACAGCACCAGCGGCCCTGCACAGATGCCGGGGAAGTGGCCCGGGCCCCGATAACGGGCCCCCCTGATGGTTCTGGGCGATGTGACACGCCTGAGGCCCTGCACTGCCACATGACTGAGGAGCTGGACGGGACACAGGCCAGGGGGCAGGTGAGCGAGCTTCCCCAATCCCCATGTAAAAAAATATTTCTTATGTGTGTGTGCATGTATGATGTGTATGTCTGTGTATGTCAGTGTGTATGACTGTGTATATATATTTATGTCTGTTTTATATGCGTTTTTAAGAATGTGTTCAAATATGTATGTGTATTTGTAACATACCTGGCGGCGTACTTGCATAGTGCACCATCTCCCACTATGCCAGATCGCAAACTTAATCTTCAGTCCAGTCTGCCAGCCTGGCTTCTGTTCTTGCTGTCTGCTTGTCCCTGTCCTGACTGCTTAGGGCGGCGGCCCGGTTACTTCCTGATTCTTGTAGCTGCTGTGGGCACACCCCTAATGCGTCTCCAGCCTATTGCTGTCTGTAACTGGATATTTAAACCAGCTCCACCCTGAAGCTGGGGCCTGAGCAACTCTTGCCTTCAGAGGGCTCCTTGCCTCTGATGTGCCAGGTCCCGTTCTATTTCATGCCTGTCCGCCAGCCTGGGGCTGTATTCCCAGGCCTGTCTGAACTATCTGCTAGCCTGTTTGTCTGCCTCTCTGGGGGCCGTATACCCAGACTCGCTCCTGTATCTTGTTGCAGTGTCAGTTCCTGTCTGAACACTCTCCTAGCCTGTTTGTCCGCCTCTCTGGGGACCGTATACCCAGACTCGCTCCTGTATCTTGTTGCACTGTCAGTTCCTGTCTGAACACTTTCCTAGCCTGTTTGTCCCTGTGTCCGTACCTTCCCTTTTCCTGCAGTATCTGCACCTGCACCTAACTCCTACTTGATGTCTCTGTACTTCTGGTGTGAGTTTAGAGTCCACTCGCTACTTCATTGCAAGTACCTTGTGTGTATCTGGTTCTACTTTTCCCTTCCAGTCTGTTCAGTGTGAACAGAGCTTTGTCCTTCCTTCTCTGCCTTGCTCACCGCTCCGGCGGTTCCTTCCTGCTGTGCCTTGCTCACCGCTCCGGCGGTTCTTTCCTGTTCTGCCTTGTTCACCGCTCCGGCGGTTCCTTCCTGCTCTGCCTTGCTCACCGCTCCGGTGGTTCCTTCCTGCTCTGCCTTGCTCACTGCTCCGGCGGTTCCTTCCTGCTCTGCCTTGCTCACCATTCCGGCGGTTCCTTCCTGCTCTGCCTTGCTCACCGTTCCGGCGGTTCCTCTCTGCTCTGCCTTGCTCACCGCTCCGGTGGTTCCTCTCTGCTCTTCCTTGCTCACCGCTCCGGTGGTTCCTCTCTGCTCTGCCTTGCTCACCGCTC
Organism: Phyllobates terribilis; assembly: GCF_046119375.1. Lineage (NCBI taxonomy): Eukaryota > Metazoa > Chordata > Amphibia > Anura > Dendrobatidae > Phyllobates > Phyllobates terribilis. The sequence goes on along the minus strand of NW_027362764.1, from coordinate 524,554,623 downwards.
CGGCGGTTCCTCTCTGCTCTGCCTTGCTCACCGCTCCGGCGGTTCCTCTCTGCTCTGCCTTGCTCACCGCTCCGGCGGTTCCTCTCTGCTCTGCCTTGCTCACCGCTCCGGCGGTTCCTGCCTGCTCTGCCTTGCTCACCGCTCCGGCGGTACCTCTCTGCTCTGCTTGTCTATCGCATCTGCGGTTCTGTTCCTGAATCCCAGTCTGTACTGGACCCTATCAAGCCTGTTCTCCTGCCTGCTTGTACATCCCCGTCTGCACGCCAGCCGTACTTGTCAGTACCCTCCTGTCTGCACTCCAGCCGTGCCTGCCAGTATCCTCCTGTCTGCACTCCAGCCGTGCCTGCCAGTGCCCACCTGTCTGCTTGCCAGCCGTGCCTGCCAATACCCTCCTGTCTGTGTGCCAGCCTAACCTGCCTGTTCCTGTATTCCCCGGTGTGGGTCAACAGCCGTGTCCGGGGTCTGGCCTGGAGTAGCACCAGGTCCCTCTGCTCAGTTCCTCACTGGTGCATGGCATCGTTAGCCGTCGTGCGACCTTGGTCGGATCGGGTTGACACTTAGTTACGCCCCTCCAGGCACTCTCCGGTTCATGGCACAGTGGAATCACTAAATCACGCACACGCCAGTCAGCCCGGGCATGTACATAACAGTATATCTGTGCGTGTCTGCGTATTCTGTGTGTACCATGTTCATGTGTGTATGTGTGCATGCCTGCGTACCATGTGCATGCGCATGTCTGCGTATTGTGTCTGCGTATATTGTGTCTGCGTATATTGTGTCTGCGTATATTGTGTCTGCGTATATTGTGTCTGCGTATATTGTGTCTGCGTGTCTATGTATATTGTGTGTGTGCATGTCTGCATATTGTGTGTGTTAAGGGGACGGTTGCAAACAACTTTATTAAATAATGGAAAGCAACCGAACCCGGGGACCGCGATGCAGCCTGGTGGACTGCGGCCAAACACCTTCCGGGTGAGAAGGTAAAACAACCAACTTAAATAACAATCCCCTCCGTGTTACAGCACACCGGAACTGGAATAGGGATTCGCACTATCTCCGTTAACAGCATGAGAGATGTGCGATATATAATGTATCTGTAGTCCTGTTGCAGCACAGGGACTACACAGTTGGCGCTAGGATGCGTGTGTGACTCAGGCTGTGTGCCCACGATGCGTTTTTCAAGCGTTTATGCTGCAGAATTTCCGCAGCGTAAACGCTTCAAAAACGCTTGGTAATCCGCCCCCCATGGTACCCAATGACAAGCCGCACTGTCAATGCCCATGCTGCGTTTTTTTCCGCAGCGTTTATGCTGTGCTCAAAAATCCGCAGCATGTCCATTAATTTTGCAGAATCGCTGTGTAATCAATGTGCATATGGTACCCAGTTCTGGAGGAGAGGAGACTCTCATCCAGACCTGGGTACCATTGCACCTGTAAAAAAAAAATAAAATAAAAAATAAAGATTATAATCACCTTCCGACGGCCCCCGGTCTCCTTCCCTGTGCTTGCGGGCAGGACTGAAGGACCTTTGGTGACGTCAGTCATGTGACCGCAGGCCCTTCAGTGCAGTGTCCAGTGATATCCCGGCAGCCAGGAACGAGCGCAGCTACACACCCTGGGCCATCGGAAGGTAAGTATAGGTTTTTATTTTTTATTTTTAAACATTATTTCGGTCACACTATATAAATCCATGCTGTTTGCATGGATTTATAGTGTGACCTAGTTGTCAAGCACTTTCCAAGTGATGCTAAAATCGCCTGGAAAGCGCTTGTCAATCTGCATGCGGAAACGCATGTGAATAACGCTTCAAATCCGCATGTATTTGGCAATCTGCATGCGTTTTTTCTGCCAGGGAGATGCAGAAATTTTCTGCTTCATTTCTGCATCGTGGGCATATAGCCTCACGCCGGCAAATACGTGCTCCCAGCCGGCGTGCTTCCGGACTGAGCAGTATCTCTCCACGTGGCTTACAGGTGGTACCGGGAATGGGGTGTAAGGCGAACCCTTTGTCAGAGCCCGAATGTCAGATGAAGCTACCTGCCTATTTCATCTAAGCCTGCCTATTTCCACTAAACCTGCCTGCCAGAAACTAAAGCACACGTGGAGCCCAAGAGACTAAGCGTCCACACAACATCATCACAGCTCAATGATCAGAGCACGCCGCCATGTTTGTGGGTGGGCCTTTTAAAGATTAAGCCCTGCTCACCGTCGCACCATTGGTGACGTCACCCGCGACCAATCAGGCGGTGCCAGGTCACCGGATCAGCTGACTCCCAAACCACCAATCACGGTCCGCCATGTCACGGGCATGCTCAGTACAGAGAATCCTGGACTTAGGCTTTAGCAGCCCTGTCTCCCTCCGTAACCTATCCTTCATGATGCTAGGAACAAAGACCCAAGAGACAACCTGTACATCTTGTGGACCAGCTAGGCGTTGGGACTGATGATGATGCTGAGCAGCTTCAGACCTGGCTGGTCTGGAATGAGAAACCACAGAATCCACTGATGTCTCTGAACCCATTTTGAATCCAGCAAACGCCCGATGCCTAACTGTGTGTGTGTGTGCATGTCTGCGTATTGTGTGTGTGCGTGCATGTTTGCATATGTGAAGGATGAGGTGGCAGGCTGAGCCTTGTGTTGTATACCTATATTTCTCTGCTGTATCTATGCCTCATGAATCGTGGTATGTGATAAAGGGGCCCACTGAGACTCTTTCGCCCAGAGCCCACAAAAACCTGGAGCCGGCCCTGCATATTGGCCTCATCCACATTTAAAAAAAAATTTTCTTCTGTTCCTAAAGTAATACAGCAGGGGACATCTCAGTTTGAAATTGTTAGGAGAATATCTTATAGGTTTTATCGGCCTCATGCACACTAACAAATTTCTTTTGTCTGTTAGTAACGTTATACGGCAGGCTATATCTTACCTTGTCATTTAGTGTCGCTGAAATTCAGGTGTGTGCTGAGGTATTGCACAGGAAAAAAATGCATTTTACTTTAGTTAATTACGTGCTCCTACCACTGTATCTGACCAACATGAGTGGGAAAAAGAGAGGGCTTAGTGGAAGGTGGAATAGGCTTGGTGTTCAAGGTGTACATGGGGTACGTGGTAATGTTAGTGAAAGCACTAGTGAACCAACACAAACCGGTCCTATCCAAAGACAACTGACTACTTATGTTAGTGGATGGCCTACTGCACTGTTGATAAGGCCCAGAGAGAGCAGGTGCTCCAGTGAATGACAAGCTCTGCTTCCAGTGGCCTCTCCTCTTCTTCCTCCACCTCAACATCACACGCAGTACAGTTCACAGAGGTGGCATCCCCAATTACCATGCTTCCCCCCCATGTCCCAACTGGCCTACTGCCCAACTGACTCTAGCGAATTACTGATGGGCGAGTCTGTAGAACAATTCACCCATTCTACACCATGGGCATCAGAAGTGTACTCCAAACAGTCACAGAGTCAAGGGGAGGAAAGCATCTGCACCGATGGCCAAAATTTATTTTACTTGGATTTGGGGCAGGACGAAGTAGGGTCCGAGCATGTTCTTGACCCTTGTCACCAGACATTAACCGCAGAGGAGAGAGGTGATCCCGATGAGACTCAGATACCTGAGGCTCATGCGGACTGTACTGTGCTGTCAGGGCAACAAGAGGAGAGGGGTTACTCTGAGGGCGAGGAATGGGATAACACATTGGATGATGACGAGGTTGAAGATCCTACTTGGTGTGAACCCAGAGTCACGCAGCCGAGTAGCTCATCTGAGGAGGTGGAGGAGGAAGACAAGGAGGTTATATTTCACCCTACGGCACAGACACGGAGTGATGCAAGCACGAGGAGCACTGCACTGTGGCCAGCAGCGGTCACGGGTCTGCAGCTCGCTGGGGCAGCAAGGGTTGCCTAGCATGGGCCTTTTTTGTCACTGAAAAAGATGAGACAACTCACGTTATCTGCAAACTTTGCAATAAAAAACTCAGTAGAGGGAAAAACTGCAATAATTTGACTACTACATGCATGAACGTTCATATGCTGAAACAACATTCTTTACGCTGGGAATCTTACCACGCTGAAATGCGGACCAGCACACCTGAACAACCATCAGCCGCCCCATCAAACACATCCGCTGCTTCTTCCTCCTTCTCTGTTACCATGCCAAGTATTGTCACGCAGGTCTCCTATCACAGAAGCTCCGGTTCTTTTCCCACTCCAGTCAGGCTGAGTGACAGCCCTTCAGCTGTAATGGAAGCGGACACGCCTGCTGTGTTTGTTTCACCGAACACACCACATGTTTCTCAATCCACCATAACATCTGCACCTCACTCACACTCCACCAGTTTTTTTGTTTCACCATACTCCGCCCTCTCTCAGTACCTAAGCTAGCCCTCGGTCCCACAGTTGTGGTCATGTAAAAAATTGTTTCATCCTATGACAAAGCTAAGAGGTTGAACTCCACCATCTCCAATCAGCTTCACACGGAAATGCTGCCTTTCCGCCTGGTAGATACAGACAGTTTCCGAAAACTGATGGCCGTCACAGTCCCCAGTACCAGTTGCCCAGTCGCCATTACTTCTCTAAGAAAGCTGTGCCTGCGCTACACCAGCATGTCGCAGACAACATCACCCGTTCCTTGTCTAAATCTTCGTGTGCTAGGGTGAATTTCACCACAGACACCTGGACGAGTAAGCATGGCCAAGGGCATTACATCTCACTGACTGAGCACTGGGTGACTCTCGTGGCTGTGGGGATAGGCAGGGAAGGGGCTGCTACACAAATCCTGGAATCCCCAAGGCTTGCAGAAGAAACCTCTGTATTTCCCACTTCCTCTGCTGCTTTTGTGTCCTCCACCTCCTCTAGGGCCTCCACCTACACACTCAACCTCTGCCTTAATGAGACACGCATTCCAAGGGTGCGGAGCGAATACATACCACCTAAGTACTGCGCAGTCAAGGCTCATAGTAATCAGGCAGTCTTCAAATTAATATGCCTTGGAGATGGCAGTCATACAGATGAAGAGTTACGAGCTGCTCTCCAGGCTCAGTTTGAGCAATGGCTGTCTCCGCTGAACCTAGAGCCAAGGAAGGCTGTGTGCAATAACAGTGCAAACCTGTTAGCGGCCCTAGGCCGAGGCAAGCCCGCACACGTGCTTTGCATGGCTCACGTCCTCAACCTGGTGGTACAGCGATTTCTCCGCCACTATCCTGGCCTGGATCATGGATCTCCAAGGACTTTTGCACCCCAATTGCAGACTGTACAGAGTAGGCGATGTTGTCGTTTTGAGTGTGCTACATTGATCTCTTGAAATTGTGTAACGGGTTGACATGTCTTTTTAGTAATGAGTTCATATTAGTGACAGTATAAATTTCTCCTGCAATGACTTAGTCCGGCCATTAGGGGTCACCAAGAAACAAGTAAAGAAAAAGCCCGGAGATCTGTAAAAAAGCCCGGGAAACACAGAACCAGGAAGTCCTCCGAGGAGACGAGACGTAACGGATTCCTATGGAACGTTTGGGAGCTTGTACAGACTGCAGCCAGAAGGTGTGTCTAAGAAGCTGTGCCTTGTGAGTAACTGAGATATGTGATTGGTCACCAACTGTGTAGTCAGTTAGGGAAAGCTAGTTAGTGATTCCAGTAGTGCTGAGAACTGTCTGGTGTATATCACTGCTGATTGACTGATCAGGCTTGATCCAGAGATTGTAAAGGATCTGGTATACTAAGACTGTGTACGTGGGTACTACAAAGGAGCCCTGTTGTGAACTACACTTTGAGACTGAGGTTGATTCTAATTCCTGCTTACAATTGAATGTGCTGGAGAGCTTGGTGAGAAGAAGAAGCTGATAAAACCCTGTGGCCAGAGATCAGGGTCTAATAAAAGGTTTAGTTTGTTAACTGTTTGTATATGTATTAAGTTTGAGAGATTTCTCTTTGCTCTTGTAAGAAAAGAAACTGTATACTGTATAGGTAACGTGTTGGCTAAATATACACTACCATTCAAAAGTTTGGGTCATTTAGAAATTTCATTATTTTTGAAAGAAAAGCACATTTTTTTTCAATGAAGCTAACATTAAATTAATCAGAAATACACTCTATACTTTGTTAATGTGGTAAATGACTATTCTATTTGCAAACGTCTTGTTTTTATTGCAATATCTACATAGGTGTATAGAGGCCCATTTACAACAACCACCACTCCAGTGTTTTAATGGTACATTGTGTCCGCTAACTGTGTAAGAAGGCTAATGGATGTTTAGAAAACCCTAGAAAACCCTTGCACAAGTATGTTAGCCCAGCTGAAAACGGTTTGGCTGATTTGAGAAGCTATAAAATTGACCTTCCTTTGAGCTAGTTGAGAATCTGGTGCATTACATTTGTTTGTTCTATGAAACTCTCAAAATGGCCAGAAAAAGAGAACTTTCATGTGAAACTCGACAGTCTATTCTTGTTCTTAGAAATGAAGGCTATACCATGTGAGAAATTGCAAAGAAACTGAAGATTTCCTACAACGGTATGTACTACTCCCTTCAGAGTAGAGCACAAACAGGCTCTAACCAGAGTAGAAAGAGAAGTGGGAGGCCCAACTGAACAACTGAGCAACAAGACTAGGACATTAGAGTCTCTAGTTTGAGAAATCGACGCCTCACATCTCCTCAACTGGCAGCTTCATTAAATAGTACACACAAAATGCCAGTGTCAGAGTCTACAGTGAAGAGGCGACTCCGGGAAGCTGGCCTTCAGGGCAAAGTGGCAAAGAAAAAGCCATATCTGAGACTTGCTAATAAAAGGAAAAGATTAATATGGGCAAAAGAACACAGACATTGGACAGAGGAAGATTGGAAAAAAGTTTTATGGACAGACAAATCAAAGTTTGAGGTGTTTGGATCACACAGAAGAACATTTGTGAGATGCAGAACAACTGAAAAGATGCTGGAAGAGTGCCTGACGCCATCTGTCAAGCATAGTGGAGGTAATGTGATGGTCTGGGGTTGCTTTGGTGCTGGTAAAGTGGGAGATTTGTACAAGGTAAATGGTATTTTAAATAAGGAAGGCAATCACTCCATTTTGCAACGCCATGCCATACCCTGTGGACAGTGCTTGATTGGAGCCAATTTCATCCTACAACAGGACAATGACCCAAAGCACACCTCCAAATTATACATGAACTATTTAGGGAAGAAGCAGGCAGCTGGTATTCTATCTGTAATGGAGTGGCCAGCGCAGTTACCAGATCTCAACCCCATTGAGCTGTTGTGGGAGCAGCTTGACTGTATGGTATGCAAAAAGTGCCCATCAAGCCAATCCAACTTGTGGACGGGGCTTCAGGAAGCATGGGAGGAAATTTGTCAAGATTACCTCATCAAATTAACAGCTAGAATGCCAAAGGTCTGCAATGCTGTAATTGCTGCGAAGGGAGCATTCTTTGACGAAAGCAAAGTTTGAAGGAGAAAATTATTCTTTCTAATAAAAATCATTATTTCTAACCTTGTCAATGTCTGAACTATATTTTCTATTCATTTTGATAAATAAAAGTATGAGTTTTCATGGAAAATACAAAATTGTCTGAGTGACCCCAAACTTTTGAACGGTAGTGTATAAATATGAGTGCTCTCTAAGGGGAAAACAAGGGTACCCAGATCCCATTGTATTAGTGTGGGAGGGGGGTGTAAAGTTATATTCCTGGGAGGACCACGTGCCATGTGAGCTGTAACATCCTGGGTAGGTCCTGTACTAAATAAGGGTGGGAGCGGCATAGCCCAGGGGTAGTTTGACTCGTTACCGCAGGATTGGCACTGGGGCTCTCTTGGGCTGCATAACTTGTAATTTGTGTTAGTGGCTGTTGTGGCCTCTATTTTGTAGAATCGTTTAACCCTGTCATTTGTGTGACCAGTATAAAGAAAGTTATTTGCCACTATACGAGGTCGGAGTCATTCATAGCAGCGCTGTATCCCTCATTCACATTCAACCGGCATTCCGGTCGTTACAATTGCAGTCTGTGATATGGCTTCTGTGCCTGCTCTTGCTGCTGCTGCTACAGGTTTTAGGCCCTACTTTTTGGAAATGTGGAGAATTCTGATTGTGTCTCCATCTATTGGGTTGGCTGTAGTGGGACAGGTTTGGGTCTGCATTAAACTACTTGTAATCTGATGACATTGATGCCACTTCGGTGGTGTTAGGCCCTCATTTAAGGCAATGTAAACACTCCCGGTTAGGTCTCCATCTCCTGGGTTGGCGGGACTGGAAGAGATGTGGGTCTTATTTACACTATTTCTACTGTAGTGAAATTGATTAGACATTGCTAGTTTCTGACACTAATTTTTTGAAATGTGAAGAATCCTGATTGTATCTCCATCTATTGGGTTGGCTGTAGAGGAACTGGTTTTGGCCTCCTTTGCAATTGTATTGTCGGCGTCTCTGCCTCCTGCCCGGCAGTGACGCCACTCCCCTTACCACTGCTCACTCCTCCTGCTCTCACGCCGTGCCTGTCCAGGGTGCACACCACGCGCAGATCCTCCGGCACTGCTATTAGGGCACACACGCTCCCTGTTTCTTAAAGGGGCCGCACGCGCCATTATAAAATGTCCCCGGCCAATGGCAGGAGGACATCTGCTATATAAGGCACCTCCTCAAAAATGGAGGTGCCTGCGCAATGTTGTAGCTTGTCTTCTAATACACTCTTCAGCCCTCAGATCCCAGTGCTTGCCCGCCAGCCTGTCTATCAGCTGTGCCTGCCTGTCTATCAGCGGTGTCTGCCTGCTTGTCTATCAGCTTGTCTGTCCGTCTTCCTGCACTACCTGCTTGCCTACCAGCCGTGCTCATCTGCCAGACCATTTGCCGTGCCTGTCCACTTCAGCTGCCAGTCCTATGGGTGCCTCTCAAGGTCCGTCCCAGAGTGGCACCTGGACCACCTTCCTGGTCCCTCCTTGGCTCACGGAGTCGACTGAGCCTCCTTGTAGCCTGGATCGGTCTGGGTAGGCTCTTAGTCATCCCCCTCTGGTCCCTCCTTGCACCACGGCACAGTGGTTCTACCATCCGGATCTGTAACAGCAATACTTATACTCTAGCTAAATTGATGCCACTTCGGTGGTGCTAGACCCTCATTTAGGGCAATGTGAACACTCCCAGTAAGGTCTCCATCTCCTGGGTTGCCTGTACTGGAAGAGGTGTGGGTCTTAATTACACTATTTCTACTGTAGTGAAATTGATTAGACATTGCTAGTGTCTGCCACTAGTTTTTTGAAATGTGGAGAATCCTGATTGGGTCTCCATCTATTTGGTTGGCTGTAGTGGAACTGGTTTAGGCCTCCTTTGCAATACTTATACTCTAGTGAAATTAATGCCTCTTCGGTGGTGTTAGGCCCTCATTTAGGGCAATGTGAACACTCCTGGTTAGGACTCCATCTCCTGGGTTGGCTGAACTGGAAGAACTGCTGCTGCTGCTGACGGTTTTAGGCCCTAATTTGGGGAAATGTGGAGAATTCTAATTGTGTCTATATCCATTGGGTTGGCTGTGGTGGGACAGGTATCGGTCTGCGTTAAACTACTTGTAGTCTGATGACATTGATGCCACTTTGGTGTTAGGCCCTTATTTAGGGCAATGTGAACACTCCTGGTTAGGTCTCCATCTCCTGGGTTGGGACTGTACTGAAAGAGGTGTGGGTCTTATTTACACTATTTCTACTGTAGTGAAATTGATTAGACATTGCTAGTGTCAGCCACTATTTTTTTTAAATGTGGAGAATCCTGATCTGATTGGGTCTCCATCTATTGTGTTGGCTGTAGTGGAACCTTCCTTTTCTGCAGTGTAAGTTGTGTAAGGTTGCGAACCAGTCCTTGCTGCACTTCTGATACAGACTCTGTCTGCTGCACTCCTGATACAGACTCTGCCTGCTGCACTCCTGATACAGACTCTGCCTGCTGCACTCCTGATACAGACTCTTCCTGCTGCACTCCTGATACAGACTCTGCCTGCTGCACTCCTGATACAGACTGCCTGCTGCACTCTGATGCTGACTCTGCCTGCTGCACTCTGATACAGACTCTGTCTGCTGCACCATCTAGTCTGTCCTACTGGGTGCAGCTGCTGTGCATCCGTTGGTCTGTCCTGGAGTGGCACCTGGCATTCATTGGGAGCCAAGTCTAACCTCACCATCAGAGGCTCTAGTGAACAGTCTGGTGCTCGCTTAGTCACGCCCCTCCAGGTTCTCCGGGGTCCGTGGCACAGTGGCTTCACAAACCACGTCCCTCGCAGGCCGGGTCTGCTCTCTGTTGTACCAGTCGTTGACTCCTTTTGACATGTAAAGCGCAACTGAATACATGTCGCTGTCACAGTAATAATAATTATAGTACTTGTACTCTGGGTCAATTGATGGAACTACTCTGGTGTCTACACCTAATTTGATGTCTTTTGGCATCTCTTGGTCCTGTTTCTAGGTGTTGTCTATGCATGTTTTTGGTCCCCCCACATTGACTCCTATGGAATTCGGAAATGTTCGACGAACATTCGGCGAATATCAATTTGTTCGGTGAACTTTTCTGAACCGAACATTGAAATGTTCGCTCATGTCCCAGCATTTGATGCGGGCTCCGACACTGAGCCGGCATCTTTTCCGGCACATGATAGCTGATTTAATCAGCTGTAATGTGCCCCTAACACATGCGGGTGGAATTGTGATCCACCTGCGGCTGTTAGCATGCTAAATGCTGCTGTCAATCTCTGACAGTAGTATTTAACTTACTCTTACAGGAAGTGCTTCACAAACCCCGCCCATCAGTGCCCCTGTCACATGATCGCGAGCTGCTGATGGCTTGGCATTACAATCAGGGTCTGCAGAAGACCCCCATGCTTGTCATGGCAGATATCCTATGAACGCCAGCCTGTGGCTGGTGTTCATAGGCGATGTTGATTCTTTCTACACATAGCAGGGCTAGGGCCCTGCTATGTGTAGAGCAAACGATTGGAAGATCACAGATCAAGTCTCCTAAGGGGACTATTTAAGCAAGTAAAAAGTAGAAAAAATGTTTTTAAAAATATAAAAAAATGTATAAAAGTTCAAATCACCACCAAAAAATAAAAACTACACATATTTGGTATTGCTACACTCAGAAATTGCTGATCTATCAAAATATAAAAATGATTAATCCGTCAATGGCGTAATGAGAAAAAAAAATGGCAGAATTATGCTTTTTTGGTCTCCTCAACGTTGCAATAAAATGCAATAACAGGCAATCAAAACATCGTATCTACCCCAAATGGTATCAATAAAATCGCCAGCTTGTGCGCAATAAATAAGCCATCACCCAGCCCCAGATCCCAAAATATGGAGACCCTACAGGTCTTGGAAAATGGCGCCTTTTTTTTTTTTTTTTTTTTTTACAAACTTTGGGATCTTTTTTTTACCACTGAAATAAAAAAATATATATACATGTTTTGTATCTGCAATCTCGTAATGACCTGGAGAAACATAATGGCAGATCAGTTTTAGTCCAAAAAAAAAAATTGTGGAATTGCATATTTTTGCTAGATTTATTTTCCTGTTTTCCAGTACATTATATGGTAAAATCAATGGTGACGTTCAAAAGTACAACTAGTCCAGCAAAAACCAAGCCGTAACATTGCCATATAGATGGAAAAATAAAAAAAGTTATGGCTCTGAGAAGAAGTAGAGCAAAAAAATGAAAACACAAACATGGAAAATCGCAAGGTCATGAAGGGGTTAAGAGGCACATGTCTCTCAATGATTTAGGAGAGACCCATAGAGGCATGTACTTCTGTGTGTTGTCGCAAATCTTACCCCAGTCAGAATGAATACAGCGGTCCCCATCAAAATGAGATATCTTTGTCGTTGGCTGCTTGGCATGCATGAATTGGCCAAATTATGTGCTAAGTATCTTCAATTTTTCCTATTTTCTAGAGCAGTAACGCAATTCAAATTTCATATATTTCATGTTTACATGCTATAGCACTACAGAGTGCAACTTTATTTGTTCTGTTGCATTTTAATGCCTGATTTCTTTGTTCCCAGGGAAGGACCACCTCCTGATGTGTATGGTAAAAACGTATTTCTCTCTCCCCATTAAAATACATACATGATCGGTGTTGAAAACATAGAAACATTTAGAATATATTCTAAAAAAATGCTTATCAATGCTTAAAACTACATATTGAATGTAAGAAACTTCTCTATTCCAATTTTCCTATGCCAAGATTGGTTGCCCAGACAAGCTCAAAAATGAAATCAGTGACAGAAGTGGCTGTGATATGTGAGTGGGCACCTTTAGATTTCAGAATACCATGAATTGGAAACTTGAATTAATAGTCCAACATTTATTTACATACCTTACACATTTCCAGAGCATATTGCTCTATCAGGCCAGACAAGACGTCTTGTTTATAGGTACACTAGGAAGCAACATTATTTTCTGATAGTGTAGTGTAGAACAATGTTTTAAAAAACTTCAAATAATTTTTGCGTATAGTAAAGGACTGAAATATAACATTACTAAAGTAAGAAAAATGGTTTATTACATTAAAATACCCCTCTATAAATGAACAAAGGAGTACAAGCAGCATACTACTTATTATTTACCTAAAATACTAATGCACCATCATAGAATATACTGGAGCTGATTATTGTACTAAATATATAATGTCTCATTAAATGTTGGCTGCATCTTGCTTTTATTAATGGAAAAATATCAACAAGATAAAGTTAAAATAAGAAATGATTAGAAGTTGGAATTTCTTTAGACTTTACAAAGTGTGTTAGACACCTGAATAAATTCCCAAAATAGTCCACCTACAGTATTATTTCGGAACAATAAACCCCTACAGTAATACAAGAAATGGTGTTAACACTGCATATTTCCAAGCATTTTATTGTCTATTTTTTACTGGTTCCCTGCAGAATGAACGCAGCACAGAAGGCAATTTTGCAAAGTACTTAGCAGAAAACTATTATCTACTAATTATTAGAAATTGCATGTTGCTTTTAATTGCATAAATAAATAGCTCTACCTGAAAGCCATTAGAAACTGTTTGTCTTTAAAGGCTTTGTAATTTTGATGTGCAATAATCAGATTGTTAACTATTCCTTCTCAGAATGTGTTCATTATTTCTTTTTCTAATTATTCGTCTCAATCTACTATGAGTTTGGGGAAAAAAAGATAGGCATATAACATAAGCAATGTATAAACCTCGGGGGCTAATAAAAAAAAAAATAATATCCTAAATGCCCCAAATCATTACTTTAAAAGTCATTATTATGAAACTTAGGTTTTTGTTTTGACACAGAAATAATTGAGATGGAAAATTATAATTATAATAAAAGAATGAAATCATATATTGAAAGAAAAAATAATATTAATGTTATATAAATATGTATATTGAGCATACATATATGTCTGTATATATACAGTTGTGCTCAAAAGTTTACATACCCCGGCATAATTTTTCCTTGGCCTTATTTCAGAGAATATGAATGATAGCAAAAACCTTTTTCTCCACTCATGGTTATTGGTTGGGTGAAGCCATTTATTGATAAACTGCTGTGTTTTCTCTTTTTAAATCTTAATGACAACCAAAAACATCCAAATGACCCTGATCAAAAGTTCCCATACCCTGGTGATTTTGGCCTGATAATATGAACAGAATTTGACACAAATGGGTTTGAATGGCTACTAAAGGAAACATCCTCACCTGTGACCTGTTAGCTTTTATGCACACACGCTGATTACAAGCAGAGTGAGTGTCTGGGATCCAGACAGACTCTTGCATCTTTCATCCAGCCACTGACGTTTCTGGATTATGAGCCATTGGGAAAGCAAAAGAATTGTCAATGGATCTACGGGAAACGGTAGTTGAACTGTATAACACAGGAAAGGGATACAAAAAAATATCCAAGGAATTCATAATACCAGTCAGCAGCATTCAAACTGTGATTAACAAATGGAAAATCGGGGCTCTTTACAAACCAAGCCACGGTCAGGTTGACCAACAAAATTTCGGCCACAACTTCCAGGAAAATTGTTTGGGATGCAAAGAAAAACCCACAAATATCAGCTGAAATTCAGGACTCTCTGAAAACTATCGGTGTGGCTGTTTCAAGATGCACAATAAGGAGGCACTTGAAGGAAAATGGGCTGCGTGGTCGAGTCACCAGAAGAAGGTCATTACTGCGCAAATGCCACAAAGTATCTCGCCTACAAAACGCCAAACAGCACAGAGACAAACCTCAAAACTTCTGGTACAAGGTAATTTGCAGTGATGAGACCAAAATTGAGCTTTTTGGCCACAACCATAAACGTTACATTTGGAGAGAGGTCAACAAGACCTATGATGATAGAAATACCATTCCTACAGTAAAGCACAGAGGTGGATCGCTGATGTTTTGGGGATGTGTGAGCTACAAAGGCACAGGAAAATTGATAAAAGTTGAAGGGAAGAAGAATGCAGCATGTTATCAGCATGTTATACTCGGGGCAAATTTGCACTCATCAGCCCAGAAGCTGCACATGGGACGAACTCGGACATTCCAACATGACAATGATCCAAAACACAAGGCCAAGTCGACCTGTCATTCGCTACAGAAGAACAAAATGAAGGTTCTGGAGTGGCCATCTCAGTCTCCTGACCTCAATATCATTGAGCCATTCTGGGGAGATCTCAAGCAGTTCATGCTAGACAACCCAGGAATTTACAGGAACTGGAGGCTTTTTGCCAAGAAGAATGGGTAGCTTTACCATCTGAGAAATTAAAGAACCTCATCCACACCTACCACAAAAGACTTCAAGCTGTCATTGATGTTAGAGGGGGCAATACACGGTATTAAGAACTGGGGTGTGTGAACTTTTGACCAGGGTCATTTGGATGTTTTTGATTGTCATTTAGCTTTAAAAAGAGTAAACACAGTAGTTTGACATTTGATGGCTTCACCCAACCAATAACCATGAGTGGAGAGAGATTTTTTGCTATCATTCATGTTCACTGAAACAAGGCCAAGAAAGGAAAAATTCTGCAGGGGTATGTAAACTTTTGAGCCCAACCGTATATACATATATATATATACATATACAGATAGACAGGTAGATTAGATAGATAGAGATTAGTAGATAGATCTGAGTATGATCAAGTTTGAGTTGAATCTCTTGAAATTATTGTTTTCTCATGAATTCAAACACTTTGGTATTCAATTTGCTGTTTGCAAGAAAAAAAGCTTTCTGGCACCATTCACCATGCTGCTGAAACATCAGAAACCAGGTTAACATCTATTTGTATGGCGACTCAGGCCTACCCATAATGACCTGGAGCTATTACTTCTAGTGGATTATAATACCTTCCACAGTGGTAGTCAGTACTTGAGCCACCACAGATCAGCGGCTCCCAGTGGAGCACAGGTTGTACGGCAGAGTCATTTTCCATCTCCAGAGTCACTATGTAAGTCTCTCTGTTTTGTAATATCTAAGCTCCTGTGGTCAGCAGGGCTCTCTCTCTGTCTCTCTTTATCCTGTAGAGTGTAAGCTCTTATGGTCAGCAGGGTCCACTCTCCCTCCTCTCCCCCACGTGTATTTTCTGAGCAATTACAGGCTGTGCATTATTGAGATTTACTTAAATTTATTCACAAAAAAATAAAATCTTTAAAGAAAATTAAAATTAGATTTTTAAACACTCATCCACAATATATAATGACTTGAAAAAGTATTCATACCCCATGAGCGTTTCCACATTTTTTCACATTACACCCACAAACTTAAATGTATTTTATTGGAATTTTATGTGATACACTAATATAAAGTAGCAATAATTTTTGAAGTGTAAAGGAAACAATACATGGTTTTCAAAATATTTTAAAACTATAAATCTGAAAATTGCGATGTGCATTGGTATTCAGCTTTCTATAGTCTGATACAACTAAATACAATCCTGAAGTACCAACTGCCTCCACAAGTCACATAAATAGTAAATTGTGTACACCTGGGTGTAATTTATTCTTAGTATATCTACAGCGGTTCTGTGAAGGCCTCAGAGGTTTATTTGAGAACATTAGGGTTCAAACAGGATCATGAAAACCAAGTAACACACCAGACAGGTAAGGGATAAAGCTGTGGAGAAGAGTGAAGTTGGGTTAGGTTTAAAAAAAAATAGCCCAAGCTCTTAGCATCTTACGGAGCACTGTTCAATCCGACATACAACAATGGAAGGCGTTTGGAACAACTGCAAACCTACCAAGACATTGCTATCTACCTAAACTGACACCCCAAGCAAGGAGAGCAGTAATTAGAGAAGCAACTAATAGGCCTATGGTCACTCTGAGGCATTCCAAAGACCCACAGGTCAGGAGGAAGAATATATCCACAGGACAACTATTAGTTGTATACTCCAAAAATCTGGCCTTTATGGAAGAGTGCCAAAAAGAAAGCCAGTTTTGAAAACAAGCCATAAGAAGTCTCATTTGCAGTTTGCAAACAGCCATGTAGGAGACACAGCTAGCGTGTGGAAAAGGTGCTCTGGTCAGATGACATAAAAGTAGACCTTTTTGGATTAATTGCAAAATGCTATGTGTAGTGGAAAAGTAACACTGCACATCACCCCAAAAAAAGTTTATTATGTCTTAACACGGCCTCTGTTGAAATCTGTGTCACTATACTGGACCTCTGTATGCCTCCAGATTTATACATAGTCACTCCAAGGTTTTTTGAGGTTCACTCATACAAAATCAGACAGAAAACATTGGGCTATGCTCATAAATCAGTGATAGAAGAAGGCACAATGTGGCACCACACTGGAGTAGAAGAGGCTCAATGTGCTGCCATGTAGGGTGGATGTGATCCTGTTGTTTGCATGGTCCTTGGATCTTATCATATAGCCTTAAGGCCCTGTCACACATAACGAGATCGCTAGCGAGATCGTTACTACGTCACAGTTTTGAGATCGCTGGAGAGATCATTCGGGAGCCATCAAACATGTATAACTTGCCAACGATTTCGGCCGCCCCAGCGATCTAACTAACGATCTCGTTGGTCGCTGGGACGCTGTCACACAGCAGTTATTTCAATGATCCACACTCAATGATCCACAGTTTGAGGGACTGTACTGTGTCAGAAAGGCGTGCATAAAATTACCTTTCCGCGCCCACTCATCTCCGATTGGTGGACGCTACTGCGTTCTGATTGGCGGCCGTTTTTTTAAAAAAGGCGACGTTGGGGCAATTCCGCTCCTTTGTTCCTATCTGCGCTCTGCTTTCGGATCGTAGCAGTGTTCTCCGGGCAAGTTTCGTCCATCTGGGATTTGTTGAAGCCTTGTCAGCATCCTGATTTTTGGATCCTAGTTGCGTTCTACTGCTGTGATTCCATTCATTTGTGGATTTTCTTCAGCTGTGACTGAACTTTGACTTTTGGGTTCTTCAGGCACTGTATTGCTTTGTTTACAGGGTAAGTTATTTTAGTGGATTTTTGTCACACCCAACAAGTATACGTTTGCTTATACATTGGAGGCCATTTTTAGTCAGCAAATGGTGTGTAGTACTTTTTACTATGTTTTAAAATGTTTCATGTATGCTCACTGTATTGCTATCCTTTTCAGATGGCTTTCAAAAGTGAAGAGTTTGTGAGGGAAATGATTGACCTCTACCGCTCCCTGCCGTGCCTTTGGCAAATAAAATCTTCAGACTACTGCAATAGAAAGAAAAAGAGGGAGGCCTACCAGCAATTGATTTCCCTCTTTAAAAGGCATGGCCCCAACGAGAAGGTGGATGAAGAGCTGGTGAAGAGAAAGATCCAGGGTCTACGCACCGTATATAAGAAAGAACTCAACCGGGTGGAGAATTCAAAGAAGTCAGGTACCGGCACAGATGAGGTTTATGTGCCGACATTATGGTATTATGACTTGCTTGCCTTCACCCGTGACCAGGAGCTACCTCGGCGAATGGCGTGTACGATGCGGCCGACCCCGGAAGAAGACCCCGACATACGGACTGACTCCCCTGTTGAAGATGTAAGTACCTTCTTTGCTTCCCTGTAAATAGCATTTATACTTTCAATGTACATGCCATAGTTTAGCCGCCCCTCATATTTGTTTTTTAGTGCACGTGTACCCATGCTGGTCATAACATACCTGCTGGATGTTGTAACCAAATCTTAACTTTAATTTTGTGTTCCCACAGCACCATCGGCAAGATGACGACATCTCGGCTACGAAACATGGTATGGAGGAGGCGAGTGTTATGTCAAGGAATGAGGAACCTATGGCATCGGTGAATGAAGACCCTATGGCCTCTACAAGTGAAGACCTTGTGCCTCGGCGAAAAGAAAATCAAGGAAAAGAAAGGCCAGCTTGCCGCCATCGCCAGATCTAGTATCTCTGGCGAACAAGATTCTACTTCTGCAGACCCAGGCCAAGCGGGACAGCTTTGCAACATATGCTGGCGAGAGACTACAGAGGCTGGATGACCGACAGAGGGCGCACGCAGAAAGGGTCATGTTTGAGACTTTAAATAAAGCGGCAGCCGGTGAACTTAATGAAACGTCTACTGTACATACTCTGATTGACCCTGGCCATTTTCAACAACATTCTTGGACCCATATGCCGGACCCACTTCACAGCACACCAGTGCAGAGGATCCGGCATCCACAAAGCCTTGCCCCCCCCCTACAGTATCCCATGTGTTCTGATTCTTTTGTTTCCCCCAGGCACGGATACACAAATACAGGTAATCGATATGAAGAACTGTAGTGATGTTTCATTTCAATTTTTTTTATCATTTTGTAAATATTGTTAATTTAATACTTATTTAAATTGTTAAAATTGTTCACATTTTTGTTTGTTTATAAAAAAATTGTTTATTGTACTCTTTTTTAACTTTACCCCTGCCCTCTGATCTCACCCTGATTGAAATAAAAATGTTTTTCTGTTGCCTTATTTTCTGCTTTACCTCTTCCCGAGGGTGGGACCCCTCACCCCTGCCCTCCGATCCCTTCCCAATCTCCGTTCCCTCCCCTCCATTCTCTACCCTCTATTCCCATCCCTGCTCTCTGCTGGTGATCACCTCCTCCCCTTCTCCTCTTCCGGCTCCAGGCTTTATCACCTGTCTTCTGTCTTCTCCCTGTGTCCTCTGGTCTTCTTCACAGCTGGTCTTCTTCCCCTCCTCTTCCTACTTCCCTTCTTTTAGTCTTTGGGGTCATAGTCATGGTGCACGGTATGCCAATGATCTTCAGCTGATAACATCAATAAGTAGGCTGCAATGAAAGCCGACTTCAGACAGCTTTCCTGCCCCCACACAACTTCAGCTGATAACATCAATTAGCAGGCGGCTATTAAACCCGACTTCAGACGGCTTTCCTGCCCCCACACAACTTCAGCTGATAACATCAATAAGTAGGCGGCAATGAAAGCCAACTTCAGACGGCTTTCCTGCCCCTACACAACTTCAGCTGATAACATCAATAAGCAGGAGGGTGTGAAAGCCGACTTTGGAGTGGGCTTTACTGCCCCTGCACTGCTTGTTAGGCAGTATCACACAGGATAGGATTAGATACACAACTCTTTAGGCAGTATCACATAGGATAGGATTAGATACACAACTCTTTAGGCAGTATCACAGGATAGGATTAGATACACAACCCGTCAGGCAGTATCATACAGGATAGGATTAGATACACAACCCGTCAGGCAGTATCACACAGGATAGGATTAGATACTAGTGTTGAGCCACCCCCGTAGTGTTCGAGTTCGGTTCGGTTCGTCGAACACCCGTGTGTTCGCCGAACTGTTCGTCGAACTGTTCGTCGAACACCTTCGAACACCGTTAAAACCAATGGCAGGCAAACAAAAACACATAGAAACACATAGAAAACACCTTCAAAGGTGTCCAGAAGCTGACAAACTGCTCAGAAGACATAACTAACACATGGAAAAGTGACAAGTACATATAGTCATGCGAAAAGAAAAGAGGTGGAGGAGTAAAAGGAGGGGGAGACACAGATATAGGCATGTCATGCCCTTCTAAAATCCAAAAAGTGAGAAGCCGACACGGCCAGTCCGTTCCTGCCCGTGCTACCTCCGTGTCGCCGGGTTTGTGCCAGAGCCGCGGTGGACCCTGACGGCCAGCCCCCCTCTCCCAATACTGGTGCCTGTCCGCTGGTGGGTCGAGCGAGCCCCCCTGTGGTGGAGGCAGCTCTAAGCTTTTTAATTTAAATTGTCTCTCTAATTTGAATGAATACACTTTAAATCCATTTACAAGGATCTATTGGAGGGCAAGTCTCATGCCAGCAGCCGCGTAATTCCAGCTCCAGTAGCGTCCACTAAAGCTGCTGCAGTTAAAAAGCTTTTATAAGGATCGAGCTCGGCTGTCCACCGCAAGGCATCCTACTGCCAGTCCCAGCCCCTATGCCTTGGGGTGCCTCCTGATGCTCTTCACTGAGTATCCCGTGGTCCCGAAGCATTTCCTTTGAAAAAATGAAGTGTCCAAACTACAGGTGGTGTAGCTTGCTTAACAGCCGGGATAATCCGCTGACTAGCAGACACTGCTACTAGGCACAAAGTATTTCCTGGGCTAGATGCAGTTAAAAATTTGTAATTAGATACTCTCGTTGGATGCTGAGAAAGCATTCCATAGAGTCTCCTGGCACGCCATATATGATTCTCTTAAAAAGCTTGGGGTAGGGGTCTAGGGGACCCTTTTATAGCCAAAATCACGGCCCTGTATCGCAATACGTCACCTAGGCTGAAGATAAATGGAACTGTAGCACCCTGAGGGCTCGGTTGCTACAGAGGTATTGCACCTCACCCAGAGGTGTGATATCTCACTCTCAGGTAAGGATGGAGTGTGGATCATGACCCGACACCTGCATGCATTACACCACATTGCCGTGGGGCAGGGCGACCAATATGCCCCTGAGATGGGCACGACAGTCCCTGTCCCTGGCTGGAGTGGGGGGAGGGAACACTGAGGAAGGGGAACCCTGTAGTGCAGGAGCAGGGAGGAAGCAGTTCCTGGGTGCATTGAGAAGGGAGTATAAAAGGTGGGCACCATCTTAGTTCAGTGCAGAGAAGTCTGAGCAGAAGTGGCAGGGAGCAGGGGCTCTGCATGAGCTCTGCTCCGGAGGCGGGCCTAGTAACAGAGGCCCAGGCCTGGAAGAGGGAGAAGGAAGGAAGAGGAGCGGAGAAGGCTCCAGGAACGAGGAACGAAGGGACCTCAGGGGTGCGGACGGGCGAGTCGCCACCGCACGCCAGAATCCACCTGCGTGGAGGGGTCAGGCCAAAGGGGGAGACCGGTCCCTGAAACTAGTGGAGGCAGGAAACGACCCTCAGCTAGAAACAGGAGGCTGTGACATTTTATGTGGCACAGCCCCTCGCTACACCCGCTAGGAAGGCACCACATAGGGTCAGGGAAACTGGCGCCAAGTTTACCAAGAGGAGGCCCGAGGCAGCCGGACAGAAGGGTTGGTAAGAAAGGCCAGACAAAGGACACACAAAGGGGGTCCTGTGAAGCGCTCCAAAGTTATCTGGGAGTTGTCTGAGCCCCTCACCTGGTGAGCACAGTACGACGTGGGCAGCCGTTACCTGCAGACATGGTCTGGATAATAAGAACTGTGAGTAAAGGCCCTGGACTGCATCACTGACTCCGTGTCATTACTGCTGCTGCCCTGCACCATCACCCCCATCCTCCGCATACACTGCCCTGAGGCTATACTCCTCCCGTGGGGAGTTATGCTACGCTCTGCTGCACCCACAACACCAGTCTCAGCGGTCTGCCCTGGAGCGGTGGTTCACTCTGACCTCAATCCACGGGTGGCGTAGTCGGACATTTAAACATCAAAACCACATAAATAGTTCCGCCACTGGTTTGACCGCCCTGAGCCACGGAACCGGGTTTCCGCCACGGAGACTACAACCACCAGCATCCACCAAAAAGGGTCCGGCTCCGGGTGTCCCAAGGCCCAGGGGGCGCGTCAGAACATTTTCATCACTTTTCACAATCACCAATGGGACAAGGCAGGGATGTTCTCTGTCCCCTCTCTTATACATCCTAGTGACGGAGCACCTGCTCTCATCAATTCGCCATAACCCCAATATTAGGTGGATTGAGGTGGGAGGCACCGAGTACAAGTGCTCTCTATTTGCTGATGATGTCCTAGTATATATCACTCAATCACATATATCCATCCATGCTGTTATGGCTGAAATAGATCACTTTGTTACATGGTCAAATTTTAAAATCAATGCAGCGAAGTCTGAGGCCCTCGATGTCTCCCTCCCCAAATCCATATAGGATTCCATCCAGTCCAACTTTCCCTTTGCCTGGCCCTCACAGGGTATCAAATACTTAGGAATTCCTATTCATAGAGACCTCTCCCATCTATGTTATCTTAATTTTGGGCCCTTTATTGAACAACTCCATACAGACCACGGTTGGCAAGTTAGAACTGTAAGATTCACTACGTGAACCACTGGTGTTTTGTGGAAAAGCACATGTACACTGTGTTCCAAATTATTATGCAAAAAGTGTTTAGGAGTGATAAGGGAAGAATTTGTTTGTTTGTCAGTTAAACTCAGTGATGGTGATGTGTGTCAGGGCTCTTTATATCACTGTAAGCAATTGCAGACACCAGTGCTAATTAGTTTGTCAGGTGTGTCCAATGAAAGGAAAGACTACTTAAGAAGGCTCTCTCACATTATTCAGCAGCCTACATTTTCTGCCAAAATGGGAAAGAAAAAGGATGTGTCGGCTGCTGAGAAGCAACAAATTGTGGAGTGTTTAGGTCAAGGCATGACTACAATCAACATTGTGCGATGATCAGGATGAAGTGTCTTGGCAATCAAGAAGTATGTAGCTGATTCACAGTACACACGTGTGCGTGCTGATAAGGGCAAATTGAGGACTCTTTCCTACAGGCAATTACGTCAGGTTGAAAGAGCAGCGGCAAAAAAGCCTTGTCATAGCAGCAGACAAGTTTTTGAAGCTGCTTGTGCCTCCAACGTCCCCCGAACAACAAGATGCAGGGTCCTTCAGAGGTTTGCAGCTGTGCATACGCCATCCTGTCAACCTCCTCTATCCACTTCACACAAGCAGAAACGGCTCCAGTGGGCCAAACATTACATGAAGACTGATTTCAAAACTGTTTTGTTCACGGATGAGTGCCGTGCAGCGCTCGATGGTCCAGATGGATGGAGTGGAGGATGGCTGGTTGATGAACACCCCACGCAAACACGGCTACAGCGCCAACAAGGAGGAGGTGGAGTAATGTTTTGGGCTGGAATCATGGGGAGAGAGATTGTCGGCCCCTTTAGGATCCCTGAAGGTGCTAAAGATGAACTCCATAATGTATGTGGATTTTCTCAAACAGCACTTCCTGCCATGGTTCAAGAAGAAGAACCGTGTATTTCACAGCAAGATCATTTTTCTGCATGATAATGCACCATCTCATGCTGCACATAAAACATCTGCATCTCTGGCTGATATGGGCATAAAAGGGGACAAACTTATGGTGTGACCCCCATGCTCCCCTGACCTCTACCCCATTCAGAACCTTTGGAGCATCATTAAAAGGAGTGTCTATGATGGCGGGAGGCAGTTCACATCTAAGCAACAGCTCTGGGAGGGTATTCTGTCCTCATGCAAAACAATTGAAGCAGAAACCATCCAAAACCTGACAAATTCAATGGACGAGAGAGTTCAGAAGCTCCTTTCGAACAAGGGGTCCTATGTGAAAATGTAACATCACCTAGAATAAAGTTTTGAGTTGAAAACTGTTTGATTTCAGTTTCTAACAACCTGCTAATGCTTATAATTTCAAAAATGACCATTTTTTTGGTCTTTATTAAACTGAAAAGGTTGATCGAAAAGTTTGGGGGATCTAAGAGTGTGGCAACCCAGTAGTCATGATTACTTCGAATTCTGACAATATGAGGGTCATGCTGCAGGTAGTGCAGCAAGAAGGCACTTATGTGTCTTCCGCATCTCGGAGCCCCAAAATTATTTTCCGGGCTAGATGCAGCTAAAAATTATTTTTAATTTTAAATCTGGTGGAGCTTATTATAGATGGCCTAATAGGATCAGTGCTGCACACAGCTACAAAGCCCAAATTATTTTTCAGTCAAGATACAGATAAACATGATTAGTAATTTGAAAGCTTAAAATGGTTGGTAGGGTGATTTTAACCAATCATCAAGCTTTTACTCTCCCCAGGATGACACAGGGGTAGAAAAGTCATTTCGGATCCATGATTTGTTCATCTTTATGAACGTGAGTCTGTCTACATTATCAGTGGAGAGCCGCGTGCGCTTATCTGTCAGCACACCACCAGCAGCGCTGAACACACGTTCAGACAGAACGCTGGCTGCGGGGCATGACAAGATCTCCAAGGCGTAAGTGGCTAGCTCCGGCCATTTATCCAGATTGGAAGCCCAAAAAGAGCAAGGGTCCAGTGACACAGTCGTGGCTTCAATGTTTACTTGGAGATACTCCTGTACCATCGTCTCTAGGCGTTGACTATGTGTCAGACTTCTTGTCTCCTGTGGCCTTGCAAAGGATGGGCTAAAAAAGTGGTGAAATGATTCCGCAAAATTGATGTTACCACCAGATACTGTGGTTCTGTTACGGTTTGAGTGCTGAACACTTGACGGTCCCACGGTTGGCAAGTTGGAACTGTGAGATTCACTACGTGCACCACTGGTATTTTGTGGAAAAGCACATGTAAGATTCTGCAACAGTCTCTGCTGATACTCCTGCATGCGTGCATCCCTTTCTATGGCAGGAATAATTTCTGCAAATTTACTTTTGTACCGGGGATCTAACAGTGTGGCAACCCAGTAGTCAGGATTATTTCTAATTCTCACAATTCGAGGGTCATGTTGCAGGTAGTGCAGCAAGAAGGCACTCATGTGTGTTGTGCATCCAGGAGCACCAAGTCCCTGTTGTGTTGGTGGCGAGGTAACAATCATGCTTCCTTCCTCTGTCCTCTCCCCCCAACCTCGCACAACAGAAATGTGATCAAGGTCTCCCTCATCTGATGGGTCTCCCTCATCTGATGAGTCTTCCATCAGTTCGTCCTCCACTTCTTCCTGGGCTCCTGCACCTTCTTCACTAGTTTGGCTGCTACCATGCGCCCTGGTAAAACCATCTCCCCCACCCTCACATGCCTGCCGCCTTGGTGCTGCCGACCGTCTGGACCTTGCAGATGTTAGCCCTTCCGCATACAACTCCTCCTCCTCTACTTC
The DNA here is from genome assembly GCF_046119375.1 of Phyllobates terribilis. Lineage (NCBI taxonomy): Eukaryota > Metazoa > Chordata > Amphibia > Anura > Dendrobatidae > Phyllobates > Phyllobates terribilis. Next base: position 524,529,419 of record NW_027362764.1, on the reverse strand, counting down.
CTCCACCTCCTCTTGTGCCACCACCTGACTCCGAATTCTGTTTAACATGTGCTCCAGCATGTAAATCACCGGAATAGTCTGATAATGGCATCGTCAGCACTAAACATCTTCGTCGCCATTTCAAAACTGTGCAGAAGGGTGCATAGGTCCCTGATCTGAGACCACTCCTCCAGCGTGATTTGCCCCACCTCTGAATCTCGTTGGCCCAGGCTATACGTCAGAACGTATTGCACCAGGGCTTGTCGGTGCTGCCACAGTCGCTGCAACATGTGCAGAATTGAATTCCACCGGGTAGGCACATCGCATTTTAGCCGGTGAAGTGGCAGGCCCAACGACTTCTGTAGAGATGTAAGTCGCTGAGCTGCGGGATGCGAACGGCGGAAGTGAGCACACAGCGACCGTGCCCTCTGCAGAAGGCCATCTAGTCTGGGATAGTGGGCTAAAAATTGCTGGACAACCAGGTTCAACACGTGAGCCATACAAGGCACGTGTGTGACATTGCCCCGGCGAAGGGCCGCACCCAGGTTTGCAGCATTGTCGCACACGGCCTTCCCTGGTTTCAGGTCCAGTGGAGACAACCATTCATGAAATTGGTTCTCCAGAGCTGACCACAACTCCTCAGCTGTGTGACTCACATTTCCCAGACATTTCAATGTAAAAACCGCCTGATGACGTTGAGCCCTACTGCCAGCATAGTAAGGAGGTGTGCAGGATCCCTTCTGCGCAGTTAGAAAGCTTGTGGCATGACCAGACAGGCTTTGGGTGCAGGTGGAAGACCGAGAGGAGGTTGAGGAGGCAGAAGCAGTGGAGGAACTTTGACATAAAGAGGATTGACGCACAACTCATGGGGACGGCAAGACTTGGACAGCAGCCCCTTGTCCTGCTGTCACCATAGTTACCCAGTGCCCAGTCAGCGACATGTAACGCCCCTGTCCATGCCTACTCGTCCAAGTGTCTGTGGTGAAATGCACCCTGTCACACACAGAGTTTCTCAAAGAAGTGGTGATGTTGTGTGCGACATGCTGGTGGAGCGCAGGCACACCTTTCTTTGAGAAGTAGTGCCGACTGGGCATCTGGTACTGGGGCACTGCGACGGACATAAGGTCTCGAAAATCCTCTGTGTCCACCAGGCGGAAAGGCAGAATTTCTGTAGCCAAGAGCTTGCAGATGGTGAAATTCAACCTCTTAGCTTTCTCATGGCTAGGAGGAAATGGTCTTTTACTTGTCCACATCTGAGGGACCGAGGGCTGGCTATTGTGCTTAGACGGGGTTGATAAGGGTGTCCCCGGCAAACTGCCGGTCTGTGAGGAAGATGCAGGCGGACATGTTAGGTTGCCTTGATCCAAAGGTGGTGCTATCGATGTCGGACAGCGCTCAACACCAGCTGCTGTTACCACCTCCAAAGAAAATGATGACCTGCCAATCACGCTGGCTGTTGCGGGTAAAGAGGTGGCAGGTCTGCGCCCCAAAACAGGTGTGACTGCTGTCCCCCCAGTCACAGAGGATGAAGAGGCCGCGGATGCACAAGATATGGCAGACGGTGGTTGGCCCGGCCGGCTAGGCCGCATTGTAGCACACTGAGCTTCCCACTGCAACTTATGCTTCATGTCCATGTGCCGGTTCATGCATGAAATACTCAAACTATGTATTTTTTGGCCTCTACTTAGCTTTTGCTGACAAATGTTACAGATAACACGAGTTGGGTCATCTTTATCGATCTGAAAAAATGCCCAGGCTATGCAAGGCTTAGCACCCATGCGACCTGAAGAGCCACCACGACTTGTGGTGAGAGGCAGAGTTGTGTTTGAGGATGCAGTTGTTGACGTGCTTCCAGTACTACGTCTCTGTCCAGGAAGGCGCAACCTGACCTCGTCGTCACTAGCATCTTCCTCCACCTCCTCTGCTGACCTCATCTCTTGGCTGACTGTGGGATGACAGTAAGTGGGATCTCCAACCTCATCATCATCACCCTGTGTGTTATCACACCCGTCGTCCTCAGAGCCAACCTGTTCCTGCCCTGACAAAAAACTAAAGTTGTCGCTCCAATCAGGTATTTGAGTCTTATCATCGTCTTCCTCATTGTCTCCACCAACAGGAGTTACAGTTTGGGAATGAGGGTCTACATTATGGTCAGAACCTTCTGCGTCTGGTCCTGGATCCGACTCATAAAGATTCTGGGCATCAGTGCAGATCATTTCCTCGTCTGGATTCACAGAAGCGCTGGAGTCGACCTCTGATTCCCAGTCTATAGTATGAGTAAACAGCTCTGCAGACTCAACCATCTGTTCTACCTCATACTCAGACGGGCAGCTGGAGATTTGGGAGCTGTGAGGAAGCAAGTGCGATTTGGGTGACACCTTTGAGGACTGGAGTATTTGTGATGTTGAAGTTGATGTGGAGGAGAGCCCACTTAAAGGAGCACTTGATATCCGTTGAAGCACCTGCTGTTTTTGTGCCTCATCTGGAATTTGTAGCGATTGGCGTGGCCGTAAGAAAGGGATCTTATCACATTGTCCGCTAAAAGAAGTAGACATTTTAGTTTGGCTGGAAGATGGTCTTTCTTCTGCAGATGTTACTGTTGCTTTAACACCTACCCCATGGACACAACCTTTTTTCCCCTTCCCAACACGCCTATTCCCCTTTCCACCAGCAGCAGGCCTCTTTCCACTCATTTTGGTGGTTAACTAATTCACAACTCTGGAGTTGTTTGCACAAAAAAACAATGGATGGTAACCGAGCAGAGCTGAGTGGCCAAACTGTGGTATTAGGCCAAAACTATTGGCTGGGTTAGATGCAGAAAAAAATATATTCAGTTTGGAACCTGATGGAGGTCAGTATAGATGGACTAATAGAGAAAGTCCGACACACTGCTACAAGGCCAAATATTTTTTCAGAGGTAGATGCAGAAAAAAATTATATTCAGTTTGCAACCTGATGGAGGTCTGTATAGATGGATTAATAGAACAAGACCCACACACAGCTAGAAGCCCAATATTTTTTCAGAGGTAGATGCAGAAAAAAATATATTCAGTTTGCAACCTGATGGAGGTCAGTATAGATGGACTAATACAACAAGTCCCACACACAGCTAGAAGCCCAATATTTTTTCAGAGGTAGATGCAGAAAAAAATATATTCAGTTTGCAACCTGATGGAGGTCAGTATAGATGGACTAATACAACAAGTCCCACACACAGCTAGAAGCAAAAATATTTTTTCAGAGGTACTGTAGATGCAGATAAAAATTAGTTTTAATTTGCAACCTGATGGAGGTCAGTATAGATGGACTAATACAACAAGTCCCACACACAGCTAGAAGCCCAAATATTTTTTCAGAGGTACTGTAGATGCAGATAAAAATTATTTTTAATTTGCAACCTGATGGAGGTCAGTATAGATGGACTAATAGAGAAAGTCAGACACACTGCTAGAAGGCCAAATATTTTTTCAGAGCTAGATGCAGAAAAAAATTATATTCAGTTTGCAACCTGATGGAGGTCAGTATAGATGGATTAATAGAACAAGACCCACACACAGCTAGAAGCCCAATATTTTTTCAGAGGTAGATGCAGAAAAAAATATATTCAGTTTGCAACCTGATGGAGGTCAGTATAGATGGACTAATACAACAAGTCCCACACACAGCTAGAAGCCCAAATATTTTTTCAGAGGTACTGTAGATGCAGATAAAAATTATTTTTAATTTGCAACCTGATGGAGGTCAGTATAGATGGACTAATACAACAAGTCCCACACACAGCTAGAAGCCCAAATATTTTTTCAGAGGTACTGTAGATGCAGATACAAATTATTTTTAATTTGCAACCTGATGGAGGTCAGTATAGATGGACTAATACAACAAGTCCCACACACAGCTAGAAGCCCAAATATTTTTTCAGAGGTACTGTAGATGCAGATACAAATTATTTTTAATTTGCAACCTGATGGAGGTCAGTATAGATGGACTAATACAACAAGTCCCACACACAGCTAGAAGCCCAAATATTTTTTCAGAGGTAGATGCAGAAAAAAATATGTTCAGTTTGCAACCTGATGGAGGTCAGTATAGATGGACTAATACAACAAGTCCCACACACAGCTAGAAGCCCAAATATTTTTTCAGAGGTACGGTAGATGCAGATACAAATTATTTTTAATTTGCAACCTGATGGAGGTCAGTATAGATGGACTAATACAACAAGTCCCACACACAGCTAGAAGCCCAAATATTTTTTCAGAGGTTGATGCAGAAAAAAATATATTCAGTTTGCAACCTGATGGAGGTCAGTATAGATGGACTAATACAACAAGTCCCACACACAGCTAGAAGCCCAAATATTTTTTCAGAGGTACGGTAGATGCAGATAAAAATTATTTTTAATTTGCAACCTGATGGAGGTCAGTATAGATGGACTAATAGAGAAAGTCCGACACACTGCTAGAAGGCCAAATATTTTTTCAGAGCTAGATGCAGAAAAAAATTATATTCAGTTTGCAACCTGATGGAGGTCAGTATAGATGGATTAATAGAACAAGACCCACACACTGCTAGAAGCCCAATATTTTTTCAGAGGTAGATGCAGAAAAAAATATATTCAGTTTGCAACCTGATGGAGGTCAGTATAGATGGACTAATACAACCAGTCCCACACACAGCTAGAAGCCCAAATATTTTTTCAGAGGTACTGTAGATGCAGATAAAAATTATTTTTAATTTGCAACCTGATGGAGGTCAGTATAGATGGACTAATACAACAAGTCCCACACACAGCTAGAAGCCCAAATATTTTTTCAGAGTTACTGTAGATGCAGATACAAATTATTTTTAATTTGCAACCTGATGGAGGTCAGTATAGATGGACTAATACAACAAGTCCCACACACAGCTAGAAGCCCAAATATTTTTTCAGAGGTAGATGCAGAAAAAAATATATTCAGTTTGCAACCTGATGGAGGTCAGTATAGATGGACTAATACAACAAGTCCCACACACAGCTAGAAGCCCAAATATTTTTTCAGAGGTACTGTAGATGCAGATAAAAATGATTTTTAATTTGCAACCTGATGGAGGTCAGTATAGATGGACTAATACAACAAGTCCCACACACAGCTAGAAGCCCAAATATTTTTTCAGAGGTACTGTAGATGCAGATACAAATTATTTTTAATTTGCAACCTGATGGAGGTCAGTATAGATGGACTAATAGAGAAAGTCCGACACACTGCTAGAAGGCCAAATATTTTTTCAGAGCTAGATGCAGAAAAAAATTATATTCAGTTTGCAACCTGATGGAGGTCAGTATAGATGGATTAATAGAACAAGACCCACACACAGCTAGAAGCCCAAATATTTTTTCAGAGGTAGATGCAGAAAAAAATATATTCAGTTTGCAACCTGATGGAGGTCAGTATAGATGGACTAATACAACAAGTCTCACACACAGCTAGAAGCCCAAATATTTTTTCAGAGGTACTGTAGATGCAGATAAAAATTAGTTTTAATTTGCAACCTGATGGAGGTCAGTATAGATGGACTAATAGAATGATGCTATGCCCAAAAGATTTTACTTCACTAGGTGCAGTAAAAAAATTGGTATTCTATACACAGGTGGTATATCTTGCAGCACAGATAGGCTACTCCACTGACTAACACACTCTGCAATAGGCCAAAAAGGATTAGCTTTGCTAGATTCAGCCAAATGCTGTGAAAAAAACTTGCACAGCACTGGCACAGACCGGCCTGGCAAAAACTGATAGGAACTGATGTAACCTAGTCCTGAAAATGACTCCAATTACAATTAGTGTTTACTCCCACAACCTATCTATTTAAGAGCACAGACCTCCCTGATAAAAGTCGTAGGAAATGCTGTAACCTAGTCCTTTAAAGGACTGCAATCACAACTATTCCCTACTCCCAAGCTATCTGTATATTTGTGCGAAAATTGGCTTGAAATTAACAAGGTATAGCGCACACAGCAACAGCGGTGCCGTCTAACACGCAGCTGCAGCAGTGAGAAAATGGTGGCGACGGGGAAAATGGCTTGGTCTTATAGGGCAAGGACATGTGACATACACTGCCAATGACACATGCCCTTGCTTGTGTGAAAAAAAGCACTTCGCTCCGTGTGTGCGCTGCTGATAGGCTGACAGATTGCACCTCCCCACTGCAAATGCGGGAAAGAGAAAAAAAAATGGAGATCTTCATTGTTCCTGCAGAGATCCATCCCCTGCCCCTCCCCCCACCCCGCTGTACACTCAAACTGCGTATTAACATTAATTTTCATCATTACTGAGAAAAAATCCAGTTATGATTTTGGTGCACGAACAGTTATCGAACATAACCTCGAACAGCCGAATTTTTATCAAATTGTTCGTGTTCGCCGAACGGCTCGAACACCGCCCAAAACAGCTCGAATTTGAGATTGGCGAACAGTTCGAGTAGAACAACGCTCATCTCTATTAGATACACAACTCTTTAGGCAGTATCACACAGGATAGGATTAGATACACAACCCATCAGGCAGTATCACACAGGATAGGATTAGATACACAACTCTTTAGGCAGTATCACACAGGATAGGATTAGATACACAACCAGTCAGGCAGTATCACACAGGATAGGATTAGATACACAACCCGTCAGGCAGTATCACACAGGATAGGATTAGATACACAACTCTTTAGGCAGTATCACACAGGATAGGATTAGATACGCAACCCGTCAGGCAGTATCACACAGGATAGGATTAGATACACAACTCTTTAGGCAGTATCACACAGGATAGGATTAGATACACAACTCTTTAGGCAGTATCACACAGGATAGGATTAGATACACAACTCTTTAGGCAGTATCACACAGGATAGGATTAGATACACAACCCGTCAGGCAGTATCACACAGGATAGGATTAGATACACAACTCTTTAGGCAGTATCACACAGGATAGGATTAGATACACAACCCGTCAGACAGTATCACACAGGGTAGGATTAGATACACAACCCGTCAGGCAGTATCACACAGGATAGGATTAGATACACAACCCGTCAGGCAGTATCACACAGGATAGGATTAGATACACAACTCTTTAGGCAGTATCACACAGGATAGGATTAGATACACAACCCGTCAGGCAGTATCACACAGGATAGGATTAGATACACAACTCTTTAGGCAGTATCACACAGGATAGGATTAGATACACAACCCATCAGGCAGTATCACACAGGATAGGATTAGATACACAACCAGTCAGGCAGTATCACACAGGATAGGATTAGATACACAACTCTTTAGGCAGTATCACACAGGATAGGATTAGATACACAACTCTTTAGGCAGTATCACACAGGATAGGATTAGATACACAACCCGTCAGGCAGTATCACACAGGATAGGATTAGATACACAACCCGTCAGGCAGTATCACACAGGATAGGATTAGATACACAACTCTTTAGGCAGTATCACACAGGATAGGATTAGATATACAACCCGTCAGGCAGTATCACACAGGATAGGATTAGATACACAACTCTTTAGGCAGTATCACACAGGATAGGATTAGATACACAACTCTTCAGGCAGTATCTCACAGGATAGGATTAGATGTAACAAAGTGTAGACAATAGTGGATATAAACTAACTTTTTTTTATAAAAATATAAAAAATATAACCAACCAAATAATATCAACTACATAACAAAAAAGAATTTATTGGCTGCCGTGACGGTCATGGGCTGCCACAAATCTTGCCAGCATCACTCCGTGCTGGTGGATCTCTTCACTCAGTCTCCGTTGTGACGCCAGGAGATCTTGTAGTGTTGGGATTTCTACGGAGGTAATAGTTAAACTTAAGTCCAATAATTCTGTACATTCATCAAATTAAGGCTATGTGCCCACGATGCACCACAACCGGGTACCATCCACACATTAGAATGCGCTAATTACGCAAGTACAGATGCAATATTGCGGAATTGGCGCATTATAATGCAAGTCAATGGCGGCGCAAAAAAACCCCCTTCTGCAAAATAATTGGTAGTGCTGCGTTTTTTTCCGCAATGATAATGTGCAGCGGAAATTTCGGCAGCATGTGCACAGCACATGCGGATTATCATTGGGGAACATGGCAGACCTTCTACCATGCGCTTTTAATGCGTTTCCACAGCAGCAAAAACGCTGCAGAAACGCCTTAAAAAACGCATCATGGGCACACAGCCTATCAGGTACATGTTTGGTATTTAACACTTACGGTTTTCGGGTTGCTCGGATGATGACGAGCTTAAGGACCACCCGGATCCCCTGGCACCACCGGCTAGAGAAAGACACAACACTTAATAGTACATGACAGCCCTATACTTTCCAAGTTGTATGGACTGTATTTTATGTGAAAGCATTACCGATAGATGAAGCTGCACCTATGTCACGGAGTGATGCTGGCGAGCTGGTAGAGGAATGCTGCTGGGGCTCCAGGGCTGGAGGTGACTCCCTTGGGGGCTCTGGGGCTGCAGGTGCTGGAAAACAAATAACATTAGATACCTAAGGTAATTGCAGTTGTAACTAATGTGCTGCCATATATTGTGCTAACATATTTTAAAACCACTCACCACGGCGGGGCAGGGTCCGTGACCGGATGCTGACGATTCGGTCGGCAGACCTATATTTCAAGTCCGCCAGCTTCTTCCGGATTTGTGTAGCAGAGCGCTGCACCCAAATCTCTGGACCAGGCCCCGACCGATCCTTTGCAGCACCGCCCGCTTATGATGGAGCACTGGATGCTCAGAGTGCACACGGCACTCATAATCAAGTGCATCCAGTTGCTTCACAAGGTAGCACACCTCAGCGTCACCCCAAGGAGATGCCCTGACCCTGGATGCCATAATGCTCTTAATAAGCTAGGCCGCAACTACGTCGTTAGACCCGCCCACGACGCATGAACGTCGGTAACCACGCCCATGACGCATCAACGTCGCCAATAAACCCGCGGTTTATTAGAGAACGCTACTGTGACTTGAATTATTAGCGTGTCGGACTAGAGACGCTGTATTGATAATGCGACATCTGTAGAACGCAGCAGTGTCTCTAGTGTGACGGTCACACAGGAACACTGGTGTTTAGGTGGTTTTATGTAGAAATATGTATCTATATTTTCATATAGGTATGCATACTTCTGTGTCTGTGAGTATGTGTGTGTATATCTGGTTATCTAAATATAAGTGTGGATATGGGTGTAGATTTTTATGTATCTGAATATGTATGTGTATATGGATGTGTATGTATACATACGAGTGCAACAGTGGCGTACCGCCATTGGTGGCAGGCCACATAACTGCTATGGGGCCCGTGGCCGTAGGGGGCCCGTGAGCCAGCGGACCCCATAGCAGTCTCCCCCATTCTGTACCCCACGCTCCTCTGTTTGATTGCCGCTGCCGCCCACTGCCACTGTGTTCAGACATGGCCAACGCCTTTAATTGTGCTTGAGTGGGCCCTGCTGTGGCATTACTACAAGGCACAGCCGCACAACACACTACACGCAGCCATTACTGAGTACAGTGCCGGTGGGTGGCGGTTAATCAAACAGCGGCAACGCTGCTACGATGCACCACGCTGTGTCAGACAGTGGAGCTGCCAGCTGCTGTCGTGATGAGAGAGACGCGCTGCAGAGACTGAAGCAGCGGGGAATAAGGAGTGGTAAGTATGTATTTATATAGTTTTGTAAATCAGTCAGTACTGATAATACTGGAGGACTGGAGCTGCCTTATACCCTATGGGGGGCTGCATTATACTGTGTGCTCTCCCATCCTGGTATACAGGGCTGCGGAGTCGATAAGCCAAACCGACTCCTCAATTTCCATGACTCCGACTCCACATCCCTCATACATGGCTCATGTGATACATTAGGGTCATTACACTGTGCATGTGGAGGCTAAAAAGGAGGAAGTCACCATCGGGGTATCATACTGTGTTAAGGGGGACACTTTTGTTGGCATCACATTTTTATGGGGCTATGAAAGAGGAATCTAGGAGTTCAGAAAGGAAGAAAGGCTGGAAGGTTGTGGGATCTGCTCTTCTGTGTCCCCAACAATTATTTCCTTTTTTTTTTTTTTTTGTGGGGGGGTCCCAATTATAACTTCTGCTATGAGCTCCCATGATTCCTATGTCCGCCCCTGAAGTAGTACACGTATGTGTATACGGGCCCTTACTATTGAAACAATGATAAACAAATCTTTTGCAAAGTTAAACACAGTTTATTACACAAATCAATACAAAACTGAAAGTAGTGTATAATTGTCAGTAGTTGCCCACTATAAGTTCTGATGTTGCCAAGTAACAGCACCAGGACCGTTAAAATACTGGCAGTAGTTGTCGCGGCTGGTCTTCGCATCCTAGGTGTTTCTGCCATATCCCACTGGTTGAAGGCCTGCAATTGCAGGATCATTTGAACGCCATTCACCGAGCTCCACTTCCCCATTGGCTAGGTCCACAGAGTCCACGAAGCCAGGCGGACAGTACGTAATTGCATCACGTCGACGAAGAAAGTTGTGAAGCGTGCAACAGGCCAAAACAACAGAGTCTATTGATGTAAGCTTCATGTTAATTGGCGTGTGAAAAACTCTGAAGCGGTTGGCCATGATACCGAAGGCATTTTCGACAACACGACGTGCCCTTGACAAACGATAATTGAAAATTCTTCTTTCCTGGGTAAGACTTTTTTGGGGGAACGGTTTAATAAGATTGGGATGAAGTGGGAAGGCTTCATCGCCGACAAAAACAAAATTAAGGTTACCTGTAGTCTCTGAGTTGGGAGGCAAGTGTAGGTCACAGTTGTCCAATCGCTCTCCAAAAAGTGTGTGCTCTAAAACACCACCATCAGAAACCCTGCCGTTCATGCCAACATCTACATTTATAAATTCGTAATTGGCATTAACAAGGGCCATCATGATGATGCTGAAATAGCCCTTATAATTATAAAAATAGGATCCGCTATTTGGTGGCTGAGTGATTCGGACATGTTTCCCGTCCAAAGCCCCACCACAGTTAGGGAACTGCCACAGCTGCTCAAAATCAGAGGCAATCTTTTTCCATTCCTCCTCCGTGTTGGGAAACTGTATGTAACTACGTAGACTGTGGTAAATTGCATTACATGTCTCCGGGATTAGAACACTGAGCATGGGCCTTGAAATGGCTGCAGAAAAATGCAAGTCTTGGAGTGAGCGTCCGGTGGCCAGGAATCTCAGTGTGACTGCCAATCTTTCATCTGCCGGAATGGCAGCACGCATCGCTGTATCCTTCCATTGAATACGTGGCGTAACTCGTTCCAGTAACTCTTTAAAAGATTCCTCTGACATCCTCAGATAGTTGCAGAAATCATGAGGATTCTTCTCCTGAAGCTCTCTTACAAGTTGCATGTGGGACAATTCAGACCTCTTCTGCAGCCACTCTCTGGTCCACATGCGACGCTTTCGTTTGGAACGCCTCTGTAGCTCTCGTGCCTCATCTTGACGCCGAGCTTCCTCAACCAGCAATACAGCAACCACAATAGCACACTGCCCGTCGTCCATGATGTGCAAACTGCAAACATAACATGAAAAGATGAGAACACTTTCAACAAAACAATTAACACAAGTATTGAAACTGTATATAAAAAATATCATGGAAAACCATATTCCATTCTGTGAGCATGACAGAAAACATGCTGTGTGGGTGCGTGTGCACGAGACCCCTAAAATATCTGCCCATTCAAAAGCATACATATATATATATACAAATAGAAGCCAAGCCCTCCCTCCCTGAAAAGCAAAGATAACAGATAATTAGTAAATGTGTGATAAAAGAATAAAAAATGGAAACGCATTTGAGACCTCAAACAATACCTACCTCACTAAAGATGCCTGATATGTTCAAAGCGGAGTCACAGCTGGAGAACGCTGCAATGATCCGCAAAAATCAGCACTAGTCCAATGAACGGATATTAACAGCCCGGAGAACTCTGGTAGGATCTGCAATCAAGCACGAGGTCAGAAACAAAAGGACGGAATCGGTATTCTGTTGCCTTCTTTATGCGCGTCCGGAAATGAGAACGCCGTAGCGACCACCAATCGGGGATGAGGGGCGCGGAATAGTCCAATTTATGCACGCCTACGTGTCTCAGTTCTGAATCGCTGGACGAGGTCGTTGGCTAGGTGTCAAATACAGCGATGCACACTGCCCAGCGGGAGTGCAACGACCCAGGAATGGTCCAGGGAGCTTTGTAACGATCAACGATCTCGCAGCAGGGGCCTGATCGTTGCTACCTGTCAAACGTAGCGAGATCGCTAGCAATGTCTCTATTGCGTCACAAAACCCGTGACGTATCAACGATCTCGCTAGCGATCTCGTTATGTGTGACAGGGCCTTTGCAACACAATTTCATTGTAAGGATGTGTAATACGGCAGCAATTAAAATGTAAGTACTCAAATTGTATTAATGCATACCTGTGATATTATATGGAGCTACACTTAGCATTTTGCCATACATGATTGATCTACCAGAAAAAAATATTTATCTGTTGCTAAAATACAATGCTTCATGGGTGCTCCATTACTCTGAAATGCAGGGAATTAGAGTGCAGTCATTTAGGCTTAGTACAAATATTTTTACCGTGTAATGAGTCCTTTTGTGGTCCTTTGGACAGTTTTAGGGCATTTTCACTGGAAAGATCCTACTTTTATGTCTCTTTCTTTAAATAAAAAAATCTTTGTTTCTTTAATAAATTGAATTTGTTTATCTTGCTTCATTTTATTGTAGGAAAAATTACTGGCTAAATGTTATACCCAACGCTGCAATTGAAACACAGACAATATTATGGAGGAATTATTTATTTCATCATGACTGGACTCTGTGGAGTTGTAGAGAAACACGAGCCCTCAAGGTGGGATAGAAACATAGATCTTTAAAAAGAATAAAATGACTACACATATGAGAAAGGTGCTGTTATGGTTTTATTCATTTATAATTTGGCTTTTTGCCATTCAATTAAGTCTTTGTTAATAGTTCTCCATTACATTGTATGCTTTTACTTTACCCCTGTGTTTATAATGCGTCGTAAATTGTGATAATGATAATAATAACATGAACCATTTCTTCCTTATTAGTTTACTATATATTTAGAACACAATTATATTATGAGTTAGTTCTTGAATCATAGTAGTGACAAGAAAGTTAGAAATAGCCCCAATTATGATTCCTACATAGACCACTATGTTAAGATGTAAATTTGTAGTATTATGTATTTCTAGCTTTGAAGGTTTATTAAATATATTTCTAACTGTACAATAAATGAAGCAAATTTTTATGTAATGCAAAAAACTTAGTACTTTTTCACAGTAGTGCATTTTTCTATTAACTCTTGAAAGTCCTTTCCACATTTTGGATTGTTCTTTTGAACCTGATTCTAAAGTTCTCCTGGTTGACCTATTAGCTATCTATGTTAAAATGCTTTCATTTGAATTCTCCCTGGTCATTCGGTGCTAATCGTCGAACATGAACTTCTCCCAGAAGTCCATTGCATTGTTCGGAGTTCTGGGGAAAGAGAGAGAGAGAGAGAGAGAGAGTAAAGTTCAGGTACCCAACCTAAACTTTGGACTTAAGTTCGGGTAGGGTACCAGAACCTGAACTTCCACGGGTCTGCTCATCCCTAATTGTGACACAGTAATCCATTAATTTTAAGAATCAGTATTTCAGCATCACACTTACTAGACATGAGTGGATCAGGCAAAATTTTAATTCGTTCATTGGGTCGCACAGATTTTCCAGGTACATTAGTTTTGAAGCAAAGCTATTCTCCTCGAATTGAACTCGTCTTATAAATGCTGTGCGATCTCTCCAGAGCTTAGTGTAAAGAGGCTCTGGGATTCAGTACTTAGTGGCGGAGATGAGAAGATGCACCGAGGACCGCACAGGTAATAGTGAGGAATGGAGTGACTGGAGAAGTGAGCTTCAAGGTGAGTATAAGTATTTTTATACATTTTTAACTGTTGGAAGGTCTTTTAAAATTCAGAAAAATGGTGGTCACAGTAAATCTTTCCTCCAAATGTAGATGATGTTCGTTTGTCATTGTTGAAGGTCTAGATGTAAAATATAATTAGAAAGATCTCAGTACTGTCCATTCATATACAGTGTGTATGAAAAGTCTACATAACACTGTAAAAATACCAGGCTTTTATCATGTAAAAAAATCATACCAAGAAGACTTATTTCAGAACTTTTTCAACCTTTTATAGCACCCTTAATCATACAAATCGATTAAGAAACAATGTAAAGACATTTTGAGGGAGAACTCAGCAGCTATTTATCTTTTAAAGGACCATTTAAAGTCTCCTATACTACAGAATTGTCATTTATCCGTAAAAATTGGATGTTATACTGCTGGTCCATATGGCATGCGATCTTGGATGAGAATGGGACCGATTATTTATACGCTAGTGTGAGCAATCCCTTAAGCAAAATATAAAATAATGTAAATACGAAATACTTAGTTTCTACTTCAGATACATTTTAGTGAAAAAAGTAGCGAAAAATTGCACATAGATTGAGTTACTTTTAAAGTAACTCAATCTATCTGTTCAATTTGCTATATCACTTTGTTTCCCTTCTGGTATCAGCAAATATTATAAATATCTTTAACCTTCTATATAAGGTCATTTTACATCTGAAAAATTATTACATTCAATAAATAACATCTTTGGAATTGAAAAGGATTAATAAATTTAAACCAACCTTTCACTATAATCAGTTGTCAGCTTGATATTGATTTATTCCACTAAGGACACAAATACTTGAGATTAGCATTTGGACACTACGGTGTCCAAATATTCAAATCATTTCAGAGAATAACCATTAGTAGTACATGAAGAAACATTTACAAGCACACCAGAATAAATGTAATCATGGTTTCATAGTTTTTTAATGCTTAAGGTAGATATAAATCCATCAAGTTCAAACTATATCCTAACATGTTGAGGCAAAAATCGCATGAAGCAGATTATAATTGTCCTATATTAGGAGAAAAATTCATTCCAAACTCCTCATATGGTAATCCGATTAATTCCCTAGATCAACATTCCATCACAAAATCTAGTACCCATAAATTGAAATATTATATTTTTCAAGAAAGGCATCCAGGCCGTCCTTGTACTTTTCACTGAATCAACCATTACAACATTCTTTGGCAGAGAGTTCCATAGTCTCACTGCTCTTACAGTAAAGATTCTGCATCTATGATTATGATTAAACTTAGACAGAGAATTACCCCTTGTAACCTTTGCAGGCTTAAGTATGAAAAGATTATTTTAAAGATTTCTGTACTGTCCCTTCATATATTTGTACATTATAATAAGATCACTCCTAAGCCTTTGCTTTTCTAAACTGAATAACCCCAAGATTGAAAGACCTTTTTGGAATTGAAGCTCACCCATTCATTCTCTTTACCTGCTCTATTTCATCCATGCCCTTTTTGTACACTTAAACCCAGAATTGTACACAGTATTCTATTATTCAGACACACAGCAGAGTGCACTGATAATAATGAGCTCTGTCAACTTTTTGTGCTGGTTTCTGCTCTTAAGCTGTCTCCTCGCCCTCTTCTCTGTCATCAGGTCATCTTCTCAGTGCTCCTCTCTACTCTCAGGCTATTTCCTCAACAATCTAGCCAACCTGTCCTATGCCCAACCTGCCTTATTTCCTCTTGAGGAAAATGGACACTTTTCGCTATGACATTGTTGGCAGCGGATCATTCAGGATACTCTCAAAGCTTCTTGACAACAGAACAAAGCATTAATTAGCTATAAACAGGTACAGATATGATAGGCTTTGTGGAATTAGGAATATGCATATCTTAAGTGTCTCTGTGCAGTATCAGCAGGCTGCTTCTCCTCTCATGCACAGACACAGGAAACTGAAAACAATCACATGGTCTTTTCTGTGTGTGAGCCTCTAGAAGTTTTTTTTTTTTTAACTTTATAGACAATACACAAACCTAGCAATAGAACATTTACATACACAGGAATGGAGTTGTTGCACTAAACATATTCCAACACCCCCACTCAACAACTGCTTATCCTGTTAGTTCCATTGCGGTTCTGAAGTCCTGAAACTTGGCTCTTGACAATGGTTTTGTCATGCCATCAGCTAACATCTTGTCAGACTCGCAATAAACAAACTCTAGTACACCACGTTCTACTAAGTCACGTAAGTGGTGATGTTTAACGTCGATGTGTTTAGTCCTTCCACTAATCTTCTCACTGCTGGCAAGTTTAATACATCCTTGGTTGTCCTCATAGATAACTGTCGGCTGAGCTAGAGGCTTGCCGAAATCTTTCAAAAGTTGTTTCAACCAAACTTCTTGACTTGCATAAGCAGCTGACACATATTCTGCTTCTGTAGAAGACAATGCGACTGACAATCGTTATCTGCTGGACCAAGAAATTTAATTTTATCCTAACTTGAACAAGTAACCACTTGTTGATTTCCGATCACTTGTATCTCCAGCCCAATCTGCATCCACGTAACCTCTGAGAGTGAGATCTCCTAATGCAAATATCTTAAGATTTAGTCTTTGAGTTTCCTTAACCCTAGAACGCATGACCATAATAATCTATTTTTTCACATACCTGGGACCTTTTAGGCCCGTGTGCAAATAACATGGAATAACTCAAACAAAAATGACAAACAACTATATACCAGAGGAATACCTAGAGTTTCAAAATTCTAACTAAAGTAATCTTGCAGAAAATAGAAAACAATTAACAGGGCAGGCCTGCGAGGCCCCAGGTATGCGTTCTAGGGTTAAGATATTGTAGAATTCTCTTAGTTGCGTTCCAGTCTCTTTGGCATGGCTTGCTTACACGTCGGCAGAGAATTCCAACTGCGGCTGTAATATCTGGACGAGTTGTGGTTGCTATACACAAGTGCCCCCACTGCTTGTCTGTAACTCTCATTGGTGGGTAGCAGATCTTCGTCTCCTTCCAACTTTAAGTAGGATGGATCCATTTGTGTTGACGCACCTTTGGCTTCTGACAGTCCAAATTGGTTCAGGATTGCGGAAATTTTAGAACTTTGATTGAAAAGAAAACTCCCATCTTCCTCTCTCTGGATTTGGATTCCCAAATAATACATCACAATTCTAAAGTCCTTAGTCTCAAAGTGCTGGTTGAGAAATTCACCTAGCTTTGTAATTTCCTTTTCATCTCGATGAGACATGATTACTAGTGATGAGCGAGCATACTCGCAAGTACTCGGTACTCGCCCGAGCATCTCAGTACTCGAGATGCTCGGAGCTCGCCGAGTACTTGCGAGATGCTTGGGCGGATGCTCGTGTCCCCTCCCTCCATGCTTGGCGCTCCTTAGAGTGCCAATCAACATGCAGGGATTGCCTGCCACTCACTGTAATGCCGCAGCAATGGTGATTGTGGCATTACAGTGATTGGCTGGCCGCACAGCGTCATCAGGTCAGTATAAGACCTGGCACCCCCATGCTCGTCACAGTCACTCCGGAATCAGGCAGTGTAGGGAGAGGTGCTGCTGAGCTAGGGAGAGATTTGCTTGTGTATTAGGTAGTGTAGGGAGAAAACAAGTACATTACACATATCCTTCTCAACAATCAGTCCTTCTGAAGACTAATCCATATGCAGAGATATCAGGCAGGTAGAGTATATAGGCAGACAGGCAGGGTATATAGCAGACAGCAGAGCATATAGCACAGGAGGCTCCATTCCAGTTCTGCCTTCTGCTGCTGTTAGATATTTCTAGACAAAGCCCCAGGTCTCAGGGGCCAGGAATAATTTTTTTTGGATCTTAATCCTCATTATTTGCTTAAAAATCAATCCAGAGAACACCGTTGTTCCATATTACAGTGCTAAAAATCCAGCTATTTAAAATTGTGTTTTCTCCGTCACACGGATCACATATACGTTTTCAGAAAATTCTGCCATTTCTGACCTCCATTAAAAATTTGTGTCAGTGAAGCAATTGACACCAAATTGATGTTAAATATAGTTACCTTCAGGCCAGGTATTTGAAAACTGTGTTTTCTCCGTCACACGGATCACATATACGTTTTCAGAAAATACTACCATTTCTAACCTCCATTTAAAATTTGTTTCAGTGTGTCATTGAAGCAATTGATACCAGTTTGCTGTTCAAAATAGTTACCTACAGGACAGGTATTTAAAACTGTAGTTTGTTCGTCACACGAATCACATATAAGTTCGCTCCAAATTCAGTCATTTGTAGTGAGCGTGGAATATATTGTCCTCCATTTAAAATGGGCAAGGAACGTGGCAAGGTACGGGGAACTGGACGTGATGGTGATGGTGCATGCAGAGGCCAAGGCCGTGGGCAAGCTGAAATTGTGCCACATCACCCACCCACATCTTCTCACCCGACCTTCCTGTCCCAATTCCTAGAGGACCGCAGCACACCACTATTGAACCAAGAGCTGTGTCAAAAGGTTGTTGGTTGGATAGTGGATAATGCTTTCAGTCACTTAGCCATCACCACCACCCTGTCTTCCACACTTTCAAGTCTCAGTAGCCGTGAGTCTGGACCGCATATATCTCACCCTGATCCTCCTTCCTCGCACCATGCCGAGTGCCCGGAGACAAATGATCCCACACTTGGACACTCTGAAAAGCTGTTCACTCTTCCATTTATAGATTCGGCCTCTCGCCCAGTCCACTTGAAGCAAGGCATGAGGAGATCGCATATAGCGATGCCCAAATATTTGAGCAGCCATGTTAACACGAAGGCGACAGTGGGAAAGTGTCACAAGAGGTGGACGATGATGAGACAATTGCCAGAAAGTCAGGAGGAGGACCAGGGTGCGGAAGTTGAAGACGAGGTGGTGGATAATATAATAGTATAAGAACAAGACTCAGGATATAAGCACTGTTCTTATATCCTGAGTCTTTTTCTTCTACTATTGTGCCTTAGTTATACCAGGTTACTGTAGCACTCCACCATGCTTATTTCTAGCAGTACACGCCTTCCTTTTTCATTTTGAATTGTATCAATTGTCCTCCTTCTGACTTTTATGGGTGGTTGCACGCAAATTTAATGCTCGAGACCTCCTGTCTCTACTATATTGTTATTATTGAATTATCATATTTGCTTTTGTTGATTGTCTCAAAGATTGTCTAAATTCTGTTGTAACTCTTTCGGATAATGGAGTTTTATTTTGAGGCCAGGGAAGCAGCCTGGAGCAAACAGAGCTTGACTGCCTTTCCTCTCCCCACACTGGCAGAGGATAATGATTTTAATCGTTGTGCACGAGAGCTGATGGATTTGCACAAGACGGTCACACGAGTACGGTGGAACTTATCTAGTCTTGAGGAATATCGGAGACTTTCCATTTTTCCTCGTGGGCTGAGAGTCCAGTTATTCCTAGCTTGGGAACCAACCCCCGAATTTAAATCTACATGGGAATCAGACCTATCACAGTGCTCCAATATCCCAATCTCTCCACATATACACTGAACAATATTGAAAGGTCTGTATTACAGAGGGGTTTAACCTTCTCTTCCATGGTGCCGGTTGATAAATTCACCTTGTTAAAAGATTTGTACTTGTTTTGTAGGAAAATCATCTTCAAGGTTATCTATAGCAAATCTGACTTGCTACCATATCCCTCTTCTCCTACTGATAGACAGGTTCTCTCTTACTTGAGCTTCTGCAGGACAACTAGGCATATTAAGGTAAGCAAAAATTTCCACATCGACTACCCTCCAAAACCCTACCATCTCTGTCCATAGTCCCTGCAGTATAAACCTTCTTTGAGGTTATGACTAGAGATGAGCGGTGTTCGACTAGAACTGTTCACCAATCTCAAATTCGAGCTGTTTTGGGCGGTGTTCGAGTCGTTCGACCAACGAGAACGATTTGCAAAAAATTTGGCTGTTCGAGGTTATGTTCGATAAATGTTCGTGCACCAAAAGCGTGTCCTGCATGTCTTGCGCTATTTAGAGCACCAATCATGCAGGGATTGTCTGCCACTCACTGTAATGCCACAGCCATGGTGGTTGTGGCATTACAGTGGTTGCCCAAATCGATGAGAACAGTGCTCACAGTGAAACATGAAAAGCCGGCAATTCGGCAGCGGCATACACCGGTACCCGACAATTTAGAACAGAAAGAATAGAGCATCACACATAGATTAAATAGATAGAAAAATGTCAGTCACATATATAAGAAGTACAGTGATAGTGTTGATTACTGCACTTGTCATTTAGTGTTAAAATAATGGATTTATTAAAAAAAAAATTGGCGTGGGGTTCCCCGTAATTTTAGTCTCTAGCGGAGGTTAAGCAGATGGCTGGGGCAGATGTTTGAAGCCTAGGAAGGGGGTAATACCCACAGAGCTTCCCAGGCTACTAATATCAGCCCCCAGCTGAATACCTAGCCTTTACTAGCTATTAAAATGGGGGACCCCCAAAAAATGACGTGGGGTCCCCCCTATTTTAATAGCTAGCAAAGGCTAGGCAGACAGCTGGGGGCTGATATTAATAGCCCAGGAAGGGTGCCATGAATATTGGCCCCCTCCCAGGCTAGAAACACCAGCCGTCAGCCGCCCCAGAAATGGTGCATCCACAGGATTCGCCAATTCTGGCACTTGGCCTCGCTCTTCCCACTGCCCTGTAGCGGTGGCAGTGGGGTAATAGGGTTGGGGTTGATGTCAGCTTATAATGCCAGCTGACATCAAGCCCAGGTTGCGCTCTGCAGTGTCTCTGAAGGATGACAAGCTGGATGGCAGCACTCAGCTGTGATCCAGCCTGTCATCTCAATGCCATCCCAGCGTGGGAGAATTCTCCTGCTCAAGCGCTGAGCGCTGAGAATTTTCCCACACTGTCAGTGACGTGCATGAGGTGAGCCGAGTTCATTGGACATGAGCTCACCTCATGCACGTCACTGACAGCGTGGGAAAATTCTCCTGCACTCACCGCATGCGCAGGAGAATTTTCCCATGCTACCAGTGACGTGCATGAGGTGAGCTGAGTTCATTGGACATGAACTCGGCTCTTCTGGATGCCGTCACAGCCAGACACTGAGGAGCGCAAGCATGCCTGAGCTTCTCAGTGTCTGCCGCGTGGCAAGCTGGATGGCAGCGTTCTGCTGCGGTCCAGCATGTCATGTGAATGTAGCAGAGCTGAAGCTGTTGTGGGAACCATGGAAAGGTAAGGATGATGTTGCTTTATTATTTTACTTTTATTGCAGGAGATCGTTGGCTTCAGCTGGAATGGGCGTGATGGTAAGTATGGTTTAATTTAGAACAATAAAGAATTGTGTCTTTATTTCAATTAAAGGACTTTTTTCTGGGTGTTTGTGTTTTTTTTAACTTTGACTATGGGGTTAGTAATGGGGGTGTCTTATAGACGCCTCTCCATTACTAACCTGGGCTTGATGTCAGCTGGCATTATAAGCTGACATCAACCCCAGCCCTATTACCCCACTGCCACCGCTACAGGGCAGTGGGAAGAGCGAGGCTAAGTGCCAGAATTGGCGCATCCTATGGATGCGCCATTTCTGGGGTGGCTGACGGCTGGTGTTTCTAGCCTGGGAGGGGGCCAATATTCATGGCACCCTTCCTGAGCTATTAATATCAGCCCCCAGCTGTCTGCCTAGCCTTTGCTAGCTATTAAAATAGGGGGGATCCCACTTCATTTTTTTGTGGGTCCCCCATTTTAATAGCTAGTAAAGGCTCCACTAGAGACTAAAATTACGGGGAACCCCACGCCAATTTTTTTTTTAATAAATCCTTTATTTTAACACTAAATGACAAGTACAGTAACCAACACTATCACTGTACTTCTTATAAATGTGACTGACATGTTTCTATCTATCTAGTCTATGTGTGATGCTCTATTCTTTCTGTTATAAATTGTCAGCTACCGATGCTGAATTGCTGGCCGGCTTTTTTAAAGAGTGTCTTCTGAGCAGTTTTTCAGCTTTTGGACACCTTTGTAGGTGTTTTCTATGTGTTTCTATGTGTTCTTGTTTGCCTGCCATTGGTTTTAACAGTGTTCGACGGTGTTCTAAGGTGTTCGACGAACAGTTCCTCGAACATCCCGGTGTTCGACGAACCGACCCCGAACACTATGGGGGTGGCTCAACACTAGTTATGAAAGATGAGACATGCTCTACATGCAGTGACAACACCACATTTTTGAGCCCCGAGCCTCAACCCAGATAACCTTGATAAAGGCAAATAGCCGAAACGTTGGATGGATTGCACTGTTTTCCATTTTTTGGGTCGCTCTGAATAAATTTTCTTTTTTGACATTATACTAGTAATCTCTTTTTGTGCCGAGGGTATCCAATATATATACGTTACTTTTCCCTCTGAGCACAATCTATTGTCCGTGCGAATCCTTTTTGTCTTTACCTGTTAATAACATCTCCCATCAAAATCTAACTATTATGGAGAAGTGTGCCCTCTCTAGTCTGCAGAGAAATCAGGAATTTTTAATCAAAGAGGCAGATAAAGAGGGGAATGTTGTCTTATGGCCCTGAAGTATGTATACTGATGAGGTACACAGACAACTTAATAATAACAGATATTACTTGAGACTCCCTTCGGATCCGACCCAGGTTTTTTCAGCTAAACTTGAACGCTTGATACTGATGGCTTTTTCCATGGGAATCATTAATAAACAGGAGAAGGAATTTATGAAAGAGAAGAAACCGACAATACCCACATTTTATGTTCTGCCCAAAGTCCACAAAAACCCGGAGTGCCCTCCAGGAAGGCCTATCGTATCGGGCATAGGGAGCATTTGTGAAAAAGCGTGTGTTTATACAGACTTTTTCTTGCAGCTGCTTGTCAATAGTTTGCCCTCTTATCTTATAGATTCGTCCCATCTGATACAGATTCTGAACTCTTTACAACTACCTGACCAGTTCCTGCTTATAACTGTTGACGTTGAATCGCTATACTCGAATATAGCCTATAAAAATGGCATAACAGCGGTCCTGCATTTTCTGGACTCCACGAGTGGAGGTAATCGCTTACATGATTCTTTTATTGTGGACCTTTGGAATTTTGTTCTTACCCACAATTATTTTGTTTTTGACCATGTATTCTATCGTCAAGTTTCTGGGACCGCACGGTGTGCACCCTCCTTTGCCAACCAATTTCTTGGTTGGTGGGAGGGCGCACACTTGTACCCCTCACATGAATGTGGTCCATGTGTCTTTAAGTGGTTCCGTTTTATAGATGACATACTGATTATTTGGATGGGCAAGGAAACAGAGGCACTTGACTTTATTGATAGGTTGAATGCCAATGATCTCAATATTCATCTTACTTATTGCATATCTTCCTCTGCAGTTAATTTTCTGGATTTGGAAATCAAGGTAGTGGGCGCATCACTTGTGACCAAATTATACAGAAAAACGACTGCTACAAACAGCCTGCTTCATTACCAAAGCTTTTATCCTTGAAACCTAAGAAATGGCATACTTGTGGGACAATTCTCAAGGGCCAAAAGGAAATGTTCAACACCGGAGGACTATAACATTGAGGCCAGAAATTTAACTTCTCGTTTTCGTGAGCGCGGATAGCCAAAATTTGTAATTTCTAAGGCCCATCAGAAGGTTCTGGCCAAACCACGGGAGGTGTTGTTGCAATCACAGGTCAATGTGGAGGACACACAGATTAGGTTTATCACTAGGTTTAACAACCAGTGGAATGAATTGGGTAGTTTATTTCGTAAACATTGGAGTATATTGAAGACTGACAACCGTCTATCCAATATACTACCAAAAAGACCACTCTTGATGGCCAGACGTGCCCCAAACCTTAGAGACAAACTTGTACATAGCCATTACCCACGTTCTACGTATAATACCACCGGTGGAAAGTGGTTTTAGGGCTCATATCCCTGTGGGGATTGTTCTGCTTGTCCGTACCTCCCACCAGGAAAAACTTTAACGAATCCCACTGATAATCTTCAGTATTTCTTGATGGATTTTAACAATTGTAGGTCCACTAATGTCGCATATGCACTGTTATGCCCTTGTTCGAAAGTTTGTGGGGCAAACATCCCAGGAGCTTCGCAGGAGAATGCAACAACATGTATCCAATATAGATTTGGCCAATCTGGACTTGAGGAAGGGCAGAGCAATCTCCTCCGTAGCTCTACATTTTATTCAGTTCCATTCTGGCAGTCCAAAAAACTTGCGTGTGACGGGTATACAAAAAATGAGCCCAACTCACACAAATCAGATTACATTAGTGATCTATTGAGATCAGAATCTAAGTGGATGTTTAATCTTGATTCGGTGGCCCCTAGGGGTATAAATGAGGACTTTTCATTCACTGGCTATTTGGCTTAATATATAGTATTCCTCACTTAGTCGGTACCATGTGTAGTCCAGTATGTGGTTCCTCCGTTCACTGTGACTGACTTGTGCATTTCTGTCCGACTCTTTAACCAATGAACTTTTTACATGTCTTTTTTGTACTGCTTTCATTAGCAGTGGGAAAATTGGTAAGTATGATCAGTTGCGAGCATCTCCTTTAGATACAGGCATGCAGTTGTATGTACTGTATATCTGCATTCTACACATGTCTGCATTAGTGATGAGCGAGCACTAAAATGCTTGGGTACTCGTTGCTCGGGTCGAGCAAATTGGAATACTCGGGTGCTCGCCCCGAGCAACGAGCCCAAAGTAAGTCTATGGGAAACTCTAGCATTTTTCAGGCGGCTCCCCCCGGCGGTCTGCAGATGGCATAAAAATTGCCCAAATCGATGGGAACAGTGCTCAAATGACATGGGAACAGCATGGTGAAGACCCCTGGAAGCATTTCTGACTCCCAGGTCACTGCTGTTAACAACGTTGTCAGAGTATTATGCCACTTTTATGGACGGACTCACAATAAAACATACAAAAACGAAACCAAAATGGATTTTCCTGGGAAATATGTTAAGGAACATCATTTCCAGGGTAATGACTTGTATAGAAGGCAAAATAAATAACCAAAACCAAAACTACTCCTCCACAGCCTGGGTTATGTTTACACATTGTGTTTTTGATGCGTTTTTGCACTTTTGCATTGCTTTCAACCAAGACAAATGCATTCACCAGGAAATGTAATTTTAACATTTTACAACCTTATCTGGCCATGTGGTGTGTGACACATCATCAGACACATGCATGCAGTGCTGAAAAGACATGGGAACAGCATGGGGAAGACCTCTGGAAGCATCTCTGACTTCCAAGTCACTGCCTAAAAGTGTGCCCATCATAAGTGATCTTTGGCGCATGCGAAGATGCCTCCCGCCATTCACCTGTCGTTGTAGACTTGCAACAATCACAGTCCACGTTCTTGTCCCATTGCAGCATTCAATTGTCCCTACCCCATTCCTTGGAATGCAAGCGCAAGTTTGCAGGCAGCCAGCCACCCACCCAACCACAGGCTGCAATACTATGCTGCCAAATTTTTGACAGCTGCTTGCACTTGAAATGTGGCCTATTAAGCTCGTGGAGGCGGAAGCTTTTCACAACCTCATGCCGGCGGCGGCTGGGTGTCCATACTCTGTCCCCAGCTTGTTGCAGAAGCAATGGCAGCACTTCCAACATCAACTCGCCCTTGTCAGTGGTGCTTTGACACACACACACATCTTTCTTTGCGCATTTAATTTCTTGAATACAGAGTTGGACAATGGCCTGATCTGTAATGCAGTTTGAGAAATAACATGTATAAGCATGGCCGATCCACATTAAAAAAGCAGCCATAGAGTGTCCGGGAACCTTCCCCCACACTTTTCTTAGCCAGGGCTGCTTTTCGGCAGGGTTGGACGGGCCCACCAGAGAACAGGGGACTCCTCCGGTGGGCCCTGGCTTCTCCTTCAGGAGAGTTCATAGTGCCGAGGTGAGGCCATGATGATGATAGAGACCACCATCTGCTTAGTTTTCTGTTACTTGGAATGCAAGTGCAAGTATGCAGCCAGCCACCCACCCACAGGCCGCAACACTAAACTGCCAGATTTCTGGGCAGCTTTTTGCACTTGAAATATGGCCTTTTAGGCTTGTGGAGGCAGAAGTTTTTCACAGCCTCATGCCGACGGCGGCCGGGTGTCCATACTCTGTCCCCAGCGGCCACTATATTTCCCGGTATCGCCTCCGCCTTCCACGAGCATGGGTCCCACAACATTTCCGGTGCCCTCCCCAGTGCACATACTGGGAAGGATCGCCTAACCACAAACACGTGGACAGGTGAATGTGGCCAGGGATGGTACTGAGCCAGTCCACAACTTTTTTTGCTGACAGATGTATTTAGCTCGATGAAAGGACTGGCAAAGAGGAAACCCTATCTAGCCTGCATGTCATTTCTCACAGGAAGTCCTGTAAAGCTGCTTTCACTTGAAATGTGGCCTTTTAGGCTCGTGGAGGCGGAAGCTTTTCACAACCACATGCCTCATGCCTCGTGTCCTTACTTGGTCCCCAGCCGTCACTATTTCTCCCAGTGTTGTCTCCGTCTTCTTCAAGCGCAGGTCCCTGAACATTACTGCTGGTACTTTTCTGTGGGAATTTGCTAGTCTCCTACCAGCCTGGAATATTTCCAGCAAACTATGGTACGACGCCATGGTATTAGCACTGCCCCCATTACCAGTAGCGAAGCCATCCCCAATTTCCTTCTCAGGAATTTTATTTGGTAGACTGAGTGGCTGCCCAAATACATTTTCTCACAAAGGAGCTGAAGATAGAGTGGCAGTAGGTGCAAGTTTCTCCAGCCTGTTAGATATTAGAGGGTGAACGGCAGCACATTGCATCAGTGGTTAGCACTGAAGACTTGCAGCGCTGGGATCCTGGGTTCAAATCCCAGAAAGGATAACATCTGCAAGGACTTTGTATGTTCTCCCCATGTTTGCGTGGGTCTCCACCTCAGTAGAAAAGCAGGCATAGCGTGTCCGGGAACCTTTCCACACACTTTTCTTACCCAGGACTGCTTCTCGGCAGGGTTGGACGGTCCCACCAGAGAATCCTCTGTTGTGCCTTGGCTTCAACTTCAGGAGAGTTCATAATAGCGCTAGCTTTGCAGCTGCTAAGGGGCTCTTGAGTGGGGGGAGAAAGGATAGCCCTCAGAATCGAATCCTCTGGTGGGCACAATGTTTTTCAATCTGAAACAGCTTCTCAATGGGAGTTGTATTTCACCACAGCCAAATTCTTTAGCTCGGTGAAAGGACTGGCATAGAGGGAAACCGTATCTACCCCAGCTGTCATTTCTCCATCGCCAGGTTCCACCCATTGTCACACACGACCATGCCTGGCTTTATGTTCAGCGGTGAGAGCCAGAGATCAGGCTGCTGTTACAGCTTTCAACAAATCTGCAGCGCTGGGCGGTTTGTCAATTAAGCATTAAGCATGTTATCTTCAGCACAGCCTGTTGCCGCTTGGCCAATGCAGTTCTGCAGTGCTGTCAGCTTGTGACTGATGTGGTCATTTCAAAGATGGAGGAGGAGGTGCATGAGCTGAACAATGTGATTGCATTATTGTTAAATTGGTGACGCTGTTTTTTATACTAAAGAAAGATCCTATTGTTTTGGGGGTTTTTTCGTTTTTTTTAAGACAAATGCATTAACCGGGAAATGTCATTTTAACATTTTACAATTTAGCTGGCAATGTGGTGTGTGACACATCATCAGACACTTCCTGTTTTAATTATGATGGATGGACTCTGAAAGTCATAAAGCCTATTTTTATAGGGACATCAGATGGCCCTTACTATTCTTAAAAGGTCAGCAGTCGGCCCTAGCTATTGTTAGAGAGCCATCAGCATGCTATGCTTTGTTGCTCCCATTATTAACAAGTGGGTCTCCTATACTGTTATTGCGTATCTAGTGACTGCAAGAGCTGCCAAAAATTTGGACGCTACCCAATACCCCTTTGAAGAGACATAGAGGAGGGTCTCAGTAAAAAAAAGGTTTCCATTATAAAGGAGCGGGTCACCTATAGAGGTAATGCCCATGCTGTGACTGCAAGGGCTGGCAAAATTTGGGAAAAACCCCACTAAGAAATTAAAGACACATGGAGCAGGGCCACAATAACAAGGTACGACATGTTCCCATTAGAATGGAGAGGGTCTGCTGTACAGTTATAGGGTATGCAGTGAGTCCATCGGCTGACAATTTTAGGAAAAACCCCAATAAGAATTTAAAGACACATAGAGCAGGGTCACAGTAACGACAAATTCCCATTAGAAAGGAGAGAGTCTCCCATAGTGTTGGCCTATGCAGTGAATGCAAGGGCTGCCAAAAATTTGGAGGCACTTCAATGCCCCTTGGAAGAGACGTGGAGGAGGGTCTCATAAAAAAATTTCCCATTAGAAAGGAGCAGGCCTCCTATACTTGTAATGCCCATGCACTAAGTGTATGGGCTGTCAAACATTTACCCCAGGGGGTATACATGAACATACTGTATCAAAAAATTTTTTTACGGGCATAATAAACACCCTTTAAAAAAATTAGGTGGGTGTTGCATCACGGACCACGGACACCCTGGTTATATGGTGGTGGAGGATGAGAAGAAGGAGGAGGACAAAAGCATATAGCCAAAATCAGGAAGCGTATACCCATGTGTGGGTGTAAAAAGGTGCATGGGAATACACCTCTCAAGAAAAGACACTGGATTGGAGTTTGTTATGTTGCTATCATTTGGTGGTGTTGAGAAGTCTGGCCCAATCCAGCCCTTGTTCATTTTTATAAGAGTCAGCCTGTCAGCATTTTCAGTTGACAGGCGGATGTGCTTATTAGTTATAATTCCACCAACGGCACTAAAAACACAATCTGTTAAAACGCTGGCGGCAGGGCATGCCAGGACCTCCAAGGCATAGAGAGCCAGTTCATTCCACGTATCCAGCTTGGATACCCAATAATTATAAGGCACAGTGGAATCACGGAGGACATTGGTACGGTCGGCAAGGTACTCCCTCAGCATCTTCCCAAACTTTGCACTCCTTGTGAGAGTACCCCGCGCCTCAGGGCCTGTCCGATGGGAGGGTCTAAGAAAACTCTCCCAGAACTTTGACAGTGTTCCCCTGCCTCTGCTGGATTAAAGTTGTGTCTCTCTCTTGTCTGTACTCCTTGGTTGTCCAACGAAGTGTGCCCTCTGCCGCCAGCGTTTTCAGATGGGAATTTTTTAATAGTTCCTCAACAAGGGCCTTCTGGTACAGCCCCATTTTTGTAGACCTGTCCGTCTCAGGAATAAGAGATATAATGTTCTCCTTGTAGCGTGGGTCTAGAAGTGTCACCAACCAGTAATGACTGTCACCCAAAATTGTGAGAACGCGAGGGTCATGGGAAAGGCAGCGTATCATATACTCAACCATGTGTGCCAGACTGCTAACAGGCAAGACTTCCGTGTCCTCACCAAGAGGATGACTGACCATGCTCTCCTCCTCCTCCTCCTCCTCTCTGTCCTCTTGCCATCCACGCTGAACATATGGTATGACAGCTGTGCAGGTAGTACCGTCTATAGTACATGAAAATAGCTCCTGTCCTTCCTCCTCTTCTTCCTCATTGAGATGAGGCTGGGCTGTGTGTAATCACCCTGTATAGTTCCTTTCTCCATCTCATCGTGCTCCGCCTGCAATGCATCCTCTTTGATTGTGAGCAGAGAGCGTTTCAGAAGACAGAGAAGCGGGATGGTGACGCTAATTATGGCGTCATCGCCGCTCACCATCTTGGTGGAGTCCTCAAAGTTTTGGAGGATGGTACATAGGTTGACATTCATGTCCACTCCTGAGGTCTTATGTGTGGAGTCTGAACTGTTGATGCTGGTACTCAACAACTGCCCTTTTCTGCTCAAAATCCTTCCCAACATCTGCAGTGTAGAGTTACAATGCGTGGGGACATCACACACCAGTCTGTGAGCCGGAAGCTGCAAATGCTGCTGAAACACTGCAAGGGCGGTGAAAGCTGTAGCGGACTTTCTAAAATGGACACACAGGCGGGGTACTTTAACAAGCAGATCCGGCAGCTCCGGGTAGGATTTGAGAAACTGCTGAACCACAAGGTTAAGCACATGGGCCAGGCATGGTATGTGTGTGAGCTCGCCTCGCCTCAGAGCCGCCACCAGGTTCCGGCTATTGTCACACACAACCATGCCTGGCTATAGGTTCAGCGGTGTGAGCCACAGATCTGCCTGCTCTTTCAGAGCTGTCCACAACTCTTCGGCATTGTGCAGTTTTTCACCTAAGCATATTAGCTTCAGCACGGCCTGTTGCCGCTTGGCCGAGGCAGTGCTGTAGTGCTTCCAGCTTGTGACTGATGTGGTCATTTCAGAGATGGAGGTTGAAGAGGAGGAGGAGGCTGAGGAGGAAGAGGTGCAGGAGCTGTAGACCATCCCATCAGCGCATTCATGCTGTTAGTGCTTTGCCTGATTCTTTACACCGGTACTTCTGTAGCGGACGCGCTACTTCCGGTCTTTGCATTCCACCACAAGATGGAACGCAAGCTTTCCCTCTGTTGAAATTATGTGATGGGGTGCTTCTGCATGCGACATATGACCACACAATGGGGACGTTTCTATTAAATGGATATGACGTATTGCCTACTTCCGGTTGCGTTCCACCGCTTGACTTAGGTGCAACGCATCTGAAACAGGAAGTGGCTGTCTGGCGTCTCATGCTGACGCAGAAATCATATGAGGCCATGGACTCTCACCTGCAAAGGGTCACATCAAATTGGACACAGCATTTAAAAACACTTGCCCACTGACAACCTACACCTGACGAAACTGCTATCCAGCTATTCCATTTACTGTTGTCGATGGTCATTTGTAAAATTATAATAAAGAGTTTGTTATATTCTCTTTATTTTTTTGTGGGTGTGCACGGTTCTTATATCCTGAGTCTTGTTCTTCTACTCTTGTGCCTTAGTTATAACAGGTTACTGTAGCACCCCACCATGCTTATTTGTAGCAGTGCCCACCTTCCTTTTTTGTTTTCTGGTGGATGATATAGTAACTGACCCAACCTGGCAAGAGTACAAGCAGAGCGAGGAGAGAAGCACACAGGGGGAGGAAGGCAGAGCACCCCAAAAGGCAGGAAGAATCAGTGTGGTGGCCGCAGACAGAAGGCACGCAACCGTTCCCCGGAACACCAACACGAAGGAGGTTGCCAGTACAACTGTTAGGTCTTCCCGAGTCTGGTTGTCTTTTAAAGACTCTGCAGATAACCCCCATAAAGGCCATTTGCACCACCTGCCAGGCCAGCATCAGCAGGGGTGGCAAAACGACCAGCCTGACCATCACCAGCATGATCAGGCACATGGCAGCAAAGCACCCGACTTTGTGGGGCGAACCCCAGGGTCCACGACCAGTGTCAGCGGGTGTCACCACTGCTTCTTCCGCTGTGTTCCGAATTTCCCAGGATATTCTATTTCATTTGCCAACTAAACATCAGTTTGGCATAATTGACTATAGACTATTTTTATAACTATAAGGACTGTTGAGTGATTTTTACCATTGGAATTTTTATCTGTATTTTTATTGTTATTTTTATTCTATTATCTACTGTGGTTATTTATTCCTTCGTATATCCCCTGCCTGTCAGCACCCACACTCTCCTATTTGTGTGATTGAAATATTATTGGATACACTATAAATATCTTCATCATATGTTGGTGGATTCATTTCAAACACATCCACTCCCTCCTTTTCCTTCCCCACCCATTTTTTTCCCAGGAATAATTCTACCCATCCTAGCACAATAGATTTATTTATTTTAATTTAATTAGCCACTTTTGCAGATTCTCACACAAGATCTGCTTGTCTATCTACAGCTTTTTCCCCCCATACCACATCCCCCTACCTTTCTTTGTGGACCTCATCTGTGGGGTGCTGTGGAACACATATCTTTCATAAATTAACTGTGGTTTATCACATCTTTGGGAAGCTGAGTTAAATTTCCCTAACCACACACAGACCTGATTACTGCCACACCTGTTCTCAATCAAGAAATCACTTAAATAAGATCTGCCTGACAAAGTGAAGTAGACCAAAAAATTCTCAAAAGCTAGACATCATGCTGCGATCCAATTAAATTCAGGAACAAATGAGAAACAAAGTTATTGAGATCTATTAGTCTGAAAAAGGTTGTAAAGCCATTTCTAAAGCTTTGGGACTCAAGCAAACCACAGTGAGAGCCATTATCCACAAATGGCAAAAACATGGAGCAGTGGTGAATCTTCCCAGGAATGGCCAAGCAGCCAAAATTATCCCAAGAGCGCAGCGACGACTCATCCAAGAGGTCACAAAAGACCCCCGAAACAACATCCAAAGAACTGCAGACTTCACTTGCCTCAGTTAAGGTCAATGTTCATGACTCCACCATAAGAAAGAGACTGGGCAAAAATGGCACGCATGGCAGAGTTCCAAGATGAAACCTACTGCTGAGCAAAAAGAACATAAATGGCTCCTCTCAGTTTGGCCAGAAAATATCTCCATGATAACCAAGACTTTTGGGAGAATACTCTGAGGACTGACAAGACAAAAGTTGAACTTTTTGGAAGGTGTATGTTCCATTACATCTGGCGTAGAAGTAACACAGCATTTCAGAAAAGGAACATCATACCAACAGTAAAATATTGTGGTGGTAGTATGATTCTCTGGAGCTGTTTTGCTGACTCAGGACCTGGAAAACATGCTGTGGTAAATGAAACTATGAATTCTGCTGTCTAAAAAAAATCCTGATGGAGAATGTCTGGCAATCTGTTAGTGATTAGTGATGAGTGAGTACTAAAATGCTCGGATACTTGTTGTTCGAGTCGAGCAAATTGGAATGCTCGATCCGAGCAACGAGCCCAATTTAAGTCTATGGGAAACGTGAGCATTTTTATGGCGGCTCCCCGGGGGTCTGCAGAGGGCCTAAAAATAACCGAAATCAATGGGAACAGTGCTCAAAAGACATGGGGACAGCAGGGGGAAGACTCCTGGAAGCATCTCTGACTTCCAGGTCAATGCTGTCAACAATGTTTTCAGAGCATTATGCCACTTCTTACGGACTCACAATAAAACATATATAAACAAAACCAAAATGGATTTTCCTGGGAAATATGTTAAGGAACATCCTTTCCAGGGTAATGACTTGTATATGAGGCAAAATAAATAACCAAAAACAAAATTGCTCCTCCACACCTTGGGCTATGTTCACACGTAGCATTTTTGATGGGTTTTTGCACTTTTGCATTGCTTTCAAGAGTGAAAAATACATTCACGAGTAGATGTAATTTTAACATTTTACTACCTTATCTGGCCATGTGGTGTGTGACACATCATCAGACACATCCTGTTTCATTTATGAAGGAGGGACTCTGGAAGTCACAAAGTCTTTTTTTATAGGGCAATCAGGCAACCCTTACTATTCTTAAAGGGCCAACAGTCAGCCCTCGCTGTTAGAGAGCCATCAGACGGCTATGCTTTACTGTTCCCATTATTAACAAATGTGTCTCATATACTGTTATTGCATATGCAGTGACTGCAAGGGCTGACAAAAATTTGTACACACCCTAATAACCCATTCAAGAGACATAGAGGGGGGCCTCAGTAAAAAAAAAAAAAGTTCCCATTATAAAGGAGCAAGTCTCTTATAGTGGTAATGCCCATGCAGTGACTGCAAGGGCTGCCTAAATTTGGGAAATACCCCAATACCAACTTCAAGACACATAGAGATGTGCCTCAGTAATGACATGTTCCCATTCGAAAGGAGCGATTCTGCTATACAGGTAGAAGATATGGAGTGAGTACAACGGCTGCAAAAATTTAGGACAAACACTAATACCAATTTAAAAACACATAGAGGTGGGCCTCAGAAATGGCATGTATGTTCCCATTAGAAAGGAGCAGTTCTGCTATACAGTTGTAGGATATGCAGTGAGTACAATGACTGCTAAAATTAGGGAAAAACCCCAATACCAACTTAAAGCCACACAGAGGTGGGCCTCAGTAATGACCTGTTCCCATTAAAAAGGAGCGGTTCTGCTATAGAGTTATACGGTATGCAGTGAGTACAATGGCTGCCAATTTTGGGAAAAACCACAATACCAATTTAAAGACACATAGAAGTGGGCCTCAGTGACATCCTGTATGTTCCCATTAGAAAGGAGCGGTTTTGCTATACAGTCATAGGGTATGCAGTGAGTACAACGGCTGCCAAAATGTAGGAAAAATCCCCAATACCAATTTAAAGATACATAAGAATGGGCCTCAGTAATGGCATGTTCTCATTAGAAAGGAGCAGCTCTGCTATACAGTTATAGAGTATGCAGTGAGTACAATGGCTGCCAATTAGTGATGAGCGAGAAAAGAGCCCAATGTACGTCTATGGGAAACTCGAGTATTTTTCAGGCGGTCTGCAGAGGGCCTAAAAATTGTCCAAATCGATGGGAAGAGTGCTTAAATGACATGGGGACAGCATGGGGAAGACCCCTGGAAGCATTTCTGACTCCCAGATCACTTCTGTCAACAACGCTGTCAGAGGTATTACGCCACTTTTACGTACTCACAATAAAACATACCAAAGCGAAACCAAAATGGATTTTCCTGGAAAATATGTTAAGGAACATCCTTTCCAGGGTAATGACTTGTATATAAAGCAAAATGCATCCTCTTTGATTGTGAGCAGATAGCATTTCAGAAGACAGAGAAGAGGGATGGTGAGTGACGCTAATTATGGCGTCATTGCCGCTCACCATCTTGGTGGAGTCCTCAAAGTTTTGGAGGATGGTACATATGTCTGACATCCATGTCCACTCCTGAGGTCTTATGTGTGGAGTCTGTACTGAATACTGACGGCCTTGTTGATGCTGGTACTCAACAACTGCCCTCTTCTGCTTACAAATCCTTCCCAACATCTGCAGTGTAGAGTTCAAACGTGTGGGGACATCACACACCAGAATGTGAGCCAGTAGCAGCAAACGCTACTGAAACAGCTCCGGCAGCTCCGGGTAGCTAAATTACGGCTGCCGAAATTTAGGAAAAAACCCAACACCAATTTAAAGACACAAAGAGGTGGGCTTCAATGACGCCATGTATGTTCCCATTAGAAAGGAGCAGTTCTGCTTTACAGTTATAGGATAGGCAGTGAGTACAACGGCTGCCAAAACGTAGGAAAAATTCCCACTACCAATTTATAGACACATAGAGATGGGTATTAGTAATGACATGTTCCCATTAGAAAGGAGCATTTCTGCTATACACCTATAAGGTATGCAGTGAGTACAACAGCTGCCAAAATTTAGGAAAAACCCCAATGCCACATTAAAGATACATAAAGGTGGGCATCAATAACAACATGTTCCCATTAGAAAGGAGCGGTTTTGCTTTACAGTTATAGTGTATGGAGTGAGTACAATGGCTGCCAAAATTTGGGAAAAACCCTAATACCAATTTAAAGACACATAGAGGTGGGCCACAGTAACGACATGTTCCTATTAGAAAAGAGCAGTTCTGCTATACTGTTCTTGAGTATGCAGTGTCTGCAAAGGCCGCCAAAAATTTGGATGCACTCCAGTGCCCCTTGGAAGAGACGTATAGGAGGGCCTCATGGACATTTTTTCCCATTATTAGGAAGTGGGTTTCCCATACTGTTATTGCCTATACAGTGATTGCAAGGGCTTCCAAAAATTTGGAGGCACTCCAATGCCCCTTGCAAGAGGCATAGAGGAGGGCCTCATGAAAAAAATGTTCCCATTATTAGGAAGTGGGTCTCCCATACTGTTATTGCCTATGCAGTGAATGCAATGGTGATATGTTGATATGGTAGATATGGTGGTGATATGGTGCTGGAGGATGAGGAGAAGGAGAAGGAGGACAAGAGCAAATAGACAAAATCAGGAAGCGTATACCCATGTTGGGGTGTGAAGACAAAGATGCATGGGAATAGAGTTAAACCTCTCAAAAGAAAAGACACTGTATTTGAGTTTATGTTACGCTACTATCATTCGGTGGTGTTGAGAGCACTGGCCCAATCCAGCCCTTGTTTATTTTTCTAAGAGTCAGCCTGTCAGCTTTTTCAGTTGACAGGTGGATGCGCCTATTAGTTATAAATTCCCCAGCAGCACTAAAAATCCGCTCTGATAAAATGCTAGCCAGGACCTGACCTGAATTCCGAAGGCCGTGTTGACGCTGGTAGTTAACAACTGATCTCTGCTGCTCACAAATCCTTCCCAACATCTGCAACGTTGAGTTCCAACACGTGGTACCATCGCACACCAGTTTGTGAGCTGGAAACTGCAAATTCTGCTGAAGCATGGCAAGGGTGGCGGAATCTGTATCTGACTTTCTAAAACGGGCACACACATGACGTACTTTGACAAGCAGATCCGGCATTTCCAGGTTGGTTTTGAGAAACCGCTGAACCATAAGGTTTAGCACATGGGCCATGCATGGTACATGTGTGAGCTCGCTTCACTTCAGAGCCGCCACCAGGATCCGGCCATTGTCTCACTCGACCATGCCTGGCTGCAGGTTCAGCGGTGTCAGCCACAGATCTTCCTGCTCTTTCACAGCTGTCCACAACTCTTCAGCATTGTGTGGTTTGTCACCTAAGCACATTAGCTTCAGAACAACCTGTTGCCACTTGGCCGAGGTAGTGCTGCAGTGCTTCCAGCTTGAGACAGATGTGGTCATTTCGGAGAAGAGGAGGAGGTGCAGGAGCTGTAGAATGTGGGGGCCAACCTGATTTACCCAGGATCCGCAATCCTTGGCCTCGGGAGTACGAGTTCGGCACCAAGGTCTGACTGGGTCCTGGCTTCCACTATATTAACCCAATGTGTGCTGTCAGAGAGATGTACCATCCCTACCCACAAGCACTTGTCCACGTGTCCTTGGTTAGATGAAGTTTCCCAGTAACTGCATTGTTGAAGGTACAGCTAATTTTGTGGGACACATGCTTGTGTAATGCGGGGATGGCACACCGGGAGAAATAGTGGCGGATGGGGACCGAGTACCGAGAGACGGCCGTTGCCATCAGGTTGCAGAAAGCTTCCATCTCCATGAGCTAAAAAGGCAACATTTCGAGCGCAAGCATTCGCAAAATGTGTGAATTTTGTGTTGTGGCCTGTGGGACGTTGTCTGCGTATTTGCGCTTGCATTCCAAGGACTTGCGTAGGGACAACTGAATGCTGCGCTGGGACGTGGTTACTGATGGTGCTAAAACGATAGGTGCAAGGCGGGAGGCATCTTCGCATGCGTCATGGACAAGGGATTGGTGTGCATGCACAACAGCGGAACAAGCAGTAGTGTCACCCGCAGACAAGGTTCTGTACCCTGGCCTTCGGCCCACCTAGTCGGGTGATTTGCTGTCAAATACCTGACCATGCTAGTGGTGGTCAGGCTGCTTATTTTGCTGATGCTGACCTGGCAGATGGTGCAAATGGCCTTTATGGGGGTTATTTGCAGAGTCTTTAAAAAACAACCAGACTCGGGAAGACCTAACAGTTGTACTGGCAACTTCCGTTGTGTTGCTGTTACGGGGAATGCTTGCCCGCCGTGTGTATGTGGCCACCACACTCCTCCTTCCTTTCTGCAAAATTTACTTTAATCTGAAAACATCACCTTGGACCACTGAGCAACAGTCCATGTCTTTTTCTCCTTGGCCAAGGTAACACGCTTCTGGCGTTGTCTATTGGTCATTAGAGGCTCGACACAAGGAATGCGACACTAGTAGCCTATATCCTGGATACGTCTGTGTGTCGTCGCTCTTGAAGCAATGACTCCAGCAGCAGTCCACTCCTTGTGAATTTTCCCCAATTTTTTTAATGGCCTTTTCTTAATAATCCTTTCAAGGCTGCGGTTATCCCAGTTGCTTGTGCACCTTTTTTCTACCACACTTTTCCCTTCCACTCAACTTTTCATTAATATGCTTGGATACAGCACTCTGTGAACAGCCAGCTTCTTTAGCAATGACCTTTTGTGGCTTACCCTCCTTGAGGAGTGTGCTAATAACTGCCTTCTGGATATCTGTCAAGTCAGCTGTCTTCCCCATCATTATGCAGCCTACTGAAACAGACTAAGGGACCTTTTTAAATGCGTAGGAAGCCTTTGCAGGTGTTTTCTGTTAATTATTCTAATGTAGTGAGATAATGACTTTTGTGTTTTCACTTGTTGTAAGCCATAATTATCGACATTAACAGAAATAAACTCTTGAAATAGATCACTCTGTTTGTAATGACTCTATATAATGAGTTTCACTTTTTGTATCGAACTGAAATAAATTAACTTTTTGATGATCTAATTTTGTGAGAAGCATCTGTACATACATATAACACAAAAAAAATACACAGATTAAGTAGCTATAAATCCTGGAGAATGCATTCAATTCATTATTTGGTGTGAAATGCTAACAGTAAGAAATGCAGGCAAGAAAACCCTAATCCAAAAAAAATTAGCATCATTTTTCTATTTAAATTATATGAGGAATGAGGTGATAGAATGAGTCAGATGAGGGACTAGAACTGATGAGTAAAATATTTTTAACCCATTATTAAAAGAATCCTGGAAAATAGTAGTCTGCAGGCTGATATTTTTCTGGATTTGTGCAAATCAAATTCCTGACATACTAATTTTTAATCCTTAAAAGTAAGAAAATTACTAGGGGGACACTAATCATATTTAAGGGGGTGTCCACAACTGAATTCTTATCTTAACCCCAGAAATTGTTATGTCACGCGATCCCTGCGGCCAATCAGCGCTGGCTTCACTCTCCCCTCCTTTGGACAAATCAAAACATCCAGAGGAAGTGAGTGAGCAGCCACAGCACTCACTTCATCTAGATGTCAAATATATTCATAGAAGAGAAGAATGAACCGAGCACTGATCAGCCGTAGGGATCACGTGACATAACAATGTCTCGATCCCCAGGATAGCTAGTTCAGATATCATTAAATATGTTGAGGTATTTAGCAATGATATCAGAGAAAAATTTTGAATAATTTCAGTGCACAATTTGGCAAGGTATTATCAAGACTGTGGTCACTCAGAAAAGACCTAGGCAAATCAACAAAATGTGAGTGAGGAATTCTTGGGCCTAAATGGTTATCATTGCCAATTTTGGAGCATCTTGCCTGTATTGTTGCTCCCTTACATGACCTTAGAAAAGATAAGAAACCAGTCATGGTGAAACTTAAACCAGCCTATGTAGATTATGCCACACCATTCAATAATCCCGTGAGTAGGATAAGTGTCACTTTCTCTCATTAAGGTCTCTTCGTGGCATTGCCCATGTGGTATGCAGGCTAATCTCTGGCTATCATTGTGTCCAAGACAAAAGTGAGACTCATTGCTAAAGATGGATAGATCTCCATTCCATTGCTGTCTTACTCTTCACCACGATAGCCTTTGAGAGCAGCAGCATGACTTTAATGAAGAAGTTTTAACAAGAGAACGTCACATTGGTCCTAGTACCAAGATTTTCGTGTGGGGTGGCATAATGTATGGTAGCTGAACTTCTCTAGTTTTCATTACAGGTACACTGACAGCTCAGCATTACATTGATTTTTCAGGGAACTAGTGGTACGGTCATTTCTCTAAAGTGTCATAGGAGTCATTCTTTAACATGACAACACTAGCTACATGTTGTTGGTACTACAATCAGCAGCCTTTAATATCTAATTATGCTACCATGGTCTGCAGCATCTCTGGACTTTTGTCCTATTGAGAACATCTGAGACGTCATTGGTCAGAAATTGCTAAGAGAGTTGCCAGCAGTGGATCTTGATGATTTTTGTGTCCAACTGCATGCTGCCTGGCAGAACATTCCTCAGACAACCATTAATAACCTCATTGATAGCGTGTCAAGGCATCGAAGTGTTTTTCTGCACGTGGTGCTCACAAAAATACTGGATAAATCAAGGTGTTACAAAAATTTGTTTCCATTCTTTTTCATCGTTTACATAAAATCAACATGTCTATCACTCTTGTATTGCAATTTCAATATTGAAGAGTTTATATTGAGCTTTAGCTGGGTAGAGAACAGTGAATGGTTAATACATTTTCCAAAGGCAGGTGATATGCATTTGAGCATTTACTTAATGTTGTTATGCTTTATGTTATCATTC
Source organism: Phyllobates terribilis (assembly GCF_046119375.1). NCBI lineage: Eukaryota > Metazoa > Chordata > Amphibia > Anura > Dendrobatidae > Phyllobates > Phyllobates terribilis. The sequence goes on along the minus strand of NW_027362764.1, from coordinate 524,489,326 downwards.
ATGAATTTTATTTTATACATATATTCATTAGGGCTGCTTATTCTATTAAGCATTTTTTTATTATCTGATTAACTGAAAAAAATAACACTTTTTAATCTAACCAATTACAAATGCTTTGTTTCTTCATTTCACATAGTGTAACTGTAAAATTTATCTATAAATAATTGTTTTCTCTTCCATTATCCACCTTTTTATTTTTAAGTTTTTCTGACTTTGCTGTTGTTAAAAATACAAGCTAGGCAATGGACTTGTATTACACAGCAGGCCCAAGGTGGAGTATATAAAGCAACTTAAAAGTAAGCAATGCATGAATTCAGTGAAATTCTATTGTGATTACTAATAGCATCTTCAAGTTTTTAATAACATGGTTAATGCTCTAAAACTAAATGTAGGAGTTAATGAAGGATAATGTGTAATACCGGTAGAATCGTAACACAATTGCTATATACATAGTCAAACAAGATAGTGTGCATATGTGTATTAATATACTCCACAGGTAGAAATTACAAGTGAGAATGAAAGTTAATGATTCAGATGATTAGCATTGGTTTAGAGATACAGTGCTAGTGTTCTAGTTACAATATAGTACATGTTTCAGGAGGTGGTATTTTCTTGAATTGGGTTAAACAGGATTAAATTAATATTCAGGTTCTTGGTAAGATACAGTGTTATCTAAGATTTTGGGCAAATGCACATGTTGTGGACTTGATGCAGCTTTTCTGCTGTGTGTCCACAGCTCTTCTATTGTTAGGCTATAGTCCCATGTTTTATCTCCGCTGTGAACTGCCCATAGCGGAGATTTGCAGAGACATCCACAATAGTGTTGAGCCACCCCCGTAGTGTTCGGGTTCGGTTCGGTTCGTCGAACACCGGGATGTTCGAGGAACTGTTCGTCGAACTGTTCGTCGAACACCTTAGAACACCGTCGAACACCGTTAAAACCAATGGCAGGCAAACAAAAACACATAGAAACACATAGAAAACACCTGCAAAGGTGTCCAAAAGCTGACAAACTGCTCAGAAGACACTCTCTTTAAAAAAGCCGGCCGGCAAATTCAGCAGCGGCATACACCGGTACCCGACAATTTAGACAAGAAGGAATAGAGCATCACACATAGATTAGATAGATAGAAACATGTCAGTCACACATATAAGAAGCACAGTGACAGTGTTGGTTACTGCACTTGTCATTTAGTGTAAAGGATTTATTAAAAAAAATATTAGTGTTTTCATGCACCGTCTCTTTAAAAAAGCCGGCCGGCAATTCAGCATCTGTACCCGACAATTTAGAACAGAAAGAATAGAGCTTCACACATAGATTAGATAGATAGAAACATGTCAGTCACATATATAATAAGTACAGTGATAGTGTTGCTTACTGTACTTGTCATTTAGTGTAAAGGATTTATTTAAAAAAATAATAGTGTTTTCATGCACTGTCTCTTTAAAAAAGCCGGCCGGCAATTCAGCAGGGGAACCCGACAATTTAGAACAGAAAGATAGAGCATCACACATAGATTAGATAGATAGAAACATGTCAGTCACATATATATGAAGTACAGTGATAGTGTTGGTTACTGTACTTGTCATTTAGTATTAAAATAAAGGATTTATTATTAAAAAAATTGGCGTGGGGTTCCCCTTAATTTTAGGCTCTAGCGGAGGTTAAGCAGACGGCTGGGGCAGATGTTTGAAGCCTGGGAAGGGGGTAATACCCACGGAGCTTCCCAGGCTACTAATATCAGCCCCCAGCTGAATACATAGCCTTTACTAGCTATTAAAATGGGGGACCCCCGAAAAAAAATGACGTGGGGTCCCCCCTAATTTAATAGCTAGCAAAGGCTAGGCAGACAGCTGGGGGCTGATATTAATAGCCCAGGAAGGGAGCCATGAATATTGGCCCCCTCCCAGGCTAGAAACACCAGCCGTCAGCCGCCCCAGAAATGGCGCATTCATAGGATGCGCCAATTCTGGCACTTAGCCTCGCTCTTCCACGCTGCCCTGGTGCGGTGGCAGGGGGTAATAGGGTTGGGGTTGATGACAGCTTATAATGCCAGCTGACATCAAGCCCAGGTTAGTAATGGAGAGGCGTCTATAAGACACCCCCATTACTAACCCCATAGTCAAAGTTAAAAAAAACACAAACACCCAGAATAAAGTCCTTTAATTGAAATAAAGACACAATCCTTTATTGTTCTAAATTAAACCATACTTACCATCACGCCCATTCCAGCTGAAGCCAACGATCTCCTGCAATAAAAGAAAAATAATAAAGCAACCTCATCCTTACCTTTCCATGGTTCCCACGACAGCTTCAGCTCTGCTACATCGAGATGACAGGCTGGACCGCAGCAGAACGCTGCCATCCAGCCTGTCATCCCGCAGACACTGAGAAGCGCAGGCTTGCTTGCGCTGCTCAGCGTCTCTCTGTGACGACATCCAGATGAGCCGAGTTCATGTCCAATGAACTCGGCTCACCTCATGCACGTCACTGACAGCGTGGGAAAATTCTCACGCTGAAGCGCTGATTGCAGGAGAATTTTCCCACGCTGTCAGTGACGTGCAGGAGGTGAGCTGAGTTCATTGGACATGAGCTCACCTCATGCACATCACTGACAGCGTGGGAGAATTCTCCTGCACTCAGCACTTCAGCGTGAGAATTTTCCCACGCTGTCAGTGACGTGCATGAGGTGAGCCGAGTTCATTTGACATGACCTCGGCTCATCTGGATGCCGTCACAGCGAGACAGTGAGGAGCGCAAGCATGCCTGCGCTTCTCAGTGTCTGCGGGATGACAGACTGGATGGCAGCATTCTGCTGCGGTCCAGCCAGTCATCTCGATGTAGCAGAGCTGAAGCTGTCTTGGGAACCATGGAAAGGTAAGGATGAGGTTGGTTTATTATTTTTCTTTTATTGCAGGAGATCGTTGGCTTCAGCTGGAATGGGTGTGATGGTAAGTATGGTTTAATTTAGAACAATAAAGAATTGTGTCTTTATTTCAATTAAAGGACTTTATTCTGGGTGTTGTGTTTTTTTTAAATACTTTACTAGAAATTCATGGCGGTCATGTCTAATACTGGCGTGATCCCATGAATTTTGGGCTTGGGGCCAGCTGATAATGCCAAGCTGGCCCTAACCCCTTTATTACCCAGTGAGCCACCGCACCAGGGCCCTGGATGAGTTGGGTAGAGCGCCAGAAGATGGCGCTTCTATGAACGCGCCATTTTCCGGGGTGGCTGCGGACTGCAATTTGTAGCGGGGGGGGGGGCCAGAAAGCTTGGGCCTCCCTGCGCTGCAGATTCCAGCCCCCAGCTGCCTAGTTGTACCTGGCTGGACACAAAAATAGGGCGAAGCCCCACGTACTTTTTTTTTAATTATTTCATGAAATTCATGAAATAATTAAGAAAAAAAGGCCTTCCCTATATTGTTGTGTCCGGCCAGGTACAAATAGGCAGCTGGTGTTTGGGGGCAGCCCGTTCCTGCCTGCTGTACCTGGCTGGACACAAATATAGTGCGAAGCCCCACTTCAATTTTTTTTAATTATTTCATGAAATTCATGAAATAATTAAGAAAAAAAGGGCTTCCCTATATTGTTGTGTCCGGCCAGGTACAAATAGGCAGCTGGTGGATGGGGGCAGCCCGTTCCTGCCTGCTGTACCTGGCTGGACACAAATATTGTGCGAAGCCCCACTTCAATTTTTTTTAATTATTTCAGGAAATTCATGAAATAATTTAAAAAAAATTGACGTGGGGCTTCGCACTATATTTGTGTCCAGCCAGGTACAGCAGGCAGGAACGGGCTGCCCCCAACCACCAGCTGCCTATTTGTACCTGGCCGGACACAACAATATAGGGAAGCCCTTTTTTTCTTAATTATTTCATGAAATAATTTAAAGAAAATTGACGTGGGGCTTCGCCCTGTTTTTGTGTCCAGCCAGGTACAACTAGGCAGCTGGGGGCTGGAATCCGCAGCGCAGGGAGGCCCAAGCTTTCTGGGCCACCCCCGCTGCAAATTGCAGTCCGCAGCCACCCCGGAAAATGGCGCGTTCATAGAAGCGCCATCTTCTGGCGCTGTACCCAACTCATCCAGGGCCCTGATGCGGTGGCTCACTGGGTAATAAAGGGGTTAGGGCCAGCTTGGCATTATCAGCTGGCCCTAAGCCTGAAATTCATGGGGTCACGCCAATATTAGACATGACCGCCATGAATTTCTAGTAAAGTATTTAAAAAAAACACAACACCCAGAAAAAAGTCCTTTAATTGAAATAAACACACAATTCTTTATTGTTCTAAATTAAACCATACTTACCATCACACCCATTCCAGCTGAAGCCAACGATCTCCTGAAATAAAAGAAAAATAATAAAGCAACATCATCCTTACCTTTCCATGGTTCCCATGACAGCTTCAGCTCTGCTACATCGAGATGACAGGCTGGACCGCAGCAGAACGCTGCCATCCAGCCTGTCATCCCGCAGACACTGAGAAGCGCAGGCTTGCTTGCGCTCCACAGTGTCTCTCTGTGAGGGCATCCAGATGAGCCGAGTTAATGTCCAATGAACTCGGCTCACCTCATGCACGTCACTGACAGCGTGGGAAAATTCTCCTGCACTCAGCGCTTCAGCGTGGGAGAATTCTCACACTGAAGCGCTGAGTGCAGGAGAATTCTCCCACGCTGTCAGTGACGTGCAGGAGGTGAGCTGAGTTCATTGGACATGAGCTCACCTTATGCACGTCACTGACAGCGTGGGAAAATTCTCCTGCACTCAGCGCTTCAGCGTGGGAGAATTCTCACGCTGAAGCGCTGAGTGCAGGAGAATTCTCCCACGCTGTCAGTGACGTGCAGGAGGTGAGCTGAGTTCATTGGACATGAGCTCACCTTATGCACGTCACTGACAGCGTGGGAGAATTCTTCTGCACTCACCGCTTCAGCTTGAGAATTTTCCCACAATGTCAGTGACGTGCATGAGGTGAGCCGAGTTCATTGGACATGAACTCGGCTCATCTGGATGTCGTCACGGAGAGACGCTGAGCAGCGCAAGCAAGCCTGCGCTTCTCAGTGTCTGCGGGATGAGAGGCTGGATGGCAGCGTTCTGCTGCGGTCCAGCCTGTCATCTCGATGTAGCAGAGCTGAAGCTGTCGTGGGAACCATGGAAAGGTAAGGATGAGGTTGCTTTATTATTTTTCTTTTATTGCAGGAGATCGTTGGCTTCAGCTGGAATGGGCGTGACGGTAAGTATGGTTTAATTTAGAACAATAAAGGATTGTGTCTTTATTTCAATTAAAGGACTTTATTCTGGGTGTTTGTGTTTTTTTTAACTTTGACTATGGGGTTAGTAATGGGGGTGTCTTATAGACGCCTCTCCATTACTAACCTGGGCTTGATGTCAGCTGGCATTATAAGCTGACATCAACCCCAACCCTATTACCCCCTGCCACCGCACCAGGGCAGCGTGGAAGAGCGAGGCTAAGTGCCAGAATTGGCGCATCCTATGAATGCGCCATTTCTGGGGCGGCTGACGGCTGGTGTTTCTAGCCTGGGAGGGGGCCAATATTCATGGCTCCCTTCCTGGGCTATTAATATCAGCCCCCAGCTGTCTGCCTAGCCTTTGCTAGCTATTAAATTAGGGGGGACCCCACGTCATTTTTTTTGGGGGTCCCCCATTTTAATAGCTAGTAAAGGCTATGTATTCAGCTGGGGGCTGATATTAGTAGCCTGGGAAGCTCCGTGGGTATTACCCCCTTCCCAGGCTTCAAACATCTGCCCCAGCCGTCTGCTTAACCTCCGCTAGAGCCTAAAATTAAGGGGAACCCCACGCCAATTTTTTTAATAATAAATCCTTTATTTTAATACTAAATGACAAGTACAGTAACCAACACTATCACTGTACTTCATATATATGTGACTGACATGTTTCTATTTATCTAATCTATGTGTGAAGCTCTATTCTGTCTGTTATAAATTGTCGGGTACCGCTGCTGAATTGCCGGCCGGCTTTTTTAAAGAGACGGTGCATGAAAACACTATTATTTTTTTTGATAAATCCTTTACGCTAAATGACAAGTACAGTAAGCAGCACTGTCACTCTACTTCGTATATATGTGGCTGACATGTTTATATCTATCTAATCTATGTGTGAAGCTCTATTCTTTCGGTTCTAATTTGTCGGGTACAGGTGTATGCCGCTGCTGAATTGTCGGCTTTTCATGTTTCACTGTTGGCACTGTTCCCATCGATTTGGGCAATCACTGTAATGCCACAACCACCATGGCTGTGGCATTACAGTGAGTGGCAGACAATCCCTGCATGATTGGTGCTCTAAATAGCGCCAGACATGCAGGACACGCTTTTGGTGCACGAACAGTTATCGAACATAACCTCGAACAGCCGAATTTTTTGCAAATCGTTCGGGTTCGTCGAACAACTCGAACACCGCCCAAAACAGCTCGAATTTGAGATTGGCGAACAGTTCTAGTCGAACACCGCTCATCTCTAATCCACAACGGTATTTACTGATGCAGATATTATTATGAAGAAGGAGCAGGATAACATTTCACCCGTTCTGGATAGAGTGAACTTTGCTCTGACATCCACAGCATAAATTGTGGATCCCAAATCTGTATCTCCTATTAATTTATGCTGTGTATATGTAACATACCTGGCGGCGTCCTTGCATAGTGGTCCATCTCCCACTGTGCAAGAGCGCGCACTTGATCTCCTGTCCAGAATGTCTCTCTGGCTTCCCTCCTTGCTGTCTGTTTGTCTGTTTTGGCTGCATAGGGCGACGCCCGCTGAACTTCCTGTTTCTTGTACCTGCTGCGGACACGCCCCTGTTGCACCTTCAGCCTATTGCTGTCCATCTTTGGGTATTTATACCACCTTCTTCCTCAAGATGGCGCCTGAGCATAGTGTTTCTTTCAGTGTGTGCTTGCACTCTGAAGGTGCCAGGTCCCGTTCTGTGTTCTCTTGTCTGCCTATCCTGGAGGCTGTATTTCCAGGCCTGTCTGAACACGCTCCTAGCCTGTTCCTCCTGCCTTCTAGGGGCCGATTACCTAGACCCGTTCCTGTATCTTGTCTGACCTGTCTGAACACGCTCCTAGCCTGTTCCTCCTGCCTTCTAGGGGCCGATTACCTAGACCCGTTCCTGTATCTTGTCTGACCTGTCTGAACACGCTCCTAGCCTGTTCCTCCCGCCTTCTAGGGGCTGATTACCTAGACCCGCTCCTGTATCTTGTCTGTCCTCTCTGAACACGCACCTTGCCTGTTCGTCCTGCCTCTCTGGGGGCCGTATTCCCAGACCCGCTCCTGTATTCCGCTGCAGTGTCGGTCTCCTCCGTACACTCAGTTCCAGTCTGAACTCTCTCCTATCCTTTACCTGTTTTGCCTCTATGTCCGTTCCCTTCCTTTTTCTGCAGAGTCTGAACTCGTACCTAACTCCTGCTTGTTGTCTCTGTACTCCCGTTTGTGAGTTTGTGGTCCACTCGCTACTTCTCTGCTAGTACCCTGTGGGTGTCTGGCTCTGCCTTTCCCTTCCTGTCTGTTCTGTGTGAACAGAGCCCTGTCCCCCCTACTCAGCCTAGTCTGCTCTGACTCCTTTGCTCACCGCTCCGGCGGTTCTAGTCTGCTCTGACTCCTTTGCTCACCGCTCCGGCGGTTCTAGTCTGCTCTGACTCCTTTGCTCACCGCTCCGGCGGTTCTAGCCTGCTCTGACTCCTTGCTCACTGCTCCGCAGCCTTGCTCCGCTCTGTCCCTTTTGCTCACTGCTCCGGCAGTCCTGTCCTGCCCTGCTTCTGCCCGCTGCTCCGGCAGTCCTGTCCTGCCCTGCTTCTGCCCGCTGCTCTGGCAGTCCTGTCCTGCCCTGCTTCTGCCCGCTGCTCCGGCAGTCCTGTCCTGCCCTGCTTCTGCCCGCTGCTCCGGCAGTCCTGTCCTGCCCTGCTTCTGCCCGCTGCTCCGGCAGTCCTGTCCTGCCCTGCTTCTGCCCGCTGCTCCGGCAGTCCTGTCCTGCCCTGCTTGTGCTCGCTGCTCCTGCAGCCCCGTCCTGCTCTGTTCTTGCCCACCGCTTCGGGCGTTCCCTCTCTGCTGTGGTTGTCTACCGCATCTGCGGTTCTGTGACCCAGTCTGTACTGGGTCTTAACCTTTCTGTGCTCCAGCCCGTCCTTTCGGCCAGTACCTCCCTGCCTGCATACTCGCCTGTATCCACCCATCTGCATACCTGCCGTGTTTGCTTATATCCACCAGTCTGTGCCAGCCTAACCTGCCTGTTCCTGAGTCCCAGTGTGTACTGGGTCCTATCCCGCCTGTGTTCCTACCTGCTAGTGCCTCCCTGTCTGCACTCTAGCTGCGCTTGCCTTTACCCGCCTGCCTGCATACCAGTCGTGCCTGCCTATACCCTCCAGTCTGTGCGCCAGCCTAACCAGCCTGATCCAGTAATCCCTGTGTGGGTCAACCCCCGTGTCCGGAGTTTGACCTGGAGTAGCACCTGGTCCCTCTGCCCGGTTTCTCCCTGGTGCACTGGCGTCGTATGCCGTCGTGCCATCTTGGTCGGATCGGCCAGATACTTAGTCACGCCCCTCCAGGCACTCTCCGGTTCATGGTCCAGTGGAACCACAACACCCGCACACGCCAGTCAGTCCGGGCGTGTGCATAACAGTATATACTGCATTTATGAGCATGTGATTGAGATTTAAGAAATTTGATGCTCCTTTGTGACACTGAAATGCAGCAGATTTTTTTCAAGTGAATAATGAATAATATACTGTTACTGAGTAAACAACACTGTACAAAAAAAACAATGTAACTACCGTACAGTGTCCATTTAGTATCAGAAAACAGTTATACGTGTGCAGACCTTATAAATGACTACTGTAAAGTTATGTATGTCTTGTGGTTCACGGCCCACTTTTCCGATCTTTTCCACCTGGCCCAAACCACAATAACGATTTCTTCCAGCTACAGGGTAATGTTTGTCAGAGTCTGTAGGATCAAAAAGTCTAACTCGGACAGACTTAGCGCTAGCCACTCCATCTGGCAGATTCCAGAGGAAACCCAACCTTTGCACTTTAACCCCTAGACTGGGACCTGGTCTTACAATGTGGTCCAGTGGATTGCTTCCACAGAAGGGCTGCTGGCCAGAGGAGTGAATCAAAGGCGAGACAAATCAAGGTAGTTGGGTCAGAATAAGGAGAGCAGTCAAGGGATATAACCGGAAGACAAAGAATAGATAGGAAACAAGCTACAGTAAGAGAACAGGAATTCAACAAGGAAAGCAGGAGCAGATAGCACAAGACAGAACCAGTGAAGAACTTTTACTGGCAGTGAGAGTCAGACGTTCAGTGGTTTAAACAGATGACAGTCTTGTCCAGGACTCAGAAAAATGAGCCAGAAATTAACCCCATAGCTCCCTGACTGAGCAGCACCAACAGAAATAGGAATTAAACAGGATAGCCACTCTGCCGCCACCCGCAAAAAAGCTTCACCGCCTCCCAGAAACTGAAGTGGAAATGGAAGGGACAGTTACAGGCCAGGATATTACACACTGTTTACTCCTCTAAAGAATTTGACTCCTGCCTTTTCCTGAACCAAACAAATAAAGAGGAAGGATACTGAATATCAAGGTAAGTACGTTATCTCTACCAATATAGAGATAAAATCTAAAATAAAAACATAATAAGCAAAGACCCTGCAGTAAATAAACAGAAATAGATAGAGCATGAAAATAATATAGTGTGCTTAGTTAACATAATTTTGATCAAAAATATGTAAAAGACATCCCACCACATCACGGTAACCCTCTTCGGGAGAGTCGTAACCTCTAATATTAAAACTTTGCCATTTGTCAACTGACATTGATGTGGATAAGGGCTGGGAAGGACTGAAACCCGGTTGGTGGACACACAACCATGGAGAACTACATGAATGTAATGTCCAGCTCAAAGAAAAGACAGGCCACACCTTTATATGCACAGGGTACAAGCTGAAACAAAAAACCTAAAGAGATGAACTGAAAAATAAGTTGGTGGGCATGCAGCGTATAGATGCATGTTCACACTGGCCAGTAAAGAGACAAATCCCAAGATAAAAACATAATAAGCAAATACCCTGCAGTAAATAAACAGCAATAGTGCATGAAAATAATGTAGGGTGGTTAGTTAACATAATTTTAATAAAAAATTGTAAAAGCCATCTCACCACGTCATGGTGACCCTATTCGGGAGATTAGTTGGTGCACTCTCCCAGTAATAATTATGCACCATTAAATAGCACTGATTTACAGAGTCCAATGAACTAATGGCTCTGTGCTACACTATAGCCTTGAACTAGATTTGGATCATGGCAACAAGACTATAGCTGAAAACTGTACTAAGGAAGCATCACTCATATGAGATTCAGTGTACACTCCCTAAGATCACCATTGCTAAAATAATTCACTGAGTGACATAAAGTTTTCCGTGATTAAAGCAGGGACAAACATATGGATCATGTCACCTTTTCAGCTTCGCAGAGGCACAGTAGATAAGGAACCACTGCTGTCTTAAACAGTTATTTTTTTATTTATTCAGTTGGGTGAAATTTAATTAGCTAAGGAATTTAAAACCTCAAAGTTAATTGTTAGAGAGACATGAAGAGGTGAGATATTCAATATAATGCCACAGATTGTACTTTATGGGAGCGTTCTGCCACCTACACTTGTTACTGCAGAAGCATACTGAATGAGTATATACATGAAAGGGTTCTGTATACTGCTATAAGCAGGGCACTGCAGTGTGCATAGGAGGATGGGTGACTGCTGTTTAGTGGAAGAAGGGGGTAGTGCTAAACATTCTGAGGTAAGTGAGCATTCCTGTATGTACTGGGGAACATGGAAATATGGTACTAATGATGGGAGCAAATTAACTTTTTTTTTGTATATTAACCTTCACATAAATACTGTATTGCTGCTGACTTGTAGGAACAGCTATAAGAGCACATCATTTCAATTTAAGTAATTTGAGTCATTCAAAGCCTTAATCCATTCCTGTGAAAGAGCAAACTATTGGTGAGATTGTTTAATAAGGAACATGTGGAGCATATTGTGTCCATGTGTACATACAAAATATGTAAATATATTTTATGAGTTCAATGTCTTACTGTATTTAATAAATTTGCTATTTACTTGTTTTGCTATTGTACTTTGTCCGTGTTGTAAATATTTACTGTACTCCTCCCTAGATTTACACAAATGACAAACATGTACTTTTGAGCATTTTCTTTCATCACAAAAGATGAAAACAAAGAGCATGTAAGTGAAACTAGTCAATATATTGTACACAGATACTCAGTTCACAGGAGGACACAAGTTCTATCTTTATTTTTTACCTAAAATTATTTATACAATTTACAATATATCATTTTGCTGTATACTTTGTGTACACAATTTTCATCCAATTTGGTGTAATGCAAACTTTTCTGCTTTATAAATCTTCCCATGTGTTTGCAAAACATATTTTACCTGCAAAATATAGGTCATTCGATGCTGAAACTCTATGTTCTAAATTCTATACATAGCATTTTTATACTTGACAATATACTGTATGTATTACATTTATTTTATTGTAATCGTCCACATGCTAGCTGTGTCCCCTACGTGGCATGTAGAGGAATTTGATCTAGTCACATTAAACTAAAGTACAACTTTTGGGGCTAAATGCAAAATGCCATGTGTAGCGGAAAACTAACACTGCACATCACCCTGAAAACACCATACCCACTGTTTTACTCTGCCTACTGCATTGTGCACTAATTTCTGGAAAACAACTAAACAGTCAAAATTCTCACTACAGGGCATTTCGCTGTACAAGTTTCTAAGTGCCTCTGAAAATTTCACATTGTGCCAAAAAAGTTTTCCAGTGAATTTGGGACTTCCGTAGCCAAATAACACATGCATGTGTATATGTAAGTTAATGAAATTGTATAATTAAAGTGTCATTGCGTTAACTAGCCTTAACTGATATATTTTTTATTATTCTACACATATGCAAAGTACTATAATTTTATATGATTATCTAAATTTTTTTTACTCTGTCCTTTATGTAGGCTTTTATTTTTATTACAACATTGTATTGTTTTTAGCTCTGGAGCCACCTTTAAGAACCAGAGGAAAGACATAATAATCACCTCTCTTTTTGGCAGACTCTGGTAATTGGTGTATTATATGGATGGCCATTCACCTAAAAAGGATACCACTTAATATTACATTTACCATACTACTAGAAGTCATCAAAAACAGCAAAATCCACTATGTGATAGGAGTTTTGCCTAGGAGGCTCCCATATTTAAAACTTGGCTGTGGCATATTAACCCTAAAGCATAGCGCCAAAATATTGTCCTAATTAAAAAATTGAATAAAAAAAAATAAGAATATTATAATTGCTTTGTATTATACATATATAAATAATTTCAAACAATTGGCTTAATAAACATAGCCAACAAAACATACACATGAATAAATTGAGAAACAGAGAAGGAAAGACACAAAGATTGCCCTTAACGCTAAAGAATGCATGGGAATGAAGTAGATAAATTGATGCATACAAATGTGAGCTTTAAATTTGTGACTTTCAACTCCTATAATATGAGCGTGATGTAAAATAAAAGCACTGAAATGTTTAGCATTGAGAGACAAATGAAAAGCAATAAGGTTTAAGGAATAAAACAACATGCTTACTATTAGTTGAGGAAGGTATTGAGAAGAAAAGGAATTTCTAAGGCCTTATTGGTGAACATATGGCAGACTCTGATTTCCTTACTAAATCAGATGATATTACTAGAACTGGGTCATTATGCACACATTGTAATCTATCGTTAAGCCCAACAAAGTAATATTTAGCAAGTGTTTTAATTGTGCTGCCAGGATTTATTCCTGCTTTTCAAAATAAGAAGTCAAGTGGATGGGAGAAAAAGATGGGGTGAGTTTTGTTCTACAACAGAATTGACTGTCAATTTACATTTTTAATTTATTTTTAATGGTTTTGAAATTCACAAAAAAATGTGTATGGAAAGGCAATAGTATTCAAGATCCATCAAAGATTTTAATTATTGGAAACTTACAAACTTCATATTGAACTTGTTGGAACGAATAACCTTATATATTCAAAGTCCACATAAAAGAGGTTGACAAAATGTTATATGTTACTCCAGGCATGTGATTTCATACAGCTGGGGGGGAGGCAAAGCTAGTTTGTTACCTGTCTTGTATGCAGGCTGGTAAAGAGTGCTGAATACCACCATTGCTTTGATTAGTGCAGCTACAATCAACGTGCTGCTGCTCCACCAAGTAGTTCAAAGAAGATTGATTTATTCCACAGGAAGCGCCGCTGATGAAGTGGATTCAGCTGTTGCTGTTCCTGCAGCATCCGCTCTTTCCTGACCTGTAGGTGTATCAATGTCCTTATAAGTTCACTGCCTACTTCCTGAGGGGTGGGCACATGATCTGGCCAATGAACAGAATAGGACCAGGGATGGCTAGAAGCTTTTGATATTGAGGTTATTGGGCAGTTTGCAATTAACTTTGCTGTTTGTAGGAGGATGTGCAGGTGGGAGGCCATAGTGCATGTTGGGCCTGTAGCAGTCTTCTGGCGTGCCCAGTGTTCAAGGTGCCATCTGCTCACAGAAAGAATACTTGCACTGATAATGCAAAACCTGCATTATCAGTGCAGTCTTCCTGGGTAGAAGTGCTGAAGGACCTCTGAAATCATGCTCACATGAGCACAATCTCCAAGTCAACAGGCTTTTCTGCCTGCCGGAGTCTGCAACCTATGTAAGAACAGTGGGTAAGGCACGAGAGGAGCCTGGCAATCTCTATTTTTCCTCCAATATCTGGTATTAAATCTTCTCCAGTCTTGAAGGAATATGAATAGTAAAACTGCTGCTGCTGCTAGTGTGAAAGAGGGCACTAATGCTTCTAGTGAAGATGGAATGAGAAGGGGGATCACTAAGACCTCCAGAAGGGTAGGTGTGGGAAGAGGGACACTAATGCCTCAAATGAGGGAGAGGTGTTAAGGGCTTCACCAGTGCCTCCAGAAGTCAAGGTGGATCACTGATGCCTCCAATGGAGAAAGAGTGAGAAGGAAGGGAGGGGTCATTAGTGCTTCCAAAGAGACAGGGCAGAAATTCACATAAACACAGCTCGCCATAAGGTGAAAAAGCAAATGGTGTCATCATTACATCAGATATCTGTGATGTTTCAGACATGTTGATTCGAAGTGTGGTTTTGTCTGATGTATTAAAGTAGCCATTTTTTTTTCACCTAATGGGGGCTGAGGTAATGTGAATTCCTGGATTGCTGAGAGATTCATAGGCTGAAGCCTGACACTACCTTGACCCTAGGATCTGTTCTCATGTATATTAGAATAATCTGTTTGTCTGTTCAATTTTCGTAACAAACAGAATAGGCAATCAGTTGTATCAGTTATGCAAACCATAGTACTCACTAAATATTATGGGACACACGTCTGTTTTCTGTCTTTATGAATGAAAGTTCCTCATGCAGGATTTTTTTCGGTTCTACAAAACAGACTCCATAACAATAAATAGGTGCTTCCGTTAGCATTACTGATGCAACCGATCAATTAGTCTTTTTGCTCTTAAAACGCAACAGACAACACGGAATGTCAAAACCGACAAGTGAGCAGAGCCTTAAAAAAAATCTTAGAAAGGAACTCTCCTGTTGGAGCAAGCAAAGTGCTGTCGGATTGTTTATTAGTAGTGATGAGCGAGCGTGCTCGTTTAACCCTTTCCCTGAGCACGCTTGGGTGCATTCCGAGTATCTTCGGTGTGCTAGTTTTTCAGTTCAAGTCCCTGCGTCTGCATGATTTATGACTGTTATTCAGCCTCATTAATTAAGCAAAATTTGCGTGCACTCTGTCTGTGTAGAGGTGCTGATGCAATAGGAAACTAGTGCCTAATTACTAGTGTTGAGCGAGCACTAAAATGCTCGGGTGCTCGAAGCTCGGGCCAAGCTCGCCATGATACTCGGGTGCTCGACCCGAGCAAAGAGCCCAATGTTAGTCTATGGGAGACTCAAGCATTTTTGCGGTGGCACCCCCGGCAGTCTTTTAAAAGCCTAACAAGTGCCCAAAACGATAGTGACAGTGCTCAAATGACATGGGGACAGCATGAGGATCGCCCCAGGAAGCATTTCTGACCCCCAGGTCACTGCTGTCAACAACGTGGTCAGAGGTATTAAGCCACTTTTACAGGCTCACAATAAAACGTTCAAAAACGAAAGTGAAACTTTTTTCCTGTGAAATATGTTAAGGAACATCCTTTCCAGAGTAAAGACTTGTGTATTAATAAAATAAATGACCAAAAACAAAAATACTCCTCCACACCTTCGGCTATGTTCACAAGTAGCATTTTTTATGCGTTTTTGCACTTTTGTATTGCTTTCAACTATGACAAATGCATTCACAGTGAAATGTCATTTTAACACTTTACAACCTTATCTGACCATGTGCTGTGTGACACATGCATAAAGTGCTGAAAAGACAAGGGAACAGCATGGGGAAGACCCCTGGAAGCACCTCTGACTCCCAGGTCACTGTCTAAAAGTGTGCCCATCATAAGTGATTCTTACCGCATCAGAAGATGCAGACTTGCAACTATCCCCATGCAAGTTCTAGTCCCAGGGCAGTGTTCAATTGTACCTCCCCCATTCCTTGCAATACAAGCTCAAGTATGCAGCCTGCCACCCACCCACCCCCAGGCTGCAATACCATACTGCTTGCTTGCTTGAACTTGAAATTGGGCCTTTTAGGCATGTGGAGGCGGAATCTGGCCACCACGTCATGGCTGTGTTGGCGGCCTGGAATCCATACTCAGTCCCCAGCCGCCCGGCAGCCGGGTGTCCATACTCGGTCCCCAGCCGCCCCGTGGCCGGGTGTCCACACATGGTCCCCAGCCGCCTGGGGGCAGCCGAGTGTCCATAAACGGTCCCCAGCCGCCCCTATTTCTCCTTGGAACATCCCCCCACACACTTTTCTTAGCCCGGCCTGCTTTAGGCAGCATTGGACGAGCCCACCAGAGAACCAGACTCCTCCGGTGAGCCTTGACTTCTCCATCGGTGGAGTTGAGAGTGCCAAGGTGAGGAGCATGATGATGATGACAGAAGTTAGCATCTGCTATGTTTTCTTTTAATGCAAGTGTAAGTATGCAGCCTGCCACCCACCCACCCCCAGACTGCAATTCCATACTGCTAGCTTGCACTTGAAATGGGGCCTTTTAGTTTGGAGGAGGCCGAAGCTGGCCACTACCTCATGGCTGCTTCGGCAGCGAGGTATCCATACTCAGTCCCCAGCCGCCCATATTTGTCCTGGTGTGCCTTATACATAAGATTAAGCGTGTATACCAAAACATTACCTGTGCCCTCCCCAGTGCATTTAGTGGGAAGGAGAGCCTATTCCGCTGTTGTGTGTGCATGCCAAACCCCTGTTCATGGTACATGCGAAGATGCCTCCCACCTTGCACCTGTCATTGCAGACTTGCAACTATCCCCATTCAAGTCTTTGTCCCAGGGCAGTGTTCAATTGTACCTCTCCCATTCCTTGCAATGCAAGCGCAAGTATGCAGCCTGCCACCCACCCACCCCCAGGCTGAAATACCATACTGCTTGCTTGCACTTTAAATTGGGCCTTTTAGGCATGTGGAGGCGGAATCTGGCCACCACGCCATGGCTGTGTCGGCGGCCTGGTATCCATACTCAGTCCCCAGCTGCCTGGTGGCCGGGTGTCCCCACTTGCTCCCCAGCCTCCAGGGGGTGGCCGGGTGTCCATACTCGGTCCACAGCCACCCCTATTTGTCCCGGTAACCTTTCCCACACTTTTCTTAGCCTGGCCTGCTTTAGGGCAGCATTGGCCGAGCCCACCGGACTATCAGACTCCTCCGGTGGGACCTGGCTTCTCCATCAGGGGAGTTGAGAGTGCCAAGGTGAGAAGCATGATGAGGATGATAGAAGTTAGCATCTGCTTTGTTTTGTTGTAATGCAAGCGCATGTATGTAGTAGCGGCTAGGCCTGAGGTGGTCAGAGTTTTGGCGCATATCCTACCTCCTCCGAGGATTGCTGGATGTTTTCCTGCTACTATCCAAGTTCTATGACTCCCGTTAAAACAAAGCTTCAGGTGACAAATGATGGATGAGGTAGTGGCAAAGGAGAAAGAGCAGGAGGAACAGGGACCATGCACATCAATATCAGGCCAGTCAACCAGATATGTCTTGTAGGATATGTTTCTGTAACAAAAGGAGCGGTTCGGCTACACAGTTATAGGGCATACAGTGAGTGCAATGCCTACCAAAAATTTCGAGCCACTCCAATGCCCCTTGGAAATGACATGGAGGTCAGAGGGCGTTAACCTTTTTTTCCATTTATAGCAACTTGGTCTCCCGTGCACTGTTGGCCTAAGCAGTGAATGGAAGGCTTTCCAAAAATTATGAGGAACTGCAATACCCCTTACAAGAGCCATGTGTGGCACCCCAGGGGTCTGGTCACCACAGTAATAGAGATATTACGTCGGAGAGGGAGTGGGAGTGGGAGGTTTCCTGGTCAGGATCCCTTAAACATGCAACATCCTCCTGCCCCATTCCTGGGAGGGGAGAATTCTGCCCTTATAAACTGGATCTGGGGCGGGGTTGAGTGAGTCAGAGAACAGTCAGAGTCAGAGTGAGAGCAAGGGAAAGTAACAGCAAGGAGCTCTGTAGGAGCTAGGAGCTAAAGACCAGGGGCTGGAAGCTGAGCAGAGCTCGCCCTGGCAGAAGACAATAGGAACCGGACACAGGAGTCCGAAGCTGTGAGGACTTATATATTAAGCAGCAGAAACCAGCCGGCAGGGGATTTCAGGTCCTCTGGCCATAGAAGCCCGGAGGCTCAGTCACAAGCAAGGGACCAGCACCGCCGTCGTGGAGCAGAGGCTAACAGAAGGCCCCAAGTCACCAGCCATATGGGTGAGCACTACACGGTACACTCAGGGACGTGGGCTACTTCTACCCGCTTACAGCAAGGTAGCCAGGAAGAGTGCAGACAGACGGGGAGGCCTACAACTCCACCTGGCCAGGGGAACTCCTGCTTGCTCACAGACTGACCAGGCCTCTTATGCTAGCCAGTACTCCCGGGAGGGGCTACCTTATAATCATCAGTAAAGACCCTGAACTGCACTGCAAAGACTCTGAGTCATTCCTGCTGCGCTCGTGCACCATCACCCCCATCATCCACACTCACTGCCCTGAGGCTATACTCCTCCCGAGGGGAGTTATCCCATTCTATGCTGCGCACACAACACCAGCCTCAGCGGTCTGCCTCGCAGCGGTGGTACTCCTTGACAGCAATCCACGGGTGGCGCAGTCGGACAATTAACCTCAAAACCTAAGAAAGACTGCCACTGGTTTGACCAGCCTGAGCCACGGGACCGGGTCACCGCCACGGAGACTACAGACCCCAGAGACCCGGCACCGGGTATCCCACACACGTGTACACACGGCCCAGGGGGCGCGTCACATGCAGTACAGCATATTATAAACATAAGTCCCATTATTGGGGAGTGGGTGTCCCATAGTATTTGTTTATGCCTTGCAAGCAAAAGCTGCCAAAAATAAGGACAGAGGAACTTGCAATGCTGGCACCGTGGTGGTATAGTGATGGTGGAGGCTGAGGATAAGGAGAAGAAGATTAAACAGCCGAAACGAGGAAGCATATACACATGTATGAGTGTGAAGCGGTGCATGTGCATACACCTCCCGAAATAACATAGTGGATTTGACTTTATGTTACTCTCCTGTCATTTGGTGGTGATGAGAAGTCTGGCCCAATCCAGCCCTTGTTCATATTGATAAGGGTCAGCTTGTCAGCATTGTCAGTTGACAGGCGAGTGCGCTTATCAGTTATAATTCCCCCAGCGGCACTAAAAACACGCTCCGATAACACGCTAGCGGCAGGGCAGGCCAGGACCTCCAAGGCATACAGAGCGAGTTCATTCCAAGTGTCCAGCTTGGATACCCAATAATTAAAAGGCACAGAGGAATCACGGAGGACGCTGGTACAATTGGCAAGGTACTCCCTCACCATCTTTTGAAACTTTCCACTCCTTGTGAGAGTACCCCACGCCTCAGGGCCTGTAAGCTGGGCGGGTGTCAGAAAACTGTCCCAGAACGTTGACAGTGATCCCCTGACTCTGCTGTATTGGAGTTGCATCTCTCTCGCCTGTACGCCTTGGTTGGGCAACGAACTGTGACCTCTGCCGCTAGCGTGTTCAGATGGGAATTTTTTTAAGAGTTCTGCAGCAAGGGCCTTCTGGTATTGCCCCATTTTTGTAGACCTCTCCACCTCAGGAATAAGAGAGTGAAAGTTCTCCTTGTAGCGGGGGTCTACAAGTGTCACCAACCAGTAATGACTGTCACCCAACATTTTGACAACGCGAGGGTCACGGTTAAGGCAGCGTAACATAAAGCCAGCCATGCGTGCCAGACTGGTAACGGGCAAGATTTCCATGTCCTCACCAATATGACGACTGACCATGCTCTCCTCCTCCTCTTCCTCCTCCCCCCTGTACTCAGGCCACCCACGCTGAACCGACGGTATGACACTTGTACAGGTACTACCGTCTACAGCGCATGATAGCAGCTCCTGTTCTTCCTCCTCCTCCTTCTCCTCCTCCTCTCCCTCATTGTCCCCCAATGCACGTTGGGATGAGATGAGGCTGGGCTGTGTGTAATCGCCTGCTACGGCTTCTTGATCCATCTCATCATACTCTGGCTGCAATGCCTCCTCTTTAATTCTCTGCAGAGAGCGTTGCAAAAGACAGACAAATGGGATGCTGACACTGATGGCGTCATCGCCACTCACCATCTTGGTGGCCTCCTCAAAGTTTGTCAGGATGGTACATATGTCAAACATCCAGGTCCACTCCTGAGGTCTTATGTGTGGAGTCTGACCTGAATATCGACGGCCTTGTTGCAGCTGGTACTCCACAACTGCTCTCTTCTGCTCACAAATCCTTTGCAACATGTGGAGGGTAGAGTTACAACATGTGGGGACATCACACACCAGTCGGTGTGCCGGAAGCTGCAAACGCTGCTGCAACACAGCAAGGGTGGCGGAAGCTGTAGCCGACTTGCGAAAATGAGCTGACAGGTGGCGTACTTTCAAGAGCAGATCTGGCAACTCGGGGTACGATTTAAGAAACCGCTGAACCACAAGGTTAAGCACATGAGCCAGGCATGGTACGTGTGTGATCTCACCTCGCCTCAGAGCCGCCACCAGGTTACGGCCATTGTCACACACGACCATGCCGGGATGTAGGTTCAGCGGTCTCAGCCACAGATCTGCCTGCTCTTTCACAGCTGTCCACAACTCACAAGCAGTGTGAGGTTCATCACCTAAGCTTATGAGTTTCAGCACAGCCTGTTGCCGCTTGGCGGAGGCAGTACTGCAATGCTTCCAGCTTGTAACTGATGTGGTGATATCTGAGATGGAGGCTGAACATGAGGAGGAGGAGGAGGATTCGCAGGAGCTGTACACTGTGGGGGCAACTCTAACTGACATAGGGCCCGCAAACCTCGGTGTGGGGAGCATGTGTTCCGTCCCAAGGTCCGACTGGGTCCCGGCTTCCACTATGTTTACCCAGTGTGCCGTCAGAGAGATGTACCATCCCTGGCCACAAGCACTTGTCCACGTGTCCGTTGTCAGGTGGACTCTCCCAGTAACTGCGTTGTTGAGGGCACGGCAGATGCTTTGGGACATGTGCTTGTGTAGTGCGAGGATGTCACACCGGGCAAAATAGTGTTGGCTGGGGACCGAGTACTGAGGGACGGCCACCGCCATAAGATTGCGGAAGGATTCCGTCTCCACCAGCCTAAAAGGCAGCATTTCCAATGCAAGCAGTCGTGAAATGTGCGAATTTAGGACTGTGGCCTGTGGGGCGTTAGCTGCGAATTTCCGCTATCGTTCAAAGGTCTGGGATATGGACAATTGAACGCTGCAGTGGGACGTGGACGTGGACGTTGATGCTGTTTCTTGAGAAACTGCCATAACAAGTGAAGACTGAGAGGAGGAGGCATCTTTACATGCAGTATGGACAGGGGATTGCCTTGCACACACAACAGGGTTTTCTACTGCACGCACCACAGTGGAAGAAGCAGTGGTGACACCCGCTGACACTGGTCGTGGACCCTGGGTTTCGCCCCACAAAATCGGGTGCTTTGCTGCCATGTGCCTGATCATGCTGGTGGTGGTCAGGCTGGTAGTTTTGTCACCCCTGCTGATGCTGGCATGGCAGGTGGAACATATGGCCTTTTTGGGGTTATCAGCAGAGTCTTTAAAAAAATTCCAGACTCTGAAAGACCTACCGCTTGTACTGGCAACGTCCCTCGTGTTGGTGTTGCGGGGAACGGTTGCCTGCCTTCTGTCTGCGGCCACCACACTGCTTCTTACTGCCTGTTGGGGTACTCTGCCTCCCTCCCCCTGTGTGCTGCTGGCCTCACTCTGCATGTCCTCCTTCCACGTTGGGTCAGTTACTAGATCATCCACCACCTCCTCCTCTTCCACTTGCGCACCACGATCCTCCTCCTCACTTCCTGGCAATTGTGTCTCGTCATCGTTCACCTCTTGTGACAGATTGCCAACGTCGACTTCATGTGGCCGTGGCTGTTCAAATATTTGGGCATCGCAACATGGGATCTCCTCTTCCACCATTTCAAGCGTATCAGGCGAGGGGCCCAAATATGGAAATGGACCAGTGAACAGCTCTTCAGAGTGTCCAAGTGTGGGATCACTTGCTGTCTGACGACACTCGGCATGGTGGGAGGAAGGAGCATCAGGGTGAGGAGGAGTATGCGGTAGAGACTCGCGGCTACTAAGAGTTGACCGTGTGGAAGACAGACCGGTGGTGGTGGTGCCCAGGTAACTGGAAATATTGTCTGCTATCCAATTAATAACCTGTTCACACTGATCAGTTCTCAATACTGGTGTTGTTCTGTGCTTCCCTAGTAATTCGGTCAAGAAGTGGGAGCGAGAAGATGTGGCTGTTGGTTGTGGCACATTTTCACCTTGGCCACGGCCCCGTCCTCTGCACGAACCATGACCAGAACGTCCACTTCCACGTCCCTTGCAAAGCGCCTTGCCCATTGTAAATGAAGTAAAATAGCTTACACTTGCACTATCAATGGAAAAAGGGTAATAAAGAGTAGATTAGAATCGTGGAAGAGGAAAACCACAGTTATTGTTTACTGGGGTATACCACATTTTTTTAAATAGAGATATTTGCGGCTGAACAGTGAGCAACACACTCAAACTGCTTTTTTTTAGATACCAAAGGCCCAAAACTGGATAGTACAGCGATTTGACCCGTGGAACTGCGAAACCACACTGGGATGTCGGGCCTACACAAGACTATTTTCAACAGATATATTTTTGTGTCACAACAGTCAGGAGACACTACTGTTTTTCTTTACGGAAAAAACTACTAAAAGCTGAATAATAGAGATTTTTTACCATGGGATCGCAAAGCCACAGTTATTGTTTACTGGGGTATACCACACTTTTTTAAATAGAGATATTTGCGGCTGAACAGTGAGCGACACACTCAAACTGCTTTTTTTTTTTATACCAAAGGCCCAAAACTGGATAGTACAGCGATTTGACCTGTGGAACTGCGAAACCACACTGGGATGTCGGGCCTACACAAGACTATTTTCAACAGATATATTTTTGTGTCACAACAGTCAGGAGACACTACTGTTTTTCTTTGCGGAAAAAACTACCAAAAGCTGAATAATAGAGATTTTTTACCGTGGGATGGGAAATCCACGGTTATTGTTTACTGGGGTATACCACAGTTTTTTAAATAGAGATATTTGCGGCTGAACAGTGAGCGACACACTCAAACTGCTTTTTTTTTAGATACCAAAGGCCCAAAACTGGATAGTACAGCGATTTGACCCGTGGAACTGCAAAACCACACTGGGATGTCAGGCCTACACAAGACTATTTTCAACAGATATATTTGTGTCTGAAAAATCAGAGACACTCTTTATTTTTGGGGGGGGGACACACCAAAAGGTTAATAAGACGGGTATTTGTACAGTGTGAAGGAGGAAAAAAAAAGGAGGATTTAGATAAAAAAAAAAGGATTTTTCCTGGCCCCCGACACCTGGTGCTAAGTCCAGCAATTTCAGCAGCAGGAGCACACAGGACTGTAATGCTGCGTTTGCTGGTATAACCACTGTATCTCCTATACAGCCTGCCTGCCTGGTATCTGGGATGGATATTAGTCCTGAAAAGGACTGTTTGTTTGTTCTGGCAGCCTTTACAGACCCTACACTAACTATTTTGCAGTTTATAACTCTCCCTAAATCAGCAGCGCTGTCCCTACACTGTCTAATCCGGAGCGACTGTGTCCAAGATGGCGGCGCCCCGTTTTAAATACTCGAGGTGACGCTGTGCGGCCAGCCAATCACTGTAATGCCCACAACCAACATGGCTGCAGCATTACAGTGACTGGCTGGCAATCCCTGCATGTTCATTGGCTCTGTAAAGAGCGCCAAACATGCAGGGCGGAGACCCGAGCTCCCGCCCGAGTAACCCGGAAATGCTCGGTGCTCGCCGAACATCCCGAGTAGCGTGATGCTCGGGCGAGTACCGAGCAGTGTCGAGCTTGTTCGCTCAACACTACTAATTACTATAGAGAATTATTTCATCGCACACTCAATTGAATGCAAAGTTCATTTATTGTGGACAAAGTGAGACAGAATTAAACTATCAAAATGAGCTTGATGGTGACAGTAGACGTTTCGGCCTCTCATATGACCTTAATCATTACGTCGCTACTGCAAAAGGAGAAGACATACAGGGTGTCAAGGGAGATAATATATTACATTATATACAGTTATCCTCCAAGGTGAATGTAAAGAAAGCATGACTGTGAAAGAAGGGGGGAGGGGAAGAGGTGTGGGGGTGGAAGGGGTTAGAGGGGTATCTAGAGAGCGGTGGAATAGAGGAGAAGGGTACAGGGGGAGAGGATAAGTGAAAGGTGTCACAGGACAGCGTACAGATATATACATTATATACATAGTATAATATTTACAATCAGAATAGTACCAGGGATTGTCTTACTTGTTATGTGGTTTGAGGGCATGCTAGAGCTTAGTAAATGGATAAAGGAAAAGGAATTTCCAGGTGCACGGCTGTAATATCAAGGCAGTGTGATTAGGTATGCTGTGCAGGTTTGTAACAGAGTACATTTGGTGTAGCCAGGAGTTTTCTTATATATTTGCAGGGTGGTAAGATACCTGTTCTGGTGATTTAATCATGTACTGATGTTAGTTCTGGCAATATATTCATGTACTGATGGTGCTTCTGGCAGTATATTCAAGTACTGATTATGGTTATGATGCTGTATTATTCGCACTGATTGTTGTTCTGATTATGTATTCATGTACTGATGGGGTTATGCTGTATTTCTGTTCTAATAGTTGTTCTAGTGATGTATTAATGTACTGATTGTGGCTGTGATGCTGTATTTCTTTAATGTTTGTGGTTCTGGTGATGTATTCCTGTAATAATGGTTGTTATGCTGTATTTCTGTACTGATGGTGGATCTGGTGATATATTTATGTATTATTAGTGCTTCTGGTGACGTATTCATGTACTGATTGTTCTTCTGGCAATATATTCATATTCTGATGTTGCTTCTGGCAATATATTCATGTACTGATTATGGTTATGATGCTGTATATTTGTACTCGTGTTGGTTCTAGTATTACTATACTGATGGGAGTTATGATTCTGTATTTCTGTACTGATGGTGTTTCTGGTGATGTATTCATGTACTGATTGTGGTTATGATGATGTATTTCTATAATGCTTGTGGTTCTGGTGATGTATTCCTGTACTGATAGTTGTCATTTAACAATAATATTTGTGTTGCTGTATTTCTGTACTGATGGTGTTTCTGTTCATGTATTCATGTACTGTCATTGGTTCTGATCCTATACACATGTAACAATCCATAACTTGCTCAATAATATGAGACATGGCTATTTTATAAATGTACTGTGTCATATGAAAAGTTAAGGATTACTATATTGGTATTGACATTGGGAGCATTAATTATAAAAAATATGTGCCCATAAATGCTGCACATTCTGCAATTTGATGACTTTTTAACAGTATTTTGGATCATATATAATAACTGCCAAATGATGCAAAATAAGACACGATGAATTGTAATATCCTCTCTTTCATATATTTGGCAACATGTATAGTGTGCAATTTACAGTGGATTTGCTTTAGGTGCAATCACAAGAAAAGCGTGACAAGACATCTGTCTGATTTTGGCAAGAAACACATTTTTCAGCTGTTTCATCTGAATTAATACTGCTTCATCAAAACGACGTATCTACTTTAAAAGGTTATGGCATTGACGATGCTTACACCTTGTCAGTGATGCCTTTCTACTTAATAGAATAGCTCTAAGCTCTTCTTTCACCTTTAAACCTCTAATCTTCTTAGTTTACTTGGTGGATATTTATGCATTTTATTTATTTTCTTGACTTATATGGTACCATTACTTTCCATAGCACTTTACAAACTAAATTCCATATCATTATGCCTTTTGAGTTTGGGAAGAAACTGGAGGAAATCCGCACAAACTGGGGGAGAACATTCAAACTCAAGAGAAGGAGATGTGGGTGGGCATCTTGCAATAGTGACATCATCAGAAACTGCAAGGTAGAAAGATATAATGGGTCAGGCAAGAAGATGTATGATAGTGTAAGGCCAGCATTGGCAGCCCAGGCAGCAGTACAAAATACAGTTATCCTGGAGATGTGTAATTAGAGTAACAGTGGCAGGGGTTGCATGTTCTACCTGCAGAAAACTTGGCCAGTTTATACTAGTTCAATCTTCTAACCTAGAGTCTGATGGTTCCAACTCAGGGTATCTGCCTGAGAAAGAATTCAGTTCAGGTATGACTGAATCTTGTTGTAGTCCTAATGCTGGCACAAGCAGAAGCATTTGGTCTGTGGGTAGCAGAGACGGCTCTCCTGGTCGGTCACGTGATAACCAGGCTTCCATCCTTGAAAGATTTGCAGAGCAGGTATCACAGCTTTTCTTCGTAATAAGCCAATTTGGACTCACTTTGAGAAGCCAGAAAAATTCCCTCATTTTGCTTTGATAACAAGGGTCCAAAAGCTTATCTAACTGAATGTCATCCCTAAGCTTGATGGTAAAAATATGACTCTAACCCCACAATCATTCCAGCAAACAGCTTGACAGGCTGGCCAGCATGACCAAGGGCTCAGTTGGTTCACTTTCATCACTGTGCTATCTTTTTTGTTTGTTAAGGCCAACATTGTCATCATCATTTTCCCTTTTGCTTTCAGCCTCAATAGCTGCCTGTGCCATCTTAATGTACCCTGTCACATACACCTGTTACTCCTTTAACTCCTTTTACTACTTTAACTACTCCACATCTTGCAGCATGTAATATAGACCTTGAGGGTCCCCAAAGATTAGGGTGGTGGTGACCATGTGAAAGTTGCTGTTCTTCCTCCATCCCTTATTGCATTCTGGTGGGTAGTTTTTCCAAAATAAATATGTGGAGAAAGACATTGCTAATTCTAAAATTGTCCCTATTGACAAATTTTGTTGCCTTTTCAAAGGGATTAAGTAGGCGATGTAACGGGTCCGGGAGGTGGAACCTCTGAGCTGCAATACAAAGGGGAAGTCCTTGTAAGGAAGCTGGTGACTCCCAGGGAAGGAAAGCAGGTAGTCACAGCAAGTGACGGGGACAGTCTCTGGGTAAGCAGGCAGGTGGTCACGGCAAGTGACGGGGACAGTCTCTGGGTAGACAGGCAGGTGGTCACGGCAAGTGACGGGGACAGTCTCTGGGTAAGCAGGCAGGTGGTCACGGCAAGTGACGGGGATAGTCTCTGGGTAGACAAGCAGGTGGTCACGGCAAGTGACGGGGATAGTCTCTGGGTAGAGAGGCAGGTGGTCACGGCAAGTGACGGGGACAGTCTCTGAGTAGACAGGCAGGTACCTTCAACCCAGCGGGCAGATGGACACGGCAGGTACCGGCAGGTACTTCCGGGTAAGCAGGAGGATAGCTGCGGCAGGTGCTGGCGGGTGCTTCCGGATAAGCAGGTAGATGAACTCAGCGGGTGCTGGCAGGTGCCTCCAGGTAAGCAGGTAGATAAACTCAGCGGGTGCTGGCAGGTGCTTCCAGGTAAGCAGGTAGAAATCAGGCTGGACTAGTCAGGCTAGCGGAGGGACCTGAGGGCTGAAGCAAAGGTGAAGACACAGTGCGACAACTCTTGCTCGGGCACCTACATTTTGGAGGAGGTGCCTTAAATGTGGGAAGTCCTCTGGCCATTGGCCGGGGACTTTTTAGGAAGACGTGCGCAGTCCCTTTAAGAGGGGGGGGAGTGCACCTGGGAGCGCTCACCAGCCACCTGCCTGCTGTCCTTCTACCCAGAGACTGTCCCTGTCACTTGCCGTGAGTACCCGTCCTTCTACTCTGAGACTGTCCCTGTCACTTGCCGTGACTACCTGCCCTTCTACCCAGAGACTGTCCCTGTCACTTGCCGTGACTACCTGCCCTTCTACCCAGAGACTGTCCCTGTCACTTGCCGTGACTACCTGCCCGTCTTCCCTGGGAGTCACCCGCTTCCTTACAAGGACCGCCCCCTTGTATAGTTGCTCAGAGGTTCCGCCTCCCAGACCTGTTACAGGAATCTTGAGCCAGACATATTTTGACGAGAGCCAGACCTTATCTCCAGGATGGAATTGGGGCGGATCCAGTCATCTCTTGTCAGCCTGTCTCTTCATCCGCTCGGAGGACTGAAGAAGTGCGGATCTGGTACTCTCCCAAATGGTGGAGAATTCGCTAACAAGAGATTCCGCGGCTGTCCACCGAGGCGGAGACGGGAAACGGGATCCGGGGATGTTGGCCGTAGACTGTAAAAAATGGGGATTTGGAAGAGGATTCGCTCTTGTGATTATTGTAGGAGAATTCGGCCCACGGTAAAAGATCCACCCAATCGGAATGGTGGGCATTAACAAAGTGCCGGAGGTAATTGGTTAAGATTTGGTTGATCCGCTCTACTTGACCATTGGACTGTGGGTGATAAGCAGAAGAGAAGTCCAAGGTGACCCCCAGCAGTTTACACGTGGCTCTCCAGAAGCGAGAGGTGAACTGAACCCCTCGATCAGACACGATGTGGAGAGGAAGACCATGGAGACGGAAAATATGATAAATAAAGTACTTAGCCAACTCAGATGCAGACGGAAGACCCGGCAGGGGAATGAAGTGAGACATTTTAGAGAAGCGATTAGCGACCACCCATATGACTGTACAACCAGCAGAGACAGGGAGATCCGTTATAAAGTCCATGGCTATATGCTGCCACGGGGCAGCAGGTATGGGAAGAGGCAGAAGGCGGCTGGCTGGCAGATGTCTAGGAACCTTGTTGCGGGCGCAGGACGCACAGGCCGAGACAAAGTCTATTACCTCCTTGCGCAGGGTAGGCCACCAGTAATGCCGGGCAATAAGCTGGAGGGTCTTCTTTTGGCCAGCATGGCCGGCTAGCTTAGACAAATGTCCCCAGTGCAGAACCTTCTCATGATCAGGTACTGTCACGAACGTCTTACTGGGTGGAAGACGATTCAGATCCAAGGGAGCCACCTGCATTATCTTGGCGGGGTCGATGATGTGCTTAGGCTCCTCCTCTAGATCGGAGAACAGAAAGGATGGGGACAAGGCATCGGCTTTGATATTCTTGTCTGCCGGGCAGAAATGAAGAATGAAATCAAAGCGGGCGAAGAACAAGGACAACCGGGCGTGGCGCGTGTTAAGTCTTTGGGCACTCTGGAGGTAAGCCAAGTTTTTGAGGCCCCCTCGAGCAGGTAACGCCACTCCTCCAGTGCCAATTTAATGACTAACAATTCTCGGTCTCCTATAGAATAATTGCACTCAGATGAGGAGAAGAGCGTGGAGAAGAAGCCGCAGGTTACCATTCTCCCAGATGGCGACTTTTGGGTGAGCACCGCTCCGACTCCGGAGGAGGAAGCATCTACTTCTAAGAAGAATTGTTTGTTGTAGTCCGGACGGTGCAGCACAGAAGCGGAGGAGAAAGCTTGTTTCAAAGAAAGGAAGGCCTCTTCAGCCTCGGGCGGCCATTCTTTGGGACTAGCTCCCTTACGGGTGAGCACGGAGATAGGGGCAGTCCGGGAAGAGAAGTGCGGAATGAAGAGGCGGTAGTAATTGGCGAAGCCCAGGAACCGCTGAATAGCCTTCAACCCCTCCGGTCGGGGCCACGTCAGGATGGCAGAAAGTTTCTCAGGATCCATTCGTAGGCCGGTCTGGGAGATGACGTAGCCCAGAAATGGAAGCGAGGTCTGCTCAAAGAGGCACTTCTCAAATTTTGAGTAGAGGTGGTTCTGCCTGAGCCTGAGCAGGACCTGACGAACGTCCCTCCGGTGTGTGGGAAGATCTGGAGAGAAGATCAAGATGTCGTCCAGGTACACCACCACGCAGGAGTAGAGACGATCACGGAAGATGTCATTGACCAACTCTTGAAAGACTGCGGGAGCATTACAGAGGCCGAAGGGCATTACGAGGTATTCATAGTGGCCATCCCGGGTGTTGAATGCCGTCTTCCATTCATGCCCCCGGCGGATACGGACCAGGTTATACGCCCCACGGAGATCCAGCTTGGTGAAGATTCTGGCACCCCTCAGATGGTCAAATAATTCAGGAATGAGCGGAAGGGGGTATTTATTCTTCACCGTGATCTGGTTAAGACCTCTATAGTCTATACAGGGACGGAGTGAGCCATCCTTCTTTTTAATGAAGAAGAAGCCTGCTCCCGCTGGGGAGGGAGATTTCCGGATAAATCCCCGGACCAGATTTTCCTCGAAATATTCAGACATGGCCCGGGTCTCGGCAGTGGACAACGGGTAAATACGCCCACGGGGTGGAGTAGTGCCGGGTACCAGGTCGATTGGGCAATCGTATGGTCTATGGGGGGGTAATGTCTCTGCTTCTTTCTTGTTGAAAACATCAGCATAAGACCAATAAGGAACCGGTAGGCCAGGAAGATTGGCTGGAGTAGGAGAAGGACGAGCAGGACGAACAGGAACTAAACAAGTCTTATGACAGTCCTGCCCCCAGTGAAGGACTACTCCGGTCTGCCAATTCTGCATGGCTGCAAGTCTCTAGAGCCAAGGAGGGCCTAACAAAAGGGCGAGAGAGAGTCCAGGTAGAACATGGAAGAAGATCCTCGCAGAGTGCAGCATTCCCACCTGCAGAGTTATGGGTTCGGTGATGAGTTGGATGGTTAGCGGTAAGAGCCCTCCATCCACGGAAGCGACAGATAAGGGTTCAGCCAAAGGTTTAGTGGGAATGCGGTATTTCTCTACCAGGGAACTGGGAAATGAGGTTTCCGGCAGCTCCAGAATCGAGTTGAGCTAGTTCAAAGTAGCGGTTCTCCCCGCAGATGATAGAGACCGACAGCATCAGAGATGGAGGGGATTTACTCTGGTCTAGGACGACCTCTCCGAGCGATCCTAGACACTGGTGTTTCCCGGCCTCTCCAGGCAGGAACGGATCCGGTGCTCCTTACTGCCACAGTAGAAACAGCTCCCCTCGGCACGGCGTGACTCTTGACGGGTTTTGACCATCTTGGTCTGGTCGACCTGCATGGGCTCTGGCGAGAGCGCCCGGGGAGTTACAGAGGAAGAGACGGGTCTCTGGAAAGTGGGAGCATGGCGGGGAAACCTCCTCTCACGGCTGACCTCTTTGGTACGCTCCTGGAACCGGATGTCAATCCGGGTGGCAAGTGTTACTAAGTCATCCAGGGAGGTTGGAATGTCCCGACCGGCGAGTTCATCTTTAATCCAGCCGGATAGGCCTTCCCAGAAGACGGACACCAGGGCCTCGTTATCCCAGGCAAGCTCGGAAGCAAGGGTACGGAACCGTATGTCATATTGGCCCACGGTGAGACTCCCTTGGCGGAGGCGTAGCAGAGAGGAGGCAGATGAGGTCTTTCTTCCTGGTTCGTCGAAGACTTTCCGGAAAGCCGTGAGAAAGGCTGGCAGATTGGACACCAGGGGGTCTCCTCTCTCCCATAGGGGATTTAGCCAAGCCAGTGCCTCCCCAGTGAGATGGGACATTATGAAGTCCACTTTGGCCGGTCGGTGGTGAATAGGTGTGCCAAAAGTTCGAAGTGCAGGGTGCACTGGTTAATGAAGCCTCGTGCCCGACCGGGGTCTCCACCAAAACGAGGCGGGGCGGATAGGCGGGGACCGGGAAGGGATGCCATGGTATTGATGGGCAGCGACGCTGCCGGGGTAGGAGTCGTGTGACTGGAAGCAGGTCCCGATGAGGCAGTCAGTGTGTCCAGGCGGGAGTTAACATTACGCAGGTGGCTCAGGATGGACTCCTGTTGTGACCTCTGACGGGAAAGTTCATGGCATAGGTCCGAGAGCGAGGGAGCTTGGGTGCCACCGGGTTCCATGGCCCGAGCAAACTGTAATGGGTCCGGGAGGTGGAACCTCTGAGCTGCAATACAAAGGTGAAGTCAATGTAAGGAAGCGGGTGACTCCCAGGGAAGGAAAGCACGTAGTCACAGCAAGTGACGGGGACAGTCTCTGGGTAAGCAGGCAGGTGGTCATGGCAAGTGACAGGGACAGTCTCTGGGTAAGCAGGCAGGCGGTCACGGCAAGTGACGGGGACAGTCTCTGGGTAGACAGGCAGGTGGTCACGGCATGTGACGGGGACAGTCTCTTGGTAGACAGGCAGGTGGTCACGGCAAGTGACGGGGATAGTCTCTGGGTAGACAGGCAGGTGGTCACGGCAAGTGACGGGGATAGTCTTTGGGTAGACAGGCAGGTGGTCACGGCAAGTGAAGGGGACAGTCTCTGAGTAGACAGGCAGGTACCTTCAACCCAGCGGGCAGATAGACACGGCAGGTACTGGCAGGTGCTTCCGGGTAAGCAGGAGGATAGCCGCGGCAGGTGCTGGCGGGTGCTTCCGGATAAGCAGGTAGATGAACTCAGTGGGTGCTGGCAGGTGACTCCAGGTAAGCAGGTAGATAAACTCAGCGGGTGCTGGCAGGTGCCTCCAGGTAAGTGTAGCGCCCCGAGGGTTCGGCCGCTACAGGGGTATTTCACCTCAGACCGGAGGTGTGATATTCCACTCCCAGGTAAGAATGGAGTGTGGACCAGGGCTCAGTTAGCTGCATGCAGCACACACACCCCATTTCCGAGGGACAGCTCAACGGTGCTCCCACTAGACATAAGTGCAGGCACGACCGACCATGTCCCTGCTGGAGTGGGGAGGGAGGGGTGGAACACCCAGTGCTGTAGGGGCAGATAGGGGGCGGTTCCTGAGCATAGGAAGGAGCCCATTGGTTGCTGGTCACCTGGGCTCATGGCTAGAGGGAGGTTTAAAAGGTGGGCCCCATCTTAGATCTAGGTTCGTTCTGTGGAGAGGAGAAGACAGGGAGCAGCAGCTCAGGCTGAGTGCTGCTCCAGAGGCAGGCCTAGGGAAGAGGCCGGGGCCTGAGAGGAGAAGGAGAAGTGGGCCTGGAGAAGAGGCCGAGGAGGAGGTGAAGGGGAGCTGAGATTCTGGCTCATCTCAGCTCCAAGAGAAAGGAACAGAAACAGAAAGGAACTGCAAAGAAGGAGAGACAGAGAAACAGAAGGGCTCAGGAACAAGAAGGTGGAAGGGACCCTAAGAACCCAGGGTGCAGGGTCAGGCAGATTAAGGGTACCGGATCCCAAGTTGGTGGAGGAGAAACAACCCTCAGCCAAAGACCGGTCGTCGTGATCATATATTGGTGCGACACCTCATCAAACCTGCTAGGAAGGCACCATATAGGACAGCGGAGGACGGGGCCCACGTTTAACCGCACAGGTCCGCGGCAGCTGGACAAAAGTGGGTCACTGGTGAGGCAGGCCAGAGAAAGGATAAAAGGGGGTCCTGTGCCATGCTCCTGAACTGCCTGGGAGCTGACCGAGCCCCTCACCTGGTGGACGCAGCACGGCTCGGGCGGTCACTGCTGGCCGAAGTGACCTGGAACAAACGAACTGTGAGTAAAGACCCTGGACTGTAACTGGTTGTCTGTGTGCTCCTTCGCGCCTCCAGCACTGTCAGCACCGGGACCCGCACTACCATCACTTCCAACATCCACTACACTGCCCTGGGGCTGCACTCTTCCCGTGGGGAGTCACATCACCTCAGCTGCACCCATCATCAGCCCCAGCGGACTGCCTTGCAGCGGCGGTTCCTAATAACCGCAATCCACGGGTGGCGTAGTCGGACATTATCTGGAGCGCATAGCAGACTACCATTGGCCTGACCACCCTGAGCCGCGGGACCGGGCCGCCACTACTGCTACCTCCATCGTTCCCCTATCGCCCGGATCCGCGTGCCCCACGGCCCAGGGGGCGAGTCAGCTTTGGCGTAGTCGGCAGGATCGTGACCAACCCGCCACAAACGGGTATTGCGTGCCTGAAGAGAATTACACATGTACCTCAAAAAGAAGTTTCCCGCCGTCCGGAGTCGTTTCCCGCCATCCGGAGCCGATTCCCGCCATCAGACGCCATCTTGGACCGTTTCCCGCCGTCTTCATCCGTTTTTCCCGCCCTGCCAGAGCGGACGCCATTATGTGTGCACCAAAAGACAGCAGGAAGCCACCTCCCATCGTGGGCCAGATCCCAGAATGGCGCCAAAGAAGGGGCCCGCCCCCACCAGCCATGAATGCAGCAGTGGAGATGTCTATCAACATGGGGGGGCTGCCCCTGAAAGTGATTGTCACCAAGTTGCCCCGGGGCCGCCCCCAATGGGGGTGGGAAGAGAAGAAAACTGCGGGGCAGGGGGTGGTCTGGATCAGTCCAGACAGACCGCACCCGGGAATGGACGCCCTGAGCAGCACCAGTCTCCTGGCCCGAAGCCTGCTGCAGGCCGAACCGCTCTGCAGCCTGGCAGAAGTCCTGGCGCAGCTCCCAAGAGATCCGGAGCGTGCGCAAGCTGCAATGGAGGACCTGGAGCGGAGGATGGTCCGGGCGCAGCAAGATGCACTCACAGAGTGGAGAAAGGAACTGGCCCGGCAGGCCGAGACCCATCAGCGACAGACTTCAGCCGCACCCCGCGGTTTGCCTGCCTCGGAGGACGGCGCAAGAGGAGAGAGGACCGGAGGCGACGCCGCGGAGGGAGCCACGAGGACTGAGGCAAGTGAAGGGGACGTCACCACCCCAAGCCCAGCAACCGCAAGCCTGCCCCAGCCCCCAGTCGCGGCACCCGAAGCCCCACTCACCGCGCCTGTTGCCACGCCGCCTCTACTTCCAGCTAGGCCTCAGGCGGTGAGCGCCGCGGCCACGCCCCGCCCGTCACCACGCCCCCTGACCCCGGGCGCCGTAAAGCGAGAAGCGTCATCGGCCTGGTCGCAAGGCCTGGATGACCCGGACGCCATCGCTAAGCCTGCGCCCCTGTCCCGGACGGGACTGCCACCTAGCGCGACCGAGAGACCCCTGGCCTGGTCGCAAGGCCGAGTGCCCCCGGGCGCTGCCCCCAGATCAAGTCCCTCTACCATACCACGACTGGGTGTGGACTTGATTGCCCATCATACCGGTCCGGATGGACTGCCCCTGGAGTGGCCGGCCGAAGTCATCAGCAATCAGCCATGGAAGACCCAGCCCCCGCGCGAGCCTCTGATACCGGCTCCAGAACCCGTGGAGGTCCCCCTACCCCCACTCGAGGACATCCAATTTGCGTGGGACCCCACCGGCGAGACCTTGATGGGGTTCTCCCAAGAGACTCGGGCGGACGCGGTCCGTCATCTGGAGGCCTGTCATCAGCAACTGGGGACCTTTGAGCGGGAGCGACGAGAGAGACGCGTCAGGGAGGAACGGCTCCAAGCCCAGAGTGCTGAACAAAAACGTAAGAACCGCCAAGACCCCAAAGCTGCCCGTGGTCCCCGAATCACCGGGACCATAGTCAAGTTCCACATGGAGAACGGCTGGGGCTTCATCAGGGGCCCAGAAACAGCAGGCGACGTCTTTGTGACCCGCAGGGACGTCGAAAGTCATCTACCTGAGGGGCATCGTGGCCGTGACCTGTACCCTGGTGATGTGGTCACCTTCACCCGCCACGTAGGTGCAAAAGGACCATATGCCCTACATGTCCACCGGCTCACCGAGGAGGAGGAACAGCACTACTCAGACGCTGAGTACCAGGAGGGCCCGGACGGGCCTGAAGATCCGTATGAGGAGGAAGAAGGAGCCTATGGAGGACACCGCTACTAGTAAGTAGCAAAGTACCTGTGTACATAGTTACCCGTCAGGACATCCGAATCGTTTTTGGGACTGTTCCCGTCCTGAAAGTGTGGTCCCCGTTGGGACAAGTATCGAACTGTTACCTGTGTGCCCCTATCCCCTAAGTAATCTGGCTGAGGACTGAGAGCAGCCGTCCCTCTTCCCCTAACAGGCTGAGGACTGTGAGCAGCCATTCCCCTATCCCCATCGGCCGCGGACTGGAAACGGCCAATCCCATGTATATAGTTGTGCTTCTTAAAGCGCCCCCTACTGGTTTTATACAAGAACCGCAACGTCTACCTCAAAGTTAAAATGGACTGTTGCACCTTTAAAAAGAAAGAACACCTGGTCGCAAGTTGCACCGCCGCCAGGATCCAAGAATGTGCTTTACTTAAAAAAATGTTTTATGTGAAAAGGTTTTATATGCTGCTAAATAGTCATGTGAAAGTTTTCTATAATGTTTTATACAAAAGAGTTCCGGAAGTATTGGAAAAGTTTTCTATAATGTCTAGTGAAAAGAAAAGTGTGTCCCATAAAGGGAGTTGAACCGTAATGTCTGTTTCTAATGTAAAAAGATATTGAAAAAGTCTTTGCATGTCCTGTAATCAACTGTTTTTGCTCTTTTCCAGCCTGAGGACGTGCTGTGCTTTACCAGGGGGTAATGTAGCGCCCCGAGGGTTCGGCCGCTACAGGGGTATTGCACCTCAGACCGGAGGTGTGATATTCCACTCCCAGGTAAGGATGGAGTGTGGACCAGGGCTCAGTTAGCTGCATGCAGCACACACACCCCATTTCCGAGGAACAGCTCAATGGTGCTCCCACTAGACATAAGTGCAGGCACGACCGACCATGTCCCTGCTGGAGTGGGGAGGGAGGGGTGGAACACCCAGTGCTGTAGGGGCAGATAGGGGCGGTTCCTAAGCGTAGGAAGGAGCCCATTGGTTGCTGGTCACCTGGGCTCATGGCTAGAGGGAGGTATAAAAGGTGGGCACCATCTTAGATCTAGGTTCGTTCTGTGGAGAGGAGAAGACAGGGAGCAGCAGCT
The DNA here is from genome assembly GCF_046119375.1 of Phyllobates terribilis. Classification (NCBI taxonomy): domain Eukaryota; kingdom Metazoa; phylum Chordata; class Amphibia; order Anura; family Dendrobatidae; genus Phyllobates; species Phyllobates terribilis. Next base: position 524,452,943 of record NW_027362764.1, on the reverse strand, counting down.
CAGGCTGAGTGCTGCTCCAGAGGCAGGCCTAGGGAAGAGGCCGGGGCCTGAGAGGAGAAGGAGAAGTGGGCCTGGAGAAGAGGCCGAGGAGGAGGTGAAGGGGAGCTGAGATTCTGGCTCATCTCATCTCCAAGAGAAAGGAACAGAAACAGAAAGGAACTGCAAAGAAGGAGAGACAGAGAAACAGAAGGGCTCAGGAACAAGAAGGTGGAAGGGACCCTAAGAACCCAGGGTGCAGGGTCAGGCAGATTAAGGGTACCGGATCCCAAGTTGGTGGAGGAGAAACAACCCTCAGCCAAAGACCGGTCGTCGTGATCATATATTGGTGCGACACCTCATCAAACCTGCTAGGAAGGCACCATATAGGACAGCGGAGGACGGGGCCCACGTTTAACCGCACAAGTCCGCGGCAGCTGGACAAAAGTGGGTCACTGGTGAGGCAGGCCAGAAAAAGGATAAAAGGGGGTCCTGTGCCATGCTCCTGAGCTGCCTGGGAGTTGACCGAGCCCCTCACCTGGTGGACGCAGCACGGCTCGGGCGGTCACTGCTGGCCGAAGTGACCTGGAACAAACGAACTGTGAGTAAAGACCCTGGACTGTAACTGGTTGTCTGTGTGCTCCTTCGCGCCTCCAGCACTATCAGCACCGGGACCCGCACTACCATCACTCCCAACATCCACTACACTGCCCTGGGGCTGCACTCTTCCCGTGGGGAGTCACATCACCTCAGCTGCACCCATCATCAGCCCCAGCGGACTGCCTTGCAGCGGCGGTTCCTAATAACCGCAATCCACGGGTGGCGTAGTCGGACATTATCTGGAGCGCATAGCAGACTACCATTGGCCTGACTACCCTGAGCCGCGGGACCGGGCCGCCACTACTACTACCCCCATCGTTCCCCTATCGCCCGGATCCGCGTGCCCCACGGCCCAGGGGGCGAGTCATAAGCAGGTAGATAAACTCAGCGGGTGCTGGCAGGTGCTTCCAGGTAAGCAGGTAGATAAACTCAGCGGGTGCTTCCAGGTAAGCAGGTAGAAATCAGGCTGGACTAGTCAGGCTAGCGGAGGGACCTGAGGGCTGAAGCAGAGGTGAAGACACAGTGCGACAACTGTTGCTCGGGCACCTCCATTTTGGAGGAGGTGCCTTAAATGTGGGAAGTCCTCTGGCCATTGGCCGGGGATTTTTTAGGAAGACGCGCGCAGTCCCTTTAAGAGGGGGGGAGTGTGCGCGCCCTAAGCACTCTGCTGGAGGAGGGACGCGTGCCGGCCACAGCAGGGAACGGAGCGCAGGGAGAAGCCGCGCCAGGAGCCGGGGGGCGAGAGAGAGAAGCGCTGGAGGGACCCACGTGAGGAGCGCGGAGGTGAGAGGGACGGCGTCCCTGCCTAGCAGAGGGCAGGGACGCCGATGCTACAGGCGACTTGCATCCTTTATCTTCTGCCATTGTTGAACCTCAAAGTAATATGTGCTCATATTCGGCTGCTTCATGATATAGTCCATAATCGCTTTACGCTGCTCGTGCAAAGTCACTCCAAGAGACTGTTCTATTTTTGCAAAGTCAGAAGTGAATACTTCACCATGTAAGAATGGATAAAAAGAGTTAACACTTTCCTGAGCATTTCTCGCAGAGCCAATAACACAGCTTGTAATTAGAATTGTGTCCTCCATCTCTTCTGGCCCCATTGCTTTTGAGTACAAAGGCTGATTGTCTCTTAAAATCAGTCTGTAAGTAGTTGTTATTGTGAAATATCTACCATAGCCTCTGGGGTGATGTGAGATAGAGGACTAATATGTAAACCAAAAACAGGTGTCATTGACTTAATATAGTACAAATAATTTAAATTCAGTGTTTTGAAAGCTGTGGAGATGGACTGAGCTGAACACTAACTCAAGTTGATGGAGACACTGTCAGAGCCTATTTCTTCCTACTGTGAGTGAGACACATGATGTGCCATATTCCATTATACCCTCCACTTCCTCCCCACCTTTCCCCTTGCCACATGCAAGTGGGACCTACGTTTTGTGCTACTATTGCTGGGACAGTAGCTTCCAGCAATGCTAGTGGTGCTCCCACATTTTTTGTCATGATATGGGTTTTTTCCTCTCATACTACCTTTTCTTTTGCAAGCGTCATTTTTTCATTTAACATACATTTTTGGCATAAGTATAATGTTTACATTGTTTAAAAAAAAATTACCACATTTATCCAAATCTGGAAAAATATGGAATCAAGCAGAAATGCAAAGTATGGTACCCATGATTGCCAATAAGACTAATGCAACAACTGTGTGCCCATAATCTTGGTGTGGCATGTACAGTGGGGAAAAAAGTATTCAGTCAGCCACCAATTGTGCAAGTTCTTCCACTTAAAAAGATGAGAGAGGCCTGTAATTGACATCATAGGTAGACCTCAACTATGAGAGACAAAAAGAGAAAACAAATCCTGAAAATCACATTGTCTGATTTGAAAATTATTTTTTTTCTAATTTTTTTGGAAAATAAGTATTTGGTCAATTGCAAAAGTTCATCTCAATACTTTGCTATATATCCTTTGTTGGCAATGACAGAGGTCAAATGTTTTCTGTAAGACTTCACAAGGTTGGCACATACTGTGGCTGGTATGTTGGCCCATTCCTCCATGCAGATCTCCTCTAGAACAGTGATGTTTTGGGGCTGTCGCTGGGCAACATGGACTTTCAACTCCCTCCAAAGGTTTTCTATAGGGTTTAGATCTGGAGACTGGCTAGGCGACTCTAGGACCTTGAAATGCTTCTTACGAAGCCACACCTTCATTGCCCTGGCTGTGTGCTTGGGATCATTGTCATGCTGAAAGACCCAGCCACGTTTCATCTTCAATGCCCTTGCTGATGGAAGGAGGTTTGGACTCAAAATCTTACGATACATGGCCTCATTCATTCTTTCATGTACACGGATCAGTCGTCCTGGTCCCTTGGCAGAGAAACAGCCCCAAAGCATGATGTTGCCACACCCATGCTTCACAGTAGGTATGGTGTTCTTTAGATGCAACTCAGCATTCTTTCTTCTCCAAAGTGAATGAATTGTGTTTCTACCAAACCGTTCTACTTTGGTTTCATCTGACCATATGACATTCTCACAATACTCTTCTGGATCATCCAAATGCTCTGTAGCAAACTTTAGACGGGCCCGGACATGTAATGACTTAAGCAGGAGGACACGTCTGACACTGCAGGATCTGAGTCCCTGGCGGCATAGTGTGTTACTGATGGTAGCCTGTGTAACGTTGGTCCCAGCTCTCTGCAGATCATTCACCAGGTCCCCCCGTGTGGTTCTGGGATTTTTGCTCACCGTTCTTGAGATCATTTTGACCCCACGGGGTGACATCTTGTGTGGAGCCCCAGATTGAGGGAGATTATCAGTGGTCTTGTATGTCTTCCATTTTCTAATTATTGCTCCCACAGTTGATTTCGTCACACCAAACTGCTTGCCTATTGCAGACTCAGTCTTCCCAGCCTGGTGCAGGGCACAATTTTGTTTCTGGTGTCCTTCGACACCTCTTTGGTCTTCACCAAAGTGGATTTTGGAGTGTGATTGTTTGAGGTTGCGGACAGGTGTGTTTTATACTGATAACAAGTTCAAACATGTTCCAGTACTACAGGTAATGCGTGGAGGACAGAGGAGCCTCTTAAAGAAGAAGTTACCGGTCTGTGAGAGCCAGAAATCTTGCTTGTTTGTAATTGACCAAATACTTATTTTCCCCAAAAAATTTGAAAAAAAATTTATTTCCAAATCAGACAATGTGATTTTCAGGATTTGTTTTCTCATTTTGTCTCTCAAAGTTGAGGTCTACCTATGATGTAAATTACAGGTCTCTCTCATCTTTTTAAGTGGGAGAACTTGCACAAGTGGTGGCTGACAATATTTTAACCCCCCACTGTATATGAATCCAATTGGACAATTTTATACATAATTTATTGTAATAATTTATTTTCCGAATTATGGCTAAAGCAGATTATCCCTTAAGGACAAATAATTTTTTGGTTTTTGAGCTTTGGTTTTTACTTCTTCCAAAAGTCATTACTTTTTTATTTTCCATCAGCATAGACATATTAATGTTTGTTTGTGTGACAAGCTTTAATTTTGAATGATACAATTCCTTCATTTTTTGTGGGTTTTGTGCAAACCCCGTATTTATTGTACGGCAAAAACAACCTGGAAACATGATTATTTAAATCAGTCCAATTACAGCGATATTAAAAATGCATACATTTTTTAATTTTTATGAATGCGGTATTTAAAAACCTGTTAATTTTTTTTTAAATAGAAAGAGGAGTTGATTTGAATTGTTTAATCAATTATACTATATACGGCAATAACACAGTAACACGGTATACAGTGAATATCTCCAATGGAGCTCAGCTTATGCTTGACGTAAATAGGCATACCGAGATGACAGCGATAGTGAGTCTTCAGTAGACCCTTTGCTTTTTTTTTTAAGAGCCAGAGAACTGTGCTCTAAATCAGAGTGCACTTAAAAAAGTAACAAGTGTCAAAAAAAAGTGCACTAGGATATGGTCAATTGTAGCCTTACACATCAAGAGAAAGGCCCCAATAAACCTATCAAATATCTTCTGAGATAGAAGGCCACAGTGAGGTTTGGGGGCTAGTAGCCTCCCCTACGCGAAGCCAAGGGAGACCCAATCATTCTCCAAGCACCTTACTGCGCTCCCACCCAAACAAAACTAGGAGCCATCTAGGTCAGCTCAACCCGAAAAAAGACTGCCGGGGGGGGGGGGGAGCGGATCCTGAAGGACACACACTCCCCTCCAGACCTATCAGAAGGGAACTCATAAAGAAACTGCATCCTACATATCCTAGTGACAGAGACACACGTGCAAAGGATGACACACAAGTGAAAAATAATAAAAATTAATAGTAAATGTTTTTTAGTGTAATACTAGCTGGACTTTTGACTGGGAATTTAAAAAGTCTTCATCCTAGCCAAAAAGCGCAGAAAAGGGTGTGTGCACAAAAAATAAGAGAGTGAATTGTCCAGTGAGTTACAGCACCCAAGGGTCACCACTACTGGGACAATTCGCACCTTGGGCTATCAAACCCAACTGACCCAGAGTGTCACGGACGAACAAGGGGAAGTCCGGCGGACAGCACAACACACGAGTACAATGGGATGATATAGGGAGAGGAAGGCCCTAATAGTAGTGAGAGAGGCATGGGACACCTCCTGACTAGTGATGAGCAAGCACTAAAATGCTTGGGTACTCGTTGTTCGAGTTGAGCAAATTGGAATGCTCGAGTTCTCGGACCGAGTAACGAGAACAATGTAAGTCTATGGGAAACTCAAGCATTTTTCCGACGGATCCCCCCGGAGGTCTGCAGAAGGCCTAAAAATTGCCCAAATTGATGGGAACAGAGCTTAAATAACATGGGGACGGCATGGGGAAGACCCCTGTAAGCATTTCTGACTGCCAGGTCACTGCTGTCAACAATGTTTTCAGAGATATTACGCCACTTTTACGGACTCACAATAAAATAAACAAAAACGAAAACAAAATAGATTTTCCTGGGAAATATGTTAAGGAACATCCTTTCCAGGGTAATAACTTGTATATAAGGCAAAAAAAATAACCAAAAACAAAAATTCTCCTCCACACCTTGGGCTATGTTCACACGTAGCGTTTTTGATGTGCATTTGCATTGCTTTCAACCAAGACAAATGCATTCACCGGGAAATGTCATTTTAAAATTTTACTACCTTATCTGGCCATGTGGTGTGTGACACATCATCAAACACATCCTGTTTAATTTATGATGGAGGGACTCTGAAAGTCACAAAGACTATTTTTATAGAGCCATCAGACAGCCCTTACTATTCTTAAAGGGCCAGCAGTCAGCACTCGATATTGTTAGAGAGCCATAGCCGGCTATGCTTTGCTGTTCCCATTATTAATGAGTGGGTCTCCTATACTGTTATTGCACATGAAGTGACTGCAAGGCTGCCCCTTGCAAGAGACGTAGAGGTCGGAGGGCCTTTTGAAAACAATGTTCCCATTATTAGGAATGTGTCTCCCATACTGTTTGCCTATGCAGTGAAGCAACGTCTGCCAAAATTTAGAGGAACTCCAATGCCCATTGCAAGAGACGCTGAGATCGGAGGGCCTCCTGCAAATAATGCTCCCATTATTAGGAAGTGTGTCTACCATACTGTTTGCCTATGCAGTGAAGCAACGGCTGGCAAAAAATTGGAGGAACTCCAATGTCCCTTGCAAAAGACGTAAATATGTTAATATGGTACATATGGTGGTGATATGGTGGTGGAGGAAGAGGATGAGAAAAGCAAATAGACAAAATCAGGAATCGTATACCCATTTCTGGGTGCGAAGACAGAGGTGCATGGGAATAGAGTTAGACCTCCCAAAAAAAGAAACTGTATTTGAGTTTATGTTATCATTCAGTGGTGTTGAGAAGTCTGGCCCATTCCAGCCCTGTCAACATTTTCAGTTGACAGGTGGATGCGCCGATCGGTTATAATTCCACGGGCGGCACTAAAAACCCGCTCTGACAAAACGCTAGCGGCAGGGCAGGCCAGGACCTCCAAGATGTAGAGAGCCAGTTCATGCCACGTGTCCAGCTTGGATACCCAATATTTATAAGGGACATAGGAATCATGGAGGACATTGTTACAGCCGGCGAGGTACTCCCTCAGCATCTTCTGTAACTTTTCCCTCTTTGAGAGAGCACACCATGCATCAGGGCTTGTGCGATGGGAGGGTCTGAGAAAACTGTCCCAGAACTTTGACAGTGTTCCTCTGCCTCTGCTCGATTGCATTTGTGTCTCTCTCGCCTGTACTCCTTAGTTGTCCAGCGAACTGTAACCTCTGCTGCCCGCGTTTTCATATGGGAATTTTTTAATAGTTCTGCAACAAGGGAATTCTCGTACTGCACCATTTTATTAGGCCTGTCCTGCAAGGGAATAAGAGACAGAAAGTTCTCCTTCTATCGTTGGTCTTGAAGTGTCACCAACCAATAATGACTGTCACTCAATATTTGGACAATGCGAGGGTCATGGAAAAGGCAGCGTAACATAAACTCAGCCATGTGTGCCAGACTGCAAAGAGGCAAGACTTCTGTGTCCTCACCAAGAAGACGACTGACCATGCTCTCCTCTCATCCTCCTCCTCTTACTCCTTCTCCCTGTGCTCGGGCCATCCACGCTAAACAGACGGTATGACAGTTGTGCAGCTAGTACAGGAAACTAGCTTCTTTTCTTCCTCCTCCACTTCCTCATTGTTACCCAATTCTCATTGGGATGGGATGAAGCTGGGCTGTGTGGAATCACTCTGTATGCTCCATCTCATCGTGCTCTGCCTGCAATGCATCCCCTTTAATTGGGAGCAGAGAGCGTTTCAGAAGACAGAGAAGTGGGATGGTGATGTTAATTATGGTGTCATCACCTCTCATCATCTTGGTGGAGTCCTCAAAGTTTTGGAGGATGGTACATAAGTCTGACATCCATGTCCACTCCTGAGGTTTTATGAGTGGAGTCTGACCTGAATCCCGATGGCCTTGTTGATGCTGGTACTCAACAACTGCCCTCTTCTGCTCACAAATCCTTCCCAACATCTGCAATGTAGAGTTCCAACGCTTGGGGACATCGCAGATCAGTCGATGAGCTGGAAGCTGCAAATGCTGCTGATGCACGGCTAGGGTGGCGGAAGCTGTATCTAACTGTCTAAAATGAGCACACAGGCGGCCTACTTGACAAGCAGATCCAACAGAGGTTAAGCACATGGGCTAGGCATGGTACATGTGTAAGTTCGCCTTGCCTCAGGGCCATCACCAGGTTCTGGCCATTGTCACACGTGACCATGCCTGGCTGTAGGTTCAGCGGTGTTAGCCACAGATCTGCCTGCTGTTTCAGAGCTGTCCACAACTCTTCAGCATTTTGCGGTTTGTCACCTAAGCATATTAGCTTCAGCACAGCCTTTTGCCGGTTGGACGAGGCAGTGCTGCAGTGCTTCTAGCTTGCGACTGATGTGGTTATTTCAGAGATGGAGGCTGAAGAGGAGGAGGTGCAGGAGCTGTAGAATGTGGGGGCAACCCTGATTGACCCAGGGCCCGCAATCCTCGGCGTCAAGAGGACGTGTTCCATCCCAAGGTCCAACTGGGTCCCTGCTTCCACTACATTAACCCAATGTGCCATCATCGAGATGTACCATCCCGGCCCACAAGCACTTGTCCTTTTGTCCGTGGTTAGGTCGACTTTCCCAGGAACTGCATTGTTGAGGGCACGTCTAATGTTGTAGGACACATGCTCGTGTAATGCGGGGACTGCACACCAGGAGAAATAGTGGTGGCTGGGGACCGAGTACCGAGGGACAGTCGCAGCCATCGAGTTGCAGAAAGCTTCTGTCTCCATCAGCCTAAAAGGCAACATTTCGAGCACAAGTATTCGAGAAATGTGTGAAATTAATAGTGTGGGCGTTGGCGGTGTATTTGCGCTTGCATTCCAAGGACTGGGGTAGGGACACCTGAGCGCTGCGCTGGGTCAAGGATGTGAATGCACTTGCTGATGGTGCTAGTTAAGAGTGTGCAACGACAGGTGTAGGGCAGGAAGCATCTTAGCATGCGCCATGAACAGGGGATTGGCGTTCACGCACAATAGCGGAACAAGCAGTGGGGTCACACACAGACACTGTTGCTGGACCCTGGGGTTTGGCCCTTTTTAGTCCGGTGCTTTGCTGCCATGTGCCTGATCATGTAGGTGGTGGTCAGTCTGCTAGTTTCGCTACCCCTGCTGATGCTGGCCTGGCAGGTGGTGCAAATGGCCTTTTTGGGGTTATCTGCAGAGTCTTTAAAAAATAACCAGACTCGGGAGAGGCCTGAATATATAAATGGAAAAGTGAACAGCTCATCTGAGTGTCCAAGTGTGGGATCAGTTGTCTCCAGTCACTCGGCATGGTGGGAGGAAGGAGGATCAGGGTGAGGAATATGCGGGCCAGACTCACGGCTACTGAGACTTGACCATGTGGAAGACAGGGTGGAGGTGGTGGCCGCTAAGTGACTGGAAGCATTATCTGCTATCCAACCAAAACCTTTTGACACTACTGTGTTCCATAGTGGTGTTCTGTAGTCCCCTATTAATTGGGACAGGAAGGTCGAGCGACAAGATGTGGGTGTTTGCTGTGGCACAATTTCAGCTTGCACACGTCCACGTTTTCGGCCTCTGCATGCACCATCACCATCACGTGCATTTCCCCATCCCTTGCCAAGCACCTTGCACATTTTTAAAGGAGGACAATATTTTCCACGTTCACAAGAAATGGCTGATTTTGGAACGCAGTTATATATGTGATATGTCTGACAGAGAACCACAATTTTAAATAGCAGGCCTGTAATTTGCTAATACTATCCTTCACAGACACCTAGTGTGAATAGCCTTACCGACACACTGCAACGGAATAAAAATGGAAGAAATGTCTGATTTTGGAGCACTCTTATAGGTGTTATGTCTGACAGAGAACCATGGTTTTAAATAGCAGGCCTGTAAGTTGCTAATACTATCCTTCACAGACACCAAGTGTGAATAGCTTGACCAACACACTGCAACAGAATGGAAAAGGAGGCCAATATTTTCCACGTTCAGTTTAAATTTCTGTTTTTTTTATCGCTGAAATATGTAATAGATCTGGCTTTATTCTGCAGTGAGAACAAGCAAATGGAGCAGAAAATTGGTGTACTCTGGACTGCTTTTTAAGCAAATAACCAGGATTAAGATTAAAAAAAAATTTCCCTGGCCCCTGGTATCTGGGGCTATTTCTACAAATAGTGTTGAGCGAATTTGTTCGATGAATGTTTGAAAGTTTCAAATTCGGCACGTATATGGCACATTCGAATTCGTGATCGCAAAGGTGAGCAAATTTTCTTAAAATCGGAAAAGTTTGACGAATTTGCACTGGACCGCGAATACAGGGCAACCACGGCGTTTTGAACAGTTTTTTTAGCACAGTGCAAGTGTATGATGAGCGGTGACATGTGCTAGTTGAGTGTGGGGGCTGTGGAGAGCTTACAACAGGTCAGATCAGCAGCGCACTGTTATTTTTTCATGTGGGCGGTAACTTTAACTGAGGAAAGCGCGGCCAGACAATCATAGCACAGGAAGCATCTACACTGTCCAGACATAAGGGCTTCTGCAACAATCACATGTCCTCTCAATATAAAAAGCGGCCATGTTCCCTCAGCGCCATTATTTCCATGTCTCTGCTGGAGACAGACGCAGCTCAGTGTTCTCTTGTGTAATGAGAGATATTAGCTAGATAGATGGGTGCTTGTGTGGTTGTCAGATAGTGTAGATAATTCCTGGCCTGTGTACCTCTGCAACCGCTGGTGCAGTACATTTTTGGTGTTCTTGTGCAAGTACTGAGATTCTGACAGAAACAGAGGACCCGTGCCATACAATAGTGCTGTGCACCGCTGGTATAGAGCTCCATGTCACAGTATACCTTGAATCTTTTTTTGCACTTGCTAATGTGATCAAGCAATGCAGTGCACCTTTTCATTTAGTGGGGTTGAAATTGTGCTCTGCACAGTCTGCAGAGCTTCTTATTGCAGAGCACAAAATCAGTTTTTTTTTTCTGTTGCTATTGTGATATTGAAAGCTGTGTGCACTAAAGTTCTTTTTTTAGTTTCAGATACTATTTTAGTGGAGTTAAACTTAAGGTGGTTTCAGAGTAAAAAAATACATTTTTTCTCTTGCTACGTCCAGTCCAAAAAATATTTTTTCCTGTGCCAGAATTCGTACATTACTATAAGCCAGCTACTACATCAGTGGCGGTCAAATTCAGCTTGTACGCACAGTCAAACCTATATACAGTGCATTGTGAAAGTATTTGGCCACCTTGAACTTTTCTACCTTTTGCCACTTTTCTGGCTTCAAACATAAAGATATAAAATTCAAATTTTTTTGGGAAGAATCTACAACAAGTGGGACATAATCGTGAAGTGGAACGAAATTTTTTGGGATATTTCATACTTTTTTAACAAATTAAAAACTGAAAAGTGGGGTGTGCAATATTATTCGGCCCCTTTACTTTCAGTGCAGCAAACTCACTCCAGAAGTTCAGTGAGGATCTCTGAATGATCCAATGTTGTCCTAAATGACTCGTAATTAGTGTTGAGCGAACATGATTGACACTGCTCGGTACTCGCCCGAGCATCACGCTACTCGGGATGTTCGGTGAGCACCGAGCAATTCCGGGTTTCTCGGGCGGGAGCTCGGGTCTCGGCCCTTCATGTTTGGCGCTCTTTACAGAGCCAATGAACATGCAGGGATTGCCAGCCAGTCACTGTAATCCCGCAGCCATGTTGGTTATGGGCATTACATTGATTGGCTGGCCGCACAGCGTCACCTCGAGTATTTAAAACCGGGCGCCGCTATCTTGGACACAGACGGCTGGGATCAGACAGTGTAGGAACTGCGCTGCTGATTTAGGGAGAGATATATACTGCAAAATAGTTAGTGTAGGGTCTGTAAAGGCTGCCAGAACAAACAGTCCTTCTCAGGACTAATATCCATCCCAGATATCAGGCAGGCAGGCAGGCTGTATAGGAGACGCAGTGGTTATACCAGCAAACGCTGCATTACAGTCCTGTGTGCTCCTGTTGCTGAAATTGCTGGACTTAGCTCCAGGTCTCGGGGGCCAGGAAAAATCCTTTTTTTTTCATCTAAATCCTCTTTTTTTTTTCCTCCTTCACACTGTAGAAATACCTGTCTTATTAACCTTTCAGTGTCCCTCCCCCCCCAAAAAAAAAAAAAAAAAAAAAGTGTGTCTGTGACAGTTCAGACACAAATATATCTGTTGAAAATAGTCTGGTGTAGGCCAGAGAAACAGAAGTGTGGTTTTGCAGTTCCACGGTTCAAACCTCTGTATTATCCACCTTTAGGCCATTTGTATCTAAAAAGAACGACTTTGAGTGTGTCGCTCACTGTTCAGCCGCAAATATATATATTTTAAAAAATCTGGTATACACCAGTAAATTATAACTGTGGTTTTGCCGTTCCACGGTAAAAAATCTCTATTATCCAGCTTTTGTTATTTTTTCCATAAAGTAAAACAGTAATAGTTTCTCCCTGATTGTTCAGATTGTTTAAACGAGTCGTGTGTAGGCCAGAGAAATAGAACTGTGGTTTTCCTCTTCCACGGTTCTAATCTACTTATTATTACCCTTTTTTCATTGATAGTGTGAGTGTAAGTTATTTTACTTCCTTTACAATGGGCAAGGCGCGTGGCAAGGGACGTGGAACTGGACGTTCTGGTGATGGTGCGTGCAGAGGACGGGGCCGTGGCCAAGGTGAAAATGTGACACAACCAACAGCCACATCTTCTCACTCCCACTTCTTGACCGAATTACTAGGGAAGCACAGAACACCAGTATTGCGAACTGATCAGTGTGAACAGGTTATTAATTGGATAGCAGATAATATTTTCAGTAACCTGGGCACCACCACCTCCGTCTGTCTTCCACACGGTCAATTTGTCACAAGAGGTGGACGATGACGAGACACAATTGCAAGGAAGTGAGGAGGAGGATCGTGGTGCGCAAGTGGAAGAGGAGGAGGTGGTGGATGATCTAGTAACTGACCCAACGTGGCAGGAGGACATGCAGAGGGAGGCCAGCAGCACACAGGGTGAGGGAGGCAGAGTACCCCAACAGGCAGGAAGAAGCAGTGTGGTGGCCACACACAGAAGGCAGGCAACAGTTCCCCGCAACACCAACACGAGGGACATTGCCAGTACAACCTGTAGGTCTTCCAGAGTCTGTAATTTTTTTAAAGACTCTGCTGATAACCCCAAAAAGGCCATTTGCACCACCTGCCATGCCAGCATCAACAGGGGTGACAAAACTACCTGCCTGACCACCACCAGCATGATCAGGCACATAGCAGCAAAGCACCTGACTTTGTGGGGCGAAACCCAGGGTCCACGACCAGTGTCAGCGGGTGTCACCACTGCTTCTTCCGCTGTTTTGCATGTGATAGAACCCCCTGTTGTGTGTGCAAGGCAATCCCCTGTCCATACTTCATGCAAAGATGCCCCCTCCTCCCAGTCTTCACTTGTTATGGCAGTATCTCAAGAAACAGCATCAACGTCCACATCCACATCCCACCACAGGGTTCAATTGTCCATATCCCAGACCTTTGAATGAAAGCGGAAATTTGCAGCTAGCGCCCCACAGGACACAGTCCTAAATTCGCACATTTCACGACTACTTGCGTTGGAAATGCTGCCTTTTAGGCTGGTGGACACTATTTTGCCTGGTGTGCCATCCCCGCACTACACAAGCACGTGTCCCAAAACATCTGCCGTGCCCTCAACAACGCAGTTACTGGGAGAGTCCACCTGACAACGAACACGTGGACAAGTGCTTGTGGCCAGGGACGGTACATCTCCCTGACGGCACACTGGGTAAACAAAGTGGAAGCCGGGACCCAGTCGGACCTTGGGACGGAACACATCCTCCCCACACCGAGGATTGCGGGCCCTATGTCAGTTAGAGTTGCCCCCACAGTGTACAGCCCCTGCGCATCATCCTCCTCCTCCTCCTCATGTTCAGCCTCCATCACAGATATCACCATTAGTGTTGAGCGATACCTTCCGATATCAGGAAATATCGGATCCGATTGGATCGGGCCGATACCCAAAAAGTATCGGATATCGCTGATTCTGATACCGGAAACTAATGCAAGTCAATGGGATACAAATATCGGAATGAAAATAAACCCTTTCTTTCCTTGTCGGCTAATTCTACATGAAGGAAAACAACTAACAATAATGTAGAATGTATTGGGGGAGGTTGTTGCCCAAATCGATGGGAACAGTGCTCACAGTGAAACATGAAAAGCTGGCAATTCAGCAGCGGCATATACCAGTACCCAACAATTTAGAACAGAAAGAATAGAGCTTCACACATAGATTAGATAGATAGAAACATGTCAGTCACATATATAATAAGTACAGTGATAGTGTACTTGTCATTTAGTGTTAAAATAATTGATTTATTAAAAAAAAAAAAATTGGCGTGGGGTTCCCCGTAATTTTAGTCTCTAGCGGAGGTTAAGCAGACGGCTGGTGCAGATTTTTGAAGCCTGGCAAGGGGGTAATACCCACGGAGCTTCCCAGGCTACTAATATCAACCCCCAGCTGAATACCTAGCCTTTACCGGCTATTAAAATGTCGCCGGGTTTGTGCCAGAGCTGCGGTGGACCCTGACGGCCAGCCCCCCTCTCCCAATACTGGTGGGTCGAGCCTCCCCCCCCATGGTGTGGGGGGAGTAACATCTGCAGAAGAAAGACCATCTTCCAGCCAAACTAAGATGTCGACTTCTTTTCGTGGACAATGTGAAACGATCCCTTTCTTACGGACACGCCAATCACTACAAATTCCAGATGAGGCACAAAAACAGCAGGTGCTTCAACAGATATCAAGTGCTCCTTCAAGTGGGCTCTCCACCACCTAAATTTCACCATCACAAATACTCCAGTCCTCAGAGGTGTCACCCCAATCACACTTGCTTCCTCACAGCTCCCAAGTCTCCAGCTGCCCGTCTGAGTATGGGGTAACACAGATGTAGTGTTGAGCCACCCCCGTAGTGTTCGGGTTCGGTTCGGTTCGTCGAACACCGGGATGTTCGAGGAACTGTTCGTCGAACTGTTCGTCGAACACCTTAGAACACCGTCGAACACCGTTAAAACCAATGGCAGGCAAACAAAAACACATAGAAACACATAGAAAACACCTGCAAAGGTGTCCAAAAGCTGACAAACTGCTCAGAAGACACTCTCTTTAAAAAAGCCGGCCGGCAAATTCAGCAGCGGCATACACCGGTACCCGACAATTTAGACAAGAAGGAATAGAGCATCACACATAGATTAGATAGATAGAAACATGTCAGTCACACAAATAAGAAGCACAGTGACAGTGTTGGTTACCGCACTTGTCATTTAGTGTAAAGGATTTATTAAAAAAAATATTAGTGTTTTCATGCACCGTCTCTTTAAAAAAGCCGGCCGGCAATTCAGCAGCGGTACCCGACAATTTAGAATAGAAGGAATAGAGAATCATACATAGATTAGATAGATAGAAACATGTCAGTCACATATATATGAAGTACAGTGATAGTGTTGATTACTGTACTTGTCATTTAGTGTTAAAATAAAGGATTTATTAAAAAAAACATTAGTGTTTTCATGCACCGTCTCTTTAAAAAAGCCGGCCGGCAATTCAGCATCTGTACCCGACAATTTAGAACAGAAAGAATAGAGCTTCACACATAGATTAGATAGATAGAAACATGTCAGTCACATATATAATAAGTACAGTGATAGTGTTGCTTACTGTACTTGTCATTTAGTGTAAAGGATTTATTTAAAAAAATAATAGTGTTTTCATGCACTGTCTCTTTAAAAAAGCCGGCCGGCAATTCAGCAGCGGTACCCGACAATTTAGAACAGAAAGATAGAGCATCACACATAAATTAGATAGATAGAAACATGTCAGTCACATATATATGAAGTACAGTGATAGTGTTGGTTACTGTACTTGTCATTTAGTATTAAAATAAAGGATTTATTATTAAAAAAATTGGCGTGGGGTTCCCCTTAATTTTAGGCTCTAGCGGAGGTTAAGCAGACGGCTGGGGCAGATGTTTGAAGCCTGGGAAGGGGGTAATACCCACGGAGCTTCCCAGGCTACTAATATCAGCCCCCAGCTGAATACATAGCCTTTACTAGCTATTAAAATGGGGGACCCCCCCAAAAAAATGACGTGGGGTCCCCCCTAATTTAATAGCTAGCAAAGGCTAGGCAGACAGCTGGGGACTGATATTAATAGCCCAGGAAGGGAGCCATGAATATTGGCCCCCTCCCAGGCTAGAAACACCAGCCGTCAGCTGCCCCAGAAATGGCGCATTCATAGGATGCGCCAATTCTGGCACTTAGCCTCGCTCTTCCACGCTGCCCTGGTGCGGTGGCAGGGGGTAATAGGGTTGGGGTTGATGTCAGCTTATAATGACAGCTGACATCAAGCCCAGGTTAGTAATGGAGAGGCGTCTATAAGACACCCCCATTACTAACCCCATAGTCAAAGTTAAAAAAAACACAAACACCCAGAATAAAGTCCTTTAATTGAAATAAAGACACAATCCTTTATTGTTCTAAATTAAACCATACTTACCGTCACGCCCATTCCAGCTGAAGCCAACGATCTCCTGCAATAAAAGAAAAATAATAAAGCAACCTCATCCTTACCTTTCCATGGTTCCCACGACAGCTTCAGCTCTGCTACATCGAGATGACAGGCTGGACCGCAGCAGAACGCTGCCATCCAGCCTGTCATCCCGCAGACACTGAGAAGCGCAGGCTTGCTTGCGCTGCTCAGCGTCTCTCTGTGACGACATCCAGATGAGCCGAGTTCATGTCCAATGAACTCGGCTCACCTCATGCACGTCACTGACAGCGTGGGAAAATTCTCACGCTGAAGCGCTGATTGCAGGAGAATTTTCCCACGCTGTCAGTGACGTGCAGGAGGTGAGCTGAGTTCATTGGACATGAGCTCACCTCATGCACATCACTGACAGCGTGGGAGAATTCTCCTGCACTCAGCACTTCAGCGTGAGAATTTTCCCACGCTGTCAGTGACGTGCATGAGGTGAGCCGAGTTCATTGGACATGACCTCGGCTCATCTGGATGCCGTCACAGCGAGACAGTGAGGAGCGCAAGCATGCCTGCGCTTCTCAGTGTCTGCGGGATGACAGACTGGATGGCAGCGTTCTGCTGCGGTCCAGCCAGTCATCTCGATGTAGCAGAGCTGAAGCTGTCGTGGGAACCATGGAAAGGTAAGGATGAGGTTGGTTTATTATTTTTCTTTTATTGCAGGAGATCGTTGGCTTCAGCTGGAATGGGTGTGATGGTAAGTATGGTTTAATTTAGAACAATAAAGAATTGTGTCTTTATTTCAATTAAAGGACTTTATTCTTGGTGTTGTGTTTTTTTTAAATACTTTACTAGAAATTCATGGCGGTCATGTCTAATACTGGCGTGACCCCATGAATTTTGGGCTTGGGGCCAGCTGATAATACCAAGCTGGCCCTAACCCCTTTATTACCCAGTGAGCCACCGCACCAGGGCCCTGGATGAGTTGGGTACAGCGCCAGAAGATGGCGCTTCTATGAACGCGCCATTTTCCGGGGTGGCTGCGGACTGCAATTTGTAGCGGGGGGGGGCCCAGAAAGCTTGGGCCTCCCTGCGCTGCAGATTCCAGCCCCCAGCTGCCTAGTTGTACCTGGCTGGACACAAAAATAGGGCGAAGCCCCACGTATTTTTTTTTTAATTATTTCATGAAATTCATGAAATAATTAAGAAAAAAAGGCCTTCCCTATATTGTTGTGTCCGGCCAGGTACAAATAGGCAGCTGGTGGTTGGGGGCAGCCCGTTCCTGCCTGCTGTACCTGGCTGGACACAAATATAGTGCGAAGCCCCACTTCAATTTTTTTTAATTATTTCATGAAATTCATGAAATAATTAAGAAAAAAAGGCCTTCCCTATATTGTTGTGTCCGGCCAGGTACAAATAGGCAGCTGGTGGTTGGGGGCAGCCCGTTCCTGCCTGCTGTACCTGGCTGGACACAAATATAGTGCGAAGCCCCACTTCAATTTTTTTTAATTATTTCATGAAATTCATGAAATAATTAAGAAAAAAAGGCCTTCCCTATATTGTTGTGTCCGGCCAGGTACAAATAGGCAGCTGGTGGTTGGGGGCAGCCCGTTCCTGCCTGCTGTACCTGGCTGGACACAAATATTGTGCGAAGCCCCACTTCAATTTTTTTAAATTATTTCAGGAAATTCATGAAATAATTTAAAAAAAATTGACGTGGGGCTTCGCACTATATTTGTGTCCAGCCAGGTACAGCAGGCAGGAACGGGCTGCCCCCAACCACCAGCTGCCTATTTGTACCTGGCCGGACACAACAATATAGGGAAGCCCTTTTTTTCTTAATTATTTCATGAAATAATTTAAAGAAAATTGACGTGGGGCTTCGCCCTGTTTTTGTGTCCAGCCAGGTACAACTAGGCAGCTGGGGGCTGGAATCCGCAGCGCAGGGAGGCCCAAGCTTTCTGGGCCACCTCCGCTGCAAATTGCAGTCCGCAGCCACCCCGGAAAATGGCGCGTTCATAGAAGCGCCATCTTCTGGCGCTGTACCCAACTCATCCAGGGCCCTGATGCGGTGGCTCACTGGGTAATAAAGGGGTTAGGGCCAGCTTGGCATTATCAGCTGGCCCTAAGCCCGAAATTCATGGGGTCACGCCAATATTAGACATGACCACCATGAATTTCTAGTAAAGTATTTAAAAAAAACACAACACCCAGAAAAAAGTCCTTTAATTGAAATAAACACACAATTCTTTATTGTTCTAAATTAAACCATACTTACCATCACGCCCATTCCAGCTGAAGCCAACGATCTCCTGAAATAAAAGAAAAATAATAAAGCAACATCATCCTTACCTTTCCATGGTTCCCATGACAGCTTCAGCTCTGCTACATCGAGATGACAGGCTGGACCGCAGCAGAACGCTGCCATCCAGCCTGTCATCCCGCAGACACTGAGAAGCGCAGGCTTGCTTGCGCTCCACAGTGTCTCTCTGTGAGGGCATCCAGATGAGCCGAGTTAATGTCCAATGAACTCGGCTCACCTCATGCACGTCACTGACAGCATGGGAAAATTCTCCTGCACTCAGCGCTTCAGCGTGGGAGAATTCTCACACTGAAGCGCTGAGTGCAGGAGAATTCTTCCACGCTGTCAGTGACGTGCAGGAGGTGAGCTGAGTTCATTGGACATGAGCTCACCTTATGCACGTCACTGACAGCGTGGGAAAATTCTCCTGCACTCAGCGCTTCAGCGTGGGAGAATTCTCACGCTGAAGCGCTGAGTGCAGGAGAATTCTCCCACGCTGTCAGTGACGTGCAGGAGGTGAGCTGAGTTCATTGGACATGAGCTCACTTATGCACGTCACTGACAGCGTGGGAGAATTCTCCTGCACTCACCGCTTCAGCGTGAGAATTTTCCCACGCTGTCAGTGACGTGCATGAGGTGAGCCGAGTTCATTGGACATGAACTCGGCTCATCTGGATGTCGTCACAGAGAGACGCTGAGCAGCGCAAGCAAGCCTGCGCTTCTCAGTGTCTGCGGGATGACAGGCTGGATGGCAGCGTTCTGCTGCGGTCCAGCCTGTCATCTCGATGTAGCAGAGCTGAAGCTGTCGTGGGAACCATGGAAAGGTAAGGATGAGGTTGCTTTATTATTTTTCTTTTATTGCAGGAGATCGTTGGCTTCAGCTGGAATGGGCGTGACGGTAAGTATGGTTTAATTTAGAACAATAAAGGATTGTGTCTTTATTTCAATTAAAGGACTTTATTCTGGGTGTTTGTGTTTTTTTTAACTTTGACTATGGGGTTAGTAATGGGGGTGTCTTATAGACGCCTCTCCATTACTAACCTGGGCTTGATGTCAGCTGGCATTATAAGCTGACATCAACCCCAACCCTTTTACCCCCTGCCACCGCACCAGGGCAGCGTGGAAGAGCGAGGCTAAGTGCCAGAATTGGCGCATCCTATGAATGCGCCATTTCTGGGGCGGCTGACGGCTGGTGTTTCTAGCCTGGGAGGGGGCCAATATTCATGGCTCCCTTCCTGGGCTATTAATATCAGTCCCCAGCTGTCTGCCTAGCCTTTGCTAGCTATTAAATTAGGGGGGACCCCACGTCATTTTTTTTGGGGGGTCCCCCATTTTAATAGCTAGTAAAGGCTATGTATTCAGCTGGGGGCTGATATTAGTAGCCTGGGAAGCTCCGTGGGTATTACCCCCTTCCCAGGCTTCAAACATCTGCCCCAGCCGTCTGCTTAACCTCCGCTAGAGCTTAAAATTAAGGGGAACCCTACGCCAATTTTTTTAATAATAAATCCTTTATTTTAATACTAAATGACATGTACAGTAACCAACACTATCACTGTACTTCATATATATGTGACTGACATGTTTCTATCTATCTAATCTATGTGTGATGCTCTATCTTTCTGTTCTAAATTGTCGGGTACCGCTGCTGAATTGCCAGCCGGCTCTTTTAAAGAGACAGTGCATGAAAACACTATTATTTTTTTAAATAAATCCTTTACACTAAATGACAAGTACAGTAAGCAACACTATCACTGTACTTATTATATATGTGACTGACATGTTTCTATCTATCTAATCTATGTGTGAAGCTCTATTCTTTCTGTTCTAAATTGTCGGGTACAGATGCTGAATTGCCGGCCGGCTTTTTTAAAGAGACAGTGCATGAAAACACTATTATTTTTTTAAATAAATCCTTTACACTAAATGACAAGTACAGTAAGCAACACTATCACTGTACTTATTATATATGTGACTGACATGTTTCTATCTATCTAATCTATGTGTGAAGCTCTATTCTTTCTATTCTAAATTGTCCTGTACAGATGCTGAATTGACGGCCGGCTTTTTTAAAGAGACGGTGCATGAAAACACTAATATTTTTTTTAATAAATCCTTTACACTAAACGACAAGTGCAGTAACCAACACTGTCACTGTGCTTCTTATATGTGTGACTGACATGTTTCTATCTATCTAATCTATGTGTGATGCTCTATTCCTTCTTGTCTAAATTGTCGGGTACCGGTGTATGCCGCTGCTGAATTTGCCGGCCGGCTTTTTTAAAGAGAGTGTCTTCTGAGCAGTTTGTCAGCTTTTGGACACCTTTGCAGGTGTTTTCTATGTGTTTCTATGTGTTTTTGTTTGCCTGCCATTGGTTTTAACGGTGTTCGACGGTGTTCTAAGGTGTTCGACGAACAGTTCCTCGAACATCCCGGTGTTCGACGAACCGAACCGAACCCGAACACTACGGGGGTGGCTCAACACTAGCCTTAACTAAACCATTTTTTCCATTTATAGCAACTGGGTCTCCTGTGCACTGTTGGCCTAAGCAATGAAAGGAAGGCTTTCCAAAAATTATGAGGAACTGCAATGTCCCTTGAAACAGACGTGGATTACAGCGTACTTAAACCTTCCACCCATTATAGGGGAGTGGGTCTCCCTTAGTGTTCGCCTATGCTTTGAAAAGCAAAAGTTCACTAAAATTAGGAGGAAATGCAATGCCCGTTGGAACAGTTGTGGAGGTCGCAGTAGCTTAACAAGATGGTTTTAATGCCCCTTGGAAAAGTGGTGGAGGTCACAGTAGGTTAACAAGATGGTTTGAATGCCCCTTGGAAAAGTGGTAGAGGTCACAGTAGCTTAACAAGACGGTTTTAATGCCCCTCAGAATAGACATGGAGGTCGCAGTAGCTTAACAAGACGGTTTTAATGCCCCTTGGAAAAGTGGCGAAGGTCACAGTAGCTTAACAAGACGGTTTGAATGCCCCTTGGAAAAGTGGCGGAGGTCGCAGTAGCTTAACAAGACAGGTTTAATGCCCCTTACAAGAGCCATATAGTATAGCATCTTAAAAACATTATTCCCATTATTGGGGAGTGGGTCTCCCATAGTCTTTGCTTATGCCTTCCAAGCAAAAGCTGCCAAAAATTAGGATGGAGAAACTTGTAATGCCCCTTACAAGAGCCATGCAGTACAGCATATTACAAACATTATTCCCATTATTGGGGAGTGGGTCTCCCATAGTCTTTGCTTATGCCTTACAAGCAAAACCTGCAAAAAATTAGGAGGTAATGCAATGCCAGTTCGAAGAGTCATGGAGGTTAGAGTTAATTAAAAACATCATTTCAATGCCCCTTGGAAATGCTGTGGAGTTCAGAGTGGTTTAACAAGAGGCTTTTAATGCCCCTCGGAAGAGACTTGGAGGTCCCAGTAGCTTAACAAGACGGTTTTAATGCCCTTCGGAAGAGACGTGGAGGTCGCAGTAGCTTAACAAGATGGTTTTAATGCCCCTCGGAAGAGACGTGGAGGTCGCAGTAGCTTAACAAGACAGTTTTAATATCCCTTGGAAGAGACGTGGAGGTCCCAGTAGCTTAACAAGATGCTTTTAATGCCCCTCGGAAGAGATGTGGAGATCGCAGTAGCTTAACAAGATGGTTTTAATGCCCCTTGGGAAAGTGGTGGAGGTTGCAGTAGCTTAACAAGACGGTTTTAATGCCCCTTACAAGAGCCATACAGTACAGCATCTTAAAAATATTATTCCCATTATTGGGGAGTGGGTCTCCCACAGTCTTTGCTTATGCTTTCCAAGCAAAAGCTGACAAAAATAAGGACGGAGGAACTTTCAATAATTGGCATCACGGAACACGGTCACCCTGGTGGTATAGTGGTGGTGGAGGCTGAGGATAAGGAGAAGATCATAAAACAGCCGAAATGAGGACGCGTATACCCATGTGTGGGTGTGAAGCGGTGCATGTGAATACACCTCCCGAAATAACACAGTGGATTTGACTTTATGTTACTCTGCTGTCATTTGGTGGTGATGAGAAGTCTGGCCCAATTCAGCCTTTGTTCATTTTGATAAGGGTCAGCCTGTCAGCATTGTCAGTTGACAGGCGAGTGTGCTTATCAGTTATAATTCCCCCAGCAGCACTAAAAACACGCTCCGATAACACGGTATCGGCAGGGCAGGCCAGGACCTCCAAGGCGTACAGAGCGAGTTCAATCCAAGTGTCCAGCTTGGATACCCAATAATTAAAAGGCACAGAGGAATCACGGAGGATGCTGGTACGGTCGGCAAGGTACTCCCTCACCATCTTTTGAAACTTTCCACTCCTTGTGAGAGTACCCTGCACCTCAGGGTCTGTCCGAAGGGAGGGTCTGAGAAAACTGTCCCAGAACGTTGACAGTGTTCCCCTGCCTCTGCTGGTTTGGAGTTGCATCTCTTTTGCATGTACGCCTTGGTTGGGCAACGAACTGTGACCTCTGCCGCTAGCGTGTTCAGATGGGAATTTTTTTAACAGTTCTGCAGCAAGGGCCTTCTGGTACTGACCCCTTTTTGTAGACCTCTCCACCTCAGGAATAAGAGAGTGAAAGTTCTCCTTGTAGCGGCGATCTAAAAGTGTCACCAACCAGTAATGACTGCCACCCAACATTTTGACAACGCGAGGGTCACGGTTAAGGCAGCGTAACATAAAGTCTGCTTTGCTTGCCAGACTGGTAATGGGCAAGACTTCCGTGTCCTCACCAAGATGACGACTGACCATGCTCTCCTCCTCCTCCTCTTCTACCCTGTCCTCAGGCCACCCACGCTGAACCGACGTTATGACAGTTGTACAATTACTACCGTCTACAGCGCATGATACAAGCTCCTGTTCTTCCTCCTCCTCCTCCTCCTCTCCTTCATTGTCCCCCAATGGACGTTGGGATGAGATGAGTTTGGGCTGTGTGTAATCGACCGCTACGGCTTCTTGATTCATCTCATCATACTCTGGCTGCAATGCCTCCTCTTTAATTCTCTGCAGAGAGCGTTGCAAGAGATAGACAAGTGGAAGGCTGACGCTAATGATGGTGTCATCGCCACTCACCATCTTGGTGGCCTCCTCAAAGTGTCAGGATGGTACATATGTCAGACATCCAGGTCCACTCCTGAGGTCTTATGTGTGGAGTCTGACCTGAATATCGATGGCCTTGTTGCAGCTGGTACTCCACAACTGCTCTCTTCTGCTCACAAATCCTTTGCAACATGTGGAGGGTAGAGTTCCAACGTGTGGGGACATCACACACCAGTCGGAAGCTGCAAACGCTGCTGCAACACAGCAAGGGCAGCGGAAGCTGTAGCCGACTTGCGAAAATTAGCTGACAGGCGGCGTACTTTGACGAGCAGATCCGGAAAATCGGTTTATGATTTAAGAAACCGCTGAACCACGAGGTTAAGCACATGATCCAGGCATGGTACATGTGTGATCTCGCCTCGCCTCAGAGCCGCCACCAGCTTACGCCCATTGTCACACACGACCATGCCTGGATGTAGGTTCAGCGGTCTCAGCCACAGATCTGCCTGCTCTTTCACAGCTGTCCACAACTCACAAGCAGTGTGAGGTTTCTCACCTAAGCTTATGAGTTTCAGCACAGTCTGTTGCCGCTTGGCGGAGGCAGTACTGCAGTGCTTCCAGCTTGTAACTGATGTGGTGATATCTGAGATGGAGGCTGAACATGAGGAGGAGGAGGAGGATGATGCGCTGGAGCTGTACACTGTGGGGGCAACTCTGACTGACATAGGGCCCGCAATCCTCGGTGTGGGGAGGATGTGTTCCGTCCCAAGGTCCGACTGGGTCCCGGCTTCCACTATGTTTACCCAGTGTGCCGTCATGGAGATGTACCATCCCTGGCCACAAGCACTTGTCCAAGTGTCCGTTGTCAGGTGGACTCTCCCAGTAACTGCGTTGTTGAGGGCACGGCAGATGTTTTGGGACACGTGCTTGTGTTTTGCGGGGATGGCACGCCGGGCAAAATAGTGTCGGCTGAGGACCGAGTACCGAGGGACGGCCACCGCCATAAGGTTGCAGAAGGATTCTATCTCCACCAGCCTAAAAGGCAGCATTTCCAACGCAAGCAGTCGTGAAATGTGCGAATTTAGGACTGTGGCCTGTGGGGCCTTGGCTGCGAATTTGTGCTTTCGTTCAAAGCTCTGGGATAAGGACAATTGAACGCTGCGGTGGGACGTGGACGTGGACGTTGATTCTGTTTCTTGAGAAACTGCCAAAACAAGTGAAGACTGAGAGGAGGGGGCATCTTTGCATGCAGTATGGACAGGGGATTGCCTTGCACACACAACAGGGGGTTCTATTGTACGCACAACAGCGGAAGAAGCAGTGGTGACACCCGCTGACACTGGTTGTGGACCCTGGGGTTCACCCCACAAAGTCGGGTGCTTTTCTGCCATGTGCCTGATCATGCTGGTGGTGGTCAGGCTGGAAGTTTTGTCACCCCTGCTGATGCTGGCAAGGCAGGTGGTACAAATGGCCTTTTTGAGGTTATCAGCAGAGTCTTTAAAAAAATTCCAGACTCTGGAAGACCTACAGGTTGTACGGGCAACGTCCCTCATGTTTGTGTTACGGGGAACTGTTGCCTCCCTTCTGTGTGCGGCCACCACACTGCTTCTTCCTGCCTGTTGGGGTACTCTGCCTCCCTCACCCTGTGTGCTGCTGGCCTCGCTCTGCATGTCCTCCTGCCACGTTGGGTCAGTTACTAGATCCTCCACCACCTCCTCCTCTTCCACTTGCACACCACGATCCTCATCCTCACTTCATAGCAATTGTGTCTCGTCATCGTCCACCTCTTGTGACAAATTGCCAGCGTCGACTTCCTGTGGCCGTGGCTGTTCAAATATTTGGGCATTGCTACATGGGATCTCCTCTTTGACCACTTCAAGCGTATCAGGCGAGGGGCCCAAATATGGAAATGGACCAGTGAACAGCTCTTCAGAGTGTCCAAGTGTGGGATCACTTGCTGTCTGACGACACTCGGCATGGTGGGAGGAAGGAGCATCAGGGTGAGGAGGTCGAGACTCCCGGCTACTAAGATTTGACCGTGTGGAAGACAGATCGTAGGTGGTGGTGCCCAGGTAACTGGAAGTATTATCTGCTATCCAATTAATAACCTGTTCACACTGATCAGTTCGCAATACTGGTGTTGTTCTGTGCTTACCTAGTAATTCGGTCAAGAAGTGGGAGCGAGAAGATGTTGCTGTTGGTTGTGGCACATTTTCACCTTGACCAAGGCCCCGTCCTCTGCACGCACCATCACCAGAACGTCCAGTTCCACGTCCCTTGCAACTCTCCTTGCCCATTGTAAAGGAAGTAAAATAGCTTACACTCGCACTATCAATGGAAAAAGGGTAATAAAAAGTAGATTAGAACTGCGGAAGAGGAAAACCATAATTCTATTTCTCTGGCCTGCACCTGACTCTTTTAAACAATCTGAACAATCAAGGAAAAACTATTACTGTTTTTCTTTACAGAAAAAATACCAAAAGCTGAATAATAGAAATTTTTTACTGTGGAATGGCAAAACCACAGTTATTGTTTACTGGGGTATACCAGACAATTTTAAATAGATATATTTGCGGCTGAACAGTGAGCGACACACTCAAACTGTTTTTCTTTAGATACAAATGGCCCAAAAGTGGATGATGCAGAGGTTTGAACCGTGGATCTGCAAAACCACACTTCTATTTCTCTGGCCTACACCAGACTATTTTCAACAAATATATTTGTGTCTGAACTGTCACAGACACACTTTTTTTTTTTGGGGGGGGGGTGACGACACCAAAAGGTTAATAAGATTTGTACCGTGTGAAGGAGGAAAAAAATAAGAGAAAAAGAGGATTTAGATGAAAAAAAAAGGATTTTTCCCGGCCCCCGTGACCTGGAGCTTAGTCTAGCAATTTCACCAACAGGAGCACACAGGACTGTAATGCAGCGTTTGCTGGTATAACCACTGCGTCTCCTGTACAGCCTGCCTGCCTGCCTGCCTGATATCTGGGATGGATATTAGTCCTCAGAAGGACTGTTTGATCTGGCAGCCTTTACAGACCCTACACTAACTATTTCGCAGTATATATCTCTCCCTAAATCAGCAGCGCGTCCCTACACTGTCTGATCCCAGCAGTCTGTGTCCAAGATGGCGGCGCCCGGTTTTAAATACTCGAGGTGATGTTGTGCGGCCAGCCAATCAATGTAATGCCCACAACCAACATGGCTGCGGCATTACAGTGACTGGCTGGCAATCCCTGCATGTTCATTGGCTCTGTAAAGAGCGCCAGCATGCAGGACGGAGACTCGAGCTCCCGCCCGAGTAACCCGGAAATGCTAGGTGCTCGCCGAACATCCCGAGTAGCGTGATGCTCGGGCGAGTACCGAGCAGTGTCGAGCATGTTCGCTCAACACTAATAGTCACCCGTAAGGGTGCCAACAGAAATTTGTTCATTTTGTGTGTACAATTACCCATCAGGGTATACAGACTTCAGGCTGAGGACTGTGAACAGCCAAAGACTGACCTTGTATATAGTTTGCGCTTCTTAAAGTGCTCTCTATTGGTTTTATAAATGCAACCAAGTGACCTCAGAACAAAAACCTATTTGGCGTGGCGGAAGACGTGGTCCAGAACCAGGATCACTTATGCCCTGCAGCCACGCCCTGGGCCTATGTTGGGGGTTTGCGGACAGGTCCCTCATGCTGCTGATTTTGCACCCTTTTTCAGTAAGATGGACAACCTTTTTGGGATCTTACTGCAAGATATTTGAAAAACGTATATGCCAGTGAAAAGTGTTTTATAATGTTTTGATAACCTGTAACGTTCAAAGAAAAGTGCCTCCCATAAAGGGAAGAAATGTTTTGTTTATAATCTTTTATGCGAATGCATTCTAAAAATTTGTATGTCTAATATACGGTGTTTTTGCTCAGTTCCAGCACACGGACTTGCTGTGTTTTACCAGGGGGGAGTGTGGTGCCCCTGAGAGTTCAGTCGCCACAGAAGTACTGCACTTCACCCAGAGGTGTGGTGTCTCCTTCTCTCATGTAAGGAGGGAATGCTGTCCGGAACCCCAACACCCACATTCAACACTACACTACTCCAGGCCGGCTGGAAGGGCAAGATGCAATGTTTCTTGCTGAGCCCTGTTCCTCGCTGGAGTGGGGGGAACCAAAGGTAGGGGAAATCAGTAGTGGGTGTGGGTGGAGGATGTAGAGTAGGGGAGCACCATCATAGGAGGTATATAAAGGGAAGCCATCTTAGGGTGGCAGGTTAAGTCAGTAAGAGGAGAGACAGTGAAGACAGTCAGTCAGGGAGCAGAGTCTTGTTAGGAGCTCTGCTCCTCAAGTTGGGGCCTAGTGACAGAGGCCCAGGAGGGGAGCAGAGGAGGAAGGCTCCATTCTATAGAAGGGCTCCCAGGGGGTACGGTGAGTGCAGGACGGCACCCATACACCCCGAATCTGCCAGGTGTCAGAGGGATCACACCGCAAGAAGGGGACTGGCCCCTGGACCAGCCTTGTTACTCCAAGTCTCGGCTGGAAAAAATGGAGGCTTCTGCACTTCCATGGTGCAATCGCCAGAGTCTCATCTTAGTCACCGTGAGGGTCAAGTAGGTCCGGTAACTCCAGGTTGCCCAGAGGGACTTCAGAGCACCCGATAGGAACTTCAGAGCACCCGATTGGGACTGTGTGTGGGAAGCGCAGGGCAGGAGGGAGAAGACCCAGCGTGGGAAGTTGATCTAGTTAGGAACATAAAGAAAGCGGGGTTCCGTCAAGTGCTCCTGACATGTCTGAGGAAGAGCTGAACCCCTGGTATGGTAGACGCAGTGCGACGTGGAGGCGGACACCCGTACAGTCTACCGGAGAACCTTGTACAAGAACTGTGAGTAAAGCTCGGATGACTGCACTGCGCTGCCTCCGTCAATTATTTCAGCTGCGCCATCCATCCCTCCTGCACTACAAGTCCCAGCAGCACCACCCACCAAACTCCACACTGCCCCGGGGGCCCGCTCCACCTGTGGGGAGCAGAAACACTTCAGCTGCCATCCCATCACCCCCCGGAGGTCTGCAGCAGCGCTGGTAAACCTTACCAGGTACCACAGGTGGCGTCACGAACTATTTGCTTTATTTTTATCTCTATCCAAGTTACAATCCCCTTTTTGGTTGACCGCCCTGGGCCACGGACCGGACCAGCCACTGTGACATACCCCCCCCTCAGCATCCATAGGCCCGGCCGATGAGTACCCCATTGCCCCGGGGGTGCGTCACTTGCCTGCCTGTCCAAATTCACTGCATGCTGCTCCTGCCACAGCCTCTATATACCCACACATCTCTATGCTACCCACTCTGTTTAATTTTTCAAGATAATATTACAGATGCTGAGAAATGTACTCTCTTGAGGGCACACAAACATAAAACAGCTCCCAAAAATGTTACCTTTTGGAAAATATTGGTAACAACCCATTGTTTCTTTATATTCAAAACCATACTCTTGTTTAGTCTCCCTTAGACTATGTGCCCACGAAGCAGAAATGCTCCCGATTTTTCCTGAGCGTTTCTGCATCTCCCTGGCAGAAAAAACGCTTGCGGATTGTACATGCATTTTTCCTGCCAGGGACTAGCGGATGTGAAGCGTTCTTCACATGCATTTCCGCATGCGGGTTGTCAAGCACTTTCCAAGCGATTTTAGCATCACTTGGAAAGTGCTTGTCAACTTGGTCACACTATATAAATCCATGCAAATGGCATGGATTTATATAGTGTGACCCCAAAGAATGGTTAAACATAAAAAAATAAATCTATACTTACCTTCCGATGACCCAGGGTGTCTTGCTTCGCTCCGTCCTGGCTGCCGGAAGATCGCGGTACACTGAAGGACCTGCCGTCACATGACTATGACGTCAGCGCAGGTCCTTCAGTCCACCGCGATCTGTCGGCAAGGGAGGACGAGCGCAGCGGGGGCCATCAGAAGGTAAATATAACATTTATTTTTTATTTTATTCTTTTTTTCACAGGTTCTATGGTACCCGGGTCCAGAGGAGAGTCTCCTGTCCTCTAGACCCGGGTACCATCCGCACATTGAAAAGCATGGAATGCACGTCTACATATGCAGTGATGCATAATCCATGTGTTTCAATGCAAGTCAATGACGGCGAAAACGCAGTACTTCCGCAAAATAATTGGTAGTGCTGCGTTTTTTTCCGCAATCATAATCCACAGCGGAAATTTCCCCAGCATGTGCACAGCACATGCGGATTATCTTTGGGGAACATGGCGGGCCTTCTACCATGCATTTTTTAGGCGTTTCTGCAGCGGAAATGCTTAAAAAAATCATCGTGGGCACACAGTCTTAGAAAGGGTACTTTTTTTGTGCATTCATCCATGTGAAAATGTCATGGCTTCTTTTGTTTGGCTTCTTTTGTTTGCACCACCTGTGTATAAACAACAGCAAGGCATGTATCTAGCCACCAAAATAGATTTTCCTGGACCATTTTTACAATACAAGTATGCTGCAAAGTCAGAAACTGCTATGTGTGGTTAAATAGACTGCTGGATACCACCAGTTACCATCCTTTTTCCCAAAGCCAGATAGCTTGAGGTCACTTGGACATCAAAAAGGCTGTGTTTACATTACAGAGCTCAAAATGGGTTTAATGGACTCCAAGGAGAATTTAGATTGGTATGCACAAATTCTCCAGTCAATTAAAGGTTATTTACTTACACAATAAATTTACAGCAAATCAAATTTAGTGGGTAAATTCTGCGAATTTGTTAAAAGATTCACTCACCTCTATAAAAAGGTGTGACAGAGAGTGCCGTTTTCCTGCCCCCGAAGACAACAATTGTAAAGTGTGTACTGTGACACATGGTTTCATTGCGGTTTAAGGTGTAATGTAAAATATAACATGCATAGAATGTTATAAGTACTGATGCTGCTATGTGGGTACTGTATTGGTAATGCCGAAGGTCACTCTGTGTACTCAGCTCAGGTTTAGGGAAAAAATAGGATATACTGTAAGATAGTATTTAGGTAGTGAACTAGTGATAGATTGGAACTTTAGGACCCAGAGTAGTTACAGATAGATTAAGATAGGCAGTGGTGGGCTTATTAGTTTTGTTTGTATAATTATAATGTAGGAAAATAATGCAAGCTGTGTGCTGGAATGTAGGTGAAAGGTCAGATCATGCCAGCAACAGACTGCAGATACAGATACAGTTAAATGTTTGAGACCAGCCCAGCATGGGAGATACTTGGGCAAGCAAAAAGGGGAATCATTTCCTGTTTTAGTCAGACGGTGCTAATATGTGAGGTTCCTGTCAAGTGGAAGTTCTGGTGGAAGTGGGCTAGAGGTACGTACAGCACATAGCGTTCTGAAAGCATGAAGTCATACCGAATTTCCTGCAGACATTCCTGTAACATCCAGGGCTTGTGGCCCGAACTAGGCGTGGAGAAGTGTGCCTTTTTCCCTTTTATACAGAGAAAGCCAAATGGGGAAACGTAGAACAGCTCGGGAATGCTGTGGGGCCGGACAGTAAATTCCTGGGGCTGACAGGAGGATCAAGCGTAAGTTTAATCTGAGCTGAGCATAAGCAGAGACTTGAAATGTGCTGTATTGATGAAACTGGAACTGGAGGGTGCTGTGCCCGAAATGTGTTAGAAACTGATGTACTTAAACTGTCCAATAAAGTTGAATTTGTTATAACGAACTGGGTGTCACCTGATGTGTGTGAGACTGATCCTGGACCAAAGGACGTGGATGCAGCAGAGGCCTACGGCCTGAAAGTGAGTAAACTGCATTGTACACAGCACAACACTGATAAACTGGGGAACTGTTTATTTGTGGGGTGCCAGAGTGTGGAAAAGCAGCCCCTTGTCCATGACTACCACACTCTGCACCTTTCATCTACAAGTGGCTTATCCATTTCAAAAGCTAGGAAGCACACTTTCTCTGAAATATAAACCTTGGTTTCAGGATTTTTCTTCAGTAGCAAAATTAAGACAGAGGGCTATTAAACTGCCCTCCTTGATGGCAGTGTGTTTTGAATAAAAAAAATGGAGTTATTACGGTGCTTTATTGTAATATTTCACATATCAATCAATTCAGTCACACTGACTTTGCTGGCCCAGCACCTCCATATCAATTTAATCTTTATATTATTATTCACAGACTTAGGGCTCATCTGCGTTTAAAACAGGCGAGTGCAATCCGATAAAAAATCACATTGCATTCTGACTAATGTTAGTCAATGAATCTATGTTCATCTGTGATTTGTTTCTCAGCTCGGATCAGATTGAGAAAAAAATTGCAGCATGCTGTGAATGGCTGTGTATATCGGACAAGACTCGCCAATGCAACTCAATGGGTGCGAGAAAAAAATCGCATGGCACACGGACCATGTGACCGTGCGATTTTTGTGCACCCATCTCATAGGAAACCCGACATTTGATCAGACGAGTACAGTAAAATCACAGCGGAACCGTCGGAATAGAATAGATATGGATAGAATAGCAGATAGCACTGGTCAAAAGTGCTAAGTCTGCAGTCAGTCTGTGTGACTGCAGAATTATAAATCTCCCCAGCGAATGCACTGTGCCCTGCGGGGATTCACTGGTATGAGACCCAGTAACAGAGGGTATGTAAAAGTTAGTCTAGTGATGCAGACGGCCAGTGGGTGCGTCCGACTAGACGGCACAGCCTCGCTCAATACAAGTGTATGGAGAGCAAAGCCACACCCACTGGCCAAGGGTATGCATAACTCATATACACCCTCAGGTCCCGGTGTAACAGGCCAGATTAACCCCCCGCCCAGGGTTAAAGTGGCCTAGGCCAGATTATACCCCGGGTATGTTATGGCCTAGGCCAAACTATACCCCGGGGTATAAATTGGCAGAAGCCAGATTATACCCCTCCGGGTCAGAATATACCCCAGCTGCTGTAGATCAGATTTTTCAGGCTTTTGAGAACCAGTGAGTGATATACACAATAACAGGGCCCCAGGCAGCGCACGGTGCTCCAGGCAGCACACGGGTGGGGGGCAGAGACAGAGCACGAGGCCCCAGACAGCACACAGGGAAGCAGAGACAGCGCGCAAGGGGTGGAAGAGACAGCACGCAGGGCCCCTGTGCGCTGTCTCTGCCCCCCTGTGCGCTGTCTGGGACCCCCTATGCTCTGTCTGGGACCCCCTGTGCTATGTCTGGGGCCCCGTTCTTGAGTATATCACTCAATCCTGTGCTATGTCTAGGGCCCCTGTGCGATGTGTGATGTCTGGGGGCCCTGTGTGATGTCTGGGGCTCCTGTGCGACGTCTGGGGCCCTGTTGTTGAGTATATTAAAAATTTAAGCATATTAAAGATCAGATTTATCACGTTTATAAGCACCGTTGATTGATATACTCAAGAATTACATAATTTTTCAACATTTTATTGTTTCTAACTCTAAACACACAGACTTTTTTTTACTTCAACCAGAAAACCTTGACGGTTCATAAAAAACTTGACTGTTCAGGATATAATAAAAGTCATAACATTCTGAAACTTCAACTTATAAAGGTACCTTTACATGGGGAAATTATTGGTTCCAGAGAGGCTTTCGGCCAATAATCGTACACATGGCTGGTGACAGGACACTACAATATAAACATTCAAAGGTAAACACTGATAAAAACATTAAAATGATTAGTAAACACTGATAACAACATTAAAATGATCATGCTTGTTATCAAGATAAAGTGCATGTTCTGTTGTTGACTGCAGATTGAAGCTTGTGGGTTAGGTCACCCAATCCATGGTGTCACCGACTTTTGTGTGGATGATGATGATTTGCTGTGGCCATGATTTCTGCATCAGTTGCCCAGACTCCATCACAAGAGGTGCCAGAGGTGTTCACATATTCATTCACATCTTGATTAAAGTAGCCCTGAAGATTTTTGGACAAGTCAGTTTTCATGTGGTGGATGACTTTAGCTCTGAGAAGAGAGTAGTTATCCTCTGTTACTGTCAGGATATATCTGATGGCCCAAAAGTAGCAGTTCCCATCACCTTTGGTTTTATATGTACGCCGTGGTTGTCCAAGATCTCTTGTGCATCCAAAGTAGAAAACCCTACTAAACGTAAGGTCAAGAGTGGTTGTAAGATACTTCCTTCCTGAACTTGGTAGTGGGTTGAAAGTCTTGCTTTCCTTGTGTTTCTGTGTGGCAGAGTCACTGGGACAGTCATCAGGGGACTGGGGTGGTAGAGAATTCTCTTCAACCTGGTAATTCCTAAGGTTGCTGGCATGGTAGATGTTGCTTAGTATCTAGCCAGTCTTATTGTTCTTAAGTTTTACTCGTCCCTTGGTTAAGGATTTCATAACTAAGTAGGGTCCAACCCAACATGGTTCCATCTTTGAACCCATGCGATGAATACGACATTGATTCTTGATATAAACCATGGTACCAGCAGTGATTTCTTTGTTGCTGTTGTTTCGGTGATCAAAGGCACACTTTTGGTGTTCCTGAGCAGAATGGATGTTGGTACTTACAGTTGAGTGGATCCTGTTATGAATGATTGTGAGTGTATTTAGCATATCAGGGTTGGCATCATCTGAAAGAGACATGACATCCAGTGTCATTTGATTATGGATTGAGGTCAATAGGAAGCTTAGCCTTTCGTCCATACATGACCTCAAATGGAGTGCACTTGGTTGAGGCATGCACAGATGTGTGATAGGCAAACAAAATATCAGGGATGAACTGGTCCCAGTTGGTTCCTGGGTCATTGACAAGCTTGCTAAGAGATTCTTTGATTGTCACGTTCCCGCTGGCCATTTGTTTGTGGGTGGTAGGCAGATGAAATGCGGTGATCTGTTTGAAAATGATCCATCAGGTTGTTGATGGTCGTGTTCACAAACTCTCT
This sequence comes from Phyllobates terribilis, assembly GCF_046119375.1. NCBI lineage: Eukaryota > Metazoa > Chordata > Amphibia > Anura > Dendrobatidae > Phyllobates > Phyllobates terribilis. The sequence goes on along the minus strand of NW_027362764.1, from coordinate 524,418,521 downwards.
TTCCTGGTCGCTAATCAAAGTGTTCATATAGCCTAAGCGGCAAATAAAGGTGTACAAAAATTTTGCTACTGACATTGCACTCTTGTCTGGAACAGCTGTTGCTTCAGTCCACTTGGCGAAATGATCAGTGACAGCAACTATATATTTGTTGCCATTTGATGTTTCCTGAAGAGAACCGATCATATCAATCTCAACTAAGCTCCATATTTTTCCAGGCACTGGTATATTGTTGAGCGCTGGAGCTTCTTTGCTGATTTTGGGACTTGTGACAAAACATTTTTGACAGGCTTTGACATTTTTGTGAACATTTTTCTTCATTCCCTTCCAGTAATCACGGTCAGAAATTTTGGCAAATGTTTTATCTCTGCCAAAATGGCCACCAGAAGTTGGGTTGTCGTGACAGGCCTTCAGGATATTTGGCAGTCGGCTTTTAGTGAGAACCTCCTTTTTTCCATAGTAAATAATCCCTTTCTCTGCTCTATATGGCTTAGATGTTTGTCTAAACTGGGACTTGGCATTTGAACGTTTCTCTGGACATAGATCGTATATCCACTGGGGGTACTTTTGTTTTGTTGCAGTGTAGACTCTCAAAAGCTGATCATAGAGTTGGTCTTCCATTGTTGTCAAAATTGGAAAACTTATTTTTTTGTTGGAAGTGTTCCAAGTTCACTTTATATACCTTATCAGGATAGAATAGGAAATCACAATGGAGAACTCAAAGTGCATATCATAGAGAGCAGGGAGAAACATACATAACAAGTTACATCACATAACATTAACTTTGCACTGATGGAACTGAACCATCTACTGTCAGTTCAATGTAATGCTTACAACACATGCTGTAAGTCTAGTCCACCCGTTTCCTTGCGTTAGATTTGCTGCTGATTTTCCACAGGAAAAAAATCAGCAGCTAATCGGCATCAAAATCCGCATCCCAATGATGTGGATTTTTTGTGCAGAATCACAGCAGATTTCTCTGTGTCACGTGGAAGAGGGAAATCTGCTGCAGACCGCATCAAAATCTGACAAAAGCCGCATGAAATATTCTCATTGAATACTTTGTTCTGTACAAAGTTGAATGTGCGGACAACAAAATCACACAAAAATCATCACTGGAAATCAAATTTATTAACCATTGGAGGCCTGGATTTGGAGTCACCCCCAAAATTAAAGTGGAAAAACACACTACAGGCTGATCCAACTTTGATGTAATGTCCTTAAAACAAGTCAAAATGAGGCTCAGTATTGTGTGCGGCCTCCACGTGCCTGTATGACCTCCCTACAATGCCTTGGCATGCTCCTGATGAGGTTGCGTATGTTCTCCTGTGGGATCTCCTCCCACACCTGGACTAAAGCTTCCGCCAACTCCTGGACAGTCTGTGGTGTAACATGACGTTGGTGGATGGAGTGAGACATGATGTCCCAGATGTGCTCAATTCAATGCCTTCATCTTGCAGGAACTGCTGACGAACTCCAGCCACATGAGGTCTGGCATTGTCCTGCATTAGTAGGAACAAAGGGCCAACCGCACCAGCATATGGTCTCACAAGGGGTCTGAGGATCTCATCTTGGTGCCTAATGGCAGTCATGCTACCTCTAGCAAGCACATTTTCGGCCCTCCAAAGAAATGCCACCCCACACCATTACTGACCCACTGCCAAACCAGTCAAGCTGAAGGATGTTGCAGGGAGCAGATCACTCTCCACGGCATCTCCAGACTCTATCACGTCTGTCACATGTGCTCAGTGTGAACCTGCTTTCATCTGTGAAGAGCACAGGGCGCCAGTGGGGACTTTGCCAATCCTGGTGTTCTGTGGCAAATGCCAAGCGTCCTGCACGGTGTTGAGCTGTGAGCACAACCCCCATCTGTGGATGTGGGGCCCTCATACCACCCTCATGGAGTCGGTTTCTAACCATTTATGCAAACACATGCACATTTGTGGCCTGCTGGAAGTCATTTTGCAGGGCTGTAGCACTGCTCCTCTTGTTCCTCATTGCACAAAGGCGGAGTTAGAGGTCCTGCTGCTGAGTTGTTGCCCTCCTACGGCCCCCTCCTCATCTCCTGGTAGCGCCTCCAGCCTCTGGACACTACGCTGACAGACACAGTAAACCTTCTTGCCACTGCTCGCATTGATGTGCCATCCTGGATGAGCTGCAGTACCTGAGCAACTTCTGTGGGTTGTAGAGTCCGTCTCATGTTACCACGAGTGTGAAATTACAACCAACATTCAAAAGTGAACAAAACATCACCCAGAAAGCATTGGTACTGAGATGTGGTCTGTGGTCCCCACCTGCAGAACCACTCCTTTATTGAGTGTGTCTGGATAATTGCCAATAATTTCCATCTATTGTCTATCCCATTTGCACAATAGCGTGTGAAATTGATTGTCAATCAGTGTTGCTTCGCAAGTGGACAGTTTGATTTCACAGAAGTTTGATTTACTTGGAGTTATATTCTGTTGTTTAAGTGTTCCCTTTATTTTTTTTGAGCAGTGTACATGCTGTTATGTAGTTCTGAGAATTGAACAGCAATGTGATACTGATTTGCTTTTTGCTTTTTTTTTTACTACACTGTATATTGTAAGCAAGATGTTTATTTTCACCCACATGCTGTGACTTAATACCATATTGGCCTGGGGTATATTAACTCCTTAGTGACCGAGCCAATTTTGACCTTAAAGATATTGTCCCATGAACAAAGTTCATTTTAATCACTAGATCTTGGAATAATAATAAGTTCCACAATTGTATTTGTTTAAGAAATTGTTCCTGTGCTGAGATAATCTTATAAATGTGCCCCTGTTGTGTGCTGTGTAATGGCTGTGTCTGACCATACAGATACATGGTCTGATCCTACCACATTTTCTGACCAGGGGAGGAAGAAACAATGTATACAGACATTACAGCATGGGATCGCAAATAATTCTTTCTTTGAGGTAAATTTTTTTAAAAACAGGCACAAAATAGTTAATAAATTACATTTACCATATGTCTGCTTTACATCTGCATCTTTTTTAAACATAATTTTTTTTGTTCGGAAGATAGAAGGGTTAAAAGTTGATCAGCATTTTCACATTTTTTTAACAAAATTTACAAAACCATTTTTTTAGGGATCGCATCACATTTGAAGTGACTTTGGGGGGCTATATGACAAAAAATACCCAAAAGTGACAACATTCTGAAAACAGAATTTAAAAATTTTCATTTTTTTTCATAAAAATGAAGTTTTAGCCCCAAATTTCTAATTTTCACAATGGATAATATTAGAAAATGGACCCCATAAGTTGTTGCATAATTTCTAATTTCTCTGAAAGGCGATGATACCCCATACATGGTCAAAAACTTCTGTTTGGGCACATGGCAAGGCCAGGAAAGGAAAGAGTGCTATTTGCCTGGAATAGATTGTGAATGCCATGTCGCATTTGGAGAGCCCCTGATATGCAAAAACAGTAAAAAAAAAACAAGTGATCCTATCTTGGAAACTAGATCACTCAACGAATTCATCTAGGGGTGTACTGAGCACTTTTAACCAACAGGTGATTTGCGAAACTTTATAACATTTAGATGTGAGAACAAAACATTTTTTTTTCCACCAAAATATTGTTTTAGCACCAAATTTATAATTTACATGAAGGTAATGGGAGAAAGTGGACCCCACAATTTGTTATGCAATTTCTCCCGAATGTGGTAGTACCCCATATGTGGTTTTACACTACTGTTTGAGCATACAGCAGGGATCAGATAGGTAGGAGCGCTACTTGGCTTTTAGAATGCAGCTGAGCACCTGAGGTGCCAGAACAGCAGAAACCCCCCACATGACCCCATATTGGAAACTACACTGCCTAAGGAATTCATATAGGGGTGTAGTGAGTATTTTGAACCCATAGGTGCTTCACTGAATGTTAGAACATTGAGATGTGGAAATATAACATTTTAGTGGTAAAATGAAATTTTTGTATTTGCTGCAAATTTGTCATGTTCACAAGGGTTAATAGGTGAAACTGGACCCCATGGTTTATTGCGCAATTTCTTCCAAATGCGGTCCTGCCCCACATATCATCAGAAATTACTGTTAAGCTACACGTCAGAGCTGAGGAGGAAGGAGCGCTAATTGACTTTTGGAGCACAGATCTTGCTAGAATAGTTTGCACGCGACATTTGCGGAGCCTCTAAGGTGCCAAAAGAGCAGAAAAACCCCAAAAGTGACCTCATTGTACAAATTGCACCTCTTAATGAATTTGTTTATGGCTGACTCTTTTGTAACATCCCTTCAGGCTTTTTTCTGGAGTATTGCATATATGCCAGTTTAGTGCCCATACATTGTGCCCCCATATAGTGAATGAGCCCCAATATATTGTAGCGCCCCCATACATTGTGCCCAGCTTGTGCTTGTGGCAACACTCACCCCATAAATTAAGTGCTCTCTCCCCACTACGATAATGCCAAACATGTGGCTGCTTACTGTGGTTTAGCACAGTGGGGCTCAGAAGGAGGGGCACTTGGATTTAGCAGCGCAGAATTTACTGGATTTTATGCGAGGTGGGAAGCCATGTCGCTTTTCCAGTCTTTGTTCTACCAGTAACATGGGAACCCCCTATAGTTCCAATGACAGATGACGGAACTCAGTGGGGGCCGGTTTTGTGCAGGATAAGGTAGGGTTTTTATTGGTAACATTTTGGGGTACATAATATTTTTTAATCGCCTTCAGTATAAGCCTGGGATCAAATTCTTGTGTTCTACACTGAGCACTAACGTCGGGTTTTCGGTGTAAATCTCACAAAAATGTGATTCAGATGAAACCAATCACTATAATGTGGCAGATGGAGACACTTTGGAGTCCGTTTGGCGTCTGCTCTAGTGGTATTCGTCTTTTTATGTGTTCACAGATCTGTGGTCGTTCACACTTGTGTGCTAAAAAGACACCAAAAATGATGGGACACTGCCGGAACACAGACCAGTCCAAAGTTACTCCATCTGCCTCATAAATTAGTGGTTCTGTTGGCGGTTTTGTCTGAATTGCGGTCTTGGGGAATTTACACTGAAAACCCGACGTAAGCGCTCAGTGGAGAGCGTAGGATAAATGTGAGCCTAGTTCTGATTTTTGAGAGATAGAATGAACAAATAGACAGCAGTACAAGAATAGTTCTTATTTTTATTTTTGCACAGTTCAACTTGCAGTATAAATGATAAGGCGGATTTATTCTTTGGGTTGGTGTGATTACAGCGATACCAGACTTATATCATTTTTTTTAGGTTTTGCTGCTATCACACAGTAAAAATGCTTTTTTATAAAAAAGTATTTTTTTTAAGTCTGCATATCTGAAAGCTGTATCTTTTTAATTTTTTGGGCTAACAGAGCTGTATGAGGGCTTATTTTTTGCGGGACGAGCTGTAGATTATTTTATTACCATTTTGGGACACATAATATTTTTTGTTCGCTTTTTATTCAGATTTTTCAAGCACAGAATGAACAAAAAACAGCAATTCAATAATTGTTTTTATTTTTTATGTTTTGCGTTGTTCACTGTACAATAAAAGTGATAAGACCGATTTGTTCATCAAGTTAGTACGATTATAGTGATACCAGATTGATATATTTTTCTTATGTTTTGCTATTTTTACACATTAAAAACAATATTTTACAAAAATGTATTTGTTTTTGCATCGTCATATTTTGAGAGCTGTAATTTTTTTTTTTTTTGCGAATTAGCCATATTAGGGCTCGATTTTGCGGGACGATTTGGCATTTTCATTTATATTTGTCTTCTACATACGACTTTTTGATCGCTTTTTATTCACTTTTTGTGAGTCGGTATGATGTAAAAGCGACATTTTTGGCATGTTTTTTATTATTTTTTAAGGCATTCACCATACGAAATAAATAATGTGCCAGTTTTATAGATTGGGTCCTTCTGGATGTGGCAATACCAATTAGGTGTATTTTTTTTGTTTATTTTTATTTAAGCACAAACGCATTTTGTTTGGTGAAACGGCTTTTAGTGACTTGTGTGCACTTTTTTGTGTGGTTTTTTTACTTTTTCAAATATTTTATTTTATTTTTTTACTTTTTCACTTAGTCCAACTGTAGAACATGTATAATTGTTACTTTGATCTTGGGTCTCATACACTGCAGTACTCGCTTATAGCTGGATCTAACAGGCCACCATACCATAAAGTCATCACAAGACCTCATGGCACCATGGTGACCATCGACACACCCACGATTCTCATCGCGGGGGTCTGATGGTTATGAATGGGGTCTTGTAACCCCTCGTAACTAATCACATATCACTGTCGCGATTGACAGTGATTAAGGGTTAATCGGCTCCAACTCCGGCAAGCGACAATACTGCATGGTGTCAGCTGTCATGTACAGCTGACACCCATGGGAATTTCTACCTCCGGGCGACACTATACACTTATTCCTCAGTGCCATTGAAAAGCGACACTGATGAATAAGGCCCCTTAACGGCTGCCTTTTAAATGTCATATCGGCAGTCGTTAAGAGGTTAAAGGTGTCTTCACTTTTATTCATTAATGTTGTTGGATTATTTTGAATTTGAGAAGAAGTAAACCTTGAATGATCTTACTATATCCTGAACTGTTTCTCTTAAATTTAGCTGTTTCTGTAGGGCAGTCCCATTTTCTTGAATAGGAGTGCTCTGTAGTACCACGCCCCTGCCACTGGCACTGATTTGCAGATCAGTAGGAGTCTCTCCCTCATATATCTGACATTGACAATTATAAAATATCCATGTTTAAGTCTAAGGAAACTTTTTTAATCATTGAACTGCAGATTATACAGATTTACAAATCCAGTAAACATCATACTATGTCATTAAGTTTATTGGTTTAAACTAGAGATTTCCACTGTTGAGAAGAAAAACAATATGTTGAATGCTTAAGGGAGAAAAAAACCCACTTTCTATGCACTGAAAGACATCTGTATCAAATTGCAATATATGCTCAGACATTATACAAAGACACAAAGAAAGAAAATTAACATCTTAGCTAGAGATCAAAAAGGGTCTCTTGTGATGACAGTCCATATGGCTACATCAATTAAAATAAAGATGCATCTTTTTAATCTTCTGTGCTCAACAATCATCGTCCAAGTATTTCAATGTTCCTCAGTGGAAGTTAAAGCCTGGGATTTTATGATCCCCTAGACTTGGTTTACAAGACTAATGCTGGCTGCTGAGGTATGTTTAGAACAACAAAAAGACAAATAGGTTGGCTACTATTTGCCAGGTGGAATATAGGAAAGTTACCTAGAGCCTATCAGACTCTACTCTGCAAAGTGTTAAGGGGAAACTGCTCAGACAAATCCTGTATCTGTTTCTAACAGCTGGAGATAAAGAAGCACGTTTTCTTTTCTGTCAGGGTTAATAAAACAAGCAACTTATTAAATAGCATTTTGGCATACACAGTGGATAATGAATCCTATGCTATAGTTAAAGACTTTTAACAATTAAAAAGATTTATGAAGAAAGCTTTGCAACACATGAGTGCCTAAGGATCAAGCTAACTCCTGTGTAACGGAACACCATGCATCAAAAGTAGGTTTGGAGCATTAGACTGGAGGCTGAGGGAGGCCTGAGGAAACTATGTAATATTTGTCACTAAATGGTTAATTCAGATTAGTTAGCTTTATTGTAGTATCCTGCAGTATATGTTGTCTTTTAGACAATTGGGTAGAAAATGTCCTGTAACATCTTTTTGTCTCGCTGCTATTCACCAGAGCAGAAGGGTAGATGTGACGTACCCTGATCAATCAAAGAAGCATATTGTGTGGTATGGTCCATTGTCTCTTTGACTGACAAGTCTAGCATCTGGTTTGTCAATCAGGTAATTCATTAACTATTTACCCAGCTATCAATGACAGGAAGGTTTATATGGGCTAACTAGCACAGATTGGTAGAGGACATCTCATTTATGTTCAACTTGACGCACTCTCATTCATCATTTCAATTGATGGAACATGTCATCCACAAAGGAAAATCTATTTTGTTGAAAAAAAAATATATAAACTACTTCAACCATCACAGATCAAAATAAAATAGTAAAAAATTCAAGTACAATTTTATTAAAACACAATGCAAAAATTATTTAGCTGTCCCTGAATTGATGTGGTGTTACCCACTAGCTTCTTGGGAGATCTAATTGGCTATTTTTTTAAAGTATATTCACTGCCTGATCACAGATGCATAGTATGTCTACTATGAGTTACTGTATGTGTAACACTTTTGGTTCGTTATTTTGAACGAATACCGTAAAAATCATTAAAATTTGTTAACACACAATGTTGACAGGAATAAAGACTTTTTAAAAAAATAAATAGCATATTGCATCTTCTTTTTCGTGGCCCAGCATCAACTGTTATAGTAGTTACCATTTGTGAAGAAAGGAAAATTATAAAAATAAATTGCCCACAAAGTTGTAGCATATGCACTAACATCTAGTTTTGCAGGTACATATTTCGGACTAAGCAGTAAATACAGTGTATGTATATATATATATATATATATATATATATATATATATATATATATATACAGTACAGACCAAAAGTTTGGACACACCTTCTCATTTAAAGATTTTTCTGTATTTATATGACTATGAAAACTGTACATTCACACTGAAGGCATCAAAACTATGAATTAACACATGTGGAATTATATACTTAACAAAAAAGTGTGAAACAACTGAAAATATGTCTTATATTCTAGGTTCTTCAAAGTAGCCACCTTTTGCTTTGATTACTCCTTTGCACACTCTTGGCATTCTCTTGATGAGCTTCAAGAGGTAGTCACCGGAAATGGTTTTCACTTCACAGGTGTGCCCTGTTAGGTTTAATAAGTGGGATTTCTTGCCTTATAAATGGGCTTGGGACCATCAGTTGTGTTGTGCAGAAATCAGGTGGATACACAGCTGATAGTCCTACTGAATACACTGTTATAATTTGTATTATGGCAAGAAAAAAGCAGCTAAGTAAAGAAAAACGAGTGGCCATCATTACTTTAAGAAATGAAGGTCAGTCAGTCCGAAAAATTGGGAAAACTTTGAAAGTGTCCCCAAATGCAGTTGCAAAAACCATCAAGTGCTACAAAGAAACTGGCTCACATGAGGACCGCCCCAGGAAAGGAAGACCGAGAGTCACCTCTGATTCTGAGGATAAGTTTATCCAAGTCACCAGCATCAGAAATTGCAGGTTAACAGCAGCTCAGATTAGAGAGAAGCTCAATGCCACACAGAGTTCTAGCAGCAGACACATCACTACAACAACTGTTAAGAGGAGACTTTGTGCAGCAGGCCTTCATGGTAAAATAGCTGCTAGGAAACCACTGCTATGGACAGGCAACAAGCAGAAGAGAATTGTTTGGGCTAAAGAACACAAGGAATGGACATTAGACCAGTGGAAATCTGTGCTTTGGTCTGATGAGTCCAAATTTGAGATCTTTGGTTCCAACCACCGTGTCTTTGTGCGATGCAGAAAAGGTGAACGGATGGACTCTACATGCCTGGTTCCCACCGTGAAGCATGGAGGAGGAGGTGTGATGGTGTGGGGGTGCTTTGCTGGTGACACTGTTGGGGATTTATTCAAAATTGAAGGCATACTGAACCAGCATGGCTAACCACAGCATCTTGCAGCGGCATGCTATTCCATCCGGTTGGCGTTTACTTGGACCATCATTTATTTTTCAACATGACAATGACCCCAAACACACCTCCAGGCTGTGTAAGGGCTACTTGACCAAGAAGGAGAGTGACGGGGTGCTACGCCAGATGACCTGGCCTCCACAGTCACCAGACCTAAACCCAATTGAGAAGGTTTGGGGTGAGCTGGACCACAGAGTGAAGGCAAAAGGGCCAACAAGTGCTAAGCATCTCTGGGAACTCTTTCAAGATTGTTGGAAGACCATTTCCGTTGACTACCTCGCGAAGCTCATCAAGGGAATGCCAAGAGTGTGCAAAGCAGTCATCAAAGCAAAAGGTGGCTACTTTGAAGAACCTATAATATAAGACATATTTTCAGTTGTTTCACACTTTTTTGTTAAGTATATAATTCCACATGTGTTAATTCATAGTTTTGATGCCTTCAGTGTGAATGTACAATTTTCATAGTCATGAAAATACAGGAAAATCTTTAAATGAGAAGGTGTGTCCAAACTTTTGGTCTGTACTGTATATAAATATATATATATATACTGTATATACACTGCTCAAAAAAATAAAGGGAACACTCAAATAACACATGCTAGATCTGAATGAATGAAATATTCTCATTGAATACTTTGTTCCGTATAAAGTCAAATGTGCTGACAACAAAATCACACAAACATCATCAATGGAAATCAAATTTATTAACCAATGGAGGCCTGGATTTGGAGTCAACCCAAAATTAAAGTGGAAAAACACACTACAGGTCGATCCAACTTTGATGTAATGCCCTTAAAACAAGTCAAAATGAGGCTCAGTATTGTGTGTGGCCTTCACGTGCCTGTATGACCTCCCTACAATGCCTGGGCATGCTCCTGATGAGGTTGCGGATGGTCTCCTGTGGGATCACCTCCCAGAACTGGACTAAAGCATCCGCCAACTCCTGGGCAGTCTGTGGTGCAATGTGACGTTGGTGGATGGAGCGAGACATGATGTCCCAGATGTGCTCAATCGGATTCTGGTCTGCGGAATGGGCAGGCCAGTCAATAGCTTCAATGCCTTCATCTTGCAGGAACTGCTGACACACTCCAGCCACATGAGGTCTGGTATTGTCCTGCATTAGGAGGAACCCAGAGCCAACCGCACCAGCATATGGTCTCACAAGGGGTCTGAGGATCTCATCTCAGTACCTAATGGCAGTCATGCTACCTCTGGCGAGCACATGGAGGGCTGTGCAGTCCTCCAAAGAAATGCCACCCTGCACCATTACTGACTCACTGCCAAACCGGTCATGCTGAAGGATATTGCAGGCAGCAGATCACTCTCCATGGCTTCTCCAGACTCTGTCACGTTTGTCACATGTGCTCAGTGTGAAACTGCTTTCATCTGTGAAGAGCACAGGGTCCCAGTGGCGACTTTGCCAATCCTGGTGTTCTGTGGCAAATGCCAAGCGTCCTGCACGGTGTTGGGCTGTGAGCACAACCCCCATCTGTGGACGTCGGGCCCTCATACCACCCTCATGAAGTCGGTTTCTAACCATTTCTGCAGACACATGCACATTTGTGGCCTGCTGGAGGTCATTTTGCAGGGCTCTGGCAGTGCTCCTCTTGTACCTCCTTGCACAAAGGCGGAGGTAGCGGTCCTGCTACTGGGTTTTTGCCCTCCTACAGCCCCCTCCACATCTCCTGGTGTACTGGCCTATTTCCTGGTAGCGCCTCCAGCCTCTGGACACTACACTGACAGACACAGCAAACCTTCTTGCCACAGCTCACATTGATGTGCCATCCTGGATGAGCTGCACTACCAGAGCAACTTCTGTGAGTTGTAGAGTCCGTCTCATGCTACCACGAGTGTGAAAGCACAACCAACATTCAAAAGTGACCAAAACATGAGCAAGAAAGCATTAGTACTGAGATGTGGTCTGCGTTCCCCACCTGCAGAACCACTCCTTTATTGAGGGTGTCTTGATAATTGCCAATAATTTCCATCTACTGTCTAAAGCATTTGCATAACAGCATGTGAAATTGTCAATCGATGTTGCTTCGTAAGTGGACAGTTTGATTTCACAGAAGTTTGATTTACTTTAAGTTATATTCTGTTGTTTAAGTGTTCCCTTCATTTTTTTGAGCAGTGTATATATATATATATATATATATATATATACTTTGTATAAGAGCTGTGATGCATATTAAAATTTTGTCAAATTTGTAGAAATTGCTGAATAATACGAATTTGAACAATTTGCAATAACAAGGCTTACATGACATCAAGCATGTAAGGTTGGGACAATCTGGAAGGACAGCAGCCATTGTGTAGTGAATCTGGAAAGTAATTAATGTGAGTGAATCCAATGCGAATGCTCCAGTCATATGACCTGAGACTCGTGACGATACTAGAGGTGTGTTCTGAAAGTCACGTTGGCTGTGTGAATGCTGGGATCATATGGATCACGTGTCCAGGCCAGCGGTGACGCTTCAATAAGGGGCTGATCCATGCAGCAGTGGCTGTATTCTTGGTGCCTAGTTAGTGTTTTGAAGCCAAATTAAAAATAATTAGCCCGTCCTGACATCCGTATACCATGGCAGCGAAGTAATCATCCCCGCTTCTCTTGTTTCACCATGGAGGTATTTATCTTAAACTTACTCTATGGGTCTTAGATAGAGATGAGCGGTGTTCGAATCGAACTGTTCGCCAATTTCAAATTCGAGCGGTTTTGAGCAGTGTTCGAGCCGTTCGACGAACCCGAACGATTTGAAAAAAATCCGGCTGTTCGAGGTTATGTTCGATAACTGTTCGTGCTCCAAAATCGTAACTTGATTTTTTCACAGTAATGCTGATAATCAATGTGAGTACACAGTTTGAGTGTACAGTGGGGGGGAGGGGCATGGGATGGATCTCTGCAGAAATAATGAAGATCTCCATTTTTTTTTCTCTTTCCCGCATTTACAGTGGGGAGGTGCAGTCTGTCAGCCTATCAGCAGCGCACACACGGAGCAAAGTGCTTTTTTTCACACAAGCAAGGGCATGTGTCAATGGCTGTGTATGTCACATGTCCTATAAGACCCAGCCATTTTCCCCGTAGCCACCATTTTCTCACTGCTGCAGCTGAGTGTTAGACGGCACTGCTGCTGCTGTTAGCGCTATATTGTGTAACTGTGAATTGCAAGCGAATTTTCTCTTAAATAGACAGAAAGGTTTAGGGAGTAGGGACTAGTTTGTAATTGCAGCCCTTTTGAGGGCTAGGTTACATCAGTTCCTATCACTTTTTGCCAGGCAGGTCTGTTTTAGTGCTGTGCAAGTGTTTTTCACAGCATTTGGCTAAATCTAGCTAAGCAAATCCTTTTGGGCCTCTTGCAATGTGTGTTAGTCAGTGGAGTAGCCTATCTGTGTTGCAAGCTACACCACCTGTGTATGTAATACAAATTTTTTACTGCACCTAGCCAAGTAAAACCTTTTGGGCATATTAGCAGTGTGTGGTACTCATTCTATTAGGCCATATATACTAAGCTCCACCAGCTTTCAAATTACTAATAATTTTTAGCTGCATCTTGCCTGGAAAATAATTTTGGCCATAGTAGCAGTGTGTGGTACTCATTCTATTAGGCCATCTATACTAAGCTCCACCAGCTTTCAAATTACTAATAATTTTTAGCTGCATCTTGCCTGGAAAATAATTTTGAGCCTGTAGCAGACTGTGGTACTCATTCTATTAGGCTATCTATACTAAGCTCCACCAGCTTTCAAATTACTAATAATTTTTAGCTGCATCTTGCCTGGAAAATAATTTTGGCCATAGTAGCAGTGTCTGGTACTCATTCTATTAGGCCATCTATACTAAGCTCCACCAGCTTTCAAATTACTAATAATTTTTAGCTGCATCTTGCCTGGAAAATAATTTTGGCCATAGTAGCAGTGTGTGGTACTCATTCTATTAGGCCATCTATACTAAGCTCCACCAGCTTTCAAATTACTAATAATTTTTAGCTGCATCTTGCCTGGAAAATAATTTTGGGCATAGTAGCAGTGTGTGGTACTCGTTCTATTAGGCCATCTATACTAAGCTCCACCAGCTTTCAAATTACTAATAATTTTTAGCTGCATCTTGCCTGGAAAATTAATTTTGGGCATAGTAGCAGTGTCTGGTACTCATTCTATTAGGCCATCTATACTAAGCTCCACCAGCTTTCAAATTACTAATAATTTTTAGCTGCATCTTGCCTGGAAAATAATTTTGGGCAGAGTAGCAGTGTGTGGTACTCATTCTATTAGGCTATCTATACTAAACTCCACCAGCTTTCAAATTACTAATAATTTTTAGCTGCATCTTGCCTGGAAAATAATTTTGAGCCTGTAGCAGACTGTGGTACTCATTCTATTAGGCCATCTATACTAAGCTCCACCAGCTTTCAAATTACTAATAATTTTTAGCTGCATCTTGCTTGGAAAATAATTTTGGGCAGAGTAGCAGTGTGTGGTACTCATTCTATTAGGCTATCTATACTAAGCTCCACCAGCTTTCAAATTACTAATAATTTTTAGCTGCATCTTGCCTGGAAAATAATTTTGGCCATAGTAGCAGTGTGTGGTACTCATTCTATTAGGCCATCTATGCTAAGCTCCACCAGCTTTCAAATTACTAATAATTTTTAGCTGCATCTTGCCAGGAAAATAATTTTGGGCATAGTAGCAGTGTGTGGTACTCATTCTATTAGGTCATCTATACTAAGCTCCACCAGCTTTCAAATTACTAATAATTTTTAGCTGCATCTTGCCTGGAAAATAATTTTGGGCATAGTAGCAGTGTCTGGTACTCATTCTATTAGGCCATCTATACTAAGCTCCACCAGCTTTCAAATTACTAATAATTTTTAGCTGCATCTTGCCTGGAAAATAATTTTGGCCATAGTAGCAGTGTGTGGTACTCATTCTATTAGGCCATCTATACTAAGCTCCACCAGCTTTCAAATTACTAATAATTTTTAGCTGCATCTTGCCAGGAAAATAATTTTGGGCATAGTAGCAGTGTGTGGTACTCATTCTATTAGGCCATCTATACTAAGCTCCACCAGCTTTCAAATTACTAATAATTTTTAGCTGCATCTTGCCTGGAAAATTTATTTTGGGTATAGTAGCAGTGTCTGGTACTCATTCTATTAGGCCATCTATACTAAGCTCCACCAGCTTTCAAATTACTAATAATTTTTAGCTGCATCTTGCCTGGAAAATAATTTTGGTTATAGTAGCAGTGTGTGGTACTCATTCTATTAGGCCATCTATACTAAGCTCCACCAGCTTTCAAATTATTAATAATTTTTAGCTGCATCTTGCCTGGAAAATAATTTTGGGCATAGTAGCAGTGTGTGGTACTCATTCTATTAGGCCATCTATGCTAAGCACCATCAGCTTTCAAATTACTAATAATTTTTAGCTGCATCTTGCCTGGAAAATAATTTTTGGCCTGTAGCAGTGTTTGGTACTCATTCTATTAGGCCATCTATACCAAGCTCTACCACCTGTGTATCTAATAAAATTGTTTTACTGCTTCTAACCCAGCCAATCGTTTTGGGCTAGTACCACAATTTGTCCACTCAGCTCTGCTCTTTTTCCATCCATCGTTTTTTGTGCAAACAACTCCAGAGTTGTCAATTAGTTAACCACCAAAATGAGTGGCAAAAGGCCTGCTGCTGGTGGAAAGGGGAATAGGCGTGTTAGGAAGGGAAAAAAAGGTTGTGTCTGTGGGGTAGGTGTTAAAGCAACAGTAACATCTGCAGAAGAAAGACCATCTTCCAGCCAAACTAAGATGTTTACTTCTTTTAGTGGACAATGGGATACGATCCCTTTCTTATGGCCACGCCCATCGCTACAAATTCCAGATGAGGCACAAAAACAGCAGGTGCTTCAACGGATATCAAGTGCTCCTTTAAGTGGGCTCTCCTCCACCTCAACTTCAACTTCACAAATACTCCAGTCCTCAGAGGTGTCACCCCAATCGCACTTGCTTCCTCACAGCTCCCAAGTCTCCAGCTGCCCATCTGAGTATGGGGTAGAACAGATGGTTGAGTCTGCAGAGCTGTTTACTCATACTATAGCCTGGGAATCAGAGGTCGGCTCCAGAGCTTCTGTAAATCCAGACGAGGAAATGATCTGCACAGATGCCCAGAATCTTTTTGAGTCGGATCCAGGACCAGATGAAGAAGGTTCTGAGCATAATGTAGACCCTCGTTCCCAAACTGTAACTCCTGTTGGTGGAGACAATGAGGAAGACGATGATGAGACTCAAATACCTGATTGGAGCGACAACTTGAGTTTTTTGTCAGGGCAGGAAGAGGTTGGCTCTGAGGACGACGGGTGTGAGAAAACACCAGGTGATGATGACGAGGTTGTAGATCCCACTTACTGTCAACCCACAGTAAGCCAGTCAATGAGGTCAGCAGAGGAGGTGGAGGAGGATGCTAGTGACGACGAAGTCAGGTTGTGCCTTCCTGGACAGAGACGTAGTACTGGAAGCACGTCAACAACTGCATCCTCAAACACAACTCTGCCTCTGACCACAAGTCGTGATGGCTCTTCAGGTCGCATGGGTTCTAAGTCTTGCATAGCCTGGGCATTTTTTCAGATCAATAAGGATGACCCAACTCGTGTTATCTGTAACATTTTTCACCAAAAGCTAAGTAGAGGCCAAAAAATCCATAGTTTGAGTACTTCATGCATGAACCGTCACATGGATATGAAGCATAAGTTGCAGTGGGAAGCTCACTGTGCTACAATGCGGCATATCGCGCCGGGCCAACCACCGTCTGCCCCATCTTGTGCATCCGCGGCCTCTTCATCCTCTGTGACTGGGGGGACAGCAGTCAAACCTGTTTTGGGACGCATACCTGCCACCTCTTTACCTGCAACAGCCAGTGTGATTGGCAGGTTATCATTTCATTTGGAAGTGGAAACATCAGCTGGTGTTGAGCGCTCTCCGACATCGAGAGCACCACTTTTGGATCAAGGCAACCTAATTTTTCCGCCTGCATCTTCCTCACAGACCGGCAGTTTGCCGGGGACACCCTACTCAACTCCGTCTAAGCACAACAGCCAGCCCTCGGTCCCTCAGATGTGGACAAGTAAAAGACCATTTCCTCCTAGCCATGAGAAAGCTAAGAGATTGAATTTCACCATCTGCAAGCTCTTGGCTACAGAAATGCTGCCTTTCCGCCTGGTGGACACAGAGGATTTTCGAGACCTTATGTCCGTTGCAGTGCCCCAGTACCAGATGCCCAGTCGGCACTACTTCTCAAAGAATGGTGTGCCTGCGCTCCACCAGCATGTCGCACACAACATCACCGCTTCTTTGAGAATCTCTGTGTGTGACAGGGTGCATTTCACCACAGACACTTGGACGAGTAGGCATGGACAGGGGCGTTACATGTCGCTGACTGGTCACTGGGTAACTATGGTGACAGCAGGACAAGGGGCTGCTGTCCAAGTCTTGCCATCCCCACGAGTTGTGCGTCAATCCTCTTTATCTCGAAGTTCCTCCACTGCTTCTGCTTACTCAACCTCCTCTCGGTCCTCCACCTGCACCCAAAGCCTGTCTTGTCATGCCACCCGCTTTCTAACTGCGCAGAAGGGATCCTGCACACCTCCTTACTATGCTGGCAGCAGGGATCAATGTCATCAGGCGGTTTTTACTTTGAAATGTCTGGGAAATGTGAGTCACACAGCTGAGGAGCTGTAGTCAGCTCTGGAGAACCAGTTTCATGAATGATTGTCTCCACTGGACCTGCAACCAGGGAACGCCGTGTGTGACAATGCTGCAAACCTGGGTGCGGCCCTTCGCCGGGGCAATGTCACACACGTGCCTTGTATGGCTCACGTGTTGAACCTGGTTGTCCAGCAATTTTTAGCCCAATATCTCGGACTAGATGGCCTTCTGCAGAGGGCACGGTCGCTGTGTGCTCACTTCTGCCGTTCGCATCCCGCAGCTCAGCGACTTACATCTCTACAGAAGTCGTTGGGCCTGACACTTCACCCGCTAAAATGCGATGTGCCAACATGGTGGAATTCAACTTTGCACATGTTGCAGCGACTGTGGCAGCACCGACAAGCCCTGGTGCAATACGTTCTGACTTAAAGCCTGGGCCAACGAGATCCAGAGGTGGGGCAAATCACGCTGGAGGAGTGGTCTCAGATCAGGGACCTATGCACCCTTCTGCACAGTTTTGAAATGGCGACGAAGATGTTTAGTGCTGACGATGCCATTATCAACATGACTATTCCAGTGATTTACATGTGGAGCACATGTTAAACAGAATTCGGAGTCAGGTGGTGGGACAAGAGTAGGTGGAGGAAGTAGAGGAGGAGGAGTTGTTTGCGGAAGGGCCAACATCTGCAAGGTCCAGACGGTCGGCAGCACCAAGGCGGCAGGCATGGGAGGGTGGGGGAGAGGGATTAACCAGGGTGCATGGTAGCAGCCAAACTAGTGAGGAAGGTGCAGGAGCCCAGGAAGAAGTGGAGGACGAACTGTCGATGGGCATGGAAGACTCATCAGATGAGGGAGACCTTGATCACATTTCTGTTGTGCGAGGTTCGGGGGAGAGGGCAGAGGAAGGAAGCATGATTCTTACCTCGCCACCAACACAACAGGGACTTGGTGCTCCTGGATGCGCAAGACACACGAGTGCCTTCATGCTGCACTACCTGCAACATGACCCTCGAATTGTCAGAATTCGAAATAATCCTGACTACTGGGTAGCCACACTCTTAGATCCCCGGTACAAAAGTAAATTTGCAGAAATTATTTCTGCCATAGAAAGGGATTCACGCATGCAGGAGTATCAGCAGAGACTGTTGCAGAATCTTACATGTGCTTTTCCACAAAACACCAGTGGTGCACGTAGTGAATCTCACAGTTCTAACTTGCCAACCGTGGGACTGTCGAGTCTTCAGCAATCAAACCATAACAGAAACACAGTATCTGCTGGTAACAGCAATTTTGCGGAATCCTTTCACCACTTTTTTAGCCCATCCTTTGCAAGGCCACAGGAGACAAGAAGTCAGACACATAGTCAACGCCTAGAGATGATGGTACAGGAGTATCTCCAAGTGAACATCGAAGCCATGACTGTGTCACTGGACCCTTGCTCTTTTGGGCTTCCAGTCTGGATAAATGGCCGGAGCTCGCCACTCACGCCTTGGAGATCTTGTCATGCCCCGCAGCCAGCGTTCTCTCTGAACGTGTGTTCAGCGCTGTTGGTGGTGTGCTGACAGATAAGCGCATGCGGCTGTCCACTGACAATGTAGACAGACTCACGTTCATAAAGATGAACAAATCATAGATCCGCAAGGACTTTTCTACTCCTGTGTCATCCTGGGGAGAGTAAAAGCTTGAGGATTTGTTAAAATCACCTCACCAACCGTTTTAAGCTTTCAAATTAATAATAGTTTTTAGCTGCATCTAGCCAGGAAAATAATTTTGGGCCTGTAGCAGACTGTGGTACTCATTCTATTAGGCCATCTATACTCAGCTCCATCAGTTTTCAAATTACTAATAATTTTTAGCTGCATCTTGCCTGGAAAATAATTTTGGGCCTGTAGCAGTGTGTGGTACTCATTCTATTAGGCCATCTATACTAAGCTCCACCAGCTTTCAAATTACTAATAATTTTTAGCTGCATCTTGCCTAGAAAATAATTTTGAGCCTGTAGCAGTGTGTGGTACTCATTCTATTAGGCCACCTATATTAAGCTTCACCATCTTTCAAATTAATAATCATTTTTGTTCTTTCTGAACGTGTGTTCAGCGCTGCTGGTGGTGTGCAGACAGATAAGCGCACGCGGCTGTCCACTGACAATGTAGACAGACTCACGTTCATAAATATGAACAAATCATGGATCCGCAAGGACTTTTCTACCCCTGTGTCATCCTGGGGAGAGTAAAAGCTTGAGGATTTGTTAAAATCACCTCACCAACCGTTTTAAGTTTTCAAATTAATAATAATTTTTAGCTGCATCTAGCCAGGAAAATAATTTTGGGCCTGTAGCAGACTGTGGTACTCATTCTATTAGGCCATCTATACTCAGCTCCACCAGTTTTCAAATTACTAATAATTTTTAGCTGCATCTTGCCTGGAAAATAATTTTGGGCCTGTAGCAGTGTGTGGTACTCATTCTATTAGGCCATCTATACTAAGCTCCACCAGCTTTCAAATTACTAATAATTTTTAGCTGCATCTTGCCTGGAAAATAATTTTGGGCCTGTAGCAGTGTGTGGTACTCATTCTATTAGGCCACCTATATTAAGCTTCACCATCTTTCAAATTAATAATAATTTTTGTTCTTTCTGAACGTGTGTTCAGCGCTGCTGGTGGTTTGCAGACAGATAAGCGCACGCAGCTGTCCACTGACAATGTAGACAGACTCACGTTCATAAATATGAACAAATCATGGATCCGCAATGACTTTTCTACCCCTGTGTCATCCTGGGGAGAGTAAAAGCTTGAGGATTTGTTAAAATCACCTCACCAACCGTTTTAAGCTTTCAAATTAATAATAATTTTTAGCTGCATCTAGCCAGGAAAATAATTTTGGGCCTGTAGCAGACTGTGGTACTCATTCTATTAGGCCATCTATACTCAGCTCCACCAGTTTTCAAATTACTAATAATTTTTAGCTGCATCTTGCCTGGAAAATAATTTTGGGCCTGTAGCAGTGTGTGGTACTCATTCTATTAGGCCATCTATACTAAGCTCCACCAGCTTTCAAATTACTAATAATTTTTAGCTGCATCTTGCCTGGAAAATAATTTTGGGCCTGTAGCAGTGTGTGGTACTCATTCTATTAGGCCACCTATATTAAGCTTCACCATCTTTCAAATTAATAATAATTTTTGTTCTTTCTGAACGTGTGTTCAGCGCTGCTGGTGGTGTGCAGACAGATAAGCGCACGCGGCTGTCCACTGACAATGTAGACAGACTCACGTTCATAAATATGAACAAATCATGGATCCGCAATGACTTTTCTACCCCTGTGTCATCCTGGGGAGAGTAAAAGCTTGAGGATTTGTTAAAATCACCTCACCAACCGTTTTAAGCAACTCTGGGGCAATTGATGCCACTTAAGTGGTGTCTGTGCCCCAAATTTTTGGAAAAAATGGAGACTATTTTTGGAGTCCCCTTGCTGTGTTTTGCATGACGTTTCCATCGTCAATTCCAGGTGGGTCGGGTCTCTCCCCCCCCCCCTTTTAACCGTAAGAAACTACATACACTATGGCTTGGGGTAACACAGATGGTTGAGTCTGAAGAGCTTTTTACTCATACTATAGCCTGGGAATCAGAGGTCTGCTCCAAAGCTTCAGTGTCTGCTAGTCAGCGGAGTAGCCACCGCCTGTAGATCTAATTACAATTTTTTTTTTCAAATTCAAGTTTTTTTTTGTTTTTGTATTGAAAAAGTACAAGAAAATACAATATACATAGTAAATGGGGTAGTATAACTATAAATCTATGCATAACGACAGTACATTGGGGGGTACTGGGAGGGTTTTCCATCAATATCCAGATCAAGCATGTATTTTTCCATATGAAAGATAGAGAGAGAGGGAGCGGACCACAGCAGACCACCAATCAATAGAGTGCGATTATGATCATTGTTGTGCCGACATCACGGATAACTTTAGTTGGGGGCTAGATGGTAGGCATCAGAGTTTTGCAAATCAATCCAATCCCTCCAAATCACACAGTATCTATCAACATCAGCCGATGAGATGGCAATCAGATGCTCCATCCTATTAAGGAGGGAGATCTCCGCAAACCATTCCTCCACAGTGGGTGTGTCTCTGCTTTTCCAGTGTCATGGAATGACATTCTTAGCTGCCTGTATTAGGTAGCCTATTGATGACCTTTTATAACTACGTTTACTTATTGGTAACATTGATAAAAGGAGGGCTTCTGGTGTATTAGGGATAGTCAAACCAGTTATTTTCTCAATCATGGGAACCACCTTTGCCCAAAATGCATTTATTATAGGGCATGCCCACCATACGTGTGACATTGTCCCTTCCCCCTCCCCACATCTCCAACATCTATCTGAGACCACTCGATACCATCTATGAAGGACTGCTGGTACCCGGTACCATCTAGAGATAATTTTGAAGGAGATTTCCTGAGCTTTGGACCCTATTGAGGTTTTATGTGTTAGGAAGAAACATTTATCCCATTGTGAGTCAGAGAAGGACTTCCCCAGTTCCCTTTCCCATGCACCGCGGAATCCTGGCCTATTGTCAGTTACCTGGGCAATGAGGAGATTATACAGTAGGGAGATGGAGTGTGTAGTGGGTGACAATGATAGGCTCAATTTTTCAAAGTTTGTGAGATCTCTATGAACATGTGTGTGCTTCTTCACAGTTGAATAGAAGTGTTGTAACTGGCTATATTCAAAATTAGCCTTCGAGGAAGTGGCTCTTCCCTGTAACAATTCATTGAGGGGGAGCAGCGAAGTATTGGAGATGACATGAGAAAATAATATCGGATGGGATTTATTTGAACCGAGAAATCTATTTGCAGATAGTCCTGGTGGGAAATCTGGATTATCTGAAATCGGGAGCAAGGGGCCCTGGGGGTCGATTGAGGATAAGCTTTTTTTGGGGGATCTCAAAGCCAAAGCAGTGGCATAAGTACTATATGACATGAGGCCAAGAGATGGGACAATTAACTGGGCACACCATGGGAGAGTGGTAAGAGTTTTAGGACAAATGGATTGAGCTATTTTGACCCACAATTTCCCCTCCGAATGATGAAAGAAGTCCAGGATTCTAGCGTGTACTGCTGCCATGTAAGACCAACTACAATCCGGAAGGCTAAGGCCCCCCTTTTGTTTGTGTCTGATCAGAATGTCCCCCCGAATGCGTGGATGCCCACTTGCCCAGATAAATCTGCAAAAGCTACTGCGTAGTCTTTTACAAAAATTTGAGGGAATTACCACGGGAATGGTTTGGAAGAGGTATAAGAGTTTAGGTAGGACGTTCATTTTTAGTATATTTATTCTGCCGAACCAGGAAAAATCCTTCACCGTCCAAGAAGTAAGATCTCTATGGAGTTGTTCAATAAAGGGCCCAAAATTAAGATAAAATAGACGGGAGAGGTCTCTATGAATACGAATTCCTAAGTATTTGATACCCTGTGAGGGCCAGGCAAAGGGAAAGTTGGACTGGATGGAATCCTGTATGGATTTGGGGAGGGAGACATCGAAGGCCTCAGACTTGGCTGCATTGATTTTAAAATTTGACCATGTACCAAAGTGATCTATTTCAGCCATAACAGCAGTGATGGATATATGTGGTTGAGTGATATATACTAGGACATCATCAGCAAATGCAGAGCACTTGTACTCGGTGCCTCCCACCACAATCCCCCTAATATTGGGGTTATCTTGAATTGATGAGAGCAGGTGCTCCATTACTAGGATGTATAAGAATGGGGACAGAGGACATCCCTGCCTTGTCCCATCGGTGATTATGAAAGGTGATGATAATGTTCCATTTATCTTCAGCCTAGCTGACGAATTGCGATACAGGGCCATGATTTTGGCTATAAAAGGGTCCCCTACCCCAAGCTTTTTAAGAGAATAATATATGGCGTTCCAGGAGACTCTATGGAATGCTTTCTCAGCATTCAACGAGAGTATCTAATTACAAATTTTTAACTGCATCTAGCCCAAGCAATACTTTGGGCCTAGTTGCAGTGTCTGCTAGTCAGCGGATTAGCCCAGCTGTTAAGCAAGCTACACCACCTGTTGTTTGGACACTTAATTTTTTCAAAGGAAATGCTTCGGGCCCCCGGGACACTCAGTGAAGAGCATCGGGGAGGCACCCCAAGCCACAGGGGCTGGGACTGGCGGTAGGACACCTTGCGGTGGACCGTCAAGCTCGATCCTTATAAAAGCTTTATAACTGCAGCAGCTTTAGTGGACGCTACTGGAGCTGGAATTACCGCGGCTGCTGACATGAGACTTGCCCTCCAATAGATCCTTGTAAAAGGATTTAAAGTGTATTCATTCAAATTAGAGAGACAATTTAAATTAAAAAGATTAGACCTGCCTCCAGTGGGGCTCGCTTGACCCACCAGCGGACAGGCACCAGTATGGGGAGAGGGGGGCTGGCCGTCAGGGTCCACCGCAGCTCTGGCACAAACCCGGCGACACGGAGGTCACAGGGGCAGGAACGGACTGGCCGTGTCGGCTTCGCGCTTTTTTGGTTTTAGAAGGGCATGACATGCCTATATCTGTGTCTCCCCCTCCTTTTACTCCTCCACCTCTTTTCTTTTCGCATGACTATATGTACTTGTCACTTTTCCATGTGTTAGTTGTGTCTTCTGAGCAGTTGGTCAGCTTTTGGACACCTTTGAAGTGTTTTCTATGTGTTTTCTATGTGTTTCTATGTGTTTTTGTTTGCCTGCCATTGGTTTTAACGGTGTTCGAAGGTGTTCGACGAACAGTTCGACGAACAGTTCGGCGAACATACGGGTGTTTGACGAACCGAACTCGAACACTACGGGGGTGGCTCATCACAAGTCTTAGACATTACCTTTGGGTGGAATCTATACTAATAAATATAGCAATTATTTACTATTCACTTGAATGCTAATTTTGCTTTCACAACACTGAACTTATGCTTTGTCCATATGTACTGTATGGTGGTGAAGTTTTAATTCACCAATAACCCTATTTGTATATTTATGCTTGTTTTTAAACCTTGTTTTGTCCTGTTTTTATCATTGTATAAATAATGCTTCCATGGCAACGAGGGTTTGGACCTGTAGGAGCAGTTATGATTATGAGTAGAGATGAGCGTTGTTCTACTCGAACTGTTCGCCAATCTCAAATTCGAGCTGTTTTGGGCGGTGTTCGAGCCGTTCGTCGAACACGAACAATTTGAGAAAAATTCGGCTGTTCGAGGTTATGTTCGATAACT
This sequence comes from Phyllobates terribilis, assembly GCF_046119375.1. NCBI lineage: Eukaryota > Metazoa > Chordata > Amphibia > Anura > Dendrobatidae > Phyllobates > Phyllobates terribilis. Next base: position 524,393,909 of record NW_027362764.1, on the reverse strand, counting down.
GTTCGTGCACCAAAATCATAACTGGATTTTTTCTCAGTAATGATGAAAATTAATGTTAATACGCAGTTTGAGTGTACAGCGGGGTGGGGGGAGGGGCAGGTGATGGATCTCTGCAGGAACAATGAAGATCTCCATTTTTTTTTTCTCTTTCCCGCATTTACAGTGGGGAGGTGCAATCTGTCAGCCTATCAGCAGCGCACACACGGAGCGAAGTGCTTTTTTTCACACAAGCAAGGGCATGTGTCATTGGCAGTGTATGTCACATGTTCTTGCCCTATAAGACCAAGCCATTTTCCCCATCGCCACCATTTACTCACTGCTGCAGCTGCGTGTTAGACGGCACCGCTGTTGCTGTGTGCGCTATACCTTGTTAATTTCAAGCCAATTTTCCCACAAATCTACAGATAGATTAGGAGTAGGGAATAGCTGTGATTGCAGTCCTTTTAAGGACTAGGTTACAGCATTTCCTACGACTTTTATCAGGCAAGTCTGTGCTCTTAAATAGATAGATTGTGGGAGTAAAGACTAATTGTAATTGGAGTCCTTTTCAGGACTAGGTTACATCAGTTCCTATCAGTTTTTGCCAGGCAGGTCTGTGCCAGTGCTGTGCAAGTTTTTTTCACAGCATTTGGCTGAATCTAGCAAAGCTAATCCTTTTTGGCCAATTGCAGAGTGTGTTAGTCAGTGGAGTAGCCTATCTGTGCTGCAAGATATACCACCTGTGTATAGAATACCAATTTTTTTACTGCACCTAGTGAAGTAAAATCTTTTGGGCATAGCATCATTCTATTAGTCCATCTATACTGACCTCCATCAGGTTGCAAATTGAATATAATTTTTTTCTGCATCTAGCTCTGAAAAAATATTGGGCTTCTAGCTGTGTGTGGGACTTGTTGTATTAGTCCATCTATACTGACCTCCATCAGGTTGCAAACTGAATATATTTTTTTCTGCATCTACCTCTGAAAAAATATTGGGCTTCTAGCTGTGTGTGGGACTTGTTCTATTAATCCATCTATACAGACCTCCATCAGGTTGCAAACTGAATATATTTTTTTCTACATCTACCTCTGAAAAAATATTGGGCTTCTAGCTGTGTGTGGGACTTGTTGTACTAGTCCATCTATACTGACCTCCATCAGGTTGCAAACTGAATATATTTTTTTCTGCATCTACCTCTGAAAAAATATTGGGCTTCTAGCTGTGTGTGGGACTTGTTCTATTAATCCATCTATACTGACCTCCATCAGGTTGCAAACTGAATATATTTTTTTCTGCATCTACCTCTGAAAAAATATGTGGCCTTCTAGCAGTGTGTGGGACTTTCTCTATTAGTCCATCTATACTGACCTCCATCAGGTTGCAAACTGAATATAATTTTTTTCTGCATCTAGCTCTGAAAAAATATTTGGCCTTCTAGCAGTGTGTGGGACTTTCTCTATTAGTCCATCTATACTGACCTCCATCAGGTTGCAAATTAAAAATAATTTTTATCTGCATCTACAGTACCTCTGAAAAAATATTTGGGCTTCTAGCTGTGTGCGGGACTTGTTCTATTAGTCCATCTATACTGACCTCCATCAGGTTGCAAATTAAAAATAATTTTTATCTGCATCTACAGTACCTCTGAAAAAATATTTGGGCTTCTAGCTGTGTGTGGGACTTGTTCTATTAGTCCATCTATACTGACCTCCATCAGGTTGCAAATTGAATATAATTTTTATCTGCATCTAGCTCTGAAAAAATATTTGGCCTTCGAGCAGTGTGTGGGACTTTCTCTATTAGTCCATCTATACTGACCTCCATCAGGTTGCAAATTAAAAATAATTTTTATCTGCATCTAACTCTGAAAAAATATTTGGCCTTCTAGCAGTGTGTGGGACTTGTTCTATTAGTCCACCTATACTGACCTCCATCAGGTTGCAAATTCAAAATAATTTTTTGTCTGCATCTAGCTCTGAAAAAATATTTGGCCTTCTAGCAGTGTGTGGGACTTTCTCTATTAGTCCATCTATACTGACCTCCATCAGGTTGCAAACTGAATATATTTTTTTCTGCATCTACCTCTGAAAAAATATTGGGCTTGTAGCTGTGTGTGGGACTTGTTCTATTAATCCATCTATACAGACCTCCATCAGGTTGCAAACTGAATAAAAAAAATTTCTGCATCTACCTCTGAAAAAAAATTTGGGCTTCTAGCTGTGTGTGGGACTTGTTCTATTAGTCCATCTATACTCACCTCCATCAGGTTGCAAATTGAATATAATTTTTTTCTGCATCTAACCCAGCCAATAGTTTTGGCCTAATACCACAGTTTGGCCACTCAGCTCTGCTCGGTTCCCATCCATTGTTTTTTTGTGCAAACAACTCCAGAGTTGTGAATTAGTTAACCACCAAAATGAGTGGAAAAATGCCTGCTGCTGGTGGAAAGGGGAATAGGCGTGTTGGGAAGGGGAAAAAAGGTTGTGTCCGTGGGGTGGGTGTTAAAGCAACAGTAACATCTGCAGAAGAAAAACCATCTTCCAGCCAAACTAAAATGTCTACTTCTTTTAGCGGACAATGTGATAAGATCCCTTTCTTACGGCCACGCCAATCGCTACAAATTCCAGATGAGGCACAAAAACAGCAGGTGCTTCAACGGATATCAAGTGCTCCTTTAAGTGGGCTCTCCTCCACATCAACTTCAACATCACAAATACTCCAGTCCTCAAAGGTGTCACCCCAATCGCACTTGCTTCCTCACAGCTCCCAAATCTCCAGCTGCCCGTCTGAGTATGAGGTAGAACAGATGGTTGAGTCTGCAGAGCTGTTTACTCATACTATAGCCTGGGAATCAGAGGTCGACTCCAGCGCTTCTGTGAATCCAGACGAGGAAATGATCTGCACTGATGCCCAGAATCTTTATGAGACGGATCCAGGACCAGACGCAGAAGGTTCTGACCATAATGTAAACCCTCATTCCCAAACTGTAACTCCTGTTGGTGGATACAATGAGGAAGATGATGATAAGACTCAAATACCTGATTGGAGCGACAACTTTAGTTTTTTGTCAGGGCAGGAACAGGTTGGCTCTGAGGACGACGGGTGTGATAACGCACAGGGTGATGATGATGAGGTTGGAGATCCCACTTACTGTCAACCCACAGTCAGCCAAGAGATGAGGTCAGCAGAGGAGGTGGAGGAAGATGCTAGTGACGACGAGGTCAGGTTGCGCCTTCCTGGACAGAGACGTAGTACTGGAAGCACGTCAACAACTGCATCCTCAAACACAACTCTGCCTCTCACCACAAGTCGTGGTGGCTCTTCAGGTCACATGGGTGCTAAGCCTTGCATAGCCTGGGCATTTTTTCAGATCGATAAAGATGACCCAACTCGTGTTATCTGTAACATTTGTCAGCAAAAGCTAAGTAGAGGCCAAAAAATACATAGTTTGAGTACTTCATGCATGAACCGGCACATGGACATGAAGCATAAGTTGCAGTGGGAAGCTCAGTGTGCTACAATGCGGCCTAGCCGGCCGGGCCAACCACCGTCTGCCATATCTTGTGCATCCGCGGCCTCTTCATCCTCTGTGACTGGGGGGACAGCAGTCACACCTGTTTTGGGGCGCAGACCTGCCACCTCTTTACCCGCAACAGCCAGCGTGATTGGCAGGTCATCATTTTCTTTGGAGGTGGTAACACCAGCTGGTGTTGAGCGCTGTCCGACATCGATAGCACCACCTTTGGATCAAGGCAACCTAACATGTCCGCCTGCATCTTCCTCACAGACCGGCAGTTTGCCGGGGACACCCTTATCAACCCCGTCTAAGCACAATAGCCAGCCCTCGGTCCCTCAGATGTGGACAAGTAAAAGACCATTTCCTCCTAGCCATGAGAAAGCTAAGAGGTTGAATTTCACCATCTGCAAGCTCTTGGCTACAGAAATGCTGCCTTTCCGCCTGGTGGACACAGAGGAATTTCGAGACCTTATGTCCATCGCAGTGCCCCAGTACCAGATGCCCAGTCGGCACTACTTCTCAAATAAAGGTGTGCCTGCGCTCCACCAGCATGTCGCACACAACATCACCGCTTCTTTGAGAAACTCTGTGTGTGACAGGGTGCATTTCACCACAGACACTTGGACGAGTAGGCATGGACAGGGGCGTTACATGTCGCTGACTGGGCACTGGGTAACTATGGTGACAGCAGGACAAGTGGCTGCTGTCCAAGTCTTGCCGTCCCCACGAGTTGTGCGTCAATCCTCTTTATGTCAAAGTTCCTCCACTGCTTCTGCCTCCTCAACCTCCTCTCGGTCTTCCACCTGCACCCAAAGCCTGTCTGGTCATGCCACAAGCTTTCTAACTGCGCAGAAGGGATCCTGCACACCTCCTTACTATGCTGGCAGTAGGGCTCAACGTCATCAGGCGGTTTTTACATTGAAATGTCTGGGAAATGTGAGTCACACAGCTGAGGAGTTGTGGTCAGCTCTGGAGAACCAATTTCATGAATGGTTGTCTCCACTGGACCTGAAACCAGGGAAGGCCGTGTGCGACAATGATGCAAACCTGGGTGCGGCCCTTCGCCGGGGCAATGTCACACACGTGCCTTGTATGGCTCACGTGTTGAACCTGGTTGCCCAGCAATTTTTAGCCCACTATCCCAGACTAGATGGCCTTCTACAGTGGGCACGGTCACTGTGTGCTCACTTCCGCCGTTCGCATCCCGCAGCTCAGCGACTTACATCTCTACAGAAGTCGTTGGGCCTGCCACTTCACCGGCTAAAATGCGATGTGCCTACCCGGTGGAATTCAACTCTGCACATGTTGCAGCGACTGTGGCAGCACCGACAAGCCCTGGTGCAATACGTTCTGACGTATAGCCTGGGCCAACGAGATCCAGAGGTGGGGCAAATCACGCTGGAGGAGTGGTCTCAGATCAGGGACCTATGCACCCTTCTGCACAGTTTTGAAATGGCGACGAAGATGTTTAGTGCTGACGATGCCATTATCAGCATGACTATTCCGGTGATTTACATGCTGGAGCACATGTTAAACAGAATTCGGAGTCAGGTGGTGGCACAAGAGGAGGTGGAGGAAGTAGAGGAGGAGGAGTTGTATGCGGAAGGGTTAACATCTGCAAGGTCCAGACGGTCGGCAGCACCAAGGCGGCAGGCATGTGAGGGTGGGGGAGATGGTTTTACCAGGGTGCATGGTAGCAGCCAAACTAGTGAGGAAGGTGCAGGAGCCCAGGAAGAAGTGGAGGACGAACTGATGGAAGACTCATCAGATGAGGGAGACCTTGATCACATTTCTGTTGTGCGAGGTTGGGGGGAGAGGACAGAGGAAGGAAGCATGATTGTTACCTCGCCACCAACACAACAGGGACTTGGTGCTCCTGGATGCGCAACACACATGAGTGCCTTCTTGCTGCACTACCTGCAACATGACCCTCGAATTGTGAGAATTAGAAATAATTCTGACTACTGGGTTGCCACACTGTTAGATCCCCGGTACAAAAGTAAATTTGCAGAAATTATTCCTGCCATAGAAAGGGATGCACGCATGCAGGAGTATCAGCAGAGACTGTTGCAGAATCTTACATGTGCTTTTCCACAAAATACCAGTGGTGCACGTAGTGAATCTCACAGTTCCAACTTGCCAACCGTGGGACCGTCCAGTGTTCAGCACTCAAACCGTAACAGAAACACAGTATCTGCTGGTAACATCAATTTTGCGGAATCATTTCACCACTTTTTTAGCCCATCCTTTGCAAGGCCACAGGAGACAAGAAGTCTGACACATAGTCAACGCCTAGAGACGATGGTACAGGAGTATCTCCAAGTAAACATTGAAGCCATGACTGTGTCACTGGACCCTTGCTATTTTTGGGCTTTGAATCTGGATAAATGGCCGGAGCTAGCCACTTATGCCTTGGAGATCTTGTCATGCCCCGCAGCCAGCGTTCTGTCTGAACATGTGTTCAGCGCTGTTGGTGGTGTGCTGACTAGAGATGAGCGTTGTTCTACTCGAACTGTTCGCCAATCTCAAATTCGAGCTGTTTTGGGCGGTGTTCGAGCCGTTCGGCGAACACGAACAATTTGAGAAAAATTCGGCTGTTCGAGGTTATGTTCGATAACTGTTCGTGCACCAAAATCATAACTGGATTTTTCTCAGTAATGATGAAAATTAATGTTAATACGCAGTTTGAGTGTACAGCGGGGTGGGGGGAGGGGCAGGGGATGGATCTCTGCAGGAACAATGAAGATCTCCATTTTTTTTTCTCTTTCCCGCATTTGCAGTGGGGAGGTGCAATCTGTCAGCCTATCAGCAGCGCACACACGGAGCGAAGTGCTTTTTTTCACACAAGCAAGGGCATGTGTCATTGGCAGTGTATGTCACATGTCCTTGCCCTATAAGACCAAGCCATTTTCCCCGTCGCCACCATTTTCTCACTGCTGCAGCTGCGTGTTAGACGGCACCGCTGTTGCTGTGTGCGCTATACCTTGTTAATTTCAAGCCAATTTTCGCACAAATATACAGATAGCTTGGGAGTAGGGAATAGTTGTGATTGCAGTCCTTTTAAGGACTAGGTTACAGCATTTCCTACGACTTTTATCAGGGAGGTCTGTGCTCTTAAATAGATAGGTTGTGGGAGTAAAGACTAATTGTAATTGGAGTCCTTTTCAGGACTAGGTTACATGAGTTCCTATCAGTTTTTGCCAGGCAGGTCTGTGCCAGTGCTGTGCAAGTTTTTTTCACAGCATTTGGCTGAATCTAGCAAAGCTAATCCTTTTTGGCCTATTGCAGAGTGTGTTAGTCAGTGGAGTAGCCTATCTGTGTTGCAAGATATAACACCTGTGTATAGAATACCAATTTTTTTACTGCACCTAGTGAAGTAAAATCTTTTGGGCATAGCATCATTCTATTAGTCCATCTATACTGACCTCCATCAGGTTGCAAACTGAATATAATTTTTTTCTGCATCTAGCTCTGAAAAAATATTTGGGCTTCTAGCAGTGTGTGGGACTTGGTCTATTAGTCCATCTATACTGACCTCCATCAGGTTGCAAATTAAAAATAATTTTTTTCTTCATTTAGCTCTGAAAAAATATTTGGGCTTCTAGCAGTGTGTGGGACTTGTTCTATTAGTCCTTCTATACTGACCTCCAGCACGTTGCAAATTGAATATAATTTTTTTCTGCATCTAGCTCTGAAAAAATAGTTGGGCTTCTAGCGGTGTGTGGGACTTGGTCTATTAGTCCATCTATACTGACCTCCATCAGGTTGCAAATTAAAAATAATTTTTTTCTGCATCTAGCTCTGAAAAAATATTTGGGCTTCTAGCAGTGTGTGGGACTTGGTCTATTAGTCCATCTATACTGACCTCCATCAGGTTGCAAATTAAAAATAATTTTTTTCAGCATCTAGCTCTGAAAAAATATTTGGGCTTCTAGCAGTGTGTGGGACTTGGTCTATTAGTCCATCTATACTGACCTCCATCAGGTTGCAAATTAAAAATAATTTTTTTCTGCATCTAGCTCTGAAAAAATATTTGGGCTTCTAGCAGTGTGTGGGACTTGGTCTATTAGTTCATCTATACTGACCTCCATCAGGTTGCAAATTAAAAATAATTTTTTTCTTCATTTAGCTCTGAAAAAATATTTGGGCTTCTAGCAGTGTGTGGGACTTGTTCTATTAGTCCTTCTATACTGACCTCCAGCAGGTTGCAAATTGAATATAATTTTTTTCTGCATCTAGCTCTGAAAAAATAGTTGGGCTTCTAGCGGTGTGTGGGACTTGGTCTATTAGTCCATCTATACTGACCTCCATCAGGTTGCAAATTAAAAATAATTTTTTTCTGCATCTAGCTCTGAAAAAATATTTGGGCTTCAATCAGTGTGTGGGACTTGGTCTATTAGTCCATCTATACTGACCTCCATCAGGTTGCAAATTAAAAATAATTTTTTTCTGCATCTAGCTCTGAAAAAATATTTGGGCTTCTAGCAGTGTGTGGGACTTGGTCTATTAGTCCATCTATACTGACCTCCATCAGGTTGCAAATTAAAAATAATTTTTTTCTGCATCTAGCTCTGAAAAAATATTTGGGCTTCTAGCAGTGTGTGGGACTTGGTCTATTAGTCCATCTATACTGACCTCCATCAGGTTGCAAATTAAAAATAATTTTTTTCTGCATCTAGCTCTGAAAAAATATTTGGGCTTCTAGCGGTGTGTGGGACTTGGTCTATTAGTCCATCTATACTGACCTCCATCAGGTTGCAAATTAAAAATAATTTTTTTCTGCATCTAGCTCTGAAAAAATATTTGGGCTTCTAGCAGTGTGTGGGACTTGGTCTATTAGTCCATCTATACTGACCTCCATCAGGTTGCAAATTAAAAATAATTTTTTTCTTCATTTAGCTCTGAAAAAATATTTGGGCTTCTAGCAGTGTGTGGGACTTGTTCTATTAGTCCTTCTATACTGACCTCCAGCAGGTTGCAAATTGAATATAATTTTTTTCTGCATCTAGCTCTGAAAAAATAGTTGGGCTTCTAGCGGTGTGTGGGACTTGGTCTATTAGTCCATCTATACTGACCTCCATCAGGTTGCAAATTAAAAATAATTTTTTTCTGCATCTAGCTCTGAAAAAATATTTGGGCTTCAAGCAGTGTGTGGGACTTGGTCTATTAGTCCATCTATACTGACCTCCATCAGGTTGCAAATTAAAAATAATTTTTTTCTGCATCTAGCTCTGAAAAAATATTTGGGCTTCTAGCAGTGTGTGGGACTTGGTCTATTAGTCCATCTATACTGACCTCCATCAGGTTGCAAATTAAAAATAATTTTTTTCTGCATCTAGCTCTGAAAAAATATTTGGGCTTCTAGCAGTGTGTGGGACTTGGTCTATTAGTCCATCTATACTGACCTCCATCAGGTTGCAAATTAAAAATAATTTTTTTCTGCATCTAGCTCTGAAAAAATATTTGGGCTTCTAGCGGTGTGTGGGACTTGGTCTATTAGTCCATCTATACTGACCTCCATCAGGTTGCAAATTAAAAATAATTTTTTTCTGCATCTAGCTCTGAAAAAATATTTGGGCTTCTAGCAGTGTGTGGGACTTGGTCTATTAGTCCATCTATACTGACCTCCATCAGGTTGCAAATTAAAAATAATTTTTTTCTTCATTTAGCTCTGAAAAAATATTTGGGCTTCTAGCAGTGTGCGGGACTTGTTCTATTAGTCCTTCTATACTGACCTCCAGCAGGTTGCAAATTGAATATAATTTTTTTCTGCATCTAGCTCTGAAAAAATAGTTGGGCTTCTAGCGGTGTGTGGGACTTGGTCTATTAGTCCATCTATACTGACCTCCATCAGGTTGCAAATTAAAAATAATTTTTTTCTGCATCTAGCTCTGAAAAAATATTTGGGCTTCTAGCGGTGTGTGGGACTTGGTCTATTAGTCCATCTATACTGACCTCCATCAGGTTGCAAATTAAAAATAATTTTTTTCTTCATTTAGCTCTGAAAAAATATTTGGGCTTCTAGCAGTGTGTGGGACTTGTTCTATTAGTCCTTCTATACTGACCTCTAGCAGGTTGCAAATTGAATATAATTTTTTTCTGCATCTAGCTCTGAAAAAATAGTTGGGCTTCTAGCGGTGTGTGGGACTTGGTCTATTAGTCCATCTATACTGACCTCCATCAGGTTGCAAATTAAAAATAATTTTTTTCTGCATCTAGCTCTGAAAAAATATTTGGGCTTCTAGCAGTGTGTGGGACTTGGTCTATTAGTCCATCTATACTGACCTCCATCAGGTTGCAAATTAAAAATAATTTTTTTCTTCGTTTAGCTCTGAAAAAATATTTGGGCTTCTAGCAGTGTGTGGGACTTGTTCTATTAGTCCTTCTATACTGACCTCCAGCAGGTTGCAAATTGAATATAATTTTTTTCTGCATCTAGCTCTGAAAAAATAGTTGGGCTTCTAGCAGTGTGTGGGACTTGGTCTATTAGTCCATCTATACTGACCTCCATCAGGTTGCAAATTAAAAATAATTTTTTTCTGCATCTAGCTCTGAAAAAATATTTGGGCTTCTAGCAGTGTGTGGGACTATTTGTATTAGTCCATCTATACTGACCTCCATCAGGTTGCAAATTCAAAATAATTTTTTTCTGCATCTAACCCAGCCAATAGTTTTGGCCTAATACCACAGTTTGGCCACTCAGCTCTGCTCGGTTACCATCCATTGTTTTTTTGTGCAAACAACTCCAGAGTTGTGAATTAGTTAACCACCAAAATGAGTGGAAAAAGGCCTGCTGCTGGTGGAAAGGGGAATAGGCGTGTTGGGAAGGGGAAAAAAGGTTGTGTCCGTGGGGTAGGTGTTAAAGCAACAGTAACATCTGCAGAAGGAAGACCATCTTCCAGCCAAACTAAAATGTCTACTTCTTTTAGCGGACAATGTGATAAGATCCCTTTCTTACGGCCACGCCAATCGCTACAAATTCCAGATGAGGCACAAAAACAGCAGGTGCTTCAACGGATATCAAGTGCTCCTTTAAGTGGGCTCTCCTCCACATCAACTTCAACATCACAAATACTCCAGTCCTCAAAGGTGTCACCCAAATCGCACTTGCTTCCTCACAGCTCCCAAATCTCCAGCTGCCCGTCTGAGTATGAGGTAGAACAGATGGTTGAGTCTGCAGAGCTGTTTACTCATACTATAGCCTGGGAATCAGAGGTCGACTCCAGCGCTTCTGTGAATCCAGACGAGGAAATGATCTGCACTGATGCCCAGAATCTTTATGAGTTGGATCCAGGACCAGACGCAGAAGGTTCTGACCATAATGTAGACCCTCATTCCCAAACTGTAACTCCTGTTGGTGGAGACAATGAGGAAGACGATGATGAGACTCAAATACCTGATTGGAGCGACAACTTTAGTTTTTTGTCAGGGCAGGAACAGGTTGGCTCTGAGGACGACGGGTGTGATAACGCACAGGGTGATGATGATGAGGTCGGAGATCCCACTTACTGTCAACCCACAGTCAGCCAAGAGATGAGGTCAGCAGAGGAGGTGGAGGAAGATGCTAGTGACGACGAGGTCAGGTTGCGCCTTCCTGGACAGAGACGTAGTACTGGAAGCACGTCAACAACTGCATCCTCAAACACAACTCTGCCTCTCACCACAAGTCGTGGTGGCTCTTCAGGTCGCATGGGTGCTAAGCCTTGCATAGCCTGGGCATTTTTTCAGATCGATAAAGATGACCCAACTCGTGTTATCTGTAACATTTGTCAGCAAAAGCTAAGTAGAGGCCAAAAAATACATAGTTTGAGTACTTCATGCATGAACCGGCACATGGACATGAAGCATAAGTTGCAGTGGGAAGCTCAGTGTGCTACAATGCGGCCTAGCCGGCCGGGCCAATCACCGTCTGCCATATCTTGTGCATCCGCGGCCTCTTCATCCTCTGTGACTGGGGGGACAGCAGTCACACCTGTTTTGGGGCGCAGACCTGCCACCTCTTTACCCGCAACAGCCAGCGTGATTGGCAGGTCATCATTTTCTTTGGAGGTGGTAACACCAGCTGGTGTTGAGCGCTGTCCGACATCGATAGCACCACCTTTGGATCAAGGCAACCTAACATGTCCGCCTGCATCTTCCTCACAGACCGGCAGTTTGCCGGGGACACCCTTATCAACCCCGTCTAAGCACAATAGCCAGCCCTCGGTCCCTCAGATGTGGACAAGTAAAAGACCATTTCCTCCTAGCCATGAGAAAGCTAAGAGGTTGAATTTCACCATCTGCAAGCTCTTGGCTACAGAAATGCTGCCTTTCCGCCTGGTGGACACAGAGGATTTTCGAGACCTTATGTCTCAAAGAAAGGTGTGCCTGCGCTCCACCAGCATCCCGCACACAACATCACCGCTTCTTTGAGAAACTCTGTGTGTGACAGGCTGCATTTCACCACAGACACTTGGACGAGTAGGCATGGACAGGGGCGTTACATGTCGCTGACTGGGCACTGGGTAACTATGGTGACAGCAGGACAAGGGGCTGCTGTCCAAGTCTTGCCGTCCCCACGAGTTGTGCGTCAATCCTCTTTATGTCAAAGTTCCTCCACTGCTTCTGCCTCCTCAACCTCCTCTCGGTCTTCCACCTGCACCCAAAGCCTGTCTGGTCATGCCACAAGCTTTCTAACTGCGCAGAAGGGATCCTGCACACCTCCTTACTATGCTGGCAGTAGGGCTCAACGTCATCAGGCGGTTTTTACATTGAAATGTCTGGGAAATGTGAGTCACACAGCTGAGGAGTTGTGGTCAGCTCTGGAGAACCAATTTCATGAATGGTTGTCTCCACTGGACCTGAAACCAGGGACGGCCGTGTGCGACAATGCTGCAAACCTGGGTGCGGCCCTTCGCCGGGGCAATGTCACACACGTGCCTTGTATGGCTCACGTGTTGAACCTGGTTGTCCAGCAATTTTTAGCCCACTATCCCAGACTAGATGGCCTTCTGCAGAGGGCACGGTCGCTGTGTGCTCACTTCCGCCGTTCGCATCCCGCAGCTCAGCGACTTACATCTCTACAGAAGTCGTTGGGCCTGCCACTTCACCGGCTAAAATGCGATGTGCCTACCCGGTGGAATTCAACTCTGCACATGTTGCAGCGACTGTGGCAGCACCGACAAGCCCTGGTGCAATACGTTCTGACGTATAGCCTGGGCCAATGAGATTCAGAGGTGGGGCAAATCACGCTGGAGGAGTGGTCTCAGATCAGGGACCTATGCACCCTTCTGCACAGTTTTGAAATGGCGATGAAGATGTTTAGTGCTGACGATGCCATTATCAGCATGACTATTCCGGTGATTTACATGCTGGAGCACATGTTAAACAGAATTCGGAGTCAGGTGGTGGCACAAGAGGAGGTGGAGGAAGTAGAGGAGGAGGAGTTGTATGCGGAAGGGCTAACATCTGCAAGGTCCAGACGGTCGGCAGCACCAAGGCGGCAGGCATGTGAGGGTGGGGGAGATGGTTTTACCAGGGCGCATGGTAGCAGCCAAACTAGTGAGGAAGGTGCAGGAGCCCAGGAAGAAGTGGAGGACGAACTGATGGAAGACTCATCAGATGAGGGAGACCTTGATCACATTTCTGTTGTGCGAGGTTGGGGGGAGAGGACAGAGGAAGGAAGCATGATTGTTACCTCGCCACCAACACAACAGGGACTTGGTGCTCCTGGATGCGCAACACACATGAGTGCCTTCTTGCTGCACTACCTGCAACATGACCCTCGAATTGTGAGAATTAGAAATAATCCTGACTACTGGGTTGCCACACTGTTAGATCCCCGGTACAAAAGTAAATTTGCAGAAATTATTCCTGCCATAGAAAGGGATGCACGCATGCAGGAGTATCAGCAGAGACTGTTGCAGAATCTTACATGTGCTTTTCAACAAAATACCAGTGGTGCACGTAGTGAATCTCACAGTTCCAACTTGCCAACCGTGGGACCGTCAAGTGTTCAGCACTCAAACCGTAACAGAACCACAGTATCTGCTGGTAACATCAATTTTGCGGAATCATTTCACCACTTTTTTAGCCCATCCTTTGCAAGGCCACAGGAGACAAGAAGTCTGACACATAGTCAACGCCTAGAGACGATGGTACAGGAGTATCTCCAAGTAAACATTGAAGCCACGACTGTGTCACTGGACCCTTGCTCTTTTTGGGCTTCCAATCTGGATAAATGGCCGGAGCTAGCCACTTACGCCTTGGAGATCTTGTCATGCCCCGCAGCCAGCGTTCTGTCTGAACGTGTGTTCAGCGCTGCTGGTGGTGTGCTGACAGATAAGCGCACGCGGCTCTCCACTGATAATGTAGACAGACTCACGTTCATAAAGATGAACAAATCATGGATCCGAAACGACTTTTCTACCCCTGTGTCATCCTGGGGAGAGTAAAAGCTTGATGATTGGTTAAAATCACCCTACCAACCGTTTTAAGCTTTCAAATTACTAATCATGTTTATCTGTATCTTGACTGGAAAATAATTTGGGCTTTGTAGCAGTGTGCAGCACTGATCCTATTAGGCCATCTATACTAAAGCTTCACCAGATTTAAAATTAAAAATAATTTTTAGCTGCATCTAGCCCGGAAAATAATTTTGGGGCTCCGAGATGCGCAAGGCACATAAGTGCCTTCTTGCTGCACTACCTGCAGCATGACCCTCATATTGTCAGAATTCGAAGTAATCATGACTACTGGGTTGCCACACTCTTAGATCCCCCAAACTTTTCGATCAACCTTTTCATTTTAATAAAGACCAAAAAAATGGTCATTTTTGAAATTATAAGCATTAGCAGGTTGTTAGAAACTGAAATCAAACAGTTTTCAACTCAAAACTTTATTCTAGGTGATGTTACATTTTCACATAGGACCCCTTGTTCGAAAGGAGCTTCTGAACTCTCTCGTCCATTGAATTTGTCAGGTTTTGGATGGTTTCTGCTTCAATTGTTTTGCATGAGGACAGAATACCCTCCCAGAGCTGTTGCTTAGATGTGAACTGCCTCCCGCCATCATAGACACTCCTTTTAATGATGCTCCAAAGGTTCTGAATGGGGTAGAGGTCAGGGGAGCATGGGGGTCACACCATAAGTTTGTCCCCTTTTATGCCCATATCAGCCAGAGATGCAGATGTTTTATGTGCAGCATGAGATGGTGCATTATCATGCAGAAAAATGATCTTGCTGTGAAATACACGGTTCTTCTTCTTGAACCATGGCAGGAAGTGCTGTTTGAGAAAATCCACATACATTATGGAGTTCATCTTTAGCGCCTTCAGGGATCCTAAAGGGGCCGACAATCTCTCTCCCCATGATTCCAGCCCAAAACATTACTCCACCTCCTCCTTGTTGGCGCTGTAGCCGTGTTTGCGTGGGGTGTCCATCAACCAGCCATCCTCCACTCCATCCATCTGGACCATCGAGCGCTGCACGGCACTCATCCGTGAACAAAACAGTTTTGAAATCAGTCTTCATGTAATGTTTGGCCCACTGGAGCCGTTTCTGCTTGTGTGAAGTGGATAGAGGAGGTCGACAGGATGGTGCATGCACAGCTGCAAACCTCTGAAGGACCCTGCATCTTGTTGTTCGGGGGACGTTGGAGGCACAAGCAGCTTCAAAAACTTGTCTGCTGCTATGACAAGGCTTTTTGCCGCTGCTCTTTCAACCTGACGTAATTGCCTGTAGGAAAGAGTCCTCAATTTGCCCTTATCAGCACGCACACGTGTGTACTGTGAATCAGCTACATACTTCTTGATTGCCAAGACACTTCATCCTGATCATCGCACAATGTTGATTGTAGTCATGCCTTGACCTAAACACTCCACAATTTGTTGCTTCTCAGCAGCCGACACATCCTTTTTCTTTCCCATTTTGGCAGAAAATGTAGGCTGCTTAATAATGTGAGAGAGCCTTCTTAAGTAGTCTTGCCTTTCATTGGACACACCTGCCAAACTAATTAGCACAGGTGTCTGCAATTGCTTACAGTGATATAAAGAGCCCTGACACACATCACCATCAATGAGTTTAACTGACAAACAAACAAATTCTTCCCTTATCACTCCTAAACACTTTTTGTATAATAATTTGGAACGCAGTGTACATGTGCTTTTCCACAAAACACCAGTGGTTCACGTAGTGAATCTTACAGTTCTAACTTGCCAACCGTGGTCTGTATGGAGTTGTTCAATAAAGGGCCCAAAATTAAGATAACATAGATGGGAGAGGTCTCTATGAATAGGAATTCCTAAGTATTTGATACCTTGTGAGGGCCAGGCAAAGGGAAAGTTGGACTGGATGGAATCCTATATGGATTTGGGGAGGGAGACATCGAGGGCCTCAGACTTCGCTGCATTGATTTTAAAATTTTACCATGTAACAAAGTGATCTATTTCAGCCATAACAGCATGGATGGATATATGTGATTGAGTGATATATACTAGGACAACATCAGCAAATAGAGAGCACTTGTACTCGGTGCCTCCCACCTCAATCCACCTAATATTGGGGTTATGGCGAATTGATGAGAGCAGGTGCTCCGTCACTAGGATGTATAAGAGAGGGGACAGAGGACATCACTGCCTTGTCCCATTGGTGATTGTGAAAGGTGATGAAAATGTTCTGACGCACCCCCTGGGCCTTGGGACACCCGGAGCCGGACCCTTTTTGGTGGATGCTGGTGGTTGTAGTCTTCGTGGCGGCGACCCAGTTCCGTGGCTCAGGGCGGTCAAACCAGTGGCGGAACTATTTATGTGGTTTTCATGTTTAAATGTCCGACTACGCCACCCGTGGATTGCGGTCAGAGTGAACCGCCGCTACAGGGCAGACCACTGAGGCTGGTGTTGTGGGTGCAGCAGAGCGTAGCATAACTCCCCACGGGAGGAGTATAGCCTCAGGGCAGTGTATGCGGAGGATGGGGGTGATGGTGCAGGGCAGCAGCAGTAACGACACGGAGTCAGTGATGCAGTTCAGGGCCTTTACTCACAGTTCTTATTATCCAGACCACGTCTGCAGGTAACGGCTGCCCACGTCGTACTGTGCTCACCAGGTGAGGGGCTCAGACAACTCCCAGATAACTTTGGAGCACTTCACAGGACCCCCTTTGTGTGTCCTTTGTCTGGCCTTTCTTACCAACACTTCTGTCCGGCTGCCTCGGGCCTCCTCTTGGTAAACTTGGCGCCAGTTTCCCTGACCCTATGTGGTGCCTTCCTAGCGGGTGTAGCGAGGGGCTGCGCCACATAAAATGTCAGAGCGTCCGGTTTCTAGCTGAGGGTCGTTTCCTGCCTCCACTAGTTCGGGGACCGGTCTCCCCCTTTGGCCTGACCCCTCCACGCAGGTGGATTCGGGCGTGCGGTGGCGACTCGCCCGTCCGCACCCCTGGGATCCCTTCATTCCTCGTTCCTGGAGCCTTCTCCGCTCCTCTTCCTTCCTTCTCCCTCTTCCAGGCCTGGGCCTCTGTTACTAGGCCCGCCTCCGGAGCAGAGCTCATGCAGAGCCCCTGCTCCCTGCCACTTCTGCTCAGACTTCTCTGCACTGAACTAAGATGGTGCCCACCTTTTATACTCCCTTCTCAATGCACCCAGGAACTGCTTCCTCCCTGCTCCTGCACTACAGGGTTCCCCTTCCTCAGTGTTTCCTCCCCCCACTCCAGCCAGGGACAGGGACTGTCGTGCCCATCTCAGGGGCATATTGGTCGCCCTGCCCCACGGCAATGTGGTGTAATGCATGCAGGTGTCGGGTCCTGATCCACACTCCATCCTTACCTGAGAGTGAGATATCACACCTCTGGGTGAGGTGCAATACGTCTGTAGCAACCGAGCCCTCAGGGTGCTACAGTTCCATTTATCTTCAGCCTAGGTGACGTATTGCGATACAGGGCCGTGATTTTGGCTATAAAAGGGTCCCCTAGACCCCTACCCCAAGCTTTTTAAGAGAATCATATATGGCGTGCCAGGAGACTCTATGGAATGCTTTCTCAGCATCCAACGAGAGTATCTAATTACAAATTTTTAACTGCATCTAGCCCAGGAAATACTTTGTGCCTAGTAGCAGTGTCTGCTAGTGAGCGGATTATCCCGGCTGTTAAGCAAGCTGCACCACCTGTAGTTTAGACACTTAATTTTTTCAAAGAAAATGCTTCGGGACCATGGGATACTTAGTGAAGAGCATCAGGAGGCACCCCAAGGCATAGGGGCTGGGACAGCCGAGCTCGATCCTTATAAAAGCTTTTTAACTGCAGCAGCTTTAGTGGACGCTACTGGAGTTGGAATTACCGCGGCTGCTGGCATGAGACTTGCCGTCCAATAGATCCTTGTAAATGGATTTAAAGTGTATTCATTCAAATTAGAGAGACAATTTAAATTAAAAAGCTTAGAGCTGCCTCCACCACAGGGGGGCTCGCTCGACCCACCAGCGGACAGGCACCAGTATTGGGAGAGGGGGGCTGGCCGTCAGGGTTCACCGCGGCTCTGGCACAAACCCGGCGACACGGAGGTGGCACGGGCAGGAGCGGACTGGCCGTGTCGGCTTCTCACTTTTTGGATTTTAGAAGGGCATGACATGCCTATATCTGTGTCTCCCCCTCCTTTTACTCCTCCACCTCTTTTATTTTCGCATGACTATATGTACTTGTCACTTTTCCATGTGTTAGTTATGTCTTCTGAGCAGTTTGTCAGCTTTTGGACACGTTTAAAGGTGTTTTCTATGTGTTTCTATGTGTTTTTGTTTGCCTGCCATTGGTTTTAACGGTGTTCGAAGGTGTTCGACGAACAGTTCGACGAACAGTTCGGCGAACACACGGGTGTTCGACGAACCGAACCGAACTCGAACACTATGGGGGTGGCTCAACACTAGTGCTGACAGATAAGCGCACGCGGCTCTCCACTGATAATGTAGACAGACTCACGTTTATAAAGATGAACAAATCATGGATCCGAAACGACTTTTCTACCCCTGCGTTATCCTGGGGAGAGTAAAAGCTTGATGATTGGTTAAAATCACCCTACCAACCGTTTTAAGCTTTCAAATTACTTATCATGTTTATCTGTATCTTGGCTGGAAAATAATTTGGGCTTTGTAGCAGTGTGCAGCACTGATTCTATTAGGCCATCTATAATAAGCTCCACCAGATTTAAAATTACTAATCATGTTTATCTGTATCTTGACTGGAAAATAATTTGGGCTTTGTAGCAGTGTGCAGCACTGATCCTATTAGGCCATCTATACTAAAGCTTCACCAGATTTAAAATTAATAATAATTTTTAGCTGCATCTAGCCCGGAAAATAATTTTGGGGCTCCGAGATGCGCAAGACACATAAGTGCCTTCTTGCTGCACTACCTGCAGCATGACCCTCATATTGTCAGAATTCGAAGTAATCATGACTACTGGGTTGTCACACTCTTAGATCCCCCAAACTTTTCGATCAACCTTTTCATTTTAATAAAGACCAAAAAAATGGTCATTTTTGAAATTATAAGCATTAGCAGGTTGTTAGAAACTGAAATCAAACAGTTTTCAACTCAAAACTTTATTCTAGGTGATGTTACATTTTCACATAGGACCCCTTGTTCGAAAGGAGCTTCTGAACTCTCTCGTCCATTGAATTTGTCAGGTTTTGGATGGTTTCTGCTTCAATTGTTTTGCATGAGGACAGAATACCCTCCCAGAGCTGTTGCTTAGATGTGAACTGCCTCCCGCCATCATAGACACTCCTTTTAATGATGCTCCAAAGGTTCTGAATGGGGTAGAGGTCAGGGGAGCATGGGGGTCACACCATAAGTTTGTCCCCTTTTATGCCCATATCAGCCAGAGATGCAGATGTTTTATGTGCAGCATGAGATGGTGCATTATCATGCAAAAAAATGATCTTGCTGTGAAATACACGGTTCTTCTTCTTGAACCATGGCAGGAAGTGCTGTTTGAGAAAATCCACATACATTATGGAGTTCATCTTTAGCGCCTTCAGGGATCCTAAAGGGGCCGACAATCTCTCTCCCCATGATTCCAGCCCAAAACATTACTCCACCTCCTCCTTGTTGGCGCTGTAGCCGTGTTTGCGTGGGGTGTCCATCAACCAGCCATCCTCCACTCCATCCATCTGGACCATCGAGCGCTGCACGGCACTCATCCGTGAACAAAACAGTTTTGAAATCAGTCTTCATGTAATGTTTGGCCCACTGGAGCCGTTTCTGCTTGTGTGAAGTGGATAGAGGAGGTCGACAGGATGGCGTATGCACAGCTGCAAACCTCTGAAGGACCCTGAATCTTGTTGTTCGGGGGACGTTGGAGGCACCAGCAGCTTCAAAAACTTGTCTGCTGCTATGACAAGGCTTTTTTGCCGCTGCTCTTTCAACCTGACATAATTGCCTGTAGGAAAGAGTCCTCAATTTGCCCTTATCAGCACGCACACGTGTGTACTGTGAATCAGCTACATACTTCTTGATTGCCAAGACACTTCATCCTGATCATCGCACAATGTTGATTGTAGTCATGGCTTGACCTAAACACTCCACAATTTGTTGCTTCTCAGCAGCCGACACATCATTTTTCTTTCCCATTTTGGCAGAAAATGTAGGCTGCTTAATAATGTGAGACAGCCTTCTTAAGTAGTCTTGCCTTTTATTGGACACACCTGCCAAACTAATTAGCACAGGTGTCTGCAATTGCTTACAGTGATATAAAGAGCCCTGACACACATCACCATCAATGAGTTTAACTGACAAACAAACAAATTCTTCCCTTATCACTCCTAAACACTTTTTGCATAATAATTTGGAACACAGTGTACATGTGCTTTTCCACAAAACACCAGTGGTTCACGTAGTGAATCTTACAGTTCTAACTTGCCAACCGTGGTCTGTATGGAGTTGTTCAATAAAGGGCCCAAAATTAAGATAACATAGATGGGAGAGGTCTCTATGAATAGGAATTCCTAAGTATTTGATACCCTGTGAGGGCCAGGCAAAGGGAAAGTTGGACTGGATGGAATCCTATATGGATTTGAGGAGGGAGACATCGAGGGCCTCAGACTTCGCTGCATTGATTTTAAAATTTGACCATGTAACAAAGTGATCTATTTCAGCCATAACAGCATGGATGGATATATGTGATTGAGTGATATATACTAGGACATCATCAGCAAATAGAGAGCACTTGTACTCGGTGCCTCCCACCTCAATCCACCTAATATTGGGGTTATGGCGAATTGATGAGAGCAGGTGCTCCGTCACTAGGATGTATAAGAGAGGGGACAGAGAACATCCCTGCCTTGTCCCATTGGTGATTGTGAAAGGTGATGAAAATGTTCTGACGCGCCCCCTGGGCCTTGGGACACCCGGAGCCGGACCCTTTTTGGTGGATGCTGGTGGTTGTAGTCTCCGTGGCGGCGACCCGGTTCCGTGGCTCAGGGCGGTCAAACCAGTGGCGGAACTATTTATGTGGTTTTGATGTTTAAATGTCCGACTACGCCACCCGTGGATTGCGGTCAGAGTGAACCGCCGCTCCAGGGCAGACCGCTGAGGCTGGTGTTGTGGGTGCAGCAGAGCGTAGCATAACTCCCCACGGGAGGAGTATAGCCTCAGGGCAGTGTATGCGGAGGATGGGGGTGATGGTGCAGGGCAGCAGCAGTAATGACACGGAGTCAGTGATGCAGTCCAGGGCCTTTACTCACAGTTCTTATTATCCAGACCACGTCTGCAGGTAACGGCTGCCCACGTCGTACTGTGCTCACCAGGTGAGGGGCTCAGACAACTCCCAGATAACTTTGGAGCGCTTCACAGGACCCCCTTTGTGTGTCCTTTGTCTGGCCTTTCTTACCAACCCTTCTGTCCGGCTGCCTCGGGCCTCCTCTTGGTAAACTTGGCGCCAGTTTCCCTGACCCTATGTGGTGCCTTCCTAGCGGGTGTAGCAAGGGGCTGTGCCACATAAAATGTCACAGCCTCCTGTTTCTAGCTGAGGGTCGTTTCCTGCCTCCACTAGTTTCGGGGACCGGTCTCCCCCTTTGGCCTGACCCCTCCACGCAGGTGGAATCGGGCGTGCGGTGGCGACTCGCCCGTCCGCACCCCTGGGATCCCTTCGTTCCTCGTTCCTGGAGCCTTCTCCGCTCCTCTTCCTTCCTTCTCCCTCTTCCAGGCCTGGGCCTCTGTTACTAGGCCCGCCTCCGGAGCAGAGCTCATGCAGAGCCCCTGCTCCCTGCCACTTCTGCTCAGACTTCTCTGCACTGAACTAAGATGGTGCCCACCTTTTATACTCCCTTCTCAATGCACCCAGGAACTGCTTCCTCCCTGCTCCTGCACTACAGGGTTCCCCTTCCTCAGTGTTCCCTCCCCCCACTCCAGCCAGGGACAGGGACTGTCGTGCCCATCTCAGGGGCATATTGGTCGCCCTGCCCCACGGCAATGTGGTGTAATGCATGCAGGTGTCGGGTCCTGATCCACACTACATCCTTACCTGAGAGTGAGATATCACACCTCTGGGTGAGGTGCAATACCTCTGTAGCAACCGAGCCCTCAGGGTGCTACAGTTCCATTTATCTTCAGCCTAGGTGACGTATTGCGATACAGGGCCGTGATTTTGGCTATAAAATGGTCCCCTAGACCCCTACCCCAAGCTTTTTAAGAGAATCATATATGGCGTGCCAGGAGACTCTATGGAATGCTTTCTCAGCATCCAATGAGAGTATCTAATTACAAATTTTTAACTGCATCTAGCCCAGGAAATACTTTTTGCCTAGTAGCAGTGTCTGCTAGTCAGCGGATTATCCCGGCTGTTAAGCAAGCTACACCACCTGTAGTTTGTACTCTTAATTTTTTCAAAGGAAATGCTTCGGGACCACGGGATACTCAGTGAAGAGCATAAGGAGGCACCCCAAGGCATAGGGGCTGGGACTGGCAGTAGGATGCCTTGCGGTGGACAGCCGTGCTCGATCCTTATAAAAGCTTTTTAACTGCAGCAGCTTTAGTGGACGCTACTGGAGCTGGAATTACGCGGCTGTTGGCATGAGACTTGCCCTCCAATAGATCCTTGTAAATGGATTTAAAGTGTATTCATTCAAATTAGAGAGACAATTTAAATTAAAAAGCTTAGAGCTGCCTCCACCACAGGGGGGCTCGCTCGACCCACCAGCGGACAGGCACCAGTATTGGGAGAGGGGGGCTGGCCGTCAGGGTTCACCGCGGCTCTGGCACAAACCCGGCGACGCGGAGGTGGCACGGGCAGGAGCGGACTGAACGTGTCGGCTTCTCACTTTTTGGATTTTAGAAGGGCATGACATGCCTATATCTGTGTCTCCCCCTCCTTTTACTCCTCCACCTCTTTTCTTTTCGCATGACTATATGTACTTGTCACTTTTCCATGTGTTAGTTGTGTCTTCTGAGCAGTTTGTCAGCTTTTGGACACCTTTGAAGGTGTTTTCTATGTGTTTCTATGTGTTTTTGTTTGCCTGCCATTGGTTTTAACGGTGTTCGAAGGTGTTCGACGAACAGTTCGACGTACAGTTCGGCGAACACACGGGTGTTCGACGAACCGAACCGAACTCGAACACTACGGGGGTGGCTCAACACTAATTATGAGGAGTAGTTCTCAATAGCTTCATTATAAATAGCACTTTGTCTCACATGTGTTGTTACTGTACACTTCAGTTCTTATGGTTTGCATGTTATTTGCTCTATATATGCTGTAACTAATAAAGCGATTAATTGGAGGAGGACATAACCATTCTTGATCCGCCTGGCTGCAACAGTAAATTCATCAAAAGAAAAAGGTGTCCAGGAACTCCCTCTCTTTGTACAGGTGCAGGTTTTGGAGTCATTTAAGACACATTTATGATGGCCAGAGGTGTACCACCCAAAGCAGCAGACCATTTACTGCTTAGCACACCATCCCTCGATCACAGCTACTACACAGAGCCCTAGTCTGTATACAGAACAGACTGGAGGAGCACATAGGGGAAACAGGGTAAAGTGAGTTTTTTAAGTTTGTCCTTCATTACATTATTTATTGAGGGTATTGTGGAGGGTTGTGGGGGCCATAATACTATGTGTGGGGGACTGTGCGGGCATCATACTGTTTGACAGGCTGTTGGGGCATCATACTGTGAGAGGGCTTTGAGGGCATCTGTAGGGACATCATATTATGTGTCAGGACTGTGGGAGAAAAATACTATGTGGGGGGCTGTGGAGGAATCATACTGTTTTGGGGGAGGGTGTCATCATATTTTGTGTGGTGGGACTATGAGGGGCATCACACTGTAAGTGGAGATTGTGAGAGCATCATACTGTGTGTGGATGTTCTAAGGGGGTCATTATACTATGTGGAGGAGGCTAGGGTGTTATCATACTATGTGAGGGAAACTTTAGAAACATTATACTGTGTGGGGGACAAAGGAAGCAAAATACTGTGTGGGACACCCTGGGGCTATTATACTATTGTAGATCACTGGGGGGAATCATACTGTGAGGGTTTGCTTTGGAGTCTATTTTGGGAGCATCATACAGTATGGGAACCATGAAAAGAGTATCATAGTGGGTGAGAACATCAAGTTATTTTAGTAGGGGCACTATTTCTGTGTAGATGTTGTAATACATGTCCCACTCATTGTGTTTAAAAGTTGGGAGGCATGCACTGCATCTTTGTTCCATTAGCTTCCCTACTCCACTGAATATTTCTTTTGAGGAGGGAGTAGCCCAATACGAACTCTATAGGGTACAATTTCTATGTACGCGTCTGTTTATGGCATACCCCGTGGATGGAAATTGCTTTTAACAGACAAAAACAGGCGCAGAAAGAATAGCTATGTAATAGATGACTTTAATTTTTTTAAACTAATCCTTTCGATATTTGAAACCCATTCTAGCCATTTTTCGTTCCACCGAATAAATATAATTATCTTTTTTTGTTTTTAACGTTTTTTTATTTGTCTTTTAGCAACAATGCTAATTCTGAAACCTTGGTGGTAGTAACAAAGAAAAATTAATGAAAGATGAACAAAATAGATTTATTAATATTATTATCACAATTTTGTGGTGTAGCCACCTAACTAGAGATTGGGTAATTATTATTTTTAATATTGTATTAGTTGCTATGCCCTTTTTTTTAATACAATCCTGAAATGTTGATAGTTTAAAATCTTAGTAGTATTTTTAACTTTTTAACTATGTACGGTAAATCTTGTCAGTTTCAGTACTTTGTTTATATCAAGTATATTAAAGGGGTTATGCAGGACTATTTACTTACAGTTCTGGCCAAAAGTATTGGCACCCCTGCAATTCTGTCAGATAATACTCAGTTTTTTCCTGAAAATGATTGCAATCACAAATTCTTTGGTATTATTCTCTTCATTTAATTTGTCTTCAATCAAAAAAACACAAAAAGAATTGTCCTAAAGCCGAATTGGATACAATTCCACACCAAACCTAAAAAAGGGGGTGGACAAAAGTATTGGCACCCTTTGAAAAATCATGTGATGCTTCTCTAATTCGTGTAATTAACAGCACCTGTAACTTACCTGTGGCACCTAACAGGTGTTGGCAATAACTAAATCACACTTGCAGCCAGTTAACATGGATTAAAGTTGACTCAACCTCTGTCCTGTGTCCTTGTGTGTACCACATTGAGAATGGAGAAAAGAAAGAACACCAAAGAACTGTCTGAGGACTTGAGAAACCAAATTGTGAGGAAGCATGAGCAATCTCAAGGCTACAAGTCCATCTCCAAAGACCTGAATGTTCCTGTGTCTTCCGTGCGCAGTGTCATCAAGAAGTTTAAAGCCCATGGCACTGTGGCTAACCTCCCTAGATGTGGATGGAAAAGAAAAATTGATGAGAGATTTCAACGCAAGATTGTGCGGATGGTGGATAAAGAACCTCGACTAACATCCAAACAAGTTCAAGCTGCCCTGCAGTCCGAGGGTACAACAGTGTCAACCCGTACTATCCATCGACGTCTGAATGAAAAGGGACTGTATGGTAGGATACCCAGGAAGACCCCACTTCTTACCCCAAGACATAAAAAAGCCAGGCTGGAGTTTGCCAAACTTACCTGAGAAAGCCTAAAACATTTTGGAAGAATTTTCTCTGGTCAGATGAGACAAAAGTAGAGCTTTTTGGGAAAAAGCATCAACATAGAGTGTACAGGGAAAAAAAAGAGGCATTCAAAGAAAAGAACATGGTCCCTATAGTCAAACATGGCAGAGGTTCCCTGATGTTTTGGGGTTGCTTTGCTGCCTCTGGCACTGGACTGCTTGACCGTGTGCATGGCATTATGAAGTCTGAAGACTACCAACAAATTTTGCAGCATAATGTAGGGCCAGTGTGAGAAAGCTGGGTCTCCCTCAGAGGTCATGGGTCTTCCAGCAGGACAATGACCCAAAACACACTTCCAAAAGCACTATAACATGGTTTTAGAGAAAGCACTGGAGACTTCTAAGGTGGCCAGCAATGAGTCCAGACCTAAATCCCATAGAACACCTGTGGAGAGATCTCAAAATGGCAGTTTGGAGAAGACACCCTTCAAATATCAGGGACCTGGAGCAGTTTGCCAAAGAAGAATGGTCTACAATTCCAGCAGAACATTGTAAGAAACTCATTGATGGTTACCGGAAGCGGTTGTTCGCAGTTATTTTGGCTAAAGGTTGTGCAACCAAGTATTAGGCCGAAGGTGCCAATACTTTTGTCTGGCCCTTTTTTGGAGTTGTGTGAAATGATCAATGATTTGATTTTTGCTTCATTCTCTTTTGTGTTTTTTCCTTGCAAGCAAATTAAATGAAGAGAATAATACCAAAGAATTTGTGATTGCAATCATTTTCAGGAAGAAACTGAGTATTATCTGACAGAATTGCAGGGGTGCCAATACTTTTGGCCAGCACTGTATTTTCTTATGGGCATAACAACTTCCAGGCAGATAGTTGTTAACTTCCTGCCTGCTATGCACAGCGCCAGTCTCTTCCAGCTCAGAGCGGTCATGGACTGCTCCTGCCAGTGATTCTGCGGTGACATCACATTGACAGAGCAGCTGCTTCTCTTCTGCTTTGCTCTGTTGGTGGAGTAAGACTGTCGGTGTCATGTTGATTGACAGCCAGCTCCCCTTTGCATAAATGCAGGGAGCCAACTATCTATCAGCATGATATCTGAAGTCATTCCCAGTTGATAGATCAGCTGGGAAGAGGAAGAACTACTCTCTAGACATGAAGACATGAACCAATAGAATCACTGGCAGGAGCAGTCAGTGACCACTATAAATTGGCACTGGGCTGAACAGGCAGGTAGTTAGCAACTACTTCCTGTCAATTCTTTGCCCATTACGAAAAAACAGTCCCAAACAACCCCTTTAATTTCCTGTCCTTATATGTGTGATGTAATTCTTTTATTTTGTTCTCATGAATAATTTTTTTAGATGTTTCTAATAAAAATTTTAATTTTAATTCAAGTGTGTTACACGCTAAGGTTGATATGCTTGATAATATAGCTTAATATACTGCTAGTTTATATAAGATAAAACTTGATGTTGTGATGTGTCATTGCTGCATATATAAACGTAATGGAGGTCGTCTTAACTGTCTGAAATAAATGGGTATGTCTTAGCACAGACCTAAAACTTTAAAATGATTGTATACCAAGGATTAATTGTCAGGTCTGGTTAGTAAATCGAATTCAGTGCTCCCAGGCCTCATTTACACAAGAGCGGTTAAGCTGGAAGAGCAAAAAAGCACATTTAACAAAGTAGTCTTTTTAAAAATGAAATCTTTTAACGATGTGCTGTTAGCATTGTTTTATATGGTGCAACAAAGTTACATCAAGCCTGGAGGCATAACAAATTTTGATATATTCTGTCTCTCTCTGATGGTGCTTATCTCTTTGGTATTTAATTTGCTTCTTGTTATCCATTAGTCATGCTGGTTGCCAACTTCACTTCTATTTTCTATAATGTATTGTTATATTTGTAATGCAAAAGGGCCTGAAATGGAACACAAAGCTAGACACAGTAAAGTCCATTTAAAAGTTCACCTGTTTTACCTTTGAAAGTATGACTCTTTTTTTTTACTTGATTAGTTGGGTACATGTTTAGAGTGTCTGTGAGACAGAAAATGCTAATGCTGATTTGTTTTTTTTTCTAAAGTTATCTTGATGTATACAGGTTAGTAAAGGGTTAGCTGGTGTGAGGCTAAGTACCCACAATGTGTATTTGGTGAGTTTTTGAGCCTGCAGATTTTCGTCAACATTTCAGCATCAATTAAATAATTTAGATTAGTTGCATTTTTTATTGTGTTTTAGAGTGTTTTTTTTTTACATGCGTTTAATCTTCTACGGATTTTATCTTTTTTGACAATTCAAGCTTAAAATAAAATTTGTTTGTTTTTGAAACTTTCTGAATACTTTGGGTCATCATTACCTTCATAAAAATGTATTTATAAAGTTATGTGCAGATTACATGTGTTTTTTATCTGAAAAAGTTACCCACCTCATTTAAATCAATGGGGAAAATCTGCAAATGAATCACATATTTTCAGCAATGGAAAATGACATGATGCAGATTCTAAACCGCAGTTAATTTCTGCAGTGTAAAAAAAAAGCACAATGAGTAAGAGATTTATATAATTCATAACGCCTCCTGATGAAGCCCAGTGTGGTGAAACGCTCATCAAAATGCTTTGCACCCCCTTTCTTGTGTCTCTCCTGGCATATTATCTTTATTAGCTTACCATGCCCCAAGGTATCAGCTATTTATGATTCTATTATCTTGTGTATTCCTTTGTGACATGATATGCTTTATTTGTTGTACTTATAGCCACTCAAAACTTAACTCAGTTTATTAGTGCTGTGCTGTGTTCACTTGCACTCACCTGTAGCTGTCTATTATTTATTTATATCCTATGCTACTTTAGGTTTAGATTTGCAATTGCTAGTCTTTTCATCTATTGCTATACATACCATTTTCATTGTTATGTCCTGATTATATATATACCTATTACCCCTTTGGGAGAGCACTGTTCTTTTTGGGGGTTACGTTGTCTCTTATCAGGAACCCATTTTGATCCTGATGTGGACCACTTTCAATCTTTTTTGATATTAGCTGCCTTTTATCAGACCTTTCCATACTTATATGTAAGTATTGTAATTATTAAATAAGCTTTATATTATTTTTTCATTTGGTTGCTCCCTTGTCTTGTTCTATTGGATATTATTTTATCTACTCCATTATATAGACAAATCCTTTTCAGTTTTCTAATAGTATTTTCAGGAGCTCCGCCACCTTTTCTATTATTGGTGGAATATCTTTGCAAGTTTTCAGTTACTATCTGCCAGTTCTGCCCTGTGACGATCTTTTCTTTGCTTCCGTTGATGTCTCATCCACAAAGCAGCTCCTTCTCTTTTGCTCTACTTTGTTGACATGGTGTCACTGTCAATGTCATGCTCATTGACAGCCAGTTCCTCACTGCCTAAATATGAAGAGCCGGCTGTTATCCAGCATGACATCAGCAGACTACTACTCTCTACATTGTCTCTTGCTCGTGCTGATCACAGCGCGAGTAAGAGACAATGATGGGATGCAGTGTTCGGCACCCGGCACTTGGAAACAGCGCTAACTGTAGCGCTGATTCCTAGGCGCCGGTACATGTGATCCTGATGCAGCACACTTGCGGCACACGTGTGACACATACGGATATCTCCGGTATCGTTTTTTTCCAGTACCAGAAATATACGGAAGTGTGAAACCAGCCTTAGTAGAAATTAGGAACAATCTTTAAGAAAAATATTCTAGTTTATAGCTGGCATCGATTTCATTTGTTGTAGCACTAACAGGCAAAGGTACACAACATGTAGTAAGTAGCATGCTCCTGTTAATAAAATTGCATTGCCTTATTCCATTTCATTGCTGTTTCAGACTGATATTCCAGTCTTAGGTCTCCTTCACACGTCCGTGTTTTCAGAACATGTGACATCCATTTTTTTCTCAACTACCACACATGTCCATTATAACCTATGGTGCTTCTCACATGTTCGTGTTTTTTCACGGACCGTGTGTCCTTGCAAAACACAAGGAGACACGTCCGTTTTTTTCCGGCAGCATGAAAGACTAGAACCAATACAAGTCTATGGGTCCGTAAAATACACGTACTGCAGACGGATGGCATTATTGTAGTATCTGTGTGCTGTCCATGTGCCATAGTTATGCTGTGCATGTTTCACAATGCAAAGTATAGAATAAGCTTTGTAATTTATTTATCTATACCTGAAAATCACTAATGACCCACTGATGGTAAAATTGACACACTGATGGAAAACACTGGTGGCATCGGAATCTGTTTTTTAGGTACATGTTTCATACACGTGTGAAGGAGGCCTCAGGCTGTGTGACTATGATGAGTTATAGGTGAGCTTTTGATGCTGTGTATTTTCTTCGCGTCAAAAATACAACATCTTAAAAAGTTCCAACAAAGAGCACGATATTTATTGAAATCTCCTGCCCATTGTGCTTTTTTTTTACTCAATATAAACTGACCTGCGGTGCGTGTTTCAAATCTACAACATATCAATTTCTCTTGAGGGAACGCTAAGTTTTCGGTGCAGATTTTCCTCACAGACTTGCTTTAGGTGTGGAAAATCCTCAGATAAAAAATGCACATGCGTTTTTAGTGCATTTACACTGTGGAAACACATCAAAAATGCATGTAATCTGCACATGACTATACCAATAATGTTTTGTCAAAGACAAATACCAGGAAGTATAAAAAAAACAAAGCAGCTTTGTTTAAAACATAACAGACCAAGTAGAGATAAAAACATAGCATCAAAAACGTGATAAAAACGCATGTAAAAAACATACTCAAAACGCAATGTTGCAGAAAGGCTGCAGAAAATCTGCAACATCAAAAAATCACCAAAACCTTATGGTGGGAACGTAGCCTTAGTTAATTCCTCTCAATGTATCAATGGGATGTTAATTGGTTAAGTGCTCGCAGCATAAAAAAAAATCAGATACTGCATTTCGGAGCACATTGCATTATTTTTTTAATTTTATTTAAAATTAATTTACATATGATATTGCATTAGAATAGTATATGGCATATAAAAATGAAGACTAATGCACAAAACAAAACAACTGTATTAATAACAGAAAATGTAATAATTATTTTTGTATACTTGCTGAAATCTCTCTAAATTTGCTGCTCTGTGAACTATTACTTAATTTCCATCTGCTAAGACCATATGTTCTTAAGAATAACAGCAAGTAATAAAAATATTTGTGCCTCTTTAAACATGCCTCAGTTGTGTCCAACCATAGTAAAAAAAAAAAGCAAAAATAGCTCGAACTTGCCAGATATGTTGTCACCTGTTTGTCAGCATGTTTTAGGTTGGTTGCAATTAGGAAGTGCATTAATAACCACAGGAGAACTTTATTCAGCTGCAAAGAAAGAGCAAATTGAGGGTGAAATTAGATTAAAGAAAGCAGTTTCTGACAAAAAGAACAACTTTTTTTTAAATTGAGCAATATTGAAGTTCTTTTTATTTACTTTTTTTTAAACTGTTTTAATTTTGTGGTTAATGTAAGTTGCTTGAATCATTTGTGAAATGCTTTTATTAGGAGCCTTTATTTCCATTGAGAAAAATAATGTAATTCAAAATGCAAGAATTCAAGGATCAAGATAGAATTCAAGGATCCTTGTTTTACAGTTGATTCAAATCAGAAAAAATAAATAAATAAAAAGATTCACACGCAATTTGTAAGGGAAGTAATTCAGCATTCTTAAAGTGAACCTGTCAGCTGATACATGTTTCCCAATCCGTTGGCAGCATATATCAGGCACTGGCTGTATGATCTCAGACAGGTATGCTTGACTCTGAAACACTGCAGTGTTTCAGAGAAAAACATACTTTAAAAGCTGTCTGGAACCAAGCTGCGTTGAAGAGTAATCGGACAAGAGATCTCTGACGGCATCTCCCTGCCTGCTGCCCTGGATTGACAGGATTCTGCCTATACATGCACGCAGGCAAAGACCTGTCAATACAGGGCAACGGGAGAAGATTCCTGGGACTCACCTGTCTGATTAGTGTCCAGCTACTGCCTAATAAATGCTGCTCGTGGATTGGGCAGCATGTATCAGCTGTCAGGTTCACTCAAGAAAGCTGAACCATTTCACTTACACATTTTGTGTGAACCTTTTATACTCAAATATGTTTTTTATCTGCTTTAAATCCACTGAAAAATAAGGATCTATGTCTATCATGGTCTTTGTATTCCAGCATTTTGAATTACATTACAGTTGTGCTCAAAAGTTTACATACCCCGGCAAAATTTTTCCTTTCTTGGCCTTGTTTGAGAGAGTATGAATGATAACAAAAAAACTTTTTCTCCACTCATGGTTATTGGTTGGGTGAAGCCATTTATTGTCAAACTACTGTGTTTTCTCTTTTTAAAGCTTAATGACAACCAAAAACATCCAAATGTCCCTGATCAAAAGTTAACATACCCCAGTTCTTAATAACGTGTATTGCCCCCTCTAACATCAATGACAGCTTGAATTCTCTAGTGGTAGTTGTGGATGAGGTTCTTTATTTTCTCAGATGGTAAAGCTGCCCATTCTTCTTGGCAAAAAGCTTCCAGTTCCTGTAAATTCCTGGGCTGTCTAGCATGAACTTCGCGCTTGAGATCTCCCCAGAGTGGCTCAATGATATTGAGGTCAGGAGACTTAGATGGCCACTCCAGAACCTTCAATTTGTTCTGCTGTACCCAATGACAGGTCGACTTGGCCTTGTGTTTTGGATCGTTGTCATGTTGGAACGTCCAAGTACATCCCATGTGCAGCTTCCGGGCTGATGAGTGCAAATTTGCCTCCAGTATTTGCTGATAACGTGCTGCATTCATCTTTCCTTCAACTTTTACCAAGTTTCCTGTGCCTTTGTAGCTCACACATCCCCAAAACATCAGCGATCCACCTGCGTGCTTTACTGTAGGAATGGTGTTCCTTTCATGATAGGCCTTGTTGACCTCTCTCCAAATGTAACGCTTATGGTTGTGGCCAAAAAGTTCAATTTTAGTCTCATCACTCCAAATTACCTTGTTCCAGAAGTTTTGAGGCTTGCCTCTGTGCTGTTTGGTGTATTGTAGATGAGATACTTTGTGGCATTTGTGCAGTAATGGCTTTCTTCTGGCTACTCGACCATGTAGCCCATATTTCTTAAAGTGCCTCCTTATTGTGCATCTTGAAACAGCCACACCGCTAGTTTTCAGAGAGTCCTGAATTTCAGCTGATGTTATTTGTTGGTTTTTCTTTGCATCCTGAACAATTTTCCTGGTAGTTGTGGCCAAAATTTTTGCTGGTCTACCTGAACGTGGTTTGGTTTTTACAGAGATCCTGATTTTCCATTTGTTAATCACAGTTTGAATGCTGCTGACTGGTATGGTCAATTCCTTTAATATTTTTTTGTATTCCTTTCGTGTGTTATACATTTCAACTACCTTTTCCCGTAGATCCGTTGAGAATTCTTTTGCTTTCCCCATGACTCACAATCCAGAAATGTCAGTGGCTGGATGAAAGATGCAAGAGTCTGTCTGGATCCCAGAAACTCACTCAGCATTTATTCACGCACACTGATTACAAGCAAACAGGTCACAGGTGAGGATGTTACCTTTAGTAGCCATTCAAACCCATTTGTGTCAAATTCTGTGCATGTTATCAGGCCAAAATCACCAGGGTATGTGAACTTTTGAACAGGGTCATTTGGATGTTTTTGGTTGTCATTAAGCTTTAAAAAGAGAAAACACAGTAGTTTGACAATAAATGGCTTCACCCAACCAATAACCATGAGTGGAGAAAAAGTTTTTTGTTATCATTCATATTCTCTGAAACAAGGCCAAGAAAGCAAAAATTCTGCCGGGGTATGTAAACTTTTGAGCACAACTGTATTTTGCTCAATGGAAATAAATTGCACTACAAAAGCATAACACACAAATGACGCAACTTGAAGTAGCAATCCTAAAATTCAATATTGATCCTTTAATGAGCCTTGCCACATGACTTAGGATAAAAGCCAAACCAGAATCTCTATTTGCAGGCATGTGTTTCCGCTAGTTGACACTAGAGTTCAAGTCCTCTTCCTATATATGCAATTTGCATATTTCATTTCAAAGAAGAGCATTTCATGGCCTATAAGTCTCCTTACACCAGCATGTCGGGTATGTCACTCTCCACTCTACACCAGATGTTACCCCTTAGATCCTAGTTAGAGGCATCTCACAAAGCAAAATCAGATCTTTTGCTTTGCTCTGAGGAGATGTAAAACCGTTTGGCTTATTGGTAATGCTCATTAACGGGTAGATATTGACTTCTAGGATTGCTACTTCCTGTATGTAGAGTTCAAATCCTCTTCCTCTCTGAAGAGGCAATTCGCATGAACAATGTAATTTATTTTGCAAGCCCACATGAATGACTTTCCACACAGGGTTACCACATGCATGGAAAAAACTTGCAGCATCACTAGTATTGTCTATTTTGTACACAAGACAATGTTTCTATTTTGGCCATGGCGATAGCTTTTGTCATTTTGCAACAGTTAAAACACAGATTTGTGCATGAGGTTTTTAATGTTGTGGTAGCAACTTAAAGGGTAAAAACATAAAATTCCCAACTGATCAATTATGCCATTTTTAGAAAATTGCTGCTTTCATTTTTTTAAATGATCTTTTTTAAACCTATTTAATGTAATGCAACATAATGCCACTTTTACATAGCGACCATAGTGGTGAAAAAATTCTGAAATGGTTTCAGTAGGGATTTACAGATGTCAGGCCCCGAAAATGAAGCAAAGCCCATTTACAGAAAGCTTTTTTTTTCAGTTCTGCAGATGTGATTGAAAATGTAAATGAAACAAAAAATGCAGCATTTAAAGAATATTTGCTACTGTATTTGTTCAATTGCCTTTTCTTGTTTTAAAGCCAGATTGTGTCCTATGCATATGAATAAGAGTTGTCACTGGCTGGGTGACCCACGTTGTCTCACCTCATGTCACAATCTTTTTTTATATGTCCAGCACTATATGATTGATGAGGTTAAAGGTTAGACATCTTCTCATGAGATTCAAAATATCTCAGCTGTATTAAAGAAACAAATCTAAAACATGATTGCTAGAGATTGATCTGTTATAAAGCCTAATGTATATATCTTGTGCTTGGAATAAAGGCTTCACAAATCACATTTAAATTTTAAATGCAACACTGCTCAATGTGCCATGAAAATAGAGAAAAAAACAACAACAGAAAGAAAAATAAACCGAATTTTACATTTTATGTATGGGTGTATTTTTACTCATGTTCAATGATTTATTTGGAAGTTAGTCAATTTTTGACAATTTTAATAGAAAATGCTGACATGCTATTTTTATGTCAGCCTATAAAAATATGACCAAAGGCCATGTGTTTTTATTTTATTGAAATTGAGTATTGAATGATATATGCAAAGAGAGATTTATTTCAACCCACAAGCCATTGTTCTTCAATTACTATAGTATTTTAATACTGAAAAAAACAATATCATGATTTAATCAGAAAACCAAGAAACAAAACAATTGTACATAATAATCTAAAAGTATAGACATAAACAAGACAATTTGCGGTAAAACCAAAAGTAAAGTATAACTGATCATAGATAGATAGATAGATACTAATAAACTAATAGTGCTGCTTATTTGTTTCTAAGTGCACACACACACACAGAAGATTACCACATAAATAATCCAAAAAAGGAGGGCAGCACTCCAATATTAATGAACATATTAGCTGATAAAGTGCAATGCAAACGTTTCGGCTCATACACATTGAGCCTTTCACAAGTACATGGAATATTGCTGTCTGAGGATGTAATCAATGGAGCTTACTTGCATCTGAAAGGGATTATGTGTGAAATAAAGCTAACCAGACATATTACAACTATGTACTGCAGCCTCAATAAGGACCAAAATGTGGTGGTACGTTGAAAAAATAATAATTGCTCTATATTAGGATGGCTTAGTATTAAATGGGAAGGATTTTTCTGCAATGATAGGAGAATCCAAGGTCATGTTCACACGTTCAGAGGAAAAAGATAATGGAAACACGTGCACATCTTATGTATTTTTCACCCACTCCTGGTTTTGGCTTAAAAATACTTATGTAAAATACTGACCAAATACTCAACGTGTGCACGTGGCCTTACTGAAATTTCAGGATCTGGACTTTACAGCATAGGGGTTGAGTCTGCAGAGTTGTCAATAACTAGTGGAGTAAGCTGAGGGGTGAATTATGCTGGGGTCAAAACCAGAGAATCAGTAAACGACAAGATTGTGACCATAAAAGCAATGTCAGGGATAACCAGGTTAGAATTCAAGAGAGGCAGACAGTATATTCAGGCAAACAAAGAGTCAGTCTGAGGTCAAACCAGAGTGGGCAACCAAGGGTTAACCCAGAATAGTAATCAAGAATTAGCTGGATAAGAATACAAATAGCAATAAATATAATGTCAGACCCTCAAAACATAAGGTAATACAAATTAAATAGCCCATCACAATCACGACCAGTTTCTCTTGTCCTAATAGTAAACAAGATAGAAGAAAAAGACAGACTGCAGGAAGCACCAGCCCGAAGATGAATAATGGTGAGTGTAATGCAAAGGTAACAAGCGATTTATTGTTAAAGAAGCACTCCCATTAAAAATGTTATCCTCTTAATATATTGCAGTATTATATAGCATTGTGTACTTACAATTGCTCATTTTGCCTTTCTACCCAGGGTCCTACATCACCGAGGGTTGGCACCTCCAGGACACATACATTCTGTCCACAACCTGTCCAGCTGCAACCTTACATACCCCCCCTCTGTCCAAAGCCAGGGGCTTGGCACCTTCTGCCAACATACAATAGACCCTTGATAGTGCATCAGCATTACCATGTTGTTTCCCAGGCCTATGCTCCACCTGAAAACTAAAATCTTGTAGGGCTGGGAACCACCTGGTTACTTGGGCATTGTTCCCCTTCTTCTCTCGCATCCACCTCAGTGAACCTTTTACCTAAAAGGTAATACCTCAGAGTGTCCAATGCCCACTTGATGGCTAAACACTCCTTTTCCACTATGAAGTAGTTCTTCTCACGTGTAGACAGTTTCCAACTGAGGTTCATTATAGGGTGTTCCTCTCCATTAATTGTCTGGGACAAGACTGCTCCCAGCAAGACATCCAATGCGTCCGTCTGAACTACAAACTCATTGGAGAAGTTGGTGGCCACCAAGACTGGCTGTTTACAGAGGGCCAGTTTTAGTTCCTGGAAGGCCGCCTCAGCTTCTGGCGACCACTTAGCCATAGCCAACTTCGTCCCTTTCAAGAGATCCGTCAGCGGGAAAGCTATCAGGGCAAAGTTAGGGACAAATCTTTGATAGTAGCCTACAATGCGTAAAAATGCCCTGATCTGCTTTGTGAGGGGCTGTGGCCAGTTCTGGATCGCCTCCTCCTTATTTATTTGTTGTTTTATTTCACCTCTACCAACCACGTAGCCCAGATAATTGGCATCCTCCATCCCCATAGCACTTTTCTTTGGTAAAACCCGCCTTCCTTAAGGCATCAATTTTGGCTTGCACTTTATTAAGATGACTTGCCCAGTCCTGGCTGAATATGATGATATCATCTACACTACCGTTCAAAAATTTGGAGTCACCCAGACAATTTTGTGTTTTCCATGAAAACTCATACTTTTATTTATCAAATGAGTTGCAAAATGAATAGAAAATATAGTCCAGACATTGACAAGGTTAGAAATAATGATTTTTATTTGAAAGAATAATTTTCTCCTTCAAACTTTGCTTTCGTCAAATAATGATCCCTTTGCAGCAATTACAGCATTGCAGACCTTTGTCATTCTAGCTATTAATTTGCTGAGGTAATCTTGAGAAATTTCACCCTATGCTTCCTGAAGCCCCTCCCACAAGTTGGATTGGCTTGATGGGCACTTTTTGCATACCATTTTTGCGCACAGTCAAGCTGCTCCCACAACAGCTCAATGGGGTTGAGATCTGGTGACTGCGCTGGCCACTCCATTCCAGATAGAATACCAGCTTCCTGCTTCTTCACTAAATAGTTCATGCATAATTTGGGGATGTGCTTTGGGTCATTGTCTTGTTGTAGGATGAAATTGGCTCCAATCAAGCGCTGTCCAAAGGGTATGGCATGGCATTTCAAAATGGAGTGATAGCCTTCCTTATTCAAAATCCCATTTACCTTGTACAAATCTCCCACTTTACCAGAACCAAAGCAACCCCAGGTCATCACATTACCTCAACCATGCTTGAAAGATGGCATCAGGCACTCTTCCAGCATCTTGTTAGTTGTTCTGTGTCTCGCAAATGTTCTTCTGTGTAATCCAAACACCTCAAACTTTGATTCGTCTGTCCATAAAACTTTTTTCCAATCTTCCTCTTTCCAATGTCTGTGTTTTTTTTCCCATATTAATCTTTTCTTTTTATTAGCCAGTCTCAGATATGGCTTTTTCTTTGCCACTTTGCCATGAAGGCCAGCATCCCGGAGTCGCCTCTTCACTGTAGACGTTGACTCTGGCGTTTTGCGTGTACTATTTAATGAAGCTGCCAGTTGAGGAGCTATGAGGCGTCGATTTCTCAAACTAGAGACTCTAATGTACTTGTCTTGTTGCTCAGTTGTACAGTGGGGCCTCCACTTCTCTTTCTACTCTGGTTAGAGCCTGTTTGCGCTCTCCTCTGAAGGGAGTAGTACACACCGTTGTTGGAAATCTTCAGTTTCTTGGCAATTTCTCGCATGGAATAGCCTTCATTTCTAAGAACAAGAATAGACTGTCGAGTTTCACATGAAAGTTCTCTTTTTCTGGCCTTTTTGAGAGCTTCATTGAACAAAAAAATGTAATGCACCAGATTCTCAACTAGCTCAAAGGAAGGTCAATTTTATAGGTTCTCAAATCAGCCAAACCGTTTTCAGCTGGGCTAACATACTTGTGCAAGGGTTTTCTAGGGTTTTCTAAACATCCATTAGCTTTCTTACACAGTTAGCAAACACAATGTACCATTAAAACACTGGAGTGGTGGTTGTTGGAAATGGGCCTCTATACACCTATGTAAATATTGCAATAAAAACAAGACGTTTGCAGCTACAATAGTCCCTTACCACATTAACAATGTGTAGAGTGTGTTTCTGATTCATTTAATGTTAGCTTCATTGAAAAAAAATGTGCTTTTCTTTCAAAAATAATGAAATTTCTAAATGACCTCAAACTTTTGAACGGTAGTGTATGTAGGCCAATGCATACTTTTTATGGGGTGCTAAGATTCGGTCCATGGCTCTCTGGAAAGTGGCCAGAGCTCCCTGAAACCCAAACTGCATCCTGACATACTGATAACACCCATCTAGTGTCGAGAAGGCTGTCTTCTACTTGGCCTCTTTAGACAGAAGAATTTGCCAGTATTCTTTTGTGAGGTCCAGGGTGGTGATGTACCTAGCTGGTCCTAGCCTTTCAATAAGCTCATCTACCCTACGCATTGGGTAGGCGTCAAACTTCGAGACCTTGTTCAGCTTCCTATAGTCATTGCAAAACTGACATTCTCCATCTGGTTTCAGCACTAAGACTATTGGACTGGACCAGCCACTCTTGGACTCTTCAATAACTCCCAGGCTATGCATCCTCTTCACCTCTTTTGAGATCACCTCCTGGCTTTGGGAATCTGATATAGCTTCAAGTTTACCCAGACATGAGACTCCGTAAGAACCTCATGCTCTATGATCTGAGTACAGCCGGGTAGTTCTGAGAATAGGTCTCTGATCTGGTGTAGCAACTCTGGACTGTTGCTTTTGGGCACGTGACAGCGACTCTGCCACCTTGACCTCTTTCACATCGGATTCAGATTCAGCCACCAAACACGGAGCTTCCACAGGCTCCCTTTCTCGCCATGGCTTAATCAAGTTGACGTGGTACACCTGGTAGGGCCTCCTTCTCCCTGGCTGGTGGACTTTATAGCTGACATCACCAACATTTTCAACTATTTCATAGGAGCCCTGCCACTTGGCAAGGAATTTGCTCTCCGCTGTAGGTACCAGCACCAGTACCCGATCCCCAGGGTTGAAGGGTCTCAGTCTCGCTGATCTATTGTACACCCTAGATTGTGCCTCTTGTGCTTTGAGGAGATGTTCTTTCACGATGGTCATCACTTTTGCAATCCTCTCTTGCATCTGGGCCACGTGTTCGATTACACTTCTGTAGGGTGTAGACTCCGCCTTCAGGTCTCCTTTGCTACATCCTGGAGTCCACGGGGGTGTCGGCCATACAACAGTTCGAAAGGGAAGAATCCAGTAGAGGATTGTGGTACTTCTCTGATGGAGAAAAGAAGGTACAGCAGTTGGCAGTCCCAGTCTCGGCCATTCTTTACGACCTTCTTTAACATGGCCTTCAAGGTTTTTCTGAACCTTTCCACCAAGCCGTCTGTGAATGGTAGAGGTCCGTAGTTGTGTGATTTGCAGCATCTTGCACAACTCCTTCATCACTTTTGACATAAAGGTGGTCCCTTGATCTGTTACGATCTCCTAAGGCAACCCCGTTCTAGAAAAGATATGGACCAACTTGCGGGCTATACACTTGGAGGAGTTTTGTAGGGGTACGGCCTCCGGATACCATGTCACATAGTCGAGTATCACCAGGATATACTGATGCCCTCAGGCAGAATTGACCAGAAGCCCCACTAGATCCATGGCTATGCAATCAAACGGCACCTCAATGATAGGCAACAGCACTAAGGGGCTACTGAAATGTGCCACCGGGGAGGTCAGCTGGCATGTGGGACAGGACCTACAATAATTCACAATTTCTCAGTGACAACCGGGCCAATAGAACTTCTGTAGGATTCGTTCTTGTGTTTTTTCTACTCCCAGATGACCACCTAACACATGTGCATGGGCCATGTCTAACACCTTATGTCTTATTGTCCTTGGCACAAGCAACTGCTCAACGAGCTCCCCTCTCACCTTGGTGACTCGGTATAGCAACTTCCCATTGATGGCAAAATACGGGTATCTTGTGTCACCCCCCGGCTCTTGAGCAACACCGTTAAGTACATACACATTATCAAATGCCCCTTTAAGAGTTAAATCCCTGAGTTGGGCAGTTCCAAAGTTTACCTCGGACATCAATAGCTCAGGGATATTGGCCTCAGGAGATGCTACCTCATCCTCATCACCCACAAACACACACATGGGAAACTCGTCCATTACGGCCTGTAGCGAGGTTTATTCAGGGGTGATCTGGCTGTCGTCCGAGCAACCAGGTGTCCCCACTTTCCCCCACATGTCCCAGAATAATGCAAATCCCATCCAATTATTATCGGGTGCAACAAGTCTTTAACGATCCCCACTTCCTGAGATGAGGTGCCACAGTCCGTTTTCACATCCACCCAGGTCGCAGGATAGTTTTTAGAGTCCCCTTGGATACACCGGACACCCATGAACTTCCCAGGAGCCAGGTGATGAGGGAGTGTGGCCCTTATCAGGGTTACCAAATTTCCTGAGTCCAACAGTCCAGACACTTGCACCCCGTTTACGGACACTGAGCATGCCTGAGGGCTCTCGTCATGTTGAGGAACTGCGCTGCAGGCAGTGTAGGCCAAATAAGAACAACGCCGACCTATGTTGCAGTCCATTGGCTCAGAGTTCATGGAACACCAGGCGACTATATGGCAAGGGGCATTACACCTCCAACAGAGGATGGAATGGGATTGATTACCCAGCTGTGATTCAGCGGCCTCCTGGGACTTTGGACACCCATCCAGTGAGGATTTAGTCCCCTTTTTTTGGGAGCCATCCCAACTTTAGGAACCCCAGAAACGTGACCTAGCCCCTGCTTGACCACTAAGAGAACCCTCTATAGCCCGGTAACTCTCCACTAGGCCCACCAGGTTATCTGCATTTTGGGGATCTCCTTGGGCAACCCAGGACTGAATCGGCTTTGGCAGAGAGTAGATAAACCGATCCAAGACCACTCTCTTGACCATCTGGGCTGGGGAACAAGTCTCTGGCTGCAGCCACTTCTGGACCAGGTGCAGAAGGTCAAATATTTGTGACCGGGGAGGTTTGTCCCTGTGGAAGTCCCAGAGGTGGACTCGTTGTGCCCTAACCGCCAGGGTTATGCCCAGCCGCACCAGGATCTCAGTCTAAAGTTTGCTATACTCCTTAGCGTCTTGCAGGACCAAATCAAAGTGTGCCATCTGTGGTTCCTCGGTCAGATATGGCGCTAGAACCTCAGCCCACTGCTCCAGTGGTAGTTTCTCACAGTCCGCCACCCTCTCAAACATGTCCAGGAACGCCTCAATGTCACCCCTGGAGTCATCTTTTGCAATGTCCCTCTCACGGTTTTCCTCACTTGGGTCTTGTTGCTTCGGGCTGAAGGTGGTACGGCCTCTCTGACATGGACAGCCTCTGTCAGGAGCGTCATCTGTCACATTTGTTGCTGTTGAAGCTAGAATTGTTGAATTAGCAATTTGTTGGTCTCCTGC
The DNA here is from genome assembly GCF_046119375.1 of Phyllobates terribilis. NCBI lineage: Eukaryota > Metazoa > Chordata > Amphibia > Anura > Dendrobatidae > Phyllobates > Phyllobates terribilis. The sequence goes on along the minus strand of NW_027362764.1, from coordinate 524,351,856 downwards.
TGAGCTTACTGCTGCATATTCGCCTGTAAAAGTTGTCCTTCACCCAGGACATATACGGCTTCCTGTAGCAGTCACACTGCCCCTTGGGAATCGTGCCTGCATTCTCCACCAATTGTAGGGTTTGGTACTCACTCGGCTGCGGTTGAGGTAGGCATAGGAACTGTTTTCATTGGAGTATCCAGGCTGGTTTACCTTGACAGCATAAGCCACTCATGAGGCAAACACAAAACAACAGCTTTTTTCCGGCACAAAAAGATATAACAGAACAAAACTCAAAATACTAAGTCCATACAGCACGGCCTCAGCCATTCAAATAAAGTGTTTTTCTGTGCCTGCAGCAGTATCTGAGCAGCACTGGCAAGGCCTTCTCACCTTGCAAAACACACAGACAGTCTGGGACCGACCCAGCTGAATTAAATCAGAACATTTCAAGACAAGGACTTGAGGTAAGTGAGCAGCCCATCCCACCCAGCTCTTTCAGCTGCTCGTAAAACCGGCCCTATAATCCGGGCCCATTAACTACCTCTCAGCACTATGTGTGCTGGAGCCTGATTCTCCCGGTCCTACATCACCAAGGGTTGGCACATCGGGGACACATACCTCCCTTCCATAACCTGTCCAGCTACAACCTTACAACAGCCACGTAAGTGGAAAATTAAAACATTATGGCTGCTGAAAAGATGAGATAATAAGGTACTTTTTGACCTGGTCATTGAGGGATAAGAAAAAAACACAAAAATCACAATTTTATCAGTATAAACAAACAAAAAAAATGTTTTAATTGGTATCTAGAACATCACAATTTATAAAACGAACATGGAAAATATATATTTTTGTATCGTGTTAGCCAGTAGATAGAAAAATATTGAAAATTTGAGAGTCCTTAGTGGTTGATATCTATTAATTGCCAACTGAAAAGATTGTATTCCAAGCTTTCGAGACTACTCAGGCCTCTTCATCAGGCATATGATAACACAAAATCTGAAGAGTCACATAAATATACACAATAGGACACAGAAATAATGCAATAGATGGGACAGGTGACGCAAAGCAGAGCTATTACTGTGGGAGAGAGATAAACAGTTCTGGCTGTAAATTTTGGATTAGTTCATAGATAAGAAGAGTGAAAGTTTTATTACAGATTACAAGAGCCACTAGAATATCAAGGAGTCATCTCCTACATTAAAAACTAAACAAGAATGCAATCGGGTGCCTCTAGTAGTCACCTACAATCCAAATCTGGAGGTGCTAAGGAGAGCTGCACGGAAACTAGAACCCTTAATACAAAAAGATGCCCGACTACAATCCATATTTCCAGACCCCCCACTTCTGTGTTTCAGGCAGCCCCCAAATTTAAGAAGCATCATTGTCAGAAGCTCCCTGTCATCTCCATCAGCTACAGGTACCTTTCCTTGCAACCAGAAAAAATGTAAACCTGTCCACTTATAATGACAACAGACAAGATAAAGATCCCCAATTCACATCAGGGCTACAAGATCCCAAGCACTTTCAGCTGCATCACATCTAATGTAGTATACTTAATTATATGCACCAAATGTCCATCTGGGGGTCTGTATGAAGGGGAGGCAGGGCAAAAACTTAGTACAAGGATGAATCTTCATTGCCACACAATAAAACAAAAAAGAATAGATCTACCTGTGGCCAAGCATTTTTGTTTCCCTGATCACAGCATCACAGACATGAAATTATTGGTATTAAAAGGTAATTTCAAATCTCAGAGAGACAGAAAAGTTTGGGAATATAAACTCATGGTGACCTTTGACACCTTCAGAGCAGGAATGAATGTGGTGCATGGATTGCCATTCTACATCAACTAAGGAATGTGCTCCTCAAACCTGTGGGGTCATCACAACCCTGGACCAGACCTCAATCACCGGATAATAAAAATTTCACACTTCTTACCTTAGATATGAACTAATCCAATATTTACAGCCAGAACTTTTTCTCTCTCTTTCACAGTAATAGCTCTGCTTTACGTCACCTGTCTCATCTATTGCATTATATCTGTGTCCTATTGTGTATAAATCTGTGATTCTTCAGATTTTGTGTTATACTATGTCTGATGAAGAGGTCTGAGTAGTCTCGAAAGCATGGAATTTGTTGTTACCATTAGTGATGATCGAGCATGCTCGTTGCTCGAGATTTACGAGCATGCTTGGGCGAGCACCTATTATCTTCAGCTTGCTCGGGCGTTAAGTTTTCGTCACTCCGTGAACATGATTTGTGACTGACAGCTTTAATACATGTGAGGAATGATAAAAAAACGGAATTCCTCACATGTATTAAAGCTGTCAAACAGTCACAAATCATGTTCACGAAGCGATGAAAACTTAACGCCCAAGCAGGCTGAAGATAATAGGTTCTCGCCCGAGCATGCTCGTAAATCTCGAGCAACGAACATGCTTGCTCATTACTAGTTACCGTTTTTCAGTTAGCCATTAAAAGGTATCAACTAGTGATGAGCGAGCATGCTCGCTACTGCTCAGTGCTCTCCCAAGCATCTCACTGCTTGAGATGCTCGGTGCTCGCCGAGTAATTCCGGGGTTGCTCGGCGGGAGCTCAGGTCCCCACCCTGCATGTTTGGCGCTCTTTACAGAGCCAATGAACATTCAGCTATTGCCTTCCACTCACTGTAATGCCGCAGCCATGTTAGTATGGCATTACAGTGATTAGCTGGCCGCACAGCGTCATCAGGTCTATATCAGACCTGGCGCCGCTGTGCTCGTCACAGTCACTCCGGAATCAGACAGTGTAGGGAGAGGTGCTGCTTAGCTAGGGAGATATTCACTTGTTTATTAGGTAGTGTAGGTAGAACAGAAGTATATTACACATATACATCTCAAAAAACAGTCCTGCTGAGGACTAATCTATCTGCAGAGATATCAGGCAGGCAGTGTATATAGGCAGGCGGGCAGTGTATATAGCAGATTACAGTACATATGGCACAAGAGGCTCCATTCCAGTTTTGTCTGCTGCTGTTAGATATTTCTAGACATAGGCCCGGATCTCAGAGGCCAGGAATATATATTTTTTATCTTAATTAGTGATGAGCGAATTTGTTTTGATAACCCTTTCGCCGAGTATACTCGGGCGAGCACCAAGTATTTCCAGCATGCTTGGTGATATGTTTGAATCACTCCCGCTCATCACTAATCTAAATCCTCATTATTTGCTTAAAAAGCAATCCAGAAAACAAAGTTTTTCTGCGCCATTTGCTTGTTGACACTGCAGAATACAGCCAGGTCCTTTGCATATTACAGCGCTAAAAATCCAGCTATTTAAAACTGTTTTCTCTGTCACACGGATCACATATACATTTTCAGAAACTACTGCCATTTCTGGCCTCCTTTAAAAATTTGTTTCAGTGTGTCAGTGACGCTATTGACACCAGTTTGCTGTTCAAAATAGTTACCTAAAGGCCAGCTATTTAAAACTGTGTTTTCTCAGTCACACGGATCACATATAAGTTCACTCCAAATTCAGCCATTTGTAGTGAGCGTGGAAGATATTGTCCTCCATTTAAAATGGGCAAGGCACGTGGCAAGGGACGAGGAACTGGACGTGATGATGATGGTGCATGCAGAGGTCGAGGTCGTGGGCAATCTGAAATTGTGCCACAACAAACACCCACATCTTCTCGCTCGACCTTCCTGTCACAATTAATAGGGGGCCACAGAAAACCGCTATTGAACACAGAGCAGTGTGAAAAGGTTATTGGTTGGATAGTAGTTATTGCTTTCAGTCACTTAGCCACCACCACCCTGTCTTCCACATGGTCAAGTCTCAGTAGCCGTGAGTCTGGACCGCATATTCCTCACTCTGAACCTCCTTACTCCCACCATGCCGAGTGCCCAGAGACAACTGATCCCACACTTGGACACTCCAAAGAGCTGTTCACATTTCCATTTATAGATTCAGGCCTCTCGCCCAGTCCACTTGAAGGGGGGCAAGAGGAGATTGCATTTAGTGATGCCCAAATATTTGAGCAGCCACGGTCACACGAAGGCGACGGTGGAAAAGTGTCACAAGAGGTGGACGATGATGAGACACAATTGCCAGAAAGTCAGGAGGAGGACCGGGGTGCAGAAGTGGAAGACGAGGTGGTGGATGATATACTAACTGACCCAACCTGGCAGGTGGACATGCAAAGCGAGGACAGCAGCACACAGGGGGAGGGAGCCAGAGCACCCCAAAAGGCAGGAAGAAGCAGTGTGGTGGTCGCAGACAGAAGGCAGGCAACCTTCCTCGTAACACCAACACACAAGAAGTTGCCAGTACGACTGTTATGTCTTCCCGAGTCTGGTTGTTTTTTAAAGACTCTGCCGATAATGGCAAAAAGGCCATTTGCACCACCTGCCAGGCCAACATCAGCAGGGGTGACAAAACTACCAGCCTGACCACCACCAGCATGATCAGGCACATGGCAGCAAAGCACCTGACTTTGTGGGCCAAATCCCAAGGTCCAGGAGCTGTGTCTGCGGGTGACACCACTGCTTCTTTCGCTGTTGTGCATGCAAGCCAATCCCCTGTTCATGGTGCATGCGAAGATGAATCCTGCCCTGCACCTATCGCTGCACACTCTCAAGTAGCAGCGCCAGGATTCACATCCACGTCCTTGTCCCAGCGCAGCGTTCAGTGGTCCATACCCCAGTCTTTGGAATGCAAGCTCAAATACGCAACCAATGCCCCACAGGCCACACTACTAAATTCCCATATTTCGCGACTGCTTGCACTTGATATGTTGCCTTTTAAGCTTGTGGAGACGAAAGTATTTCGCAACCTGATGGTGGCAGCCATCCCTCTGTACTCGGTCCCCAGCCGCCACTATTTCTCCAGATGTGCCATCCCCGCATTACACAAGCTTGTGTCCCAAAACATTAGCCGTGCCTTCAACAACGCAGTTACCGGGAAAGTCCACCTAACCACGGACAGGTGGACAAGTGCTTGTGGGCAGGGATGGTAAATCTCGCTGATGGCATACTGGTTTAACATATTGGAAGCTGGGACCCAGTCTGACCTTGGGACGGAACACGTCCTCCGAGCCCTAGGATTGCGAGCCCTAGGTCAATCAAGGTTGCCCCCACAGTCTACAGCTCCTACACGTCATCCTCCTCAGCCTCCTCCTCCTCTTCAGCCTCCATCTCCGAAATTACCACATCAGTCACAAGCTGGAAGCACTGCAGCACTTCCTCGGCCATGGGGCAACAGGCTGTGCTGAAGCTAATATGCTTAGGTGAAAAAACGCACAATGCTGAAGAGTTGTGGACAGCTCTGAAAGAGTAGGCTGATCTATGGCTCACACAGCTGAAACTACAGCCAGGCATGGTCGTGTGTGACAATGGCCGAAACATGGTGGCGGCTCTGAGGCGAGGTGAGCTCACACACGTACCATGCCTGGCCAATGTGCTTAACCTCATGGTTCAGTGGTTTCTCAAATCCTACCCGGAGATGCCGGATCTGCTTGTTAAAGTACGCCGCCTGTGTGCCCATTTTAGAAAGTTACCTACAGCTTCTGCCACCCTTGCCGTGTTTCAGCAGCATTTGCAGTTTCCGGCTCACATACTGGTGTGTGATGTCCCCACGCAATGGAACTCTACACTGCAGATGTTGGAAAGTATTTGTGAGCAGAAGAGGGCAGTTATTGAGTACCAGCATCAACAAGGCCGTCGGTATTCAGTTCAGACTCCACACATAAGAGCTCATGAGTGGATATGGATGTCAGACATATGTACCATCCTCCAAAACTTTGAGGACTCCACCAAGATGGTGATCGGCGATGACGCCATAATTAGCATCACCACCCCCCTACTCTGTCTTCTGAAAAGCTCTGTGCTCACAATCAAAGAGGATGCATTGCAGGTGGAGCACGTTGAGATGGAGCAAGAAAACATACAGGGTGATTACACACAGTCCAGCCTCATCTCATCCCAACATGGATTGGGTGACAGTGAGAAAAAGGAGGAGGAGGAAGAACAGGAGCAAGTTGCATGCGCTATAGACGGTACTACCTGCACAACTGTCATACCGTCTGTTCAGCGTGGAAGACCTGAGGACAGAGAGGAGGAGGAGGAGGAGAGCATGGTCACTTGTCCTCTTGGTGAGGACACGGAAGTCTTGCCTGTTAGCAGTCTGGCACGCATGGCTGAGTTTATGTTACGCTGCCTTTCCCATGACCCTCGCATTCTCAAAATTTTGGGTGACAGTCATTACTGGTTGGTTACACTTCTACACCCATGCTACAAGGATAACATTATATCTCTTATTCCAGAGGCGGACAGGTCTACAAAAGTGGGGCAGTACCAGAAGGCCCTTGTTGCGGAACAATTCAAAAAATTCGCATCCGAAAACGCTGGCGTCAGAGGTCACAGTTTGTTGGACAACCAAGGACTACAGGCGAGAGAATCACAACTCCAATCCAGCAGAAGCAGGGGAACACTGTCAAAGTTCTGGGAGAATTTTCCCAGCCCCTCTCATCACATAGGCCCTGAGGCGCGGGGTACTCTCTCAAGGAGTGCAAAGTTTGGGAAGATGCTGAGGGAGTACCTTGCCGACCATACCAACGTCCTCCGTGATTCCTCTGTTCCTTATAATTATTGGGTATCCAAGCTGGATACGTGGAATGAACTTGCTCTCTATGCCTTGGAGGTCCTGGCCTGCCCTGCTGCCAGCGTTTTATGAGAGCGGGTTTTTAGTGCCACTGGTAGAATTATAGCTGATAAGCGCATCCGCCTGTCAACTGAAAATGCTGACAGGCTGACTCTTACAAAATTGAACAAGAGACGGATTGGGCCAGACTTCTCAACACCACCGAATGATAGCAGCGTAACATAAATTCAAATCCAGTGTCTTTTTTTGGAAGGTGTATTCCCATGCACCTTTTCACACCCACACATGGGTATATGCTTCCTGATTTTGGTTATTTGCTCTTGTCTGCCTCCTTCTCATCCTCATCCTCCCCCACCATATCACCCGGGTGACCATGGTCTGTGATGCAACACCCACAGAATTTTTTTAAAGGGTGTTTATGATGCCTGTAAAAAAAAAATTTATACAGTATGTTCATGTATACCCCCAGGGGTAAATGTTTGTCAGCCCATACACTTAGTGCATGGGCATTACAAGTATAGGAGACCAGCTCCTTTCTAATTGGAATATTTTTTTATGGGGCCCTCCTCTACGTCTCTTCCAAGGGGCATTGGAGTGCCTCCCAATTTTTGGCAGCCCTTGCATTCACTGTATAGGCCAACACTATGGGAGACCCACTTCCTCATTATGGTAACATTTTTTCATGAGGCCCTCTGCGCCTCTTCCAAGGGGCATTGGAGTACCTCCCAATTTTTGGCAAGCCTTCAATTCAATGCATAGGCAAACACAATTGGAAACCCACTTCCTAATAATGGGAACATTGTTTTCAGGAGGCCCTCTGACTTCCACGTCTCTTCCAAGGGGCATTGGAGTGCCTATAAATTTATGGCAACCCTTGCATTCACTGCATAGGCAAACACTATGAGAGACCCACTTCCTAATAATGAGAACATTTTTTTCATGAGTCCCTCTACGTCTCTTCTAAGAGGCATTGGAGTGCCTCCCAATTTTTGGAAACCCTTGCATTCACTGCATAGGCCAACACTATGGGAAACCCACTTCCTAATAATGGGAACATTTTTTCAGGAGGCCCTCTGACCTCCACGTCTCTTCCAAGGGGCATTGGAGTGCCTACAAATTTTTGGCAACCCATGCATTCACTGCATAGGCCAACACTATGGGAAACCCACTTCCCAATAATGGGAACATTGTTTTCAGGAGGCCCTCTGACCTCCACGTCTCTTCCAAGGTGCATTGGACTAGATCCAAATTTTTGGCAACCCTTACATTCACTGCATAGGCCAACACAATAGGAGACACACTTCCTAATAATGGGAACATTGTTTTCAGGAGGCCCTCCTCTAAGTCTCTTCAAAGAAGTATTGGGGTGCATCCAAATTTTCAAAGGGGTATTGGGGAGCGTCCAAATTTTGGGCAGCCCTGCCACTCACTGCATACGCAATAACAGTATAGGAGACCCACTCTTTAGTAATGGGAGCAACAAAGCCTAGCTGGCTGATGGCTCTCTAAGAATAGTGAGGGACGACTGCTGGCCCTTTAAGAATAGTAAAGGCCGCCAGATGGCCATATAAAAATAGGCTTTGTGACTTTCAGAGTCCCTCCTTCATAAAGGAAACAGGATGTGTCTGATCATGTCTCACACACCACATGGCCACATAAGGTTGTAAAATTTTGAAATGACATTTCCTGGTGAATGCATTTGTCACGGTTGAAAGCAATGCAAAAGTGCAAAAACGCATCAAAAACGCTTCGTGTGAACATTGCCCAAGGTGTGAAGGAGTATTTTTGTTTTTGGTTATTTATTTTGCCTTAGATACAAGTCATTACCCTGGAAAGGATGTTCCTTAACATATTTCTCAGAAAATCCATTTTGGTTTCTTTTTTGTATGTTTTATTGTGAGTTCATAAAAGTGGCGTAATACCTCAGACAACATTGTTGACTGCAGTGAGATGGGAGTCAGAAATGCTTCCAGGGGTCTTCCCCATGCTGTTCCCATGTTATTTCAGCACTGTTCCCATCGATTTGGGCAATTTTTAGGCCCTCTGCAGACCGCCGGGGGGAGCCATCTGAAAAATGCTTTCTTTTCCCATAGACTTACATTGGGCTTATTGCTCGGGTCGAGCACACGAGTATTCCAATGTGCTCTACCCGAGCAATGAGCACCCGAGCATTTTAGTGCTCACCCATCACTAGTATCAACCACTTGTAACTCTAAAATCTAAATATTTTTTTTAAAACGATCATGTTATTTATCCAGTTTGATGAATTCCGTTAAAAAAAAAAATGCCAGAATTGTTGTCTTTGCCCATCCTCCTTCCTATTATGAAATAGAACCATAGATCATCTGCAAAATCAAGTTTAATGCACAGTGAATTCCTTTCATGAACTGTTTTTGCTCATTCTGCCTCCAAAAACGTTATTTAAAATGTAGTGAAGGGCAAAGCTATAAAAATTGAAATTCAGACTTGAAATCATTTAATGCAAAATTAATGCACATAGAGTAAAAAAACAACAATCCTTTCAATGTTTCTCAACTATTCCCCATCAAGTCCTCTCTGAAGCTCTGTACGATTTCTTTTTCATGGTCTTTTAAATATTTAAATATAAGTATAAATCTGAAAATTGTGACCTTCATTTGTATTCAGCCCCCGAATTAATACTTCGGGGGGCTGAATACAATGATTTGCATGAGAGCACATCTAATTTACGGGTCCATGTCTCCAGAAGCATGAGCTGGGTACTACAACGTACTGGTCACTACAATGTACTGGTCACTACAATGGCAGTTTGGAATTTTCACTCAGCTACATTCACTACTGCTTGCGTCTGGAAAACACCCATGGAGTCAACATCGTCACTAGACCTGTAGATAATTTCCCAAAGGGGAATAATTTTCAAAATGGGGTAATTTGAGGGGGAATTCTGCCCTTCTAGCACCTAAGGGCTCTGTATATGGAGTAGGCAAATAGTGCTCAGTCCCTCCCGAGTCTCACCGTGTGTCTAAGTTGTACTGTACAGCCACATCTGGTGTATTTCTACATTCAGCAAAAATTGTGTGACAAATTTTGGTTCCACTGTTACCCATTTCCCAGTATGAAAATGTCAAATCTGGAGCTAAAACAAAATGTTGGTGGTAAAAATGTATATATTTTTTATCTCCCCAATGGTATAAAATTCTGTGACTCACCTGTGGTATCAATATGTTCACTGCACCCCTAGATGAAATTATTGAGAGGTGTAGTTAGTAAAATACAGTCACTTATGGGGGGGTTCTGCTGTTCTGGCACCTCAGGGACACTACCAATGTCACTTGGCACCCTCAAACCAGTACAGCAAAATCTAAACTCCAATATGCCGCTTCTTCCCTGCTGAGCTTTACACTGTGCTTCAATAGTAGTTTTCGACCACATATGGGGTATCGGTGTTCTCTGAAGAAATTGCATAACAAATTTTGGGGTCCATTTTCTCCTGCTATGCTTGTGAAAATGAAAAGATTTGGGGATAAACAACATATTTGTGGGAAAAATATATATTTTTTAATTTTCACAGAACAAAGTTGTAAAATAATGTGAAGCACTTGTGAGCTCATGGTGCTCATCGCATGTCTATATAAATTCAGTTAGGGGTCTAGTTTCCAAAATGGGGTTACCTGTGGGGGGTTTCCACTGTTTAGGCACATCAGGGGCTCTCCTAACTCAACATAATACCAGCAGACCATTCCATCAAAATCTGCATTTCTAAACGTCACTCCTTCCTTTCTGAGCCCTGTTGTGTGCTCAAACAGTAGCATTTCCCCACATATGGGATATCTGCGTAATCAATAGAAATTTCACAACAAATTTTGGGGCCCCTTTTCTCCTTTAACTCTTATGAAAAAAAAAATTTGGGACTAAAAGCATTTTTGTGGGAACAAAATTATTTTTATTTTCACGGCTCAACGTTATAAATAGTGATGGGCGAGCACAAAAATGCTCGGGTGATCGATGCTCGGGTCGAGCACATTGGAATACTCGGGTGCTCGACCCGACCAACGAGCCCATGTAAGTCTATGGCAAACTCGAGCATTTTTCAGGCGGATCCCCCCGGCGGTGTGCAGAGGGCCTACAAATTGCCCAAATCGATGGGAACAGTGCTGAAATAACATGGGAACAGCATGGGGAAGACCCCTGGAAGCATTTCTGACTCCCAGGTCACTGCTGTCAACAACGTTGTCAGAGGTATTACGCCACTTTTACGGACTCATAATAAAACATACCAAAACGTAACCAAAATGGATTTTCCTGGGAAATATGTAAGGAACATCTTTTCAAGGGTAATGACTTGCATATAAAGCAAAATAAATAACCAAAAACAAAAATGCTCCTCCACACCTTGGGTTATGTTCACACGTAGCGTTTATGATGCGTTTTTTCACTTTTGCACTGCTTTCAACCGTGGCAAATGCATTCGCCGGGAAATGGCATTTTAACATTCTACAACCTTATCTGGCAATGTGGTGTGTGAGATATGATCAGACACATCGTGTTTCATTTATGAAGGAGGCACTCTGAAAGTCACAAAGCCTATTTTTATAGGGCCATCAGGCGGCCTTTTCTATTCTTAAAGGGCCAGCAGTCGGCCCTCACTATTCTTAGAGAGCCATCAGCAGGCTATGTTTTATTGTTCCCATTACTAAAGAGTGGGTCTCCTATACTGTTATTGCGCATGCAGTGAGTGAAAGGGCTGCCCAAAATTTGGACGCACCCCAATACCCCTTTGAAGAGACTTAGAGGAGGGCCTCCTGAAAACAATATTCCCATTATTAGGAAGTAGGTCTCCCATTGTGTTTGCCTATGCAGTGAATGCAAGGGTACCCAAACATTTGGAGGCACTCCAATGCCCCTTGGAAGAGATGTGGAGGTAAGAGGGCCTCTTGAAAACAATGTTCCCATGAGTAGGAAGTGGGTCTCCTATTGTGTTTGCCTATGCAGCGAATGCAACGGTTGCCAAAAATTTGTAGGCATTCCAATGCCCCTTGGAAGAGACGTGGAGGAGGGCCTCATAAAAATGTTCCCATTAGAAAGGTGTGGGTCTCCTATACTTGTAATGCCCATGCACTAAGTGTATGGGCTGACAAACATTTTCCCCTGGGGGATATACATGAACATACTGTATAAAAAAAAATTTTTACGGGCAACATAAACACCATTTAAAAAAATTATGTGGGTGTTGCATCACGGACCACGGTCACCTTGGTAATATGGTGGTGGAGGATAAGGAGAAGGAGGAGGACAAGAGAAAATAGCCCAAATCAGGAAGCATATACCCATGTGTGGGTGTGAAGAGGTGCATGGGAATACACCTTCCAAAAAAAGACACTGTATTGAGTTTATGTTACTCTGCTATCATTCGGTGGTGTTGAGAAATCTGGCCCAATCCAACCCTTGTTCATTTTTATAACAGTCAGCCGGTCAGCATTTTCAGTTGACAGGCGGATGCGCTTATCAGTTAAAATTCCACCAGCGGCACTAAAAACCCGCTCTGATAAAACACTAGTGGCAGGGCAGGCCAGGACCTCCAAGGCGTAGAGAGTTAGTTCATTCCATGTATTCAGCTAGGATACCCAATAATTATAAGGCACAGAGGAATCACGGAGGACGTTGGTACGATCGGCAAAGTACTCCCTCAGCATCTTCCCAAACTTTGCACTCCTTGTGAGAGTACCCTGCACCTCATGGCCTGTGCGATGGGAAGGGCTGAGAAAAATCTCCCAGAACTTTGATAGTGTTCCCCTGCCTCTGCTGGATTGAAGTTGTGTCTCTCTGGTCTGTACTCCTTGGTTGTCCAACGAACTGTGACCTTTGATGCCAGCGTTTTCACATGGGAATTTTTTTAATAGTTCCGCAATAAGGGCCTTCAGGTACTGACCCATTTTTGTAGACCTGTCCGCCTGAGGAATAAGAGATATAAAGTTCTCCTTGTAGCATGGATCTAGAAGTGTAACCAACCAGTAATGACTGTCACCCAAAATTTTGAGAACGCGAAGGTCATGGGAAAGGCAGTGTAGCATAAACTCAGCCATGCGTGCCAGACTGCTAACAGGCAAGACTTCCGTGTCCTCACCAAGAGGATGACTGACCATGCTCTCCTCCTCCTTCTCCTCTCTGTCCTCTGGCCATCCACGCTGAACAGACGGTATGACAGTTGTGCAGGTAATACAATCTATAGCGCATGAAACTAGCTCCTGTTCTTCCTCCTCCTCTTCCTCATTGTCACCCAATCCATGTTGGGATGAGATGAGGCTGGGCTGTGTGTAATCACCATATATGGTTCCTTGCTTCATCTCAACGTGCTCCGCCTGCAATGCATCCTTTTGATTGTGAGCAGAGAGCGTTTCAGAAGACAGAGAAGCGGGATGGTGACGCCAATTATGGCGTCATTGCCGCTCACCATCTTGGTAGAGTCCTCAAAGTTTTGGAGGATGGTACATATGTCTGACATCCATGTCCTCACCGGAGGACTTTTGTGGAGTTTGAACTGAATACCGACGGCCTTGTTCATGCTGGTACTCAACAATTGCCCTCACAAATCCTTCCCAACATCTGCAGTGTAGAGTTCCAACGCGTGGGGACATCACACACTAGTCTATGACCCGGAAGCTGCAAACTCTGCTGAAACACGGCAACGGCAGCGGAAGCTGTAGGTGACTTTCTAAAATGGGCACATAGGCGGCATAATTTAACAAGCAGATCCGGCAGCCCTGGGTAGGATTTGAGAAACCGCTGAACCACAAGGTTAAGCACATGGGCCAGGCATGGTACCTGTGTGTGCTCACCTCACCTCAGAACCGCTACCAGGTTCCAGCCTTTGTCACACACGACCATGCCTGGCTGTAGGTTCAGCGGTGTGAGCCACAGTTCTGCCTGCTGTTTCAGAGCTGTCAACAACTCTTCAGCATTGTGCGGTTTGTCACCTAAGCATATTAGCTTCAGCACAGCCTGTTGATGCTTGGCCAAGGCAGTGCTGCAGTGCTTCCAGCTTGTGACTGATGTGGTCATTTCGGAGATGGAGGCTGAAAAGGAGGAGGAGGCTGAGGAGGATGAGGTGCAGGAGCTGTAGACTATGGGGGCAACCCTTATTGACCTAGGGCCCGCAATCCTTGGCGTCAGGAGGACGTGTACCATCCCAAGGTCCAACTGGGTCCCGACTTCCACTATTTTAACCCAAGTGTGCCATCAGTGAGATGTATCATCCCTGCCCACAAGCATATGTCCATGTGTCCGTGGTTAGGTGGACTTTCCCAGTAACTGCGTTGTTGAGGGCATGGCTAATGCTTTGGGACACTTGCTTGTGTAGTGCGGGGACCGCACATCGGGAGAAATAGTGGTGGCTTGGGACCGAGTACCGAGGGATGGCCGCAGCCATCAGGTTGCGGAATTCTTCCGTCTCCACGAGCTTAAAAGGCAACATTTTGAGTGCAAGCAGTCATGAAATGTGGGAATTTAGTAGTGTGGCCTGTGGGGCATTGGTTGTGTATTTGAGCTTGCATTCCAAGGACTGGGGTATGGACCACTGAACGCTGCGCAGGAGGCATCTTCGCATGCACCATGAACAGGGGATTGGCTGGCATGCACAACAGCGGAAGAAGCAGTGGTGTCACCCGCAGACACTGCTCCTGGACCTTGGGGTTCGGCCCACAAAGTCAGGTGCTTTGCTGCCATGTGCCTGATCATGCTGGTGGTGGTCAGGCTGATAGTTTTGCCACCCCTGCTGATGCTGGCCTGGCAGGTGGTGCAAATGGCCTTTTTGGGGTTTTCGGCAGAGTCTTTAAAAAACAACCAGACTCGGGAAGACCTAACAGTTCTACTGGCAACTTCCTTCGTGTTGGTGTTACGGGGAACGGTTGCCTGCCTTTTGTCTGCGGCCACCACACTGCTTCTTGCTGCCTGTAGGGGTGCTCTGCCTTACTCCCCCTGTGTGCTGCAGTCCTCGCTCTGCATATCCTCCTGCCAGGTAGGGTAAGTTACTATATCATCCACCACCTGGTCTTCCACTTCCGCACCCTGGTCCTCCTCCTGACTTTCTGGCAATTGTGTCTCATCATCGTCCACCTCTTGTGACACTTTCCCACCGTCGCCTTAGTGTGACTGTGGCTGCTCAAATATGTGGGCATTGCTGCATGCGATATCCTCTTGCCCCGTTAAAAGTGGACTGGGCGAGAGGCCCGAATCTATAAATGGAAAAGTGAACAGCTCTTCGGAGTGTCCAATTGTGGGATTAGTTATCTCTGGGCACTCGGCATGGTGGGAGGAAGTAGGATCAGAGTGAGGAATATGCAGTCCAGACTCACGACTACTGAGACTTGACCGTGTGGAAGATAGGGTGGTGGTGGCTAAGTGACTGGAAGCATTATCTGCTCTCCAACCAACAATCGTTTGACACTGCTCTGGGTTCAATAGTGGTGTGCAGCGATCCCCTAGGAATTGTGACAGGATGGTCAGGCAATAAGATGTGGGTGTTTGCTGTTGCACAATTTCAGCTTGCCCATGTCCTCGGCCACGGCCTCTGCATGCACCATCACCATCATGTCCAGTTTCCCATCCTTTGCCACGCGCCTTGTCAATTTTAAATGGAGGACAGTATTTTCCATGCTCACTACAAATGGCTGAATTTGGAGCGAAGTTATATGTAATCCGTGTGACGGAGAAACCACAGTTTTAAATACCTGGCCTGTAGGTATTTATTTTGAGCAGCAAACTAGTGTCAATTGCTTCACTGACACACTGAAACAAATTTTTAATGGAGGTCAGAAATGGCAGTATTTTCTGAAGACGTATAGGTGATCCGTGTGACGGACAAACCACAGTTTTAAATCCCTGCCTGTAGTTAACTATTTTGAACAGCAAACCAGTGTCAATTGCTTCACTGACACACAAACAAATTTTTAATGGATGCCAGAAATGGCAGTATTTTCAGTGCAATTATATGTGATCCGTGTGACGGACAAACGACAGTTTTAAATAGCTGGATTTTTAGCGCTGTAATATGGAAAGGACCTGGCTGTATTCTGCAGTGCCAACAAGCAAATGGAGCAGAACAAAGGTGTTCTCTGGATTGCTTTTTAAGCAAATAATGAGGATTAATATCCAAAAAAAATGATTCCTGGCCCCTGAGACCTGGGCCTATTTCTAGAAATATCTAACAGCAGCAGCAGACAAAACTGGAATGGAGACTCTTGTACTATGTGCATTGCAGTCTGCTATATACCCTTCCTGCCTGCCTATATACACTTCTTGCCTGATATCTCTGCAGATGGATTAGTCCTCAGAAGGACTGTTTATTGAGATGGATATGTGTCTCTAATATAGTTTGGTACACCTACACTAGAAACAAGCAAATCTCTCCCTAGCTCAGCAGCACCTCTCCCTACACTGTCTGATTCCACAGTGACTGTGACGAGCATGGCGGCACCAGGTATGATGTAGACCTGATGACGCTGTGTGGCCAGCTAATCACTGTAATGCCACAACTAACATGGCTACGGCATTACAGTGAGTGGCAGGCAATCCCTGCATGTTCATTGGCTCTGTAAAAGCGCCAAACATGCAGGGAGGAGACCCGAGCTCTCGCCCAGCAACCCCAGAAATACTCGGCGAGCGCCGAGCAGTTGCGAGCATGCTCGCTCATCACTACACACAGGTCTACCTCTCTGGGCCTGATATCACGTCCTTACTAACCAGAATCCCACAATGTGTGTCCTCTATTTCATCTTTCTTCTCTTCTAGAATTGTAAAAATTAACATGGATAAAACAGAATGCATCATCTTTCCACCATCTCATTCATCCTCCCCAACTGACCTATCCATCAAAGTGAATGGCTGCCCACTCTCCCCTGTCCCGCAAGCTTGACTCTGATCTGTCCTTCAAATGTCAGATCTAAGCCCTTTCCACTTGCTGCTGACTCCAACTCCAAAGTATCTCGGGGTTCCGCACATTTCTCAACCATGAATCTAGAAAAACATCAGTGCATACCCTCAACATCTCCCGCCTTGACTACTACAATCTCCTGCTCTGTGGCCTCTCTTCTACCACTCTCGCACCCCTCGAATCTATCCTAAACTGTGCTGGCTGATTAATCCACCTGTCACCCCGCTATTCCCAGACTTCTCCCCTCTGTCAATCCCTGTGCTGGCTCCCTGTTTCCCAGAGACTCGAGTTGAAAAGCCTAACTTTGGCATACCAAGCCATCGAAAACCTGTCTCCTCCATACATGTGTGACCTAGTCTCCCTGTACTAGTTACCTGCACGCAACCTCCCATCCTTCCAAGATCTCCTTCTCTACTGCCCTCTTATCTCTTCTTGCCACAACTGCATACGAGATTTGTCCCATGCATCTCCCCTACTGTGTAACTTTGTACCCCAACACATCAGACTGTTGCCTACTGTGGAAAAATTAAAAAGGAAGCTGAAGACCCACTTCTTGTGACAAGCGTACAATCTGCGGTAACCCTCACTCCAGCATACCGCTGCATGACTAGCTAAATCCTGACCTACTCTACCCTCACCCATCCCTTGTACATTGTTTGTGTGCCCTAGCGGGCAAGGTCCTCTCTCCTCTTGTACCAGTCGGTGACCCCTTTTCACATGTAACGCCACAGAATAAATGTCGCCGTAATAGTAATAATAATTATAGTACTTGTACTCTGGGTCGATTTATGGCACTTTCCTGGTGATTACCCCTAATTTGATGTGTTTTGGCAGCTTTTGGGCCTGTTTGAAGTTGTTGCATATGCGTTTTTTTGTCCCCCCATTGAATCCTATGGTGTTCGGAAATGTTCTTCAAATTAATCGACGAATAAATTCGGCAGATGTTTAATTATTTGGCGAACATTTCCGAGCCGAACATTGAAATGTTTGCTCATCTCTAGTTACATGGTTATTCAATTCTTCTCGCCCTACAACCTGCATCAATAGCCCTATTCCCTCACATCTCATTCACTCTCTTTCTCTGGCTGTCACTGTCCAGCTAACTAAAATTTCTAGCCTCTCTCTTTCTTCTCAAATCTTTCCCTCCTCATTTAAACATGCAATCATACCTCCTTTACTAAAAAAAGTTATCCTTCAACCAGAACTGTGTTGCTAACTATAGATATGTCTCTAATTTCCCCTTCATCTCTAAACTCCTGGAATGCTTGGTCCATTCTCGTCTAATTCACTATTTCTCAGATAACTCTCTTCTTGATCCTTCACAATCTAGTTTCCATTCTTTACACTCTACTGACACTACCCTTAATATAATCTTTAATGATCTACTAACAGCTAAATAAATATAATGGTCACTACTCCCTGCTGATTCTACTGGATCTCTCTGCTGCTTTTGACATTAGGGATTACCATCTCTTTCTCACTACACTATGCCCCACCTTCTCAGCCTCAAATAATCTGATTTTGTTTGGTTCTCCTCCTAACCTCAGGCTGCTTCTTCACTGTATCATTTTCCAGCTTCTCTTCCTCTCCTCTTTCCCTTACTGTTGGAGTTCAGTCCTAGGCCCCCTCCCTTTTTTCTCTATACATCTCTATACACTGTTCCTATTGGACAAACCATCAGCAAATTTGGTTGCCAGTACGACCTTTATGCTGATAACAATTGTACACCTCTTATTCTGAAATCACCCCCACCTTAATACAAAATAACAGGGATTGTCTGTCATCTGTCTCACATCATCTCCTCTTTCCTCTCACGTTTCTTTCCTCTACTAATCTACCTTTACCCGATATTGCAATCCAACGTTTTCTCACCTTTGAAACTGAAAAAACTCCTACTGTCGGTTTTATTCATTCTTGTCTGTACTACATTAACTTCCTACTGATCGGTTTCCCACTTACCAAACTCTTTCCTCTCCAATTCATCCTGAATGTGTAGCGCCCCGAGGGTTCGGCCGCTACAGGGGTATTGCACCTCAGACCAGAGGTGTGATATTCCACTCCCGGGTAAGGATGGAGTATGGACCAGGGCTCAGTTAGCTGCATACAGCACACACACCCCATTTCTCAGGGACAGCTCAACGGTGCTCCCACTAGACAGAAGTGCAGGCACGACTGACCATGTCCCTGCTGGAGTGGGGAGGGAGGGGTGGAACACCCAGTGCTGTAGGGGCAGATAGGGGTTGGTTCCTGAGTGTAGATAGGAGCCCATTGGTTGCTGGTCACCTGGGCTCATGGCTAGAGGGAGGTATAAAAGGTGAGCACCATCTTAGGTCTAGGTTCGTTCAGCCAGAGGAGAAGACAGGGAGTAGAGGCTCTGTAGGAGCTCTACTCCAGGAGGGCCTAGTGAGAGGCCGAGGAGGAGGTGAAGGGGAGCTGAGATTCTGGCTCATCTCAGCTCCAAGAGAAAGGAACAGAACAGGAAAGAAAGAGAAGAAGAGACAGAGAAACAGAAGGGCTCAGGAACAAGAAGGTGGAAGGGACCCTAAGAACCCACGAGAATCCAGGGTGCAGGGTCAGGCAGATTAAGGGTACCGGATCCCAAGTTGGTGGAGGAGAAACAACCCTCAGCCAAAGACCGGTCGTCGTGATCATCTATTGGTGCGACACCTCATCAAACCTGCTAGGAAGGCACCATATAGGACAGCGGAGGACGGGGCCCACGTTTAACCGCACAAGTCCGCGGCAGCTGGACAAAAGTGGGTCACTGGTGAGGCAGTCCAGAGAAAGGATAAAAGGGGGTCCTGTGCCATGCTCCTGAGCTGCCTGGGAGTTGACCGAGCCCCTCACCTGGTGGACGCAGCACGGCTCGGGCGGTCACTGCTGACAGAAGTGACCCGGAACAAACGAACTGTGAGTAAAGACCCTGGACTGTAACTTGTTGTCTGTGTGCTCCTTCGCGCCTCCAGCACTATCAGCACCGGGACTCGCACTACCATCACTCCCACCAGCCACTACACTGCCCTGGGGCCGCACTCTTCCCGTGGGGAGTCACACTACCCTAGCTGCACACTTCATCAGCCCCAGTGGTCTGCATGCAGCGGCGGTTCCTAATAACCGCAATCCACGGGTGGCGTAGTCGGACATTATCAGCAGAACGTAGCAGACTACCATTGGTCTGACCACCCTGAGCCGCGGGACCGGGCCGCCACTACAACTCCCAGCGTCTCCCTGTCACCCGGATCCGCGTGCCCCACAGCCCAGGGGGCGAGTCAGTTTTGGCGTAGTCGGGAGGATCGTGACCAACCCGCCACAAACGGGTATTGCGTGCCTGAAGAGAATTACACATGTACCTTAAAAAGAAGTTTCCCGCCGTCCGGAGTCGTTTCCCGCCATCTGGAGCCGATTCCCGCCATCAGACGCCATCTTGGACCGTTTCCCGCCATCTTCATCCGTCTTTCCCGCCCTGGCAGAGCGGACGCCATTATGTGTGCACCAAAAGACAGCAGGAAGCCACCTCCCATCGTGGGCCAGATCCCAGAATGGCGCCAAAGAAGGAGCCCGCCCCCACCAGCCATGAATGCAGCAGTGGAGATGTCTATCAACATGGGGGGGCTGCCCCTGAAAGTGATTGTCACCAAGTTGCCCCGGGGCCGCCCCCAATGGGGGTGGGAAGAGAAGAAAACTGCGGGGCAGGGGGTGGTCTGGATCAGTCCAGACAGACCACACCCGGGAATGGACGCCCTGAGCAGCACCAGTCTCCTGGCCCGAAGCCTGCTGCAGGCCGAACCGCTCTGCAGCCTAGCAGAAGTCCTGGCGCAGCTCCCCAGAGATCCGGAGCGTGCGCAAGCTGCACTGGAGGACCTGGAGCGGAGGATGGTCCGGGCGCAGCAAGATGCACTCACAGAGTGGAGAAAAGAACTGGCCCGGCAGGCCGAGACCCACCAGCGACAGACTTCAGCCGCACCCCGCGGTTTGCCTGCCTCGGAGGACGGCGCAAGAGGAGAGAGGACCGGAGGCGACACCGCGGAGGGAGCCGCGAGGACTGAGGCAAGTGAAGGGGACGTCACCACCCCAAGCCCAGCAATCGCAAGCCTGCCCCAGCCCCCAGTCGCGGCACCTGATGCCCCACTCACCGCGCCTGTTGCCGCGCCGCCACTACTTCCAGCTAGGCCTCAAGCGGTGAGTGCCGCGGCCACGCCCCGCCCGTCGCCACGCCCCTTGACCCCGGGCGCCATAAAACGAGAAGCGTCATCGGCCCGGTCGCAAGGCCTGGATGACCCGGGCGCCATCGCTGAGCCTGCGCCCCTGTCCCGGACGGGACTACCACCTAGCGTGACCGAGAGACCCCTGGCCTGGTCGCAAGGCCGAGTGCCCCCGGGCGCTGCCCCCAGATCAAGTCCCTCTACCATACCACGACTGGGTGTGGACTTGATTTCCCATCATACCGGTCCGGATGGACTGCCCCTGGAGTGGCCGGCCGAAGTCATCAGCAATCAGCCATGGAAGACCCAGCCCCCGCGCGAGCCTCTGTTACCGGCTCCAGAACCCGTGGAGGTACCCCTACCCCCACTGGAGGACATCAAATTTGCGTGGGACCCCACCGGCGAGAACTTGATGGGGTTCTCCCAAGAGACTCGGGCAGACGCGGTCCGACGTCTGGAGGCCTGTCATCAGCAACTGGCGACCTTTGAGCGGGAGCGACGAGAGAGACGCGTCAGGGAGGAACGGCTCCAAGCCCAGAGTGCTGAACAAAAACGTAAGGCCCGCCAAGACCCCAAAGCTGCCCGTGGTCCCTGAATCACCGGGACCATAGTCAATTTCCACCTGGAGAACGGCTGGGGCTTCATCAGGGGCCCAGAAACAGCAGGCGACGTCTTTGTGACCCGCAGGGACGTCGAAAGTCATCTACCTGAGGGGCATCGTGGCCGTGACCTGTACCCTGGTGATGTGGTCACCTTCACCCGCCACGTAGGTGCAAAAGGACCGTACGTCCTACATGTTCATCGGCTCACCGAGGAGGAGCTACAACACCGCGGCTATGAGGAGAGCCAAGAGGACCCGGACGGGTCTGAAGAGCCATATGAGGAGGAAGAAGGAGCATAAGGAGGACACCGCTACTAGTAAGTAGCAAAGTACCTGTGTACATAGTTACCCGTCAGGACATCCGAATCGTTTTTGGGACTGTTCCCGTCTTGAAAGTGTGGTCCCCGTTGGGACAAATATTGAACTGTTACCTGTGTGTCCCTCTACCCCTAACAGGCTGAGGACTGTGAGCAGCCATTCCCTTCCCAAAAGTGGCCGAGGACTGAGAGCGGTCAACCCCTTGTATATAGTTGCGCTTCCTAAAGCGCCCCCTACTGGTTTTATACAAAAACCGCAACGTCTACCTCAAGATTTACTGGAGTGTTGCACCTTTAAAAAGGAAGAGCACCTGATTGCAAGTTGCACCGCAGCCAAGAACCCAAGAATGTGCTTTAATTAAAAATGTTTTATATATGAAAAGTTTTTATATGCTGCTAGATATTGATGTGAATGTTTTCTATAGTGTGAAATGTCAAAAGAGTTCCGGAAGTATTGAAAAAGTTTTCTATAATGCCTAGTGAAAAGAAAAGTGTGTCCCATAAAGGGAGTTGAACCGTAATGTCTGTTTCTAAATGTAAAAAGTTATTGAAAAAGTTTTGCATGTCCTGTAATCAACTGTTTTTGCTCTTTTCCAGCCCGAGGACATGCTGTGCTTTACCAGGGGAAAATGTAGCGCCCCGAGGGTTCGGCCGCTACAGGGTATTGCACCTCAGACCAGAGGTGTGATATTCCACTCCCGGGTAAGGATGGAGAATGGACCAGGGCTCAGTTAGCTGCATGCAGCACACACACCCCATTTCTCAGGGACAGCTCAACGGTGCTCCCACTAGACAGAAGTGCAGGCACGACCGACCATGTCCCTGCTGGAGTGGGGAGGGAGGGGTGGAACACCCAGTGCTGTAGGGGCAGATAGGGGTTGGTTCCTGAGTGTAGATAGGAGCGCATTGGTTGCTGGTCACCTGGGCTCATGGCTAGAGGGAGGTATAAAAGGTGGGCACCATCTTAGGTCTAGGTTCGTTCAGCCAGAGGAGAAGACAGGGAGTAGAGGCTCTGTAGGAGCTCTACTCCAGGAGGGCCTAGTGAGAGGCCGAGGAGGAGGTGAAGGGGAGCTGAGATTCTGGCTCATCTCAGCTCCAAGAGAAAGGAAAAGAAAGGAACAGAACAGGAAAGAAAGAGAAGAAGAGACAGAGAAACAGAAGGGCTCAGGAACAAGAAGGTGGAAGGGACCCTAAGAACCCACGAGAATCCAGGGTGCAGGGTCAGGCAGATTAAGGGTACCAGATCCCAAGTTGGTGGAGGAGAAACAACCCTCAGCCAAAGACCGGTTATCGTGATCATCTATTGGTGCGACACCTCATCAAACCTGCTAGGAATGCACCATATAGGACAGCGGAGTACGGGGCCCACGTTTAACCGCACAAGTCCGCGGCAGCTGGACAAAAGTGGGTCACTGGTGAGGCAGTCCAGAGAAAGGATAAAAGGGGGTCCTGTGCCATGCTCCTGAGCTGCCTGGGAGTTGACCGAGCCCCTCACCTGGTGGACGCAGCACGGTTCGGGCGGTCACTGCTGACAGAAGTGACCCGGAACAAACGAACTGTGAGTAAAGACCCTGGACTGTAACTTGTTGTCTGTGTGCTCCTTCGCGCCTCCAGCACTATCAGCACCGGGACTCGCACTACCATCACTCCCACCCGCCACAACACTGCCCTGGGGCCGCACTCTTCCCGTGGGGAGTCACACTACCCTAGCTGCACACTTCATCAGCCCCAGCGGTCTGCATGCAGCGGCGGTTCCTAATAACCGCAATCCACGGGTGGCTTAGTCGGACATTATCAGCAGAACGTAGCAGACTACCATTGGTCTGACCACCCTGAGCCGCGGGACCGGGCCGCCACTACTACTCCCAGCGTCTCCCTGTCGCCCGGATCCGCGTGCCCCACGGCCCAGGGGGCGAGTCAAATGCAGTAGCCAGGTATTTATTTCTGTCCAGCCACTACACCGGTGCTCTGTGAATGCATGCATGTAGTGTGTGTGTGTGTGTGTGTAGTGTGTGTGTATATATATATATATATATATATATATATATATATATATATATTGTGACAAGGTCACTGGCAAAGTACTGGAGAGAAGATGTGTAACACTAAGATTGTTAGCTCCAGTGATATAAGCATAGAAAAAAATATTTCAGCACAAGAAGTATAGAAAGGGGTCAATCAGCCTTCTTAGTGCTAGGGTGATTAAACACCTGTAGAAAGAGAGGAACTCAGAGGATAAAATCACAGCCTTTCAGAGCATTTGGTGTGAGGAGGGCCTGGAGGTACAATCTCTGGAGCTGTGATGTTCATGTTAAGGAAAGCTAAACCTTGGGTTGTTTTGTTCCTGAAGGCGGTGATCCGTAGCAACAAGGACTGTGGCATGTGTTATGGTTATGTTTTATTTTTCCTGGTAGGTCAGGCAGACCATGTTTGTTTTTGCTAACATTGCTGTAGTTTATGCAGTGCTCTTAATAAACTCAGCAGAAGATTTAAAGAGACAGTGTTCGTGGTGTTCAACCAAGTGAGTCGATCTACCACAATATATATACAATTAAAACCAGAAGTTTACATACACTATATAAAAAGACACATAACAATGTTTTTCTCAAAATCTGACATGAAATCAGAATAAACCTTTCCCCTTTTAGGTCAATAAGGATTACCATAATTTTTAATATTTGCCAAATGCCAGAATAATGAGAGAGAGAATGTTTTAAGGTATTTTTATTACTTACTGCAAAGTCAAAAGTTTACATACACTATGATTACTATGCCTTTAAACAATTCTAGACTGCCCATATGACTATGTTATGTGTTTGGAAGCTTCTGATTTTTGGCAACATCTGAGTTAATTAGGGACACACCTGTGGATGTATTTTAATGCACACCTGAAACACGCTGCTTCTTTGTGTAGCATCATGGGAAAGTCTAAAGAAATCAGCCAAGAAATCAGGAAGAGAATTGTGAACTTGCACAAGTCAGGTTCATCCTTGGGTACAATTTCAAGATACCTGAAGGTGCCTCGTTCATCTGTACAAACGATTAAACGCAAGTAAAAACAAGATGGGAATGTCCAGCCATCATATTGCTCAGGAAGGAGATGGGTTCTGTGTCCCAGAGATGAACGTGCTTTGGTCCAACATGTGCATATCAACCCAAGGACAAAAGCTAAAGACCTTGTGAAAATGATGGTGGAAGCTGGTAAGATTGTGTCAATAGTCACAGTGAAATGAGTACTGTATCTACATGGACTGAAAGGCCACTTTCCAAAAGAAAGCCATTACTCCAAAAGAAACATAAAAAAGACAGATTAATGGTTGCAAATGTACACAGAAACAAAGACCTTAATTTTTGGAGACATGTCCTGTGGTCTGATGAAACTAAAATTTAACTTTTTGGGTATAATGACCATCGTTATGTTTGGAGGAAAAAGGGAGAATCTTGGAAGCCTAAGATCACCATCCCAACTGTGAAACACGGGGGTGGCATCATCATGTTGTGGGGTTGTTTTGCTGCAGGAGGGACTGGTGCACTTCACAAAATAGATGGCATCATGAGAAAAAAAGATTATGTGGCAATACTGAAGCAACATCTCAAGACCACAGCCAGGAAGTTAAAGCCTGGGAGGAAATTGGTCTTCCAAATGGACAATGACGCAAATCGTACTGCCAAAATGGTAACAAAGTGGCTTAAGGATAACAAAGTCAATGTTTTGGAGTGGCCATCACAAAGCCCTGATCTCAATCCTATTGAAAATTTATGGGCAAAGCTGAAAAGGCAGGTGCGAGCAAGGCAACCTACAAACCTGGATCAGTTACACCAGTTTTGTCAGGAGGAATGAGCCCAAATTCTGACTAACTATTATGAGAAGCTTGTGGAAGAATATCCCAAACGTTTGACCAAATTAATTCAGTTTAAGGGCAATGGCACCAAATACTAATGAAATGTATGTAAACTTTTAACTTTGGAGTAAGTAATAAAAATGCCTTAAAACATTCTCTCTCTCATTATTCTGTCATTTGGCAAATATTAAAAATTGTTAATCCTAATTGACTTAAAAGGGGAAAGGCTTATTCTGATTTCATGACAGATATTGAGAAAAACATGCATATGTGTCTATTTATATAGTGTATGTAAACTTCTGGTTTCAACTATTATATATATATATATATATATATATATATATATATATATATATATATATATATACACACACACACACGTGGTCAAAATTGTTGGGACCCCTCTTTTAATGAAAGAAAAACCCACAATGGTCACAGAAATAATTTGAATCTGACAAAAGTAATAATAAATTAAAAATGTATGAAAATGAACAAATGAAATTCAGACATTGCTTTTCAACCCTGCTTCCACAAAATTTAAAAAAAAATTAGACTCATCAAATAGGCCGGGACAGAAATTATGGTACCCCTGAAAATAATGTGACAAAAGGGACATGTTAAATCAACTTGTGTCCACTAATTAGCATCACAGGTGTCTACAATCATGTAATCAGTCAGTGGGCCTGTATATAGGGCTACAGATACTCACTGTGCTGTTTGGTGACATGGTGTGTACGACACTCAACATGGACCAGAGGAAGCAAAGGGAAAAGTTGTCTCAGTAGATTAGAAAGTAAATTATAGACAAGCATGTTAAAGGTAAAGGTTATAAGACCATCTCCAAGCAGCTTGATGTTCCTGTGATTACAGTTGCACATATTATTCAGAAATTTAAGATTCATGGGACTGTAGCCAACCTCCCTGGACGTGGCCGCAGGAGGAAAATTGATGACAAATCAAAGAGACAGATAATACGAATGGTAACAAAAGAGCCCAGGATAACTTCTAAAGAGATTAAAGGTGAACTTCAAGCTCAAAGAACATCAGTGTAAGATCGCACCATCTGTCGTTGTTTCATCCAAAGTGGACTTTATGGGAGACGACCAAGGAGAACACCATTGTTGAAAAAAAATCATAAAAAAGCCAGACTGTAATTTGCCAAACTACATGTTGACAAGTCACAACGCTTCGGGGAGAATGTCCTATGGACAGATGAGACAAAAATGGAAGTTTTTGGCAAAGCATATCAGCTCTACCTTCACAGATGAAAAAATGAAGCATATCAAGAAAAGTACACTGTCCCTACTGTGAAACATGGAGGATGCTCTGTTATGTTCTGGGGCTGCTTTGCTGCATCTGGCACAGGGTGTCTTGAATCTGTGCAGGGTATAATGAAATCTCAAGACTATCAAGGGATTCTAGAGAGAAATGTGCTGCCCAGTGTCAGAAAGCTTCATCTCAGTCGCAGATCATGGGTCTTGCAACAGGATAATGACCCAAAACACACAGCTAAAAACACCCAAGAATGGCTAAGAGGAAAACATTGGACTATTCTGAAGTGGCCTTCTATGAGCCCTGACCTAAATCATCCTATTGAGCATCTTTGGAAAGAGCTGAAACATGCCATCTAGAAAAGGCAACCTTCAAACATGAAACAACTGGAGCAGTTTGCTCATGAGGAGTGGGCCAAAATAACTGTCGAAAGGTGCAGAAGTCTCATTGACAGTTATAGGAATCGTTTGATTGCAGTGATTGCCTCAAAAGGTTGTTCAACAAAATATTAAGTTAAGAGTACCATCATTTCTGTCCAGGCCTATTTCATGAGTTTAATTTATTTTTAAATCTGTGGAAGCAGGGTTGAAAAGCAATGTCTGACTTTCATTTGTTCATTTTCAAAGATGTTTAATTTATACAACCCCTGGCAAAAATTATGGAAACACCGGGCTCGGAGGATGTTCATTCAGTTGTATAATGTTGTTGAAAAAAAGCAGTTCACAGACATGGCACAAAACTAAAGTCATTTCAAATGGCAATTTTAGGGCTTTAAGAAACACTAAAAGAAATCAAGATTAAAAATGTGGTACTCAGTAAGGGTAATTTTTTTCAGACCAAGCAGAGGGAAAAAAATATGGAATCACTCAATTCTAAGGAAAAAATTATGGAATCACCATGTAAATTTTAATTTCTAAAACTAACACCTGCATCAAATTAGATCTGCTCATTAATCTGCATCTAAAAAGGAGTGATCACACCTTGGAGAGCTGTTGCACCAAGTGGACTGACATGAATCATGGCTCCTACAGGAAAGATGTCAATTGAAACAAAGGAGAGGATTATCAAACTCTTAAAAAAAGGTAAATCATCACACAATGTTGCAAAAGATGTTGGTTGTTCACAGTCAGCTGTGTCTAAAATCAGAACCAAATACAAACAAGATGAAAAGGTTGTTAAAGG
This sequence comes from Phyllobates terribilis, assembly GCF_046119375.1. Classification (NCBI taxonomy): domain Eukaryota; kingdom Metazoa; phylum Chordata; class Amphibia; order Anura; family Dendrobatidae; genus Phyllobates; species Phyllobates terribilis. Next base: position 524,323,906 of record NW_027362764.1, on the reverse strand, counting down.
CAAACATACCGGTAGACCAAGGAACACATCAAAGCGTCAAGACCGGAAACTTAAAGCAATATGTCTCCAAAAGAGGAAATGCACAACAAAACAAATGAGGAATGAATGGGAGGAAACTGGAGTCAATGTCTGTGACCGAACTGTAAGAAACCGCCTAAAGGAAATGGGATTTACATACAGAAAAGCTAAACATAAGCCATCATTAACAACTAAACAGAAAAAACAAGGCTACAATGGGCTAAGGAAAAGCAATCGTGGACTGTGGATGACTGGATGAAAGTCATATTCAGTGATGAATCGCGAATCTGCATTGGGCAAGATGATGATGCTGGAACTTTTGTTTGGTGCCGTTCCAATGAGATTTAAAAAGATGACTGCATGAAGAGAACATGCAAATTTCCACAGTCATTGATGATATGGGGCTGCATGTCTTGTAATGGCACTAGGGAGATGGCTGTCATTACATCTTCAATAAATGCCCAAGTTTACATTGATATTTTGGACAGTTTTCTTATCCCATCAATTGAAAGGTTGTTTGGGGGTGATAACATCATTTTTCAAGATGATAATGCATCCTGCCATAGAGCAAAAACTGTGAAAACATTCCTTGAAAGAAGACACATAAGGTCAATGTCATGGCCTGTGTAACATACCTGGCGGCGCCCTTGCATGGTGGTCCATCTCCCACTGTGCAAGAGCGCGCACTTGATCTCCAGTCCAGAATGTCTCTCTGGCTTCCCTCCAGGCTGTCTGCTGCTTAAGGGCGGCGCCCGATCACTTCCTGCTTTTTGTACCTGCTGTGGGTCACACCCCTTGTGCGTCCTCAGCCTATTGCTGTCTGTCACCTGGTATATAACCCAGCTGCTCCAATCAATCCCTGCCTGAGCATTGTGTTTCATTCAGTGTGTGCTTGCACTCTGAAGGTGCCAGGTCCCGTTCTGTGTTCTCTTGTCTGCCTATCCTGGAGGCTGTATTTCCAGGCCTGTCTGAACACGCTCCTAGCCTGTTCCTCCCGCCTTCTAGGGGCCGATTACCTAGACCCGCTCCTGTATCTTGTCTGTCCTGTCTGAACTCGCTCCTAGCCTGTTCCTCCCGCCATCTAGGGGCCGATTACCTAGACCCGCTCCTGTATCTTGTCTGTCCTGTCTGAACTCGCTCCTAGCCTGTTCCTCCCGCCTTCTAGGGGCCGATTAACTAGACCCGCTCCTGTATCTTGTCTGTCCTGTCTGAACACGCTCCTTGCCTGTTCGTCCCGCCTCTCTGGGGGCCGTATTCCCAGACCCGCTCCTGTATCCCGCTGCAGTGTCGGTCTCTTCCGTACACTCAGTTCCAGTCTGAACTCTCTCCTATCCTTTACCTGTTTTGCCTCTATGTCCGTTCCTTTCCTTTTTCTGCAGAGACTGAACTCGTACCTAACTCCTGCTTGTTGTCTCTGTACTCCCGTTTGTGTGTTTGTGGTCCACTCGCTACTTCACTGCAAGTACCTTGTGGGTATCTGGCTCTGCCATTCCCTTCCTGTCTGTTCCGTGTGAACAGAGCCCTGTTCCCCCTGCTCAGTCTCGCTCTGCTCTGACTCCTTTGCTCACTGCTCCGGCAGTCTCGCTCCGCTCTGACTCCTTTGCTCACTGCTCCGGCAGTCTCGTCCTGCTCTGCTCTTGCTCACCGCTCCTGGCGGTCTCGTCCTGCTCTGCTCTTGCTCACCGCTCCAGGCGGTCTCGTCCTGCTCTGCTCTTGCTCACCGCTCCAGGTGGTCTCGTCCTGCTCTGCTCTTGCTCACCGCTCCAGGCGGTCTCGTCCTGCTCTGCTCTTGCTCACCGCTCCAGGCGGTCTCGTCCTGCTCTGCTCTTGCTCACCGCTCCAGGCGGTCTCGTCCTGCTCTGCTCTTGCTCACCGCTCCAGGCGGTCTCGTCCTGCTTTTCTCTTGCTCACCGCTCCAGGCGGTCTCGTCCTGCTCTGCTCTTGGTCACCACTCCAGGCGGTCTCGTCCTGCTCTGCTCTTGCTCACCGCTCCAGGCGGTCTCGTCCTGCTCTGCTCTTGCTCACCGCTCCAGGCGGTCTCGTCCTGCTCTGCTCTTGCTCACCGCTCCAGGCGGTCTCGTCCTGCTCTGCTCTTGCTCACCGCTCCAGGCGGTCTCGTCCTGCTCTGCTCTTGCTCACCGCTCCAGGCGGTCTCATTCTGCTCTGCTCTTACTCTCCGCTCCAGGCGGTCTCGTCCTGCCCTGCTCTCGTTCACCTCTCTGGGCTGCCTCACTCTGCTGTGTTTGTCTGCCACATCTGTGGTTCTGTTCCAGAGTCCCAGTGTGTACTGGATCCTATCCCGCCTGTGTTCCTGCCTGCTAGTGCCTTCCTGTCTGCACTCTAGCCGTGCTTGCCTGTACGCCCCTGCCTGCATACCCGCCTGCCCGCATACCAGTCGTGCCTGCCTATTCCCACCAGTCTGTGTGCAATCCTAACCAGTCTGTTCCTGTATTCCCCTGTGTGGGTCAACAGCCGTGTCCGGTGTCTGTCCTGGAGTAGCACCTGGTCCCTCTGCTCGGTTCCTCCTGGGTGCACTGGCGTCGTATGCCGTCGTGCGACCCTGGTCGGATCGGGTGAATACCTAGTTACGCCCCTCCAGGCATTCACTCTCCGTCACGGTCCAGTGGAATCACACGCACATGCCGCTCAGCCCGGGCGTGTGCATTACAGCATGCTCAGGCCATGGTTCCCGTTGAGCCCCACGGCCTTTGCTCTCTGAGACGTTTTCCAGCGAATACATGCATTAAAAATAAATAAATACAATTTTTTTTTTCTCTAGCTGAGTTCCTGGCTAATTACGCACCCGTCCAGATGGATCTATCTGCTCTCGTTCCTGCGGATCCGCCACATTACTATGGGGATCCAAGACAAAGTCGTGCATTTGTGGAGCAATGCATGCTACACTTCAAGTTCTACCCTCTATGTTTTCCCACCGATCGGGTTAAGGTGGCATTCATTATGTCTAACCTAGCGGGTGATGCCTTGGAATGGATCAACCCCCTATGGGAAACACAGGATCCTATCGTCCTGGACATAATGGCCTTCCTGGTGGCCTTTCTAATGGTCTTCGATGATCCTAACCCGGAGGCTCATGCTGAAGCTTCACTTCCCAATATCCCGGAGCAGCCCCGATGGGTAATGTGTGTGGGTAGCGCAATAGTCCTCCAGCCCAATGAGACTACTGCCCACCCAGAATCCTCACAGGGTGACTACGCTCTCCGGAATACTTCTCCCAACCTCAAGAGGCAGTCCAGACGTGCTAGACGTAGAGGCAAGCCGTCATGCCAGGGTCTGTCCTCCCTGAGACCTCCTGACCCCAACCTTGAAGTCCCTACTGAAGCTTCTTCTCCCTGTATCCCGGAGAAGCCCCAACGGGTAATGTGCGTGGGTAGTGCACCAGTTCACCTGCCCGAAGAGACTACTGCCCATCCAGACTCCACACAGGAGAACTTCCTGCACCCGGCATCAGATGCTTCACCCACTTTAACCGGTGTGCATGTCCAAGGATGCCCCGAAGCTGTGATTACCTCAGAGTCTGTGCACCTCTACTACCTGGCAGAGGACCCCCAGTTGCCTCCTGAATCCTCCGGGATACCACTCGATGACAAATGGAGAGAGACTTCTCTACACCTGGTACTCGATACTTTGTCCACTCCGTCCTGTGAGCCTGACAATGGGTACCCCAAAGTGGTAGTTACCCCCGAGTCTCTACACCCCTCCGACCAGGCAGAGGACCTCCAGTTGTCTCCAGAACCCTTCGGGGTGCTGCCTGGTAGCGAAAGGACAGAGACTCTCCTATACTCTGTACCTGATACCTCGCTCGCTTCGTCCAGTCAGTCCAACCTAGTGTACTCTGAAGCAGAGGTTACCCAGGAGTCTCTACACCCCTCCGACCAGGCGGAGGACCTCCAGTTGTCTCCAGATCCCTTCGGGGTGCTACCTGGTAGCGAAAGGACAGAGACTCTCCTATACTCTGTACCTGATACCTCGCTCGCTTCGTCCAGTGAGTCCAACCTAGTGTACTCTGAAGCAGAGGTTACCCATGAGTCTCTACACCCCTCTGACCAGGCAGAGGACCTCCAGTTGTCTCCAGAACCCTTTGGGGTGCTACCTGGTAGCGAAAGGACAGAGACTCTCCTATACTCTGTACCTGATACCTCGCTCGCTTCGTCCAGTAAGTCCAACCTAGTGTACTAAGAAGCAGAGGTTACTCCCGAGTCTCTACACCCCTCCGACTGGGCGGAGGACCTCCAGTTGTCTCCAGAACCCTTCGGGGTGCCACCTGGTGGTGAATGGACAGAGACTTTCCTAAACTCGGTACCCGATACCTCGCCTGCTTCGTCCAGTGAGTCCGACCTAGTGTACTCTGAAGCAGATGTTTTCTCCGAGCCTCTGCACTCTTCTGACCCAGCGAAGGACCTCCAGTTGTTTCCTGAATCCTCCGGGGTACCACCAGATAACAAAGAGACAGTGATTTTTCCTCATCCTGTACCTGATAACCCGTCTATTTCTTCCTGTGAGCTTGACAAGATGTACCTCGAAGCAGAGTTTACCCCCAAGTCTCTGCTCCCCTCCAAACCGGTGGAGGACTTCCAGTTGTCTCCTGTACCCTCTGGGGTGCCACCTGAAAATATGTGGAGAGAGACTTCCTTGTGTGCTGTTCCTGGTACTCCACCCGTTTCGTCTGTTGCTGAGGATGGCTGGATAGGAGGTAGCATCCTAGCTAACCAGATGAGACCAGTTTTTCCTGTGGACAGTGGGAGTGATCTCCTTAAAGTGAAGGATTGGCCCTCGAATTCCCTGCGAAAGATTCTGGCAGGCCTGAAGAAGAGGGGGCGTAAGGGGGGGGTACTGTAACATAACTGGCGGCGCCCTTGCATGGTGGTCCATCTCCCACTGTGCAAGAGCGCGCACTTGATCTCCAGTCCAGAATGTCTCTCTGGCTTCCCTCCATGCTGTCTGTTTGTGTCTGTTTCTGCTGCTTAAGGGCGGCGCCCGATCACTTCCTGCTTTTTGTACCTGCTGTGGGTCACACCCCTTGTGCGTCCTCAGCCTATTGCTGTCTGTCACCTGGTATATAACCCAGCTGCTCCAATCAATCCCTGCCTGAGCATTGTGTTTCATTCAGTGTGTGCTTGCACTCTGAAGGTGCCAGGTCCCGTTCTGTGTTCTCTTGTCTGCCTATCCTGGAGGCTGTATTTCCAGGCCTGTCTGAACATGCTCCTAGCCTGTTCCTCCCGCCTTCTAGGGGCCGATTACCTAGACCCGCTCCTGTATCTTGTCTGTCCTGTCTGAACTCGCTCCTAGCCTGTTCCTCCCGCCATCTAGGGGCCGATTACCTAGACCCGCTCCTGAATCTTGTCTGTCCTGTCTGAACTCGCTCCTATCCTGTTCCTCCCGCCTTCTAGGGGCCGATTACCTAGACCCGCTCCTGTATCTTGTCTGTCCTGTCTGAACACACTCCTTGCCTGTTCGTCCCGCCTCTCTGGGGGCCATATTCCCAGACCCGCTCCTGTATCCCGCTGCAGTGTCGGTCTCTTCCGTACACTCAGTTCCAGTCTGAACTCTCTCCTATCCTTTACCTGTTTTGCCTCTATGTCCATTCCTTTCCTTTTTCCGCAGAGTCTGAACTCGTACCTAACTCCTGCTTGTTTTCTCTGTACTCCCGTTTGTGTGTTTGTGGTCCACTCGCTACTTCACTGCAAGTACCTTGTGGGTATCTGGCTCTGCCTTTCCCTTCCTGTTTGTTCCGTGTGAACAGAGCCCTGTTTTCCCTGCTCAGTCTCGCTCCACTCTGACTCCTTTGCTCACTGCTCTGGCAGTCTCACTCCGCTCTGACTCCTTTGCTCACTGCTCCGGCAGTCTCGTCCTGCTCTGCTCTTGCTCACCGCTCCTGGCGGTCTCGTCCTGCTCTGCTCTTGCTCACCGCTCCAGGCGGTCTCGTCCTGCTCTGCTCTTGCTCACCGCTCCTGGCGGTCTCGTCCTGCTCTGCTCTTGCTCACCGCTCCAGGCGGTCTCGTCCTGCTCTGCTCTTGCTCACCGCTCCAGGCGGTCTCGTCCTGCTCTGCTCTTGCTCACCGCTCCTGGCGGTCTCGTCCTGCTCTGCTCTTGCTCACCGCTCCAGGCGGTCTCGTCCTGCTCTGCTCTTGCTCACCGCTCCAGGCGGTCTCGTCCTGCTCTGCCCTTGCTCACCGCTCCAGGCGGTCTCGTCCTCCTCTGCTCTTGCTCACCGCTCCAGGCGGTCTCGTCCTGCCCTGCTCTCGCTCACCTCTCTGGGCGGCCTCACTCTGCTGTGTTTGTCTGCCACATCTGTGGTTCTGTTCCAGAGTCCCAGTGTGTACTGGGTCCTATCCCGCCTGTGTTCCTGCCTGCTAGTGCCTTCCTGTCTGCACTCTAGCCGTGCTTGCCTGTACCCCCCTGCCTGCATACCCGCCTGCCCGCATACCAGTCGTGCCTGCCTATTCCCACCAGTCTGTGTGCCAGCCTAACCAGTCTGTTCCTGTATTCCCCTGTGTGGGTCAACAGCCGTGTCCGGGGTCTGTCCTGGAGTAGCACCTGGTCCCTCTGCTCGGTTCCTCCTGTGTGCACTGGCGTCGTATGCCGTCGTGCGACCCTGGTCGGATCGGGTGAATACCTAGTTACGCCCCTCCAGGCATTCACTCTCTGGCACGGTACAGTGGAATCACACGCACACGCCGCTCAGCCCGGGCGTGTGCATTACAGCCTGCAACTAGTCCGGATCTCAATCCAATTGAAAATCTTTGGTGGAAGTTGAAGAAAATCATCCATGACAAGGCTCCAACCTGCAAAGCTGATCTGGCAACAGCAATCAGAGAAAGTTGGAGCCAGGTTGATGAAGAGTACTGTTTGTCACTCATTAAGTCCATGCCTCAGAGACTGCAAGCTGTTATTAAAGTCAGAGGTGGTGCAACAAAATACTAGTGATGTATTGGAGTGTTCTTTTGTGTGTTTGTTTTTCATGATTCCATAATTTTTTCCTCAGAATTGAGTGATTCCATCATTTTTTCCCTCTGCTTGGTCTGAAAAAAACTACCCTTACTGAGTAATAGATTTTTAATCTTGATTTCTTTTAGTGTTTCTTAAAGCCATAAAGTTGCCATTTGAAATGACTCTAGTTTTATGCCATGTCTGTGATCTGCTTTTTTTCAACAACATTAAACAACTGAATGAACATCCTCCGAGCGCGGTGATTCCATAATTTTTGCCAGGGGTTGTAGTTACTTTTGCCAGATTCAAGTTATTTCTGTGACCATTGTGGGTTTTTCTTTCATTAAACGAGGGGTACCAACAATTTTCACCACGTGTGTATGTACGTATATATTTCTATAATATAACCGGGGATGCGTGTCTCTGTCTTAAGCCTCGATAGACTGTGCATGCATGACGCGCAGTCTGGCTCCAGACAGAAGCAAGCATCCAGCTGTTACAGGTAAGAGGAGGTGTATGGAGCCAGAGATTGCGGTATGCATAGGCACTGAACGCATACCGTGATCTCCGGAGCCATACTTACATACTTACCTGACCGGAGCATTGCCGCGGTGCCTCTCTAAGCCGGAGACCGGGGCAGGAGTGAGGCGTCGGATCGGCGCATGTGCATAGCGCTATCCAGCGCCATTTTACTGAAAACATATTTACAGTGTGTCTTCAGCAAAATGGCGCCGGACAGCGCGGTGCTCCGGCAGAACAGGATGCACCAGGGCTGGAGCACAGAGAAGAAAGGTGAGTATAGCTGTTTATTTTTTTTGTATGTGTGTACAGTGTGAAAGGGATGAGGGGGCTACACATACCAGGATTGTGGGGTGAGGGGACCATGCATATACCAGGATTGTGGGGTGAGGGGACCATGCATTCCAGGATTGGGGGGTGATATCAGTATTGGAGGGTGAGGGGACCATGCATATACCAAGATTGTGGGGTGAGGGGACCATGCATACCAGGATTGGGGGGTGAGGGGTACCATGCGTACCAGGATTGGTGGGTGAGGGGTACCACACATACCAGGATTGTTGTGTGAGGGGACCATGCATATGCCAGGATTGTGGGGTGAGAGGACCATGAATACCAGGATTGGGGGGTGAGGGGTTCCACACATACCAGGATTGGGGGGTGAGGGGACCATGCATACCAGGATTGGGGGGTGAGGGGACCACACATACCAGGATTGGTGGGTGAGGGGACCATGCATACAAGGATTGGGGGGTGAGGGGGTATCATGCATACCTGGATTGGGGATGAGGGGTATCATGCATACCAGGACTGGGGATGAGGGGTGCCATGCATACCAGGATTGGGGATGAGGGGTGCCATGCATACCAGGATTGGGGATGAGGGGTATCATGCATACCAGGATTGGGGATGAGGGGTATCATGCATACCAGGATTGGGGATGAGGGGGTATCATGCATACCAGGATTGGGGATGAAGGGGAATCATGCATACCAGGATTGTGAATGAGGGAGCCTGCACACCAGGATTGGGGATGAGGGGTGCCATGCATACCAGGATTGGGGATGAGGGATGCCATGCATAACAGGATTAGGGATGAGGGGTACCATGCATACCAGGATTGGGGATGAGAGGTGCCATGCATACCAGGATTGGGGATGAGGGGTATCATACATACCAGGAATGGGGATGAGGGAGCCATGCATACCAGGATTGGGGATGAGGGGAGCCATGCATACCAGGATTGGGGATGAGGGGTGACATGTATACCGGGATTGGGGATGAGGGGTGACATGAATACCGGGATTGGGGATGAGGGGTGCCATGAATACCAGGATTGGGGATGAGGGGTGCCATGAATACCAGGATTGGGGATGAGGGGCCATGCATACCAGGATTCAGATGAGGGGCCATGCATACCAGGACAGGGATGAGGAGTGCCATGCATACCAGGATTTGGATGAGGGGCCATGCAAACCAGGATGGGGATGAAGGATGGGGTACCATGCATACTAGGATAGGGATGAGGGGTGCCATGCATACCACGATTGGAGATGAGGGGTGCCACGCATACCAGGATTGGGAGTGAGGGGTGCCACGCATACCAGGATTGGGGCTGAGGGGTGCCATGCATACCAGGATTAGGGGTGAGAGGTGCCATGCATACCAGGATTGGGGGTGAGGGGTGCAATGCATACTAGGATTGGGGGTGAGGGGTGCCATGCATACCAGGATAGGGATGAGGGGTGCCATGCATACCAGAATGGGGATGAGGGGTGCCATGCATACCAGGATAGGATGGTGGGGACAGGATGGGGGCAGCACAAATACCAGGAGGGGGGCAGCTCATACCAGCATGGTAGACCATATACCAATACAAATGCTCGCCACCCAGGCATAGAATGGGTTCAATAGCTAGTATATATATATATATTTATATATTGGCGACTTTGCCAATCCTGGTGTTCTGTGGCAAATGCCAACCGTCATGCATGGTGTTGGGCAGAGAGCACAACCCCCATCTGTGGACGTCAGGCCCTCATACCACCCTCATGGAGTCAGTTTCTAACCATTTGGGCAGACACATGCACATTTGTGGCCTGCTGGAGGTCATTTTGCAGGGCTCTAGCAGTGCTCCTCCTGTTGCTCCTTGCACAAAGGCAGAGGTAGCGGTCCTGCTGCTGGGTTGCTGACCTCCTATGGCCCCCTCCACGTCTCCTGGTGTACCGACCTGTCTCCTGGTAGCGTCTCCAGCCTCTGGACACTACACTGACAGACACAGCAAACCTTCTTTCCACAGCTCGCATTGATGTGCCATCCTGGAGGAGCTGCACTACCTGAGCAATTTCTGTGGGTTTTAGAGTCCGTCTCATGCTACCATGCGTGTGAAAGCACAACCAACATTCAAAAGTGACCAAAACTGCAGCCAGAAAGCATTGGTACTGAGATGTGGTCTGTGGTCCCCACCTGCAGAACCACTCCTTTATTGAGTGTGTCTTGATACTTGCCAGTAATTTCCATCTATTGTCTATTCCATTTGCACAGCAGCATTGATTGTCAATCAGTGTTGCTTCGTAAGTGGACAGTTTGATTTCACAGAAGTTTGATTAACTTGGAGTTAAACTCTGTTGTTTAAGTGTTCCCTTTATTTTTTTGAGCAGTGTATATAGTGAGGCAGTGAGAGGGATCATATGTGAGGGACAGTATGTGTCTCCTAGGATGTGCATAAAGGCATATTGAACCCACTGGAGTGCATTGCTATCACAGACACAGCTGTGATTTCACTGCAGAGTAAAAGTAAAGTTTGAACTTGGTCAAGCTATTTGGCTAAGTTGGATTTAAGAAAACCTGGCATGGGTTTTTATTCTTGGAGTGGACTACAGGATAGCAGTGGGGCGGTCCACTACCTCTATCCCGGGACTTACAAGTGGCTCATGGCCACAGATTCCTTTTAAAAACCTGCAGCAAAGGTTTGGGTGTGTCAGTGTTGGGATTTCTACCTGCAGAGCAGGAAGCACTGCAAGCTTGTGTGAAGCTGAACACAGGCCTGTGAAGGCAATGTATCTGATGTACCCCAAGTGATACGTCGTGGCCGTCTCCCAAGGCAACAGTTTTACATGAACTGTATGGATATCCCAGCTGCGATCTGGATGGCAGCTTTTGCATTTGAGTTGTGAGTAGTGTTGAGCATTCCGATACTGAAATATCGGGTATCGACCGATATTCGCTGTATCGGAGTTCCGATACTGAGTTCCGATACTTTTAGAATATCGAATACCGGAATCGGAAGTTCCCATAATGCCTTTGCTCTGCAGTGTCTCTGAAGGATGACAAGCTGGTTGGCAGCGCTCAGCTTACTGTACTTGTCATTTAGTGTTAAAGGATTTATTGAAAAAAACAATAGTGTTTTCATGCACCATCTCTTTAAAAAAGCCGGCCGGCAATTCAGCAGCGGCATACACCGGTACCCGACAATTTAGAACAGAAAGATTAGAGCATCACACATAGATTAGATAGATAGAAACATGTCAGTCACATATATAAGAAGTACAGTGACAGTGTTGCTTACTGTACTTGACATTTAGCGTTAAAGGATTTATTAAAAAAAATAATAGTGTTTTCATGCACCGTCTCTTTAAAAAAGCCGGCTGGCAATTCAGCATCGGTACCCGACAATTTAGAATAGAAAGAATAGAGCATAACACATAGATTAGATACATAGAAACATGTCATTCACATATATAAGAAGTACAGTGATAGTGTTGATTACTGTACTTATCATTTAGTGTTAAAATAAAGGATTTATTAAAATCTTGATGCCGTCACAGCCAGACACTGAGGAGCCCAAGCATGCCTGCGCTTCTCAGTGTCTGCGGCATGGCAAGCTGGATGGCAGCTTTAGGCTGCGATCCAGCCTGTCATGTCAATGTAGCAGAGCTGAAGCTGTCGTGGGAACCATGGAAAGGTAAGGATGATGTTGCTTTATTATTTTACTTTTATTGCAGAAGACATTGGCTTCAGCTGGAATGGGCGTGATGGTAAGTATGGTTTAATTTAGAACATTAAAAAATTGTGTGTTTATTTCAATTAAAGGACTTTATTCTTGGTGTTGCGTTTTTTTAAATACTTTACTAGAAATTCATGGCGGTCATGTCTAATATTGGCGTGACCCCATGAATTTCGGGCTTAGGGCCAGCTGATAATACCAAGCTGGTCCTAACCCCTTTATTACCCAGTGAGCCACCGCACCAGGGCCCTGGATGAGTTGGGTACAGCGCCCGAAGATGGCGCTTCTATGAACGCGCCATTTTCTGGGGTGGCTGCTGACTGCAATTTGCAGCGGGGGGGGGGGGCAGAATGCTTGGGGTTCCCTGTGCTGCAGATTCCAGCCCCCAGCTGCCTAGTTGTACCTGGCTGGACACAAAAATAGGGCGAAGCCCCACGTATTTTTTTTTTAATTATTTCATGAAATTCAAGAAATTTAAAAAAAAAAAAAAATGGTTACTTAAATTGTTGTGTCCGGCCAGGTACAGATAGGCATCTGGTGGTTGGGGGCAGCCCGTTTCTGGATGCTGTACCTGGCTGGCATACAAAAATATGGCAAAGCCCACGTCAAAATTTTTGGGAAAAATTAATTAAAAAATAATAAAAAATAATAATAATTTAGGGACTGCATCTTTATTAACCCCTCACGTGGAGGGGTTAATAAACATGCAGTCCCTAAATGTGTTTTTTTTTTTTTTAATTTTATAGAATTTTTCACCAAAAATTTGATGTGGCCTTCGCCCTATTTTTGTGTCCAGCCAGGTACAGCAGGCAGGATCGGGCTGCCCCCAACCATCAGTTGCCTATTTGTACCTGGCCGGACATAACAATATAGAGAAGCCCTTTTTTTTTAATTATTTCATGAATTTCATGAAATAATTAAAAAAAAAATACGTGGGGCTTCGCCCTATTTTTGTGTCCAGCCAGGTACAACTATGCAGCTGGGGGCTGGAATCTGCAGCTCAGAGAGGCCCAAGCTTTCTTGGCCCCCCACCCCCGCTGCAAGTGGCAGTCCGCAGCCACCCGCAGGCAATGCTCCAACGCTGTCAGTGACGTGCATGAGGTGAGCTGAGTTCATTGGACATGAGCTCACCTCATGCACATCACTGACAGCGTGGGAAAATTCTCCTGCGCTCAGCGCTTCAGCAGGAAAATTGTCCCACGCCGGGATGGCATTGAGATGACAGGCTGGATGGCAGCTGAGCGCTGCCATCCAGCATGCCATCCTTCATAGACACTGCAGAGCGCAGGTATGCTTGCGCTCTGCAGTGTCTCTGAAGGATGACAAGCTGGATGGCAGCACTCAGCTGTGATCCAGCCTGTCATCTCAATGCCATCCCAGCGTGGGAGAATTCTCTTGCTCAAGCGCTGAGTGCAGGAGAATTCTCCCACGCTGTCAATGATGTGCATGAGGTGAGCTGAGTTCATTGGTCATGAGCTCACATCATGCACGTCACTGACAGCGTGGGAAAATTCTCCTGCGCTCTGCGCTTCAGCAGGAGAATTATCTCAAGCTGACTGTAAACGCATGAGAATTTTCCCACGCTGTCAGTGACGTGCATGAGGTGAGCTGAGTTCATTGGACATGACCTCGGCTCATCTTTATGCCGTCACAGCGAGACTCTGAGGAGCACAAGCATGCCTGTGCTTCTCAGTGTCTGCAGCATGGCAAGCTGGATGGCAGCTTTCGGCTGCGATCCAGCCTGTCATGTGAATGTAGCAGAGCTGAAGTTGTCGTGGGAACCATGGAAAGGTAAGGATGATGTTGCTTTATTATTTTACTTTTATTGCAGAAGACATTGGCTTCAGCTGGAATGGGCGTGATGGTAAGTATGGTTTAATTTAGAACAATTAAGAATTGTGCGTTTATTTCAATTAAGGGACTTTATTCTGGGTGTTTGTGTTTTTTTTTAACTTTGACTATGGGGTTAGTAATGGGGGTGTCTTATAGACGCCTCTCCATTACTAACCTGGGCTTGATGTCAGCTGGCATTATAAGCTGACATCAACCCCAGCCCTATTACCCCACTGCCACCGCTACAGGGCAGTGGGAAGAGCGAGGCTAAGTGCCAGAATTGGCGCATCCTATGGATGCGCCATTTCTAGGGCGGCTGACGACTGGTGTTTCAAGCCTGGGAGGGGGCCAATATTCATGGCACCCTTCCTGGGCTATTAATATCAGCCCCCAGCTGTCTGCCTAACATTTGCTAGCTATTAAAATAGGGGGGACCCCACGTCATTTTTTTGGGGGTCCCCCATTTTAATAGCTAGTAAAGGCTAGGTATTCAGCTGGGGGCCGATATTAGTAGCCTGGGAAGCTCCGTGGGTACTACCCCCTTCCCAGGTTTCAAACATCTGCCCCAGCCGTCTGCTTAACCTCCGCTAGAGACTAAAATTATGGGGAACCCCACACCAAATTCTTTTTTAATAAATCCTTTATTTTAACACTAAATGACAAGTACAGTAATCATGTTAGGATTTGAACCTGTGACCCATTGCTTGCTAGTCTGTTACTTTGCTGTGGAGCTATTCGGAACTTGTTTAACTCCTGCCTGAAACCATATGAACTTCGTCTGGGATAGAGATCATCACCTGCCCTGCTGATTGTTCCCGCCATGATTGAGATTGATTGGACCTGCTATATATACCTGGCCCTGTGCAGCTTCCTGTTGCTGAGTATTGTGGTGCTCAGTCTAACTGAGTGAAGCATTATCTGAGCTCCTGATGTGGAAGGTGTTCTGCTGGCGCTTTCCTGCTTCTTGTGAAAACTCTGCCGTTCCTACCTCGAACTTCTATTGCCTAAACGAACCTGGTGCTCGTGTGTGATCCCGGCCGGCCCTTGCTCGGGTGGGCTCCTGCATCTGCTGACATAGTGAACTACCACCGCCATATACTGCATCTGCTGACAAGGTGAACTACTACCGCCATATACTGCATCTGCTGACACAGTGAACTACTACCGCCATATACTGCATCTGCTGACATAGTGAACTACTGCAGCCATATACTGCATCTGCTGACATAGTGAACTACTACCGCCATATACTGCATCTGCTGACATAGTGAACTACTACCGCCATATACTGCATCTCTAGAAGTCTTCCCACGGTCAGGTCACCTGTACACATCTGCTTCGGCCACTGACCTCCAGTCCAGTATCGCCATTAGCGTGACAGAATACTCAGCCTCTCAAAAATGGAGGCCGCTGGGGCAGAAACTATGGAGACACGTGGCAGAAAACTGCAGGGTGCAATATCCAGTCTGCACGATGAACAGATGAATGGAAAATCACGGGTAGACGCATTTATTGTACAGAGCGATCATAATGTTCAGAATCACCAACAAGCTATCCAAGATCTGCCGAATGCGGTTCAAGTGTTGACTGCTCGAATTACACAGTTAGAAGAACGAGCTTCTGTCTCGGTATCTGCCATGCCCCCCAAGCTACCACCTTTTCGTTTTGGCGGTGATCGAGACAAATTTCGTGGATTTTTGAATCAATGCTACCTGTTCTTCGATACACATGCTAATCAGTTCTCGACCGATAGGTCAAAGGTGTTATGCATCATTATGCTGTTAACCCACAAAGCAATCGCTTGGTCTAATCCTCTGATTGAGACTCGGGACGCACGTTTAGACAATTTGAATGAGTTTATTCGAGCGATGCAGCAGATGTTTGATGACCCAAATTGTGCAGCTACAGCTGAATCAACGTTGCTGGCATTACGACAAGGCAAATGTCCCGTCGCAGAGTATGTTATGGAGTATAGGAGGTGGGCCGTCGACACCGAATGGAATAATGCAGCAAAGGTAACTTTCTTTAAAAGAGGACTTTCTAGTGCAGTAAAGGACAAAATTGCCCGTGGAGAGACCCCTTCGGATCTGGATGATTTTATCAAGCATTGCATCCGGGTTGACACCCGTCTGTCTGAACGACGACAAGAGAAGTGGACCTCCATGAATCGTTCAACTAACTCGTATAACTCCTCCCTGCCATCGGTCACTAAAGAAGTGCCTAGCCGAAATTCCCGAGATACAGAATTAGAGCCAATGCAAGTGGATGCGATCCAGAGATGAGCGAGTGCAGAACGAAGAGAACAGAGATTTAAAGAGAATCTATGTTTGTACTGCGGGGAAGCAGGACATTTTCTCATTAACTGTCCAAGTCGTCCCACAAACCGTTCAAGGAAAATGGTGGCGGCCATAATGGATCCTGATTCTTCCGACGAGGAGTCTTTCATCTCAGAGACTGATTACGCTAGAGATGAGATCCAGTCCATATCATCCATAGCTCCACATACCAGGAAGGAGAGCCGAGAATCCCATTATTTTGTAACTATCAAACTGAAGGTTAACTCCCAGTGGATCACCGCATCAGCCATGATCGACTCTGGGGCCAGTGGGACTTTCATGGATTCTGCATTTGCTCAAAAACATGGCATAGATGTGCAGAAAAGACGTTCACCTATTGTGATGGAGACGGTAGATGGATCTCCACTGAATTCGGGGCCAGTGGACCATGAGACAGGACTTTTGGAGATCTATATTGAGCTGCAGCATCGCGAGATGTTGACATTCCTAATTATTTCTTCTCCACATTTTCCCATCATTTTAGGTCTGCCCTGGTTGCAGAAGCAAAACCCTATCATCGATTGGGAGATGAAAAAGATTAGTTTCCCCGAAAAGGAAGTTCCGGCAGAGGTTCCAAGTGAGTCCTCATTAGAAGCAGCTCAGAATCCAGAATTGCCTCAGCTGCCAGCGGTGTATGAAGATTTCCTAGATGTCTGTGACAAGAGGGGAGCGGATACACTTCCCCCGCATCGACCGTACGACTGCCCAATAGAGCTACTCCCAGGGGCGGCTATACCATTTGGAACTATCTACCCTCTAGCGGGTCCTGAACTGAAGGCTCTCAAAGAATTTATTGATGAAAATCTAAGCAAAAAATTCATCAGTCCATCATCCTCGCCCGCTGGAGCCCCTATATTCTTCGTGAAAAAGAAGGATGGAGCACTACGGCCAGTAGTGGACTACAGGGAGCATAATAAAGTCATGGTCAAAAATCGTTATCCCCTACCATTGATCCCGGAACTCCTAGAAAAAGTACAAAGTGCGAAAATCTTCACTAAGTTAGATTTACGTGGGGCATATAATTTAGTACGTATAAAACCTGGGGATGAATGGAAGACGGCTTTTCGTACCCGATATGGACACTTTGAGAGTCTAGTGATGCCCTTTGGACTTTGCAATGCTCCAGCTACTTTCCAGCACCTGGCACATGATATTTTCTGGGACCTGTTGGACCAGTTCATGGTCGTTTATCTAGATGACATCCTGATCTTTTCAAACTCTGTGGAGGAACATCAGACGCACGTAAGACCAGTGCTACAATGGTTAAGGGAGAATTCGTTATATATTAAGTTAGAAAAATGTGAATTCCATCAAGAAGAGATCCAGTTCTTGGGATACAACATTTCACCTCAAGGATTAAGGATGGATGCTAAGAAAACGCAAGCTATCACCGAGTGGCCTATCCCTAAAAATGTGAAAGAAGTTCATGTTTTGTGGGGTTCGCCAACTTTTACAGACGTTTTATCAAGAATTTTTCAGAAATCGTGGCACACATCACGCAACTAACAAAAAAAGGAGCAAAATTCGTCTGGACCCCCCAAGCGCAAGAAGCATTCTCTCGTTTAAAAATGAAATTCACGACGGCTCGCATACTACGCAATCCTGACCCTGAATTGACTTTTATCGTCGAGGTGGATGCTTCAGACTGTGCGGTCGGTGCTAACCTCTCTCAGAGGACAGGGGAAAAGAAGTTGCTGCATCCCTGCGCATTTTTCTCACAACGTATGTCTTTAGCCGAAAAAAAACTATGACGTGGGAAATAAAGAATTGCTCGCCATCATATCAGCATTCAAAGAGTGGAGACATCATCTCCAAGGGGCTGCACAACAAATTCTGGTGTTGACCGATCATCGCAATCTAGAGTTTATCAGGTCTGCAAAATGCCTCTCTCCTCGGCAGACCCATTGGAGTCTGTTTTTGAATCAATTCAATTTTGTAATTTCATACCGACCAGGCTCCCATAACAAGAAAGCAGACGCATTATCCCGAATGTTTTCAAGTGAGGCTAACCTCGTGACAACACCCAAACCCATTGTGGCAGATACTAAGATCTTGGGAGTAATACATGATGGAGATTTGCTGGAAGATTTGAAAGCAGCATACGAAACAGACTCGTTTCTATCACGTCCATCAGGGGACGTGCATCTGTTTTTTAAAAATCAAGTATGGACCGATGGTCGACGACTATATGTGCCAGAAGCAGCTCGGTTAAAAGTTCTACAACTAGTGCACGATTATAAAGTTGCAGGACACAAAGGGGTACAGAAAACGCAAGAATTTTTGTCACGTTTCTTTTGGTGGCAGAACTTTCAAGAAGACGTGAAGAAGTACGTTAATTCCTGTGACATCTGTGCCAGATATAAGACTCCACGTGCATCTCCTATGGGACTATTGCAGCCTCTCGCCATCCCAACTCGACCATGGGGATCGATTTCAATGGACTTTATAGTAGACCTACCAGATTCCAAGGGAAAAACATCCATTCTGGTAGTAGTCGATCGACTTACGAAAGCAGCACATTTTATCCCGTGTTCAGGTCTGCCTTCAGCAAAAGATACAGCTGATCTGATAATTTGCAATGTTTTTCGCCTCCATAGAGTGCCGGATGAAGTCATCTCAGATCGAGGTGTGCAATTTACATCCAAATTTTGGCGCAGTCTATGCTCAGCGCTAGACATCAAAGTACGATTGTCAACCGCTTATCATCCGCAATCTAGCGGTCAGACAGAACGTACGAATCAGACGCTGGAGCAGTATCTTCGTTGTTATATTTGCCATCTGCAAGACGACTGGGTAGATCTGTTGCCATTTGCGGAATTTTCATATAACAATTCACAGAATGCCTCTACGAAACAGACGCCATTTTTTGCAAATCTTGGATATCACCCAAACATCCATCCCAAGAATCCTGTGGCACCATTAATACCAGCAGTCGCAGAAAGAATCTCTCTTCTACAGCTAAATCTGAATGTTCTGAAAGACACATTAAGGGAAGCTCAGGAGAAATATAAAAAAGCTGCCGACAATTATCGTAGACCCACTCCCACGTTTAGGATTGGAGATTGAGTGTGGTTATCCACTAAGAATTTGAAATTGAAGATTCCTTCTCCTAAATTAGGACAAAAGTTTGTGGGACCATACAAAATCAGTAAGATTGTGAGTCCATTGGCCATACGTCTATTGCTACCAACATCAATGAGGATTCATCCCGTGTTTCACGTGTCTTTGTTGAAAGCCGCCACAGCCAATCCATTTCCAGAACGTTCCCCTCCGCCTCCCGATGCAATTGAAGTGGACGGACAGGAGGAGTTTGTGGTGGAAAAGATCTTAGATTCCCGAATACACAGAAATTGTTTACAATACTTAATCAAATGGCAGGGCTACGACACGGAAGAAAATTCATGGGAACCAGTAAGCAACGTCAATGCTCCCCGTTTGATTAGACAATTTCATCAGCGGTATCCTGCAAAGCCTGGGCAAATTGCGTCCAGAGGCCGCCGTTAAGAGGGGAGTATTGTTAGCATTTGAACCTGTGACCCATTGCTTGCTAATCTGTTCCTTTGCTGTGGAGCTATTCGGTACTTGTTTAACTCTTGCCTGAAACCATATGAACTTCGTCTGGGATAGAGATCATCACCTGCCCTGCTGATTGTTGCCGCCCTGATTGAGATTGATTGGACCTGCTATATATACCTGGCCCTGTGCAGCTTCCTGTTGCTGAGTATTGTGGTGCTCAGTCTAACTGAGTGAAGCATTATCTGAGCTCCTGATTTGGAAGGTGTTCTGCTGGCGCTTTCCTGCTTCTTGTGAAAACTCTGCCGTTCCTACCTCGAACTTCTATTGCCTAAACGAACCTGGTGCTCATGTGTGATCCCGGCCGGCCCTTGCTCGGGCGGGCCCCTGCATCTGCTGACATAGTGAACTACCACCGCCATATACTGCATCTGCTGACATAGTGAACTACTACCGCCATATACTGCATCTGCTGACATAGTGAACTACTACCGCCATATACTGCATCTGCTGACATAGTGAACTACTACCGCCATATACTGCATCTCCAGTTGTCTTCTCACGGTCAGGTCACCTGTACACATCTGCTCCAGCCACTGACCCCCAGTCCAGTATCACCAGTAGCGTGACAAATCAACACTATCACTGTACTTCTTATATATGTGACTGACATGTTTCTATGTATCTAATCTATGTGTGATGCTCTATTCTTTCTGTTATAAATTGTCGGGTACCGATGCTGAATTGCCGGCCGGCTTTTTGAAAGAGACGGTGCATGAAAACACTATTATTTTTTTTAATAAATCCTTTAACACTAAATGACAAGTACAGTAAGCAACACTGTCACTGTACTTCCTATATATGTGACTTACATGTTTCTATCTATCTAATCTATGTGTGATGCTCTATTATTTCTGTTCTAAATTGTCGGGTACCGGTGTATGCTGCTGCTGAATTGCCGGCTTTTCATGTAATACATTCTACATTATTCTTAGTTGTTTTCCTTCATGTAGAATTAACCTACAAGGAAAGAAAGGGTTTATTTTCATTCCGGTATTTGTGTCCCATTGACTTGCATTGGTTTCCGATATCGGAATCAGCGATATCCGATATTTTTTGGGTATCTGTCCAATTCAGTCCGATCCGATATTTCCCGATATCGGAAGGTATCACTCAACACTAGTTGTGAGTTTTTGCCAAATAAAGCCGTTTAAGTTGGACTTTCCTTGAGTCACTGCCTCATTACCGCACAGTATGAACACCACTGCATTACAATATGTACAGTGAAGGAAAAAATTATTTGATCCCTTGCTGTTTTTGTAAGTTTGGCCACTGACAAAGACATGAACAGTCTATAATTTTAAGGGTAGGTTAATTTTAACATTGAGAGATTGAATATCCCCCCAAAAAATCATGAAAATCACATTGTATAAATTAGATTGCATAAATTGTATAAATTTATTTGCATTTTACAGTGAGAAATAAGTATTTGATCCCCTACAAACCATTATGAGTTCTGGCTCCTACAGACCAGTTAGACGCTCCTAATCAACTGGTTACCTGCATTAAAGACAGCTGTCTTACATAGTCACCTGTATAAAAGACTCCTGTCCACAGACTCAATTAATCAGTCAGACTCTAACCTCTACAACATGGGCAAGACCGAAGAGCTTTCCAAAGTTGTCAGGGACAAGATCATAGACCTGCACAAAGCTGGAATGTGCTAAAAAAACATAAGTAAGATGCTGGGTGAGAAGGAGATAACTGGTGCAATAGTAAGAAAATGGAAGAAATACATAATGATTGTCAATCCACATCGATCTGGGGTACCATGCAAAATCTCACCTTGATCATGAGGAAGGTGAGAGAACAGCCAAAAACTACTCGGGGGGAACTTGTTAATGATCTCAAGGCAGCTGGGAACACAGTCACCAAGAAAACCATTGGTAACACATTACGCCTTAAAGGTTTAACCCCTTTTCGACCCTTTCAGTAATAGTACGTAACTGCGCCCTGGACCTTAGGACCAGCTATGTACTATTACTCGTGCTGCGATCGCGCCCGCACACAAGCGGTGTGGGACAATCGCCACCGGGTGTCAGCTGATTATCACAGCTGACACCAGGTGCTATGTGCCAGGAGAGGTCCTGCTGGCACATTAACCCCCAAAATTCTGCAATCAAAGATGATCGCAGCATTGCAGGGGCAAGGGGAGGTAAGCGCCGATACTTATCTCCTCTGCTGGTGTCCCACGCTGTCTGCGGCGGCTCCCCGATGTTGTCAAGGTGACCCAATGTCATCATGACAACATCCGGGTCACCAGACAGCAGGAAGTTACTTTGGTCATGCGCACTGCATGACCAAAGTAACTTCTCCCTGTACAGCGCTGACCGGCTGCATAGCATAGGGAGCTGCTGCTCTCTATGTTATATGGCCGATCAAGCTGCAAAAAAGGGAAAGTCTCATAGTGGGATAAAGTTTAAAAGTAAAAAAAATGCCAGAAGGTGAAAAAAAATAAATATTAAAAATATTTAAAAAAAATGAAAAAAATAATCCCCCAAAAATATAAATATATTGTACCCATAATATTTATTTATTCTGAAAAAAAAATAAACAAATAAAAGTACATATATTTGGTATCGCCACGTCCGGAACGACTTGACCTATAAAACTGTCCCATTAGTTCACCCCTTTAGTGAACACGGTAAAAAAAAGAAATAAAAATCAAAGCAAAAAACAATGCTTTATCATCATACCGCCAAACAAAAAATGGAATAACACACAATTAAAAAGACAAATGTAAATAAAAATGTTACCGCTAAAAACGTCATCTTGTCTTGCAGAAAACAAGCCACCATAGAGCTCCATCATCTGAAAAATAAAAAAGTTATAGCTTTCAGAATAAAGCGATACAAAAAAATATTTTTTTCTATAAAATAGTTTTTATTGTGTAAAAGCGCCAAAACATAAAAAAAAATATAAATGTGGTACCGCTGTAAACATACTGACACTAAGAATAAAACTGCCTTATCAATTTTACCACACGCCGAACGGCATAAAAAAAAAATAAAAAAATTGCTGAATTGTTGGTTTTTGTTTATTCTTCCTCCCAAAAATCGGAATTGAAAGCGATCAGAAAATGCCACGTGCCCAAAAATGGTACCAATAAAAACGTCAACTTATCCTGCAAAAAACATGTCGTCATATGACTGTGTCATCCGAAATATGGAAAAATTATAGCTCTCAAAATATGGCAACGCAAAAACTAGTCTTTGCAAAAAAAAAGCCTCTTTTAGTGTATGACAGCTGTCAATCATAAAAGCCAAATATGAATCTGGTATCAATGTAATCGCACCGACCCGAAGAATAAAGTTGTCTAATCACTTATACCGCATGAGGAACGGAGTAAAACATAAGCTCTAGGGTTAGGTTTGTGATAGGGTTAGTGTTATGCTAGAGTTAGGGTTGTGCAAGGATTAGGGTTGTGCTAGGGTTATGGTTAGGGTTGTGCTAGGGTTAGAGTTGTGTTAGGGTTAGGGTTGTGCTAGGGTTAGGGTTGTGTTAGGGTTAGGGTTGTGTTAGGGTTGGGGTTGGGATTTTTTCAAAAGAAAGGGAAAAAAAAATGATGACTATATGGTGACCAGTGTTGAGCGCATTTGTTTGCTACTTGAGTTTGCATCGGGGGCTTGGGTAAGCAAAGAGTATCGCGGGTGCCTGAGTGACATGCTCAAGTGTCCGCCCCATATTCTTCATGGCCAAAAAGTTGCATTGATTGCCTGTCATGCACAAGTGATCCCTGCATGTTTTTTTTTGGGTGTCAAATAACCATGAAACATGTGGGGCGGGGACTCGAGCTTGTCACTCGAGCACCCACAATACTTGGTGCATACCCGAGTACACGATGCAAACTCAAGTAGCAACTTGCGCTCAATACTAATGACAACTTATTCAATATAATAACCTAATGGGTTCAAAATGTTCACTATACCTCTTGATAAAATCCTTGAGGGGAGTAGTTTCCAAAATGGAGTCACTTGTGGCGGGTTTCCACTATTTAGGTGCATCATGGGCTCCCCAAACGCGACATGGCGTCCACTCTCAATTTCAGACAATTTTGTGTTCAAAAAGTCACACAGTGCTCCTTCCCTTCTGAACCCTGCCATGCGCACAAACAGTGTATTTTCCCCACATATGGGGTATAGACGTACTCAGGAGAAGTTGCACAAAAAAATTTTGGATCCATTTTCTCCTCTTACCATGATAAAAATAAAAAATTTGGGACTAAAACATCATTTTTGTGGAAAAAAGGTTGATATTTTTATTTTCACAGCTCCATGGTATAAAACATTTTTGTGGGAAAAATGTGAAAATTTTATTTTTACGGCTCAGTGTTATAAACTTCTATGAAGCACCTTAGGTTTCAAGGTGCTCACCACACATCTAGATAAGTTCCCTGAGGCGTCTAGTTTCCAAAATAGTGTCAAATGGCGCTCCTTCCCTTCCGAACTCTGCCGTGTGCCCAAACAGTGGTTTTCTCCCACATATGGGGTATCGGCGTACTCAGGCGAAATTGCACAACAAATAGTATAATGTAATTTCTCCTGTTACCCTTATGAAAATGCAAAATTGGGGGCTGAAAAAAAATTTTGTGGGAAAAATGTGAAAATTTTATTTTCACAGCTTAATGTTATAAACTTTTATGAAGCACCTGGGGGTTCAAGGTGCTCACCACACATCTAGATAAGTTCCCTGAGGGGTCTAGTTTCCAAAATAGTGTCACTTGTGGGGGTTTCCACTGTTTATGCACATCAGGGGCTCTCCAAACTCAACATGGTGTCCGCTAATTATTCAAGCAAATTTTTCATTCATAAAGTCAAATGGCGCTCCTTCCCTTCCGAACCCTGCCGTGTGCCCAAATAATGTTTTTCCACCACATATTGGGTATCGGCGTGCTCAGGACAAATTGCACAACAAATTTTTTGGTACTTTTTTCCTGTCACCCTTGCAAAAATAAAAAAATTGGGTCTAAAGTAACATTTTTGTGAAAAAAGTTAAATGTTCATTTATTTCTTCCACATTCCAAAAATTTCTGTGAAGCACGTGAAGGATTAATAAACTTCTTGAATGTGGTTTTGAGCACCTTGAGGGATGCAGTTTTTATAATGGTGTCACGTTTGGGCATTTTCTGTCATAAAGGCCCCTCAAAGTCACTTCAAATGTGATGTGGTCCCTAAAAATTAGTTTTGTAAATTTTGTTGGAAAAAAGAGAAATTGCTGGTCAATATTAACCCTTATAACTTCCTAACAAAGAAAATTTTAGTTCCAAAATTGTGCTGATGTAAAGTAGACATGTGGAAAATGTTATTTATTAACTATTTAGTGTGACATATCTCTCTGATTTAAGGGCATGAAAATTCAAAGTATGAAAATTGCGAAATTTTCAAATTTTTGGCCAAATTTCAGTTTTTTTCACAAATAAAGGCAAGTAATAACAAAGAAATTTTACCACTATCATGAAGTACAGTATGTCATGAAAAAAATACTATCAAAATCAGGGGGATCTGTTGAAGCGTTCCACAGTTCTTACCTCATAAAGTGACTTATCATAATATCTTATAGGGAAAAAAACAAAATCTGTAAGAAACAAATAAGAATAGCAAAAGAGGAGACAGAGAGACTAATTGCCAAGGAAAGTAAAACAAATCCCAAACTGTTCTTTAACTATATAAACAGTAAAAGGATTAAAACTGATGGAGTTGGCCCATTAAAAAATAACCTGGGTAAAATCATAGAGGGCAATGAGGGTAAAGCAAACCTACTCAATAGCTTCTTCTCCACTGTTTTCACAAAAGAAAACAATTTATCGGAGGAAATGCAGAGTGATAAAGTAAACCCACCGCTAAATATCACCCACCTAACCCAGGAGGAAGTTCAGAAACGCCTAAATAATATCAAAATAGACAAGTCACCAGGCCCAGATGGCATACACCCCCGGGTACTAAAAGAATTAAGTAATGTGATAGACAGGCCGCTGTATCTTATATTCAAGCACTCTTTATGGACAGGGACTGTCCCACTAGACTGGCGCCAAGCAAATGTGGTACCAATATTCAAAAAGGGATCTAAAAGTGACCCTAGGAACTATAGACCAGTAAGCTTAACGTCTGTTGTGGGTAAATTGTTTGAAGGATTTCTTAGAGATGCTATTGTAGAATATCTTAATGATAATAACTGTCTACCTCCATATCAACATGGATTCATGAGGGATCGCTCCTGCCAAACAAACCTGATCGCCTTCTACGAGGAGGTGAGCTCACAGCTGGACCGGGGAGAGTCAGTGGATGTTGTATACCTTGACTTCTCCAAAGCGTTTGATACCGTGCCACACAAAAGGTTGGTATTAGAGATGAGCGTTGTTCTACTCGAACTGTTCGCCAATCTCAAATTCGAGCTGTTTTGGGCGGTGTTCGAGCCGTTCGGCGAACACGAACAATTTGAGAAAAATTCGGCTGTTCGAGGTTATGTTCGATAACTGTTCGTGCACCAAAATCATAACTGGATTTTTTCTCAGTAATGATGAAAATTAATGTTAATACGCAGTTTGAGTGTACAGCGGGGTGGGGGGAGGGGCAGGGGATGGATCTCTGCAGGAACAATGAAGATCTCCATTTTTTTTTCTCTTTCCCGCATTTGCAGTGGGGAGGTGCAATCTGTCAGCCTATCAGCAGCGCACACACGGAGCGAAGTGCTTTTTTTCACACAAGCAAGGGCATGTGTCATTGGCAGTGTATGTCACATGTCCTTGCCCTATAAGACCAAGCCATTTTCCCCGTCGCCACCATTTTCTCACTGCTGCAGCTGCGTGTTAGACGGCACCGCTGTTGCTGTGTGCGCTATACCTTGTTAATTTCAAGCCAATTTTCGCACAAATATACAGATAGCTTGGGAGTAGGGAATAGTTGTGATTGCAGTCCTTTTAAGGACTAGGTTACAGCATTTCCTACGACTTTTATCAGGGAGGTCTGTGCTCTTAAATAGATAGGTTGTGGGAGTAAAGACTAATTGTAATTGGAGTCCTTTTCAGGACTAGGTTACATGAGTTCCTATCAGTTTTTGAAAGGCAGGTCTGTGCCAGTGCTGTGCAAGTTTTTTTCACAGCATTTGGCTGAATCTAGCAAAGCTAATCCTTTTTGGCCTATTGCAGAGTGTGTTAGTCAGTGGAGTAGCCTATCTGTGTTGCAAGATATAACACCTGTGTATAGAATACCAATTTTTTTACTGCACCTAGTGAAGTAAAATCTTTTGGGCATAGCATCATTCTATTAGTCCATCTATACTGACCTCCATCAGGTTGCAAACTGAATATAATTTTTTTCTGCATCTAGCTCTGAAAAAATATTTGGGCTTCTAGCAGTGTGTGGGACTTGGTCTATTAGTCCATCTATACTGACCTCCATCAGGTTGCAAATTCAAAATAATTTTTTTCTTCATTTAGCTCTGAAAAAATATTTGGGCTTCTAGCAGTGTGTGGGACTTGTTCTATTAGTCCTTCTATACTGACCTCCAGCAGGTTGCAAATTGAATATAATTTTTTTCTGCATCTAGCTCTGAAAAAATAGTTGGGCTTCTAGCGGTGTGTGGGACTTGGTCTATTAGTCCATCTATACTGACCTCCATCAGGTTGCAAATTAAAAATAATTTTTTTCTGCATCCAGCTCTGAAAAAATATTTGGGCTTCTAGCAGTGTGTGGGACTTGGTCTATTAGTCCATCTATACTGACCTCCATCAGGTTGCAAATTAAAAATAATTTTTTTCTGCATCTATCTCTGAAAAAATATTTGGGCTTCTAGCAGTGTGTGGGACTTGGTCTATTAGTCCATCTATACTGACCTCCATCAGGTTGCAAATTAAAAATAATTTTTTTCTGCATCTAGCTCTGAAAAAATATTTGGGCTTCTAGCAGTGTGTGGGACTTGGTCTATTAGTCCATCTATACTGACCTCCATCAGGTTGCAAATTAAAAATAATTTTTTTCTTCATTTAGCTCTGAAAAAATATTTGGGCTTCTAGCAGTGTGTGGGACTTGTTCTATTAGTCCTTCTATACTGACCTCCAGCAGGTTGCAAATTGAATATAATTTTTTTCTGCATCTAGCTCTGAAAAAATAGTTGGGCTTCTAGCGGTGTGTGGGACTTGGTCTATTAGTCCATCTATACTGACCTCCATCAGGTTGCAAATTAAAAATAATTTTTTTCTGCATCTAGCTCTGAAAAAATATTTGGGCTTCTAGCAGTGTGTGGGACTTGGTCTATTAGTCCATCTATACTGACCTCCATCAGGTTGCAAATTAAAAATAATTTTTATCTGCATCTACAGTACCTCTGAAAAAATATTTGGGCTTCTAGCAGTGTGTGGGACTATTTGTATTAGTCCATCTATACTGACCTCCATCAGGTTGCAAATTCAAAATAATTTTTTTCTGCATCTAACCCAGCCAATAGTTTTGGCCTAATACCACAGTTTGGCCACTCAGCTCTGCTCGGTTACCATCCATTGTTTTTTTGTGCAAACAACTCCAGAGTTGTGAATTAGTTAACCACCAAAATGAGTGGAAAAAGGCCTGCTGCTGGTGGAAAGGGGAATAGGCGTGTTGGGAAGGGGAAAAAAGGTTGTGTCCGTGGGGTAGGTGTTAAAGCAACAGTAACATCTG
This sequence comes from Phyllobates terribilis, assembly GCF_046119375.1. Classification (NCBI taxonomy): domain Eukaryota; kingdom Metazoa; phylum Chordata; class Amphibia; order Anura; family Dendrobatidae; genus Phyllobates; species Phyllobates terribilis. The sequence goes on along the minus strand of NW_027362764.1, from coordinate 524,296,022 downwards.
CAGAAGAAAGACCATCTTCCAGCCAAACTAAAATGTCTACTTCTTTTAGCGGACAATGTGATAAGATCCCTTTCTTACGGCTACGCCAATCGCTACAAATTCCAGATGAGGCACAAAAACAGCAGGTGCTTCAACGGATATCAAGTGCTCCTTTAAGTGGGCTCTCCTCCACATCAACTTCAACATCACAAATACTCCAGTCCTCAAAGGTGTCACCCAAATCGCACTTGCTTCCTCACAGCTCCCAAATCTCCAGCTGCCCGTCTGAGTATGAGGTAGAACAGATGGTTGAGTCTGCAGAGCTGTTTACTCATACTATAGCCTGGGAATCAGAGGTCGACTCCAGCGCTTCTGTGAATCCAGACGAGGAAATGATCTGCACTGATGCCCAGAATCTTTATGAGTCGGATCCAGGACCAGACGCAGAAGGTTCTGACCATAATGTAGACCCTCATTCCCAAACTGTAACTCCTGTTGGTGGAGACAATAAGGAAGACGATGATAAGACTCAAATACCTGATTGGAGCGACAACTTTAGTTTTTTGTCAGGGCAGGAACAGGTTGGCTCTGAGGACGACGGGTGTGATAACGCACAGGGTGATGATGATGAGGTCGGAGATCCCACTTACTGTCAACCCACAGTCAGCCAAGAGATGAGGTCAGCAGAGGATGTGGAGGAAGATGCTAGTGACGACGAGGTCAGGTTGCGCCTTCCTGGACAGAGACGTAGTACTGGAAGCACGTCAACAACTGCAACCTCAAACACAACTCTGCCTCTCACCACAAGTCGTGGTGGCTCTTCAGGTCGCATGGGTGCTAAGCCTTGCATAGCCTGGGCATTTTTTCAGATCGATAAAGATGACCCAACTCGTGTTATCTGTAACATTTGTCAGCAAAAGCTAAGTAGAGGCCAAAAAATACATAGTTTGAGTACTTCATGCATGAACCGGCACATGGACATGAAGCATAAGTTGCAGTGGGAAGCTCAGTGTGCTACAATGCGGCCTAGCCGGCCGGGCCAATCACCGTCTGCCATATCTTGTGTATCCGCGGCCTCTTCATCCTCTGTGACTGGGGGGACAGCAGTCACACCTGTTTTGGGGCACAGACCTGCCACCTCTTTACTAGTGTTGAGCCACCCCCGTAGTGTTCGAGTTCGGTTCGGTTCGTCGAACACCCGTGTGTTCGCCGAACTGTTCGTCGAACTGTTCGTCGAACACCTTCGAACACCGTTAAAACCAATGGCAGGCAAACAAAAACACATAGAAACACATAGAAAACACCTTCAAAGGTGTCCAAAAGCTGACAAACTGCTCAGAAGACACAACTAACACATGGAAAAGTGACAAGTACATATAGTCATGCGAAAAGAAAAGAGGTGGAGGAGTAAAAGGAGGGGGAGACACAGATATAGGCATGTCATGCCCTTCTAAAATCCAAAAAGTGAGAAGCCGAGACGGCCAGTCCGCTCCTGCCCGTGCCACCTCCGTGTCGCCGGGTTTGTGCCAGAGCCGCGGTGAACCCTGACGGCCAGCCCCCCTCTCCCAATACTGGTGCCTGTCCGCTGGTGGGTCGAGAGAGCCCCCCTGTGGTGGAGGCAGCTCTAAGCTTTTTAATTTAAATTGTCCCTCTAATTTGAATGAATACACTTTAAATCCATTTACAAGGATCTATTGGAGGGCAAGTCTCATGCCAGCAGCCGCGTAATTCCAGCTCCAGTAGCGTCCACTAAAGCTGCTGCAGTTAAAAAGCTTTTATAAGGATCGAGCTCGGCTGTCCACCGCAAGGCATCCTAGTGCCAGTCCCAGCCCCTATGCCTTGGGGTGCCTCCTGATGCTCTTCACTAAGTATCCCGTGGTCCCGAAGCATTTCCTTTGGAAAAATTAAGTGTCCAAACTACAGGTGGTGTAGCTTGCTTAACAGCCGGGATAATCCGCTGACTAGCAGACACTGCTACTAGGCACAAAGTATTTCCTGGGCTAGATGCAGTTAAAAATTTGTAATTAGATACTCTCGTTGGATGCTGAGAAAGCATTCCATAGAGTCTCCTGGCACGCCATATATGATTCTCTTAAAAAGCTTGGGGTAGGGGTCTAGGGGACCCTTTTATAGCCAAAATCACGGCCCTGTATCACAATACGTCACCTAGGCTGAAGATAAATGGAACTGTAGCACCGAGGGCTCGGTTGCTACAGACGTATTGCACCTCACCCAGAGGTGTGATATCTCACTCTCAGATAAGGATGGAGTGTGGATCAGGACCCGACACCTGCATGCATTACACCACATTGCCGTGGGGCAGGGCGACCAATATGCCCCTGAGATGGGCACGACAGTCCCTGTCCCTGGCTGGAGTGGGGGGAGGGAACACTGAGGAAGGGGAACCCTGCAGTGCAGGAGCAGGGAGGAAGCAGTTCCTGGGTGCATTGAGAAGGGAGTATAAAAGGTGGGCACCATCTTAGTTCAGTGCAGAGAAGTCTGAGCAGAAGTGGCAGGGAGCAGGGGCTCTGCATGAGCTCTGCTCCGGAGGCGGGCCTAGTAACAGAGGCCCAGGCCTGCAAGAGGGAGAAGGAAGGAAGAGGAGCGGAGAAGGCTCCAGGAACGAGGAATGAAGGGATCCCAGGGGTGCGGACGGGCGAGTCGCCACCGCACGCCCGAATCCACCTGCGTGGAGGGGTCAGGCCAAAGGGGGAGACCGGTCCCCGAACTAGTGGAGGCAGGAAACGACCCTCAGCTAGAAACCGGAGGCTCTGACATTTTATGTGGCGCAGCCCCTTGCTCCACCCGCTAGGAAGGCACCACATAGGGTCAGGGAAACTGGCGCCAAGTTTACCAAGAGGAGGCCCGAGGCAGCCGGACAGAAGTGTTGGTAAGAAAGGCCAGACAAAGGACACACAAAGGGGGTCCTGTGAAGCGCTCCAAAGTTATCTGGGAGTTGTCTGAGCCCCTCACCTGGTGAGCACAGTACGACGTGGGCAGCCGTTACCTGCAGACGTGGTCTGGATAATAAGAACTGTGAGTAAAGGCCCTGAACTTCATCACTGACTCCGTGTCGTTACTGCTGCTGCCCTGCACCATCACCCCCATCCTCCGCATACACTGCCCTGAGGCTATACTCCTCCCGTGGGGAGTTATGCTACGCTCTGCTGCACCCACAACACCAGCCTTAGCAGTCTGCCCTGTAGCGGCGGTTCACTCTGACCGCAATCCACGGGTGGCGTAGTCGGACATTTAAACATCAAAACCACATAAATAGTTCCGCCACTGGTTTGACCGCCACTGGTTTGACCGCCACTGGTTGGAACCGGATCGCCGCCACGAAGACTACAACCACCAGCATCCACCAAAAAGGGTCCGGCTCCGGGTGTCCCAAGGCCCAGGGGGTGCATCAGAACATTTTCATCACCTTTCACAATCACCAATGGGACAAGGCAGGGATGTCCTCTGTCCCCTCTCTTATACATCCTAGTGACGGAGCACCTGCTCTCATCAATTCGCCATAACCCCAATATTAGGTGGATTGAGGTGGGAGGCACCGAGTACAAGTGCTCTCTATTTGCTGATGATGTCCTAGTATATATCACTCAATCACATATATCCATCCCTGCTGTTATGGCTGAAATAGATCACTTTGTTACATGGTAAAATTTTAAAATCAATGCAGCGAAGTCTGAGGCCCTCGATGTCTCCCTCCCTAAATCCATATAGGATTCCATCCAGTCCAACTTTCACTTTGCCTGGCCCTCACAGGGTATCAAATACTTAGGAATTCCTATTCATAGAGACCTCTCCCATCTATGTTATCTTAATTTTGGGCCCTTTATTGAACAATTCCATACAGACCACGGTTGGCAAGTTAGAACTGTAAGATTCACTACGTGAACCACTGGTGTTTTGTGGAAAAGCACATGTACACCGCGTTCCAAATTATTATGCAAAAAGTGTTTAGGAGTGATAAGGGAAGAATTTGTATGTTTGTCAGTTAAACTCATTGATGGTGATGTGTGTCAGGGCTCTTTATATCACTGTAAGCAATTGCAGACACCTGTGCTAATTAGTTTGGCAGGTGTGTCCAATGAAAGGCAAGACTACTTAAGAAGGCTCTCTCACATTATTAAGCAGCCTACATTTTCTGCCAAAATGGGAAAGAAAAAGGATGTGTCGGCTGCTGAGAAGCAACAAATTGTGGAGTGTTTAGGTCAAGGCATGACTACAATCAACATTGTGCGATGATCAGGATGAAGTGTCTTGGCAATCAAGAAGTATGTAGCTGATTCACAGTACACACGTGTGCGTGCTGATAAGGGCAAATTGAGGACTCTTTCCTACAGGCAATTACGTCAGGTTGAAAGAGCAGCGGCAAAAAAGCCTTGTCATAGCAGCAGACAAGTTTTTGAAGCTGCTTGTGCCTCCAACGTCCCCCGAACAACAAGATGCAGGGTCCTTCAGAGGTTTGCAGCTGTGCATACGCCATCCTGTCGACCTCCTCTATCCACTTCACACAAGCAGAAACGGCTCCAGTGGGCCAAACATTACATGAAGACTGATTTCAAAACTGTTTTGTTCACGGATGAGTGCCGTGCAGCGCTCGATGGTCCAGATGAATGGAGTGGAGGATGGCTGGTTGATGGACACCCCACGCAAACACGGCTACAGCGCCAACAAGGAGGAGGTGGAGTAATGTTTTGGGCTGGAATCATGGGGAGAGAGATTGTCGGCCCCTTTAGGATCCCTGAAGGCGCTAAAGATGAACTCCATAATGTATGTGGATTTTCTCAAACAGCACTTCCTGCCATGGTTCAAGAAGAAGAACCGTGTATTTCACAGCAAGATCATTTTTCTGCATGATAATGCACCATCTCATGCTGCACATAAAACATCTGCATCTCTGGCTGATATGGGCATAAAAGGGGACAAACTTATGGTGTGACCCCCATGCTCCCCTGACCTCTACCCCATTCAGAACCTTTGGAGCATCATTAAAAGGAGTGTCTATGATGGCGGGAGGCAGTTCACATCTAAGCAACAGCTCTGGGAGGGTATTCTGTCCTCATGCAAAACAATTGAAGCAGAAACCATCCAAAACCTGACAAATTCAATGGACGAGAGAGTTCAGAAGCTCCTTTCGAACAAGGGGTCCTATGTGAAAATGTAACATCACCTAGAATAAAGTTTTGAGTTGAAAACTGTTTGATTTCAGTTTCTAACAACCTGCTAATGCTTATAATTTCAAAAATGACCATTTTTTTGGTCTTTATTAAAATGAAAAGGTTGATCGAAAAGTTTGGGGGATCTAAGAGTGTGGCAACCCAGTAGTCATGATTACTTCGAATTCTGACAATATGAGGGTCATGCTGCAGGTAGTGCAGCAAGAAGGCACTTATGTGTCTTGCGCATCTCGGAGCCCCAAAATTATTTTCCGGGCTAGATGCAGCTAAAAATTATTTTTAATTTTAAATCTGGTGAAGCTTATTATAGATGGCCTAATAGGATCAGTGCTGCACACTGCTACAAAGCCCAAATTATTTTCCAGTCAAGATACAGATAAACATGATTAGTAATTTGAAAGCTTAAAACGGTTGGTAGGGTGATTTTAACCAATCATCAAGCTTTTACTCTCCCCAGGATGACACAGGGGTAGAAAAGTCGTTTCGGATCCATGATTTGTTCATCTTTATGAACGTGAGTCTGTCTACATTATCAGTGGAGAGCCGCGTGCGCTTATCTGTCAGCACACCACCAGCAGCGCTGAACACACGTTCAGACAGAACGCTGGCTGCGGGGCATGACAAGATCTCCAAGGCGTAAGTGGCTAGCTCCGGCCATTTATCCAGATTGGAAGCCCAAAAAGAGCAAGGGTCCAGTGACACAGTCGTGGCTTCAATGTTTACTTGGAGATACTCCTGTACCATCGTCTCTAGGCGTTGACTATGTGTCAGACTTCTTGTCTCCTGTGGCCTTGCAAAGGATGGGCTAAAAAAGTGGTGAAATGATTCCGCAAAATTGATGTTACCAGCAGATACTGTGGTTCTGTTACGGTTTGAGTGCTGAACACTTGACGGTCCCACGGTTGGCAAGTTGGAACTGTGAGATTCACTACGTGCACCACTGGTATTTTGTGGAAAAGCACATGTAAGATTCTGCAACAGTCTCTGCTGATACTCCTGCATGCGTGCATCCCTTTCTATGGCAGGAATAATTTCTGCAAATTTACTTTTGTACCGGGGATCTAACAGTGTGGCAACCCAGTAGTCAGGATTATTTCTAATTCTCACAATTCGAGGGTCATGTTGCAGGTAGTGCAGCAAGAAGGCACTCATGTGTGTTGCGCATCCAGGAGCACCAAGTCCCTGTTGTGTTGGTGGCGAGGTAACAATCATGCTTCCTTCCTCTGTCCTCTCCCCCCAACCTCGCACAACAGAAATGTGATCAAGGTCTCCCTCATCTGATGAGTCTTCCATCAGTTCGTCCTCCACTTCTTCCTGGGCTCCTGCACCTTCCTCACTAGTTTGGCTGCTACCATGCGCCCTGGTTAAACCATCTCCCCCACCCTCACATGCCTGCCGCCTTGGTGCTGCCGACCGTCTGGACCTTGCAGATGTTAGCCCTTCCGCATACAACTCCTCCTCCTCTACTTCCTCCACCTCCTCTTGTGCCACCACCTGACTCCGAATTCTGTTTAACATGTGCTCCAGCATGTAAATCACCGGAATAGTCATGCTGATAATGGCATCGTCAGCACTAAACATCTTCGTCGCCATTTCAAAACTGTGCAGAAGGGTGCATAGGTCCCTGATCTGAGACCACTCCTCCAGCGTGATTTGCCCCACCTCTGAATCTCGTTGGCCCAGGCTATACGTCAGAACGTATTGCACCAGGGCTTGTCGGTGCTGCCACAGTCGCTGCAACATGTGCAGAGTTGAATTCCACCGGGTAGGCACATCGCATTTTAGCCAGTGAAGTGGCAGGCCCAACGACTTCTGTAGAGATGTAAGTCGCTGAGCTGCGGGATGCGAACGGCGGAAGTGAGCACACAGCGACTGTGCCCTCTGCAGAAGGCCATCTAGTCTGGGATAGTGGGCTAAAAATTGCTGGACAACCAGGTTCAACACGTGAGCCATACAAGGCACGTGTGTGACATTGCCCCGGCGAAGGGCCGCACCCAGGTTTGCAGCATTGTCGCACACGGCCTTCCCTGGTTTCAGGTCCAGTGGAGACAACCATTCATGAAATTGGTTCTCCAGAGCTGACCACAACTCCTCAGCTGTGTGACTCACATTTCCCAGACATTTCAATGTAAAAACCGCCTGATGACGTTGAGCCCTACTGCCAGCATAGTAAGGAGGTGTGCAGGATCCCTTCTGCGCAGTTAGAAAGCTTGTGGCATGACCAGACAGGCTTTGGGTGCAGGTGGAAGACCGAGAGGAGGTTGAGGAGGCAGAAGCAGTGGAGGAAAAATGACATAAAGAGGATTGACGCACAACTCGTGGGGACGGCAAGACTTGGACAGCAGCCCCTTGTCCTGCTGTCACCATAGTTACCCAGTGCCCAGTCAGCGACATGTAACGCCCCTGTCCATGCCTACTCGTCCAAGTGTCTGTGGTGAAATGCACCCTGTCACACACAGAGTTTCTCAAAGAAGCGGTGATGTTGTGTGCGACATGCTGGTGGAGCGCAGGCACACCTTTCTTTGAGAAGTAGTGCCGACTGGGCATCTGGTACTGGGGCACTGCGACGGACATAAGGTCTCGAAAATCCTCTGTGTCCACCAGGCGGAAAGGCAGCATTTCTGTAGCCAAGAGCTTGCAGATGGTGAAATTCAACCTCTTAGCTTTCTCATGGCTAGGAGGAAATGGTCTTTTACTTGTCCACATCTGAGGGACCGAGGGCTGGCTATTCTGCTTAGACGGGGTTGATAAGGGTGTCCCCGGCAAACTGCCGGTCTGTGAGGAAGATGCAGGCGGACATGTTAGGTTGCCTTGATCCAAAGGTGGTGCTATCGATGTCGGACAGCGCTCAAGACCAGCTGGTGTTACCACCTCCAAAGAAAATGATGACCTGCCAATCACGCTGGCTGTTGCGGGTAAAGAGGTGGCAGGTCTGCGCCCCAAAACAGGTGTGACTGCTGTCCCCCCAGTCACAGAGGATGAAGAGGCCGCGGATGCACAAGATATGGCAGACGGTGGTTGGCCCGGCCGGCTAGACCGCATTGTAGCACACTGAGCTTCCCACTGCAACTTATGCTTCATGTCCATGTGCCGGTTCATGCATGAAGTACTCAAACTATGTATTTTTTGGCCTCTACTTAGCTTTTGCTGACAAATGTTACAGATAACACGAGTTGGGTCATCTTTATCGATCTGAAAAAATGCCCAGGCTATGCAAGGCTTAGCACCCATGCGACCTGAAGAGCCACCACGACTTGTGGTGAGAGGCAGAGTTGTGTTTGAGGATGCAGTTGTTGACGTGCTTCCAGTACTACGTCTCTGTCCAGGAATGCGCAACCTGACCTCGTCGTCACTAGCATCTTCCTCCACCTCCTCTGCTGACCTCATCTCTTGGCTGACTGTGGGTTGACAGTAAGTGGGATCTCCGACCTCATCATCATCACCCTGTGCGTTATCACACCCGTCGTCCTCAGAGCCAACCTGTTCCTGCCCTGACAAAAAACTAAAGTTGTCGCTCCAATCAGTTATTTGAGTCTTATCATCGTCTTCCTCATTGTCTCCACCAACAGGAGTTACAGTTTGGGAATGAGGGTCTACATTATGGTCAGAACCTTCTGCGTCTGGTCCTGGATCCGACTCATAAAGATTCTGGGCATCAGTGCAGATCATTTCCTCGTCTGGATTCACAGAAGCGCTGGAGTCGACCTCTGATTCCCAGGCTATAGTATGAGTAAACAGCTCTGCAGACTCAACCATCTGTTCTACCTCATACTCAGACGGGCAGCTGGAGATTTGGGAGCTGTGAGGAAGCAAGTGTGATTTGGGTGACACCTTTGAGGACTGGAGTATTTGTGATGTTGAAGTTGATGTGGAGGAGAGCCCACTTAAAGGAGCACTTGATATCCGTTGAAGCACCTGCTGTTTTTGTGCCTCATCTGGAATTTGTAGCGATTGGCGTGGCCGTAAGAAAGGGATCTTATCACATTGTCCGCTAAAAGAAGTAGACATTTTAGTTTGGCTGGAAGATGGTCTTTCTTCTGCACCTACCCCACGGACACAACCTTTTTTCCCCTTCCCAACACGCCTATTCCCCTTTCCACCAGCAGCAGGCCTTTTTCCACTCATTTTGGTGGTTAACTAATTCACAACTCTGGAGTTGATTGCACAAAAAACAATGGATGGTAACCGAGCAGAGCTGAGTGGCCAAACTGTGGTATTAGGCCAAAACTATTGGCTGGGTTAGATGCAGAAAAAAATTATTTTTAATTTGCAACCTGATGGAGGTCAGTATAGATGGACTAATAGACCAAGTCCCACACACCGCTAGAAGCCCAAATATTTTTTCAGAGCTAGATGCAGAAATTTTTTTTATTCAATTTGCAACCTGATGGAGGTCAGTATAAATGGACTAATAGACCAAGTCCCACAAACTGCTAGAAGCCCAAATATTTTTTCAGAGCTAGATGCAGAAAAAAATTATTTTGAATTTGCAACCTGATGGAGGTCAGTATAGATGGACTAATAGACCAAGTCCCACACACTGCTAGAAGCCCAAATATTTTTTCAGAGCTAGATGCAGAAAAAAATTATTTTTAATTTGCAACCTGATGGAGGTCAGTATAGATGGACTAATAGACCAAGTCCCACACACTGCTAGAAGCCCAAATATTTTTTCAGAGCTAGATGCAGAAAAAAATTATTTTTAATTTGCAACCTGATGGAGGTCAGTATAGATGGACTAATAGACCAAGTCCCACACACCGCTAGAAGCCCAAATATTTTTTCAGAGCTAGATGCAGAAAAAAATTATATTCAATTTGCAACCTGCTGGACGTCAGTATAGAAGGACTAATAGAACAAGTCCCACACACTGCTAGAAGCCCAAATATTTTTTCAGAGCTAAATGAAGAAAAAAATTATTTTTAATTTGCAACCTGATGGAGGTCAGTATAGATGGACTAATAGACCAAGTCCCACACACTGCTAGAAGCCCAAATATTTTTTCAGAGCTAGATGCAGAAAAAAATTATTTTTAATTTGCAACCTGATGGAGGTCAGTATAGATGGACTAATAGACCAAGTCCCACACACCGCTAGAAGCCCAAATATTTTTTCAGAGCTAGATGCAGAAATTTTTTTTATTCAATTTGCAACCTGATGGAGGTCAGTATAGATGGACTAATAGACCAAGTCCCACACACTGCTAGAAGCCCAAATATTTTTTCAGAGCTAGATGCAGAAAAAAATTATTTTTAATTTGCAACCTGATGGAGGTCAGTATAGATGGACTAATAGACCAAGTCCCACACACTGCTAGAAGCCCAAATATTTTTTCAGAGCTAGATGCAGAAAAAAATTATTTTTAATTTGCAACCTGATGGAGGTCAGTATAGATGGACTAATAGAACAAGTCCCACACGCTGCTAGAAGCCCAAATATTTTTTCAGAGATAAATGAAGAAAAAAATTATTTTTAATTTGCAACCTGATGGAGGTCAGTATAGATGGACTAATAGACCAAGTCCCACACACTGCTAGAAGCCCAAATATTTTTTCAGAGCTAGATGCAGAAAAAAATTATTTTTAATTTGCAACCTGATGGAGGTCAGTATAGATGGACTAATAGACCAAGTCCCACACACCGCTAGAAGCCCAAATATTTTTTCAGAGCTAGATGCAGAAAAAAATTATATTCAGTTTGCAACTAGTGTTGAGCGATACCTTCCGATATCGGGAAATATCGGATCGGATTGGATCGGACCGATACCGAAAAAGTATCGGATATCGCCGATTCCGATACCGGAAACCAATGCAAGTCAATGGGACATAAATATCGGAATTAAAATAAACCCTTTCTTTCCTTGTAGGTTATTTCTACATGAAGGAAAACAACTAAGAATAATGTAGAATGTATTGGGGGAGGTGGGGGAGACAATAAAGGCATAGAGGTTTAGCCCAGTCAAATGGAATAGCAGGAATTAATATTTTTTTATTATGTTCTGAGTTACGGAAATATTAACTATGTTAAGTATTTTTATATTTTGTCAGATATTTATGTTTCACTACTTCCATGCTCTTCACCTTCTTTTTTACTTCTCCCACACTTTCTCCTTCATCATCCTCAGCATCTTTTTCATCCACTTCTTCTTCACCTTCTTCTTCTTCACCTTCTTCGTATTATTCTTTTTTTTACATTCTTCATATTCTACTTCTTCATCTTCTTCATATTCTTCTTCTTCATCATATTCTTATTTGTGACAGGCATTCCTGTAGTTGTTATCTATAAAAGGTTGGACATTACACCTTTCGTTCTGCCCGTCACAAAAGATTTACAACAGGATTTGTCCGCGTTCAGTTTGGCCTGCAGCAGCAGGTCTTTTCCAGGGGCACCACGAGGAGGAACGGACTCACCCCCATACACTGCTTAGTCATCTTCTGCTTATAATTTAGATATTATCTTTTGCTCTGATTTTTAGTCTTATGCTTAATGTTCTTCCGCTTTTTGTTCTGCAGCTTCTTGTATTTCTGCTTCTTGGTTTTCTGTCTCTTGTTTTTCTGTATCTTGGTGCTTGTCTTCTCTTCTTTGTCTTCTTGGTCAACTTCTTCAGGGTCATCTTCTTGGTCTTCTTCGGGGTGGTCTTCAGGGTCGTCGTCTTCGGGGGTCCTCGTCTTCGGGGTCCTCGTCTTCTTCGGGTTGGTCTTCTGGGTCCTCGTCTTCGGGGTCCTCGTCTTCTTCGGGGTGGTCTTCAGGGTCCTCGTCTTCTTCGGGGTGGTCTTCAGGGTCCTCGTCTTCTTCGGGGTGGTCTTCAGGGTCCTCGTCTTCAGGGTCATTGTCTTCGGGGTCCTCGTCTTCTTAGGGTTGGTCTTCAGGGTCCTCGTCTTCAGGGTCCTCGTCAGGGAGATCCAGAGTGATTACCAAGAACCATTTCAAAAAGCTTGAACTTGGAAATGTAGCAGAAGGTACAAGAAAGCTGAGGAACTACCGAGGACCAGCTGACGGTACTGGAACCCGGATGGATAGCAGAAGGTACAAGAGCCAATGGAACTACCGAGGACCAGCTGATGTTACTGGAACTCGGTTACTAAGCAGGAGGTACCTGTGCCAGAAAGCACTACCAAGGACCAGCAGACGTTGGTGGAACTTGGATACCGAGAAGGAGGCACCTAATCCAAAGGCACTGCCGAGAACCAGCTGACGGTACTGGAACCCGGATGGGTAGCAGAAGGTACAAGAGCCAATAGAACTACCGAGGACCAGCTGATGTTACTGGAACCCGGATGGGTAGCAGAAGGTACAAGAGCCAATGGAACTACCGAGGACCAGCTGATGTTACTGGAACTCGGTTACTAAGCAGGAGGTACCTGTGCCAGAAAGCACTACCAAGGACCAGCAGACGTTGGTGGAACTTGGATACCGAGAAGGAGGCACCTAATCCAAAGGCACTGCCGAGAACCAGCTGACGGTACTGGAACCCGGATGGGTAGCAGAAGGTACCCATGTAAAAAAAAAGTTCAAGGCCGCGAGCCGGCCGCAGTTACCAAAACCCACAGTCCTACAGAGGGTGCTTGTCCTATTGGCACTATGGAACCAGCCTTCATTGCCAGATCCCGCAGCCCACATAGGAGTCACCTAAACTGCAGGCACCATAGAGTCGGCTAACCCGACCGCAACACGACAGGACAACGCATTGGAGGCAAAGTGACGTTGACACTACCCGGAAACAGCTGGCGTGCTGGAACCAGGCTGGGCAGGAGGGAGTACCCGTGCCAAAGACACTGCCGAGAACCAGCTGACGGTACTGGAACCCGGATGGGTAGCAGAAGATACAAGAGCAAATGGAACTACCGAGGACCAGCTGACGGTACTGGAACCCGGATGGGTAGCAGAAGGTACAAGAGCCAATGGAACTACCGAGGACCAGCTGATGTTACTGGAACTCGGTTACTAAGCAGGAGGTACCTGTGCCAGAAAGCACTACCAAGGACCAGCAGACGTTGGTGGAACTTGGATACCGAGAAGGAGGCACCTAATCCAAAGGCACTGCCGAGAACCAGCTGACGGTACTGGAACCCGGATGGGTAGCAGAAGGTACCCATGTAAAAAAAAAGTTCAAGGCCGCGAGCCGGCCGCAGTTACCAAAACCCACAGTCCTACAGAGGGTGCTTGTCCTATTGGCACTATGGAACCAGCCTTCATTGCCAGATCCCGCAGCCCACATAGGAGTCACCTAAACTGCAGGCACCATAGAGTCGGCTAACCCGACCGCAACACGACAGGACAACGCATTGGAGGCAAAGTGACGTTGACACTACCCGGAAACAGCTGGCGTGCTGGAACCAGGCTGGGCAGGAGGGAGTACCCGTGCCAAAGACACTGCCGAGAACCAGCTGACGGTACTGGAACCCGGATGGGTAGCAGAAGATACAAGAGCAAATGGAACTACCGAGGACCAGCTGACGGTACTGGAACCCGGATGGGTAGCAGAAGGTACAAGAGCCAATGGAACTACCGAGGACCAGCTGATGTTACTGGAACTCGGTTATTAAGCAGGAGGTACCTGTGCCAGAAAGCACTACCAAGGACCAGCAGACGTTGGTGGAACTTGGATACCGAGAAGGAGGCACCTAATCCAAAGGCACTGCCGAGAACCAGCTGACGGTACTGGAACCCGGATGGGTAGCAGAAGGTACCCATGTAAAAAAAAAGTTCAAGGCCGCGAGCCGGCCGCAGTTACCAAAACCCACAGTCCTACAGAGGGTGCTTGTCCTATTGGCACTATGGAACCAGCCTTCATTGCCAGATCCCGCAGCCCACATAGGAGTCACCTAAACTGCAGGCACCATAGAGTCGGCTAACCCGACCGCAACACGACAGGACAACGCATTGGAGGCAAAGTGACGTTGACACTACCCGGAAACAGCTGGCGTGCTGGAACCAGGCTGGGCAGGAGGGAGTACCCGTGCCAAAGACACTGCCGAGAACCAGCTGACGGTACTGGAACCCGGATGGGTAGCAGAAGGTACAAGAGCCAATGGAACTGCCGAGAACCAGCTGGCGGTGCTGGAGCCCAGGGTAAATACTAAAAACAGAAGAGCCAGAGGTGTATTTGGAGGAGGTTTTAAATCCGTACTACAGTGGATGTGGACAAAGCAGGAGAATTTGCCGGACACACAGCTGGGGATCAGCTGACGTTACTGAATCCCAATAACACTGGAGCAAGCGTTGACTGTGCAGACGGCACTTCTGAGCAGCAACTAGCGGTATTGGAGCCCAGGGTAAATACTAAAAACGGAGGAGCCAGAGGTGTAATTGGAGCAAGTTTTAAATAAGTAGCACAGTGAATATGGACAGAGCAGGAGAAATTGCCGTGAACACAGCAGGGGAACAGCTGACGTTACCGAACCCCAATAACACCGCAGCAAGTGTTGACTGTGCAGACGGCACTTCCGAGCGCCAACTGGCGGTGCTGGAGCCCAGGGATAAGAATGAAAACAGAGGAGCCAGAGGTGTAATTCGAGCAACTTTAAAATGTGTAGTACAGTGGATGTGGACAAAGCAGGAGAAATTGCCGTCCGCACAGCAGGAGAACAGCTGACGTTACTGAACCCCAATAACACGGCAGCAAGTGTTGACTGTGCAGACAGCACTTCCGAGCGCCAACTGGCGGTGTTGGAGCCCAGGGTAAATACTAAAAACGGAGGAGCCAGAGGTGTAATTGGAGCAAGTTTTAAATAAGTAGCACAGTGAATATGGACAGAGCAGGAGAAATTGCCGTGAACACAGCAGGGGAACAGCTGACGTTACCGAACCCCAATAACACCGCAGCAAGTGTTGACTGTGCAGACGGCACTTCCGAGCGCCAACTGGCGGTGCTGGAGCCCAGGGATAATACTGAAAACAGAGGAGCCAGAGGTGTAATTGGAGCAACTTTAAAATCTGTAGTAGTGAGAATGTGGACAGAGCAGGAGAAATTGCCGTCCGCACAGCAGGGGAACAGCTGACGTTACTGAACCCCAATAACATGGTAGCAAGTGTTGACTGTGCAGACAGCACTTCCGAGCGCCAACTGGCGGTGCTGGAGCCCAGGGATAAGAATGAAAACAGAGGAGCCAGAGGAGTAATTGGAGCAACTTTAAAATGTGTAGTACAGTGGATGTGGACAAAGCAGGAGAAATTGCCGTCCGCACAGCAGGAGAACAGCTGACGTTACTGAACCCCAATAACACGGCAGCAAGTGTTGACTGTGCAGACGGCACTTCCGTGCGCCAACTGGCGGTGTTGGAGCTCAGGGATAATACTGAAAACAGAGGAGCCAGAGGTGTAATTGGAGCAACTTTAAAATCTGTAGTAGTGAGAATGTGGACAGAGCAGGAGAAATTGCCGTCCGCACAGCAGGGGAACAGCTGACGTTACTGAACCCCAATAACATGGTAGCAAGTGTTGACTGTGCAGACAGCACTTCCGAGCGCCAACTGGCGGTGTTGGAGCCCAGGGTAAATACTAAAAACGGAGGAGCCAGAGGTGTAATTGGAGCAAGTTTTAAATAAGTAGCACAGTGAATATGGACAGAGCAGGAGAAATTGCCGTGAACACAGCAGGGGAACAGCTGACGTTACTGAACCCCAATAACATGGTAGCAAGTGTTGACTGTGCAGACGGCACTTCCGAGCGCCAACTGGCGGTGCTGGAGCCCAGGGATAAGAATGAAAACAGAGGAGCCAGAGGTGTAATTCGAGCAACTTTAAAATGTGTAGTACAGTGGATGTGGACAAAGCAGGAGAAATTGCCGTCCGCACAGCAGGAGAACAGCTGACGTTACTGAACCCCAATAACACGGCAGCAAGTGTTGACTGTGCAGACGGCACTTCCGAGCGCCAACTGGCGGTGTTGGAGCTCAGGGATTACAGTTCAGGTGGTAGAAACATGAACAGAACAGGAGACCTGGATACTGTTGCCAACCAATTATTTATTCTGGAAGAGGACTGGCAAATTCATGAGAGATCCAGGCCTTGTTCATTTTGAGAAAAGTAAGCCGGTCAACGTTATCGGAGGATAGTCGCATGCGACGGTCTGTTAGTACACCACCTGCGGCACTAAAGACGCGTTCCGATAATACACTAGCAGCAGGGCAAGCTAGCACTTCCAGTGCATACTGACTAAGCTCTGGCCATGTATCCAGCTTACAGACCCAAAACTTGAAGGGAGAAGAGCCGTCTGGGAGTACACTAAGAGGGCAAGACATGTAGTCTGTCACCATCTGACGGAAACGTTGCCTCCTGCTGACTGGAGCTGTCTGTGATGGTGTAGACATTTGTGGCGGCGGGGACACAAAACTTTGCCACATTTCGGCCATACTGGTCTTGCCTTGTGCTGAGGCGCTGCTTCTGCTCCCTCTTTGTGCAGAGCTTCCTCCACTGCCTCGACGCACTGAGCTGCTTTGTAAAGCACTAGCAGCACTGCTCTCGGTTGGAATGGAGAACATGATGGAATGCACCAGTGCGTCTTGGTACTCCCGCATTTTACGCTCCCGGTTCAATGGTGTTATGAGGCTTTGTAAGTTGTCCCGGTAGCGAGGATCTAGGAGGGTGGACACCCAATAATCAGCCGTGTTGAGAATGTGGGCGATGCGGCGGTCGTTTCTGAGGCACTGCAGCATGAAATCAACCATGTGCTGCAGACTGCCAACTGGCCAAGAAACGCTGTCCCCTGCTTGAGGCGTGATCTCTGCCTGCTCTGCATCACCCCACCCTCGCTCTAGATACTGACTACTAGAGCATTGTGTACCTCCCTCCTCTGGACAGATGTCTTCCTCATCCATTGACTCCTCCTCATCCTCCTCACAAAGTGTCCCCTGCCTAGGCCTTTGTGAGGAACCACGTTGCGCAGACTGTAGAGAAGCAGATGGCATTTGTGACTCCTCATCCTCCACCTCTTCCAAAACCTCGTCCCTTAGTGCTTGCAGTGTT
Organism: Phyllobates terribilis; assembly: GCF_046119375.1. NCBI lineage: Eukaryota > Metazoa > Chordata > Amphibia > Anura > Dendrobatidae > Phyllobates > Phyllobates terribilis. Next base: position 524,278,888 of record NW_027362764.1, on the reverse strand, counting down.
TTTTCAAGCAGGCAGATAAGGGGGATAGTCATGCTGACTAGTGCATCATCTGCACTCGCCATCCGCGTGGAATAATCGAAGGCACGCAAAACGTGGCAAATGTCCTTCATAGAGGCCCACTCAGTGGTGGTGAAGTGTGAACGGCGCGCACTGCGACTTGTTTGCGCCTGCTGCAGCTGGTACTCCATTACTGCTGCCTGCTGCTCACACAACCTCTCCAACATATGTAACGTTGAATTCCACCTGGTGGGTAGGTCACATATGATGCGATGTTCCGGAAGACATAATCGGCGCTGCAGAGCTGCAATGCGTGATCTTGCATTGCTGGAACGCCGCAAGTGAGCGCACTCTATGCGGACCTTGTGAAGCAGTGCATCAAGATCCGGATAGTCCCTCAAAAAACTCTGCACGACCAAGTTGAGCACATGTGCCAGACATGGGATGTGAGTGAGGTTGCCTAGGCCCAGAGCTGCCACCAGATTTCGGCCATTGTCACACACTACCATGCCTGGCTGGAGATTCGCTGGCACAAACCACACGTCACTCTGCTGCTTGATGGCATTCCAGAGCTCCTGCGCTGTGTGGCTTCGATTCCCCAAAGAAATTAATTTTAATACGGCCTGTTGACGTTTGGCCACGGCTGTGCTCATATCGGTCATCATAACAGGTAACCGTTCACGGGTCGATGTGGAGGTAGACCGTGACGGCTCCTGCAGCGCTGATTCAGAGGAACTGGAGTATGAGGAGGAGTCAATGTGTACAGACTGGATTCCTGCAATCCTTGGAGTTGGCAGAACACGTACAGCGCCACTCTCAAGATCTGTACCCGGCTCCACAACATTTACCCAATGGGCAGTGAGGGAAAGGTATCGTCCCTGTCCATGCTTACTGGTCCACGCATCAGTGGTCAGGTGGACCTTGCTACTGACGGCGTTTTGTAGCGCATGTTTAATTTTTCCCTCCACATGATGTTGCAGGGCAGGGACGGCTTGCCTGCTGAAATAAAAGCGGCTGGGCACGTTGTATTGTGGGACTGCCAATGCCATAAAGTTACGGAATGTGTCAGTCTCCACCAGCCTGAATGATAGCATTTCAAGGGCCAGTAGTTTAGCAATGCCAGCATTCAGAGCCTGTGCTCGGGGGTGGTTTGCCGAGTATGGGCGCCTTTTCTCCCATGCCTGTGCTAACGATGGCTGTAGACTGGCCTGGGAGTGTGAGGATGACTGGGAAAGTGGTGCTGTGGGTGGAATTACACTGTGTCTCTGTACAACAGTGCCAGAGATTCTTCCATGGCGATCCTGTGAGGAAGCCGAACCAGCTGTGTGTGAGCTGGAGGAAGAGGCTACAACACGAGCTGAAGAGGTGGTAGGTGGCGCTGTAGGTTGGCCTAGGTCTTCAGTGTGTTTGTGTAACTCCACCACGTGCTTGGTCCGCACATGTTTCCACATATTTGTGGTATTGAGGTTGCTGACACTTTTCCCTCTTTTCACCTTCTGATTACACAGCTTGCATTTGACAAAGCAAATGTCATCTGCAACTGTGTCAAAAAAGGACCAGGCACTGCAAGTCTTGGGAGCGCCCGCTTTGGATTTTGGAAGAGCCATGCTCCTAATGGGTGCCGAAGTGGAGGCTACAGGCAACCAAGTCTGCCCCCTCCCTCTCCCTCCTTTTTGGGCCGTTCGGGGAATCTCTTCCTCAGAGCTGCTCCCACCACCTTCCTGTCCCTCACGCCATGATGGGTCAAGGACCTCATCATCTACACCACCCTCTTCAAACAACTGCTTCTCCTGGGTAGTCTCGACAGCACAGTACGCACCAGAAAGTGGCACCTGAGTCTCATCATCAGATGCGTACTGAGGTGTGCTGCTGACCATAGGCACTGGCCCACCCGCCTCTTCAGATTCAGAGAGACAAAACGGTTGCGCATCACTGCATACTACCTCTTCTTCAAATTCTCGAATTCTGCTTGGCTGGCCCCCTCTTTCCAAGCCAAGAGATTCAGAGAACAGAAGTAGAGATGGCTCCTGTCCAGGGCTCTCTGACTGCCTGGGCAATTTGGCAGGTGGTGAAGAGACAGATGGGTGCTCTTCAGTGCTCAGGACCTGAGAGGATCTGGAACTAATTGAAGTCGATGCGTTAGCTGCCATCCATCCGACAACGGCTTCAATTTGGTCCTCGCGCAGCAGTGGGGTACGGCTAGCTCCTACAAAGCTGCGCATAAAGGACTGTTCCCTGGTAAAACTGGGGGATGCTGAGTCACTGGTGCCCACAGCAGGCACAGAATCCCCACGTCCTCTCCCTGCAGGCACAGAATCCTCACGTCCTCTCCCTGCAGAAACTCCACGCCCACGCCCACGACCACGACCACATGCCTTACTCCCTGCCTTCTTCATCTTGGTAGACTGATAAAGATAGGCAGAAAAGTACTAAGGGCTTAGTGTGCTTATTCCTGAACAGCTGCTAACAGGTATAAGAAACACTAATTTTATAAAGTGTGGACTAGACTTTAATATGAGCTAATGTGGCCTACACAACTGTAAAGTGGAGTGTTTGGTGAACTTTATTTAGGTTTTTTTTGTCACAAAAAGACACTGGATGTGCCTAAAGATGTAATAACGATAGTATCACAAACTTTTTGTAGCTATTACAATGTAGGAAGGTAACCTACAATGCAATAGATGAGGCTGCAAAAAATAGGCTAATACTAATCTGGCTGGGGCTGCAGGGCCCAATGCTGCAGAAAGGCTCCTCTATCTACTCCTATATAGTGTGTTTGGAATCAATTTAGCTGAATATGGATGGAACCACCACACTAATAGGAGATATCAGGAAAAATTATGAATTGGCAATAAAGGACAATGTATGAGGCAGTGACACACACTGAGTGCACTACAACCAGACGGGGTTGAAGCACACACTACAGGGTGAGCTGCACTCACACACCAGACCTTGCAGACAGCGGTGAACAGTACAGATGCAGAGCACTGTGCACTAGTGCTGCAAGACGGAAAAAAAATTCTCTATCTACTCCTATATAGTGTGTTTGGAACCAATTTAGCTGAATACAGATGGAACCACCACACTAATAGGAGATATCAGGAAAAATTATGAATTGGCAATAAAGGACAATGTATGAGGCAGTGACACACACTGAGTGCACTACAACCAGACGGGGTTGAAGCACACACTACAGGGTGAGCTGCACTCACACACCAGACCTTGCAGACAGCGGTGAACAGTACAGATGCAGAGCACTGTGCACTAGTGCTGCAAGACGGAAAAAAATTTCTCTATCTACTCCTATATAGTGTGTTTGGAACCAATTTAGCTGAATACAGATGGAACCACCACACTAATAGGAGATATCAGGAAAAATTATGAATTGGCAATAAAGGACAATGTATGAGGCAGTGACACACACTGAGTGCACTACAACCAGACGGGGTTGAAGCACACACTACAGGGTGAGCTGCACTCACACACCAGACCTTGCAGACAGCGGTGAACAGTACAGATGCAGAGCACTGTGCACTAGTGCTGCAAGACGGAAAAAAATTTCTCTATCTACTCCTATATAGTGTGTTTGGAACCAATTTAGCTGAATACAGATGGAACCACCACACTAATAGGAGATATCAGGAAAAATTATGAATTGGCAAAAAAGGACAATGTATGAGGCAGTGACACACACTGAGTGCACTACAACCAGACTTGGCTGAAGCACACACTACAGGGTGAGCTGCACTCACACACACAGACCTTGCAGATAGCGGTGAACAGCACAGGGAACTGTGCACTAGCACTGCAAGGCACAGTGATTTAGAAAGTAGCTTGGGTAAAGCAGTATAGAGCAAATAGGTAGCTAAAACTGTCCCTCAGAACAACAGCGTCCTATCCCTAACTGAATTCACAGCAGAGTGAGCTCAAAATGGCGGCGGTGGCTTTTATAGTGCATCATGACATCATTTCAGCAGCCAATCACAGCCATGCCATTAGTTAAGATGCCTACATGCCTAACAGGATGTGCCCACACTTCTTAGGATCCTCATTGGCTGAATAAAATGAAAATGTCTCATTGCATTATGGGAACTTCCGATTCCGGTATACGATATTGCAAAAGTATCGGAATTAAGTATCGGAATTCCGATACCGCGAATATCGGCCGATACCCGATATTTCAGTATCGGAATGCTCAACACTATTTGCAACCTGATGGAGGTCAGTATAGATGGACTAATAGAATGATGCTATGCCCAAAAGATTTTACTTCACTAGGTGCAGTAAAAAAATTGGTATTCTATACACAGGTGGTATATCTTGCAACACAGATAGGCTACTCCACTGACTAACACACTCTGCAATAGGCCAAAAAGGATTAGCTTTGCTAGATTCAGCCAAATGCTGTGAAAAAAACTTGCACAGCACTGGCACAGACCTGCCTGGCAAAAACTGATAGGAACTGATGTAACCTAGTCCTGAAAAGGACTCCAATTACAATTAGTCTTTACTCCCACAATCTATCTATTTAAGAGCACAGACCTGCCTGATAAAAGTCGTAGGAAATGCTGTAATCTAGTCCTTAAAAGGACTGCAATCACAACTATTCCCTACTCCCAAGCTATCTGTATATTTGTGCGAAAATTGGCTTGAAATTAACAAGGTATAGCGCACACAGCAACAGCGGTGCCGTCTAACACGCAGCTGCAGCAGTGAGAAAATGGTGGCGACGGGGAAAATGGCTTGGTCTTATAGGGCAAGGACATGTGACATACACTGCCAATCACACATGCCCTTGCTTGTGTGAAAAAAAGCACTTCGCTACGTGTGTGCGCTGCTGATAGGCTGACAGATTGCACCTCCCCACTGCAAATGCGGGAAAGAGAAAAAAAAATGGAGATCTTCATTGTTCCTGCAGAGATCCATCCCCTGCCCCTCCCCCTGCCCCGCTGTACACTCAAACTGCGTATTAACATTAATTTTCATCATTACTGAGAAAAAATCCAGTTATGATTTTGGTGCACGAACAGTTATCGAACATAACCTCGAACAGCCGAATTTTTCTCAAATTGTTTGTGTTCGCCGACCGGCTCGAACACCGCCCAAAACAGCTCGAATTTGAGATTGGCGAACAGTTCGAGTAGAACAACGCTCATCTCTACTCTTTACCCGCAACAGCCAGCGTGATTGGCAGGTCATCATTTTCTTTGGAGGTGGTAACACCAGCTGGTGTTGAGCGCTGTCCGACATCGATAGCACCACCTTTGGATCAAGGCAACCTAACATGTCCGCCTGCATCTTCCTCACAGACCGGCAGTTTGCCGGGGACACCCTTATCAACCCCGTCTAAGCACAATAGCCAGCCCTCGGTCCCTCAGATGTGGACAAGTAAAAGACCATTTCCTCCTAGCCATGAGAAAGCTAAGAGGTTGAATTTCACCATCTGCAAGCTCTTGGCTACAGAAATGCTGCCTTTCCGCCTGGTGGACACAGAGGATTTTCGAGACCTTATGTCCGTCGCAGTGCCCCAGTACCAGATGCCCAGTCGGCACTACTTCTCAAAGAAAGGTGTGCCTGCGCTCCACCAGCATGTCGCACACAACATCACCGCTTCTTTGAGAAACTCTGTGTGTGACAGGGTGCATTTCACCACAGACACTTGGACGAGTAGGCATGGACAGGGGCGTTACATGTCGCTGACTGGGCACTGGGTAACTATGGTGACAGCAGGACAAGGGGCTGCTGTCCAAGTCTTGCCGTCCCCACGAGTTGTGCGTCAATCCTCTTTATGTCAAAGTTCCTCCACTGCTTCTGCCTCCTCAACCTCCTCTCGGTCTTCCACCTGCACCCAAAGCCTGTCTGGTCATGCCACAAGCTTTCTAACTGCGCAGAAGGGATCCTGCACACCTCCTTACTATGCTGGCAGTAGGGCTCAACGTCATCAGGCGGTTTTTACATTGAAATGTCTGGGAAATGTGAGTCACACAGCTGAGGAGTTGTGGTCAGCTCTGGAGAACCAATTTCATGAATGGTTGTCTCCACTGGACCTGAAACCAGGGAAGGCCGTGTGCGACAATGCTGCAAACCTGGGTGCGGCCCTTCGCCGGGGCAATGTCACACACGTGCCTTGTATGGCTCACGTGTTGAACCTGGTTGTCCAGCAATTTTTAGCCCACTATCCCAGACTAGATGGCCTTCTGCAGAGGGCACGGTCGCTGTGTGCTCACTTCCGCCGTTCGCATCCCGCAGCTCAGCGACTTACATCTCTACAGAAGTCGTTGGGCCTGCCACTTCGCCGGCTAAAATGCGATGTGCCTACCCGGTGGAATTCAACTCTGCACATGTTGCAGCGACTGTGGCAGCACCGACAAGCCCTGGTGCAATACGTTCTGACGTATAGCCTGGGCCAATGAGATTCAGAGGTGGGGCAAATCACGCTGGAGGAGTGGTCTCAGATCAGGGACCTATGCACCCTTCTGCACAGTTTTGAAATGGCGACGAAGATGTTTAGTGCTGACGATGCCATTATCAGCATGACTATTCCGGTGATTTACATGCTGGAGCACATGTTAAACAGAATTCGGAGTCAGGTGGTGGCACAAGAGGAGGTGGAGGAAGTAGAGGAGGAGGAGTTGTATGCGGAAGGGCTAACATCTGCAAGGTCCAGACGGTCGGCAGCACCAAGGCGGCAGGCATGTGAGGGTGGGGGAGATGGTTTTACCAGGGCGCATGGTAGCAGCCAAACTAGTGAGGAAGGTGCAGGAGCCCAGGAAGAAGTGGAGGACGAACTGATGGAAGACTCATCAGATGAGGGAGACCTTGATCACATTTCTGTTGTGCGAGGTTGGGGGGAGAGGACAGAGGAAGGAAGCATGATTGTTACCTCGCCACCAACACAACAGGGACTTGGTGCTCCTGGATGCGCAACACACATGAGTGCCTTCTTGCTGCACTACCTGCAACATGACCCTCGAATTGTGAGAATTAGAAATAATCCTGACTACTGGGTTGCCACACTGTTAGATCCCCGGTACAAAAGTAAATTTGCAAAAATTATTCCTGCCATAGAAAGGGATGCACGCATGCAGGAGTATCAGCAGAGACTGTTGCAGAATCTTACATGTGCTTTTCCACAAAATACCAGTGGTGCACGTAGTGAATCTCACAGTTCCAACTTGCCAACCGTGGGACCGTCAAGTGTTCAGCACTCAAACCGTAACAGAACCACAGTATCTGCTGGTAACATCAATTTTGCGGAATCATTTCACCACTTTTTTAGCCCATCCTTTGCAAGGCCACAGGAGACAAGAAGTCTGACACATAGTCAACGCCTAGAGACGATGGTACAGGAGTATCTCCAAGTAAACATTGAAGCCACGACTGTGTCACTGGACCCTTGCTCTTTTTGGGCTTCCAATCTGGATAAATGGCCGGAGCTAGCCACTTACGCCTTGGAGATCTTGTCATGCCCCGCAGCCAGCGTTCTGTCTGAACGTGTGTTCAGCGCTGCTGGTGGTGTGCTGACAGATAAGCGCACGCGGCTCTCCACTGATAATGTAGACAGACTCACGTTCATAAAGATGAACAAATCATGGATCCGAAACGACTTTTCTACCCCTGTGTCATCCTGGGGAGAGTAAAAGCTTGATGATTGGTTAAAATCACCCTACCAACCGTTTTAAGCTTTCAAATTACTAATCATGTTTATCTGTATCTTGACTGGAAAATAATTTGGGCTTTGTAGCAGTGTGCAGCACTGATCCTATTAGGCCATCTATACTAAAGCTTCACCAGATTTAAAATTAAAAATAATTTTTAGCTGCATCTAGCCCGGAAAATAATTTTGGGGCTCCGAGATGCGCAAGGCACATAAGTGCCTTCTTGCTGCACTACCTGCAGCATGACCCTCATATTGTCAGAATTCGAAGTAATCATGACTACTGGGTTGCCACACTCTTAGATCCCCCAAACTTTTCGATCAACCTTTTCATTTTAATAAAGACCAAAAAAATGGTCATTTTTGAAATTATAAGCTTTAGCAGGTTGTTAGAAACTGAAATCAAACAGTTTTCAACTCAAAACTTTATTCTAGGTGATGTTACATTTTCACATAGGACCCCTTGTTCGAAAGGAGCTTCTGAACTCTCTCGTCCATTGAATTTGTCAGGTTTTGGATGGTTTCTGCTTCAATTGTTTTGCATGAGGACAGAATACCCTCCCAGAGCTGTTGCTTAGATGTGAACTGCCTCCCGCCATCATAGACACTCCTTTTAATGATGCTCCAAAGGTTCTGAATGGGGTAGAGGTCAGGGGAGCATGGGGGTCACACCATAAGTTTGTCCCCTTTTATGCCCATATCAGCCAGAGATGCAGATGTTTTATGTGCAGCATGAGATGGTGCATTATCATGCAGAAAAATGATCTTGCTGTGAAATACACGGTTCTTCTTCTTGAACCATGGCAGGAAGTGCTGTTTGAGAAAATCCACATAAATTATGGAGTTCATCTTTAGCGCCTTCAGGGATCCTAAAGGGGCCGACAATCTCTCTCCCCATGATTCCAGCCCAAAACATTACTCCACCTCCTCCTTGTTGGCGCTGTAGCCGTGTTTGCGTGGGGTGTCCATCAACCAGCCATCCTCCACTCCATCCATCTGGACCATCGAGCGCTGCACGGCACTCATCCGTGAACAAAACAGTTTTGAAATCAGTCTTCATGTAATGTTTGGCCCACTGGAGCCGTTTCTGCTTGTGTGAAGTGGATAGAGGAGGTCGACAGGATGGCGCATGCACAGCTGCAAACCTCTGAAGGACCCTGCATCTTGTTGTTCGGGGGACGTTGGAGGCACAAGCAGCTTCAAAAACTTGTCTGCTGCTATGACAAGGCTTTTTTGCCGCTGCTCTTTCAACCTGACGTAATTGCCTGTAGGATAGAGTCCTCAATTTGCCCTTATCAGCACGCACACGTGTGTACTGTGAATCAGCTACATACTTCTTGATTGCCAAGACACTTCATCCTGATCATCGCACAATGTTGATTGTAGTCATGCCTTGACCTAAACACTCCACAATTTGTTGCTTCTCAGCAGCCGACACATCCTTTTTCTTTCCCATTTTGGCAGAAAATGTAGGCTGCTAAATAATGTGAGAGAGCCTTCTTAAGTAGTCTTACCTTTCATTGGACACACCTGCCAAACTAATTAGCACAGGTGTCTGCAATTGCTTACAGTGATATAAAGAGTAGTGTTGAGCCACCCCCGTAATGTTCGGGTTCGGTTCGGTTCGTCGAACACCGGGATGTTCGAGGAACTGTTCGTCGAACTGTTCGTCGAACACCTTAGAACACCGTCGAACACCGTTAAAACCAATGGCAGGCAAACAAAAACACATAGAAACACATAGAAAACACCTGCAAAGGTGTCCAAAAGCTGACAAACTGCTCAGAAGACGCTTTCTTTAAAAAAGCCGGCCGGCAAATTCAGCAGCGGCATACACCGGTACCCGACAATTTAGACAAGAAGGAATAGAGCATCACACATAGATTAGATAGATAGAAACATGTCAGTCACACATATAAGAAGCACAGTGACAGTGTTGGTTACTGCACTTGTCATTTAGTGTAAAGGATTTATTAAAAAAAATATTAGTGTTTTCATGCACCGTCTCTTTAAAAAAGCCGGCCGGCAATTCAGCATCTGTTCCCGACAATTTAGAACAGAAAGAATAGAGCTTCACACATAGATTAGATAGATAGAAACATGTCAGTCACATATATAATAAGTACAGTGATAGTGTTGCTTACTGTACTTGTCATTTAGTGTAAAGGATTTATTTAAAAAAATAATAGTGTTTTCATGCACTGTCTCTTTAAAAAAGCCGGCCGGCAATTCAGCAGCGGTACCCGACAATTTAGAACAGAAAGATAGAGCATCACACATAGATTAGATAGATAGAAACACGTCAGTCACATATATATGAAGTACAGTGACAGTGTTGGTTACTGTACTTGTCATTTAGTATTAAAATAAAGGATTTATTATTAAAAAAATTGGCGTGGGGTTCCCCTTAATTTTAGGCTCTAGCGGAGGTTAAGCAGACGGCTGGGGCAGATGTTTGAAGCCTGGGAAGGGGGTAATACCCACGGAGCTTCCCAGGCTACTAATATCAGCCCCCAGCTGAATACATAGCCTTTACTAGCTATTAAAATGGGGGACCCCCCCAAAAAAATGACGTGGGGTCCCCCCTAATTTAATAGCTAGCAAAGGCTAGGCAGACAGCTGGGGGCTGATATTAATAGCCCAGGAAGGGAGCATTGAATATTGGCCCCCTCCCAGGCTAGAAACACCAGCCGTCAGCCGCCCCAGAAATGGCGCATTCATAGGATGCGCCAATTCTGGCACTTAGCCTCGCTCTTCCACGCTGCCCTGGTGCGGTGGCAGGGGGTAATAGGGTTGGGGTTGATGTCAGCTTATAATGCCAGCTGACATCAAGCCCAGGTTAGTAATGGAGAGGCGTCTATAAGACACCCCCATTACTAACCCCATAGTCAAAGTTAAAAAAAACACAAACACCCAGAATAAAGTCCTTTAATTGAAATAAAGACACAATCCTTTATTGTTCTAAATTAAACCATACTAACCATCACGCCCATTCCAGCTGAAGCCAACGATCTCCTGCAATAAAAGAAAAATAATAAAGCAACCTCATCCTTACCTTTCCATGGTTCCCACGACAGCTTCAGCTCTGCTACATCGAGATGACAGGCTGGACCGCAGCAGAACGCTGCCATCCAGCCTGTCATCCCGCAGACACTGAGAAGTGCAGGCTTGCTTGCGCTGCTCAGCGTCTCTCTGTGACGACATCCAGATGAGCCGAGTTCATGTCCAATGAACTCGGCTCACCTCATGCACGTCACTGACAGCGTGGGAAAATTCTCACGCTGAAGCGCTGATTGCAGGAGAATTTTCCCACGCTGTCAGTGACGTGCAGGAGGTGAGCTGAGTTCATTGGACATGAGCTCACCTCATGCACATCACTGACAGCGTGGGAGAATTCTCCTGCACTCAGCACTTCAGCGTGAGAATTTTCCCACGCTGTCAGTGACGTGCATGAGGTGAGCCGAGTTCATTGGACATGACCTCGGCTCATCTGGATGCCGTCACAGCGAGACAGTGAGGAGCGCAAGCATGCCTGCGCTTCTCAGTGTCTGCGGGATGACAGACTGGATGGCAGCGTTCTGCTGCGGTCCAGCCAGTCATCTCGATGTAGCAGAGCTGAAGCTGTCTTGGGAACCATGGAAAGGTAAGGATGAGGTTGGTTTATTATTTTTCTTTTATTGCAGGAGATCGTTGGCTTCAGCTGGAATGGGTGTGATGGTAAGTATGGTTTAATTTAGAACAATAAAGAATTGTGTCTTTATTTCAATTAAAGGACTTTATTCTGGGTGTTGTGTTTTTTTTAAATACTTTACTAGAAATTCATGGCGGTCATGTCTAATACTGGCGTGACCCCATGAATTTTGGGCTTGGGGCAGCTGATAATACCAAGCTGGCCCTAACCCCTTTATTACCCAGTGAGCCACCGCACCAGGGCCCTGGATGAGTTGGGTACAGCGCCAGAAGATGGCGCTTCTATGAACGCGCCATTTTCTGGGGTGGCTGCGGACTGCAATTTGTAGCGGGGGGGGCCCAGAAAGCTTGGGCCTCCCTGCGCTGCAGATTCCAGCCCCCAGCTGCCTAGTTGTACCTGGCTGGACACAAAAATAGGGCGAAGCCCCACGTACTTTTTTTTTAATTATTTCATGAAATTCATGAAATAATTAAGAAAAAAAGGCCTTCCCTATATTGTTGTGTCCGGCCAGGTACAAATAGGCAGCTGGTGGATGGGGGCAGCCCGTTCCTGCCTGCTGTACCTGGCTGGACACAAATATAGTGCGAAGCCCCACTTCAATTTTTTTTAATTATTTCAGGAAATTCATGAAATAATTTAAAAAAAATTGACGTGGGGCTTCGCACTATATTTGTGTCCAGCCAGGTACAGCAGGCAGGAACGGGCTGCCCCCAACCACCAGCTGCCTATTTGTACCTGGCCGGACACAACAATATAGGGAAGCCCTTTTTTTCTTAATTATTTCATGAAATAATTTAAAGAAAATTGACGTGGGGCTTCGCCCTGTTTTTGTGTCCAGCCAGGTACAACTAGGCAGCTGGGGGCTGGAATCCGCAGCGCAGGGAGGCCCAAGCTTTCTGGGCCACCCCCGCTGCAAATTGCAGTCCGCAGCCACCCCGGAAAATGGCGCGTTCATAGAAGCGCCATCTTCTGGCGCTGTACCCAACTCATCCAGGGCCCTGATGCGGTGGCTCACTGGGTAATAAAGGGGTTAGGGCCAGCTTGGCATTATCAGCTGGCCCTAAGCCTGAAATTCATGGGGTCACGCCAATATTAGACATGACCACCATGAATTTCTAGTAAAGTATTTAAAAAAAACACAACACCCAGAAAAAAGTCCTTTAATTGAAATAAACACACAATTCTTTATTGTTCTAAATTAAACCATACTTACCATCACGCCCATTCCAGCTGAAGCCAACGATCTCCTGAAATAAAAGAAAAATAATAAAGCAACATCATCCTTACCTTTCCATGGTTCCCATGACAGCTTCAGCTCTGCTACATCGAGATGACAGGCTGGACCGCAGCAGAACGCTGCCATCCAGCCTGTCATCCCGCAGACACTGAGAAGCGCAGGCTTGCTTGCGCTCCACAGTGTCTCTCTGTGAGGGCATCCAGATGAGCCGAGTTAATGTCCAATGAACTCGGCTCACCTCATGCACGTCACTGACAGCGTGGGAAAATTCTCCTGCACTCAGCGCTTCAGCGTGGGAGAATTCTCACACTGAAGCGCTGAGTGCAGGAGAATTCTCCCACGCTGTCAGTGACGTGCAGGAGGTGAGCTGAGTTCATTGGACATGAGCTCACCTTATGCACGTCACTGACAGCGTGGGAAAATTCTCCTGCACTCAGCGCTTCAGCGTGGGAGAATTCTCACGCTGAAGCGCTGAGTGCAGGAGAATTCTCCCACGCTGTCAGTGACGTGCAGGAGGTGAGCTGAGTTCATTGGACATGAGCTCACCTTATGCACGTCACTGACAGCGTGGGAGAATTCTCCTGCACTCACCGCTTCAGCTTGAGAATTTTCCCACGCTGTCAGTGACGTGCATGAGGTGAGCCGAGTTCATTGGACATTAACTCGGCTCATCTGGATGTCGTCACAGAGAGACGCTGAGCAGCGCAAGCAAGCCTGCGCTTCTCAGTGTCTGCGGGATGAGAGGCTGGATGGCAGCGTTCTGCTGCGGTCCAGCCTGTCATCTCGATGTAGCAGAGCTGAAGCTGTCGTGGGAACCATGGAAAGGTAAGGATGAGGTTGCTTTATTATTTTTCTTTTATTGCAGGAGATCGTTGGCTTCATCTGGAATGGGCGTGACGGTAAGTATGGTTTAATTTAGAACAATAAAGGATTGTGTCTTTATTTCAATTAAAGGACTTTATTCTGGGTGTTTGTGTTTTTTTTAACTTTGACTATGGGGTTAGTAATGGGGGTGTCTTATAGACGCCTCTCCATTACTAACCTGGGCTTGATGTTAGCTGGCATTATAAGCTGACATCAACCCCAACCCTATTACGCCCTGCCACCGCACCAGGGCAGCGTGGAAGAGCGAGGCTAAGTGCCAGAATTGGCGCATCCTATGAATGCGCCATTTCTGGGGCGGCTGACGGCTGGTGTTTCTAGCCTGGGAGGGGGCCAATATTCATGGCTCCCTTCCTGGGCTATTAATATCAGCCCCCAGCTGTCTGCCTAGCCTTTGCTAGCTATTAAATTAGGGGGGACCCCACGTCATTTTTTTGGGGGGGTCCCCCATTTTAATAGCTAGTAAAGGCTATGTATTCAGCTGGGGGCTGATATTAGTAGCCTGGGAAGCTCCGTGGGTATTACCCCCTTCCCAGGCTTCAAACATCTGCCCCAGCCGTCTGCTTAACCTCCGCTAGAGCCTAAAATTAAGGGGAACCCCACGCCAATTTTTTTAATAATAAATCCTTTATTTTAATACTAAATGACAAGTACAGTAACCAACACTATCACTGTACTTCATATATATGTGACTGACATGTTTCTATCTATCTAATCTATGTGTGAAGCTCTATTCTGTCTGTTATAAATTGTCGGGTACCGCTGCTGAATTGCCGGCCGGCTTTTTTAAAGAGACGGTGCACGAAAACACTATTATTTTTTTTGATAAATCCTTTACGCTAAATGACAAGTACAGTAAGCAGCACTGTCACTGTACTTCGTATATATGTGGCTGACATGTTTATATCTATCTAATCTATGTGTGAAGCTCTATTCTTTCGGTTCTAATTTGTCGGGTACAGGTGTATGCCGCTGCTGAATTGCCGGCTTTTCATGTTTCACTGTTGGCACTGTTTCCATCGATTTGGGCAATCACTGTAATGCCACAACCACCATGGCTGTGGCATTACAGTGAGTGGCAGACAATCCCTGCATGATTGGTGCTCTAAATAGCGCCAGACATGCAGGACACGCTTTTGGTGCACGAACAGTTATCGAACATAACCTCGAACAGCCGAATTTTTTGCAAATCGTTCGGGTTCGTCGAACAACTCGAACACCGCCCAAAACTGCTCGAATTTGAGATTGGCGAACAGTTCTAGTCGAACACCGCTCATCTCTAATAAAGAGCCCTGACACACATCACCATCAATGAGTTTAACTGACAAACAAACAAATTCTTCCCTTATCACTCCTAAACACTTTTTGTATAATAATTTGGAACGCAGTGTACATGTGCTTTTCCACAAAACACCAGTGGTTCACGTAGTGAATCTTACAGTTCTAACTTGCCAACCGTGGTCTGTATGGAGTTGTTCAATAAAGGGCCCAAAATTAAGATAACATAGATGGGAGAGGTCTCTATGAATAGGAATTCCTAAGTATTTGATACCCTGTGAGGGCCAGGCAAAGGGAAAGTTGGACTGGATGGAATCCTATATGGATTTGGGGAGGGAGACATCGAGGGCCTCAGACTTCGCTGCATTGATTTTAAAATTTTACCATGTAACAAAGTGATCTATTTCAGCCATAACAGCATGGATGGATATATGTGATTGAGTGATATATACTAGGACATCATCAACAAATAGAGAGCACTTGTACTCGGTGCCTCCCACCTCAATCCACCTAATATTGGGGTTATGGCGAATTGATGAGAGCAGGTGCTCCGTCACTAGGATGTATAAGAGAGGGGACAGAGGACATCACTGCCTTGTCCCATTGGTGATTGTGAAAGGTGATGAAAATGTTCTGACGCACCCCCTGGGCCTTGGGACACCCGGAGCCGGACCCTTTTTGGTGGATGCTGGTGGTTGTAGTCTTCGTGGCGGCGACCCAGTTCCGTGGCTCAGGGCGGTCAAACCAGTGGCGGAACTATTTATGTGGTTTTCATGTTTAAATGTCCGACTACGCCACCCGTGGATTGCGGTCAGAGTGAACCGCCGCTACAGGGCAGACCACTGAGGCTGGTGTTGTGGGTGCAGCAGAGCGTAGCATAACTCCCCACGGGAGGAGTATAGCCTCAGGGCAGTGTATGCGGAGGATGGGGGTGATGGTGCAGGGCAGCAGCAGTAACGACACGGAGTCAGTGATGCAGTTCAGGGCCTTTACTCACAGTTCTTATTATCCAGACCACGTCTGCAGGTAACGGCTGCCCACGTCGTACTGTGCTCACCAGGTGAGGGGCTCAGACAACTCCCAGATAACTTTGGAGCACTTCACAGGACCCCCTTTGTGTGTCCTTTGTCTGGCCTTTCTTACCAACACTTCTGTCCGGCTGCCTCGGGCCTCCTCTTGGTAAACTTGGCGCCAGTTTCCCTGACCCTATGTGGTGCCTTCCTAGCGGGTGTAGCGAGGGGCTGCGCCACATAAAATGTCAGAGCCTCCGGTTTCTAGCTGAGGGTCGTTTCCTGCCTCCACTAGTTCGGGGACCGGTCTCCCCCTTTGGCCTGACCCCTCCACGCAGGTGGATTCGGGCGTGCGGTGGCGACTCGCCCGTCCGCACCCCTGGGATCCCTTCATTCCTCGTTCCTGGAGCCTTCTCCGCTCCTCTTCCTTCCTTCTCCCTCTTCCAGGCCTGGGCCTCTGTTGCTAGGCCCGCCTCCGGAGCAGAGCTCATGCAGAGCCCCTGCTCCCTGCCACTGCTGCTCAGACTTCTCTGCACTGAACTAAGATGGTGCCCACCTTTTATACTCCCTTCTCAATGCACCCAGGAACTGCTTCCTCCCTGCTCCTGCACTACAGGGTTCCCCTTCCTCAGTGTTCCCTCCCCCCACTCCAGCCAGGGACAGGGACTGTCGTGCCCATCTCAGGGGCATATTGGTCGCCCTGCCCCACGGCAATGTGGTGTAATGCATGCAGGTGTCGGGTCCTGATCCACACTCCATCCTTACCTGAGAGTGAGATATCACACCTCTGGGTGAGGTGCAATACGTCTGTAGCAACCGAGCCCTCAGGGTGCTACAGTTCCATTTATCTTCAGCCTAGGTGACGCATTGCGATACAGGGCCGTGATTTTGGCTATAAAAGGGTCCCCTAGACCCCTACCCCAAGCTTTTTAAGAGAATCATATATGGCGTGCCAGGAGACTCTATGGAATGCTTTCTCAGCATCCAACGAGAGTATCTAATTACAAATTTTTAACTGCATCTAGCCCAGGAAATACTTTGTGCCTAGTAGCAGTGTCTGCTAGTGAGCGGATTATCCCGGCTGTTAAGCAAGCTGCACCACCTGTAGTTTAGACACTTAAATTTTTCAAAGGAAATGCTTCGGGACCATGGGATACTTAGTGAAGAGCATCAGGAGGCACCCCAAGGCATAGGGGCTGGGACTGGCAGTAGAATGCCTTGCGGTGGACAGCCGAGCTCGATCCTTATAAAAGCTTTTTAACTGCAGCAGCTTTAGTGGACGCTACTGGAGCTGGAATTACCGCGGCTGCTGGCATGAGACTTGCCCTCCAATAGATCCTTGTAAATGGATTTAAAGTGTATTCATTCAAATTAGAGAGACAATTTAAATTAAAAAGCTTAGAGCTGCCTCCACCACAGGGGGGCTCGCTCGACCCACCAGCGGACAGGCACCAGTATTGGGAGAGGGGGGCTGGCCGTCAGGGTTCACCGAGGCTCTGGCACAAACCCGGCGACACGGAGGTGGCACGGGCAGGAGCGGACTGGCCGTGTCGGCTTCTCACTTTTTGGATTTTAGAAGGGCATGACATGCCTATATCTGTGTCTCCCCCTCCTTTTACTCCTCCACCTCTTTTATTTTCGCATGACTATATGTACTTGTCACTTTTCCATGTGTTAGTTATGTCTTCTGAGCAGTTTGTCAGCTTTTGGACACCTTTGAAGGTGTTTTCTATGTGTTTCTATGTGTTTTTGTTTGCCTGCCATTGGTTTTAACGGTGTTCGAAGGTGTTCGACGAACAGTTCGACGAACAGTTCGGCGAACACACGGGTGTTCGACGAACCGAACCGAACTCGAACACTACGGGGGTGGCTCAACACTAGTTGGTATATAAAATGAGAATGCTTGGTCTGGGGGATAATGTGTGCAAGTGGGTAAATAGCTCGCTGAGTGATAGAAAGCAGAGGGTGGTTATCAATGGAGTAAGCTCAGGGTGTGTCAGGGTTACTAGTGGGGTGCCTCAAGGGTCTGTCTTGGGCCCTATATTATTTAATATATTTATTTATGATCTAGTGGAAGGGTTGCATAGTAAAATAGCAATATTTGCAGATGATACTAAACTTTGTAAAGTAGTTAATACAGATGAGGATAGGGCACAGCTACAGGAGGATTTAGATAAATTGGGGAGTTGGGCCAAAAAATGGCAAATGGGGTTCAATGCCGATAAATGTAAGGTCATGCACATGGGAAAGAAAAACAGCAGTCACCCATACATATTAAATGGGAAACCGTTGGGGAAATCTGACATGGAGAAGGACCTGGGCGTCTTGGTTAATAGCAAATTAAATTGGAGTGCCCAGTGTCAGGCAGCAGCTGCGAAGGCAAATAGAGTCATGGCATGCATCAGAAGAGGAATAGGGGAATATGATGAGAACATTGTTCTTCCTCTGTATAAAGCGCTGGTAAGGCCGCACTTAGAATATTGTGCACAGTTCTGGGCTCCGGCGCCCAGGAAAGACATATTGGAGCTAGAGAGGGTACAAAGGAGGGCGACTAAGGTAATAAAGGGAATGGAGGGACTAGAATACCCAGGGAGGTTGTCAAAATTAGGCCTATTTACGGTGGAAAAGAGAAGGCTTAGGGGAGACCTCATAAACATGTATAAATACATCAGGGGGCAGTACAGAGATCTCTCCCATGACCTGTTTATATCAAGGATGGTGACAAAGACGAGGGGGCACACTATGCGTCTGGAGGAAAGGAGGTTCCTGCACCAGCATAGAAGGGGATTCTTTACGGTCAGAGCCGTGAGACTCTGGAACTCTCTGGGAGAGGAAGTGGTGATGTCCAACTCACTTAATGAGTTCAAGAGAGGCCTGGACGCCTTTCTTGAGAACAGTAAAATTACATCTTATGTTTATTGATAGTTAATTAATCCAGGGATTTAATCTGACTGCCAGATTGGAGTCGGGAAGTGAATTTTTCCTCAATGATGTAAATTGGCCTATACCGCATGTTTTTTTTTTGCCTTCCCCTGGATCAACGCTGCGGAATAGCTGCAGTGCACAAGAAATAGGCTGAACTGGATGGACGCTTGTCTTTTTGTGGCCTTATAAACTATGTAACTATGTAACTATGTAACTATGTAACTAGTGTCAGAATTGTAAAAATTGGCCTGGTCATTAACATGCAAACCACCTTGGGGGGTAAAGGGGTTAAAATCCTGCGATGCCTGAAAGGTCCCTCTGCTCAAGAAGACACATGTGCAAACCTGTCTGAAGTTTTCCAATGAACACCTGGATGACTCTGTGAGTTATTGGGAGAAGGTGCTGTGGTCAGATGAGACAAAAATTGAGCTCTTTGGCATTAACTCAACTTGCCGTGTTTGGAGGAAGAGAAATGCTGCCTATCATACAAAGAACACCGTCCCCACTGTCAAGCGTGGAGGTGGAAACATTATGTATTGGGGGTGTTTCTCTGCTGAGGGCACAGGACTACTTCACCACATCAATGGGAGAATGGATGGAGCCATGTACCTTAAAATCCTGAGTGACAACCTCCTTCCCTCCGCCAGGACATTAAAAATGGGTCATGACTTGGTCTTCCAGCAAGACAATGACTCAAAACATACAGCCAAGGCAACAAAGGAGTGGCTCAAAAAGAAACACATTAAGGTCATTGAGTAGCCTAGCCAGTCTCCAGACCTTAATCCCATAGAAAACTTATGGAGAGAGTTGAAGCTCCGAGTTGCCAAGCGACATCCTCAAAATCTGAATGATTTAGAGATAATCTGCAAAGAGGAGTGAAGCAAAATTGCTCCTGACATGTGCGCAACCCTCATCATCAACTACAAAAAATGTCTGACTGCTGTGCTTGCCAACAAGGGTTTTGCCATCAAGTATTAAGTATTGTTTGCTAGAGGAATCAAATACTTTTTTCTCACTGCAAAATGCAAATAAATTTATCTAATTTATACAATGTGATTTTCCTTATTTTTTTGGATATTCTATCTCTCAATGTTAAAATGAACCTACCCTTAAAATTATTGGCTGTTCATGTCTTTGTCAGTGGGCAAACTTACAAAAACAGCAAGGGATCAAATAATTATTTCCTTCATTGTTTTTATATATACAGTACAGACCAAAAGTTTGGACACACCTTCTCATTTAAAGATTTTTCTGTATTTTCATGACTGAAAATTGTACATTCACACTGAAAGCATCAAAACTATGAATTAACACATGTGGAATTATATACTTAACAAAAAAGTGTGAAACAACTGAAAATATGTCTTATATTCTAGGTCCTTCAAAGTAGCTGCCTTTTGCTTTGATGACTGCTTTGCAAATTCTTGGCATTCTCTTGATGAGCTTCAAGAGGTAGTCACCGGAAATGGTCTTCCAACAATCTTGAAAGAGTTCCCAGAGATGCATAGCACTTGTTGGCCCTTTTGCCTTCACTCTGCGGTCCAGCTCACCCCAAACCATCTCGATTGGGTTCAGGTCTGGTAACTGTGGAGGCCAGGTCATCTGGCGTAGCACCCCATCACTCTCCTTCTTGGTCAAATAGCCCTTACACAGCCTGGAGGTGTGTTTGGGGTCATTGTCCTGTTGAAAAATAAATGATGGTCCAACTAAACACGAACCGGATGGAATAGCATGCCGCTGCAAGATGCTGTGGTAGCCATGCTGGTTCAGTATGCCTTCAATTTTTAATAAATCCCTTACAGTGTCACCAGCAAAGCACCCCCACACCATCACACCTCCTCCTCCATGCTTCACGGTGGGAACCAGGCATGTAGAGTCCATAGGTTCACATTTTCTGCATCGCACAAAGACACGGTGGTTGGAACCAAAGATCTCAAATTTGGACTCATCAGACCAAAGCACAGATTTCCACTGGTCTAATGTCCATTCCTTGTGTTCTTTAGCCCAAACAAGTCTCTACTGCTTGTTGCCTGTCCTTAGCAGTGGTTTCCTAGCAGCTATTTTACCATGAAGGCCTGCTGCACAAAGTCTCCTCTTACCGGTTGTTGTAGAGATGTGTCTGCTGCTAGAACTCTGTGTGGCATTGACCTGGTTTCTAATCTGAACTGCTGTTAACCTGCGATTTCTGAGGCTGGTGACTCGGAACAATGGATAAAAGAGGTGACTCTTGGTATTCCTTTCCTGGGGCGGTCCTCATGTGAGCCAGTTTCTTTGTAGCGCTTGATGGTTTTTGCAACTGCACTTGGGGACACATTCAAAGTTTGCCCAATTTTTCGGACTGACTGACCTTCATTTCTAAAAGTAATGATGGGCTCTCGTTTTTCTCTACTTAGCTGCTTTTTTCTTGCCATAATACAAATTCTAACAGTCTATTCAGTAGGACTATCAGCTGTGTATCCACCAGACTTCTGCACAACACAACTGATGGTTCCAATCCCATTTATAAGGAAAGAAATCCCACTTATTAAACCTGACAGGGCACACCTGTGAAGTGAAAACCATTTCCGATGACTACCTCTTGAAGCTCATCAAGAGAATGCCAAGAGTGTGCATAGCAGTCATCAAAGCAAAAGGTGGCTACTTTGAAGAACCTAGAATATACGACATAGTTTCAGTTGTTTCACACTTTTTTGTTAAGTATATAATTCCACATGTGTTAATTCATAGTTTTGATGCCTTCAGTATGAATGTGCAATTTTCATAGTCATGAATATACAGAAAAATCTTTAAATGAGAAGGTGTGTCCAAACTTTTGGTCTGTACTGTATATATATATATATATATATATATATGTATGTGCATTAATGTGTCTGTATGTATGTATTCTGTGCATGCATGCACCTCGCTTTTGGTGGGTAACCACAGAGAGGCGGTAGCGGCAAGCTTAGGAAGCTGACAGAGTATATTGAGGTATGTGGCCAGTTGACCTGATTGTTCCAACCTTGTTTCTCCAAACGTCTCCATGGGTTCAGTGATGGGCAGTGGATCAAATATGTATTCCTTTAGTTGAAACCATGGTGCCTTGGCTGCTGTCCTCTAGGTTTTGTCTGGAAACAGAGGCAGATTCCCTTTTACAGTTCACAGCTCTTAAGCAGGCATTTTTACACAGGATTGGTGGAAGGTGGGAGGTGATAATTCCTCATTGTTTGAGTGTTCAATTAAACTGCATATGTTTTTGTCCTTCAAGGTTTTATAGAATAATCAGCTGCAGGGCTGGTACATTGGGTAATCAACCGGCTTACAACATATTAACAAACATCAATTGTTCGATTAACCTGTGTCTTTGTCCTCCAAGGTTATTTAATAGAATAAATTGTAGGGGCTGATACAATAGGTAATCATCAGGCCTTCAACAAATCAACAATTAGTCAATATACAACAAGAGTCAACGTCCAGTCTCATATGAGCAACTAGCTTTTGAACCCGTTTTACACCCGGATGGCGAGCATTTTTATTGGTATATGGTCTCCTATCCTGGTCCATGCTCCCCAATCCTGGTCCCCAATCCTGTTATGTGCTCCCTCATCCTGTTATGCGCTCCCCCATCCTGTTATGTGCTCCACCATCCTGGTATATACTTCGCCATCCTGGTCCATGCTTCCCCATCCTGGTCCATGCTCCCCCATCCTGGTCCCCAATCCTGTTATGTGCTCCCTCATCCTGTTATGTGCTCCCCCGTCCTGGTATATGCTCCCCCATCCTGGTCCATGCATCCCCATCCTGGTCCATGCTCCCCAATCCTGGTCCCCAATCCTGTTATGTGCTCCCTCATCCTGTTATGTGTGCCCCTATCCAGGTCCATGCTTCCCCATCCTAGTCCATGCTCCCCTATCCTGGTCCCCAATCCTGTTATGTGCTCCCTCATCCTGTTATGGGCTCCTCCATCCTGGCATATGCTCTCCCATCATTGTCCTGGTCCTGTGATTACTTCTGTCTGGTTGCAGTGATTCCATTTTCGTGGTGATTTTAGTAAACTGGAAGCAAATAGGTTTCAGCTAGAAGGCCGAAAATTGTGTTTGACATTGTTTAATCCCTTTATATGTTAGTTTTCAACATTTGCTGAGCTAAAGGTTTTGCATATTTTGTCATGGATTGTCGAATTTTGCCTAAATTTTATTATTTTTTTTTATTATTATGTGTGTGTTTTTAGGTTAAAACATGGCAAAGATAAAACCAAATTAATCCCCAGATGTCAGGAAGCTTATTACTCTGAAAGTGAAGTAAGGCAAAAGCCAAAAAGAGGTAGCTATGGAATTCAACTGTTCAACTGTTCTCACAGTCAAGTGTCTCGTATATTAAAGAAAGAAAAAGAAGGTTATGGAACAGCAGACAAACCTAAAAGTGGATGACCATGTAAAATTTTCTCCAGAGTTGATCACATTATTAAGAAAAAGTCAATATCTGATGTCCATAAAAGTGCTGTACAAATTTTGCACGAAATGAATGGAGAATATGGAGTCAAAGTGAGTTGTCAAACTGTGGTGTGACGGCTAAGAGCAGTAGGGTTGAATGCACAAGTTCCGGCAAAAGCATTTAATCTCTGCAAAGAACCGGAAGGTCTGACTTGAGTTTGCCAAAGAACAGAGCCAATGGAAAGAGACAGATTGGTTTAAGGTGTTGTTGTCGGATGCAACCAAGTTCAATCTGTTTTTGGTATTGAAGGCAAGCATTATATATACTGCCCAATTTGAAAACGTAATGATATAAGGTACCAAACATCTACAGTGAAACATGGTGGTGGCAATGTTCAAGGTTTGGGGCTGCTTTTCTGCATCTGCCATTGGCCGTCTGCATAGAATTGATGGAAATATGAATGCTACCATGTACAAGGATATACTGGAGAATGTAATGCTGCCATAAGATAAAGCCAAAGTAGGCAGGGGATGGAAATTCCAGCAAGACAATGATCCTAAGCACACAACCAATTTAGTAAAAAATTGGTTAGCAAAGAAAAAGTTTGCCTGTTGCAATGGCCAAGCCATTTACCTGATTTAAACCCTGCAGAGCACCTTTGGGATGAGTTAGGGCGACGAGTTGGGGCGCATACCCTTAGCAATAAAGATGAATTGTTTGCAAATGGAATGGAGCAAGATCTCTCAAGATGTCTTGAATACCCTATATGCAAATTGCCTCTTCTGAGAAAAAGGGGACTTGAACTCTATAGTGCCACCTATTGAAAGCCGTAATCCTACAAGTCACAATCAACTCTTTCATGAGTTGTGCAATATGACTTAGGATAATAGCCAAATCAGAATCTCAATTTGCAGACACAATGTTTTGGGTTTTTGGCCCTCATCAGTGCAAAGTATGAGAACTGATTTGGCTAGGTGAGAGGCTGTGGAATGAGGTCTAAGGGGTAACGTTTCTCCTTGTGGAGAGTGACACACCGGCTCTGGCATGCCAAAGTAAGGAGGCTTATTCGCCGTGCAATTCTCCTCTGGGAAATTTAATATGCAAATTGTCTTGAATACCCTATATGCAAATTGCCTCTTCAGAGAAAAAGAGGACTTGAACTCTATAGCTCCATCCTAGTGGCTTCAGTGCCCTGTCGGAGCAGTGCAGTAATTAAAGCAAGAGGTTATGCTTCAAAATACTAAGTTATAGCATTGTAAACAGCAAATTATTCTCTATGTTGTGATCAATAAATAGTATATGCAAAACTTTTGGCAGTCAGTTTTCTTTAATTAAATGACCATACCTATATTCAAAAGCATTTTGGTTAAAATTAAGATCTTGAATGATGACAGCTTCATGCACTTTCAATTCATCACCAGGGAAATCACAACAACCAAACAGAAGTAATAACACTTTTTAAAAAAAACTTTTGGTGGCCACTATATGTGTGTTTATGTGCTCTCTCTCACTCTCTCTCTCTTTCTCTCTCTATATATATATATATATATATATATATATATATATATATATATATACATATATATGTATAATCATATGGTTGTAATATGCAATGTGTTTGTCACATGCTGTGTGCGTATGTAGCATTCACATTTATACATACCGGCAGCATAGACGAGAGTTCATAGGTTAAACATATCAGCAATCGCCTATTGAACAAGCAAAATGCTGCTCATTCATCGGGTGATTGGATTGTTTACGCCAGAAAAAAATCATTGTTCTAAGCAGCATATCACCCAGTGCAAACTGCAGTTGTGCTGCTGATAACATGAGTCTGTATTGTGACAGACTGATCTACTAGTGATCATTCTGTGCCCATCATTCTTCGTCAGTCTGTGTAAAGAGGTCGGTAAACAAACGCCGAATGACTTCAATGTTGTTGATCGCTCTCGTTTCACGGCCTGAATTTAGCTCATGTAAATGCAACCTAAATGTTTCTGCGTGATGTGTAAGAATTTGGGGCCCCAATTTAAACTTTGGCCTAAGGTCCAACAATGTCTAAAACCTGCCCTGATTGTCATCTATGATTCGATGACAGGTGCCTCGGTGTGTTAAGTTGCTAGCGTTACTTACAGCCCCACCTGTTTACCATGGAGAGGTTTGCCTTTGCTCACAGTGCTAATACCACGGACAGTGTCCCTACTACCACCTTGACTAACAGAGTCTGCAACACAGATTGTCAAGCCCTTCTTTTCTGGCAACATGCCTTCTGGGAATAAAGGCTGACTGTTCATGTCTTTCAAAATATGAACTATATGATATTTTTCTCGTGTAGTATGTTCCTTGGCCACCAGGGTGCTGTGGGTTACTTGACTATAGGGCAGAACAGAAACAGCTCTCATAGATGGATTGGAAATTTCGCTCTGTAAATCATTAACTGCTATGGTTGTGAAGGAGGTGGACAGAGCAGAATGCTGATTCTAGTTAATGGTGTCACTCTCAGAGGTTATATCATCCTGCTGTGATTGAGATGAGCGATGAGACATATAATCCATTATGCTCTCCGCTTCCTGCACATTAATGTACTTGCCAAAGTCTGCAAAGGCCGCTTCATTTGATACTTCTACAACCCCTGGCAAAAATTATGGAATCACCGGGCTCAGAGGATGTTCATTCAGTTGTTTAATGTTGTTGAAAAAAAGCAGATCACAGACATGGCACAAAACTAAAGTAATTTCAAATGGCAACTTTAGGGCTTTAAGAAACACTAAAAGAATCAAGAATAAAAATGTGGCACTCAGTCAGGGTAATTTTTTTCAGACTAAGCAGAGGGAAAAATTTATGGAAACACTGAATTCTGAGGAAAAAATTATGGAATCACCCTGTAAACTTTCATTTCCAAAACTAACACCTGCATTAAATTAGATCTGCTCGTTAGTCTGCATCTTAAAAGGAGTGATCACACCTTGGAGAGCTGTTGCACAAAGTGGACTGACATGAATCATGGCTCCAACACGAGAGATGTCAATTGAAACAAAGGAGAGGATTATCAAGCTCTTAAAAAAAGGTAAATCATCACACAATGTTGAAAAAGATGTTGGTTGTTCACAGTCAGCTGTGTCTAAAATCTGGACCAAATACAAACGAGATGGTAAGGTTGTTAAAGGCAAACATACCGGTATACCAAGGAACATATCAAAGCGTCAAGACCGGAAACTTAAAGCAATATGTCTCCAAAACAGGAAATGCACAACAAAACAAATGAGGAACGAATGGGAGGAAACTGGAGTCAATGTCTGTGACCGAACTGTAAGAAACCGCCTAAAGGAAATGGGATTTACATACAGAAAAGCTAAACATAAGCCATCATTAACAACTAACTAACAGAAAAAAACAAGGTTACAATGGGCTAAGGAAAAGCAATCGTGGACTGTGGATGACTGGATGAAAGTCATATCAGTGATGAATTGCGAATCTGCATTGGGCAAGGTGATGACGCTGGAACTTTTGTTTGGTGCCATTCCAATGAGATATATAAAGATGACTGCATGAAGAGAACATGCAAATTTCCACAGTCATTGATGATTTGGGGCTGCATGTCAGATAAAGGCACTGGGGAGATGGCTGTCATTACATCTTCAATAAATGCACAACTTTACATTGATATTTTGGACAGTTTTCTTATCCCATCAATTGAAAGGATGTTTGGGGATGATGACATAATTTTTCAAGATGATAATGCATCCTGCCATAGAGCAAAAACTGTGAAAACATTCCTTGAAAGAAGACACATAAGGTCAATGTCGTGGCCTGCAAATAGTCCGGATCTCAATCCAATTGAAAATATTTGGTAGAAGTTGAAGAAAATCGTCCATGACAAGGCTCCAACCTGCAAAGCTGATCTGGCAACAGCAATCAGAGAAAGTTGGAGCCAGATTGGTGAAGAGTACTGTTTGTCACTCATTAAGTCCATGCCTCAGAGACTGCAAGCTGTTATTAAAGCCAGAGGTGGTGCAAAAAAATATTTGTGATGTATTGGAGTGTTCTTTTGTGTGTTTGTTTTTCATGATTCCATAATTTTTTCCTCAGAATTGAGTGATTCCATCAATTTTTCCCTCTGCTTGGTCTGAAATAAATTACCCTTACTGAGTACCAAATTTTTAATCTTGATTTCTTTTAGTGTTTCTTAAAGCCATAAAGTTGCCATTTGAAATGACTTTAGTTTTATGCCATGTCTGTGATCTGCTTTTTTTCAACAACATTAAACAACTGAATGAACATCCTCCGAGCCCGGTAATTCCATAATTTTTGCTAGGGGTTGTACTAGTGGAACGGTTGCTACCAGCACTACCTGTGATGGTAGAATTGCTGCTAATGGAAGCCACATTCTTATCTATAATATTGGATTTTTTTTCTTTCGCTCTACCTTGTTCATCGCCTGTGACATGTTTGTGTTTATCAGTATACATTTTAGAACAAATGTATAACATATAATTTGTCTTTAAAGTTTGTAAAAATACTTGACCAATTTTTGGTTTAAAATTCTCCCCCCTTGACTATTCTGGTAGCATGTGTTCACGGCTAATTAGACTATTGGAGCGATGAAGAGGTGTCAAAAAATTATTAAACAATAGCGCACAATTAAATAAAAAGCACATGTGCTTAAGCTTCAGAATTCTGTATGTTTCTCTTAAAATAAATAAAAAGGCAGCCTGATTTTACAAAATCAAATGGGACCAGAAAAAATAGGTAAAATCCCTTGCCACAAGCAAGCATTTATAAATGCCTGCTGTACTCAGGTTGCGTATGTATACCTGTAATATTATAATATTGGAGCAATGAAGAGGGCGCAACAAATTATTTTAAACAACGCACACACTTCAATGAATTAATTAATGAATATTTGTGTTTCCAATTCAGGATTTTGTAGTTTTTTCTCTTTGAAAATTTCAATTTAAACTTTTTAAAAAAATCCATGTGCCTTTACCAAATTGAATAGTTCCAGGAAATCTAGGCAAGATCACATTCCAATAGCAAGCATGTGTATCTAGCTGCTGTATTTAGGTGGCGTGTGTACTTATCTAATACTAGATTATTGAAGAAATGAAGGTGGATCAGAAAATTATTTTAAACAATGGGCACTCTTTAGGTAAACACTTGTGTTTAAGTTGCAGGATTTGGGAGCTTTCTCTTAAAAATATGGTGGATCTCTAATCATACTTATCACATTTTCATTTTTAGATTCATTCACTCGAACCTTGGAATTCTCTTCACGGACTGAGACTATCACTTCCATTTTCAATCTGGTACATAAACACTGAAGTAGTACACCACAATCTCATTAGGTCTTTATCTATCCCTATCCTGTGTGCTCTGAGCTCTGCTGTCCCTTCACAGTACAGCCAATCAGAGCGCAGAAACCGTCCACATCGTCCAGAAACAAGGGCTTGTGTCATTGGCTGCCAAAATCATATGTCCATCTCCATATAAAGAGCGGACATGCTATTTTGGCGCCATTTTGTCAATGTAAAAGAGCAAAGAGGCTGCTCCTGCTGCTGCTACAGGATAATTAGATAGTTATCCAGGCGGTTGATTGTCAGTCAGCTAGTTCACTGTGTGGCTGTTAGTGTTGAGCGAACATGCTCGACACTGCTCAGTACTCGCCCGAGCATCACGCTACTTGGGATGTTCGGCGAGCACCGAGCATTTCCGGGTTACTCGGGAAGGAGCTCGGGTCTCCGCCCTGCATGTTTGGCGCTCTTTACAGAGCCAATGAACATGCAGGGATTGCCAGCCAGTCACTGTAATGCTGCAGCCATGTTGTTTGTGGGCATTACAGTGATTGGCTGGCCGCACAGCGTCACCTCGAGTATTTAAAACCGGGCGCCGCCATCTTGGACACAGTCGCTCCGGATCAGACAGTGTAGGGACAGCGCTGCTGATTTAGGGAGAGTTATAAACTGCAAAATAGTTAGTGTAGGGTCTGTAAAGGCTGCCAGATCAAACAAACAGTCCTTCTCAGGACTAATATCCATCCCAGGTATATCAGGCAGGCAGGCTGTATAGGAGACGCAGTGGTTATACCAGCAAATGCTGCAGTACAGTCCTGTGTGCTGCTCCTGTTGCTGAAATTGCTGGACTTAGCTCCAGGTCCCGGGGGCCAGGAAAAATCCTTTTTTTTTATCTAAACCCTCTTTTTTTTTCCTCCCTCACAATGTACAAATACCCATCTTATTAACATTTTGGTGCCCCCCCCCCCTCAAAAAAAAAAGTGTGCCTCTGATTTTTCAGACACAAATATATCTGTTGAAAATAGTCTGGTGTAGGCCAGAG
Source organism: Phyllobates terribilis (assembly GCF_046119375.1). Taxonomy (NCBI): domain Eukaryota; kingdom Metazoa; phylum Chordata; class Amphibia; order Anura; family Dendrobatidae; genus Phyllobates; species Phyllobates terribilis. The sequence continues at coordinate 524,249,465 of NW_027362764.1, read as the reverse complement.
AAATAGAAGTGGGGTTTTGCAGTTCTATGGGCCATTTGTATCTAAAAACAACAGTTTGAGTGTGTCGCTCACTGTTCAGCCGCAAATATATATATATTTTAAAAAGCCTGGTATACACCAGTAAATTATTACTGTGGTTTTGATGTTCCACGGTAAAACATCTCTATTATCCTGTTTTTGGCATTTTTTGCTGTATAAAAATAATAATAGTGTCTCCCTGATTTTTCAGACACAAATATATCTGGTGAAAATAGTCTGGTGTAGGCCAGAGAGACAGAAGTGTGCTTTTGCTGTTCCACGGTAAAAAATCTCTATTATCCTGCTTTTTGCATTTTTTGCTGTAAAAAAAAAAAAAATAGTGTCTCCCTGATTTTTCAGACACAAATATATCTGTTGAAAATAGTCTGGTGTAGGCCCGAGAAATACAAGTGTGGTTTTGCAGTTCCACGGTACAAACCTCTGTATTATCCACTTTTGGGCCATTGCATCTAAAAAAAACAGTTTGAGTGTGTCGCTCACTGTTCAGCCGCAAATATACAGTACAGACCAAAAGTTTGAACACACCTTCTCATTTAAAGATTTTTCTGTATTATCATGACTATGAAAATTGTACATTCACACTGAAGGCATCAAAACTATGAATTAACACATGTGGAATTATATACTTAACAAAAAAGTGTGAAACAACTGAAAATATGTCTTATATTCTAGGTTCTTCAAAGTAGCCACCTTTTGCTTTGATGACTGCTTTGCACACTCTTGGCATTCTCTTGATGAGCTTCAAGAGGTAGTCACCGGAAATGGTATTCACAACACAGATGTGCCCTGTCAGGTTTAATAAGTGGGATTTCTTGCCTTATGAATGGGGTTGGGACCATCAGTTGTGTTGTGCAGAAGTCTGGTGGATACAAAACTGATTGTCCTACTGAATAGACTATTAGAATTTGTATTATGGCAAGAAAAAAGCAGCTAAGTAAAGAAAAACGAGTGCCCATCATTACTTTAAGAAATGAAGGTCAGTCAGTGCGAAAAATTGGGCAAACTTTGAAAGTGTCCCCAAGTGCAGTTGCAAAAACCATCAAGCGCTACAAAGAAACTGGCTCACATGAGGACCCCCCAGGGAAGGAAGACCAAGAGTCACCTGTGCTTCTGAGGATAAGTTTATCCGAGTCACCAGCCTCAGAAATCGCAGGTTAACAGCAGCTCAGATTAGAGACCAGGTCAATGCCACACAGAGTTCTAGCAGCAGACACATCTCTTCAACAACTGTTAAGAGGAAACTTTGTGCAGCAGGCCTTCATGGTAAAATAGCTGCTAGGAAACCACTGCTAAGGACAGGCAACAAGCAGAAGAGACTTGTTTGGGCTAAAGAACACAAGGAATGGACATTAGACCAGTGGAAATCTGTGATTTGGTCTGATGAGTCCAAATTTGAGATCTTTGGTTCCAACCACCGTGTCTTTGTGCGACGCAGAAAAGGTGAACGGATGGACTCTACATGCCTGGTTCCCACCGTGAAGCATGGAGGAGGAGGTGTGATGGTGTGGGGGTGCTTTGCTGGTGACACTGTTGGGGATTTATTCAAAATTGAAGGCATACTGAATCAGCATGGCTACCACAGCATCTTTCAGCGGCATGCTATTCCATCCGATTTGCGTTTAGTTGGACCATCATTTATTTTTCAACAGGACAATGACCCCAAACACACCTCCAGGCTGTGTAAGGGCTATTTGACCAAGAAGGAGAGTGATGGGGAGCTACGCCAGTTGACCTGGCCTCCACAGTCACCAGACCTGAACCCAATCAAGATGGTTTGGGGTGAGTTGGACCACAGAGTGAAGGAAAAAGGGCCAACAAGTGCTAAGCATCTCTGGGAACACCTTCAAGATTGTTGGAAGACCATTTCCGGTGACTACCTCTTGAAGCTCATCAAGAGAATGCCAAGAGTGTGCAAAGCAGTCATCAAAGCAAAAGGTGGCTACTTTGAAGAACCTAGAATATAAGACATATTTTCAGTTGTTTCACACTTTTTTGTTAAGTATATAATTCCACATGTGTCAATTCATAGTTTTGATGCCTTCAGTGTGAATGTACAATTTTCATAGTCAAGAAAATACAGAAAAATCTTTAAATGAGAAGGTGTGTCCAAACTTTTGGTCTGTACTGTATATATATTTTAAAAAGCCTGGTATACACCAGTAAATTATAACTTTGGTTTTGCTGTTCCACGGTAAAAAATCTATATTATTCAGGTTTTGGTAGTTTTTTCCGTAAAGAAAAAGAGTAGCGTCTCCTGACTGTTGTGACACAAAAATATATCTGTTGAAAATAGTCTTGTGTAGGCCCGACATCCCAGTGTGGTTTCGCAGTTCCACGGGTCAAATCGCTGTACTATCCAGTTTTGGGCCTTTGGTATCTAAAAAATAAGCAGTTTGAGTGTGTCGCTCACTGTTCAGCCGCAAATATCTCTATTTAAAAAAGTGTGGTATACCCCAGTAAACAATGACTGTGGTTTTCCTCTTCCATGGTTCTAATCTACTCTTTATTACTCTTTTTCCATTGATAGTGCAAGTGTAAGCTATTTTACTTCATTTACAATGGGCAAGGCCCATGGCAAGGGACGTGGAAGTGGACGTTCTGGTGATGGTTCGTGCAGAGGACGGGGCCGTGGCCAAGGTGAAAATGTGCCACAACCAACAGCCAGATCTTCTCGCTCCCACTTCTTGACCGAATTACTAGGGAAGCACAGAACAACACCAGTATTGAGAACTGATCAGTGTGAACAGGTTATTAATTGGATAGCAGACAATACTTCCAGTTACCTGGGCACCACCACCTCTGGTCTGTCTTCCACACGGTCAACTCTTAGTAGCCGTGAGTCTCGACCGCATACTCCTCCTCACCCTGATGCTCCTTCCTCCCACCATGCCGAGTGTCGTCAGACAGCAAGTGATCCCACACTTGGACACTCTGAAGAGCTGTTCACTGGTCCATTTCCATATTTGGGCCCCTCGCCTGATACGCTTGAAGTGGTGGAAGAGGAGATCCCATGTTGCGATGCCCAAATATTTGAACACCCACGGCCACAGGAAGTCGACGTTGGCAATCTGTCACAAGAGGTGGACGATGACGAGACACAATTGCCAGGAAGTGAGGAGGAGGATCGTGGTGCACAAGTGGAAGAGGAGGAGGTGGTGGATGATCTAGTAACTGACCCAACGTGGAAGGAGGACATGCAGAGTGAGGCCAGCAGCACACAGGGGGAGGGAGGCAGAGTACCCCAACAGGCAGGAAGAAGCAGTGTGGTGGCCGCAGACAGAAGACAGGCAACCGTTCCCCGTAACACCAACACGAGGGACGTTGCCAGTACAAGCGGTAGGTCTTCCAGAGTCTGGAATTTTTTTAAAGACTCTGCTGATAACCCCAAAAAGGCCATATGTTCCACCTGCCATGCCAGCATCAGCAGGGGTGACAAAACTACCAGCCTGACCACCACCAGCATGATCAGGCACATGGCAGCAAAGCACCCGACTTTGTGGGGCGAAACCCAGGGTCCACGACCAGTGTCAGCGGGTGTCACCACTGCTTCTTCCACTGTTGTGCGTGCAATAGAACCCCGTGTTGTGTGTGCAAGACAATCCCCTGTCCATACTGCATGTAAAGATGCCCCCTCCCCTCAGTCTTCACTTGTTATGGCAGTTTCTCAAGAAACAGCATCAACGTCCACGTCCACGTCCCACCGCAGCGTTCAATTGTCCATATCCCAGACCTTTGAACGAAAGCGGAAATTCGCAGCTAACGCCCCATAGGCCACAGTCCTAAATTCGCACATTTCACGACTGCTTGCATTGGAAATGCTGCCTTTTAGGCTGGTGGAGACGGAATCCTTCCGCAATCTTATGGCGGTGGCCGTCCCTCGGTACTCGGTCCCCAGCCGACACTATTTTGCCCGGTGTGCCATCCCCGCACTACACAAGCACGTGTCCCAAAGCATCTGCCGTGCCCTCAACAACGCAATTACTGGGAGAGTCCACCTGACAACGGACACGTGGACAAGTGCTTGTGGCCAGGGATGGTACATCTCTCTGACGGCACACTGGGTAAACATAGTGGAAGCCGGGACCCAGTCGGACCTTGGTACGGAACACATCCTCCCCACACCGAGGATTGCGGGCCCTATGTCAGTCAGAGTTGCCCCCACAGTGTACAGCTCCTGCGCATCCTCCTCCTCCTCCTCATGTTCAGCCTCCATCTCAGATATCACCACATCAGTTACAAGCTGGAAGCATTGCAGTACTGCCTCTGCCAAGAGGCAACAGGCTGTGCTGAAACTCATAAGCTTAGGTGATAAACCTCACACTGCTTGTGAGTTGTGGACAGCTGTGAAAGAGCAGGCAGATCTGTGGCTGAGACTGCTGAACCTACATCCAGGCATTGTCGCGTGTGACAATGGCCGTAACCTGGTGGCGGCTCTGAGGCGAGTTGAGATCACACACGTACCATGCCTGGCTCATGTGCTTAACCTTGTGGTTCAGCGGTTTCTTAAATCGTACGCGAGTTGCCAGATCTGCTCGTGAAAGTACGCCGCCTGTCAGCTCATTTTCGCAAGTCGGCTACAGCTTCCGCCGCCCTTGCTGTGTTGCAGCAGCGTTTGCAGCTTCCGGCACACCGACTGGTGTGTGATGTCCCCACACGTTGGAACTCTATCCTTCACATGTTGCAAAGGATTTGTGAGCAGAAGAGACCAGTTGTGGAGTACCAGCTGCAACAAGGCCGTCGATATTCAGGTCAGACTCCACACATAAGACCTCAGGAGTGGACCTGGATGTCTGACATATGTACCATCCTGACAAACTTTGAGGAGGCCACCAAGATGGTGAGTGGCGATGACGCCATCATTAGTGTCAGCATCCCACCACTTGTCTGTCTTTTGCAACTCTCTCTGCAGAGAATTAAAGAGGAGGCATTGCAGCCAGAGTATGATGAGATGGATCAAGAAGCCGTAGCGGGCGATTACACACAGCCCAGCCTCATCTCATCCCAACATGCATTGGGGGACAATGAGGGAGAGGAGGAGGAGGAGGAGGAGGAAGAACAGGAGCTGCTATCATGCGTTGTAGACGGTAGTACCTGTACAAGTGTCATACCGTCGGTTCAGCGTGGGTGGCCTGAGGACAGGGGGGAGGAGGAAGAGGAGGAAGAGGAGGAGGAGGAGGAGAGCATGGTCAGTCGTCATCTTGGTGAGGACATGTAAATCTTGCCCGTTACCAGTCTGGCACGCATGGCTGACTTTATGTTATGCTGCTTTTACCGTGACCCTCGCGTTGTCAAAATGTTGGGTGACAGTCATTACTGGTTGGTGACACTTGCAGACCCCCGCTACAAGGAGAACTTTCACTCTCTTATTCCTGAGGTGGAGAGGTCTACAAAAATGGGGCAAAACCAGAAGGCCCTTGCTGCAGAACTCTTAAAAAAATTCCCATCTGAACACGCTAGAGGCAGAGGTCACAGTTCATTGCCCAATCAAGGCGTACAGGCGAGAGAGATGCAACTCCAATCCAGCAGAGGCAGGGGAACACTGTCAACGTTCTGGGACAGTTTTCTGACACCCGCCCAGCTTACACGCCCTGAGGCGCGGGGTACTCTCACAAGGAGTGGAAAGTTTCAAAAGATGGTGAGGAAGTACCTTGCCGATCGTACCAGCGTCCTCCGTGATTCCTCTGTGCTTTTTAATTATTGGGTATCCAAGCTGGACACTTGGAATGAACTCGCTCTGTACGCCTTGGAGGTCCTGGCCTGCCCTGCCGCTAGCGTGTTATCGGAGCGTGTTTTTAGTGCCGCTGGGGGAATTATAACTGATAAGCGCACTCGCCTGTCAACTGACAATGCTGACAAGCTGACCCTTTTCAAAATGAACAAGGGCTGGATTGGGCCAGACTTCTCATCACCACCAAATGACAGCAGAGTAACATAAAGTCAAATCCACTGTGTTATTTCGGGAGGTGTATTCACATGCACCTCTTTACACCAACACATGGGTATACGCTTCCTCGTTTCGGCTGTTTTATCTTCTTCTCCTTATCCTCAGCCTCCACCACCACTATACCACCAGGGTGCCAGCATTGCAAGTTCCTCCGTCCAAATTTTTGGTAGCTTTTGCTGGGAAAGCATAAGCAAATACCATGGGACACCCACTCCCCAATAATGGGACTTATGCTTGTAATATGCTGTACTGCATGGCTCTTGTAAGGGGCATTGCAAGTTGCTCCGTCCTAATTTTTGGCAGCTTTTGCTTGCAAGGCATAAGCAAATACTATGGGACACCCACTCCCCAATAATGGGACTTATGTTTGTAATATGCTGTACTGCATGTGACGCGCCCCCTGGGCCGTGTGTACACGTGTGTGGGATACCCGGTGCGGGGTCTCTGGGGTCTGTAGTCTCCGTGGCAGTGACCCAGTCCCGTGGCTCAGGCTGGTCAAACCAGTGGCAGTCTTTCTTAGGTTTTGAGGTTAATTGTCCGACTGCGCCACCCGTGGATTGCGGTCAGGGAGTACCACCGCTGCAAGGCAGACCGCTGAGGCTGGTGTTGTGTGCGCAGCATAGAATGGGATAACTCCCCTCGGGAGGAGTATAGCCTCATTGCAGTGAGTGTGAATGATGGGGGTGATGGTGCACGAGCACAGCAGGAACGACTCAGAGTCTTTGCAGTGCAGTTCAGGGTCTTTACTGATGATTATAAGGTAGACCCTCCCGGGAGTACTGGCTAGCATAAGAGGCCTGGTCAGTCTGTGAGCAAGCAGGAGTTCCCCTGGCCAGGTGGAGTTGTAGGCCTCCCCGTCTGTCTGCACTCTTCCTGGCTACCTTGCTGTAAGCGGGTAGAAGTAGCCCACGTCCCTGAGTGTACCGTGTAGTGCTCACCCGTATGGCTGGTGACTTGGGGCCTTCTGTTAGCCTCCGCTCCACGACGGCGGTGCTGGTCCCTTGCTTGTGACTGAGCCTTCGGGCTTCTATGGCCAGAGGACCTGAAATCCCCTGCCGACTGGTTTCTGCTGCTGGATTTATAAGTCCTCACAGCTTCGGACTCCTGTGTCCGGTTCCTATTGTCTTCTGCCAGGGCGAGCTCTGCTCAGCTTCCAGCCCCTGGTCTTTAGCTCCTAGCTCCTACAGAGCTCCTTGCTGTTACTTTCCCTTGCTCTCACTCTGACTCTGACTGTTCTCTGACTCACTCAACCCCGGCCCAGATCCAGTTTATAAGGGCAGAATTCTCCCCTCCCAGGACTGGGGCAGGAGGATGTTGCATGTTTAAGGGATCCTGACCAGGAAACCTCCCACTTGCTCTCCGACGTAATATCTCTATTACTGTGGTGACCAGACCCCTGGGGTGCACACATGGCTCTTGTAAGGGGCATTGCAGTTCCTCATAATTTTTGGAAAGCCTTCCATTCACTGCTTAGACCAACAGTGCATGGGAGACCCAGTTGCTATAAATCGAAAAAAAGGTATAGTTAACGCCCTCTGACCTCCATGTCATTTCCAAGGGGCATTGGAGTGGCTCGAAATTTTTGGTAGGCATTGCACTCACTGTATGCCCTATAACTGTGTAGCCGAACCGCTCCTTTTGGTACAGAAACATATCCTACAAGACATATCTGGTTGACTGGCCTGATATTGATGTGAATGGTCCCTGTTCCTCCTGCTCTTTCTCCTTTGCCACCACCTCATCCATCATTTATCACCTGAAGCTTTGTTTTAACGGGAGTCATAGAACTGGGATAGTAGCAGGAAAACATCCAGCAATCCTTGGAGGAGGTAGGATATGCGCCAAAACGCGGACCACCTCAGGCCTAGCCGCTACTACATACATGCGCTTGCATTCCAAGAAAACAAAGCAGATGCTAACTTCTATCATCATCATCATGCTCCTCACCTAGGCACTCTCAACTCCCCTGATGGAAAAGCCAGGGCCCACCGGAGGAGTCTGGTTCTCTGGTGGGCTCGTCCAATGCCACCCTAAAGCAGGCCAGGTTAAGAAAAGTGTGGGGGAAGGTGACAGGAGAAATCAGGGCGGCTGGGGACCGAGTATGGATACCTGGCCGCCACCTGGCGGTTGGGGACCGAGCGTGGACACCCGGTCGCCGGGCAGCTGGGGACAGAGTATGGATACCTCGCTGCCGAAGCGGCCATGAGGTAGTGGCCAGCTTCGGCCTCCTCCAAACTAAAAGGCCCCATTTCAAGTGAAAGCTAGCAGTATGGTATTGCAGCCTGCGGGTGGGTGGTTGGCTGCATATTTTCGCTTGCATTGCAAGGAATGGGAGAGGTACAATTGAACACTGCCCTGGAACAAGGACTTGCTCGGGGATAGTTGCAAGTCTGCATCTTCTGATGCGGCAAGGATCACTTCTGATGGGCACACTTTTAGACAGTGACCTGGGGGTTAGAGATGCTTCCAGGGGTCTTCCCCATGCTGATCCCTTGTCTTTTCAGCACTGTATGCATGTGTCACACAGCACATGGCCAGATAAGGTTGTAAAATGTTAAAATGACATTTCCCGGTGAACGCATTTGTCACGGTTGAAAGCAATGCAAAAGTGCAAAAACTCATGAAAAATGCTACTTGTGAACATAGCCCAAGGTGTGGAGGAGTATTTTTGTTTTTGGTTATTTATTTTATCTTATACACAAGTTTTTACCCTGGAAAGGAAATTCCTTAACATATTTCACAGGAAAACCGTTTCAGTTTCATTTTTGAACGTTTAATTGTGAGCCCGCAAAAGTAGCTTAATACCTCTGACCACGTTGTTGACAGCAGTGACCTGGGGGTCAGAAATGCTTCCAGGGGCGATTCCCATGCTGACCCCATGTCTTTTGAGCACTGTCACTATCGTTTTGGGCACTTTTTAGGCTTTCTACAGACTGCCGGGGGTGCTGCCGCAAAAATGCTCGAGTCTCTCATAGACTAATATTGGGCTCGTTGCTCGGGTCGAGCACTCGAGTATCACGGTAAGCTCAGCCCGAGCTTCGAGCACCCGAGCATTTTAGTGATCGCTCAACACTATCAGTCGTCATCTTGGTGAGGACACGGAAGTCTTGCCCGTTACCAGTCTGGCACCCATGGCTGACTTTATGTTATGCTGCCTTAACCGTGACCCTCGCATTGTCAAAATGTTGGGTGACAGTCATTACTGGTTGATGACACTTTTAGACCCCCTCTACAAGGAGAACTTTCACTCTCTCATTCCTGAGTTGGAGAGGTCTACAAAAATGGGGCAGTACCAGAAGGCCCTTGTTGCAGAACTCTTAAAAAAATTCCCATCTGAACACGGTAGCGGCAGAGGTCACAGTTCGCTGCCCAACTAAGGCATACAGGCGAGAGAGACGCAACTCCAATCCAGCAGAGGCAGGCGAACACTGTCAATGTTCTAGGACAGTTTTCTGAGACCTGCCCAGCTTACAGGCCCTGAGGCGCAGGGTACTCTCACAAGGAGTGGAAAGTTTCAAAAAATGGTGAGGGAGTACCAGCGTCCTCCGTGATTCCTCTGTGCCTTTTAATTATTGGGTATCCAAGCTGGACACTTGGAATGAACTCACTATGTATGCCTTGGAGGTCCTGGCCTGCCCTGCCGCTAGCGTGTTATCGGAGCGTGTTTTTAGTGCCGCTGGGGGAATTATAAATGATAAGCGCACTCGCCTGTCAACTGACAATGCTGACAAGCTGACCCTTATCAAAATGAACAAGGGCTGGATTGGGCCAGACTTCTCATCACCACCAAATGACAGCAGAGTAACATAAAGTCAAATCCACTGTGTTATTTCGGGAGGTGTATTCCCATGCATCGCTTCACACCCACACATGGGTATACGCTTCCTCATTTCGGCTGTTTTTTGCTCTTCTCCTTGTCCTCAGCCTCCACGACCACTATACCACCAGGGTGACCGTGGTCCATGTTGCCAGCATTGCAAGTTCCTCTGTCCTAATTTTTGGCAGCTTTTGCTTGGAAGGCATAGGCAAAGACTATGGGAGACCCACTCCCCAATAATGGGAATAATGTTTTTAATATGCTGTACTGCATGGCTCTTGTAAGGGACATTGCAAGTTCCCCCTTCCTAATTTTTGGCAGCTTTTGCTTGGAAGGCATAGGCAAAGACTATGGGAGACCCACTCCCCAATAATGGGAATAATGTTTATAATATGCTGTACTGCATGGCTCTTGTAAGGGGCATTAAAATCATCTTGTTAAGCTACTGTGACCTCCATGTCTCTTCCAAGGGTTGTTAATATTGTCTTTTTATTCCACTGCTACCTCCACCACTCTTCCAAGGGACATTAAAAGCGTCTTGTTAAGCTACTGTGACCTCCACGTCTCTTCCACAGGGCGTTGATATTGTCTTTTTATTCCACTGTAACCTCCACCACTCTTACAAGGGGCATTGATATTGTCTTTTTATTCCACTGCGACTTCCACCACTCTTCCAAGGGGCATTAAAACCGTCTTGTTAAGCTACTGTGACCTCCACGTCTCTTCCACGGGGCATTGATATTGTCTTTTTATTCCACTGTAACCTCCACCACTCTTCCAAGGGGCATTAAAACTGTCTTGTTAAACCACTCTGAACTCCACGTCTCTTCCAAGGGGCATTAAAACCATCTTGTTAAGCTACTGTGACCTCCACATCTCTTCCAAGGGGCATTAAAACTGTCTTATTAAACCACTCTGAACTCCACGTCTCTTTTAAGGGGCATTAAAACCGTCTTGTTAAACCACTCTGAACTCCACAGCTCTTCCAAGGGGCATTGACATGTTGTTTTTAATTACCTCTTACCTCCACGACTCTTGCAACGGGCATTGCATTTCCTCCTAATTTTTGTCAGCTTTTGCTTTTCAAAGCATAGGCGAACACTAAGGGAGACCCACTCCCCAATAATGGGTAGAAGGTTTTTAATACGCTGTAATCCACGTCTGTTTCAAGGGGCATTGCAGTGCCTTATAATTTTTGGAAAGCCTTCCATTCCCTGCTTAGGCCAACAGTGTACAGGAGACTCAGTTGCTATAAATGGAAAAAACGGTTTAGTTAAGGCCCTCTGACCTCCATGTCACTTCCAAGGGGCATTGGAGTGCCTCGAAATTTTTGGTAGGCATTGCATTCACTGTATGCCTTATAATTGTGTAGCTGAACCGCTCCTTTTGGTACAGAAACATATCCTACAAGACATGTGTGGTTGGCTGGCCTGATATTGATGTGAATGGTCCCTGTTCCTCCTGCTCTTTCTCCTTTGCCACCACCTCATCCATCATTTATCACCCGAAGCTTTGTTTTAACGGGAGTCATAGAACTGGGATAGTAGCAGGAAAACATCCAGCAATCCTCGAAGGAGGTAGAATATGCGCCAAAACGCTGACCTCCTCAGGCCTAGCTGCTACTACATACATGCGCTTGCATTCCAATGAATAGAAAGCTAAGGAGGTGGATGGCCTCATGATCATGAATAATTTACTCGTTGTGTACGAGGCCGACCACTGCTGCTGTCTACCTTCTGAACTTTGTGTTGAAGCCTGATTGACCCAGGACCCGCAATCCTCTATGTCTAGAGGACGTGTTGCATCCCAGTGTCCAACTATGTCCCAGCTTCCACAATATTAACCCAGTGTGAAGGCGTCAGTGAGATGGACCATTCCTGACCACATTCACTTGTCCACGTGTTTGTGGTTAGGCTGTCCTTCCCACTAAATGCACTGGGGAGGGCACAGGTAATGTTTTGGTATGCACGCTTGTGTATAAGGCGCACCGGGACAAATAGGGGCGGCTGGGGACCGTTTAAGGACACCCGGCCACCCCCACGCGGCTGAGGACTGTGTGTGGGCACCCGGCCGCGGGGCGGCTGGGGACTGAGTATGGACACCCGGCCGCCCCCTGGCGGCTGGGGACCAAGCGTGGACACCCGGCCACCGGGCGGCTGGGGACTGAGTATGAATACCAGGCTACCGACGCACCATGACGTGGTGGCCAGATTCCACCTCCACATGCCTAAAAGGCCCAATTTCAAGTGCAAGCAAGCTAGCAGTATGGTATAGCAGCCTGGGGGTGGGTGGGTGGCAGGCTGCATACTTGCGCTTGTATTGCAAGTTATGGGGGAGGTACAATTGAACACTGCCCTGGGACAAGGACTTGCACGGGGATAGTTGCAAGTCTGCATCTTCTGATGCGGCAAGTATCACTTCTGATGGGCACACTTTTAGGCAGTGACCTGGGTATCAGAGATGCTTCCAGGGGTCTTCCCCATGCTGTTCCCATGTCTTTTTAGCACTGTATGCATGTGTCACACAGCACATGGCCAGATAAGGTTGTAAAATGTTAAAATGACATTTCCCGGTGAATGCATTTGTCACGGTTGAAAGCAATACAAACGTGCAAAAACGCATAAAAAATGCTACTTGTGAACATAGCCCAAGGTGTGGAGGAGTATTTTAGTTTTTGGTTATTTATTTTACCTTATACTCAAGTCTTTACCCTGGAAAGGATGTTCCTTAACCCCTTTCCGACCTGGTCAGTAATAGAACGCACCAGGTCAGGAAGTCCGGTTCAGCGGGGGCTCCGGCGGTGAGGCCGCACTGAAGCGAGCACATGTCAGCTGATTATTGGAATCGCAATCCACCCACGGCTGTTAACATGTTAAATCTCTGACAGTGGCATTTAACTCGCGCTTCCGGGAGTCCTAAGCCCCGCCCATCAGTGACCCCGTCACGTGATCGCGGGTCACCAATGGGTGGGCATGACAACTCAGGGTCTGCAGCAGACGCCTGTGGTTGTCATGTCTCAATTGCTATGAGCGCCACCTAGTGGTCAGCGCTCATAGCAAGTGAGCATTTCTCCTGCATACAAGCGATCTGCTCATCGCTTGTATGCAGTAGAAGCAATCAGACAACTGCTGCTTCTAGTCTCTAGAGACTATAGAAGCAAGCAGAAAGTGTAAATAAAAAGTTTTTAAAAAAATAAAAAAAATAAAAAATATATAAAGGTTTAAGTCACCCCCCTTTCGCCCCATTCAAAATAAAATATATATATATAAAAAAAAAACCACATACACATATTTGATATCGCTGCGTTCAGAATCGCCCGATCTATCAATATAAAAGAAGAATTAATACAATCAGTAAACGGCGTAACGAGAAAAAAATTTTAAACGCCAGAATTAAGTTTTTTTGGTCGGTACAACTTTGCAATAAAATGCAATAACGGGCGATCAAAACATCGGATCTACCCCAAAATGGTATCAATAAAAACGTCAGCCCGGCACGCAAAAAATAAGCCCTCACCTGGCCCAGATCCCGAAAAATGGAGAAGTTAAGGGTCTCGGAAAATGGCGTCATTTTTTTTTGTTTTTTTAGCAAGCTTTGGATTTTTTTTTCACCACTTAAATAAAAAATAACCTATACATGTTTGGTGTCTATGAACTTGTAACGACTTGGAAAATAATGATGGCAGGTCAGTTTTAGCAATCTGTGAACGTGGTAAAAAAAGGACCCAAAAAACAACTGTGGAATTGCATTTTTTTTGCAGTTTCACTGCACTTGGAATTTTTTTCCCATTTTCCAGCACATGATAGGGTAAAACCAGTGATGGTGTTTAAAAGTACAACTCGTCCCGCAAAAAATAAGCCCTCACATGGCCATATTGAACGAAAATTTAAAAAGTTCTGGCTCTGGGAAGAAGGGGAGCAAAAAAGGAAAACACAAAAACAGAAAGACCCATGGTCGTTAAGGGGTTAACATATTTCACAGGAAAGCACTTTCACTTTCGTTTTTGAACGTTTAATTGTGAGCCTGTAAAAGTGGCTTAATACCTCTGACCACGTTGTTGACAGCAGTGACCTGGGGGTCAGAAATGCTTCCAGGGGCGATCCCCATGCTGTCATCATGTCATTTGAGCACTGTCACTATCGTTTTGGGCACTTTTTAGGCTTTCTACAGACTGCCGGGGGAGCCGCCGCAAAAATGTTCGGGTCTCCCATAGACTAACATTGGGCTCGTTGCTCGGGTCGATCACCCGAGTATAACAGTGAGCTTGGCCCGAGCTTCGAGCACCCGAGCATTTTAGTGCTCGCTCAACACTAGTAGCTGTGAAATAGACCATCCAGCAGATCAATAGTTTTTACTAATTGTGTGGTCCTGAGACATCAGGGCACATTTTAGCATATAATTCTTTTGTGCTACTAATATTGTACTCCAGCCAGGAGTCCACATTCCATAATCTAACTTCTTTGTGCTTATAGCTTGCTCCAGAAACCAGGGCACATTTCAGCATATAAATATTTTGTACTCATATTTTTGCGCCAGCCAGGAGTCCACATTTGAGAATCTAAAATAGTGCCAAAAAATTGGATGCACAACAATACCCCTTTGAAGAGACGTACAGGAGATCCTCATTAAAAAAATTGTTCCCATTATTAAGGAGTGGGTCTCCTATAGTGGTAATTCCCATGAATTGACTGCAAGGGCTGCCAAAAAATTGGGCTCACTACAATAACTTTTTGAAGAGACGTAGAGGAGGTCATCATTTAAAAAATTGTTGCCATTGTTAAGGAGTGAGTCTCCTATACTGGAAATGCTCATGCACTAAGTTCATGGACTGAAAAATATTTACATGAACATGCTGTATAACATACAGAATGTTAGCGGTAGGCCTCTAAAAAATTTCCTACTGGCATCATAAACTATTGTATAGCCAATAGTTATAAGGCACCGAGGAATCATGGAGGACGTTGGTATGGTCAGCAAAATACTCCTTCAGCATCTTCAGGGTACATCTTCAGCATCTTCCTAAACTTTTCCCTCCTTGGAGGAGTACCCCACGCATCAGGGCCTGGGTGCTAAGAGTGTCTGAAAAAATTGGCCCACATTTTTGACAGTGTTCCCCTGCCTCTGCAGCATCATATTTGTGTCTCCCTTGCCTGTACTCCTTGGTTGTCAAATGAACTGTGACCTCTGTCGCCAGTGTTTTCAGGTGGGAGTTTTATTAAATAATTCTTGAACAAGAGCCTTCTGGTACTGAAACATTTTATTAGATCTCTCTGCCATGGGAAGGAGAGATAGAAAGTTCTCTATGTAGTATGGGTCTAGTAGTGTGACCAACCAATAATTACTGTAACCCAAAATGTGTACAACACGAGGGTCAAGGGAAAGGCATCAGAACATAAAGTCAGCCATTTGTGACAGACTGCCAACAGCCAAGATTTCCCTGTCCTTTCCAAGAGGACGACTGTTCATGCTCTCCTCCTCCTGGTGTTACTCCTCGTTCTCTCTCTCCTCAGGCTGTCCATGCTGAACAGATGGTATGACTGTTGTGTGGGTAGTACTGTCTGTTGTGCAGGAAAACAGCTCCTTTTCCTCCTCCTCCTATTCCTCCTCATTATCACCCAATCCGCGTTGAAATGAGATGAGGCTGGGCTGTGTGGCATCACCCTGTATCGTTCCTTGCTCCATCTCATCGTGCTCTGCCTGCAATGCCTCCTCTTTAATTATAAGCAGTGAGCATTTCATTAGACAAAAAAGCGGGATGGTAATGCTAATTATGGCATCATTGCCGCTCACCAACTTGGTGGAGTCCTTAAAGTTTTGGAGGATGGCACAGATGTCAGACATCCATGCCCACTCATCAGCTCTTATGTGCGGAGGCTGACCAGAATGCCAACGGGCGTTTTGAAGCAGGTGACTTTTGGAAATGGGCACACATGCAGCGTACTTTTGCAAGCAGATCTGGGTAGGTTTTGAGAAACCGCTGAACCACTCGGTTGAGCACATGGGCAAGGCATGGTACATGCGCAAGCTCGCCTTGACTCAGAGCCGCCACCAGGTCCCAGCCTTGTCACACATGATCATGCGGTGACAACCACAGATCTGCTCTTTTACAGCTGTCAACAACTCTACAGCGTTGTGCGGTTTGTCACCTAAGCATATTAGCTTCAGCACAGCCTGATGCCGCTTGGCTACTTGCGCTTCCAGCTTCTGACTGATGTGGTCATTTCGGAGATGATGGTTAAAGAGGAGAAGGAGGAGGAGGTGCAGGAGCTGTAGAATGTGGGGGCCACCCTGATTGATCCCAGGCCTGCAATCCTTGGTGTCGGGAGGACGTGTTCTGTTCCAGGGTCCGACAGGGTCCCGGCTTCCACTATATTAACCCAATGTGCCATCAGCGAGATGTACCATCCCTGGCAACAAGCACTTGTCCATGTGTCCGTGGTTAGGTGGACTTTCTCAGTAACTGTGTTGTTGAGGGTACGGGTAATATTCTGGGACACATGCTTGCATAATGCGGGGACTGCACACTGGGAGAAATAGTGGTGGCTGGGGACCGAGTATCGAGTGACAGCCGCTGCCATCATAGTGCGGAAAGATTCCGTCTCCATGAGTCTAAAAGGCAGCATTTCAAGTGCAAGCATTCGGGAAATGTGTAAGTTTAGCAGCGTAGCCTGTGGGGCGTTGGCTGCGTATTTGTGCTTGCGTTCCAAGGGCTGGGGTAGGGACAACTGAATGCTGCATTTGGACAAGGATGTGTACGCTGAAGGTGATGTTGCAAGTGTTACGCCATGGAAAGAGGATTGGCGTGCACACACATCAGCGGAACAGCTAGTGGTGTCACCCGCAGACACTGTTTCGGGACACTGACCTTCAGCCCAACTAGTCAGGTGCTTTACTGGTCATGGTCAGGCTGCTAGTTTTGCTGCCCCTGCTGATGATGGCATGGCAGAGGGTGCAAATGGCCTTTTTGGGGTTATCTGGGTAGTCTCTAAAAAAGAGCCAGACTCTGGAAGACCTAACAGTTGGACTGGTAACTTCCCTTGTGTTGGTGTTCCGGGGAACGGTTGCCTGCCTTGTGTCTTTGGCCACCCCACTGCTTCTTCTTGCCTGTTGTGGTGTTATGCCTCCCTCCCCTTCTGTGCTGCTGTTCTTGCTATGCATGTTACCTTGCCAGGTTGGGTCAGTTATTTCATCGTCCACCACCTCGTCTTCCACGTACACACCCTGGGCCTCCTCCTGACTTGGTGGCAATTGTGTCTCATCATCATCATTCACCTCTTACGACAGTATCTCACCGTAGCCTTCGTATTACCGTGGCTGCTCAAATATTTGGGCATCGCTACATGAGATCTCCTCTTGCCCTGCTTGAAGCGGGCCATGCGAGAGGCCAGAATCTTTAAATGGAAAAGTGAAAAGCTCTTCGGAGTGTCCAAGTGTGGGATCAGTTGTCTCCATGCACTTGGCATGGTGGGAGAAAGGAGGATCTGGGTGAGGAATAAGTGGTCCAGACTCACGGGAACTGAGACTTGACCTTGTGGAAAACAGGGTAGTGGTGGTGGAAAACTGACTGAAAGCATTATTTGCTATCCAACCAACAACCTTTTCACACTGCTCTGACTTCAAGAGTAGAGATGAGCGCTGTTCTACTCGAACTGTTCGCCAATCTCAAATTCGAGCTGTTTTGGGCGGTGTTCGAGCCGTTCGGCGAACACGAACAATTTGATAAAAATTCGGCTGTTCGAGGTTATGTTCGATAACTGTTCGTGCACCAAAATCATAACTGGATTTTTTCTCAGTAATGATGAAAATTAATGTTAATACGCAGTTTGAGTGTACAGCGGGGTGGGGGGAGGGGCAGGGGATGGATCTCTGCAGGAACAATGAAGATCTCCATTTTTTTTTCTCTTTCCCGCATTTGCAGTGGGGAGGTGCAATCTGTCAGCCTATCAGCAGCGCACACACGGAGCGAAGTGCTTTTTTTCACACAAGCAAGGGCATGTGTCATTGGCAGTGTATGTCACATGTCCTTGCCCTATAAGACCAAGCCATTTTCCCCGTCGCCACCATTTTCTCACTGCTGCAGCTGCGTGTTAGACGGCACCGCTGTTGCTGTGTGCGCTATACCTTGTTAATTTCAAGCCAATTTTCGCACAAATATACAGATAGCTTGGGAGTAGGGAATAGTTGTGATTGCAGTCCTTTTAAGGACTAGGTTACAGCATTTCCTACGACTTTTATCAGGGAGGTCTGTGCTCTTAAATAGATAGGTTGTGGGAGTAAAGACTAATTGTAATTGGAGTCCTTTTCAGGACTAGGTTACATCAGTTCCTATCAGTTTTTGCCAGGCAGGTCTGTGCCAGTGCTGTGCAAGTTTTTTTCACAGCATTTGGCTGAATCTAGCAAAGCTAATCCTTTTTGGCCTATTGCAGAGTGTGTTAGTCAGTGGAGTAGCCTATCTGTGCTGCAAGATATACCACCTGTGTATAGAATACCAATTTTTTTACTGCACCTAGTGAAGTAAAATCTTTTGGGCATAGCATCATTCTATTAGTCCATCTATACTGACCTCCATCAGGTTGCAAATTAAAACTAATTTTTATCTGCATCTACAGTACCTCTGAAAAAATATTTGGGCTTCTAGCTGTGTGTGGGACTTGTTGTATTAGTCCATCTATACTGACCTCCATCAGGTTGCAAACTGAATATATTTTTTTCTGCATCTACCTCTGAAAAAATATTTGGGCTTCTAGCTGTGTGTGGGTCTTGTTCTATTAATCCATCTATACTGACCTCCATCAGGTTGCAAACTGAATATAATTTTTTTCTGCATCTAGCTCTGAAAAAATATTTGGCCTTCTAGCAGTGTGTCGGACTTTCTCTATTAGTCCATCTATACTGACCTCCATCAGGTTGCAAATTAAAAATAATTTTTATCTGCATCTACAGTACCTCTGAAAAAATATTTGGGCTTCTAGCTGTGTGTGGGACTTGTTGTATTAGTCCATCTATACTGACCTCCATCAGGTTGCAAATTAAAAATAATTTGTATCTGCATCTACAGTACCTCTGAAAAAATATTTGGGCTTCTAGCTGTGTGTGGGACTTGTTGTATTAGTCCATCTATACTGACCTCCATCAGGTTGCAAATTAAAAATAATTTGTATCTGCATCTACAGTACCTCTGAAAAAATATCTGGGCTTCTAGCTGTGTGTGGGACTTGTTGTATTAGTCCATCTATACTGACCTCCATCAGGTTGCAAATTAAAAATAATTTTTATCTGCATCTACAGTACCTCTGAAAAAATATTTGGGCTTCTAGCTGTGTGTGGGACTTGTTGTATTAGTCCATCTATACTGACCTCCATCAGGTTGCAAACTGAATATATTTTTTTCTGCATCTACCTCTGAAAAAATATTGGGCTTCTAGCTGTGTGTGGGTCTTGTTCTATTAATCCATCTATACTGACCTCCATCAGGTTGCAAACTGAATATAATTTTTTTCTGCATTTAGCTCTGAAAAAATATTTGGCCTTCTAGCAGTGTGTCGGACTTTCTCTATTAGTCCATCTATACTGACCTCCATCAGGTTGCAAATTAAAAATAATTTTTATCTGCATCTACAGTACCTCTGAAAAAATATTTGGGCTTCTAGCTGTGTGTGGGACTTGTTGTATTAGTCCATCTATACTGACCTCCATCAGGTTGCAAATTAAAAATAATTTGTATCTGCATCTACAGTACCTCTGAAAAAATATTTGGGCTTCTAGCTGTGTGTGGGACTTGTTGTATTAGTCCATCTATACTAACCTCCATCAGGTTGCAAACTGAATATATTTTTTTCTGCATCTACCTCTGAAAAAATATTTGGGCTTCTAGCTGTGTGTGGGACTTGTTGTATTAGTCCATCTATACTGATCTCCATCAGGTTGCAAATTAAAAATAATTTGTATCTGCATGTACAGTACCTCTGAAAAAATATT
Organism: Phyllobates terribilis; assembly: GCF_046119375.1. Lineage (NCBI taxonomy): Eukaryota > Metazoa > Chordata > Amphibia > Anura > Dendrobatidae > Phyllobates > Phyllobates terribilis. The sequence goes on along the minus strand of NW_027362764.1, from coordinate 524,229,687 downwards.
TGGGCTTCTAGCTGTGTGTGGGACTTGTTGTATTAGTCCATCTACACTGACCTCCATCAGGTTGCAAATTAAAAATAATTTTTATCTGCATCTACAGTACCTCTGAAAAAATATTTGGGCTTCTAGCTGTGTGTGGGACTTGTTGTATTAGTCCATCTATACTGACCTCCATCAGGTTGCAAACTGAATATATTTTTTTCTGCATCTACCTCTGAAAAAATATTGGGCTTCTAGCTGTGTGTGGGTCTTGTTCTATTAATCCATCTATACTGACCTCCATCAGGTAGCAAACTGAATATAATTTTTTTCTGAATCTAGCTCTGAAAAAATATTTGGCCTTCTAGCAGTGTGTCGGACTTTCTCTATTAGTCCATCTATACTGACCTCCATCAGGTTGCAAATTAAAAATAATTTTTATCTGCATCTACAGTACCTCTGAAAAAATATTTGGGCTTCTAGCTGTGTGTGGGACTTGTTGTATTAGTCCATCTATACTGACCTCCATCAGGTTGCAAATTAAAAATAATTTGTATCTGCATCTACAGTACCTCTGAAAAAATATTTGGGCTTCTAGCTGTGTGTGGGACTTGTTGTATTAGTCCATCTATACTGACCTCCATCAGGTTGCAAACTGAATATATTTTTTTCTGCATCTACCTCTGAAAAAATATTTGGGCTTCTAGCTGTGTGTGGGACTTGTTGTATTAGTCCATCTATACTGACCTCCATCAGGTTGCAAATTAAAAATAATTTGTATCTGCATCTACAGTACCTCTGAAAAAATATTTGGGCTTCTAGCTGTGTGTGGGACTTGTTGTATTAGTCCATCTATACTGACCTCCATCAGGTTGCAAATTAAAAATAATTTTTATCTGCATCTACATTACCTCTGAAAAAATATTTGGGCTTCTAGCTGTGTGTGGGACTTGTTGTATTAGTCCATCTATACTGACCTCCATCAGGTTGCAAATTAAAAATAATTTGTATCTGCATCTACAGTACCTATGAAAAAATATTTGGGCTTCTAGCTGTGTGTGGGACTTGTTGTATTAGTCCATCTATACTGACCTCCATCAGGTTGCAAACTGAATATATTTTTTTCTGCATCTACCTCTGAAAAAATATTTGGGCTTCTAGCTGTGTGTGGGACTTCTTGTATTAGTCCATCTATACTGACCTCCATCAGGTTGCAAATTAAAAATAATTTGTATCTGCATCTACAGTACCTCTGAAAAAATATTTGGGCTTCTAGCTGTGTGTGGGACTTGTTGTATTAGTCTATCTATACTGACCTCCATCAGGTTGCAAATTAAAAATAATTTTTATCTGCATCTACAGTACCTCTGAAAAAATATTTGGGCTTCTAGCTGTGTGTGGGACTTGTTGTATTAGTCCATTTATACTGACCTCCATCAGGTTGCAAACTGAATATATTTTTTCTGCATCTACCTCTGAAAAAATATTGGGCTTCTAGCTGTGTGTGGGTCTTGTTCTATTAATCCATCTATACTGACCTCCATCAGGTAGCAAACTGAATATAATTTTTTTCTGAATCTAGCTCTGAAAAAATATTTGGCCTTCTAGCAGTGTGTCGGACTTTCTCTATTAGTCCATCTATACTGACCTCCATCAGGTTGCAAATTAAAAATAATTTTTATCTGCATCTACAGTACCTCTGAAAAAATATTTGGGCTTCTAGCTGTGTGTGGGAATTGTTGTATTAGTCCATCTATACTGACCTCCATCAGGTTGCAAATTAAAAATAATTTGTATCTGCATCTACAGTACCTCTGAAAAAATATTTGGGCTTCTAGCTGTGTGTGGGACTTGTTGTATTAGTCCATCTATACTGACCTCCATCAGGTTGCAAACTGAATATATTTTTTTCTGCATCTACCTCTGAAAAAATATTTGGGCTTCTAGCTGTGTGTGGGACTTGTTGTATTAGTCCATCTATACTGACCTCCATCAGGTTGCAAATTAAAAATAATTTGTATCTGCATCTACAGTACCTCTGAAAAAATATTTGTGCTTCTAGCTGTGTGTGGGACTTGTTGTATTAGTCCATCTATACTGACCTCCATCAGGTTGCAAATTAAAAATAATTTTTATCTGCATCTACATTACCTCTGAAAAAATATTTGGGCTTCTAGCTGTGTGTGGGACTTGTTGTATTAGTCCATCTATACTGACCTCCATCAGGTTGCAAATTAAAAATAATTTGTATCTGCATCTACAGTACCTCTGAAAAAATATTTGGGCTTCTAGCTGTGTGTGGGACTTGTTGTATTAGTCCATCTATACTGACCTCCATCAGGTTGCAAACTGAATATATTTTTTTCTGCATCTACCTCTGAAAAAATATTTTTGCTTCTAGCTGTGTGTGGGACTTGTTGTATTAGTCCATCTATACTGACCTCCATCAGGTTGCAAATTAAAAATAATTTGTAACTGCATCTACAGTACCTCTGAAAAAATATTTGGGCTTCTAGCTGTGTGTGGGACTTGTTGTATTAGTCTATCTATACTGACCTCCATCAGGTTGCAAATTAAAAATAATTTTTATCTGCATCTACAGTACCTCTGAAAAAATATTTGGGCTTCTAGCTGTGTGTGGGACTTGTTGTATTAGTCCATCTATACTGACCTCCATCAGGTTGCAAACTGAATATATTTTTTTCTGCATCTACCTCTGAAAAAATATTGGGCTTCTAGCTGTGTGTGGGTCTTGTTCTATTAATCCATCTATACTGACCTCCATCAGGTTGCAAACTAAATATAATTTTTTTCTGTATCTAGCTCTGAAAAAATATTTGGCCTTCTGGCAGTGTGTCGGACTTTATCTATTAGTCCATCTATACTGACCTCCATCAGGTTGCAAATTAAAAATAATTTTTATCTGCATCTACAGTACCTCTGAAAAAATATTTGGGCTTCTAGCTGTGTGTGGGACTTGTTGTATTAGTCCATCTATACTGACCTCCATCAGGTTGCAAACTGAATATATTTTTTTCTGCATCTACCTCTGAAAAAATATTGGGCTTCTAGCTGTGTGTGGGTCTTGTTCTATTAATCCATCTATACTGACCTCCATCAGGTTGCAAACTGAATATAATTTTTTTCTGCATCTAGCTCTGAAAAAATATTTGGCCTTCTAGCAGTGTGTCGGACTTTCTCTATTAGTCCATCTATACTGACCTCCATCAGGTTGCAAATTAAAAATAATTTTTATCTGCATCTACAGTACCTCTGAAAAAATATTTGGGCTTCTAGCTTTGTGTGGGACTTGTTGTATTAGTCCATCTATACTGACCTCCATCAGGTTGCAAATTAAAAATAATTTGTATCTGCATCTACAGTACCTCTGAAAAAATATTTGGGCTTCTAGCTGTGTGTGGGACTTGTTGTATTAGTCCATCTATACTGACCTCCATCAGGTTGCAAATTAAAAATAATTTGTATCTGCATCTACAGTACCTCTGAAAAAATATTTGGGCTTCTACCTGTGTGTGGGACTTGTTGTATTAGTCCATCTATACTGACCTCCATCAGGTTGCAAACTGAATATATTTTTTTCTGCATCTACCTCTGAAAAAATATTGGGCTTCTAGCTGTGTGTGGGTCTTGTTCTATTAATCCATCTATACTGACCTCCATCAGGTTGCAAACTGAATATAATTTTTTTCTGCATTTAGCTCTGAAAAAATATTTGGCCTTCTAGCAGTGTGTCGGACTTTCTCTATTAGTCCATCTATACTGACCTCCATCAGGTTGCAAATTAAAAATAATTTTTATCTGCATCTACAGTACCTCTGAAAAAATATTTGGGCTTCTAGCTGTGTGTGGGACTTGTTGTATTAGTCCATCTATACTGACCTCCATCAGGTTGCAAATTAAAAATAATTTGTATCTGCATCTACAGTACCTCTGAAAAAATATTTGGGCTTCTAGCTGTGTGTGGGACTTGTTGTATTAGTCCATCTATACTAACCTCCATCAGGTTGCAAACTGAATATATTTTTTTCTGCATCTACCTCTGAAAAAATATTTGGGCTTCTAGCTGTGTGTGGGACTTGTTGTATTAGTCCATCTATACTGATCTCCATCAGGTTGCAAATTAAAAATAATTTGTATCTGCATGTACAGTACCTCTGAAAAAATATTTGGGCTTCTAGCTGTGTGTGGGACTTGTTGTATTAGTCCATCTACACTGACCTCCATCAGGTTGCAAATTAAAAATAATTTTTATCTGCATCTACAGTACCTCTGAAAAAATATTTGGGCTTCTAGCTGTGTGTGGGACTTGTTGTATTAGTCCATCTATACTGACCTCCATCAGGTTGCAAACTGAATATATTTTTTTCTGCATCTACCTCTGAAAAAATATTGGGCTTCTAGCTGTGTGTGGGTCTTGTTCTATTAATCCATCTATACTGACCTCCATCAGGTAGCAAACTGAATATAATTTTTTTCTGAATCTAGCTCTGAAAAAATATTTGGCCTTCTAGCAGTGTGTCGGACTTTCTCTATTAGTCCATCTATACTGACCTCCATCAGGTTGCAAATTAAAAATAATTTTTATCTGCATCTACAGTACCTCTGAAAAAATATTTGGGCTTCTAGCTGTGTGTGGGACTTGTTGTATTAGTCCATCTATACTGACCTCCATCAGGTTGCAAATTAAAAATAATTTGTATCTGCATCTACAGTACCTCTGAAAAAATATTTGGGCTTCTAGCTGTGTGTGGGACTTGTTGTATTAGTCCATCTATACTGACCTCCATCAGGTTGCAAACTGAATATATTTTTTTCTGCATCTACCTCTGAAAAAATATTTGGGCTTCTAGCTGTGTGTGGGACTTGTTGTATTAGTCCATCTATACTGACCTCCATCAGGTTGCAAATTAAAAATAATTTGTATCTGCATCTACAGTACCTCTGAAAAAATATTTGGGCTTCTAGCTGTGTGTGGGACTTGTTGTATTAGTCCATCTATACTGACCTCCATCAGGTTGCAAATTAAAAATAATTTTTATCTGCATCTACATTACCTCTGAAAAAATATTTGGGCTTCTAGCTGTGTGTGGGACTTGTTGTATTAGTCCATCTATACCGACCTCCATCAGGTTGCAAATTAAAAATAATTTGTATCTGCATCTACAGTACCTATGAAAAAATATTTGGGCTTCTAGCTGTGTGTGGGACTTGTTGTATTAGTCCATCTATACTGACCTCCATCAGGTTGCAAACTGAATATATTTTTTTCTGCATCTACCTCTGAAAAAATATTTGGGCTTCTAGCTGTGTGTGGGACTTCTTGTATTAGTCCATCTATACTGACCTCCATCAGGTTGCAAATTAAAAATAATTTGTATCTGCATCTACAGTACCTCTGAAAAAATATTTGGGCTTCTAGCTGTGTGTGGGACTTGTTGTATTAGTCTATCTATACTGACCTCCATCAGGTTGCAAATTAAAAATAATTTTTATCTGCATCTACAGTACCTCTGAAAAAATATTTGGGCTTCTAGCTGTGTGTGGGACTTGTTGTATTAGTTCATTTATACTGACCTCCATCAGGTTGCAAACTGAATATATTTTTTCTGCATCTACCTCTGAAAAAATATTGGGCTTCTAGCTGTGTGTGGGTCTTGTTCTATTAATCCATCTATACTGACCTCCATCAGGTAGCAAACTGAATATAATTTTTTTCTGAATCTAGCTCTGAAAAAATATTTGGCCTTCTAGCAGTGTGTCGGACTTTCTCTATTAGTCCATCTATACTGACCTCCATCAGGTTGCAAATTAAAAATAATTTTTATCTGCATCTACAGTACCTCTGAAAAAATATTTGGGCTTCTAGCTGTGTGTGGGACTTGTTATATTAGTCCATCTATACTGACCTCCATCAGGTTGCAAATTAAAAATAATTTGTATCTGCATCTACAGTACCTCTGAAAAAATATTTGGGCTTCTAGCTGTGTGTGGGACTTGTTGTATTAGTCCATCTATACTGACCTCCATCAGGTTGCAAACTGAATATATTTTTTTCTGCATCTACCTCTGAAAAAATATTTGGGCTTCTAGCTGTGTGTGGGACTTGTTGTATTAGTCCATCTATACTGACCTCCATCAGGTTGCAAATTAAAAATAATTTGTATCTGCATCTACAGTACCTCTGAAAAAATATTTGTGCTTCTAGCTGTGTGTGGGACTTGTTGTATTAGTCCATCTATACTGACCTCCATCAGGTTGCAAATTAAAAATAATTTTTATCTGCATCTACATTACCTCTGAAAAAATATTTGGGCTTCTAGCTGTGTGTGGGACTTGTTGTATTAGTCCATCTATACTGACCTCCATCAGGTTGCAAATTAAAAATAATTTGTATCTGCATCTACAGTACCTCTGAAAAAATATTTGGGCTTCTAGCTGTGTGTGGGACTTGTTGTATTAGTCCATCTATACTGACCTCCATCAGGTTGCAAACTGAATATATTTTTTTCTGCATCTACCTCTGAAAAAATATTTTTGCTTCTAGCTGTGTGTGGGACTTGTTGTATTAGTCCATCTATACTGACCTCCATCAGGTTGCAAATTAAAAATAATTTGTAACTGCATCTACAGTACCTCTGAAAAAATATTTGGGCTTCTAGCTGTGTGTGGGACTTGTTGTATTAGTCTATCTATACTGACCTCCATCAGGTTGCAAATTAAAAATAATTTTTATCTGCATCTACAGTACCTCTGAAAAAATATTTGGGCTTCTAGCTGTGTGTGGGACTTGTTGTATTAGTCCATCTATACTGACCTCCATCAGGTTGCAAACTGAATATATTTTTTTCTGCATCTACCTCTGAAAAAATATTGGGCTTCTAGCTGTGTGTGGGTCTTGTTCTATTAATCCATCTATACTGACCTCCATCAGGTTGCAAACTAAATATAATTTTTTTCTGTATCTAGCTCTGAAAAAATATTTGGCCTTCTGGCAGTGTGTCGGACTTTATCTATTAGTCCATCTATACTGACCTCCATCAGGTTGCAAATTAAAAATAATTTTTATCTGCATCTACAGTACCTCTGAAAAAATATTTGGGCTTCTAGCTGTGTGTGGGACTTGTTGTATTAGTCCATCTATACTGACCTCCATCAGGTTGCAAACTGAATATATTTTTTTCTGCATCTACCTCTGAAAAAATATTGGGCTTCTAGCTGTGTGTGGGTCTTGTTCTATTAATCCATCTATACTGACCTCCATCAGGTTGCAAACTGAATATAATTTTTTTCTGCATCTAGCTCTGAAAAAATATTTGGCCTTCTAGCAGTGTGTCGGACTTTCTCTATTAGTCCATCTATACTGACCTCCATCAGGTTGCAAATTAAAAATAATTTTTATCTGCATCTACAGTACCTCTGAAAAAATATTTGGGCTTCTAGCTTTGTGTGGGACTTGTTGTATTAGTCCATCTATACTGACCTCCATCAGGTTGCAAATTAAAAATAATTTGTATCTGCATCTACAGTACCTCTGAAAAAATATTTGGGCTTCTAGCTGTGTGTGGGACTTGTTGTATTAGTCCATCTATACTGACCTCCATCAGGTTGCAAATTAAAAATAATTTGTATCTGCATCTACAGTACCTCTGAAAAAATATTTGGGCTTCTACCTGTGTGTGGGACTTGTTGTATTAGTCCATCTATACTGACCTCCATCAGGTTGCAAACTGAATATATTTTTTTCTGCATCTACCTCTGAAAAAATATTGGGCTTCTAGCTGTGTGTGGGTCTTGTTCTATTAATCCATCTATACTGACCTCCATCAGGTTGCAAACTGAATATAATTTTTTTCTGCATCTAGCTCTGAAAAAATATTTGGCCTTCTAGCAGTGTGTCGGACTTTCTCTATTAGTCCATCTATACTGACCTCCATCAGGTTGCAAATTAAAAATAATTTTTATCTGCATCTACAGTACCTCTGAAAAAATATTTGGGCTTCTAGCTGTGTGTGGGACTTGTTGTATTAGTCCATCTATACTGACCTCCATCAGGTTGCAAATTAAAAATAATTTGTATCTGCATCTACAGTACCTCTGAAAAAATATTTGGGCTTCTAGCTGTGTGTGGGACTTGTTGTATTAGTCCATCTATACTGACCTCCATCAGGTTGCAAATTAAAAATAATTTGTATCTGCATCTACAGTACCTCTGAAAAAATATTTGGGCTTCTAGCTGTGTGTGGGACTTGTTGTATTAGTCCATCTATACTGACCTCCATCAGGTTGCAAACTGAATATATTTTTTTCTGCATCTACCTCTGAAAAAATATTTGGGCTTCTAGCTGTGTGTGGGACTTGTTGTATTAGTCCATCTATACTGACCTCCATCAGGTTGCAAATTAAAAATAATTTTTATCTGCATCTACAGTACCTCTCAAAAAATATTTGGGCTTCTAGCTGTGTGTGGGACTTGTTGTATTAGTCTATCTATACTGACCTCCATCAGGTTGCAAATTAAAAATAATTTTTTTCTGCATCTACAGTACCTCTGAAAAAATATTTGGGCTTCTAGCTGTGTGTGGGACTTGTTGTATTAGTCCATCTATACTGACCTCCATCAGGTTGCAAACTGAATATATTTTTTTCTGCATCTACCTCTGAAAAAATATTGGGCTTCTTGCTGTGTGTGGGTCTTGTTCTATTAATCCATCTATACTGACCTCCATCAGGTTGCAAACTGAATATAATTTTTTTCTGCATCTAGCTCTGAAAAAATATTTGGCCTTCTAGCAGTGTGTCGGACTTTCTCTATTAGTCCATGTATACTGACCTCCATCAGGTTGCAAATTAAAAATAATTTTTATCTGCATCTACAGTACCTCTGAAAAAATATTTGGGCTTCTAGCTGTGTGTGGGAGTGGTTGTATTAGTCCATCTATACTGACCTCCATCAGGTTGAAAATTAAAAATAATTTGTATCTGCATCTACAGTACCTCTGAAAAAATATTTGTGCTTCTAGCTGTGTGTGGGACTTGTTGTATTAGTCCATCTATACTGACCTCCATCAGGTTGCAAACTGAATATATTTTTTTCTGCATCTACCTCTGAAAAAATATTTGGGCTTCTAGCTGTGTGTGGGACTTGTTGTATTAGTCCATCTATACTGACCTCCATCAGATTGCAAATTAAAAATAATTTGTATCTGCATCTACAGTACCTCTGAAAAAATATTTGGGCTTCTAGCTGTGTGTGGGACTTGTTGTATTAGTCCATCTATACTGACCTCCATCAGGTTGCAAATTAAAAATAATTTTTATCTGCATCTACAGTACCTCTGAAAAAATATTTGGGCTTCTAGCTGTGTGTGGGACTTGTTGTATTAGTCCATCTATACTGACCTCCATCAGGTTGCAAACTGAATATATTTTTTTCTGCATCTACCTCTGAAAAAATATTGGGCTTCTAGCTGTGTGTGGGTCTTGTTCTATTAATCCATCTATACTGACCTCCATCAGGTTGCAAACTGAATATAATTTTTTTCTGCATCTAGCTCTGAAAAAATATTTGGCCTTCTAGCAGTGTGTCGGACTTTATCTATTAGTCCATCTATACTGACCTCCATCAGGTTGCAAATTAAAAATAATTTTTATCTGCATCTACAGTACCTCTGAAAAAATATTTGGGCTTCTAGCTGTGTGTGGGACTTGTTGTATTAGTCCATCTATACTGACCTCCATCAGGTTGCAAACTGAATATATTTTTTTCTGCATCTACCTCTGAAAAAATATTGGGCTTCTAGCTGTGTGTGGGTCTTGTTCTATTAATCCATCTATACTGACCTCCATCAGGTTGCAAACTGAATATAATTTTTTTCTGCATCTAGCTCTGAAAAAATATTTGGCCTTCTAGCAGTGTGTCGGACTTTCTCTATTAGTCCATCTATACTGACCTCCATCAGGTTGCAAATTAAAAATAATTTTTATCTGCATCTACAGTACCTCTGAAAAAATATTTGGGCTTCTAGCTGTGTGTGGGACTTGTTGTATTAGTCCATCTATACTGACCTCCATCAGGTTGCAAATTAAAAATAATTTGTATCTGCATCTACAGTACCTCTGAAAAAATATTTGGGCTTCTAGCTGTGTGTGGGACTTGTTGTATTAGTCCATCTATACTGACCTCCATCAGGTTGCAAATTAAAAATAATTTGTATCTGCATCTACAGTACCTCTGAAAAAATATTTGGGCTTCTAGCTGTGTGTGGGACTTGTTGTATTAGTCCATCTATACTGACCTCCATCAGGTTGCAAACTGAATATATTTTTTTCTGCATCTACCTCTGAAAAAATATTTGGGCTTCTAGCTGTGTGTGGGACTTGTTGTATTAGTCCATCTATACTGACCTCCATCAGGTTGCAAATTAAAAATAATTTTTATCTGCATCTACAGTACCTCTGAAAAAATATTTGGGCTTCTAGCTGTGTGTGGGACTTGTTGTATTAGTCCATCTATACTGACCTCCATCAGGTTGCAAACTGAATATATTTTTTTCTGCATCTACCTCTGAATAAATATTGGGCTTCTAGCTGTGTTTGGGTCTTGTTCTATTAATCCATCTATACTGACATCCATCAGGTTGCAAACTGAATATAATTGTTTTCTGCATCTAGCTCTGAAAAAATATTTGGCCTTCTAGCAGTGTGTCGGACTTTCTCTATTAGTCCATCTATACTGACCTCCATCAGGTTGCAAATTAAAAATAATTTTTATCTGCATCTACAGTACCTCTGAAAAAATATTTGGGCTTCTAGCTGTGTGTGGGACTTGTTGTATTAGTCCATCTATACTGACCTCCATCAGGTTGCAAATTAAAAATAATTTGTATCTGCATCTACAGTACCTCTGAAAAAATATTTGGGCTTCTAGCTGTGTGTGGGACTTGTTGTATTAGTACATCTATACTGACCTCCATCAGGTTGCAAACTGAATATATTTTTTTCTGCATCAAACCCAGCCAATAGTTTTGGCCTAATACCACAGTTTGGCCACTCAGCTCTGCTCGGTTACCATCCATTGTTTTTTTGTGCAAACAACTCCAGAGTTGTGAATTAGTTAACCACCAAAATGAGTGGAAAAAGGCCTGCTGCTGGTGGAAAGGGGAATAGGCGTGTTGGGAAGGGAAAAAAAGGTTGTGTCCGTGGGGTAGGTGTTAAAGCAACAGTAACATCTGCAGAAGAAAGACCATCTTCCAGCCAAACTAAAATGTCTACTTCTTTTAGCGGACAATGTGATAAGATCCCTTTCTTACGGCCACGCCAATCGCTACAAATTCCAGATGAGGCACAAAAACAGCAGGTGCTTCAACGGATATCAAGTGCTCCTTTAAGTGGGCTCTCCTCCACATCAACTTCAACATCACAAATACTCCAGTCCTCAAAGGTGTCACCCAAATCGCACTTGCTTCCTCACAGCTCCCAAATCTCCAGCTGCCCGTCTGAGTATGAGGTAGAACAGATGGTTGAGTCTGCAGAGCTGTTTACTCATACTATAGCCTGGGAATCAGAGGTCGACTCCAGCGCTTCTGTGAATCCAGACGAGGAAATGATCTGCACTGATGCCCAGAATCTTTATGAGTCGGATCCAGGACCAGACACAGAAGGTTCTGACCATAATGTAGACCCTCATTCCCAAACTGTAACTCCTGTTGGTGGAGACAATGAGGAAGACGATGATAAGACTCAAATACCTGATTGGAGCGACAACTTTAGTTTTTTGTCAGGGCAGGAACAGGTTGGCTCTGAGGACGACGGGTGTGATAACACACAGGGTGATGATGATGAGGTTGGAGATCCCACTTACTGTCAACCCACAGTCAGCCAAGAGATGAGGTCAGCAGAGGAGGTGGAGGAAGATGCTAGTGACGACGAGGTCAGGTTGCGCCTTCCTGGACAGAGACGTAGTACTGGAAGCAGGTCAACAACTGCATCCTCAAACACAACTCTGCCTCTCACCACAAGTCGTGGTGGCTCTTCAGGTCGCATGGGTGCTAAGCCTTGCATAGCCTGGGCATTTTTTCAGATCGATAAAGATGACCCAACTCGTGTTATCTGTAACATTTGTCAGCAAAAGCTAAGTAGAGGCCAAAAAATACATAGTTTGAGTACTTCATGCATGAACCGGCACATGGACATGAAGCATAAGTTGCAGTGGGAAGCTCAGTGTGCTACAATGCGGCCTAGCCGGCCGGGCCAACCACCGTCTGCCATATGTTGTGCATCCGCGGCCTCTTCATCCTCTGTGACTGGGGGGACAGCAGTCACACCTGTTTTGGGGCGCAGACCTGCCACCTCTTTACCCGCAACAGCCAGCGTGATTGGCAGGTCATCATTTTCTTTGGAGCTGGTAAGAGCAGCTGGTGTTGAGCGCTGTCCGACATCGATAGCACCACCTTTGGATCAAGGCAACCTAACATGTCCGCCTGCATCTTCCTCACAGACCGGCAGTTTGCCGGGGACACCATTATCAACCCCGTCTAAGCACAATAGCCAGCCCTCGGTCCCTCAGATGTGGACAAGTAAAAGACCATTTCCTCCTAGCCATGAGAAAGCTAAGAGGTTGAATTTCACCATCTGCAAGCTCTTGGCTACAGAAATGCTGCCTTTCCGCCTGGTGGACACAGAGGATTTTCGAGACCTTATGTCCGTCGCAGTGCCCCAGTACCAGATGCCCAGTCGGCACTACTTCTCAAAGAAAGGTGTGCCTGCGCTCCACCAGCATGTCGCACACAACATCACCGCTTCTTTGAGAAACTCTGTGTGTGACAGGGTGCATTTCACCACAGACACTTGGACGAGTAGGCATGGACAGGGGCGTTACATGTCGCTGACTGGGCACTGGGTAACTATGGTGACAGCAGGACAAGGGGCTGCTGTCCAAGTCTTGCTGTCCCCACGAGTTGTGCGTCAATCCTCTTTATGTCAAAGTTCCTCCACTGCTTCTGCCTCCTCAACCTCCTCTCGGTCTTCCACCTGCACCCAAAGCCTGTCTGGTCATGCCACAAGCTTTCTAACTGCGCAGAAGGGATCCTGCACACCTCCTTACTATGCTGGCAGTAGGGCTCAACGTCATCAGGCGGTTTTTACATTGAAATGTCTGGGAAATGTGAGTCACACAGCTGAGGAGTTGTGGTCAGCTCTGGAGAACCAATTTCATGAATGGTTGTCTCCACTGGACCTGAAACCAGGGAAGGCCGTGTGCGACAATGCTGCAAACCTGGGTGCGGCCCTTCACCGGGGCAATGTCACACACGTGCCTTGTATGGCTCACGTGTTGAACCTGGTTGTCCAGCAATTTTTAGCCCACTATCCCAGACTAGATGGCCTTCTGCAGAGGGCACGGTCGCTGTGTGCTCACTTCCGCCGTTCGCATCCCGCAGCTCAGCGACTTACATCTCTACAGAAGTCGTTGGGCCTGCCACTTCACCGGCTAAAATGCGATGTGCCTACCCGGTGGAATTCAACTCTCCACATGTTGCAGCGACTGTGGCAGCACCGACAAGCCCTGGTGCAATACGTTCTGACGTATAGCCTGGGCCAACGAGATTTAGAGGTGGGGCAAATCACGCTGGAGGAGTGGTCTCAGATCAGGGACCTATGCACCCTTCTGCACAGTTTTGAAATGGCGACGAAGATGTTTAGTGCTGACGATGCCATTATCAGCATGACTATTCCGGTGATTTACATGCTGGAGCACATGTTAAACAGAATTCGGAGTCAGGTGGTGGCACAAGAGGAGGTGGAGGAAGTAGAGGAGGAGGAGTTGTATGCGGAAGGGCTAACATCTGCAAGGTCCAGACGGTCGGCAGCACCAAGGCGGCAGGCATGTGAGGGTGGGGGAGATGGTTTTACCAGGGCGCATGATAGCAGCCAAACTAGTGAGGAAGGTGCAGGAGCCCAGGAAGAAGTGGAGGATGAACTGATGGAAGACTCATCAGATGAGGGAGACCTTGATCACATTTCTGTTGTGCGAGGTTGGGGGGAGAGGACAGAGGAAGGAAGCATGATTGTTACCTTGCAACCAACACAACAGGGACTTGGTGCTCCTGGATGCGCAACACACATGAGTGCCTTCTTGCTGCACTACCTGCAACATGACCCTCGAATTGTGAGAATTAGAAATAATCCTGACTACTGGGTTGCCAAACTGTTAGATCCCCGGTACAAAAGTAAATTTGCAGAAATTATTCCTGCCATAGAAAGGGATGCACGCATGCAGGAGTATCAGCAGAGACTGTTGCAGAATCTTACATGTGCTTTTCCACAAAATACCAGTGGTGCACGTAGTGAATCTCACAGTTCCAACTTGCCAACCGTGGGACCGTCAAGTGTTCAGCACTCAAACCGTAACAGAACCACAGTATCTGGTGGTAACATCAATTTTGCGGAATCATTTCACCACTTTTTTAGCCCATCCTTTGCAAGGCCACAGGAGACAAGAAGTCTGACACATAGTCAACGCCTAGAGACGATGGTACAGGAGTATCTCCAAGTAAACATTGAAGCCACGACTGTGTCACTGGACCCTTGCTCTTTTTGGGCTTCCAATCTGGATAAATGGCCGGAGCTAGCCACTTACGCCTTGGAGATCTTGTCATGCCCCGCAGCCAGCGTTCTGTCTGAACGTGTGTTCAGCGCTGCTGGTGGTGTGCTGACAGATAAGCGCACACGGCTCTCCACTGATAATGTAGACAGACTCACGTTCATAAAGATGAACAAATCATGGATCCGAAACGACTTTTCTACCCCTGTGTCATCCTGGGGAGAGTAAAAGCTTGATGATTGTTTAAAATCACCCTACCAACCGTTTTAAGCTTTCAAATTACTAATCATGTTTATCTGTATCTTGACTGGAAAATAATTTGGGCTTTGTAGCAGTGTGCAGCACTGATCCTATTAGGCCATCTATAATAAGCTCCACCAGATTTAAAATTAAAAATAATTTTTAGCTGCATCTAGCCCGGAAAATAATTTTGGGGCTCCGAGATGCGCAAGACACATAAGTGCCTTCTTGCTGCACTACCTGCAGCATGACCCTCATATTGTCAGAATTCGAAGTAATCATGACTACTGGGTTGCCACACTCTTAGATCCCCCAAACTTTTCGATCAACCTTTTCATTTTAATAAAGACCAAAAAAATGGTCATTTTTGAAATTATAAGCATTAGCAGGTTGTTAGAAACTGAAATCAAACAGTTTTCAACTCAAAACTTTATTCTAGGTGATGTTATATTTTCACATAGGACCCCTTGTTCGAAAGGAGCTTCTGAACTCTCTCGTCCATTGAATTTGTCAGGTTTTGGATGGTTTCTGCTTCAATTGTTTTGCATGAGGACAGAATACCCTCCCAGAGCTGTTGCTTGGATGTGAACTGCCTCCCGCCATCATAGACACTCCTTTTAATGATGCTCCAAAGGTTCTGAATGGGGTAGAGGTCAGGGGAGCATGGGGGTCACACCATAAGTTTGTCCCCTTTTATGCCCATATCAGCCAGAGATGCAGATGTTTTATGTGCAGCATGAGATGGTGCATTATCATGCAGAAAAATGATCTTGCTGTGAAATACACGGTTCTTCTTCTTGAACCATGGCAGGAAGTGCTGTTTGAGAAAATCCACATACATTATGGAGTTCATCTTTAGCGCCTTCAGGGATCCTAAAGGGGCCGACAATCTCTCTCCCCATGATTCCAGCCCAAAACATTACTCCACCTCCTCCTTGTTGGCGCTGTAGCCGTGTTTGCGTGGGGTGTCCATCAACCAGCCATCCTCCACTCCATCCATCTGGACCATCGAGCGCTGCACGGCACTCATCCGTGAACAAAACAGTTTTGAAATCAGTCTTCATGTAATGTTTGGCCCACTGGAGCCGTTTCTGCTTGTGTGAAGTGGATAGAGGAGGTCGACAGGATGGCGTATGCACAGCTGCAAACCTCTGAAGGACCCTGCATCTTGTTGTTCGGGGGACGTTGGAGGCACAAGCAGCTTCAAAAACTTGTCTGCTGCTATGACAAGGCTTTTTTGTCGCTGCTCTTTCAACCTGACATAATTGCCTGTAGGAAAGAGTCCTCAATTTGCCCTTATCAGCACGCACACATGTGTACTGTGAATCAGCTACATACTTCTTGATTGCCAAGACACTTCATCCTGATCATCGCACAATGTTGATTGTAGTCATGCCTTGACCTAAACACTCCACAATTTGTTGCTTCTCAGCAGCCGACACATCCTTTTTCTTTCCCATTTTGGCAGAAAATGTAGGCTGCTGAATAATGTGAGAGAGCCTTCTTAAGTAGTCTTGCCTTTCATTGGACACACCTGACAAACTAATTAGCACTGGTGTCTGCAATTGCTTACAGTGATATAAAGAGCCCTGACACACATCACCATCAATGAGTTTAACTGACAAACAAACAAATTCTTCCCTTATCACTCCTAAACACTTTTTGCATAATAATTTGGAACACAGTGTACATGTGCTTTTCCACAAAACACCAGTGGTTCACGTAGTGAATCTTACAGTTCTAACTTGCCAACCGTGGTCTGTATGGAGTTGTTCAATAAAGGGCCCAAAATTAAGATAACATAGATGGGAGAGGTCTCTATGAATAGGAATTCCTAAGTATTTGATACCCTGTGAGGGCCAGGCAAAGGGAAAGTTGGACTGGATGGAATCCTATATGGATTTGGGGAGGGAGACATCGAGGGCCTCAGACTTCGCTGCATTGATTTTAAAATTTGACCATGTAACAAAGTGATCTATTTCAGCCATAACAGCATGGATGGATATATGTGATTGAGTGATATATACTAGGACATCATCAGCAAATAGAGAGCACTTGTACTCGGTGCCTCCCACCTCAATCCACCTAATATTGGGGTTATGGCGAATTGATGAGAGCAGGTGCTCCGTCACTAGGATGTATAAGAGAGGGGACAGAGAACATCCCATTGGTGATTGTGAAAGGTGATGAAAATGTTCTGACGCGCCCCCTGGGCCTTGGGACACCCGGAGCCGGACCCTTTTTGGTGGATGCTGGTGGTTGTAGTCTCCGTGGCGGCAACCCGGTTCCGTGGCTCAGGGCGGTCAAACCAGTGGCGGAACTATTTATGTGGTTTTGATGTTTAAATGTCCGACTACGCCACCCGTGGATTGCGGTCAGTGTGAACCGCCGCTCCAGGGCAGACCGCTGAGGCTGGTGTTGTGGGTGCAGCAGAGCGTAGCATAACTCCCCACGGGAGGAGTATAGCCTCAGGGCAGTGTATGCGGAGGATGGGGGTGATGGTGCAGGGCAGCAGCAGTAATGACACGGAGTCAGTGATGCAGTCCAGGGCCTTTACTCACAGTTCTTATTATCCAGACCACGTCTGCAGGTAACGGCTGCCCACGTCGTACTGTGCTCACCAGGTGAGGGGCTCAGACAACTCCCAGATAACTTTGGAGCGCTTCACAGGACCCCCTTTGTGTGTCCTTTGTCTGGCCTTTCTTACCAACCCTTCTGTCCGGCTGCCTCGGGCCTCCTCTTGGTAAACTTGGCGCCAGTTTCCCTGACCCTATGTGGTGCCTTCCTAGCGGGTGTAGCGAGGGGCTGCGCCACATAAAATGTCACAGCCTCCTGTTTCTAGCTGAGGGTCGTTTCCTGCCTCCACTAGTTTCGGGGACCGGTCTCCCCCTTTGGCCTGACCCCTCCACGCAGGTGGATTCTGGCGTGCGGTGGCGACTCGCCCGTCCGCACCCCTGAGATCCCTTCGTTCCTTGTTCCTGGAGCCTTCTCTGCTCCTCTTCCTTCCTTCTCCCTCTTCCAGGCCTGGGCCTCTGTTACTAGGCCCGCCTCCGGAGCAGAGCTCATGCAGAGCCCCTGCTCCCTGCCACTTCTGCTCAGACTTCTCTGCACTGAACTAAGATGGTGCCCACCTTTTATACTCCCTTCTCAATGCACCCAGGAACTGCTTCCTCCCTGCTCCTGCACTACAGGGTTCCCCTTCCTCAGTGTTCCCTCCCCCCACTCCAGCCAGGGACAGGGACTGTCGTGCCCATCTCAGGGGCATATTGGTCGCCCTGCCCCACGGCAATGTGGTGTAATGCATGCAGGTGTCGGGTCCTGATCCACACTACATCCTTACCTGAGAGTGAGATATCACACCTCTGGGTGAGGTGCAATACCTCTGTAGCAACCGAGCCCTCAGGGTGCTACAGTTCCATTTATCTTCAGCCTAGGTGACGTATTGCGATACAGGGCCGTGATTTTGGCTATAAAAGGGTCCCCTAGACCCCTACCCCAAGCTTTTTAAGAGAATCATATATGGCGTGCCAGGAGACTCTATGGAATGCTTTCTCAGCATCCAACGAGAGTATCTAATTACAAATTTTTAACTGCATCTAGCCCAGGAAATACTTTGTGCCTAGTAGCAGGGTCTGCTAGTCAGCGGATTATCCCGGCTGTTAAGCAAGCTACACCACCTGTAGTTTGGACACTTCATTTTTTCAAAGGAAATGCTTCGGGACCACGGGATACTCAGTGAAGAGCATCAGGAGGCACCCCAAGGCATAGGGGCTGGGACTGGCAGTAGGATGCCTTGCGGTGGACAGCCGAGCTCGATCCTTATAAAAGCTTTTTAACTGCAGCAGCTTTAGCGGACGCTACTGGAGCTGGAATTACGCGGCTGCTGGCATGAGACTTGCCCTCCAATAGATCCTTGTAAATGGATTTAAAGTGTATTCATTCAAATTAGAGAGACAATTTAAATTAAAAAGCTTAGAGCTGCCTCCACCACAGGGGGGCTCGCTCGACCCACCAGCGGACAGGCACCAGTATTGGGAGAGGGGGGCTGGCCATCAGGGTTCACCGCGGCTCTGGCACAAACCCGGCGACACGGAGGTGGCACGGGCAGGAGCGGACTGGCCGTGTCGGCTTCTCACTTTTTGGATTTTAGAAGGGCATGACATGCCTATATCTGTGTCTCCCCCTCCTTTTACTCCTCCACCGCTTTTATTTTCGCATGACTATATGTACTTGTCACTTTTCCATGTGTTAGTTATGTCTTCTGAGCAGTTTGTCAGCTTTTGGACACCTTTGAAGGTGTTTTCTATGTGTTTCTATGTGTTTTTGTTTGCCTGCCATTGGTTTTAACGGTGTTCGAAGGTGTTCGGCGAACAGTTCGACGAACAGTTCGGCGAACACACGGGTGTTCGACGAACCGAACCGAACTCGAACACTACGGGGGTGGCTCAACACTATTCAAGAGTGGTGTTCTGCGGCTCCCTAATAATTTGGACTGGAAGCTAGGCTGACAGTATGTGGGTGTTTGTTGTGCTCCCTAAGCAGGGACAGTTTCATCTTGCTCACAGCCTAGGCCTCTGCCTGCACCATCACCATCACGTCCACTTCCCCGTCCCTTGTCACGTGCCTTGCCCATTTTAAATGGAGTGTATTATTTGGCCCGCTCCAAAAAATGTCACGATTATTACCGCAGTAATATGGGATCACGCCTGATGACCACAGTTTTAGAAAGTGGCCTTATAGATGTGGTATTAGTCAGTGAACAAGTGTGAATAGGATGAACATCACCCAAGTGGCAGACTTTAAATAGAGGGTAATATTTGGCTCGCTCCAAAAAATGTCACAATTATTACCACAGTAATATGTGATCACGTCTGATGACCACGGATTTAGGAATTGGCCTTATAGATGTGGCATTTGTCAGCAACCAAGTGTGAATAGGATGAACAACACCCAAGTGGCAGACTTTAAATGGAGTGTAATATTTGGCACGCTCCAAAAAATGTGACGATTATTACTGCAGTAATATGGGATCACGTCTGATGATGAAAAAGTTTCTCTGCTTCCACAATACAGCAATGCGAATAAAATCAAAAAAATCTGGCTATATTCTGCTAACAAGCAAATGGAGCAGTAAAATGGTGTACTGTATTGCTTTTTAAGAAAATAATTAGGATTAAGATAAAAAAAAAATAGCCCTGATATTTAGGGCTATGGATATCTCTAACAGCAGCAGACAGAACGTCGAATGGACCCTATTGTGCTGTATACAGTGTCCACAAACTCTGCCTGCCTAACTTCTGCTATCACCAGTAATATATGCAGCTTGATTAGTCCATAGAAGGACTATTAGTTCAGATGGATATATATCTTGCTGTGGAATACCTATACCTAACTAATAAACCGCCAATTCTGTCCCTGATTCAGAAGCACCTCTCCTTACTCTGCCTGTTTCCACAGTAGAATGTGACGAGAATAGGGTCACCGGGTGTTATATAGACCCAATGATGGTATGCGGCCAGCCAATCACTGTAATGCCACAACCAACATGGCTACAGCATTATAGTCAATGGCAGGCAATCCCTGCATGTTCATTGGTTGTCTAAAGAGTGCCAAACCTGTGAGGCGGGCATCCCGGAAGTGCTTGGTGAGTGCCGAGCATCTCGAGCAGTGAGATGCTCGGACGAGTCCCGAGCAGTGGCAAGCACGCTTGCTCATCACTAGTGCTGATATTGTTCTCCACACAGGGATACACATGATAAAATCAAAACTGGTTTTCTTACTATCGTGCTACCTAAAGCAGGCTACATTTCATCTTTTAATTCTTTGGCGCTGATATTATTCTTTATACACGGGCTGACATGATAAAACATAAATTTAGTCTGTTACTACCATGCTACAAAAAGTAGGCCACATCTGAGGTTGTAATTCTTCTGCACTAAGATTCTGCTGTATCCAAAAAAATCAATTTGTTTCTGTTACTACCGTGCTACATAATCAGGCCACATTTTATCTTTTAATTATTTTGTACTAGTATTGTGCTCCAGCCAGGAGTTGACATTTCACAATATAAATGTCGAACAGGCAATCTCTGCATGTGTCACAGCTGTCTAACCATGACACTTGCAGGCGCGGCTACAGTGAATGAAATGCAGAGCACACCAAAATATTCAGCGAGCACCCGAGCGTGCTCGCCGAAAGAGTTAATGATACATACTTGCTCAACACTAATTGTTAACCCTTCCGCATTGTCCTCTGCTTCCTCCTCTTCCCCTGGGACCACCAGCACCTCCTCCCGCAGACTATTCAACGTGTGCTCCAGAATGTAGATGACCGGAATAGTGATGCTGATGATGGCATCGTCAGCTAACCATCTTAGTAGCCATTTAGAAAATGTGCAGAAGGGTGTAGATACTGCATCAGGGCTCATCGCTGCTGCTACAGTCACTGCAACATGTGCAGAGTTTAATTTCACCATGTCGGCACATCGCATATCAACCGATTAACCGGTAGGCCGAAAGATGTATGTAGTGACACAATTCGATGACCCGCGGGTTGCAAATGGCGGAAGTGAGCACACAGAGGCCGTGGTTTCTGCAGCAGCACATCCAGGCTGGGAAGGTGGCGGAGAGATTTCTGCACCATCAAGTTGAGAATGTGAGCCATGCAAGGCATGTGTGTGAGGTTGCCCCGGCGTAGGGCCACCACCAGGTTTGCACCGTTATCGCACAGGGCCTTACTTGGCTCCAGGTTCAGTGGAGGCAGCCATTGCTCAAACTTAGCATGGATAGCTGTCCGCAACTCTTGATCTGTATGACTGTGATCTTAAAGGCATTTTAATTTAAACACTGCCTGATTGTGGTGAGCCCTGTCTGCGCAATACAGAGGTGGGGAGGAGTCTCTCTTTTGGAAAATGTGTCTCATTAAGGCAGAGGGTGCAGATGGAGGCCTTAGAGGAGGTGGCGGAGGCAGAAGCACTGGAGGAAGAGTAAGATACAGAGGTTTGCCCTGCAAGCCTTGGGGATTCCTTGGAGTCTAGTGACACATTGGTGTCAAGTGCTTTAGTTCTCCATCCCCTGGTGTGTAGTAGTTTAGTTCTCCAACCCTAGCTCTTTAGTAGTTTAGTTCTACATCCCCTGTTGTCTATTAGTTTGGTTCTCAATGTTCTGGTGTGTATTTGTTTCATTCTCCAACCCTAGGTGTTTAGTAGTTTAGTTCTCCACCCTCTGGTGTCTAGTAGTTCTCCATCTTCTGGTGGGTAGTGGTTTAGTTCTCCATCCCCAATCATCCTGCAAGCCTTGGTTCCAAGACTTGTGGAGCAACCCATTCCCTGCCTGTCCTCACAGCCACAAGACTCACCCAGTGCCCAGTCAGCAAGTTGTTATGCCCCTGGCCATGTGACTGGACAACTGGTACTGGGTGACTGCTATAGCCATCAGCTTTTGGAAACTGTCTGTATCCACCAGGTGGAAAGGCAGCATTTCCGTGGTCATAAGATTGGAGATGGTGAAGTTCAAGCTTTGGCATGTGTAGGAGGAAACAATATTTTACATGACCACAACTGTGGGATTGAGGGCTGGCTGCAGTGCTGAGTGAGAGAGGAGTAGGGTGAACACAACAAGCTGCTGGACTGTGAGAGAGGTGGAAACGGAGATGTTACAGTAGATAGAGAAAGATGGAGTGTGCTCGGTATCTGAGATCAGTCAAACAAAGCAGGCATGTCCACTGCTGTAACAGCTGACGTGCTCTCACTTACCTCGAATGTAGCAAGTAAATAAGTGGAGGTTCTGCGGCCAGAGACCTGTGTGAGAACACTTGCCATGGTGACGGAGGAGGAAGAAGCAGAACATGCGGTTGATGGGGCGGCCAGTGGTTGGCGAGGCCCGCTAGTCTACATTTTACCACAGTGAGATTCCCAGACTAACACATGTTGATCGTGCATGTGCCAGTACATGCATGTTGTAGCATTATTATTGCATTAAATTGAGTATTATTATTCAGTAAATTATTGCATTTTTTTACTCTATTCTGTCATTTTTAATAAAATTGGCAGATAACGTGAGTTGTGTCATTTTTTGCTGTCTCAAATAGACCCAGCCTAGGCAACTGCAGACCCACAAATGCTGCTGGCCACTGCCAGAGTTGGGGCTCAGGATGCAGTGCTTGTTGTGGCTGCATAACGCTGCGCATGTGCGGAAACCGCAACATAACCTCCTCGTTTTCCTCCTCTTCCACCTCCTCTGCTGAGCTACTCAGCTGCATACCTCTGGGTTCACACCAAGTGGGATCTAAAACCTCATAGTCATCCTGTCTGTTCTCCCACGCCTCGCCCTGAGAGTCTCCCTCCTCCTCTTCCTGCCCTGACAGCACAGTACAGTCTACATGTGCCTCAAGCATCTGAGTCTAATCAGGATCACCTCCACCCCCCCGGAGTTGACGTTTGGTGACGAGGGTTTGGATTCTGCTCGGACCCTGCTTTGCCCAGCCCCAGATCAAATTGAAAAAATTTGGCATTGCTGTATATGCTTTACCCCTCTTGAGTCTGTGAAGCTTGGGATCAGACCTCTGATGTTTCAGAATGGAATGTCTGAACAGCTCTACAGGCCCGTCCATCGGTGGTTCACCACAGTCAGTTGGGCAGTTGGAGAGATGTGACGCCGGTGAAAACAAGGGTAATTGGGGTGCCACCTCTGAGGACTGTGCTGTTTGTGATGTTAAGGTGGAATATGAGCCGAGGCTACTTGATGCAGCACATGTCATCTACTCGAGCACGTGTTCTTTCTGGCTCTCATCTACCAAGTGTACCACTGTGCGGCTGCCAAAGAAAGGGAGTGGAGTAGCCCGTCCAGTAACAGAAGTTGTCAAAATGCTGCGCAATTGCTCACTGCAGGAAAACAAACCTACTCTCATCTCTCATATCATACCTTCTCACAACCCTAAACAGCTATTCAGTACTTTCAAGTTTCTCCTCCGTCCATCAACTCCCTCTACTCTCATTTCAGCTGCAGACTTTGCCTCATTCTTCAAGCAGAAGAATGTAGGGCAAATCTTTTGCTTAAAGTTCCCACAGCCCCTCCTCATAACTACTAAACTCTCCTTCTCCAAAACCAGCTTCTCCACCATCACGGAAGATCATCTTTACTCTCCAAATCACATCTCATCACCTGTGAACTTGACCTAATACCATCCAACCTAATTCCAAACCTTACCACAGTCTTCATCCTAAGCCTAACCCACCTCTTCAACCTGTCACTATCAACTGGTGTCTTTCCTTCATGATTCAAACATACCTCGATCACACCCATCCTCAAAAAGCCCTCCCTTGACCCATCCTCTGTGTCTAGCTCTCGCCCTATCTCACTTCTCCCTTATGCCTCCAAACTACTGGAACAATATGTCCATTTTTAAATGTCCTCGCACCTCTCCTCCTGCTCCCTCTTGGACCGCTTACAATCTGGCTTCCGACCGCACCATTCCACTGAAACTACCCTGACTAAAGTCACCAACGACCTACTAACTGCCAAATCCAAGTGACACTAGTTTCTCCTCCTCCTCTTGGACCTGGCATCTGCCTTCAACACAGTGGACCACACCCTCTTACTACAGACTTTCTGATCCTTGGCATTACAGACATGGCCTTTTGTTGGATCTCCTTGCACCTAACAGACAGGACATTCAGTGCCTCCCACTCACACATCAACTCCTCATCTCGCCCCCTATGTGTCAGTGTCCCCCAAGGTTCAGTTCTAGGACCCCTGCTCTTCTTCATCTAAATCTTCAGCCTGGGACAACTCATAGAGTCTCACGGCTTTCAGTATCACCTCTATGCTGATGACTAGAGATGAGCGTTGTTCTACTCGAACTGTTCACCAATCTCAAATTCGAGCTGTTTTGGGCGGTGTTCGAGCCGTTTGGCGAACACGAACAATTTGAGAAAAATTCGGCTGTTCGAGGTTATGTTCGATAACTGTTCGTGCACCAAAATCATAACTGGATTTTTTCTCAGTAATGATGAAAATTAATGTTAATACGCAGTTTGAGTGTACAGCGGGGTGGGGGGAGGGGCAGGGGATGGATCTCTGCAGGAACAATGAAGATCTCCATTTTTTTTTTCTCTTTCCCGCATTTACAGTGGGGAGGTGCAATCTGTCAGCCTATCAGCAGCGCACACACGGAGCGAAGTGCTTTTTTTCACACAAGCAAGGGCATGTGTCATTGGCAGTGTATGTCACATGTCCTTGCCCTATAAGACCAAGCCATTTTCCCCGTCGCCACCATTTTCTCACTGCTGCAGCTGCGTGTTAGATGGCACCGCTGTTGCTGTGTGCGCTATACCTTGTTAATTTCAAGCCAATTTTCGCACAAATCTACAGATAGCTTGGGAGTAGGGAATAGTTGTGATTGCAGTCCTTTTAAGGACTAGGTTACAGCATTTCCTATGACTTTTATCAGGCAGGTCTGTGCTCTTAAATAGATAGGTTGTGGGAGTAAAGACTAATTGTAATTGGAGTCCTTATCAGGACTAGGTTACATCAGTTCCTATCAGTTTTTGCCAGGCAGGTCTGTGCCAGTGCTGTGCAAGTTTTTTTCACAGCATTTGGCTGAATCTAGCAAAGCTAATCCTTTTTGGCCTATTGCAGAGTGTGTTAGTCAGTGGAGTAGCCTATCTGTGTTGCAAGATATACCACCTGTGTATAGAATACCAATTTTTTTACTGCACCTAGTGAAGTAAAATCTTTTGGGCATAGCATCATTCTATTAGTCCATCTATACTGACCTCCATCAGGTTGCATATTGAATATAATTTTTTTCTGCATCTAGCTCTGAAAAAATATTGGGCTTCTAGCTGTGTGTGGGACTTGTTGTATTAGTCCATCTATACTGACCTCCATCAGGTTGCAAACTGAATATATTTTTTTCTGCATCTACCTCTGAAAAAATATTGGGCTTCTAGCTGTGTGTGGGACTTGTTCTATTAATCCATTTATACAGACCTCCATCAGGTTGCAAACTGAATATATTTTTTTCTGCATCTACCTCTGAAAAAATATTGGGCTTCAAGCTGTGTGTGGGACTTGTTGTATTAGTCCATCTATACTGACCTCCATCAGGTTGCAAATTAAAAATAATTTTTATCTGCATCTACAGTACCTCTGAAAAAATATTTGGGTTTCTAGCTGTGTGTGGGACTTGTTCTATTAGTCCATCTATACTGACCTCCATCAGGTTGCAAATTGAATATCATTTTTATCTGCATCTAGCTCTGAAAAAATATTTGGCCTTCTAGCAGTGTGTGGGACTTTCTCTATTAGTCCATCTATACTGACCTCCATCAGGTTGCAAATTAAAAATAATTTTTATCTGCATCTACCTCTGAAAAAATATTTGGGCTTCTAGCTGTGTGTAGGACTTGTTCTATTAATCCATCTATACAGACCTCCATCAGGTTGCAAACTGAATATATTTTTTTCTGCATCTACCTCTGAAAAAATATTGGGCTTCTAGCTGTGTGTGGGACTTGTTGCATTAGTCCATCTATACTGACCTCCATCAGGTTGCAAACTGAATATATTTTTTTCTGCATCTACCTCTGAAAAAATATTGGGCTTCTAGCTGTGTGTGGGACTTGTTCTATTAATCCATCTATACAGACCTCCATCAGGTTGCAAACTGAATATATTTTTTTCTGCATATACCTCTGAAAAAATATGTGGCCTTCTAGCAGTGTGTGGGACTTTCTCTATTAGTCCATCTACACTGACGTCCATCAGGTTGCAAACTGAATATAATTTTTTTCTGCATCTAGCTCTGAAAAAATATTTGGCCTTCTAGCAGTGTGCGGGACTTTCTCTATTAGTCCATCTATACTGACCTCCATCAGGTTGCAAATTCAAAATAATTTTTTGTCTGCATCTAGCTCTGAAAAAATATTGGGCTTCTAGCTGTGTGTGGGACTTGTTGTATTAGTCCATCTATACTGACCTCCATCAGGTTGCAAATTAAAAATAATTTTTATCTGCATCTACAGTACCTCTGAAAAAATATTTGGGCTTCTAGCTGTGTGTGGGACTTGTTCTATTAGTCCATCTATACTGACCTCCATCAGGTTGCAAATTGAATATAATTTTTATCTGCATCTAGCTCTGAAAAAATATTTGGCCTTCTAGCAGTGTGTGGGACTTTCTCTATTACTCCATCTATACTGACCTCCATCAGGTTGCAAATTAAAAATAATTTTTATCTGCATCTACCTCTGAAAAAATATTTGGGCTTCTAGCTGTGTGTGGGACTTGTTCTATTAATCCATCTATACAGACCTCCATCAGGTTGCAAACTGAATATATTTTTTTCTGCATCTACCTCTGAAAAAATATTGGGCTTCTAGCTGTGTGTGGGACTTGTTGTATTAGTCCATCTATACTGACCTCCATCAGGTTGCAAACTGAATATATTTTTTTCTGCATCTACCTCTGAAAAAATATTCGCCTATTAGCTGTGTGTGGGACTTGTTCTATTAATCCATCTATACAGACCTCCATCAGGTTGCAAACTGAACATATTTTTTTCTGCATCTACCTCTGAAAAAATATGTGGCCTTCTAGCAGTGTGTGGGACTTTCTCTATTAGTCCATCTATACTGACCTCCATCAGGTTGCAAATTCAAAATAATTTTTTGTCTGCATCTAGCTCTGAAAATAAATTGGGCTTCTAGCTGTGTGTGGGACTTGTTGTATTAGTCCATCTATACTGACCTCCATCAGGTTGCAAACTGAATATATTTTTTTCTGCATCTACCTCTGAAAAAATATTGGGCCTTCTAGCAGTGTGTGGGACTTTCTCTATTAGTCCATCTATACTGACCTCCATCAGGTTGCAAATTCAAAATAATTTTTTGTCTGCATCTAGCTCTGGAAAAATATTGGGCTTCTAACTATGTGTGGGACTTGTTGTATTAGTCCATCTATACTGACCTCCATCAGGTTGCAAATTAAAAATAATTTTTATCTGCATCTACAGTACCTCTGAAAAAATATTTGGGCTTCTAGCTGTGTGTGGGACTTGTTCTATTAGTCCATCTATACTGACCTCCATCAGGTTGCAAATTGAATATAATTTTTATCTGCATCTAGCTCTGAAAAAATATTTGGCCTTCTAGCAGTGTGTGGGACTTTCTCTATTAGTCCATCTATACTGACCTCCATCAGGTTGCAAATTGAATATAATTTTTATCTGCATCTAGCTCTGAAAAAATATTAGGCTTTCTAGCACTGTGTGGGACTTTCTCTATTAGTCCATCTATACTGACCTCCATCAGGTTGCAAATTAAAAATAATTTTTATCTGCATCTACCTCTGAAAAAATATTTGGGCTTCTAGCTGTGTGTGGGACTTGTTCTATTAATCCATCTATACAGACCTCCATCAGGTTGCAAACTGAATATATTATTTTCTGCATCTACCTCTGAAAAAATATTGGGCTTCTAGCTGTGTGTGGGACTTGTTGTATTAGTCCATCTATACTGACCTCCATCAGGTTGCAAACTGAATATATTTTTTTCTGCATCTACCTCTGAAAAAATATTGGGCCTTCTAGCAGTGTGTGGGACTTTCTCTATTAGTCCATCTATACTGACCTCCATCAGGTTGCAAATTCAAAATAATTTTTTGTCTGCATCTAGCTCTGGAAAAATATTGGGCTTCTAGCTGTGTGTGGGACTTGTTGTATTAGTCCATCTATACTGACCTCCATCAGGTTGCAAATTAAAAATAATTTTTATCTGCATCTACAGTACCTCTGAAAAAATATTTGCGCTTCTAGCTGTGTGTGGGACTTGTTCTATTAGTCCATCTATACTGACCTCCATCAGGTTGCAAATTGAATATAATTTTTATCTGCATCTAGCTCTGAAAAAATATTTGGCCTTCTAGCAGTGTGTGGGACTTTCTCTATTAGTTCATCTATACTGACCTCCATCAGGTTGCAAAATGAATAAAATTTTTATCTGCATCTAGCTCTGAAAAAATATTTGGCCTTCTAGCAGTGTGTGGGACTTTCTCTATTAGTCCATCTATACTGACCTCCATCAGGTTGCAAATTAAAAATAATTTTTATCTGCATCTACCTCTGAAAAAATATTTGGGCTTCTAGCAATGTGTGGGACTCATTGTATTAGGCCATCTATACCAAGCTCCACCAGCTTTGAAATTAATAATAATTTTTAGCTGCATCTAGCCCTGAAAATAATTTTTCCCAATAGTGGTAGCAATAGAAATATGGGGCGCGCGCCTGGCTAACAAAAATATACGCTTCATAACACAAAACACCAGCCTAGCGCACTGCATTAATAAGATGGCATCATCGTCTCTCCCAGTGCTAGGCCTACTACGCAGGCTAGTATTCCTGTGCCTAAAACACAATGTATGGGTCCGCGCTAGCCGCTATGCTGAGGGGTATAAAGCTGCTGCTAACGCTTTATAACAATTCAATTGGCAGATTTTCACAGAGCTCTTCCACAACGCCCACACATCGGGCAACAGTTACCCACCCTCCCTATGGGATCTAGTGGCGAATAGTTGATGCCATTAATCAGAGCGTCAGTTGCCCCGACAACGTGGCAAGCATACGGTAAGGCTTGGGAAGAGTGGACACGACTAGTAGCAGGCAGACGGGTTGACCAATGTGAACAAGCCAGATCACAAGTCACCATAGAATTTCTCCACCAGCTAATGATGAGGGGCATATCAGGGGCGTCAGCGCAGCGGTGTCTGACCGGAGTAGCATTTCACTTCCAACTACTGAATTGGGGAGATGTGACAAAGATTCATCATCAGACAATCCATAAAAGGGTGGAAAAGGGGTCAGCCAAGTCAGGAATGTAGACGTCCCGTCCCGTGTCACTAAAACTGATTTCTCACATCTTATCCCTAACACCATTAACATGACACTCACAATTTGAAGCAACACTAATGTCTACTGCATTTGTGATCGCCTTCTTCGGGGCGCTATGTATAAGCGAATTAGTCCCTCAATCCAAAATTACCGCGAGTGGACGCTTATTACACCAGGAAGTAGTCATAGCCAATAATGCAATACGTGTACGCATACACCAATCGAAAACGGTTCCAGCGGGCATGGGTACTTGGGTACTTCTACAACCCACAAACGGTACACTGAGTCGGGTAACAATAGTAAAAACATATCTAACCATCAGATCACAAAGTAATTTCTTCGTATCACACATTGATGGAACGCCATTATCAAGATACCTGTTCCAAGCTATATTTAATAAATGCATAACATTGGCAGGGAACCACCCCAAAGATTACGGGACACACTCATTCCGCATAGGTGCGGCCACGGAAGCAGCAAGAGCAGGACTGTCAGAAACAGAAGTTCAGAGGATAGGGAGATGGCGATCCACGTGTTTGGCGAGATACATAAGACCGGACTTGTTATCCTAACGTGGTTTATTTCTTTTACAGGTGACGCTAAGCCAACAGTGTGAGTGATAGGCCACTCGTATATATATTGGGCACAAAAAAGGGCGAAAGTCCGCCCAGGCGGGAGGAAATTAGAGTTTCATAACACATATTTCAACTGGAGAGGTATTAGAGGCCTGCTATGGCCACAGGTACTAATGGAGGTAATCAAGGTAGGGAGAGAGGCAAGAGGTCCAGTCATCTTAGTTATACAGGCCGGGGGAAACAACCTAGGTCATCACAAGAGCGCATAACTAATGGCAATAATGAAACTAGACACTGAGCGCTTCAGAGAATTTTTCACAAAATTAGCTATAGTATGGTCAGAGATTGTGCCGATAGCGGTATGGCAAGGTGCGCGAGACATCACGGCCATCGAATGGACAAGGCGGGTAATAAATATTCGGATGGCAAAATTTAGAAGAGACAGAGGCGGTGTAGTGATACGACACCGACAACTGGAAGGAGATAAAGCAGGCCTCATACGGCCCGACAGTGTTCACTTAATAGATATTGGACTGGACATATTCCTGTCAGGACTCCAGGACGGAGTGGAACAAGCGTTAAGAGTGATGGGTGGGGGTCAGAGTCCTGCATACGAGTACGCTGGATCCTCCGTGGCCTGGAAATAGAAAGGACATGTTGGAGAGTTACACTTGTTGG
This sequence comes from Phyllobates terribilis, assembly GCF_046119375.1. Taxonomy (NCBI): domain Eukaryota; kingdom Metazoa; phylum Chordata; class Amphibia; order Anura; family Dendrobatidae; genus Phyllobates; species Phyllobates terribilis. The sequence goes on along the minus strand of NW_027362764.1, from coordinate 524,198,712 downwards.
CCAACTTGCCGGAGTGGGGACCCAGGGCATGCTGCAACAAGCTGAATTATTTTAGAAATAAAATGCCTTTCTAATGGAATGAGTATAAAGAGTTAATAAAGCTGTGACCGATCCTCACCCATCCAGTTGTAAGAGTTACATTATTGGGTTGTCCATGAAAGGGGGGCGGTAGGGGGGCTGAGCATCTCGGTTTGGTTGGGGGTCCCCACAGTCTGCCTAGGCTAGATTAATTTAAAAATTCTTATTAGATACACAGGCGGTGCAGCTTGCTTTGCAGCTGGGCTACTATGCCCAAAGTATTGCCTAGGCTAGATGCAGTTAAAAATTCTACGCTGACTAGCAGACACTGAAGATTTGGAGCACACCTCTGAGTAAACAGCTCTTCAGACTCAACCATCTGTGTTACCCCAAGCCATAGTGTATGTAGTTTCTTACAGTTAAAAGGGGGGGTGCGACCCAAGCCACCTGGAACTGACGATGCCAACGTCACGTAAGACACAGCAAGGGGACTCCCAAAGTTGTGGCACAGACACCACTTAACCCTAGAACGCATACCTGTGGCCTTGCAGGCCCGCCCAGTTAATTGTTTTCTATTTTCTGCAAGATTGCTTTAGTTAGAATTTTGAAACTCTAGGTATTCTTCATGTATATAGTTGTTTGTCATTTGAGTTTGAGTTATTCCATGTTATTTGCACACGGGCCTAAAGGGCCCCAGGTATGTGAAAGTGTAGATTTTTATGGTCATGCGTTCTAGGGTTAAGTGGCATCAATTGCCCCACTGTTGCTTAAAACGGTTGGTGAGATGATTTTACCAAATCCCCAAGCTTTTAGTCTCCCAAAGATGACACAGGGGTAGAAATGTCCTTGCGAATCCATGATTTGATCATCTTTATGAACGTGAGTCTGTCTACATTCTCAGTGGACAGCCGCGTGCGCTTATCTGTCAGCACACCACCAGCAGCGCTGAACACACGTTCAGAGAGAACGCTGGCTGCATAGCATGACAAGATCTCCAAGGCGTGAGTGGCGAGCTCCGGCGATTTTTCAAGATTGGAATACCAAGATGAGCAAGGGTCCAGTGACACAGTCATGGCTTCGATGTTCACTTGGAGATTCTCCTGTACCATCCTCTCTAGGCATTGACTATGTGTCAGACTTCTTGTCTCCTGTGGCCTTGCAAAGGATGGTCTAAAAAAGTGGTGAAACGATTCCACAAAATTGCTGTTACCAGCAGATACTGTGTTACTGTTACTGTTTGAGTGATGAAGACTCGACAGTCCCACCGTTGGCAAGTTAGAACTGTGAGATTCACTACGTGCACCACTGGTGTTTTGTGGAAAAGCACATGTAAGATTCTGCAACAGATACTCCTGCATTCGTCAATACCTTTTTATGGCAGGAATTATTTCGGCAAATATACTTTTGTACCGGGGATCTAAGAGTGTGGCAACCCAGTAGTCGGGATTACTTCGAATTCTGACAATCCGGGGGTCATGTTGCAGGTAGTGCAGCAAGAAGGCACTCATGTGTGTTGCGCATCCAGAAGGACCAAGTCCTTGTTGTGTTGGTAGCGAGGTAAGAATCATGCTTCCTTCCTCTGCCCTCTCCCTCCAACCTCGCACAACAGAAATGTGATCAAGGTCTCCCTCATCTGATGAGTCTTCCATGCCCATTGCCAGTTCGTCCTCCACTTCTTCCTCGGCTCCTGCACCTTCCTCAACAGTTTGGCTGCTACCATGCGCACTGGTTAATCCCTCTCCCCCACCCTCCCATGCCTGCCGCCTTGGTGCTGCCAACCGTCTGGACCTTGGAGATGTTATCCCTTCCGCATACGACTCCTCCTCTACTTCCTCCACCTCCTCTTGTCCCACCACCTGACTCCGAATTCTGTTTAACATGTGCTCCAGCATGTAAATCACCGTAATAGTCATGCTGATAATGGCATCGTCAGCACTAAACATCTTCGTTGCCATTTCAAGACTGTGCAGAAGGGTGCATAGGTCCCTGATCTGAGACCACTCCTCCAGCGTGATTTGCCCCACCTCTGGATCTCGTTGGCCCAGGCTATACGTCAGAACGTATTGCACCAGGGCTTGTCGGTGCTGCCACAGTCGCTGCAACATGTGCAGAGTTGAATTCCACCGTGTCGGCACATCGCATTTCAGCCGGTGAACTGGCAGGCCCAACGACTTCTGTAGAGATGTAAGTCGTTGAACTGCGGGATGCGAACGGCGGAAGTGAGCACACAGCGACCGTGCACTCTGCAGAAGGCCATCTAGTCCGGGATAGTGGGCTAAAAATTGCTGGACAACCAGGTTCAACACGTGAGCCATACAAGGCACGTGTGTGACATTGCCCCGGCGAAGTGCCGCACCCAGGTTTGCAGCATTGTCGCACATGGCCTTCCCTGGTTGCAGGTCCAGTGGAGACAACCTTTCATGAAACTGGGTCTCCAGAGCTGACCAAAACTCCTCAGCTGTGTGACTCACATTTCCCAGACATTTCAAAGTAAACACAGATGCGTTGAGCCCTGCTGCCAGCATAGTAAGGAGGTGTGCAGGATTCCTTCTGCGCAGTTAGAAAGCAGGTGGCATTACCAGACAGGCTTTGGGTGCAGGTGGAGGACCGAGAGGAGGTTGAGGAGGCAGAAGCAGTGGAGGAAGTTCGAGATAAAGAGGATTAACACACAACTCGTGGGGATGGTAAGACTTGGACAGCAGCCCCTTGTCCTGCTGTCACCATAGTTACCCAGTGCCCAGTCAGCGACATGTAACGCCCCTGTCCATGCCTTCTTGTCCAAGTGTCTGTGGTGAAGTGCACCCTGTCACACACAGAGTTTCTCAAAGAAGCGGTGATGTTGTGTGCGACATGCTAGTGGAGCGCAGGCACACCTTTCTTTGAGAAGTAGTGCCGACTGGGCATTTGGTACTGGGGCACTGTGACGAACATAAGGTCTTGAAAATCCTCTGTGTCCTCCAGGTGGAAAGGCAGCATTTCTGTAGCCAACAGCTTGCAGATGGTGAAATTCAACCTCTTAGCTTTCTCATGGCTAGGAGGAAATGGTCTTTTACTTTTCCACATCTGAGGGACCGAGGGCTGGCTGTTGTGCTTAGACGGTGTTGAGTAGGGTGTCCCCGGCAACTGCCGGTCTGTGAGGAAGATGCAGGCGGACATGTTAGGTTGCCTTGATCCAAAGGTGGTGCTCTCGATGTCGGAGAGCGCTCAACACTAGCAGGTGTTTCCACTTCCCAATGAACTGACGACCTGCCAATTACACTGGCTGTTGCGAGTAAAGAGGTGGCAGGTCTGCGTCCAAAAACATGTGTGACTGCTGTCCCCCCAGTCACAGAGGATGAAGAGGCTGCGGATGCATAAGATGGGGGGCAGACGGTGGTTGGCCCAGCCGGCTAGCCCGCATTGTAGCACAGTGAGCTTCCCACTGCAACTTATGCTTCATATCCATGTGACGGTACATGCATGAAGTACTCAAACTATGTATTTTTTGGCCTCTACTTAGCTTTTGCTGACAAATATTACAGATAACACGAGTTGGGTCATCCTTATCGATCTGAATAAATGCCCAGGCTATGCAAGGCTTAGAGCCCATGTGACCTGAAGAGCCACTACGACTTGTGGTCAGAGGCAGAGTTGTGGTTGAGGATGCAGTTGTTGACGTGCTTTCAGTACTCCGTCTCTGTTCAGGAAGGCGCAACCTAACCTCGTCGTCAATAGCATCTGTGATGCCCCGCTGCGCTTGGTATCACAGATCCTACAAGAGTGCATTGATGGAATCCTCCACAAGAGGCCCCAATAAACATTCACACATCTCCACCTTCCACCTCAGACCAGCAGAGGGAGCCCGTTAGGGATATAAATAGGGAAGGTGGAGCTAGGCAGTTCAGTTCCTCTGAAGAGTTCCTGCAGTAGAGAAGCCTAAGAGAGGTCAGTCTGCAGTGGAGCTCAGTCTAGTCTAGAGAACGCAGTTAATAGTTCAGCAGTGGAGCACGAGGCTCCTGCTTGCTAGATTCAGGGAGCCCAGATAGAGCTTAAGGTGTGCCGGTGCCGTAAGATCAGTGAAGCGCGGCAAGCTGCCGTTAGTGTGTATAGCCTAGTGAGGGCCCGAGTAGGCCGAAGGCGAGTGGCGAGTTAGTACATAAGGGGCAGAGGAGCTTAACCAGCTCACCCCGAAGCATTTACCGGACACAGGATCCGAGCTTACCGGTATCTCTATGACCCAGTAAGGCATAACCGGAATCCCTGGAGAACTACAAGTCCCAGGATCGCTAAGGTGCTGATATGTAACAGAGCCAGGAGACGCTTAGGCCCCGCATACTGGGAGCGTGAACTCCAAGAGAAGGCCCTACCACAAGGTCAGCCAGCGCAGGACAGAGACAAAGTTAGGCCTAGCTCCAGGCAGGTCAGAAACTTACTACGCAGAGGCAAGAAACAGGAGGCCCTACACCCGCTCATTGGGGAGGATCCTGATATGCACCCTTCACCCTACAGTGCTCCGGGATGTGCCTGAATTTCCACCAGTAAAAGGTACTGAAGTAACTACCGTGTCCGTTCCCGTTCTTGCTCTGACCCAGCTGGGTCTCGCCTGTCCTGCATTCCCCCTGCATACGCTGCCCTGAGACCTAGCTCCACCTGTGGGGAGCTATACCATTGAGCTGCCTTATCACCAGCCTCAGTGGACTGCTGCAGCGCTGGTGCTTGTCACCAGATACCACAGGTGGCGTCATGAACTCTTATAAAATTAACAATTATCCACCCTTTTAAAGAGAGACCCCAGGGTACGGGCCAGGGAGCCAACCACCGCGACATCCCCAAGGCCAGGCAAATGCCCGAGTACCGAGTCATCCCCATCCCCAGGTCTAGTCACATCCTCCTCCACCTCCTCTGCTGACCTCATCGACTGTCTGACTGTGGGTTGACAGTAAGTGGGATCTCCAACCTCGTCATCATCACCCTGTGTGTTATCACACCCGTCGCCCTCAGAGCCAACCTCTTCCTGCCCTGACCGAAAAGTCAAGTTGTCGCTCCAATCAGGTATTTGAGTCTCATCATCGTCTTCATCATTGTCTCCACCAACAGGAGTTACAGTTTGGGAACAAGGGTCTACATTATGCTCAGAACCTTCTTCATCTGGTCCTGGATCCAACTTATAAAGATTCTGGGCATCGGATCAGATCATTTCCTCATCTGGATTAACAGAAGCTCTGGAGCAGACCTCCGTTTCCCAGGCTATAGTATGAGTAAACAGCTGGGCAGACTCAGCCATCTGTGTTACCCCATACTCAGACGGGCAGCTGGAGACTTGGGAGCTGTAAGGAAGCAAGTGCGATTGGGGTGACACCTCTGAGGACTGGAGTATTTGTGATGTTGAAATTGAGGTGATGGAGAGCCCACTTGAAGGAGCACTTGATATCCGTTGAAGCACCTGCTGTTTTTGTGCCTCATCTAGAATTTGTAGCGATGGGCGTGTCCGTAAGAATGGGATCGTATCACATTGTCCACGAAAAGAAGTCGACATCTTAGTTTGGCTGGAAGATGGTCTTTCTTCTGCAGATGTTACTCCCCCCCCCACCGTGGGGGGCCTCGACCCACCGGCGGACAGGCACCAGTATTGGGATAGGGGGGCTGGCCGTCAGGGTCCACCGCGGCTCTGGCACAAACCCGGCGACACAGAGGTGGCACAGGCAGGAACGGACTGGCCGTGTCGGCTTCTCACTTTTTGGATTTTAGAAGGGCATGACATGCCTATATCTGTGTCTCCCCCTCCTTTTACTCCTCCACCTCTTTTCTTTTCGCATGACTATATGTACTTGTCACTTTTCCATGTGTTAGTTGTGTCTTCTGAGCAGTTTGTCAGCTTTTGGACACCTTTGAAGGTGTTTTCTATGTGTTTCTATGTGTTTTTGTTTGCCTGCCATTGGTTTTAACGGTGTTCGAAGTTGTTCGACGAACAGTTCGACGAACAGTTCGGCGAACACACGGGTGTTCGACGAACCGAACCGAACTCGAACACTACGGGGGTGGCTCAACACTACTGATGACTCACAGATCTAACTCTATGGACCTGATATCACCTCCTTACTAACCAGAATCCCACAATGTGTGTCCACTATTTCATCTTTCTTCTCTGCTAGATTTTTAAAACTTAACATGGATAAAACTGAATTCATCATCTATCCACCATCTCATTTATCCCCCCAACTGACCTATCCTGACTAGTGTTGAGTGAGCACTAAAATGCTCGGGTGCTCGAAGCTCAGGCCGAGCTCGCCGTGATACTCGGGTGCTCGACCCGAGCAACGAGCCCAATGTTAGTCTATGGGAGACTCGAGCATTTTTGCGGTGGCACCCCCGGCAGTCTTTTAAAAGCCTAACAAGTGCCCAAAACGATAGTGACAGTGCTCAAATGACATGGGGACAGCATGGGGATCGCCCCAGGAAGCATTTATGACCCCCAGGTCACTGCTGTCAACAACGTGGTCAGAGGTATTAAGCCACTTTTACGGGCTCACATTAAAACGTTCAAAAACGAAAGTGAAACTTTTTTCCTGTGAAATATTTTAAGGAACATCCTTTCCAGGGAAAAGACTTGTGTATAAGTTAAAATAAATGACCAAAAACAAAAATACTCCTCCACACCTTCGGCTATGTTCACAAGTAGCATTTTTTATGTGTTTTTGCACTTTTGTATTGCTTTCAACTATGACAAATACATTCACCGGGAAATGTCATTTTAACATTTTACAACCTTATCTGGCCATGTGCTGTGTGACACATGCATAAAGTGCTGAAAAGACATGGGAACAGCATGGGGAAGACCCCTGGAAGCATCTCTGACTCCCAGGTCACTGTTTAAAAGTGTGCCCATCATAAGTGATCCTTGCCGCATCAGAAGATGCAGACTTGCAACTATCCCCATGCAAGTTCTAGTCCCAGGGCAGTGTTCAATTGTACCTCCCCCATTCCTTGCAATACAAGCGCAAGTATGCAGCCTGCCACCCACCCACCCCCAGGCTGCAATACCATACTGCTTGCTTGCTTGAACTTGAAATTGGGCCTTTTAGGCATGTGGAGGCGGAATCTGGCCACCACGTCATGGCTGTGTTGGCGGCCTGGAATCCATAATCAGTCCCCAGCCGCCCGGCGGCCGGGTGTCCATACTCGGTCCCCAGCCGCCCCGCGGCCGGGTGTCCATAAACGGTCCCCAGCCGCCCCTATTTCTCCTTGGAACATCCCCCCACACACTTTTCTTATCCCAGCCTGCTTTAGGCAGCATTGGACGAGCCCACCAGAGAACCAGACTTCTCCGGTGGACACTGACTTCTCCATCGGTGGAGTTGAGAGCGCCAAGGTGAGGAGCATGATGATGATGACAGAAGTTAGCATTTGCTATGTTTTCTTTTAATGCAAGTGTAAGTGTGCAGCCTGCCACCCACCCACCCCCAGACTGCAATTCCATACTGCTAGCTTGCACTTGAAATGGGGCCTTTTAGTTTGGAGGAGGCCGAAGCTGGCCACTACCTCATGGCTGCTTCGGCAGCGATTTATCCATACTCAGTCCCCAGCCGCCCCTATTTGTCCTGGTGTGCCTTATACATAAGATTAAGCGCGTATACCAAAACATTACCTGTGCCCTCTCCAGTGCATTTAGTGGGAAGGAGAGCCTATTCCGCTGTAGTGTGTGCATGCCAAACCCCTGTTCATGGTACATGCGAAGATGCCTCCCACCTTGCAGACTTGCAACTATCCCTATTCAAGTCCTTGTCCCAGGGCAGTGTTCAATTGTACCTCTCCCATTCCTTGCAAAGCAAGCGCCAGAATGCAGCCTGCCATCCACCCACCCCCAGGCTGCAATACCATACTGCTTGCTTGCTTGCACTTTAAATTGGGCCTTTAAGGCATGTGGAGGCGGAATCTGGACACCAAGCCTTGGCTGTGTCGGCGGCCTGGTATCCATACTCAGTCCCCAGCCGCCTGGTGGACGGGTGTCCTCGCTTGATTCCCAGCCTCCAGGGGGTGGCCGGGTGTCCATTCTCGGTCCCCAGCCACCCCTATTTGTCCCGATAACCTTTCAAACACCTTTCTTAGCCTGGCCTGCTTTAGGGCAGCATTGGCCGAGCCCACTGGACTATCAGACTCCTCCGGTGGGCCCTGGCTTCTCCATCAGGGGAGTTGAGAGTGCCAAGGTGAGGAGCATGATGAGGATGATAGAAGTTAGCATCTGCTTTGTTTTGTTGTAATGCAAGCGCATGTATGTAGTAGCGGCTAGGCCTGAGGTGGTCAGCGTTTTGGCGCATATCCTACCTCCTCCGAGGATTGCTGGATGTTTTCCTGCTACTATCCAAGTTCTATGACTCCCGTTAAAACAAAGCTTCAGGTGATAAATGATGGATGAGGTAGTGGCAAAGGAGAAAGAGCAGGAGGAACAGGGACCATTCACATCAATATCAGGCCAGTCAACCAGATATGTCTTGTAGGATATGTTTCTGTAACAAAAGGAGCGGTTCGGCTACACAGTTATAGGGCATACAGTGAGTGCAATGCCTACCAAAAATTTCGAGGCACTCCAATGCCCTTTGGAAATGACATGGAGGTCAGAGGGCGTTAACTAAACCTTTTTTTCCATTTATAGCAAGTGGGTCTCCTGTGCACTGTTGGCCTAAGCAGTGAATGGAAGGCTTTCCAAAAATTATGAGGAACTGCAATGCCCCTTAGAAGAGCCATGTGTGGCACCCCAGGGGTCTGGTCACCACAGTAATAGAGATATTACGTCGGAGAGCAAGTGGGAGGTTTCCTGGTCAGGATCCCTTAAACATGCAACATCCTCCTGCCCCAGTCCTGGGAGGGGAGAATTCTGCCCTTATAAACTGGATCTGGGGTGGGGCTGAGTGAGTCAGAGAACAGAGAACAGTCAGAGTCAGAGTGAGAGCAAGGGAAAGTAACAGCAAGGAGCTCTGTAGGAGCTAGGAGCTAAAGACCAGGGGCTGGAAGATGAGCAGAGCTCGCCCTGGCAGAAGACAATAGGAACCGGACACAGGAGTCCGAGGCTGTGAGGACTTATATATCCAGCAGCAGAAACCAGCCGGCAGGGGATTTCAGGTCCTCTGGCCATAGAAGCCCGGAGGCTCAGTCACAAGCAAGGGACCAGCACCGCCGTCGTGGAGCGGAGGCTAACAGAAGGCCCCAAGTCACCAGCCATACTGGTGAGCACTACACGTTACGCTCAGGGACGTGGGCTACTTCTACCCGCTTACAGCAAGGTAGCCAGGAAGAGTGCAGACAGACGGGGAGGCCTACAACTCCACCTGGCCAGGGGAACTCCTGCTTGCTCACAGACTGACCAGGCCTCTTATGCTAGCCAGTACTCCCGGGAGGGTCTACCTTATAATCATCAGTAAAGATCCTGAACTGCACTGCAAAGACTCTGAGTCGTTCCTGCTGCGCTCGTGCACCATCACCCCCATCATATACACTCACTACCCTGAGGCTATACTCCTCCCGTGAGGAGTTATCCCATTCTCTGCTGCGCACACAACACCAGCCTCAGTGGTCTGCCTTGCAGCGGTGGTACTCCCTGACCGCAATCCACGGGTGGCGCAGTCGGACAATTAACCTCAAAACCTAAGAAAGACTGCCACTGGTTTGACCAGCCTGAGCCACGGGACCGGGTCACAGCCACGGAGACTACAGACCCCAGAGACCCGGCACCGGGTATCCCACACACGTGTACACACGGCCCAGGGGGCGCGTCACATGCAGTACAGCATATTATAAAAATAAGTCCCATTATTGGGGAGTGGGTGTCCCATACTATTTGGTTATGCCTTGCAAGCAAAAGCTGCCAAAAATTAGGACGGAGCAACTTGCAATGCCCCTTACAAGAGCCATGCAGTACAGCATATTACAAACATAAGTCCCATTATTGGGGAGTGGGTGTCCCATAGTATTTGCTTATGCTTTCCAAGCAGAAGCTGCCAAAAATTAGGACGGAGCAACTTGCAATGCCCCTTACAAGAGCAATGTAGTACAGCACATTACAAACATAAGTCCCATTATTGGGGAGTGGGTCTCCCATAGTATTTGCTTATGCCTTGCAAGCAAAAGCTGCCAAAAATTAGGACGGAGCAACATGCAATGCCCCTTACAAGAGCCATGCAGTACAGCATATTACAAACATAAGTCCCATTATTGGGGAGTGGGTCTCCCATAGTATTTGCTTATGCCTTGCAAGCAAAAGCTGCCAAAAATTAGGACGGAGCAACATGCAATGCCCCTTACAAGAGCCATGCAGTACAGCATATTACAAACATAAGTCCCATTATTGGGGAGTGGTTCTCCCATAGAATTTGCTTATGCTTTCCAAGCAAAAGCTGCCAAAAATTAGGACGGAGCAACTTGCAATGCCCCTTACAAGAGCCATGCAGTACAGCACACTACAAACATAAGTCCCATTATTGGGGAGTGGGTCTCCCATAGTATTTTCTTATGCCTTGTAAGCAAAAGCTGCCAAAAATTAGGATGGAGCAACATGCAATGCCCCTTACAAGAGCCATGCAGTACAGCATATTACAAACAAAAGTCCCATTATTGGGGAGTGGGTGTCCCATACTATTTGCTTATGCCTTGCAAGCAAAAGCTTGCAAAAATAAGGACGGAGGAACTTGCAATGCTGGCACCCTGGTGGTATAGTGGTGGTGGAGTCTGAGGATAAGGAGAAGAAGATAAAACAGCCGAAACGAGGAAGCGTATACCCATGTGTTGGTGTGAAGAGGTGCATGTGAATACACCTCCCGAAATAACACAGTGGATTTGTCTTTATGTTACTCTGCTGTCATTTGGTGGTGATGAGAAGTCTGGCCCAATCCAGCCCTTGTTCATTTTGATAAGGGTCAGCTTGTCAGCATTGTCAGTTGACAGGCGAGTGCGCTTATCAGTTATAATTCCCCCAGCGGCACTAAAAACACGCTCCGATAACACGCTAGCGGCAGGGCAGGCCAGGACCTCCAAGGCGTACAGAGCGAGTTCATTCCAAGTGTCCAGCTTGGATACCCAATAATTAAAAGGCACAGAAGAATCACGGAGGACGCTGGTACGGTCGGCAAGGTACTCCCTCACCATCTTTTGAAACTTTCCACTCCTTGTGAGAGTACCCCACGCCTCAGGGCCTGTAAGCTGAGCGGGTGTCAGAAAACTGTCCCAGAACGTTGACAGTGTTTCCCTGCCTCTGCTGGATTGGAGTTGCATCTCTCTCGCCTGTACGCCTTGGTTGGGCAACGAACTGTGACCTCTGCCGCTAGCGTGTTCAGATGGGAATTTTTTTAAGAGTTCTGCAGCAAGGGCCTTCTGGTACTGCCCCATTTTTGTAGACCTCTCCACCTCAGGAATAAGAGAGTGAAAGTTCTCCTTGTAGCGGGGGTCTACAAGTGTCACCAACTAGTAATGACTGTCACTCAACATTTTGACAACGCCAGGGTCACGATGAAGGCAGCGTAACATAAAGTCAGCCATGCGTGCCAGACTGGTAACGGGCAAGATTTCCGTGTCCTCACCAAGATGATGACTGACCATGCTCTCCTCCTCCTCCTCCTCTTCCTCCTCCCCCCTGTCCTCAGGCCACCCACGCTGAACCGACGGTATGACACTTGTACAGGTACTACCGTCTACAACGCATTATAGCAGCTCCTGTTCTTCCTCCTCCTCCTCCTCCTCCTCTCCCTCATTGTCCCCCAATGCACGTTGGGATGAGATGAGGCTGGGCTGTGTGTAATCGCCCGCTACTGCTTCTTGATCCATCTCATCATACTCTGGCTGCAATGCATGCTCTTTAATTCTCTGCAGAGAGCGTTGCAAAAGACAGACAAGTGGGATGCTGACACTAATGATGGTGTCATCGCCACTCACCATCTTGGTGGCCTCCTCAAAGTTTGTCAGGATGGTACATATGTCAGACATCCAGGTCCACTCCTGAGGTCTTATGTGTGGAGTCTGACCTGAATATCGACGGCCTTGTTGCAGCTGGTACTCCACAACTGCTCTCTTATGCTCACAAATCCTTTGCAACATGTGGAGGATAGAGTTCCAATGTGTGGGGACATCACACACCAGTCGGTGTGCCGGAAGCTGCAAACGCTGCTGCAACACAGCAAGGGCGGCGGAAGCTGTAGCCGATTTGCGAAAATGAGCTGACAGGCGGCGTACTTTCACGAGCAGATCTGGCAACTCGCGGTACGATTTAAGAAACCGCTGAACCACGAGGTTAAGCACATGAGCCAGGCATGGTTCCTGTGTGATCTCACCTCGCCTCAGAGCCGCCACCAGGTTGCGGCCATTGTCACACATGACCATGCCGGAATGTAGGTACAGCGGTCTCAGCCACAGATCTGTCTGCTCCTTCACAGCTGTCCACAACTCACAAGCAGTGTGAGGTTTATCGCCTAAGCTTATGAGTTTCAGCACAGCCTGTTGCCGCTTGGCGGAGGCAGTACTGCAATGCTTCCAGCTTGTAACTGATGTGGTGATATCTGAGATGGAGGCTGAACATGAGGAGGAGGAGGAGGATGCGCAGGAGCTGTACACTGTGGGGGCAACTCTGACTGACATAGGGCCCGCAATCCTCGGTGTGGGGAGGATGTGTTCCGTCCCAAGGTCCGACAGGGTCCCGGCTTCCACTATGTTTACCCAGTGTGCCGTCAGAGAGATGTACCGTCCCTGGCCACAAGCACTTGTCCACGTGTCCTTTGTCAGGTGGACTCTTCCAGTAACTGCATTGTTGAGGGCACGGCAGATGCTTTGGGACACGTGCTTGTGTAGTGCGGGGATGGCACACTGGGCAAAATAATGTCGGCTGGGGACCGAGTACCGAGGGACGGCCTCCGCCATAAGATTGCGGAAGGATTCCGTCTCCACCAGCCTAAAAGGCAGCATTTCCAACGCAAGCAGTCGTGAAATGTGCGAAATTAGGACTGTGGCCTGTGGGGCGTTAGCTGCGAATTTCCGCTTTCGTTCAAAGGTCTGGGATATGGACAAATGAACGCTGCGGTGGGACGTGGACGTGGACGTTGATGCTGTTTCTTGAGAAACTGCCATAACAAGTGAAGACTGAGAGGAGGGGGCATCTTTACATGCAGTATGGACAGGGGATAGTCTTGCACACACAACAGGGGGTTCTATTGCATGCACAACAGTGGAAGAAGCAGTGGTGACACCCGCTGACATTTGTCGTGGACCCTGGGTTTCGCCCCACAAATTCGGGTGCTTTGCTGCCATGTGCCTGATCATGCTGGTGGTGGTCAGGCTGGTAGTTTTGTCACCCCTGCTGATGCTGGCATGGTAGGTGGAACATATGGCCTTTTTGGGGTTATCAGCAGAGTCTTTAAAAAAATTCCAGACTCTGGAAGACCTACCGCTTGTACTGGCAACGTCCCTCGTGTTGGTGTTACGGGGAACGGTTGCCTGCCTTCTGTCTGCAGCCATCACATTGCTTCTTCCTGCCTGTTGGGGTACTCTGCCTCCCTCCTCCTGTGTGCTGCTGGCCTCACTCTGCATGTCCTCCTTCCACGTTGGGTCTGTTACTAGATCATCCACCACTTCCTCCTCTTCCACTTGCGCACCACAATCCTCCTCCTCACTTCCTGGCAATTGTGTCTCGTCATCGTCCACCTCTTGTGACAGATTGCCAACGTCGACTTCCTGTGGCCGTGGCTGTTCAAATATTTGGGCATCGCAACATGGGATCTCCTCTTCCACCACTTCAATCGTATCAGGCGAGGGGCCCAAATATGGAAATGGACCAGTGAACAGCTCTTCAGAGTGTCCAAGTGTGGGATTACTTGCTATCTGATGACACTCAACATGGTGGAAGGAAGGAGCATCAGGGTGAGGAGGAGTATGCGGTCGAGACTCATGGCTACTAAGAGTTGACCGTGTGGAAGACAGACTGGAGGTGGTGGTGCCCAGGTAACTGGAAGTATTATCTGCTATCCAATTAATAACCTGTTCACACTGATCAGTTCTCAATACTGGTGTTGTTCTGTGCTTCCCTAGTAATTCGGTCAAGAAGTGGGAGCGAGAAGATGTGGCTGTTGGTTGTGGCACATTTTCACCTTGGCCACGGCCCCGTCCTCTGCTCGAACCATCACCAGAACGTCCACTTCCACGTCTCTTGCCACGCGCCTTGCCCATTGTAAATGAAGTAAAATAGCTTACACTCGCACTATCAATGGAAAAAGGGTAATAAAGAGTAGATTAGAACCGTGGAAGAGGAAAACCACAGTTATTGTTTACTGGGGTATACCACACTTTTTTGAAATAGAGATATTTGCGGCTGAACAGTGAGCGACACACTCAAACTGCTTTTTTTTTAGATACCAAATGCCCAAAACTGGATAGTACAGCGATTTGACCCGTGGAACTGCGAAACCACACTGGGATGTCGGGCCTACACAAGACTGTTTTCAACAGATATATTTTTGTGTCACAACAGTCAGGAGACACTACTGTTTTTCTTTACGGAAAAAACTACCAAAAGCTGAATAATAGAGATTTTTTACCGTGGGATGGCAAAACCACAGTTATTGTTTACTGGGGTATACCACACTTTTTTAAATAGAGATATTTGCAGCTGAACAGTGAGCGACACACTCACACTGCTTTTTTTTTAGATACCAAAAGCCCAAAACTGGATAGTACAGTGATTTGACCCGTGGAACTGCGAAACCGCACTGGGAAGTCGGGAATACACAAGACTATTTTCAACAGATATATTTTTGTGTCACAACAGTCAGGAGACACTACTGTTTTTCTTTATGGAAAAAACTACCAAAAGCTGAATAATAAAATTTTTTTACCGTGGGATGGCAAAACCACAGTTATTGTTTACTGGGGTATACCACACTTAAGCCCCGGAGCATTTTCCGTTTTTGCATTTTCGTTTTTGCTCCCCTTGTTCCCAGAGCCATAGCGTTTTTATTTTTTAGTCAATATGGCCATATGAGGGCTTATTTTTTGCGGGACGCGTTGTACTTTTCAACGCCATTACTAGTTTTACCTTATCCTGTACGGGAAAACGGGAAAAAAATTCCAAGTACGGTAACATTGCATAAAAAGTGCAATACCACAGTTTTTTTTTTTTTACCACGTTCACTGAATGCTAAAACTGACCTGCCCTTCTTATTCTACAGGTCATTACGAGCTCATAGACACCAAACATGTATAGGTTCTTTTATATTTAAGTGGTGAAAAAAAAATCCAATATTTGGTAAAAAAAAAAAAAAAAAATAGCGCCACTTTCTAAGACTCGTAGCGTCTCTATTTTTCGTGATCTGGGGCTGGTTGATGACTTATTTTTTGCACACCGGGCTGACATTTTTATTGATAACAATTGGGTAGATCCGATGTTTTGATCGCCCGTTATTGCATTTTATTGCAATTTCGTGGCGACCAAAAAACGTAATTCTGGCGTTTAGAATTTTTTTCTCGTTACGCCGTTTACCGATCGGATTAATTCTTTTTTTATCTTGATAGATCGTGCGATTCTGAACGCAGCGATACCAAATACGTGTATGTGGGGTTTATGTTTTTTTATTTTATTTTGAATGGGGCAAAAGGGGGGTGATTTAAACTTATATTTTTTTAAAATTTTTTTTTATATTTTTAAAAACTATTTTTTTTTACTTTTTGCTTTCTTCAGTAGTCTCCATAGGAGACTCGAAGCAGCTACTGTCCGATCGCCTCTGCTACATACACGGGACGAGCAGGTCCCCTGCATGCAGCAGAAATGGTCCTGTGCTATGAGCGCCGACCACTAGGTGGCGCTCATAGTGACAAGATCATGACAACCACAGGCGTCTGCTGCAGACCCTGGGTTGTCATGCACGCCCATCGGTGACCCGCGATCACGTGACGGGGTCGCCGGTGGGCGGGGCTTATGATGCGCTACCCGGAAGCGCGCGTTAAATGCTGCTGTCAGAGATTGACAGCGGCATTTAACATGTTAACAGCCGCGGGTGGATCGCGATTCCACCCGCGGCTATTGCGGGCACATGTCAGCTGTAAGAATCAGCTGACATGTGCTCCGTTCAGTGAGGGCTCAGCGCAGCAGCCCTCACTGAACGGGCAGTACGCAAATATGCGTACTAAGACGTCCCCGGTAATTAAGGGGTTAAATAGAGATATTTGCTGCTGAACAGTGAGCGACACACTCAAACTGCTTTTTTTTTAGATACCAAAGGCCCAAAACAGGACAGTACAGCGATTTGACCCGTGGAACTGCGAAACCACACTGGGATGTCGGGCCTACACAAGACTATTTTCAACAGATTTATTTTTGTGTCACAACAGTCAGGAGACACTTCTGTTTTTCTTTACGGAAAAAACTACCAAAGCTGAATAATAGAGATTTTTTACCGTGGGATGGCAAAACCACAGTTATTGTTTACTGGGGTATACCACACTTTTTTAAATAGAGATATTTGCGGCTGAACAGTGAGCGACACACTCCAACTGCTTTTTCTTTAGATACCAAAGGCCCAAAACTGGATAGTACAGCGATTTGACCCGTGGAACTGCGAAATCACACTGGGATGTCGGGCCTACACAAGACTATTTTCAACAGATTTATTTTTGTGTCACAACAGTCAGGAGACACTACTGTTTTTCTTTACGGAAAAAACTACCAAAAGCTGAATAATAGAGATTTTTTACCATTGGATGGCAAAACCACAGTTATTGTTTACTGGGGTATACCACACTTTTTTAAATAGAGATATTTGAGGCTGAACAGTGAGCGACACACTCCAACTGCTTTTTTTTCAGATACCAAAGGCCCAAAACTGGATAGTACAGCGATTTGACCCGTGGAACTGCGAAACCACAATGGGATGTCGGGCCTACACAAGACTATTTTCAACAGATATATTTTTGTGTCACAACAGTCAGGAGACACTACTGTTTTTCTTTACGGAAAAAACTACCAAAAGCTGAATAATAGAGATTTTTTACCGTGGGATGGCAAAACCACAGTTATTGTTTACTCGGGTATACCACACTTTTATAAATAGAGATATTGTAGCGTCGGCGTCCCTGCCTCCTGCTAGGCAGGGACGCTGTTCCCCTCACCTCTCTGCTCCGTGCCCGGCGGCTTCCTCCCGCTCTGCTTGCAGCGCCCGCTCTCCCCCGGTCACTGTGCTTAGGGCGCGCGCGCGCGCTCCCCCTCTCCTAAAGGGGCCGCGCGCGTTGCCCTAAGGAGTCCCCGGCCAATGGCCGGAGGATCCCTCCATATATAAGGCACCTCCTCCAAAATGGAGGTGCCCGAGCAATGTTGTTGCACTGTTCACTACTCTGCTTCAGCCCTCAGGTCCCGTTGCCTGTTACCTGCCTGTTACCTGCCAGTTACCTGCCTGTTACCTGCCAGTTGCCTGCCAGTTGCCTGCCAGTTTGCTGCCTGACTCCTGCCTGTCATCCGCTTTCCTGCTTGCTAGCCTGAGGTCCGACGGTCTGCCTTCCGACACCTGTCAGTATGTCTATGGACCAGCCTGCCCGCTCACCTGAGAGCGCTCACCTGCTACCTGTCTGCTAGCCTACCTGGAGGCTCCGCCGTCACGTGCTGTGACCACCTGCCAGTCCAGAGACTCTTGCCCGCTCACCTGGGAACGCTCATCTGCTACCTGCCTGTTAGCCTACCTGGAGGCTCCGCCGTCACGTGCTGTGACCACCTGCCAGTCCAGAGACTCTTGCTTGCTCACCTGGGAGCGCTCATCTGCTACCTGCCTGTTAGCCCTACTGGAGGCTCCGCCGTCACGTGCTGTGACCACCTGCCAGTCCAGAGACTCTTGCCCGCTCACCTGGGAGCGCTCATCTGCTACCTGCCTGTTAGCCTACATGGAGGCTCCACCGTCACATGCTGTGACCACCTGCTTATCCTGAGACTCTCGCCTGCTCACCTGGGAGCACTCATCTGCCATCTGCCTGCTAGCCTACCTGGAGGCTCAGCCGTCATAGGTCGTACCTGCCCGTTTACCCAGAGACTGTCCCGGTCACTTGCTGTGACCTCCTGCCCGTGTACCCAGAGACTGTCCCGGTCACTTGCTGTGACCTCCTGCCCGTTTACCCAGAGACTGTCCCGGTCACTTGCTGTGACCTCCTGCCCGTTTACCCAGAGACTGTCCCGGTCACTTGCTGTGACCTCCTGCCCGTTTACCCAGAGACTGTCCCGGTCACTTGCCGTGACCTCCTGCCCGTTTACCAGAGACTGTCCCGGTCACCTGCTCTGACTGCCTGCCTGTCTTCCCTGGTCGCCACCCGCTTCCTTACAAGGACCGCCCCCTTGTATAAGTTGCTCAGAGGTTCCGCCTCCCAGACCCGTTGCAGATATTTGCGGCTGAACAGTGAGCGACACACTCAAACTGCTTTTTTTTTAGATACCAAAGGCCCAAAACTGGATAGTACAGCGATTTGACCCAAGGAACTGCGATACCACACTGGGATGTCGGGCCTACACAAGACTATTTTCAACAGATATATTTTTGTGTCACAACAGTCAGGAGACACTACTGTTTTTCTTTACGGAAAAAACTACCAAAAGCTGAATAATAGAGATTTTTTACCGTGGGATGGCAAAACCACAGTTATTGTTTACTGGGGTATACCACACTTTTTTAAATAGAGATATTTGCGGCTGAACAGTGAGCGACACACTCCAACTGCTTTTTTTTTAGATACCAAAGGCCCAAAACTGGATAGTACAGCGATTTGACACAAGAAACTGCGAAACCACACTGGGATGTCGGGCCTACACAAGACTATTTTCAACAGATATATTTTTGTGTCACAGCAGTCAGGAGACACTACTGTTTTTCTTTACGGAAAAAACTACCAAAAGCTGAATAATAGAGATTTTTTACCGTGGGATGGCAAAACCACAGTTATTGTTTACTGGGGTATACCACACTTTTTTAAATAGAGATATTTGCGGCTGAAAAGTGAGCGACACACTCCAACTGCTTTTTTTTTAGATACCAAAGACCCAAAACAGGATAGTACAGCGATTTGACCCGTGGAACTGTGAAACCACACTGGGATGTCGGGCCTACACAAGACTATTTTCAACAGATATATTTTTGTGTCACAACAGTCAGGAGACACTACTGTTTTTCTTTACGGAAAAAACTACCAAAAGCAGAATAATAGAGATTTTTTACCGTGGGATGGCAAAACCACAGTTATTGTTTACTCGGGTATACCACACTTTTTTAAATAGAGATATTTGCGGCTGAACTGTCAGCGACACACTCAAACTGCTTTTTTTTTAGATACCAAATGCCCAAAACTGGATAGTACAGCGATTTGACCTGTGGAACTGCGAAACCACACTGGGATGTCAGGCCTACACAAGACTATTTTCAACAGATATGTTTTTGTGTCACAACAGTCAGGAGACACTACTGTTTTTCTTTACGGAAAAAACTACCAA
Source organism: Phyllobates terribilis (assembly GCF_046119375.1). Classification (NCBI taxonomy): domain Eukaryota; kingdom Metazoa; phylum Chordata; class Amphibia; order Anura; family Dendrobatidae; genus Phyllobates; species Phyllobates terribilis. The sequence continues at coordinate 524,179,229 of NW_027362764.1, read as the reverse complement.
AAGCTGAATAATAGAGATTTTTTACCGTGGGATGCCAAAACCACAGTTATTGTTTACTGGGGTATATCACACTTTTTTAAATAGAGATATTTGCGGCTGAACCGTGAGCAACACACTCAAACTGCTTTTTTTTTAGATACCAAAGGCCCAAAACTGGATAGTACAGTGATTTGACCCGTGGAACTGCGAAACCACACTGGGATGTCGGGCCTACACAAGACTATTTTCAACAGATATATTTTTGTGTCACAACAGTCAGGAAACACTACTGTTTTTCTTTACGGAAAAAACTACCAAAAGCTGAATAATAGAGATTTTTTACCGTGGGATGGAAAAACCACAGTTATTGTTTACTGGGGTATACCACACTTTTTTAAATAGAGATATTTGTGGCTGAACAGTGAGCGACACACTCAAACTGTTTTTTTTTTTAGATACAAATGGCCCAATATGGATAATACAGAGGTTTGAACCGTGGAAGTGCCAAACAACACTTGTGTTTCTCTAGCCTACACCAGACTATTTTCAACAGTTATACTTGTGTCTGAAAAATCAGAGACACGCTTTTTTTTGGGGGGGGGACACACCAAAAGGTTAATAAGACGGGTATTTGTACAGTGTGAAGGAGGAAAAAAAAGGAGGATTTAGATGAAAAAAAAAGGATTTTTCCTGGCCCCTGACACCTGGTGCTAAGTCCAGCAATTTCAGCAACAGGAGCACACAGGACTGCAATGCAGCATTTGCTGGTATAACCACTTTGTCTCCTATACAGCCTGCCTGCCTGGTATCTTGGATGGATATTAGTCCTGATATTAGTCCTGAAAAGGACTGTTTGTTTGTTCTGGCAGCCTTTACAGACCCTACACTAACTATTTCGCAGTTTATATCTCTCCCTAAATCAGTAGCGCTGTCCCTACACTGTCTAATCCGGAGCGACTGTGTCCAAGATGGCGGCGCCCGGTTTTAAATACTCGAGGTGACGCTGTGCGGCCAGCCAATCACTGTAATGCCCACAACCAACATGACTGCAGCATTACAGTGACTGGCTGGCAATCCCTGCATGTTCATTGGCTCTGTAAAGAGCGCCAAACATGCAGGGCGGAGACCCGAGCTCCCGCCCGAGTAACCCGGAAATGCTCGGTGCTCGCCGAACATCCCGAATAGCGTGATGCTCGGGCGAGTACCGAGCAGTGTCGAGCATGCTTGCTCAACACTAATCCTGACCTAAAGTCAATGGCTGCCCACTCTCTCCTGTCCCGCAAGCTTGACTCTGATCTATCCTTCAAACGTCTGATCGATGCCCTTTCCACTTGCTGTCGACTCCAACTCCAAAATATCTCCGGGATCCACACATTCCTCAACTATGATTCTACAAAAACACCAGTTCACACCCTCATCATCTCCTGCCTCGACTATTGTAACCTCCTGCTTTGTGGCCCTCCTTCTACCATTCTCACACCTCTCTAATCTATCCTAAACTGTGCTGCCTGACTAATCCCCCTGTCACCCTGTTATTCCCCAGCTTCTCCCCTCTGTCAATCCCTGCACTGGCTACCCGTTGCCTAGAGACTAGAGTTGAAAACCCTAACTTTGGCATACAAAGCCATCCAAAACCTGTCTCCTCCATACATCTGTGACGTCCCTGTACATACCTGCGCACAACCTCCCATCCTCACAAGATGTCCTTCTCTACTTTCCTCTTATCTCTTCTTGCCACAATTGTATACAAGATTTGTCTCATGAATCTCCCCTACTGTGGAATTCTCTACCCCAAAACATCAGACTCTCACCTACTGTGGAAACCTTCAAAAGGAAGCTGAAGACCCACCTCTTCCGACAAGCGTACAACCTGCAGTAACCCTAGCTCCACCATACTGCTTCATGACCAGCTCTACCCTTACCTACTGTATCCTCACCCCTCCCTTGAAAATTGTGAGCCCTCTCTCCCACAATCTGAGATTGTGGGTCCTCTCTCCTCCTGTACCAGTCGGTAACTCATTTTTGTTCAAGATTATTGTACTTGTTTTTTGCTATGTATACCTCATTTCACATGGAATAAATAGCGCTATAATTATAAATAATAATAATTATGCTATTTATACTCTGTGTCAATTGATGCCTCTTTCCATGTTGTCTGTCCCTAATTTGAGCTATTTTGGCAGCCTTTGGGCACCCCTGAAGGTGTTGTCTATGCATTTGGTTTTGTCTCCCATTGAATTAATTGGGGTTCGGATATGTTCGAAGAACAGTTCGGCGAATGGTTCGGCGAACACCGGGACGTTTACCGATCTGAAAGGTTCTCTCATCTCTAGTTAACGGCTGAGATCAGAGTGTGATGCTGTTAGAAACAAAGGCCAGCTATGTTACATAGCTGGCCTTAACCACATGTGGAGGGAGCTTAGCGCCTAAGCCCCCTCAACTCACGGTCACCCCTGCGCTGATGTACATGTATGTGATTTACTGCTAAAGGGTTAGAGGAAATTTACAAATAAAATGTATGTGACCTAGAAGATAAATAAAATGCTCGAAATTTAAATAAATCTGAGTATGGTGAAAATCATTACTGTATGTGTAAAAGTTTTATGAGGCTCTGCCAAGTAGATGGCGCTGTGTCTTTAATTCATTTCACTCTACTCCATATGGAGTATTTAAAGCCATCATTACTGAAATAAGATAGACTAGGAAGTATTAAGGCAGTATTACAAACGAAATGTAATAATGATATTACTGTAATACAGCATTCTTGTAAATGAAGTGTCAATTAAACATCTGCTTTTGTATTGTACATACCTAAAATGCAATTCCCAAATGTACAATTTCAAGCTAGATTATGTAGATAGATACATGTAGAAAAAGTGAAATTTTTAGATAAAAAAAAGAAAATAATATAAATAGTCAACAATTAATATGAAGATATGTTTTACAATTAGTTGGGTAGGTAGAATTTTTTGTAACTTTAAATGCTTATTGACAAAATCAGTATTTGCCTTCAAGACACAGTATTTTGTATTACTTTCATAAGACATAACCTTTTTCTTATTTTTCTGTCAACATATGGATATTAGGGTTTATTTTCTGAAATACAAGTTGTATTATTAACAGCACTATTTTGGAGTAAATAATGCTATTTTTGGGGGGTGGAAAAAACATTGACATTTATCACTTTTTATTTTGTTTTCTTTTGTTGGGAGGAAGAACTTTCAAAAAACAGCAATTATGGCAATTTGACAATTTTCACCAAGAGTAATAAATTATGTGTTTGCTTCATCATATTTGGTACTACAAGTTATGTGTATGTATATAATATTTATTTATTTATTGCAGTATAAAATGTTATTTGTAAGGGGTCAAAATATTTTCGCTGAATTGGCATGAGAAAATAATCGCAGAACTGCAATGCCCCATAGTATAACATTGGGCTGAGAGCAATCCGATAAAATATTGGATAGCATTCAGTTACGTTATAACGTCATGTGAGCAAGCCCTAAGAAGTCAAACATACAATAAGGAGTCTTCTCAGATTCCTTCCATTACAGCAAGATGTTAGTATAGCTGAAAACTGCAAGTGATGGCCATTAGTGTGACATATTTATACTATTATGGTTGGCTTGTGTAGTTCCCATGACAATTTCCATGATGAGTATGTTACAAATCTTAAAGGGGCTCAGTTGTTTAGTCACCATATTCAAATTTACATATAGAGGTAATCAATATAAAATATATGTCACACAACAAATATTTTTTTAAAATACATCATACATGATAGTGCATTACCGCCTGTACTATTATTTATTCTTTGCTTCATCTCCATTGTATCTGATTCTGCTTAACTTATTTAAACTAAAATGTTTATTTTCACTATTATACAGTGGTGGCCAAAAGTATTGGCTCCCCTGCAATTCTGTCAGATAATACTCAGATTCTTCCTGAAAATGATTGCAATCACAAATTATTTGGTATTATTATCTTCATTTAATTTGCTTGCAAGGAAAAAACACAAAAGAAAATGAAGCAAAATCAAATCATTGATCATTTCACACAAAACTCCAAAAATGGGCCAGACAAAAGTATTGGCACCCTCAGCCTAATACTTGGTTGCACAACCTTTAGCCAAAATAACTGCGAATAACCGCTTCCGGTAACCATCAATGAGTTTCTTACAATGCTCTGCTGAAATTGTAGACCATTCTTCTTTGGCAAACTGCTCCAGGTCCCTGATATTTGAAGGGTGCCTTCTCCAAACTGCCATTTTGAGATCTCTCCACAGGTGTTCTATGGGATTCAGGTCTGGACTCATTGCTGGCCACCTTAGAAGTCTCCAGTGCTTTCTCTCAAACCATTTTATAGTGCTTTTGGATGTGTGTTTTGGGTCATTGTCCAGCTGGAAGACCCATGACCTCTGAGGGATACCCAGCTTTCTCACACTGGGCTCTACATTATGCTGCAAAATTTGTTGGTAGTCTTCAGACTTCATAATGCCATGAACACGGTCAAGCAGTCCAGTGCCAGAGGCAGCAAAGCAACCCCAAAACAACAGGGAACCTCCGCCATGTTTGACTGTAGGGATCGTGTTCTTTTCTTTGAATGCCTCTTTTTTTTCCCTGTACACTCTATGTTGATGCTTTTTCCCAAAATGCTCTACTTTTGTCTCATCTGACCAGAGAACATTCTTCTAAAACGTTTTAGGCTTTCTCAGGTAAGTTTTGGCAAACTCCAGCCTGGCTTTTTTATGTCTCGGGGTAAGAAGTGGGGTCTTCCTGGGTATCCTACCATACAGTCCCTTTTCATTCAGACGCCGATGGATAGTACGGGTTGACACTGTTGTACCCTCGGACTGCAGGGCAGCTTTAACTTGTTTGGATGTTAGTCGAGGTTCTTTATCCACCATCCGCACAATCTTGCATTGAAATCTCTCATCAATTTTTCTTTTCCGTCCACATCTAGGGAGGTTAGCCACAGTGCCATGGGCTTTAAAATTCTTGATGACACTGCGCACGGAAGACACAGGAACATTCAGGTCTTTGGAGATGGACTTGTAGCCTTGAGATTGCTCATGCTTCCTCACAATTTGGTTTCTCAAGTCCTCAGACAGTTCTTTGGTCTTCTTTCTTTTCTCCATGCTCAATGTGGTACACACAAGGACACAGGACAGAGGTTGAGTTAACTTTAATCCATGTTAACTGGCTGCAAGTGTGATTTAGTTATTGCCAACACCTGTTAGGTGCCACAGGTAAGTTATAGGTGCTGTTAATTACACGAATTAGAGAAGCATCACATGATTTTTCAAACAGTGCCAATACTTTTGTCCACCCCCCTTTTTAGGTTTGGTGTGGAATTGTATCCAATTTGGCTTTAGGACAATTCTTTTTGTGTTTTTTCATTGAAGACAAATTAAATGAAGATAATAATACCAAAGAATTTGTGATTGCAATCATTTTCAGGAAGAAACTGAGTATTAACTGACAGAATTGCAGAGGTGCCAATACTTTTGGCCACCACTGTAACTATTGCTTGCTCTAACCCTAAAGCTAGGAATGAACGGATAACTTACTTGTTAGCAACATTAAGTGTCACAAAATCATTTCCTCAACACATTTGTTAAAAATATAATAAAGTGGTCGACCCCATTAAATGTTAGACATAATGGTTTGTTCATCACATTACCTAATTCCTGCAGAACTCGGGAGTGAATGTTATCAGAACCTAGTGATTTTCTATTAAAGAAGCACGTCCATCAAAGTTTTTATCCTGTTAATATATTGTAATCATCATATTATATAGCATTGTTAATTATTCTGCTTTCTCTGTTCTCTGTGGAAACAGGAAGTCTTTTGTCCCTGCATGAATCATTCCCCTCTTCAACTCCTGACCCAGTGCTTCCTCCGCCCCTCTGTTCTGCCATAGACTTTTGCAATGACTCATGACTCATGCAGGGAAAATTGACCTCCTGTTTCTACATAGAGCTTAGAAGGATTCAGCTAGTCAGCTTTTAATCATGTGATGTCATAGATCTAATGAAAAACAGAAGAATTAACTGGGTAGAAAGGCACAAGCAATTGTAAGTACACAGTGCTATATAAAATGATGATTTAAATATGTTAAGAGAATAAAAACTTTGATGAGACTGCTTCTTTAAAGTGTTTTTTACAGGATTTTTTGATAGGTTAAGCAGCAGGGAACAAGGTATTTAATAGATCTACTTTTTCCATATTTTCTTTTTACAACACAGCCAATTTCTATAAATTCTTCTTTCTATTTCTTAACATTTAGAGGGTTCATGAATATGTTTGGAATTATTTATCCCTTTTTGGTAATATTTCTATTTTTTCTACCAATTTATTTTTATCTGTATAATGTTTTAATCCATCATAAAAAACCCTCTTGTTCTTGTCATTTATTGTGCTGCTTAGAGTTTTCTTGAACTCCTTAAGGGTTTTTTTTTTCCCTTTTCCAAGAACTTTTTTTTCTGTTAAAATAGCCATATGAGGGCTTTGTTTTGTGATGCTAATTATTTAAAAAAAAAAAGCAAATTAACACTGACATTATTGTAATTGTTTTTCGATATTTTTTTTTGTAATTTTATAGAAAATAAAAAAATCTCTTCTAGAATGCAGAGACACAATAATACATTGCTTTGTTCTGATGTATCTCTATGTAATCTGTCTGCAATACTGATCAAGTATAAAAAATTCTCCCAGTGACATCACCAGTGCCTGTGGCTCAGTAGCTTTAGCTCCTACCTGTAATGTTGAAGGTTATGGATTCAAGATCTGGAGAAACTCACAAAAAAACAAGAAAATTAAATTCTTGTAATTGCTTTTATTATTTTTATTAGTTTTATAGGAACAAAAAAAATTTGACTTTTTCTTCACCATGATATACAAGTACAAAGAAATACACTGCTGTATGCAATATACATGTATAATCTGTTTTTCGGTTAACTGCCTGCAATTTATCTCAAGATTACCAATTTCTCCTATGTTTATCATTCTGGGGTGTGGCTCATAGCTATAGCTGCTGACTGAGGACATGGAGATGGGGGTTTAAGTCTTAGGGACACCTGATCACAGGAGAAGTGTGAATATTATAAATTAATTTATGTAATTGCAGAGAGAATTGGGGTCCTGCATTTGAGGAGGAGGAGCCATGGAGCGATGAAGATGTCAGAGAGATGTGAGTAATAGAAGCCAGGACAAATTCCTGATGTGCCACAACGGTGGAACTGAACCCTCAAATCGGAACAGTCCCATTGAATCCAGGATGGTTGAGAGCTATGAAAAAAGACAATTCTGAAGTTTTCATTTTTTTCTCATTGCACCTTTTTACATATGCATTAATTAATTCTAATTGTATTGCAGTATTAAGTGAAAATTTCTAGAAGTGATAGGAGCCTTTAGCAGGCAATCAACTGCCATGGTAACTTATTGGGGCCTAGTGATTGCATGATTGCATTGCAGGGAGCTATTGGATCCAGTGCACGTGAGCAACGTTGCACATTCAATTTAAATGCCACAGTCAAAGATTGACAATGGCATTTAAAATGAAAACAGCAGCGACTGAAGCTCGGCTCCAGCCGCTGCTGTTAGATAAAGATACGCACAGTTATATAGTATAGCTAGCATCAAACACTTGTGGAGAGAGATCAGCTACTGAACATTCAGCATATGCAATCATCCCCATAATCATGGATATATATATGATTTTGCATTAAGGGATTAAAGCTGTTTGGAACTCACATATTGACAGCCTAAACCATGGATAAAGGTTCATGGGGGGTTTGACACTTGCGGTCTCCAATGATTAGTTGATAATTGCTTTGGCAGTGGCCGAATGTAAGCATGTATTGCTCTGAACATTCTTTTAATGGTCGCTGTCAAATACTGCTGATTTTTCTCCATTTTAAAAATGTTTGGACTTTTAATCCATTTATTTACAATGGATATAAAAAAAACTACACAACTCTGTTAAAATGCTTTTTTTGGCAAATAAAAATCTTACCAAGAGTAAACATTTCAGAACTTTTTCCACCTCTAATGTAACCCGTAAAATTAATTTGAAAAATAAACTGAAATCTTTTAGGGCATGTGATAGGTCAACTCACACAGCTGCTTAGAGAGGTAGTCACATGAACATTTTCTGTTTAAGTTTTCAACTGGTTTATTAAAATGTACTGCATAAACCAGTCTAAAATTAGGTAAACAAACACAGCTCTTCTGGCATAAAGAGAAATCCAAAATAGCATAGAGTACAGTCTGTGTGGCTGCAGGGATCTGCCTGCTCAATGGAACAAGAAAACTAGGTTCAGTCCTCTTTAACACGAGCACAACTCTGGAGATCTCATGTCCAGACACACCAAACACTGAATCAGTCCAAAGGCTCCCCATTTACCTTCTGGACCACACCCTTGGGGTGGAGATATGGTGAACAGCCTCCCACCAAATCTTCAGCTGTCTACAAAAATCTGGCCCTTTATATGGCCGATTAACCTCTCTCAGCACATCTTGTGCTGGAGCATTTTTCCAGGTTCATATCACTGAGGCTAACATCCTCAGTGACACATATCTCCCCTCCAGTATTTTACCAGTGACCTTCTCACATATCCCCCCTTTTTGCCCAAACATGGGTTTTTTGATACCTTCAGTCACTAAGCAGGGAAGCCTAGACAGGGCATCTGCATTCCCGTATAGTTTCCCGGCCTTGTGCTCCACTTAATAGTTGAAGTCCTGGGGTGCTAGAAACCACCTAGTCACCCAGCATTCTTCCCCTTACTTTCCCTCATCCATATTAGGGGCGAATGGTCTGACACTAGCCTCAACTTTCAGCCTAGCAGATAGTACCTCAGTGTGTCAATTGCCCATTTGATGGCCAAGCATTCTTTTTCCATGATAGCATCGTTCTTTTCCTACTTAGGTATAGGATGGGATGTTCCTCACCATTTATTTCCTGGGACAACATTGCTCCCAACTCGACCTCTGCAGCAAATTCCTTATTGAAATCATATGTTAACAAAACCGGCTGTTTACACAGGGGAAGCTTCAACTCTTGGAAGGCCATCTCTGCTTCAGTAGACCACTAGGCTATCAATATTTTTGTGCCCTTAAAGGGAAACTGTCATGTCCTTTTTGTGTTTTAAGCTGCCCTCAGTGTGTTGTTAGTGATGCAATGGGCATCATTAGCATTGTTTTCTCAAAGAAAAGCTCCCAGTAGATATGTGTAAAAAACACTTTACATCTTTAGTAGACTGCATACCTTTAGTTTCAATCATAAGGTGATGCTTTTTACCGGTTCAGTCACAGACAGTCATGGTCCTGTTCAAAATTATTCACGCCCGCCGCATTGTGATTAGTTGCCGTGACTGGGCTGATGTCATGGCAACGGCCTCAGAGAACCCACGTTTGTGCACTGCCCATTGGCTCACCGGGGGTGCGCAGTGAATCTGGGTGTACATCCCCAGCTTCTTTTCACATGTGCGCATGCTCTGAAGGTGCTGAGAGTCAGTGGCCACATGATAGTTTGTGAGTGAGCACGCTATACACGCCATGGTCTTTCTGCTCACTGTCACGGAGTATGCGCACATGTGAAAAGATGTTGGGGAAGTACACTCAAATTCAGTGCTCATGCCTGGGGAGCCAAGCACAGGATCTCTGAGGCCATTGCCGTGATGTGACATTAGGTCAGTCAAGTCAATCAATCACAATGCGGTAGGCGTGAATAAATTTGCACCTGGATCATGACTGACCATGACTGAACTGGTAAAAAGCGCTACCCCTAAGACTGAAACTAAAGATATGTGAAGCAATCTACTAATGATATAAGTGTTTTTTACACATATACTGTATAATGGAAGTTTTTCTCTGAGAAAACAATGTTAGTGATTCAGATTGCGTCACTAACAACACACTGGGGGCAGTTTAAAACACAAAAAGGACTTGACAGGTTCCTATTAAGAAGGTCGGTCAGTGGTGCGGCTATCATGGCAAAATTCAGGATAAACTGCCGACAGTATCCTACGATTCCCAGAAATGCCCTAATCTGTTTCTTGGAGACTGGTAGCAGACAATTTTGGATTGTTTCTACTTTGTTCACTTTCGTCTTTATTTTGCCCCTCCCGACTATATTGCCCAAGTATTTTGCCTCCTCCTTCCCCATTGATCACTTCTTTGGGTTTATGGTAAATCCTCCATTCCACAGAGCATCCAGTAACTCCTGGAACTTCTGCACATGACTTCCCCAATCTGGGCTAAAGATCACAATATCATTCAGGTAAGCTTCAGTGGACTTCTTATGAAGGGCTAGGATCTGGTCCATGGCCCTCTGGAAGGTGGCTTGGGCTCCCTGCAGCCCAAAGGCATTCTGGTGTAATGGAAACAACCATCAGTTGTAGAGAAGCTCATCTTCTCCTTGGCACTTTGGAACATGGGAAATTGTTAGGTCCAGGGTAATCATGTATCTGACTGACCCTAGCCTCTTAATGAGTTCATCGACATGGGGCATTGGATAGGCATCAAACTTGAACACCTCATTCAGTTTCCTATAATCATTACAAAACCGTCATTCTCCATCGGGCTTTGGCACAAGGACAATGGAGCTGAACCAGCCACTCTTTCACTTCTCAATGATGCCAAGGATCAACATATTCCTCACCTCCTTCAAAATCACCTTGCGGCGAGCTTTGGGGATTCAATATGGCTTTAGGTTTACCTGCACATGCCGTTCCATCAGGATTTCGTGCTCAACGGCATGCGTGCATCCTGACAACTCTGAAAATAGGTCTTAGTTCCCTTGAAACAGTTTTCAGCACTGTTGTTTCTGGGCCAATGATAGTGTCTCTGCCACTCTGACATTCTCAACCTTGGCTTTGGGATTGGCCCCCATTCATGCAGCTTCCACCAGTTCCCTGTCTTGCCATGGCTCAAGCAGGTTGACGTGGTACATCTGGTAGGGTTTTCTTCTCCCTGGTTGGTGGACCTTGTAGTTGACATTGCCCAGCTTTTTAACCACTTCGTATGGCCACTGTCACTTGGCCAGCAATTTACTTTCGGCAGTGGTAATCAGCACTAACACCTGATCTCCAGGGCTAAACTGTCTCAGATTTGCCGACTGATTGTAAATTCTTGCATAGGCCTGTTATCGGAAACATAGAGGACTTCCATTTTAATAGTAGTGCAAAGGCTCCGGAAAAGCACTATGGCTCTTTGCCTTGAAAAGAAATTCAGGGAATTCTGCACTCTCAAATCCAATTGCCCTCCTCTCTTCTAAGCCCCAATGTATCTAAATCACATTTAGCGTCCACATGTTTGGCATTTCTGTAACGATGAGAGCCCGTCTAGTTTACGGGTGCATGTTTCCAGAAGAACGAGATGGGCATCACAACGTACTAGTCACTACAACTTACTGCTCACGACAATGGCAGTTTGCAATTTTCACTCACAACATCCACTACTGCTTGTTTCTGGAAAACACCCATGGAGTCAAAATTGGCATTACACCTGTAGATAAGTTCCCAAAGGGGTATAATTTCCAAAATGGGGTCACTTGAGGGGGGATTCTGCTCTTCTACCACTTAGAGGCTCTGCATATGGAGTTCGTAAACCATTCTAGGAAAATCTGTGCTTCAGGAGGCAGAAAGTGCTCATTCCCTCCAGAGTCTCGCCGTGACTAAGCAGCACTGTACAGCCACATATGGGGTTTTTCTAAATTCAGCAGTACTTGGGGGAGAGATTTTGGTGCCATTTTTATCAATATCCCAGTATGAAAACGTAAAATCTGCTGTTTAACCAAAATTTTTGTGGTAAAAATGTAATTCTTCTTTCTTCACTGCCCAATGGTATAAAATGATAAAATGTTGTGACACACCTGTGGTGTCCATATGATAACTGCATCCCTAGATTAATTCAATGAGAGGTATAGTTTGCAAAATGGGGTCATTTATGGGGGGTTTGGCTTTTCTAGCACCTCAGGTGCTCTACCAATGTGACATGGCACCCTAAAACCAGTCCAGCAAAATCTGAATTCTAATATAGCGCTTTTTCCCTTCTGAGCTTTGCACTGTGCCTCAAAGGTAGTTTTTGGGGTCCATTTTCTCCTGCTATCCTTGAGAAAATGAAAAGATTTGGGGCTAAAACAACATTTTTGTGGAAAAAATATATATTTTCATTTTTACAGATCAATGTTCAAACATTCTGTGAAGCACCTGTGGCTTTAAGGTGCTCACGACATCTATATAAATTCCTTGAGTGGTCTAGCTTCCAAAATGGGGTCACCTGTAGGGTACACTAATTGTATTAACAAATTTTGCATTCAAAAAGTCTAATGGGCTCTTTTCTTTCCAACCCCTGCTGTACGCCCAAACAGTAGTTTTCCTCCACATATTGGGTATCGGCATACTCAGGAGAAATTGCACAACAAATTGTATGGTGCAATTTCTCCTGTTACCATTATGAAAATGCTAAATTTGGGGCTATAAAACATTTTTGTGGAAAATTTCCCTGAGGGGTCTAGTTTCCAAAATGGTGTCACTTATGGGGGGTTTCCACTGTTTAGGCACATCACAGGCTCTCCAAATGCTACATGGCATTCATTAATTATTCAAGCAAACTTTGCATTCAAAAAGTCAAATGGCACTCCTTCTCTTCCGAGCCCTGCTGTACAGTAAAAAACAGTAGTTTTTCTCCACATATGGGCCATTAGTGTGCTCAGGAGAAATTGCACAACAAATTTTGGGATTTATTTTCTACTGTTACCCTTGTTAAAGTAAAAAAAATTGGGTCTAAAGGAAAATTTTTGTGAAAAAAAGCTAAATTTTTATTTTTTATATTAATTCCTGTGAAGCACCTGAAGGGTTAATAAACTTCTTGAAAGTGTTTTTAAGCACCTTGAGGGGTGCAGTTTTAAAATTATGTCACTTTTGGGTATTTTCTGTCATAAAGGCCCCTCAAAGTCACTTCAAATGTGATGTGGTCGCTAAAAAAATGTTTTTTAAATTTTGTTGTTAAAATGAAACATTGCTGGTCAAAATTTCAACCCTTCAAACTTCCTAACAAAGCAAAAATTATGTTTCAAAAATTGTGCTGATGTAAAGTAGACATGTGGGAAATGTTATATAATAACTATGCTGTGTGACATAGCTCTCTGATTTAAGGGCATAAAATGAAAATTTTTCATCAAATTTACATTTTTTTTCACAAATGAACGCAAGTCATATCAAACAAATGTTACCACTATCATGAAGTATATAATATGTCCAGAGAAAAACAGTTTCAGAATCACTGGAATCAGTTGAAGCGTTCCAAAGTTATTACCTCATAAATTGACACTGGTCAGAATTAAAAAAATTGGCTTGGTCAGGAAGGTGAAAACATGCTTCGTGGTGAAGGGGTTAAAAAAATAAAATAAAAACCTTTTTAGAAAAATTCAAAAGAAAAGCAAAATGATATCTGTGCTTCTGGCGTGTCCATCTCTCAGTCATGAAGCACACTTTGTCAGTCAGGCTAGTCTTCGTTTCAGCATTTTTCTCAAGTAGTTAAATTAGGACTAATGGGGATTAAACTGCTCTCCTTGTTTGCAGAGCATAAAGATTGTAAAAAAATGGTGTCATAATAGGCTGTATGCTAGTATATAAACCAATTCAGTTACACATACTTTGCAGGTCCAACCCACCCTATCACTTGAATCTGTGTATTAGGCCACGTTCACATGTTCAGTATTTGCAAGCCAAAATCTGGATAGGAACAATCAGAGGAGATGTGTAATAGAAACTCGTGCACCACTTCTGCATTTTTTACCCACTGCTGGTTTTGGTTTACAAATACTGATGTACAGTGGGTACGGAAAGTATTCAGACCCCTTTAAATTTTCACTCTTTGTTTCATTGCAGCCATTTGGTAAATTCTAAAAAGTTCATTTTTTTCTCATTAAAGTACACTCTGCACCCCATCTTGACTGAAAAAAACAGAAATGTAGAAATGTTTGCAAATTTTTAAAAAAAGAAAAACTGAAATATCACATGGTCATAAGTATTCAGACCCTTTGCTCAGTATTGAGTAGAAGCACCCTTTTGAGCTAGTATAGCCATGAGTCTTCTTGGGAATGATGCAACAAGTTTTTACACCTGGATTTGGGGATCCTCTACCATTCTTCCTAGCAGATCCTCTCCAGTTCTGTCAGGTTGGATGGTGAACGTTGGTGGACAGCCATTTTCAGGTCTCTCTAGAGATGCTCAATTGGGTTTAGGTCAGGGCTCTGGCTGGGCCAGTCAAGAATGGTCACAGATTTGTGAAGCCACTCCTTTGTTATTTTAGCTGTGTGCTTAGGGTCATTGTCTTGTTGGAAGGTGAACCTTCGGCCAAGTCTGAGGTCCAGAGCACTCTGGAAGAGGTTTTCATCCAGGATATCTCTGTACTTGGCCGCATTCAATTGCAACCAGTCTTCCTGTACCTGCAGCTGAAAAACACACCCATAGCATGATGCTGCCACCACCATGTTTCACTGGTTGTGCAGGTCCATGTGATGTGATAACTGCAATGCATTATAGAGCCTGTGGAGCTATGCCTGATGTCATATGAGCCTGCTCTCTGGCTAATGCAATCTTCAGCAGTGTGTGAAATATTAACAGCATTTTTTTCCTTTGCGATACACGCAAATAGAATTGCAAATTGCTCATATTCGTTGGAACCTGAAAATTTGAGGAAATTGTCTCAATTTCAATCCATTTGACCTTCTCTACTTATGACCTCTATCTTTATGACATAACCTATTCATATGTCAAAACTCACAATCCCTATGCTATTTTTATTCCTGTAAATCCCTATTAGTCCAGCAAAAACAGTCATCCAAGCAAAATCCACAAGGCAGGAATTAATACAGTAAGTGCAAGATATTACCTCTAAAAAATTTTATTCAACAATTTTTTTAAAAATTACAGGACTTTTAGAGCGAGCTAATAGCAATAGTATTTCCAAAAGCAGCGGTGCTTATCAAATACTATCATATAATCCACATTATCAAATATTATGTTAATAAAATGCTCATATTAGTTTCCTATTAGCAGAAGAAATAGTGCCACCAAGCAACAAGAATAAGTAATAGCCATCAAGTAGCAGCAATTATTTTCAACACTAACAGTGCTTTCTTATACAATCCTACAATGCTTCAATATCATATATGCCAATAAAATGCATCAAATAATGTACTATAGCAAGAGAAAATGTGCCTAAACAGTATATTCTTACATTAAAAGAGCAAAGTAGCCCTGTTCCCTTGCTTTCCAATGTTGTTTCCCTCTGCCTGCTTTGTCTGTGGCTCCTTACTTTTGAAATTGCTGCTGCTACCTGTTTACTGATACTTATTTTTTGCTTTCTGGCACTTTTTCTTTTCAGTTCTTCAAAATTGTTGAAAAATTATATTTTAGCGGGACTATCTTGCTCTTTTTTATATGTGTCTTGAGCAGAGGTTTGTGCTTAAAGGGGATATCCAGGACTTTGTAAGAAAAAAAATGTGTCTAAGCACTAACAAGTAGGTAGTTGCTACCTGCCTATCTGTTGTGCCTGGTGCTGTTCTTCACCAGTCACAGACTGCTCCTGCCGGTGATTCAGCTGCCTCTGCTGATGTCATGTTGACTGAGTAGCAGGTTCTTTTCCACTCTGCTCTGTTGACAGGGCAGAACTGCCGACATCATTCTGATTGACAGCCGGATCCCCGCTGCCTAACTGGGTGAGCTGGCTGTCAACCAGCAAGATGTCAACAGCCACGCCCCATGGACATAGGCCAGAAAAGAAGAGACTGCCCTGTCGATGTGACGTCAAGAGAGGCAGCTGAATTACCGGCAGGAGTGGTCTGTGACCGCTCTGTGCCAGCGAAGAGCGGCGCCGGGCACAACAGGCAGGAAGGTAGCAACTACCTACCTGTTAGTACGTGGGCACATTTTTTTTCAAAATCCTGGATATCCCCTTTACGTCCAGTCCCACATACTAAGATTTCATTCAGATGTCTGTCATTTTTCTTATATGTAAAAATGCTGAAATTTGCTCATCAGTATTTTGAATCGAGGTTTCCTCAGTGTTTGGTCAATGTTGCAGTTTTTGCCATCAATGATTTTTACTGATGAGAAAAATAAATTGCAAACCTTATCCTATTCATTGCAATGTTAATCATGGACAGCACACAGATTGCACACTGACACCATTCATGTGTTAGAACCCTCCTGTTAGTTTTTTTCTATGTTGTGGTCACGTGACCTGCTGCCTATTTATTCCAGCTCCGCCCTCCTGGCTTTGCTGGACTTCAGTGTTACTTTGACTCTTTATCTAGCCAGGTGCTTTGTACCTATCTCTTTAGCTTGCTTGGTCCTTGGACCTCTAAGTACTTTTTGTCTGTTTGTCTTTTTGCTCCTCTACAACTTCTGCTAGGAGGTGTCCAATTTTGTCCCAGTCCTTAGTACTTTTAGGGACCCCTCCCTTATATCTATAGGTCTGCGTTCAGACTAGCTGAGGACGAAGGCAGGTCTGTTCACAAGGATCAGGTTGCCCGCTGCATCGTAGGGAATCAGCTTAGTCCTATTGTAGGGACAGTTTTCCTTTTTTTCCTTAGTTCTTGTAGCAGATCATAACAGTAAGTCCAGCCCAAAACAAAAGAAACTCTAGGAAAGAAATCCGGAGATCAGCATGGTGTCTGTTCAGGAATTGGTTCAACGCCTGCAGGGATTGTCTCTTGAGGTGGCCGAGCTCCAGCAACACGTGAGTAGCTGTCCTGGAGCGCATTTTGTGGAACCAAAGGTAGGACTGCCTGATTTTTTTTATGGTACACAACAAGATTTTTTTTCATTTAAAAATGCTTGTTTATTATATTTTCGTCTGAGACCCAGGTCCTCTGGGAATGAATCACAGTGCATAGGGTTTATCATGTCACTTTTGCGCAAGGAACCACAGGGATGGGCCTTTTCTCTCCAACCTAATGATCCATGTTTTAGATCAGTGGAGGATTTTTTTCTGCTCTGGGGTTGTTGTATGACGATCCTGATCGAGTCTCATCTGCTGAGACAGAACTGAGACGCTTGAAGCAGGGGTCAGGTGATGTTGATAATTATTGTGCACACTTCAGAAGGTGGTCTTCTGAAGTGGAATGGAATGATTCGGCATTAAAATGTTTGTTTCTTGCTGGTCTAAGTGAAAGGGTTAACGTTCTGCTGATTGCTTTCCCTGCACCTGGAACCTTGCAAGAAGCCATGCAATTAGCTATACGTGTGGACAGGAGACTGCGTGCCAGGGTTAATGAGGAGAAAACTCCTGCTATAGCAGCTCCTAGTCATCAGAGGGTCTGCTCGGATGACGGAGAACCAATGGAGATTGGGGCAATGTCACTCTGCTCTCAGGAAAAAGACCGCAGGTTTTCCAAGGGATTGTGTTTTTATTGCGGTAAATCTGACCATTTTATTAAGAACTGTGAACTTCGGTTAAATAAAGAAAAAAAAAAGGTCAGTTACGCCCGTATTGCTTGTTTAAACTCTAAGGGAGTATTTCTTTCAGGGAGTACCTCAGTGCAGGAGGAGTTGATTGAATTTCAGGTATTTGTGGATTGTGGTTCAACACTGAATGTGATTGATAAGGGATTTTTGGAAAAACTTAAAATAGAATCCAAACCTTTGTCATCTCCTATTTCTGTGGTTGCTGTTAATAACACTCCTTTGAAATGTACATTATTACTCACAAGCTTACAGAATTTCCCCTCACTATTAATGGTATACACCAAGAGAATTTGGATTTGGTGGTATTGGATAATTTACCTTCTCCAGTTGTTTTATGTTTGTCTTGGATAAAACTGCACAATCCTTTACTAGACTGGTCTACTAATGAGATTAAGTCTTGGAGTCCTAAGTGTTATGATAAATGTTGTAACGGTCGCATTGCTGCTGTGGAAAAAGGGGAATTACCTGTACCCATTCAGGATTTTTGGAAGGTTTTTTCAGAGGAGGAGTCACAAATTTTACTCCTCATAGGGATTATGATTGCACCATTGAGTTTATTCCGGGAGCTACTCTTCCCAAGAGTCGTTTATTTAATCTGACTATCCCTGAAAGAAAGGCCTTGGAGGAATACATACAGGCGAGCTTGGCTGCTGGTCACATTAGACCATCTAAGTCACCTGTGGCTGTTGGATTTTTTTTTGTAAAAAAAAAGGACGGCGGATTACGTCCATGTCTGGACTTTTGCAAAATTAATAAAATTACCGTACGCAATTCCTACCCACTGCCGTTAATTCCTGACTTGTTTAACCAGTTAGTGGGGGCCAAGTGGTTCTCTAAAATTGATCTCCGGGGGGCATACAATTTGTTGCGAATGAAGGAGGGTGATGAATGGAAAACTGCTTTCAACACTCCGGTGGGTCATTTTGAGAATCTGGTTATGCCTTTTGGTCTTACCAATGCACCAGCATTTTTTCAGAACCTTATTAATGACATCCTGAGACTTTTGATTTGTAAGAATGTGGTTGTGTATTTGGATGACATTTTGATTTATTTGCCGGATCTGGAGTCTCATTTGCAGAGCGTACGTGAGGTATTGCAGTTATTAAGTGACAATTCACTGTTTGCTAAGCTGGAGAAATGCGAGTTCGCTTTGCAGAGAATTAGTTTTTTGGGCTACATTATCTCCAGCGAGGGCTTTGAGTTGGATCCGGTGAAGGTTCAGGCTGTGCAGCAATGGCCTAGGCCTATTGGTTTCATATCGATACAGAGATTTTTGGGTTTCGCCAATTATTACAGAAAATTCATTAAGAATTTTTCTATAATTGTTAAGCCACTGACCGATTTCACCAGGAAAGGTGCGAATACGGTCCAGTGGACTACTGAGGCCATTGAAGCTTTTGTTTATCTCAAGGAGAGGTTCAGTTCTGCCCCCATCTTTATGCAGCCTGATGAGACCAAGCCTTTTTTGGTCGAGGTTGATGCTTCTTCGGTGGGGGTCGGTGCGGTTTTGTCTCAGGAGAACAAGGATAGGGTTCATCCCTGTGCCTTTTATTCGAAAAAAATTTCTGAAACCGAACTTAATTACGATGTTGGTAATCGGGAATTGCTGGCTACAAAACTCGCATTTGATCATTGGCGTAATTTCTTGGAAGGTGCTAAATTTTCCATTCAGGTTTTCACTGATCATAAGAATCTGATCTATCTAGATGCTGCCAAGCGCTTGAATGCTCGTCAGGCTAGGTGGGCACTTTCTTTTTTGTGGTTTAATTTTTCTGTTACTTACATCCCGGGTACTGAGAATGTTAAAGCCAATGCTTTATCTCGCAGCTTTTCTCCCATGGTTGGTACCGAGGAGGAGGAGAGCATTTTACAGGAAGGAGTTGATAGCAGCATTGGATTCCGTTTTGGAAGATGGGATTCTGAAAGCCCAGGAGGATGCCCCATCTAACACTCCCCATGGGAGGTTGTTTGTGCCTAGAACCTTTAGGAGAGATTTGTTTGTTTAGTATCATGAGTCTCGGTTGGCAGGTCATCCAGGAATTTCTGAGACTAAGAGACTTGTAGGTCGCAGTTTTTGGTGGCCTGGGTGGCAGAAGGAAGTCATTAAGTGGGTGCGTCAATGTACTGTGTGTGCTAGATCAAAGGCTTCACATGCTCCTGCTGCGGGGTTGCTTTGCCCTCTGGAGGTTCCTAGTGCTCCTTGGACGCATCTTGCAATGGATTTTATTACTGACCTTCCTGTGTCCGAGGGTTTCACTGTCATCTGGGTGGTCGTGGACCGTTTTAGTAAGATGTGTCACTTGGTTCTTTTCATTAAACTACCTTGCTCTAAGACACTCGCTAAGGCTTTTGTTAAGGAAATTGTCAGGCTCCATGGCGTTCCCACCGAAATTGTTTCTGATAGGGGACCCTAGTTTGTGGCTCATTTTTGGCTTGCCTTTTGTGACCGGTTGGGAGTCCATTTGTCATTTTCATCTGGGTATCATCCTGAGTCTAATGGACAGACAGAAAGAAAGAACCAGGATGTTGAACAGTTTTGGCGTTGTTTTGTGGCAGACAATCAAGAGGGGTGGTCTGAGTTTCTGCCACTTGCTGAATTTGCTCTTAGCAACCATACATCCTCTTCTGCTGGGTGTTCTTCATTTTTTTGTTGTACTGGGAGACATCCGTCGTTTGGTTCGTTCTCCAAATTGGTGTCGACTGTGCCGGAGGAGGAGAATTTTTCCAGTGATTTAGAGAGAGTTTGGACTGATGTACGTTGTAACCTTCAAGAGGCTAACAAAAAGTCCAAGAAGTATTTTAATTGGAAACGTCAAGAGGTTTTGTTTACGGTTGGTGACATGGTTTGGTTGTCCTCAAAGAATCTGCGGCTGAGGATTCCTTCTAAGAAATTGGGTCCGAAGTTTGTGGGACCATTTAAGGTGCTTCAGGTGGTGAACCAGTCTGCTGTTAGGTTGGAGGTTCCCACCTCCTGGAAGATTAATCCGGTGTTTCATGTTTCCTTGTTGAATAAAGCTGATGTATCGGATAGGGATGCCACTGTCACAGTTCCTCCGGTGGTGGAAGACGGTGAATATGAAATTTCTCGTATCCTGAATTCCAAAAGGCATAGAGGGAGATTGCAGTATGTCATCGCTTGGAAAGGTTTCGGTCCTGAGGAAAACTCCTGGGTTAGGGCGGATGATGTCTCTGCTCCTAGACTTATCAGAGCGTTTCACAGGAGGTTTCCTGATAGGCCTGGGCCTGGAGGATCTGGAGGATCCTCTTAGAAGAGGGGGTACTGTTAGAACCCTTCTGTTAGTTTTTTTCTATGTTGTGGTCACGTGACCTGCTGCCTATTTATTCCAGCTCCGCCCTCCTGGCTTTGCTGGACTTCAGTGTTACTTTGACTCTTTATCTAGCCAGGTGCTTTGTACCTATCTCTTTAGTTTGCTTGGTCCTTGGACCTCTAAGTTCTTTTTGTCTGTTTGTCTTTTTGCTCCGCTACAACTTCTGCTAGGAGGTGTCCAATTTTGTCCCAGTCCTTAGTACTTTTAGGGACCCCTCCCTTATATCTATAGGTCTGCGTTCAGACTAGCTGAGGACGAAGGCGGGTCTGTTCACAAGGATCAGGTTGCCCGCTGCATCGTAGGGAATCAGCTTAGTCCTATTGTAGGAACAGTTTTCCTTTCTTTCCTTAGTTCTTGTAGCAGATCATAACATCATGCGCAGTCTGTGATTGTTACAGACCCATAGGTAATTTTTTATCAGTGACTCAGATCTTGACAGGGACGTCTCCATGATTATTTTGCAAACTTCTGGGTCCAGAAAAAAACAAGGGCATGTGAAAAATCCTATGGACTATAATGGGAACAGGTTCTTTCTGTGAAAAACACAGAACATTCAGACAGCCTAGATTTTTAATGATAACATAGTCGTTTAGGTCATGGTCATTGTGCAGTGATATTTTCCTTATTTATATCATAAAAAATGTTAACATGTAACAAAAAGTTCCAATTTGCTGTCGAGAATATTAGCTCATGTTATAAGTTAGTATTCCCGTGAAACACCTGCTATTTGTTTTAGGCAAAAAAGTTTTATTGAAAAAAACGCCAAATCTTTCTGCTGTGTATTTTGTTTTATTTGAAAACCTTATAACACAGTGGAATTGGCATTTTTATTAGGTGTTAATAAGAAAAATGTCAGGTTTCTGCAGTCTTGAAGCAAAACATGTGGGAATTTATTTTTGCCATCATATTTAAATTTGGGTGGAAGCAAGATACTGATTTAATGTTTTGTGTTTCCATTTTTTAAGGATTTTGATACAGTAATTGTTGCTGCAGGTGGGTCCTCAAGTTTAGGAAGCAGAAAGCTTTTAATTGTTTTTTTTTCTTTGACATTTAATTTATAGTTGCAGATTCCATTTTATTTTCCCATGGTTGTAAAGTTACAATTATTTGCTTTATGTACTATAAAGCATGTGCCTTTTTCTAGTTTGTTCTGACATTTCCTCCTTGCAACATTTGTGCTAACAGAAAATATTCTGCAAAAAGTTAGTTCGTAAATTATATTGAATAGTAAAACTAGCTAAAGATAGTTAGATGGGTAGATAGATAGATAATAGATAGATGATAGATAGATACTGTAGATAGATAGATGGATATATGATAGCTATCTAGATACTGTAAATAGATAGATAATAGATAAACAGATAGATAGATACTATAGATAGATAGATAGATAGTGATGAGACAGAGACATTGAAATGTATGAGATATATACATAGAAAGATACACAGATATTACATAAACAGAGATAGATAGATAGATAGATAGATAGATAGATAGATAGATAGATAGATAGATAGATAGATAGATAGATAGATAGATACAGTATGTTTAAAAAAAGGTAGGCAGCACTCCAGAGTTTTTCAATTGAAAAAGTGGACTTTATTATCCCGGTGTGGTGATGTTTCAGTTGAGCACAACCTTCATCAAGCCTTGATGAAGGTTGTGCTCAACCGAAACGTCGCCACACTGGGCTAATAAAGTCCACTTTTTCAATTGAAAAACTCTGGAGTGCTGCCTACCTTTTTTGGAACATATACTTGCACAAATGGATATTTGTTTGGTGGCCTTGCACCCAAAATTTTGAATGTATGGTGCGGTTCCATTTTTATATACGATAGATAGATAGATAGATAGATAGATAGATAGATAGATTGATAGATCCTGATTTAGAATGTACTGACATTAGCAACAGTATAAGGACAATATGAAAGTGTCATTGAATTATACAGGAAATAGTGGCAATTGTCAATGTACAGATTAAAATGTGGAGTGATAAATGTTCATATATCCTTGAAAATTAATTCATATAGTCAGCAAAAGTAGAACATTGTCCTTTTATACTGATTATAAGGAGTGCTATCTAGATATGACATCCGTAAATAAATTGTGATTGCGTTGACAGTGCAATGATTTACTTAGCAAATGTGACTAACTTTCATAAAAATATCTTGGACTTCATAAATCTTACATCCATCTGCCAAGCGTATCTCTCCTTATTGTAATAACTCAACTGTTTTTGAGATTCTGCTCTTGTTCTATAGGAACTGCTGTTTCTCCGTTTCTTTTTCCTTTCTTTTTTTTTTTTCTTACATCTAAGTCAGTAAACTATGATGTATGTGTCTCGCCTTGAATAACATTATTATATGATGCTGCTGGAGCGCTGAATAGCTTGGCTGTGGACTGCTGAACCCTTTGAATGTAATTGTTTTAACACCATGAAATGAAGTAATGCATAAAATTGATAATAAACGGATATCTCTCTGCCTCTGCATGTAAATGAGCACTTAGCACCAGGGCACAGATGCCACCATTGTTTCCCCACTGAAATTGACAAAGTAAGTGAAAATATCTACCAAGAGCTTGGAAAGTACGGTAGCTGGATTTTCATTATGTCAGATTTTTCACAGCGTTGGAAACAGGGCTGTCTAGCCAGCCTTTGAAAAGAGTATGTCTAATGCCAGTCTGTTATGTACTGGCATACATTCTTTTACAGACAAAGTTAACAAAATAATTATCACAGTTTTCTGTCGTTACTAAACCTGTCATGGATTCTTTGGGGTATAACTTGGAGTCTCTTGGTGTTCTTCATTTGCACATGAAAAAAGTTTGTGATTCCTTAAATAATATTCATTATCATTGGCTTTTAGTTGTATTATAATAATTGTTTGTGAATTGTATAAATTATACAGTTATAAGTGGATAGATGTACTATATATATATATATATATATATATATTTATATATATATAAATATATATATTTATAAATATATATATATATTCTACATCTATCCATTTATAACTGTATAATTTATACAATTCACAGTGTGTGTATATATATATATATATATATATATATATATATATATATATATGCATATATATACTGCTCAAAAAAATAAAGGGAACACTAAAATATCACATCCTAGATATCACAGAATGAAATATTCCAGTTACAAATCTTTATTCATGTTGCCTTGAGAACAATAAAACATAAAAATGATCAATGTGAATCAAAATTAATATCCCTTGGAGGTCTGGATTTGAAATGATACTCAAAATCAAAGTGGAAAATCAAATTACAGGCTGATTCAACGTCAGTGGAAATGCCTCAAGACAAGGAAATGATGCTCAGTATTGTGTGTGACCTCCACGTGCCTGTATGACCTCCCTTCAATGCCTGGGTATGCTGCTGATGAGGTTGTGGATGTTCTCCTGAGGGATCTCCTCCAAGACATGGATTAAAGCATCAGTCAACTCGTGGACAGTCTGTGGTGCAACGTGACGTTGGTGGATGGAACGAGACATGATGTCCCAGATGTTCTCGATTGGATTCAGGTCTGGAGAACTGTCAGGCCGCCAGTCCAAAGAATCAATGCTTTCATCATGTAGGAACTGCTGACACTCTTCAGCCACATGAGGCCTAGCATTGTCATGCATCAGAAGGAACCCAGTGCCCACTGCATCTGCATATGGTCTCACAATGGGTCTGAGGATCTTATCACTGTACCTAATGGCAGTCAGGGTACCTCTGACTAGCACATGAAGGGCTGTGAGGCTTAACAAAGAAATGCCTCTCCACACTATTACTGACCCACTGCCTAACCAGCTATGCTGGAGGATGTTGCAGGCAGCAGAACGTTCTCCACGGCATCTCCAGACTCTGTCACATGTGTCACATGTGCTTAGTGTGAACCTGCTCTCATCCGTGAAGAGAACAGGATGCCAATCACCTTGCACGATGTTGAGCTGTAAAAACAACACCCACTTGTGGACATCGGGCCCCCATACCATCCTCATGGAGTCTGTTTCTGACAGTTTGTGCAGACACATGGATGTTGGTGGCCTACTGGAGGTCATTTTGCAAGGTTCTGTCACTGCTCCTCCTGTACCTCCTTGCACAAAGGAGGAGGTAGTGGTACTGCTGTTGGGTTGTTGCCCTCTTACGGCCCCCTTCACATCTCCTGGTGTACTGGCCTGTCTCCTGGTGAACTAGCCTGTCTCCTAATATCTGCTCCATGCTCTGGACACTGTGCTGACAGACACAGCTACCCTTCTAGCCACAGCTCGCATTGATGTGCCATCCTGGAAGAGCTGCACTACCTGAGCAGCTTCTGTGGGTTGTACTGTAGACACCGCCTCATGCTACTGTACCTCTAGGGGTGAGAGCAATGGCAAAATGCAAAAGTGACCAAAACAACAGCCAAAAAGGATGAGAACAGAGAAATGGTCTGCAGAACAGTTCCTTTATAGGGGTTGTCTTGCTAATTACCTATCCATTTGAACAACAGCAGGAGAATTGATTCACAATCAGTGTTGCTCCATAACTGGACAGGTGGATTTCACAGAAGTGTGATTGACTTGGCGTTACATTGTGTTGTTAAAGTGTGCCCTTTATTTTTTTGAGCAGTGTATGTACAGTACAGACCAAAAGTTTGGACACACCTTCTCATTTATAGATTTTTCTGTATTTTCATGACTATGAAAATTGTACATTCACACTGAAGGCATCAAAACTATGAATTACCACATGTGGAATTATATACTTAACAAAAAGTGTGAAACAACTAAAAATATGTCTTTTATTCTAGGTTCTTCAAAGTAGCCACCTTTTGCTTTGATGACTGCTTTGCACACTCTTGGCATTCTCTTGATGAGCTTCAAGAGGTAGTCACCAGAAATTGTCTTCCAACAATCTTGAAGGAGTTCCCAGAGATGCTTAGCAATTGTTGGCCCTTTTGCCCTCACTCTGTGGTCCAGCTCACCCCAAATCATCTCAATTGGGTTCAGGTCTGGTGACTGGGGAGGCCAGGTCATCTGGCATAGCACCCCATCACTCTCCCTCTTGGTCAAATAGCCCTTACACAGCCTGGAGGTGTGTTTGGGGTCATTGTCCTCTTGAAAAATAAATGATGGTCCAACTAAACGCAAACCGGATGGAATAGCATGCTGCTGCAAGATGCTGTGGTAGCCATGCTGGTTCAGTATGCCTTCAATTTTGAATAAATCCCCAACAGTCACCAGCAAAGCACCCCCACACCATCACACCTCCTCCTCCATGCTTTACGGTGGGAACCAGGCATGTAGAGTCCATCCGTTCACCTTTTCTGCGCCGCTCAAAGACACGGTGGTTGGAACCAAAGATCTCAAATTTGGACTCATCAGACCAAAGCACAGATTTCCACTGGTCTAATGTCCATTCCTTGTGTTCTTTAGCCCAAGCAAGTCTCTTCTGCTTGTTGCCTGTCCTTAGCAGTGGTTTCCTAGCAGCTATTTTACCATGAAGGCCTGCTGCACAAAGTCTCCACTTAACAGTTGTTGAAGAGATGTGTCTGCTACTAGAACTCTGTGTGACATTGACCTGGTCTCTAATCTGAGCTGCTGTTAACCTGCTATTTCTGAGGCTGGTGACTCGGATAAACTTATCCTCAGAAGCAGAGGTGACTCTTGGTCTTCCTTTCCTGGGGTGGTCCTCATGTGAGCCAGTTTCTTTGTAGCGCTTGATGGTTTTTGCAACTGCACTTGGGGACACTTTCAAAGTTTTCCCAATTTTTCGGACTGACTGACCTTCATTTCTTAAAGTAATGATGGCCACTCGTTTTTCTTTACTTAGCTGCTTTTTTCTTGCCATAATACAAATTCTAACAGTCTATTCAGTAGGACTATCAGCTGTTTATCCACCAGACTTCAACACAACACAACTGATGGTCCCAACCCCATTTATAAGGCAAGAAATCCCACTTATTAAACCTGACAGGGCACACCTGTGAAGTGAAAACCATTTCCGGTGACTACCACTTGAAGGTCATCAAGAGAATGCCAAGAGTGTGCAAAGCAGTCATCAAAGCAAAAGGTGGCTACTTCGAAGAACCTAGAATATAAGACATATTTTCAGTTGTTTCACACTTTTTTGTTAAGTATATAATTCCACATGTGTTAATTCATAGTTTTGATGCCTTCAGTGTGAATGTACAATTTTCATAGTAAAGAAAATACAGAAAAATCTTTAAATGAGAAGGTGTGTCCAAACTTTTGGTCTGTACTGTATGTATATATATATATATATATATACAGTATATATATATATATATATAAATATATGCTGTGTATATATATATATATATATATATATACCTCCATATATATGTATACTTTTTTACAGATTTTATACACACATATTATTATTATTGTTATTCTAAATATGCACTATTTTTATCAATAGATGGCTTTACATTTTAGATGCTAGTATAATTCATATTACATTTGTAGAGCGCGCACTAAAATCTGTATTGTCCTTTTAAACACCACTCCAAGATAGCAAACACCAGGGCTTTGCCACAAGTCTTTTTCAACATTCTACACTGTTTTGTGGTGCTAGAAGATGCAAGTTATCTATAGCAATCACCATACTATTAGATTTTTTTCACGTGCAGGGTACAAACTAAGACAGGAGAACTTGTTCTGCCCTTTTTCTGTGCAGCATGTTGTGTCTGCAGATGTGTGTCAAGTTACAATAGAGGAGTGGAAATGCAAAGAGAGTATAGTGGTTGTACGTTAGAATATTATATAACATAGTATAAAACAAGCTGTGTTTACTTAAAATCTGGAAGCATAAATGGTAAACTGAACCTACATACAGTTATATGAAAAAGTTTGGGCACCCCTATTAATCTTAAGCTTAATGTTTTATAAAAATTGGTGTTTTTGCAACAGCTATTTCAGTTTGATATATGTAATAACTGTTGGACACAGTAATGTTTCTGCCTTGAAATGAGGTTTATTGTACTAACAGAAAATGTGCAATCTGCATTCAAACAAAATTTGACAGGTGCATAAGTATGGGCACCGTTATCATATTCTTGTTTTAAATACTCCTACCTACTTTTTACTGACTTACTAAAGCACTTTTTTGGTTTTGTAACCTCATTGAGCTTTGAACTTCATAGTCAGGTGTATGCAATCATGAGAAAAGCTACTTAAAGTGGCCACTTGCAAGTTGTTCTCCTGTTTGAATCTCCTCTGAAGAGTGGCATCATGGGCTCCTCAAAACAACTTTCAAATGATCTGAAAACAAAGATTATTCAACATAGTTGTTCAGGGGAAGGATACAAAAAGCTGTCTCAGAGATTTAACCTGTCAGTTTCCACTGTGAGGAACATAGTAAGGAAATGGAAGAACACAGGGACAGTTCTTGTTAAGGCCAGAAGTGGCAGGCCAAGAAAAACATCAGAAAGGCAGAGAAGAAGAATGGTGAGATCAGTCAAGGACAATCCTCAGACCACCTCCAGAGAGCTGCAGCATCAACTTGCTTCAGATGGTGTCACTGTGCATCGGTCAACTATACAACGCACTTTGCACAAGGAGAAGCTGTATGGGAGAGTGATGCGAAAAAAACGTTTCTGCAAGCATGCCACAAACAGAGTCGGCTGAGGTACGCAAAAGCACATTTGGAGAAGCCAATTTCTTTTTGGAAGAAGGTCCTGTGGACTGATGAAACCAAGATTGAGTTGTTTGGTCATACAAAAAGGCGTTATGCATGGCGGCAAAAAAACACAGCATTCCAAGAAAAACACTTGCTACCCACAGTAAAATTTGGTGGAGGTTCCATCATGCTTTGGGGCTGTGTGGCCAATGCCAGCACGGGAATCTTGTTAAAGTTGAGGGACGCATGGATTCCACTCAGTATCAGCAGATTCTTGACAATAATGTTCAAGAATAAGTGACAAAGTTGAAGTTACGCAGGGGATGGATCTTTCAGCAAGACAATGATCCAAAACACGGCTCCAAATCTACTCAGGCATTCATGCAGAGGAACAATTACAATGTTCTGGAATGGCCATGCCAGTCCCCAGACTTGAATATCATTGAACATCTGTGGGATCATTTGAAGAGGGCTGTCCATGTTCGGCGACCATCAAACTTAACTGAACTGGAATTGTTTTGTAAAGAGGAATGGTCAAAAATACCTTCATCCAGGATCCAGGAACTCATTAAAAGCTACAGGAAGCGACTAGAGGCTGTTATTTTTGCAAAAGGAGGATCTACTAAATATTAATGTCACTTTTCTGGTGAGGTGCCCATACTTATGCACCTGTCAAATTTTGTTTGAATGCAGATTGCACATTTTCTGTTAGTACAATAAACCTCATTTCAAGGCAGAAACATTACTGTGTCCAACAGTTATTACATATATCAAACTGAAATAGCTGTTGCAAAAACACCAATTTTTATAAAACATTAAGCTTAAGATTAATAGGGGTGCCCAAACTTTTTCATATAACTGTATGTGCCCTATAGCTAAGCTAATAGCTAAGTGTTTTGATTAGAAGGCCATTTTATGGACTCAACAGGACTAGAGTATAAATAATGATACCTTTAGGAATAGCACAGTATAGTTTACAGGAAGACGATGCAAGGGAATATGTGCCTTCATCATTGTCTGTCTTCAGCCAGTATTACAGTTCACAAGTTTTTGCAGTGTTTGAAAGTATTAATTTTGTATCTTATTAGCACTTTTTAAAGATCCCTTCCTATACTTATGCTAAATCTTTGCTGTTTTTCTTTGACTGTGCCCAGGTGTTTTGTATTGTATTTTGTTTGCAGTGTTTTACTTTCTGCCTCGTCTATGTGCCAGGGTCTCATTCTATGACTTTAGCTTGAACTTAACGTTGCTCTTTCCTATTTCTAATCTCTATTCTTGGACTATCCTTTACTACTTTCTATTGCTAGAAGTTGGATGAGTAAGGATAGTCTGTCACAACATTTTTGCTACCTCATCTGAGAGTAGCAAATGTAGGAAAAGAGACCCTGATTCCAGTGATGTTTCACTTAGTTTACTGGGTGCAGCAGCTGTGACACAATCAGAGCATTTAGATGTACATGTAGCGGAGCTGAGAAAGCTAATCTTGCCCAAACCCCCAGCTTTCTGTGTACATTGTTTATTGACAGTAAAAAGCTTATCAGAAGAGGGGGCATGGTTGGACCACTTAGCATGAGTGAGCTAGTCTTGGCAGTGATCATCTCCTGGTGATAAAACATTATTTTTTTGGAAACCAGAGCACACAGCCTAATAAATTACGCATTTCTGAAATCTATTTCTCAGCCCCTACCTCATGGTGTCGCCAGATTACAAATCAAAAACCTGCTGACAGATTCCCTTTAAAGGTCCAGGTCAGAGAGGTAACTTGAAGATCTTCCTTGAACATACACCACTGTTTAATATCAATATTTTTCACAATACAGTTATTTCAAATGCTCCCACCATGATAAACTGATCACAGGATGTCTCATTTCTGTGTAGGAAGCTACCTAGTGACATATCAACTCAAAGGAAAAGCATTACCTAAGTAGTGCCTATTGAAATCAATTAGCTGTCTGTGTACTATGAAGATGTTCTGGGTCCTCCAGAGCAAGAGAAGTCCTTTGCATTTACCCACAATTATTAACAGATAAAGGTACCCTTTATGAACTCAGAATTTACTAAAAGGGGATTTATAAGGTGATTTTTGACATCTGGATACAGGAAATACAGGTGGAGTCGTCAGACTATGAAAAGTCTTACTCCTAGACGTAGTAATGTCAGATACTATGTCAGGATTTTTAAAATGTCTGGATGCTTGGCTAATAAACAAGGACATTTATATAATTAATCTAGCAATGTATTTCATACAATGGATCAAAAATGTTTTTTTTAATTCATGTGACTGTGCAATTATACAGGATATTTGTTAAAAAGAACCTGTCAACAGAATTTCACCCCCAAAATTATTTTTATGTGCATTGAGCTCTTTTAAACAGGCTTTATATGTGCAGGCTGTATATTGGGGTGCAGTCTGTATATGGGGGTACAGTCTTTATGTAGGGGGTACAGTCTGTATATGGGGTTGCAGGTTGCATGGGGAGTACAGTTTGTATATAGTGGTACAGTCTGTATATGGGGGTACAGGCTGTATATGGGGGTGCAGGTTGTATGTGAGGTGAAGTTTGTATATAGGGGTGCAGGCTGTATATGGGGGGTGCAGTCTGTATATGGGGTGCAATCTGTATATAGGGTGCAGGCTGTATATGGGGGTAGGATGTATATGGGGTGAAGGCTGTATATGGGAGGTAAATGGTGCAGGCTGCATGGGGGTGCAGGTTGTATATAGGGGTGCACGCTGTATATGGAGGGTATATGCGGTGCAGGCTGTATATGGGGTGCTGGCTGTATGTGGGAGTACATGTGGTGCAGGCTGAATGTGGAGGGTGCAGGCTGTATATGGGAGTACATGGGGTGCAGATTGTATATGGGGAGTACATGGGGTGCAGGCTGAATACATGTGGTACATGGAGTTGCAGGCTGTATGTGGAGGGGTGAAGGTTCTATATAGTGGGTACATGGGGGTACTGGTTGTGTGTGGTGGGTACGTGAGGTGCTGGCTGTGTGTGGTGGGTACATAGGGGTGCAGGCTGTGTAGAGGGTAAATGGGGGTGCAGGCTGTGTGCGATAGAGTGAAACAAACAAACTAATGCTTAGCTGATACATCGGTTGATTGGCAGCCTTTTTAGATAGGCCGATAAACGACACCCAAATATTGGCCTGTGTAAGTGCACCTTAAAGAGTAAGTAACCTTTGGAACATTTTTTAAAAATGTTTTTGTATCTTTAATTCTGAGCAGGTCGGTAAAGAACCGAGTCCTGAGACTCCCACCAATCACTTAAAATGTTTATTAAAAGAGCACAGTTACACAGAAGAGTACATATGCAGTAGAAAGTCATAGACTTCTGTTGCCTAAGCTTCACACCTCTAAGAGGTCTTTTTAGTGATTGGTGGGGATCTCAGGACCCAGACCCCACTGATCTGCTTAGAATGAAAAAGCCTAAAATATATGAAAAAAATCTACCAAAATTTAAGTTAAGTTACTTTTTAAATGATTAATAGTGCTACCTTGAGCGTTTTAAGAGTAGCCAGGTGCATATCTGAAGATGCAAAATTACACTATACATAATAGAGGATACTATGTAATACGAAACAGCGCAATATATAACAAGAGGATGCTATATAAAAGGGGCAGGTGCACATTATTTAAACCCTTCACGACCTTTGATGTACCCATACGTCATAGATGGGAAGGAGTTCCTGACCTTTGACAAATGGGTACATCATGGCGATCGTGCGGGCACAGAAGCTGTGCCTGCACAATCTACACCAGGAGCTCGGCTTAAGTTAATGCCAAGACCCAGGTATCATTGCTGGGATCGGTGCTCGCACGAAAAATTATGCTTTCATTATACTGCCGAACAAAATGTGGAATAAAACGCGATCAAAAAATCGAATGGAAATAAAAATTATATAGCTGAAAACATCATCTTGTCTGCAAAAAACAAGCCACATACAGCTATGTCAGTGGAGAAATAAAAAACTTAAAGCTCTCAGAATAAAGCGATGCCAAAACAATTAATTTTTCTATAGAATAGTTTTTTTGGTGTAAAAGCGCCAAAACGTAAAAAGTGATATAAATGTGGCATCGCTGTAATCACACTGACCAGAAGAATAAAGTTGCCTTATCAATTTTATCATATGCAGAATGGCTTAAAAAAAAAAAAAAATTCCTGAATTGCTGTTTTTTGTTCATTTTTCCTCCCAAAAATCGGAATAGAAAGCAATCAAAAAATGTTATGTGCCTGAAAATAATACCAATAAAATTGTCAACTAGTTCTGCAAAAAACAAGCCCTCACATGACTTAGTCTACAGACATATAGGAAAATTCTAGCTCTCAAAATGTGGTGATGCACAATAAAAAGCATTTTTTAGTGAGTGATAGAGATGAGCGGTGTTCGACTCGAACTGTTCGCCAATCTCAAATTCGAGCTGTTTTGGGCGGTGTTCGAGCCATTCGGCGAACAGGAACGATTTGAAAAAAATCCGGCTGTTCAAGGTTATGTTCGATAACTGTTCGTGCACCAAAATCATAACTGGATTTTTTCACAGCAATGCTGATAATCAATGTTAATACGCAGTTTGAGTGTACAGCGGGGCGGGGGGAGGGGCAGGGGATGGATCTCTGCATAAATAATGAATATCTCCATTTTTTTTTCTCTTTCCCGCATTTACAGTGGGGAGGTGCAATCTGTCAGCCTATCAGCAGCGCACACACGGAGCGAACTGCTTTTTTTCACACAAGCAAGGGCATGTGTCATTGGCTGTGTATGTCACATGTCCTTGCCCTATAAGACCCAGCCATTTTCCCCGTCGCCACCATTTTCTCACTGCTGCAGCTGCGTGTTAGACGGCACCGCTGTTGCTGTGTGCGCTATACTTTCAGTGTTAATTTCAAGCCAATTTTCTCAGAAATCTACAGATAGCTTGGGAGAAGTGAATAGTTGTGATTGCAGCCCTTTTGATGACTAGGTTCCAGCATTTCCTACGACTTTTATCAGGCAGGTCTGTGCTCTTAAATAGATAGGTTGGGAGTAGGGACTAATTGTAATTGCAGTCCTTTTGAGGACTAGGTTACATCATTTCCTAGGACTTTTTGCCAGGCAGGTCTGTGCCAGTGCTGTTCAAGTGTTTTTCACAGCATTTGGCTAAATCTAGCTAAGCCAATCCTTTTTGGCCTCTTGCAGTGTGTGTTAGACAGTAGAGTAGCATATCTGTGTTGCAAGCTACACCACCTGTGTATAGAATACAATTTTTTTTACTGCACCTAGCCAAGTAAAACCTTTTGTACATAGCATCATTCTATTTGGCCATCTATACTAAGCTCCACCAGCTTGCAAATTACTAATAATTTTTAGCTGCATCTAGTTCGGAAAATAATTTTGGGCTTGTAGCAGTGTGTGGGACTTTTTCTTAGTCCATCTATACTAAGCTCCACTAGCTTTCAAATTACTAATAATTTTTAGCTGCATCTTGCCTGGAAAATAATTTTGGGCATAGTAGCAGTGTGTGGTACTCATTGTATTAGGCCATCTATACCAAGCTCCACCATCTTTGAAATTACTAATAATTTTTAGCTGCATCTTGCCTGTAAAATAATTTTGGGCATATTAGCAGTGTGTGGTACTCATTCTATTAGGCCATCTATACTAAGCTCCACCAGCTTTCAAATTACTAATATTTTTTAGCTGCATCTTACCTGGAAAATAATGTTGGGCATAGTAGCAGTGTGTTGTACTCATTGTATTAGGCCATCTATACAAAGCTCCACCAGCTTTGAAATTAATAATAATTTTTAGCTGCATCTTGCCTGTAAAATAACTTTGGGCATATTAGCAGTGTGTGGTACTCATTCTATTAGGCCATCTATACTAAGCTCCACCAGCTTCCAAATTATAAATAATTTTTATCTGCATCTTGTCTGGAAAATAATTTTGGGCATAGTAGCAGTGTGTGGTACTCATTCTATTAGGCCATCTATACTAAGCTCCACCAGCTTGCAAATTACAAATAATTTTTATCTGCATCTAGCTCGGAAAATAATTTTGGGCTTGTAGCAGTGTGTGGGACTTATTCTTAGTCCATCTATACTAAGCTCCACCAGCTTGCAAATTACAAATAATTTTTATCTGCATCTATTTCTGAAAATAATTTTGGGCTTGTAGCAGTGTGTGGGACTTATTCGTAGTCCATCTATACTAAGCTCCACCAGCTTGCAAATTACAAATAATTTTTAGCTGCATCTTGTCTGGAAAATAATTTTGGGCATATTAGCAGTCTGTGGTACTCATTCTATTAGGGCATCTATACTAAGCTCCACAAGCTTTCAAATTACTAATAATTTTTAGCTGCATCTTGCCTGGAAAATAATTTTGGGCATAGTAGCAGTGTGTGGTACTCATTGTATTAGGCCATCTATACCAAGCTCCACCAGCTTTGAAATTACTAATAATTTTTAGCTGTATCTTGCCTGTAAAATAATTTTGGGCATATTAGCAGTGTGTGGTACTCATTCTATTAGGCCATCTATACTAAGCTCCACCAGCTTTCAAATTACTAATAATTTTTAGCTGCATCTTGCCTGGAAAATAATTTTGTGCATAGTAGCAGTGTGTGGTACTCATTGTATTAGGCCATCTATACCAAGCTCCACCAGCTTTCAAATTACTAATAACTTTTATCAGCATCTTGTCTGGAAAATAATTTTGGGCATAGTAGCAGTGTGTGGTACTCATTCTATTAGGCCATCTATACTAAGCTCCACCAGCTTGCAAATTACAAATAATTTTTATCTGCATCTAGCTCAGAAAATAATTTTGGGCTTGTAGCAGTGTGTGGGACTTATTCTTAGTCCATCTATACTAAGCTCCACCAGATTGCAAATTACAAATAATTTTTAGCTGCATCTGGAAATAATTTTGGGCATAGTAGCAGTTTGTGGTACTCATTGTATTAGGCCATCTGTATCAAGCTCCACCAGCTTTGAAATTAATAATAAATTTTAGCTGCATCTAGCCCGGAAAATAATTTTTCTTCCCAATAGTGGTAGCAATAGAATTATGGGGCGCGCCTGGCTAACAAAAATATACACTTCATAACAAAAAACACCAGTCTAGCGCACTGCAGTAATAAGATGGCATCATCGTCTCTCACAGTGCTAGGCCTACTACGCCGGCTAGCATTCCTGTGCCTAAAACACAATGTATGGGTCCGCGCTAGCCACGATACTGAGGGGTCTAAAGCTGCTGCTAACGCTTTATCACAATTCAATTTGGCAGATTTTCACAGAGCTCCTCCCCAACGCCCACCCATCGGGGCAACAGTTGCCCACCATCCCTATGGGATCTAGTGGCGAATAGTTGATGCCATTAATCAGAGCGTCAGTTGCCCCGTCGACGTGGCAAGCATACAATAAGGCATGGGAAGAGTGGACACGACTAGTAGCAGGCAGACGGGTTGACCAATGTGAACAAGCCAGATTACAAGTCACCATAGAATTTCTCCACCAGCTAATGATGAGGGGCATATCAAGGGCATCAGCGCAGCGGTGTCTGACCGGAGTAGCATTTCACTTCCAACTACTGAATTGGGGAGATGTGACAAAGAGATTCATCATCAGACAATCCATAAAAGGGTGGAAAAGGGGTCAGCCAAGTCAGGAGTATAGACGTCCCGTCCCATGTCACTAAAACTGATTTCTCACATCATATCCCTAGCACCATTAACATGACACTCACAATTTGAAGCAACACTACTGTCTACTGTATTTGAAATCGCCTTCTTTGGGGCGCTATGCATAAGCGAATTAGTCCTTCAATCCAAAATTACCACCAGTGGAGGCTTATTACACCAGGACGTAGTCATAGCCAATAATGCAATACATCTATGCATACGCCAATCGAAAATGGTTCCAGCGGGCAGAGGCACTTGGGTACTTCTACAACCCACAAACGGTACACTGAGTCGGGTAACAATAGTAAAAACATATATAACCATCAGATCACAAAGTAATTTCCTCCTATCACACATTGATGGAATGCCATTATCAAGATACCAGTTCCAAGCTATATTTAATAAATGCATAACATCGGCAGGGAACCACCCCAAAGGTTATGGGACACACTCATTCCGCATAGGCGCGGCCACAAAAGCAGCAAGAGCAGGACTGTCAGAAACGGAAGTTCAGAGGATAGGGAGATGGTGATCCACGTGTTTGGCGAGATACATAAGACCGGACTTGTTATCCTAACATGGTTTGTTTCTTTTACAGGAGACGCTAAGCCAACAGTGTGGGTGATAGGCCACTCGTATATATATTGGGCAGAAAAAACGGCGAAAGTCCGCCCAGGCGGGAGGAAATTAGAGTTTCATAACGCATATTTCAACTGGAGAGGTATTAGAGGCCTGCTATGGCCACAGGTACTAATGGAGGTAATCAAGGTAGGGAGAGAGGCAAGAGGTCCGCTCATCTTAATTATACAGGTCGGGGGAAACGACCTAGGTCATCACAAGAGCGCATAACTAATGGCAATAATGAAACTAGACACTGAGCGCTTCAGAGAATTTTTCACAAAACTAACTATAGTATGGTCAGAGATTGTGCCGATAGCGGTATGGCAAGGTGCGCGAGACATCACGGCCATCGAACGGACAAGGCGGGTAATAAATATTCGGATGGCAAAATTTAGAAGAGACAGAGGCGGTGTAGTGATACAACACCGACAACTGGAAGGAGATAAAGCAGGCCTCATACGGCCCGACGGTGTTCACTTAATGGATATTGGACTGGACATATTCCTGTCAGGACTCCAGGACGGAGTGGAACAAGCATTAAGAGTGATGGATGGGGGTCAGAGTCTTGCATACCAGTACGCAGGATCCTCTGTGGTCTGGAAATAGAAAGGACATGTTCTAGAGTTACACTTGTTGGCCAACTTGCCGGTGTGGAGACCCAGGGCATGCTGCAACAAGCTGAATTATTTTAGAAATAAAATGCCTTTCTAATAGAATGAGTATAATGAGTTAATAAAGCTGTGACCGATCCTCACCCATCCAGTTGTAAGAGTTAAATTATTGTATTGTCAAGGAAAGGGGGGCGGTAGGTGGGCTGAGCGTCTGGGTTTGGTTGGGGATCCCCACTGTCTGCCTAGGCTAGATGCATTTAAAAATTCTACACTGACTAGCAGACACTGAAGCTTTGGAGCAGACCTCTGAGTAAACTGCTCTTCAGACTCAACCTTCTGTGTTACCCCAAGCCATAGTGTATGTAGTTTCTTACAGTTAAAGGGGGGGGGGAGCGACTAGTGTTGAGCGAGCACTAAAATGCTCGGGTGCTGGAAGCTCGGGCCGAGCTCACTGTGATACTCGGGTGCTCGACCCGAGCAACGAGCCCAATGTTAGTCTATGGGAGACCCGAACATTTTTGCGGCGGCTCCCCCGGCAGTCTGTAGACAGCC
Source organism: Phyllobates terribilis (assembly GCF_046119375.1). NCBI lineage: Eukaryota > Metazoa > Chordata > Amphibia > Anura > Dendrobatidae > Phyllobates > Phyllobates terribilis. Next base: position 524,141,345 of record NW_027362764.1, on the reverse strand, counting down.
TAAAAAGTGCCCAAAACGATAGTGACAGTGCTCAAATGACATGGGGACAGCGTGGGGATCGCCCCTCGAAGCATTTCTGACCCCCAGGTCACTGCTGTCAACAACGTGGTCAGAGGAATTAAGCCACTTTTACAGGCTCACAATAAAACGTTCAAAAACAAAAGTGAAAGTGCTTTCCTGTGAAATATGTTAACCCCTTAACGACCATGGGTCTTTCTGTTTTTGTGTTTTCCTATTTTGCTCCCCTTCTTCCCAGAGCCAGAGCTTTTTTAATTTTCGTTCAATATGGCCATGTGAAGGCTTATTTTTTGCGGGACGAGTTGTACTTTTAAACACCATCACTGGTTTTACCCTATCGTGTGCTGGAAAATGGGAAAAAAATTCCAAGTGCAGTGAAACTGCAAAAAAAATGCAATTCCACAGTTGTTTTTTGGGTCCTTTTTTTACCACGTTCACAGATTGCTAAAACTGACCTGCCATCATTATTTTCCAGGTCGTTACGAGTTCATAGACACCAAACATGTATAGGTTATTTTTTATTTAAGTGGTGAAAAAAAAATCCAAAGCTTGCTAAAAAAAACAAAAAAAAATGACGCCATTTTCCGAGACCCTTAGCTTCTCCATTTTTCGGGATCTGGGGCCAGGTGAGGGCTTATTTTTTGCGTGCCGGGCTGACGTTTTTAATGATACCATTTTGGGGTAGATCCGATGTTTTGATCGCCCGTTATTGCATTTTATTGCAAAGTTGTACCGACCAAAAAAACTTAATTCTGGCGTTTAAAATTTTTTCTCGTTACGCCGTTTACTGATTGTATTAATTCTTCTTTTATATTGATAGATCGGGCGATTCTGAACACAGCGATACCAAATATGTGTATGTGTTTTTTTTTTTATATATATATATATTTTATTTTGAATGGGGCAAAAGGGGGGTGACGTGACTTAAACTTTTATATATTTTTTATTTTTTTTATTTTTTTAAAAACTTTTTTTTACACTTTCTGCTTGCTTCTATAGTCTCCAGAGGAGACTAGAAGCAGCAGTTGTCTGATTGCTTCTACTGCATACAAGCGATGTGCAGATCGCTTATATGCAGGAGAAATGCTCACTTGCTATGAGCGCTGACCACTAGTTGGCGCTCATAGCAATTGAGACATAACAACCACAGGCATCTGCTGCAGACCCTGAGTTGTCATGCCCACCCATTGGTGACCCGCGATCACGTGACGGGGTCACTGATGGGCGGGACTTAGGACTCCCGGAAGTGCGAGTTAAATGCCACTGTCAGAGATTTAACATATTAACAGCCGCGGGTGGATTGCGATTCCAATAATCAGCTGACATGTGCTCGCTTCAGTGAGGGCTCACCGCCGGAGCCCCCGCTGAACCGGCCTTCCCGACCTGGTGGGTACTATTACTGACCAGGTCGGAAAGGGGTTAAGGAACATCCTTTCCAGGGTAAAGACTTGTGTATAAGGTAAAATAAATAACCAAAAACAAAAATACTCCTCCACACCTTGGGCTATGTTCGCAAGTAGCATTTTTTATGCGTTTTTGCACGTTTGTATTGCTTTCAACCGTGACAAATGCATTCGCCGGGAAATGTCATTTTAACATTTTACAACCTTATCTGGCCATGTGCTGTGTGACACATGCATACAGTGCTAAAAAGACATGGGAACAGCATGGGGAAGACCCCTCTAAGCATCTCTGACACAAAGGTCACTGCCTAAAAGTGTGCCCATTAGAAGTGATCCTTGCCGCATCAGAAGATGCAGACTTGCAACTATCCCCGTGCAAGTCCTTGTCCCAGGGCAGTGTTCAATTGTACCTCCCCCATAACTTGCAATACAAGCGCAAGTATGCAGCCTGCCACCCACCCACCCCCCAGGCTGCAATACCATACTGCTAGCTTGCTTGCACTTGAAATTGGGCCTTTTAGGCATGTGGAGGTGGAATCTGGCCACCACGTTATGGCTGCGTCGGTAGCCTGGTATTCATACTCAGTCCCCAGCCGCCCGGCGGCCGGGTGTCCACGCTTGGTCCCCAGCCGCTAGGGGGCGGCCGGGTGTCCATACTCAGTCCCCAGCCGCCCCGCGGCCGGGTGCCCACACACAGTCCCCAGCCGCGTGGGGGTGGCCGGGTGTCCATAAACGGTCCCCAGCCGCCCCTATTTGTCCCGGTGTGCCTTATACACAAGCGCGCATACCAAAACATTACCTGTGCCCTCCCCAGTGCATTTAGTGGGAAGGACAGCCTAACCACAAACACGTGGACAAGTGAATGTGGCCAGGAATGGTCCATCTCACTGACGCCTTCACACTGGGTTAATATTGTGGAAGCCGGGACACAGTTGGACACTGGGATGCAACACGTCCTCCAGACATAGAGGATTGCGGGTCCTGGGTCAATCAGGCTTCAACACAAAGTTCAGAAGGTAGACAGCAGCAGTGGTCGGCCTCCTACACAACGAGTAAATTATTCATGATCATGAGGCCATCCACCTCCTTAGCTTTCTGTTCCTTGGAATGCAAGCGCATGTATGTAGCAGCAGCTAGGCCTGAGGTGGTCAGCGTTTTGGCACATATTCTACCTCCTTCGAGGATTGCTGGATGTTTTCCTGCTACTATCCCAGTTCTATGACTCCCGTTAAAACAAAGCTTCAGGTGATGAATGATGGATGAGGTGGTGGCAAATTAGAAAGAGCAGTAGGAACAGGGACCATTCACATCAATATCAGGCCAGTCAACCACACATGTCTGGTAGTATATGTTTCCGTACCAAAAGGAGCGGTTCAGCTACACAGTTATAAGGCATACAGTGAATGCAATGCCTACCAAAAATTTCGAGCCACTCCAATGCCCCTTGGAAATGACATGGAGGTCAGAGGGCGTTAACTAAACCTTTTTTTCGATTTATAGCAACTGGGTCTCCCGTGCACTGTTGGCCTAAGCAGTGAATGGAAGGCTTTCCAAAAATTATGAGGAACTGCAATGCCCCTTACAAGAGCCATGTGTGGCACCCCAGGGGTCTGGTCACCACATTAATAGAGATATTACGTCGGAGAGCAAGTGGGAGGTTTCCTGGTCAGGATCCCTTAAACATGCAACATCCTCCTGCCCCAGTCCTGGGAGGGGAGATTTCTGTCCTTATAAACTGGATCTGGGGCTGGGTTGAGTGAGTCAGAGAACAGTCAGAGTCAGAGTGAGAGCAAGGGAAAGTAACAGCAAGGAGCTCTGTAGGAGCTAGGAGCTAAAGACCAGGGGCTGGAAGCTGAGCAGAGCTCGCCCTGGCAGAAGACAATAGGAACCGGACACAGGAGTCCGAAGCTGTGAGGACTTATATACCCAGCAGCAGAAACCAGCCGGCAGGGGATTTCAGGTCCTCTGGCCATAGAAGCCCGGAGGCTCAGTCACAAGCAAGGGACCAGCACCGCCGTCGTGGAGCGGAGGCTAACAGAAGGCCCCAAGTCACCAGCCATACGGGTGAGCACTACACGGTACACTCAGGGACGTTTTCTACTTCTACCCGCTTACAGCAAGGTAGCCAGGAAGAGTGCAGACAGACGGGGAGGCATACAACTCCACCTGGCCAGGGGAACTCCTGCTTGCTCACAGACTGACCAGGCATCTAATGCTAGCCAGCACTCCCGGGAGGGTCTACCTTATAATCATCAGTAAAAACCCTGAATTGCACTGCAAAGACTCTGAGTCGTTCCTGCTGCGCTCGTGCACCATCACCCCCATCATCCACACTCACTGCCCTGAGGCTATACTCCTCCCGAGGGGAGTTATCCCATTCTATGCTGCGCACACAACACCAGCCTCAGCGGTCTGCCTCGCAGCGGTGGTACTCCATACCGCAATCCACGGGTGGGGCAGTCGGACAATTAACCTCAAAACCTAAGAAAGACTGCCACTGGTTTGACCAGCCTGAGCCACGGGACCGGGTCACCGCCACGGAGACTACAGACCCAAGAGACCCGGCACCGGGTATCCCACACACGTGTACACACGGCCCAGGGGGCGCGTCACATGCAGTACAGCATATTACAAACATAAGTCCCATTATTGGGGAGTGGGTGTCCCATAGTATTTGCTTATGCCTTGCAAGCAAAAGATGCCAAAAATTAGGACGGAGCAACTTGCAATGCCCCTTACAAGAGCCATGCAGTACAGCATATTACAAACATAAGTCCCATTATTGGGGAGTGGGTCTCCCATAGTATTTGCTTATGCTTTCCCAGCAAAAGCTGCCAAAAATTAGGACGGAGCAACTTGCAATGACCCTTCCAAGAGCCATGCAGTACAGCATATTACAAACCTAAGTCCCATTATTGGGGAGTGGGTGTCCCATAGTATTTGCTTATGCCTTGCAAGCAAAAGCTGCCAAAAATTAGGACGGAGCAACTTGCAATGCCCCTTACAAGAGCCATGCAGGACAGCATATTACAAACATAAGTCCCATTATTGGGGAGTGGGTCTCTCATACTATTTGCTTATGCTTTCCCAGCAAAAGCTGCCAAAAATTAGGACGGAGCAACTTGCAATTAGTGTTGAGCCACCCCCGTAGTGTTCGAGTTCGGTTCGGTTCGTCGAACACCCATGTGTTCGCCGAACTGTTCGTCGAACTGTTCGTCGAACACCTTCGAACACCGTTAAAAACAATGGCAGGCAAACAAAAACACATAGAAACACATAGAAAACACCTTCAAAGGTGTCCAAAAGCTGACAAACTGCTCAGAAGACATAACTAACACATGGAAAAGTGACAAGTACATATAGTCATGCGAAACTAAAAGAGGTGGAGGAGTAAAAGGAGGGGGAGACACAGATATAGGCATGTCATGCCCTTCTAAAATCCAAAAAGTGAGAAGCCGACACGGCCAGTCCGCTCCTGCCCGTGCCACCTCCGTGTCGCCAGGTTTGTGCCAGAGCCGCGGTGAACCCTGACGGCCAGCCCCCCTCTCCCAATACTGGTGCCTGTCCGCTGGTGGGTCGAGCGAGCCCCCCTGTGGTGGAGGCAGCTCTAAGCTTTTTAATTTAAATTGTCTCTCTAATTTGAATGAATACACTTTAAATCCATTTACAAGGATCTATTGGAGGGCAAGTCTCATGCCAGCAGCCGCGTAATTCCTGCTCCAGTAGCGTCCACTAAAGCTGCTGCAGTTAAAAAGCTTTTATAAGGATCGAGCTCGGCTGTCCACCGCAAGGCATCCTAATGCCAGTCCCAGCCCCTATGCCTTGGGGTGCCTCCTGATGCTCTTCACTAAGTATCCCATGGTCCCGAATCATTTCCTTTGAAAAAATTAAGTGTCTAAACTACAGATGGTGTAGCTTGCTTAACAGCCGGGATAATCCGCTGACTAGCAGACACTGCTACTAGGCACAAAGTATTTCCTGGGCTAGATGCAGTTAAAAATTTGTAATTAGATACTCTCGTTGGATGCTGAGAAAGCATTCCATAGAGTCTCCTGGCACGCCATATATGATTCTCTTAAAAAGCTTGGGGTAGGGCTCTAGGGGACCCTTTTATAGCCAAAATCACGGCCCTGTATCGCAATACGTCACCTAGGCTGAAGATAAATGGAACTGTAGCACCCTGAGGGCTCGGTTGCTACAGACGTATTGCACCTCACCCAGAGGTGTGATATCTCACTCTCAGGTAAGGATGGAGTGTGGATCAGGACCCGACACCTGCATGCATTACACCACATTGCCGTGGGGCAGGGCGACCAATATGCCCCTGAGATGGGCACGACAGTCCCTGTCCCTGGCTGGAGTGGGGGGAGGGAACACTGAGGAAGGGGAACCCTGTAGTGCAGGAGCAGGGAGGAAGCAGTTCCTGGGTGCATTGAGAAGGGAGTATAAAAGGTGGGCACCATCTTAGTTCAGTGCAGAGAAGTCTGAGCAGAAGTGGCAGGGAGCAGGGGCTCTGCATGAGCTCTGCTCCGGAGGCGGGCCTAGTAACAGAGGCCCAGGCCTGGAAGAGGGAGAAGGAAGGAAGAGGAGCGGAGAAGGCTCCAGGAACGAGGAATAAAGGGATCCCAGGGGTGCGGACGGGCGAGTCGCCACCGCACGCCCGAATCCACCTGCGTGGAGGGGTCAGGCCAAAGGGGGAGACCGGTCCCCGAACTAGTGGAGGCAGGAAACAACCCTCAGCTAGAAACCGGAGGCTCTGACATTTTATGTGGCGCAGCCGCTAGCTACACCCGCTAGGAAGGCACCACATAGGGTCAGGGAAACTGGCGCCAAGTTTACCAAGAGGAGGCCCGAGGCAGCCGGACAGAAGTGTTGGTAAGAAAGGCCAGACAAAGGACACACAAAGGGGGTCCTGTGAAGTGCTCCAAAGTTATCTGGGAGTTGTCTGAGCCCCTCACCTGGTGAGCACAGTACGACGTGGACAGCCGTTACCTGCAGACGTGGTCTGGATAATAAGAACTGTGAGTAAAGGCCCTGGACTGCATCACTGACTCCGTGTCGTTACTGCTGCTGCCCTGCACCATCACCCCCATCCTCCGCATACACTGCCCTGAGGCTATACTCCTCCCGTGGGGAGTTATGCTACGCTCTGCTGCACCCACAACACCAGCCTCAGCGGTCTGCCCTGGAGCGGCGGTTCACTCTGACCGCAATCCACGGGTGGCGTAGTCGGACATTTAAACATCAAAACCACATAAATAGTTCCGCCACTGGTTTGACCGCCCTGAGCCACGGAACCGGGTTGCCGCCACGGAGACTACAACCACCAGCATCCACCAAAAAGGGTCCGGCTCCGGGTGTCCCAAGGCCCAGGGGGCGCGTCAGAACATTTTCATCACCTTTCACAATCACCAATGGGACAAGGCAGGGATGTTCTCTGTCCCCTCTCTTATACATCCTAGTGACGGAGCACCTGCTCTCATCAATTCGCCATAACCCCAATATTAGGTGGATTGAGGTGGGAGGCACCGAGTACAAGTGCTCTCTATTTGCTGATGATGTCCTAGTATATATCACTCAATCACATATATCCATCCCTGCTGTTATGGCTGAAATAGATCACTTTGTTACATGGTCAAATTTTAAAATCAATGCAGCGAAGTCTGAGGCCCTCGATGTCTCCCTCCCCAAATCCATATAGGATTCCATCCAGTCCAACTTTCCCTTTGCCTGTCCCTCACAGGGTATCAAATACTTAGGAATTCCTATTCATAGAGACCTCTCCCATCTATGTTATCTTAATTTTGGGCCGTTTATTGAACAACTCCATACAGACCACGGTTGGCAAGTTAGAACTGTAAGATTCACTACGTGAACCGCTGGTGTTTTGTGGAAAAGCACATGTACACTGCGTTCCAAATTATTATGCAAAAAGTGTTTAGGAGTGATAAGGGAAGAATTTGTTTGTTTGTCAGTTAAACTCATTGATGGTGATGTGTGTCAGGGCTCTTTATATCACTGTAAGCAATTGCAGACACCTGTGCTAATTAGTTTGGCAGGTGTGTCCAATGAAAGGCAAGACTACTTAATAAGGCTCTCTCACATTATTAAGCAGCCTACATTTTCTGCCAAAATGGGAAAGAAAAAGGATGTGTCGGCTGCTGAGAAGCAACAAATTGTGGAGTGTTTAGGTCAAGGCATGACTACAATCAACATTGTGCGATGATCAGGATGAAGTGTCTTGGCAATCAAGAAGTATGTAGCTGATTCACAGTACACACGTTTGCGTGCTGATAAGGGCAAATTGAGGACTCTTTCCTACAGGCAATTACGTCAGGTTGAAAGAGCAGCGGCCAAAAAGCCTTGTCATAGCAGCAGACAAGTTTTTGAAGCTGCTAGTGCCTCCAACGTCCCCCGAACAACAAGATGCAGGGTCCTTCAGAGGTTTGCAGCTGTGCATACGCCATCCTGTCGACCTCCTCTATCCACTTCACACAAGCAGAAACGGCTCCAGTGGGCCAAACATTACATGATGACTGATTTCAAAACAGTTTTGTTCACGGATGAGTGCCGTGCAGCGCTCGATGGTCCAGATGGATGGAGTGGAGGATGGCTGGTTGATGGACACCCCACGCAAACACGGCTACAGCGCCAACAAGGAGGAGGTGGAGTAATGTTTTGGGCTGGAATCATGGGGAGAGAGATTGTCGGCCCCTTTAGGATCCCTGAAGGCGCTAAAGATGAACTCCATAATGTATGTGGATTTTCTCAAACAGCACTTCCTGCCATGGTTCAAGAAGAAGAACCGTGTATTTCACAGCAAGATCATTTTTCTGCATGATAATGCACCATCTCATGCTGCACATAAAACATCTGCATCTCTGGCTGATATGGGCATAAAAGGGGACAAACTTATGGTGTGACCCCCATGCTCCCCTGACCTCTACCCCATTCAGAACCTTTGGAGCATCATTAAAAGGAGTGTCTATGATGGCGGGAGGCAGTTCACATCTAAGCAACAGCTCTGGGAGGGTATTCTGTCCTCATGCAAAACAATTGAAGCAGAAACCATCCAAAACCTGACAAATTCAATGGACGAGAGAGTTCAGAAGCTCCTTTCGAACAAGGGGTCCTATGTGAAAATGTAACATCACCTAGAATAACGTTTTGAGTTGAAAACTGTTTGATTTCAGTTTCTAACAACCTGCTAATGCTTATAATTTCAAAAATGACCATTTTTTTGGTCTTTATTAAAATGAAAAGGTTGATCGAAAAGTTTGGGGGATCTAAGAGTGTGGCAACCCAGTAGTCATGATTACTTCGAATTCTGACAATATGAGGGTCATGCTGCAGGTAGTGCAGCAAGAAGGCACTTATGTGTCTTGCGCATCTCGGAGCCCCAAAATTATTTTCCGGGCTAGATGCAGCTAAAAATTATTTTAAATTTTAAATCTGGTGAAGCTTTAGTATAGATGGCCTAATAGGATCAGTGCTGCACACTGCTACAAAGCCCAAATTATTTTCCAGTCAAGATACAGATAAACATGATTAGTAATTTGAAAGCTTAAAACGGTTGGTAGGGTGATTTTAACCAATCATCAGGCTTTTACTCTCCCCAGGATGACACAGGGGTAGAAAAGTCGTTTCGGATCCATGATTTGTTCATCTTTATGAACGTGAGTCTGTCTACATTATCAGTGGAGAGCTGCGTGCGCTTATCTGTCAGCACACCACCAGCAGCGCTGAACACACGTTCAGACAGAACGCTGGCTGCGGGGCATGACAAGATCTCCAAGGCGTAAGTGGCTAGCTCCGGCCATTTATCCAGATTGGAAGCCCAAAAAGAGCAAGGGTCCAGTGACACAGTCGTGGCTTCAATGTTTACTTGGAGATACTCCTGTACCATCGTCTCTAGGCGTTGACTATGTGTCAGACTTCTTGTCTCCTGTGGCCTTGCAAAGGATGGGCTAAAAAAGTGGTGAAATGATTCCGCAAAATTGATGTTACCAGCAGATACTGTGGTTCTGTTACGGTTTGAGTGCTGAACACTTGACGGTCCCACGGTTGGCAAGTTGGAACTGTGAGATTCACTACGTGCACCACTGGTATTTTGTGGAAAAGCACATGTAAGATTCTGCAACAGTCTCTGCTGATACTCCTGCATGCGTGCATCCCTTTCTATGGCAGGAATAATTTCTGCAAATTTACTTTTGTACCGGGGATCTAACAGTGTGGCAACCCAGTAGTCAGGATTATTTCTAATTCTCACAATTCGAGGGTTATGTTGCAGGTAGTGCAGCAAGAAGGCACTCATGTGTGTTGCGCATCCAGGAGCACCAAGTCCCTGTTGTGTTGGTGGCGAGGTAACAATCATGCTTCCTTCCTCTGTCCTCTCCCGCCAACCTCGCACAACAGAAATGTGATCAAGGTCTCCCTCATCTGATGAGTCTTCCATCAGTTCGTCCTCCACTTCTTCCTGGGCTCCTGCACCTTCCTCACTAGTTTGGCTGCTACCATGCGCCCTGGTAAAACCATCTCCCCCACCCTCACATGCCTGCCGCCTTGGTGCTGCCGACCGTCTGGACCTTGCAGATGTTAGCCCTTCCGCATACAACTCCTCCTCCTCTACTTCCTCCACCTCCTCTTGTGCCACCACCTGACTCCGAAATCTGTTTAACATGTACTCCAGCATGTAAATCACTGGAATAGTCATGCTGATAATGGCATCGTCAGCACTAAACATCTTCGTCGCCATTTCAAGACTGTGCAGAAGGGTGCATAGGTCCCTGATCTGAGACCACTCCTCCAGCGTGATTTGCCCCACCTCTGAATCTCGTTGGCCCAGGCTATACGTCAGAACGTATTGCACCAGGGCTTGTCGGTGCTGCCACAGTCGCTGCAACATGTGCAGAGTTGAATTCCACCGGGTAGGCACATCGCATTTTAGCCGGTGAAGTGGCAGGCCCAACGACTTCTGTAGAGATGTAAGTCGCTGAGCTGCGGGATGCGAACGGCGGAAGTGAGCACACAGCGACCGTGCCCTCTGCAGAAGGCCATCTAGTCTGGGATAGTGGGCTAAAAATTGCTGGACAACCAGGTTCAACACGTGAGCCATACAAGGCACGTGTGTGACATTGCCCCGGCGAAGGGCCGCACCCAGGTTTGCAGCATTGTCGCACACGGCCTTCCCTGGTTTCAGGTCCAGTGGAGACAACCATTCATGAAATTGGTTCTCCAGAGCTGACCACAACTCCTCAGCTGTGTGACTCACATTTCCCAGACATTTCAATGTAAAAACTGCCTGATGACGTTGAGCCCTACTGCCAGCATAGTAAGGAGGTGTGCAGGATCCCATCTGCGCAGTTAGAAAGCTTGTGGCATGACCAGACAGACTTTGGGTGCAGGTGGAAGACCGAGAGGAGGTTGAGGAGGCAGAAGCAGTGGAGGAACTTTGACATAAAGAGGATTGACGCACAACTCGTGGGGACGGCAAGACTTGGACAGCAGCCCCTTGTCCTGCTGTCACCATAGTTACCCAGTGCCCAGTCAGCGACATGTAACGCCCCTGTCCATGCCTACTCGTCCAAGTGTCTGTGGTGAAATGCACCCTGTCACACACAGAGTTTCTCAAAGAAGCGGTGATGTTGTGTGCGACATACTGGTGGAGCGCAGGCACACCTTTCTTTGAGAAGTAGTGCCGACTGGGCATCTGGTACTGGGGCACTGCGACGGACATAAGGTCTCAAAAATCCTCTGTGTCCACCAGGCGGAAAGGCAGCATTTCTGTAGCCAAGAGCTTGCAGATGGTGAAATTCAACCTCTTAGCTTTCTCATGGCTAGGAGGAAATGGTCTTTTACTTGTCCACATCTGAGGGACCGAGGGCTGGCTATTGTGCTTAGACGGGGTTGATAAGGGTGTCCCCGGCAAACTGCCGGTCTGTGAGGAAGATGCAGGCGGACATGTTAGGTTGCTTTGATCCAAAGCTGGTGCTATCGATGTCGGACAGCGCTCAACACCAGCTGGTGTTCCCACCTCCAAAGAAAATGATAACCTGCCAATCACGCTGGCTGTTGCGGGTAAAGAGGTGGCAGGTCTGCGCCCCAAAACAGGTGTGACTGCTGTCCCCACAGTCACAGAGGATGAAGAGGCCGCGGATGCACAAGATATGGCAGACGGTGGTTGGCCCGGCCGGCTAGGCCGCATTGTAGCACACTGAGCTTCCCACTGCAACTTATGCTTCATGTCCATGTGCCGGTTCATGCATGAAGTACTCAAACTATGTATTTTTTGGCCTCTACTTAGCTTTTGCTGACAAATGTTACAGATAACACGAGTTGGGTCATCTTTATCGATCTGAAAAAATGCCCAGGCTATGCAAGGCTTAGCACCCATGCGACCTGAAGAGCCACCACGACTTGTGGTGAGAGGCAGAGTTGTGTTTGAGGATGCAGTTGTTGACGTGCTTCCAGTACTACGTCTCTGTCCAGGAAGGCGCAACCTGACCTCGTCGTCACTAGCATCTTCCTCCACCTCCTCTGCTGACCTCATCTCTTGGCTGACTGTGGGTTGACAGTAAGTGGGATCTCCAACCTCATCATCATCACCCTGTGTGTTATCACACCCGTCGTCCTCAGAGCCAACCTGTTCCTGCCCTGACAAAAAACTAAAGTTGTCGCTCCAATCAGGTATTTGAGTCTTATCATCGTCTTCCTCATTGTCTCCACCAACAGGAGTTACAGTTTGGGAATGAGGGTCTACATTATGGTCAGAACCTTCTGCGTCTGGTCCTGGATCCGACTCATAAAGATTCTGGGCATCAGTGCAGATCATTTCCTCGTCTGGATTCACAGAAGCGCTGGAGTCGACCTCTGATTCCCAGGCTATAGTATGAGTAAACAGCTCTGCAGACTCAACCATCTGTTCTACCTCATACTCAGACGGGCAGCTGGAGATTTGGGAGCTGTGAGGAAGCAAGTGCGATTTGGGTGACACCTTTGAGGACTGGAGTATTTGTGATGTTGAAGTTGATGTGGAGGAGAGCCCACTTAAAGGAGCACTTGATATCCGTTGAAGCACCTGCTGTTTTTGTGCCTCATCTGGAATTTGTAGCGATTGGCGTGGCCGTAAGAAAGGGATCTTATCACATTGTCCGCTAAAAGAAGTAGACATTTTAGTTTGGCTGGAAGATGGTCTTTCTTCTGCAGATTTTACTGTTGCTTTAACACCTACCCCACGGACACAACCTTTTTTCCCCTTCCCAACACGCCTATTCCCCTTTCCACCAGCAGCAGGCCTTTTTCCACTCATTTTGGTGGTTAACTAATTCACAACTCTAGAGTTGTTTGCACAAAAAAACAATGGATGGTAACCGAGCAGAGCTGAGTGGCCAAACTGTGGTATTAGGCCAAAATTATTGGCTGGGTTAGATGCAGAAAAAAATTATATTCATTTTGCAATCTGATGGAGGTCAGTATAGATGGATTAATAGAACAAGACCCACACACAGCTAGAAGCCCAATATTTTTTCAGAGGTAGATGCAGAAAAAAATATATTCAGTTTGCAACCTGATGGAGGTCAGTATAGATGGACTAATACAACAAGTCCCACACACAGCTAGAAGCCCAATATTTTTTCAGAGGTAGATGCAGAAAAAATATATTCAGTTTGCAACCTGATGGAGGTCAGTATAGGTGGACTAATAGAACAAGTCCCACACACTGCTAGAAGGCCAAATATTTTTTCAGAGCTAGATGCAGAAAAAATTTTTATTCAGTTTGCAACCTGATGGAGGTCAGTATAGATGGATTAATAGAACAAGACCCACACACAGCTAGAAGCCCAATATTTTTTCAGAGCTAGATGCAGAAAAAAATTATATTCAGTTTGCAACCTGATGGAGGTCAGTATAGATGGATTAATAGAACAAGACCCACACACAGCTAGAAGCCCAATATTTTTTCAGAGCTAGATGCAGAAAAAAATTATATTCAGTTTGCAACCTGATGGAGGTTAGTATAGATGGATTAATAGAACAAGACCCACACACAGCTAGAAGCCCAATATTTTTTCAGAGCTAGATGCAGAAAAAAATTAGATTCAGTTTGCAACCTGATGGAGGTCAGTATAGATGGACTATTAGAATGATGCTATGCCCAAAAGATTTTACTTCACTAGGTGCAGTAAAAAAATTGGTATTCTATACACAGGTGGTATATCTTGCAACACAGATAGGCTACTCCACTGACTAACACACTCTGCAATAGGCCAAAAAGGATTAGCTTTGCTAGATTCAGCCAAATGCTGTGAAAAAAACTTGCACAGCACTGGCACAGACCTGCCTGGCAAAAACTGATAGGAACTGATGTAACCTAGTCCTGAAAAGGACTCCAATTACAATTAGTCTTTACTCCCACAACCTATCTATTTAAGAGCACAGACCTGCCTGATAAAAGTCGTAGGAAATGCTGTAACCTAGTCCTTAAAAGGACTGCAATCACAACTATTCCCTACTCCCAAGCTATCTGTATATTTGTGCAAAAATTGGCTTGAAATTAACAAGGTATAGCGCACACAGCAACAGCGGTGCCGTCTAACACGCAGCTGCAGCAGTGAGAAAATGGTGGCGACGGGGAAAATGGCTTGGTCTTATAGGGCAAGGACATGTGACATACACTGCCAATGACACATGCCCTTGCTTGTGTGAAAAAAAGCACTTCGCTCCGTGTGTGCGCTGCTGATAGGCTGACAGATTGCACCTCCCCACTGTAAATGCGGGAAAGAGAAAAAAAAATGGAGATCTTCATTGTTCCTGCAGAGATCCATCCCCTGCCCCTCCCCCCACCCCGCTGTACACTCAAACTGCGTATTAACATTAATTTTCATCATTACTGAGAAAAAATCCAGTTATGATTTTGGTGCACGAACAGTTATCGAACATAACCTCGAACAGCCGAATTTTTCTCAAATTGTTCGTGTTTGCCGAACGGCTCGAACACCGGCCAAAACAGCTCGAATTTGAGATTGGCGAACAGTTCGAGTAGAACAACGCTCATCTCTACTTGCAATGCCCCTTACAAGAGCCATGCAGTACAGCATATTACAAACATAAGTCCCATTATTGGGGAGTGGGTCTCCCATAGTATTTGCTTATGCTTTCCTAGCAAAAGCTGCCAAAAATTAGGACGGAGCAACTTGCAATGCCCCTTACAAGAGCTATGCAGTACAGCATATTACAAACATAAGTCCCATTATTGGGGAGTGGGTGTCCCATAGTATTTGCTTATGCCTTGCAAGCAAAAGCTGCCAAAAATTAGGACGGAGCAACTTGCAATGCCCCTTACAAGAGCCATGCAGTACAGCATATTACAAACATAAGTCCCATTATTGGGGAGTGGGTCTCCCATAGTATTTGCTTATGCCTTGCAAGCAAAAGCTGCCAAAAATTAGGATGGAGCAACTTGCAATGCCCCTTACAAGAGCCATGCAGTACAGCATATTACAAACATAAGTCCCATTATTGGGGAGTGGGTCTCCCATAGTATTTGCTTATGCTTTCCCAGCAAAAGCTGCCAAAAATTAGGACAGAGCAACTTGCAATGCCCCTTACAAGAGCCATGCAGTACAGTATATTACAAACATAAGTCCCATTATTGGGGAGTGGGTTTCCCATGGTATTTGCTTATGCTTTCCCAGCAAAAGCTGCCAAAAATTAGGACGGAGCAACTTGCAATGCCCCTTACAAGAGCCATGCAGTACAGCATATTACAAACATAAGTCCCATTATTGGGGAGTGGGTGTCCCATGGTATTTGCTTATGCTTTCCCAGCAAAAGCTGCCAAAAATTAGGACGGAGGAACTTGCAATGCTGGCACCCTGATGGTATAGTGGTGGTGGAGGCTGAGGATAAGGAGAAGATTAAACAGCCGAAACGAGAAAGCGTATACCCATGTGTGGGTGTGAAGCGGTGCATGTGAATACACCTCCCGAAATAACACAGTGGATTTGACTTTATGTTACTCTGCTGTCATTTGGTGGTGATGAGAAGTCTGGCCCAATCCAGCCCTTGTTCATTTTGATAAGGGTCAGCTTGTCAGCATTGTCAGTTGACAGGCGAGGGCGCTTATCAGTTATAATTCCCAGAGCGGCACTAAAAACACGCTACGATAGCACGCTAGCGGCAGGGCAGGCCAGGACCTCCAAGGTGTACAGAGCGAGTTCATTCCAAGTGTCCAGCTTTGATACCCAATAATCAAAAGGCACAGAGGAATCACGGAGGACACTGGTACGATCGGCAAGGTACTCCCTCACCATCTTTTGAAACTTTCCACTCCTTGTGAGAGTACCCCGCGCCTCAGGGCCTGTAAGCTGGGCGGGTGTTAGAAAACTGTCCCAGAATGTTGACAGTGTTCCCCTGCCTCTGCTGGATTGGAGTTGCATCCCTCTCGCCTGTACGCCTTGGTTGGGCAACGAACTGTGACCTCTGCCGCTAGCGTGTTCAGATGGGAATTTTTTTAAGAGTTCTGCAGCAAGGGCCTTCTGGTATTGCCCCATTTTTGTAGACCTCTCCACCTCAGGAATAAGAGAGTGAAAGTTCTCCTTGTAGCGGGGGTCTACAAGTGTCACCAACCAGTAATGACTGTCACCCAACATTTTGACAACGCGAGGGTCACGGTTAAGGTAGCGTAACATAAAGTCAGCCATGCGTGCCAGACTGGTAACGGGCAAGATTTCCGTGTCCTCACCAAGATGACGACTGACCACCCACGCTGAACCGACGGTATGACACTTGTACAGGTACTACCGTCTACAACGCATGATAGCAGCTCCTGTTCTTCCTCCTCCTCCTCCTGCTCTCCCTCATTGTCCCCCAATGCACGTTGGGATGAGATGAGGCTGGGCTGTGTGTAATCGCCCGCTACGGCTTCTTGATCCATCTCATCATACTCTGGCTGCAATGCCTCCTCTTTAATTCTCTGCAGAGAGCGGTGCAAAAGACAGACAAGTGGGATGCTGACACTAATGATGGCGTCATCGCCACTCACCATCTTGGTGGCCTCCTCAAAGTTTGTCAGGATGGTACATATGTCAGACATCCAGGTCCACTCCTGAAGTCTTATGTGTGGAGTCTGACCTGAATATCGACGGCCTTGTTGCAGCTGGTACTCCACAACTGCTCTCTTCTGCTCACAAATACTTTGCAACATGTGGAGGGTAGAGTTCCAACGTGTGGGGACATCACACACCAGTCGGTGTGCCGGAAGCTGCAAACACTGCTGCAACACAGCAAGGGCGGCGGAAGCTGTAGCCGACTTGCGAAAATGAGCTGACAGGCGGCGTACTTTCACGAGCAGATCTGGCAACTCGCGGTACGATTTAAGAAACCGCTGAACCACGAGTTTAAGCACATGAGCCAGGCATGGTACGTGTGTGATCTCACCTCGCCTCAGAGCCGCCACCAGGTTACGGCCATTGTCACACACGACCATGCCGGGATGTAGGTTCAGCGGTCTCAGCCTCAGATCTGCCTGCTCTTTCACAGCTGTCCACAACTCCCAAGCAGTGTGAGGTTTATCACCTAAGCTTATGAGTTTCAGCACAGCCTGTTGCCGCTTGGCGGAGGCAGTACTGCAATGCTTCCAGCTTGTAACTGATGTGGTGATATCTGAGATGGAGGCTGAGCATGAGAAGGAGGAGGAGGAGGAGGATGCGCAGGAGCTGTACACTGTGGGGCAACTCTGACTGACATAGGGCCCGCAATCCTCGGTGTGGGGAGGATGTGTTCCGTCCCAAGGTCCGACTGGGTCCCGGCTTCCACTATGTTTACCCAGTGTGCCGTCAGAGAGATGTACCGTCCCTGGCCACAAGCACTTGTCCACGTGTCTGTTGTCTGGAGGACGCTCCCAGTAACTGCGTTGTTGAGGGCACGGCAGATGCTTTGGGACACATGCTTGTGTAGTGCGGGGATGGCACACCGGGCAAAATAGTGTCGGCTGGGGACCGAGTACCGAGGGACGGCCACCGCCATAAGATTGCGGAAGGATTCCATCTCCACCAGCCTAAAAGGCAGCATTTCCAATGCAAGCAGTCGTGAAATGTGCGAATTTAGGACTGTGGCCTGTGGGGCGTTAGCTGCAAATTTCCGCTTTCGTTCAAAGGTCTGGGATATGGACAATTGAACGCTGCGGTGGGACGTGGACGTGGACGTTGATGCTGTTTCTTGAGAAACTGCCAAAACAAGTGAAGACTGAGAGGAGTGGGCATCTTTACATGCAGTATGGACAGGGGATTGCCTTGTACACACAACAGGTGTTCTATTGCACGCACAACAGTGGAAGAAGCAGTGGTGACACCCGCTGACACTGGTCGTGGACCCTGGGTTTCGCCCCACAAAGTCGGGTGCTTTGCTGCCATGTGCCTGATCATGCTGGTGGTGGTCAGGCTGGTAGTTTTGTCACCCCTGCTGATGCTGGCATGGCAGGTGGAACATATGGCCTTTTTGGCGTTATCAGCAGAGTCTTTAAAAAAATTCCAGACTCTGGAAGACCTACCGCTTGTACTGGCAACGTCCCTCGTGTTGGTGTTACGGGGAACGGTTGCCTGCCTTCTGTCTGCGGCCACCACACTGCTTCTTCCTGCCTGTTGGGGTACTCTGCCTCCCTCCTCCTGTGTGCTGCTGGCCTCACTCTGCATGTCCTCCTTCCACGTTGGGTCAGTTACTAGATCGTCCACCACCTCCTCCTCTTCCACTTGCGCACCACGATCCTCCTCCTCACTTCCTGGCAATTGTGTCTCGTCATCGTCCACCTCTTGTGACAGATTGCCAACGTCGACTTCCTGTGGCCGTGGCTGTTCAAATATTTAGGCATCGCAACATGGGATCTCCTCTTCCTCCACTTCAAGCGTATCAGGCGAGGGGCCCAAATATGGAAATGGACCAGTGAACAGCTCTTCAGAGTGTCCAAGTGTGGGATCACTTGCTGTCTGACGACACTCGGCATGGTGGGAGGAAGGAGCATCAGGGTGAGGAGGAGTATGCGGTCGAGACTCACGGCTACTAAGAGTTGACCGTGTGGAAGACAGACTGGAGGTGGTAGTGCCCAGGTAACTGGAAGTATTGTCTGCTATCCAATTAATAACCTGTTCACACTGATCAGTTCTCAATACTGGTGTTGTTCTGTGCTTCCCTAGTAATTCGGTCAAGAAGTGGGAGCGAGAAGATGTGGCTGTTGGTTGTGGCACATTTTCACCTTGGCCACGGCCCCGTCCTCTGCACGAACCATCACCAGAATGTCCACTTCCACGTCCCTTGCCACGCGCCTTGCCCATTGTAAATGAAGTAAAATAGCTTACACTTGCACTATCAATGGAAAAAGGGTAATAAAGAGTAGATTAGAACCGTGGAAGAGGAAAACCACAGTTATTGTTTACTGGGGTATACCACACTTTTTTAAATAGAGATATTTGCGGCTGAACAGTGAGTGACACACTCAAACTGCTTTTTTTTTAGATACCAAATGCCCAAAACTGGATAGTGCAGCGATTTGACCCGTGGAACTGCGAAACCACACTGGGATGTCGGGCCTACACAAGACTATTTTCAACAGATATATTTTTGTGTCACAACAGTCAGGAGACACTACTGTTTTTCTTTACGGAAAAAACTACCAAAACCTGAATAATAGAGATGTTTTACCGTGGAACAGCAAAACCACAGTTATAATTTACTGGTGTATACCAGGCTTTTTAAAATATATATATATTTGCGGCTGAACAGTGAGCGACACACTCAAACTGTTTTTTTTAGATACAAATGGCCCAAAAGTGGATAATACAGAGGTTTGTACCGTGGAACTGCAAAACCACACTTGTATTTCTCGGGCCTACACCAGACTATTTTCAACAGATATATTTGTGTCTGAAAAATCAGGGAGACACTATTTTTTTTTTTTTTACAGCAAAAAATGCAAAAAGCAGGATAATAGAGATTTTTTACCATGGAACAGCAAAAGCACACTTCTGTCTCTCTGGCCTACACCAGACTATTTTCAACAGATATATTTGTGTCTGAAAAATCAGGGAGACACTATTATTATTTTTATACAGCAAAAAATGCCAAAAACAGGATAAGAGAGATGTTTTACCGTGGAACGTCAAAACCACAGTAATAATTTACTGGTGTATACCAGGCTTTTTAAAATATATATATATTTGCGGCTGAACAGTGAGCGACACACTCAAACTGTTTTTTTTAGATACATATGGCCCAAAAGTGGATAATACAGAGGTTTGTACCGTGGAACTCCAAAACCACACTTGTATTTCTCGGGCCTACACCAGACTATTTTCAACAGATATATTTGTGTCTGAAAAATCAGGGAGACACTATTTTTTTTTTTTTTTACAGCAAAAAATGCAAAAAGCAGGATAATAGAGATTTTTTACCATTAAACAGCAAAAGCATACTTCTGTCTCTCTGGCCTACACCAGAATATTTTCAACAGATATATTTGTGTCTGAAAAATCAGGGAGACACTATTTTTTTTTTTTACAGCAAAAAATGCAAAAAGCAGGATAATAGAGATTTTTTACCGTGGAACAGCAAAAGCACACTTCTGTCTCTCTGGCCTACACCAGACTATTTTCAACAGATATATTTGTGTCTAAAAAATCAGGGAGACACTATTTTTTTTTTTTTTTTACAGCAAAAAATGCAAAAAGCAGGATAATACAGATTTTTTACCGTGGAACAGCAAAAGCACACTTCTGTCTCTCTGGCCTACACCAGACTATTTTCAACAGATATATTTGTGTCTGAAAAATCAGGGAGACACTATTTTTTTTTTTTTTTTACAGCAAAAAATGCAAAAAGCAGGATAATAGAGATTTTTTACCGTGGAACAGCAAAAGCACACTTCTGTCTCTCTGGCCTACACCAGACTATTTTCAACAGATATATTTGTGTCTGAAAAATCAGGGAGACACTATTATTATTTTTATACAGCAAAAAATGCCAAAAACAGGATAATAGAGATGTTTTACCGTGGAACATCAAAACCACAGTAATAATTTACTGGTGTATACCAGGCTTTTTAAAATATATATATATTTGCGGCTGAACAGTGAGTGACACACTCAAACTGTTTTTTTTAGATACAAATGGCCCAAAAGTGGATAATACAGAGGTTTGTACCGTGGAACTGCAAAACCACACTTGTATTTCTCGGGCCTACACCAGACTATTTTCAACAGATATATTTGTGTCTGAAAAATCAGGGAGACACTATTTTTTTTTTTTTTTACAGCAAAAAATGCAAAAAGCAGGATAATACAGATTTTTTACCGTGGAACAGCAAAAGCACACTTCTGTCTCTCTGGCCTACACCAGACTATTTTCAACAGATATATTTGTGTCTGAAAAATCAGAGAGACACTATTATTATTTTTATACAGCAAAAAATGCCAAAAACAGGATAATAGAGATGTTTTACCGTGGAACATCAAAACCACAGTAATAATTTACTGGTGTATACCAGGCATTTTAAAATATATATATATTTGCGGCTGAACAGTGAGCGACACACTCAAACTGGTATTTTTAGATACAAATGGCCCATAGAACTGCAAAACCACCCTTCTATTTCTCTGGCCTACACCAGACTATTTTCAACAGATATATTTGTGTCAGAGGCACACTTTTTTTTGGGGGGGGGGGGCACCAAAAGGTTAATAAGATGGGTATTTGTACATTGTGATGGAGGAAAAAAAAAAGAGGATTTAGATTAAAAAAAAGGATTTTTCCTGGCCCCCGGGACCAGGAGCTAAGTCCAACAATTTCAGCAACAGGAGCAGCACACAGGACTGTAATGCAGCGTTTGCTGGTATAACCACTGCGTCTCCTATACAGCCTGCCTGCCTGCCTGATATACCTGGGATGAATATTAGTCCTGAGAAGGACTGTTTGTTTGATCTGGCAGCCTTTACAGACCCTACACTAACTATTTTGCAGGATATATCTCTCCCTAAATCAGCAGCGCTGTCCCTACACTGTCTGATCCGGAGCGACTGTGTCCAAGATGGCGGCGCCCGGTTTTAAATACTCGAGGTGACGCTGTGCGGCCAGCCAATCACTGTAATGCCCACAAACAACATGGCTGCGGCATTACAGTGACTGGCTGGCAATCCCTGCATGTTCATTGGCTCTGTAAAGAGCGCCAAACATGCAGGGCGGAGACCCGAGCTCCCGCCCGAGTAACCCGGAAATGCTCGGTGCTCGCCGAACATCCCGAGTAGCGTGATGCTCGGGCGAGTACCGAGCAGTGTTGAGCATGTTCGCTCAACACTAGTAGCGACCCAACCCACCTGGAATTGACGATGCCAACGTCACATAAAACACAGCAAGGGGACTCCAAAAAGAGTCTCCATTTTTTCCAAAAATTGTGGCACAGACACCATTTAAGTGGCATCAATTGCCCCAGAGTTGCTTAAAATGGTTGGTGAGGTGATTTTACCAAATCCTCAAGCTTTGTCTCCCCAGAATGACGCAGGGGTAGAAAAGTCCTTGCGGATCCATGATTTGTTCATCTTTATGAACGTGAGTGTCTACATTCTCAGTGGACAGCCGCGTTGTCAGCACACCACCAGAAGTGCTGAACACACATTCAGAGAGAACGCTGGCTGCAGGGCATGACAATATCTCCAAGGCGTGAGTGGTGAGCTCCGAACATTTTTCCAGATTGGAATCCCAAAATGAGCAAGGGTCAGGTGACACAGTCATGGCTTCGATGTTCACTTGGAGATACTGCTGTACCATCCTCTCTAGGCATTGACTATGTGTCAGACTTCTTGTCTCCTGTGGCCTTGCAAAGGATGGTCTAAAAAAAGTGGTGAAACGATTCCAAAAAATTGCTGTTACCAGCAGATACTGTGTTACTATTATGTTTTGAGTGATGAATACTCGACAGACCCATGGTTTGCAAGTTAGAACTGTGAGATTCACTACGTGCACGACTGGTGTTTTGTGGAAAAGCACATGTAAGATTCTGCAACAGCCTCTGCTGATACTCCTGCATGAGTGAATCCCTTTCTATGGCAGGAATTATTTCGGCAAATTTACTTTTGTACCGGGGATCTAAGAGTGTGGCACAGGCAACCCAGTAGTTGGGATTACTTCGAATTCTAACAATCCAAGGGTCATGTTGCAGGTAGTGCAGCAAGAAGGCACTCATGTGTCTTGCGCATCCAGGAGGACCAAGTCCTTTTTGTGTTGGTATCGAGGTAAGAATCATGCTTCCTTCGTCTGCCCCCTCCCCCCAACCTCGCACAACAGAAATGTGATCAAGGTCTCCCTCATCAGATGAGTCTTACATGCCCATCGCCAGTTCGTCCTCCACTTCTTCCTCGGCTCCTGCACCTTCCTCAACAGTTTGGCTGCTACCATGCGCCCTGGTTGATCCTTCTCCCCCACCCTCCCATGCCTGCCGTCTTGGTGCTGCCGACCGTCTGGACCTTGGAGATGTTATCCCTTCCGCATACGACTCCTCCTCTACTTCCTCCACCTCCTCTTCTCCCACCACCTGACTCTGAATTCTGTTTAACGTGTGCTCCAGCATGTAAATCACCGGAATAGTCATGCTGATAATGGCATCGTCAGCACTAAACATCTTCGTCGCCATTTCAATACTGTGCCGAAGGGTGTGTGGCGCCCCTGAGGGTTCAGTCACCACAGAGGTACTGCATCTCACCCAGAGGTATGGTATCTCACCCTCAGGTAAGGAAGGAGTATGGGACCCTATCACCTGCATCCAACACATACCCGCAGTGGGGGTAGGGCGAGATTGCTCCTAAGGGAGAGCACAGTCCCAGGTGCCTTGCTGGCGGGAGGGTCCTATGTAGTGGGTGTGGGTGGAGAAAGCAGCTTAGGGGAGCACATGACAGGGAGAGTATAAATAGGAAGCCATCTTAGAAAGAGCAAGCCAGTCAGAGGAGGAGAAGTGACAGGAGCAAAGGCTCTGCATGAGCTCTGCTCGGGAGGCGGGCCTAGCCTGGGAAGCCCAGGACTGAAGGAGAGAAGAGAGGAGTGGGAACGGGAAGGCTCCAGGAACCGAAGGGACCCTAGGGATACGGGCTGTGCAGAAGGCCACCCGTACGCCCGCTGCTACCAGGAGGTAGAGGGGTCAGGCCAGATAAGGGGAACCGGTCCCTCAACTAGCGGAGAAACAGCAAGGCTCAACTAGAAACCGGAGGCTGCAGCATTTCATGTACTGCAGGCCAAAGTCCACACCAGTCTCACTAAGAAGGTAGCCACATAGGACCCAGGGGACGGAACACAGGTCACCCTCCAAGGCGTGAGGATACCGGATAGAAGTGTCACTGGGTGTGAGGTGCAGGGAGAAGGCCAGAGAAAGGACACACAGAAGGGGGTCCTGCTAAGTACTCCGGAGCTATCTGGGGGTGGACTGAGCCCCTCACTGAGTACGCACAGCACGATGGGGGAGATTGCTCTGGTACCTGTAATCTGGACTGCAACAACTGTGAGTAAAGATCTTGGGACTGCATCACACGGACTCTGTGTTCATTACTGACTACCTGCACTACAACCACCATCATCCACTCACACTGCCCTGAAGCTACACTCTCCCTGTGGGGAGTAATAATACCATTGCTGCAAAACCACCAGCTTCAGAGGACTATTCCGCAGCTGCGGTCCCTTTGGCTGCACTCCACAGGTGATGTAGTCGGACATTATAAAACCCATATATACAAATTACCCTTGGATTGACCGCCCTGGGTCACCGCCACAGTGACTACAACCCCCAGCATCTACCGGCCCGGCTCCAGGTACCCCACGGTCCAGGGGGCGCGTCAACTTCATAGGTCCCTGATCTGAGACCATTCCTGCAGCGTGATTTGCCCCACCTCTGGATCTCGTTGGCCCAGGCTATACGTCACAACGTATTTCACCAGGGCTTGTCGGTGCTGCCACAGTCGCTGCAACATGTGCAGAGTTGAATTCCACCGTGTCGGCACATCGCATTTCAGCCGGTGAACTGGCAGGCCCAACGACTTCTGTAGAGATGTAAGTCATTGAGCTGCAGGATGCGAATGGCGGAAGTGAGCACACAGCGACCGTGCCCTCTGTAGAAGGCCATCTAGTCCGGGATAGTGGGCTAAATATTGCTGGACAACCAGGTTCAACACCTGAGGCATACAAGGCATGTGTGTGACATTGCCCCGGCGAAGGGCCGCACCCAGGTTTGCAGCATTGTCGCACACAGTCTTCCCTGGTTGCAGGTCCAGTGGAGGCAACCATTCATGAAACTGGGTCTCCAGAGCTGACCACAACTCCCCAGCTGTGTGACTCACATTTCCCAGACATTTCAAAGTAAACACCGCCTGATGCCGTTGAGCTCTGCTGCCAGCATAGTAAGGAGGTGTGCAGGATTCCTTCTGCGCAGTTAGAAAGCAGGTGGCATGACCAGACAGGCTTTGGGTGCAGGTGGAGAACCGAGAGGAGGTTGAGGAGGCAGAAGCAGTGGAGGAACTTCTAGATAAAGAGGATTGACGTACAACTCGTGGGGACGGCAAAACTTGGACAGCAGCCCCTTGTCCTGCTGTCACCATAGTTACCCAGTGCCCAGTCAGCGACATGTAACGCCCCTGTCCATGCCTACTCGTCCAAGTGTCTGTGGTGAAATGCACCCTGTCACACACAGAGTTTCTCAAAGAAGCGGTGATGTTGTGTGCGACATGCTGGTGTAGCGCAGGCACACCTTTCTTTGAGAAATAGTGCCGACTGGGCATCTGGTACTGGGGCACTGCGACAGACATAAGGTCTCGAAAATCCTCTGTGTCCACCAGGCGGAAAGGCAGCATTTATGTAGCCAACAGCTTGCAGATGGTGAAATTCAACCTCTTAGCTTTCTCATGGCTAGGAGGAAATGGTCTTTTACTTGTCCACATCTGAGGGACCGAGGGCTGGCTGTTGTGCTTAGACGGGGTTGAGCAGGGTATCCCCGGCAAACTGCCGGTCTGTGAGGAAGATGCAGGTGGAAAAGTTAGGTTGCCTTGATCCAAAGGTGGTGCTCTCGATGTCAGAGAGCGCTCAACACCAGCTGGTGTTTCCACTTCCAAATGAAATGATGACCTGCCAATCACACTGGCTGTTGCGGGTAAAGAGGTGGCAGGTCTGCATCCAAAAACATGTGTGACTGCTGTCCCCCCAGTCACAGAGGATGAAGAGTCCGGGGAAGCACAAGATGGGGCAGACGGTGGTTGGCCCGGCCCGCTAGGCCGCATTGTAGCACAGTGAGCTTCCCACTGCAACTTATGCTTCATATCCATGTGACGGTTCATGCATGAAGTACTCAAACTATGGATTTTTTGGCCTCTACTTAGCTTTGGGTGACAAATATTACAGATAACACGAGTTGGGTCATCCTTATCGATCTGAAAAAATGCCCAGGCTATGCAAGGCTTAGAGCCCATGCGACCTGAAGAGCCACTACGACTTGTGGTCAGAGGCAGAGTTGTGGTTGAGGATGCAGCTGTTGATGTGCTTCCAGTACTCCGTCTCTATCCAGGAAGGCGCAACCTAACCTCGTCGTCAATAGCATCTGTGACGCCCAGCTGTGCTTGGTATCACAGATCCTAGAAGAGTGCATTGATGGAATCCTCCACAAGAGGCCCCCATAAACATTCACACATCTCCACCTTCCACCTCAGACCAGCAGAGGGAGCCCGTTAGGGATATAAATAGGGATGGTGGAGCTAGGCAGTTCAGTTCCTCTGAAGAGCTCCTGCAGTAGAGAAGCCTAAGAGAGGTCAGTCTGCAGTGGAGCTCAGTCTAGTCTAGAGAACTCAGTTAATAGTTCAGCAGTGGAGCACGAGGCTCCTGCTAGCTAGATTCAGGGAGCCCAGTTAGAGCTTAAGGTGTGCCGGCACCATGAGATCGGTGAAGCGCGGCAAGCTGCCGTTAGTGTGTATAGCCTAGTGAGGGCCCGAGAAGGCTGAAGGCTAGTGGAGAGTTAGTACATAGGGGGCAGAGGAGCTTAACCAGTTCACCCCGAAGCATTTACTGGACACCGGATCCGAGCTTATCGGGATCTCTATGACCCAGTAAGGCATAACCGGAATCCCTGGAGAACTACAAGTCCCAGGATCGCTAAGGTACTGATACGTAACAGAGCCAGGAGACGCTTAGCCCCGCATGCTGGGAGCGTGAACTACAAGACAAGGCACTACCACAAGGTCAGCCAGCGCAGGACAGAGACAAAGTTAGGCCTAGCTCCAGCCTGGTCAGAAACTTACTACGCAGAGGCAAGAAACAGGAGGCCCTACACCCGCTCATTGGGGAGGATCCTGATATGCACCCTTCACCCTACAGTGCTCCGGGATGTGTTTGAATTTCCACCAGTAAAAGGTACTGAAGTGACTACCGTGTCCGTTCCCGTTCTTGCTCTGACCCAGCTGGGTCTCGCCTGTCCTGCATTCCCCCTGCATATGCTTTTCTGAGGCCTAGCTCCACCTGTGGGGAGCTATACCATCGAGCTGCCTTATCACCGGCCTCAGTGGACTGCTGCAGCGCTGGTGCTTCTCACCAGATACCACAGGTGGCGTCACGAACTCTTATAAAATTAACAATTATCCACCCTTTTAAAGAGTGACCCCAGGGAACGGGCCCGGGTGCCGACTACCACGACATCCCCAAGGCCAGGCAAAGGCCCGGGTACTGAGTCATCCCCATCCCCTGGGCTAGTCACATCCTCCTCCACCTCCTCTGCTGACCTCATCGACTGGTTGACTGTGGTTTGACAGTAAGTGGGATCTCCAACCTCGTCATCATCACCCTGTGTGTTCTCACACCCATCGTCCTCAGAGCCAACCTCTTCCTGCCCTGACCGAAAAGTCAAGTTGTCGCTCCAATCAGGTATTTGAGTCTCATCATCGTCTTCATCATTGTCTCCACCAAAAGGAGTTACAGTTTGGGAACAAGGGTCTACATTATGCTCAGATCCTTCTTCATCTGGTCCTGGATCTGACTCATAAAGATTCTGGGCATCAGTGCAGATCATTTCCTCATCTGGATTAACAGAAGCTCTGGAGCAGACCTCCATTTCCCAGGCTATAGTATGAGTAAACAGCTGTGCAGACTCAACCATCTACTCAGATGGGCAGCTGGAGACTTGGGAGCTGTGAGGAAGCAAGTGCGATTGGGGTGACACCTCTGAGGACTGGAGTATTTGTGATGTTGAAGTTGAGGTGGAGGAGAGCCCACTTGAAGGAGCACTTGATATCCGTTGAAGCACCTGCTGTTTTTGTGCCTCATCTGGAATTTGTAGCGATGGGCGTGTCCGTAAGAAAGGGATCATATCACATTGTCCAAGAAAAGAAGTAGACATCTTAGTTTGGCTGGAAGATGGTCTTTCTTCTGCAGATGTTACTCCCACCCCACCGCGGGGGGGCTCGACTCACCAGCGGACAGGCACCAGTATTGGGAGAGGGGGGCTGGCCGTCAGGGTCCACCGCGGCTCTGGCACAAACCCGGCGACACGGATTGGCCGTGTCGGCTTCACACTCCAGCGTAGTCCCTCTGCCCGCTTGTGCCCGTAACCTCAAAGGGATGCGGAAGCGGCTTTTCTTCCTAGGGCTGTTCCCCGCCCAGCCGGAACATGGGGGCGCTCAGGTCTGCCTTCCACTGTACTCCCTTACCTCCCTCGCCCTCTTTCCTTCTTCCGTTCTCCATCTAACCCCTCGGCTCTGTGGTGTCCGCTCTTCCTCCAGCTCTCTCCTTCTCAAAGGTGGACTACCACGTGTATTCACACTGTGGCGAATCTTTTGGGCCCAGGCATAAGAAGTTGTCGAGGTAATGGATAACATGTGCCCCCTTAGAAACGTCCATTACAACCCATTCGAGGAAGCAACTAAACGCCTCAAATAGTGAGCAAGATCTGGAGCACCCCATGGGCAAACAGCGATCTATATAGTATGCTCCTTTCCAGAAGCAGCCCAATAGGTGGACACTATTCGTAGGCACAGGTAGTAAGTAACCGGAACGCCACATCAATGTCTGTTTTGGCCATTAGGGTGACACTTCCCAACTTCTTGATCTGCCTGATTGCCTTGTCAAAGGATGTACAGTATATACTACTGTACTTGGTTCCGCGTCGATGTTGTCGTTTACGGATCTGCCCCTTGGATATGACAAATGGTGGATTAGTCCGAATGTATTGCGTTCCGTTTTTGGCACAACTCACAACAGGGATACCACTACGTCTTGTAAGGAAAGTGTTCTGAATTGAACCGCCATTCTACCTAAAGATATTTCTTTTTTTCATTTTATTGTCACGACGTCTGGGTGTTGGTAGGCTGATTTTAGATTTTTACTCCAGCCTTTCTTGATTTTAGAAGGTCATGACATGCCTAAATCTGTGTCTCCCCCTCCTTTTACTCCTCCACCTCTTTTCTTTTCGCATGACTATATGTACTTGTCACTTTTCCATGTGTTAGTTGTGTCTTCTGAGCAGTTTGTCAGCTTTTGGACACCTTTGAAGTGTTTTCTATGTGTTTTCTATGTGTTTCTATGTGTTTTTGTTTGCTTGCCATTGGTTTTAACGGTGTTCGAAGGTGTTCGACGAACAGTTCGACGAACAGTTTGGCGAACATACGGGTGTTCGACGAACCGAACCGAACTCGAACACTACGGGGGTGGCTCAACACTAGTGAGTAACAGCAGCCAAACATAAAAAATATATAAATCTCGTATAGCTGTAATCGCACTGACCAGAAAAATACAGTTTTCTAATCACTTATACTGCACATGGAATAGCATTAAAAATAAATAAAACCAATTCTTGACCTGCTGTTAATTTGTTCATTCTGCCTTCCAAAGATCGCAGTAATGATCTTCGCACATTTATCCTGCACTCTAAGCTGAGCGCTTACAGCAGGGTTTCTGTGTAAATCTTTGAAATACATAATTTAGATGGAACCCGAGATGGAAGATTTCCCATAAAGAGGCAGATGGAGGCACCGTCGAGGCGTCTGGCCTATGATTTGGCAGAGTCTGTATTCTTAAGCGTGCATAAAAGCGCTGTCCTCCACAGTTTTGTGCATGTCTGAAAAGAAGGACACCGCTGAACAGAGGCCAGACAGAGTCCAGAGTATCTCTGCTGCATCTTTATAGTGAATGGTTCCCACAGGGGTTTCATCTGAATCACGTCATTTGGAGATTTAGATGGAAGCCCCGATGTAAATGCTCAGCGCAGAGCACAGTTTAACCGTTATCCAAAATGTTATGTAAAATGTTCCCAACAAAAGCTTCAACTCAATGCACAAAAATCAATTGAAATATAGGGCGCTTCCTCATTACAGGTAGCTTAAGGCTCTGCAAAAGTGCTATGGCTCCTCGCCCCACAAAAGAAATCCTGCAAATTCTGCCCTCCCAAATCCAAATGCCCCTCTCACTTCTGAGCCTCACAGTGTGACTAAACCACATTTAGCATCCACATTTTGGAATTTCTGTAGCAATCAGAGCCTACTTAATTTACGGGTTCTATGTCTCCAGAAGCACAAGCTGGGCACAGTGTATGGACAATACAATGTATTGGGCACTACAATGGCATATTTCTAATTTTCACTCAGCAACATCCACTGCTGTTTGATTCTGGAAATCACACATGGAGTCAAAATCATCACTACACATGTAGATAAATTGCCAGAGGGGTGTAATTTCCAAAATGGGAACACTTACGGGTGGATTCCGCTCTTCTGGCACTTAGGGGCTCTGTATATTGAGTCTGCAAACTATTCTACGAAAATTTGTTCTCCAAGAGTCAAATAGCGCTCCGTCCCTCCCGAGCCTCACCGTGTGGCCAAACAATATTGTACAGCCACATATGGTATATTGCCATGTTCAATAGAAATTGTGTGACAGATTATGTTGCCAATTTTACTCATTTCTCCTTGTGAAAATGTAAAATCTAATCCTAAAACCAAATTTTTGAGGTAAAAATGTAATAATTTTTTCTTCACTGTCCAATGGTATAACATTTTGTGACACACCCATAGTGTCAATATGATCACTGCAACCTTAGATGAATTGTAGGTGTAGGTGTGGTTTGCAAAATGGCCTCATTTATGCGGCATTCTGCTCTTTGGGCAACTCAAGGGCTCTTCAGTGGGTCATGGCACCCACAAACCATAGCAGCCATATCTGCACTACAATATGGCACTCCTTCCCTTCTGAGCTTTCTATTGTACCTCAAAAGTAGTTCCTGATTACAAGTAGGGCATTGGAGCACTCAGGAGAAATTGCGCAACAAACTGTGAGGCCCTTATAAAAATTAAAAACTTGGGACTTTGGTATAAAATTCTGTGAGGCACATTTGGTGTCAACATGCTCAATGCACCCCTAGATTAATTCATTGAGAGGTGCAGTTTGTAAAATGGGGTCACTTATGGGGAATTCTGCTGTTCTGGTACTTCAGGGTCTGTGCCAATGTGACATTGCACCCTCAAACCATGCCAGCAAAATTTGAACTCCAAAATGGCGCTCCCTCCCTTCTGAGATTTCCATTGTGCCTCAAAAGTAGTTTTCGACTATGTTTCGAGTATTGGCATACTCAGGAGAAATGACGTAACAAATTGTATGGTTCATTTTCTTCTACTATCAGTTTGAAAATTAAAAACTTGGGGCTAAAACAACATTTTAGCTGAAAAAAATTGTAATTTTCCATTGACTCGCTTGGGGGTTAAAAATGCCCACTACATCAATAGATGAATTCCTCAAGAGGTGTAGTTTCCAAAATGGGGGTTTTTGTGGGGGTTTCTGCTGTTTAGACACATCAGTGGCTCTGAAAACGCGACATGGCATCCGCTATGTATTCCTGCCAATTTTGCGCTCCAAAATACAATTGAAGCTCTTTCCCTTCCGAGCCCTGCCATGTGCCCAAAAAGTAGTTTTCCACCACATATAGGGTATTTACATACTCTGGAGAAATTACATAACAAATTGTATAGTTAATTTTTTCCTGTTGCCCCTGTGAAAATGAAACATTTTGGGCAAAACCAACATTTTTGCTGGAAAAATTAGTTTTTTCATTTTCACGGCTCAACGCTATTAATATCTGGTTCAAGGTGCTCACCACACCTCTAGATAAGTTCCTTGAGGGGTGTAGTATCCAAGATTGGCTCACTTGTGGAGAGTTTCCACTGTTTAGGCACATCAGTGGCTCTCCAAACATGATATGACGTCTGCTATATATTCCAGCCAATTTTGTGCTCCAAAAGTCAAATGGCGCTCTTTCCCTTCCGAGCTCTGCTATATGCCCAAACAGTAGTTTTCAATTACACATGTTTACTTTATATCAACACAATTTTGTAACCAAAATTTTTTTTGTTGGAAGTTAAGGGTTAAAAGTTCACCAGCGATTTCTCATTTTTTCAACAAAATTTCTGAAAACATTTTTTTAGGGACCATATCACATTTGAAGTGACATTGAGGGGTCTATATGAAAGAAAATACCCAAAAGTGACACGATTCTAAAAACTGTTTCCCTCAAGGTTCTTAAAATCACATTCAAGAAGTTTATTAACCCTTCAGGTGCTTCACAGGAATTTTTAGAATATGGAAGAAAACAATGAACATTTAACTTTTTTTCATAAAAATTTTACTTTTGACCCAATTTTTTTATTTTTGCAAGGGTAATAGGAAAAAATGGACCACAAAATTTTGCTTTAATAATTAGCGGATACCATGTCGGGTTTGGGGAGCCCCTGATGTGCCTAAACAGTGGAAACCCCCAACAAGTAACCCCATTTTGTAAACTAGACCCCTCAGGGAACTTAACTAGATGTGTGGTGAGCACCTTGAACCCCCCCAGGTGTTTCACAGAAGTTTATAATGTAGAGCCATGAAAATAAAAAAATCTAACTTTTTCCACAAAAATGATCTTTTAGCCGCAAATTTTTTATTTTCACAAGGGTAAGAGGAAAAAATGGACCACAAGAATTGTTGTGCAATTGCTTCTGAGTACGCCGATACCCCATATGTTGGGAAAAAACACTGTTTGGGCAGGGTTCAGAAGGGAAGGAGCACTGTGTGACTTTTTGAATGCAAAATTGGCTGGAATCGATAGCGGACGCCATGTTGTGTTTTGAGAGTCCCTGATGTTCCTAAACAGTAGAAACCCCCCATAAGTGACTCCATTTTGGAAACTAGACCCCTCGAGGATTTTATCAGGGGGTATAGTGAACATTTTGAACCCAGAGGTACGATACAGAATTTGATAACATTAGGTCATCATATTGAATATGTTGTCATTATTCTTGAGCGCAAGTGCTTGCTACTTGAGTTCGCATCGGGTACTCAAGTATTCACCAAGTATCGTGGGAGCTCGGGTTATATGCTCGAGTCCCCGCCACACATATTTCATGGTTGTTAGACATCCCAAAAAAAACATGCGGAGATTGCCTGTGCATGGCAGGCAATCCCCGTGTGGGTTTTTTTTGGGCTGCATAAGAATTAATTTTTTACGCTGTTCCTCGTGTGGTATAAGTGATTAGACAACTTTATTCTTCGGGTTGGTGCGATTACAGAGATACCAGATTCATATCGGGTTTTTATGTTTGGCAGATGTCAGACACTGAAAGACGCTTTTTTTTGCCAAGACTAGTTTTTGCATTGCCATATTTTGATAGCTATTGTTTTTCCATTTTTCGGCCGACAGAGTCATGTAAGGGCTTGTTTTTTGCAGGACAAGTTGACGTTTTTATTGGTACCATTTTCGGGCACGTGACATTTTTTGATTGCTTTTTATTCTGATTTTTGGGAGGCAGAATAAACAAAAAACACTTTATTCTGAGAGCTATAACTTTTTAATTTTTTGGCTGATAGAGCTATATGGCAGCTTATTTTTTGCAGGAAAAGATGACGTTTTCAGCATTACCATTTTTATTTACATTTGTCTTTTTGATTGCGTTTTATTCCATTTTTTATTCGGCGGTATGATGATAAATCACTGTTTTTTGCTTTGTTTTTTGTTTTTTTTTTTACTGTGTTCACTAAAGGGATTAACTAGTGGGACAGTTTTATAGGTCAGGTTATTCCAGACATGGCGATACCAAATATGTGTACTTTTATTGCTTTTTTTTTTTTTCATAATAATATTTATTTATGGGTACAATATATTTTTATTTTGTTTGGATTATTTTTCATTTTTTAAAAAAGATTTTTACAATTTTTTTTTCTTTTTTTTCACTTTCTGAAACTTTTTTGCTTTGTCCCACTTTGCGACTTTCATTTTTTCCAGGCTAATTGCTTGTATAGCATAGGAATGCAGCAGCATTCCTATGCTATGCAGGCTGTCAGCTCTGCACTGACATGTTAGATAGATCATATACTGCGCATGATCTAACTAACTTGTTGATGCCTGGTGACCCAGATGTCGTCATGATGACATCGAGTCACCATTGTAACGATCGGGACCCCGCATCTCCGATCCAAGGTTAGAGGGGCAGTCTTACCTCTGCCTGCTCCCGGAATGCTGTGATTGACTTCGATCGCAGCATTTTGGGGGTAATGTGCCGGGAGCAGTGCAGGACTGCTCTTGGAAAAGAGTACCGGATGTCAGCTGTCAGAATCAGCTGACACCTGGAGGCAATCGCACCCTCACAGCCTTTGTGCGAGTGCGATCGCTGAGGCGTAATAATACGTACCTGGTCATTAAGGCACAGGGACGTATTATTACGCCTCACATCAGAAAGGGGTTAAAAACTCACCAAATACTCATTCTGAAAACTTAGGCTGCATTCACACATCCTTGTGACACATCTGAGAACTATCCAATATTTATTCCTCAGACAGCACTTTGTCCTATAGAGTAGAATGGATATTTTTACACATTAGTTAAAATCATGGATTTGATAATGAGATCCATGACACTCTGAGTGGGTCTCATTCTGATCCGATTTGTGGATCAGACTAAGTCATTCAAGTCAATTGGGATCCGTGAGACACCGATTTAGATCGGAAGACATTACATTATACACGGATTTGTTGCTTAATGCTAACCTTGAAAGAAAATGTGATCTTACAAAGTTTTTTTTATTGGCTTGAAAGCAAGGACATCTCAATGAGCACAGAAAAACATAGGGTGCAAATAGGATAAGTGAGTATCGGGGACCTTAAAGGGGTTGTCCAGGGCTATATCAATTTTTTACTATGAACCTAACAACTAACAGGCAGGTAGTTGCTAACCTGCCTGTTCTATTTGGCACCGATCTCTGCTGGCACAGAGGTATCACAGACCACTCCTGCTGGCGACTCTGTGGGTTCAGCTGACATCACGTTAACAGAGCAGTGGCTTCTCTTCTGCTCTGCTGTGTTGATGGGGCATGACCTGCCAATGCCATGGTGATTGACAGCAGGCTGCGTGCTGCCTAACAGAGGGAATCTGTTAATCAGCAAGATGTCAGCCGTCACACCCTGTCGACAGAACAGCCTGGAAGAGGAATAGCTGCTCTGTTCATGTGGAGCAGCTGAATCACCACCAGCGGTGATCAATGACTTTTCTTAGCCGGCGTTGGATAGAACAGGCAGGCAGTTAGCAGCTATCTGCCTCTTAGTTTTTTGGCTCATAGCGAAAAAAAAAATATAGTCCTTGATAACCCCTTTAACTACTATTTAAAGGGTATGTGCATTTTTAGGCTACGTTCACATGTTCAGTATGTGTATTTTAAATCAGTATTTGTAATCCAGAATCAGGAGTGGAACAGTCAGAGAAAAACTGTAATAGAATCAAGTGCACCACTTCTACATTTTTCACCCACTCCTGGTTTTGGCTTACAAATACTGATGTAAAATGCTGACCAAATACAGAACGTGTGAACATGTCCTTAGTCTGACTTACCAGTAGGGGGCATGACCACTTAAAGTGCCTAGGGCTGCTAAAAATGGCCCTGTCTAATCCCATCGCAGAGCCACCTCCTCTTGTTCCCTTGCTATGCGACATCAAGCAAAGTATTTGTCAGTCAAGCAGAAAGAGGCAGCACATGGAAAAGGAATAAACCCGGAGTGTAAGAGGCTTGAAAAGAGTTTCAATATGCTGAAAGCACTTCAGCCTCATTTGCATATTGATTTAAACACTATTAACGGAGAAATGGACTGTCCATGTAAAGGTATAGGTGGACTTGTCTTTGAAAGAGCTACATGTACATATAAATAATTTGGGATTATTTTTTTTGGGGGGGGGGTCTGAAATCTGGCTGACAGATTCCATTTAATACATATCTATAATGATATGAACACTTAAAGTGTTATTCCCCAAAAATTAAGTTACCCCCTATATGTTAGATAGGGGATAAATTGCAGATTGCAAGGGGTCTGAGTGCTGGGGCCCCCAGCACTTCTATGATCTATGCTTTGGAACTCCAAGAACAGGCCTTTGCATAAATGGGGGGGGGGGGGGGATATTGCAATTTTTTTATTATTTTTAGAATTCATGTTACACAAAAACCTGATATAAATAATAGGTCATTTTCTGACTACACGTTTTTTTCAAGACTAGGATTAGATCTGCATTAACATATTTGATTTTTTTTGTTCCTGAGTAATTTAAAAGTTAGAAGTCACTATTGACTTTTAGGATTGCTACTTCCTGTAGGTGGCACTAGAGTTCTGGTTCTCTTGCTCTCTGAAGAGGCAATTTGCATATTTCCCAGAGGAGCATTGCGGCTATAAAAGTCTCCTCACCATGACATGCTTAACATGTCGCTCTCCGCAAGGAGAATGCTACCCATTCGATTTTTTCAGCTACATTTGCAGGGAAACTGAAATGTTAGCGAACAAGTATAACCATTTTACACCGCATGCTTTAAATATTAGTGGAAGCAGACTTACTTTATAATTTATGATAGAAAGTTTATTTAATTTCCCTATAATTCTAGAGTTCAAAAAGGGGTTGTATACTACTACTACTACCTGATACAGTTTAATTGGCAGTGCAGTCTGAGAACATTTTTGCTTTTCTACTCTCTCAGGAAATGTCCATCTCTTTGCAGATCCTGACTTGTCTTTTACTTTTCTTCAACAAACTGCTTAGCCCAGCAGACCTTTTCAACAGGTAAATAGTGACAGCATCCATTTTTTAAACGGGTTGTCCAGGACTTTAACATTGATGGCCTATCCTTAGGATAGGTCATCAATGTCCGTTTCCGCGGGGGGTGCGACACCAAGCACTTCCACCGATTAGCTGGTCCCGGTCTCGGCAGCAGCCAAAACTGTTCAGTTGTGGAACTGCTGTGCACAGCTCCATCGACTGTATATTGGCCATGGCCGGATGCTGCACATCCGCCACCTGTTCAAATCACTAGTATCATAGCTGTGCAGCTCCGCAACTGAGCAGTACCAGCCACTGCCGACATCGAGAGCAGCTGATTGGTGAGATGCCGGGTGTCACACCCCCACCAATCAGACATTGATAACCTAAGGATAGGTCATCAATATTAAAGTCCTGGATAACCCCTTAAAGAACTAGTTTAACTCTTTAATAGTATAAAAAACATATTTTGAACACTTCTTTAAAATTTTTTGAAATTAAAAAACACCCAGAAATTTCACCCCAATTGTTTATGGTCTGTGTCTGGTATTGCAGTATTATTTCTTTTGAATTGTAGAGTTGAGCCGTAGTAACAGACTCAACCAACAGACAAAAGTGTTCTTTCTGGAGAATAAAAACAAATCCTCTTTTTTTTCATTGACTTCATAGTTTGTCATAAGTTACAGTTTTTACTTTTATGGTTATATTTTCCGTATGAATAGCAAATATTTTTTTTTATACAAAAGGAAATATTTCTTAGTTGAAAACATCCTGATCCGGAAAAATATTAACATACTGCTTCAAATTTCAATTTATGAAATCAAAGTAAAGGATGCAACTCTAAGATTATTCTTTCCTGTGAATGAAATATATATCCAGTACACTTGGTATTAATAGTAAATCATGTTAGTTATGGAATATTTCACTTTCATATTAGTTTCATCATGTGTTTTAAATTGAAGAGCTGCAATTCACTTGTGTGTTTAAATGCAGATTATTGAAAAAGAGAAAAAAGAAACATTTTGGTGTTAAGCGCCCTGGGTATAAATTTACCTGGAAAAATATTGACTTTAGCTACTGATAGTAATCTAACAGGAAAAGGTCAGCTTAGAAAAATAGCACGGAAAGTCTTTGAAAATCCATTCCAAATAGCGTAATGACATATTTTATGCCCAGTTATACTCACATTTGCCTTTATTTGCATTGCTTTTCATTTTATGAAATACATATAAACAGTATATATCACTGGAAATTTTGACTACACTGCAAACTTTCATTGCATTCACTTCAAAAGTCCTTGTTGTCAAAAAACTCTCTTCCCTCCCTTAGATTAAGGTATCATAATTGAGCCCTACGAATATGTTAACATCATTACAATCTATCTTTTGCACAATTACATTCAGGGAATTGTAGTGCTCTGTCAGCAGTTGAAGGAAATCCCTTAAAACTTGTTTTTGTTAATAAAGCTGCCAAGAAACATCCAGATAAATTACTCACAGGCTGAAATAGTTCATTGTAATGTAAATATACTCATTTCCCTATAGTGATGCCCATTATTGCCGCATTAGGTGACGTTGAAGGAGTGTATTCCTAATGGACTTGGATTGTAGAGTGTAGGAAACAGTACTTATGTTTTTGAAGCATACAGTTCCGTTGAGAAGTATTTCTCCCTTAGAGATGCTCTCTATTATTGTATGTTTATTATCCAAATGTTTAGAATCTACAGCAAAATGTAATATTAGGTAAAGGCATCTTGAGTTAACACAGTTTTTGGTATCTAGCTTGTATCTATGTGAATAAAGTAACTTAAAGGCTGTGTGTCCACTATGTGTTTTTTAAGCGTTTCCGCAGCGGCAATTCCGCTGCAGAAATGCTTAAAAAATGCTTGGTAGAAGGTCTGCCATGTTACCCAATGATAATGCTTATGTGCTGTGCACATGCTGCAGAAATTTCCGCTGCGAATTATCATTGCGGAAAAATCCGCAGCACTACCAATTATTTTTGTTTTCGCCGCCATTGACTTGCATTGGACTGCATGGAATTCACATCACTGCATCTGCAGATGCGGATTCCATGCGTTTCAATGTGCGGATGGTACCCGGGTTTGGAGAAGAGGAGACTCTCCTCCGGACCCGGGTACCATAGTACATGTTAAAAAAAGAATAAAATAAAAAATATACATTATACTTACCTTCTGATGGCCCCCGGTGTCCATAGTGATGCGTCCTGGCTTGCCGAGAGCTCGAGATATTCTGAAAAGGACCTGCCATGACGTCATTTAGTCTTGTGACTGGTCACGGGACCGCTGACGTCGGCAGGTCCTTTAGTCTACCGCGAGCTGCCGGCAAGCCAAGACAAGTACACCGGGAGCCATCAGAAGGTAAGTATATAATTATTTTTTATTTTTTACCATTCTTTCGGTCACACTATATAAATCCATGAGAGCCATAAGTTTCTCAATTTTCCATCAGCAGAGCTATATGATTGCTTATCTTTTAAGTGACATACTGTAGTTTCCATTTGTTATACATGTGACTTTTTATTACACTCTTTGAAAGACAAAATAAATAAAAAGCAGAACTTCAGTATTCTGTATATTTATTCTTTTAAACACCCATCACCGTTAAGTTTAATTGTCATGTTTTATTAATTCTGCTGGTCAATACGATCACAATACCAAATTTATATAAGGTTTTTTTTATATAAGTTTTGCTACTTTTGCACAAGAAGTGACTTTGGGTCTCCATATTCTGATACCTATAACTTTCTTGTTTTTTTTTGTATATGGAGCTACTGTATATGAGGGAATTTTTTTTTTTGCGGAGCTAGCTGTACTTTTTCTTGGTATCATTTTTATGTACATACAGTATATTTTTTTTTATCAAGTTTTAAGTCTTTTTTGTTGTAAGCATGAACTCAAAGTAATAATTCTTGAACTATTTATATTATTTTTATAACATTCACTGTGTAGTATAATTAATATGTTAACTTTATTTTGCAGGTTGATATGATTATGAGGATACCCATATTATACCGTTTTTAACGCATTCACGACCTTGCGATTTTCCGTTTTTGCCTTTTCATTTTTTGCTCCTTCTTCTCAGAAC
This sequence comes from Phyllobates terribilis, assembly GCF_046119375.1. Lineage (NCBI taxonomy): Eukaryota > Metazoa > Chordata > Amphibia > Anura > Dendrobatidae > Phyllobates > Phyllobates terribilis. Next base: position 524,101,722 of record NW_027362764.1, on the reverse strand, counting down.
CATACATTTTTTATTTTTCCATTATTATGGCCATGTTAGGGCTTGATTTTTGCAGGATGAGTTGTACTTTAGAAAGATACCATTGATTTTACCATATAGTGTTATGGAAAACGGGAATAATTTTCAAGTGTGGTGAAATTGCAAAAAAAGTGCAATTCCACAATCGTTTTTTTTTTTTTGTTTACCATGTTCACTAAATCATCACACAGAAAAATGGTATTATTTAAACTACGTGTCCGCTACATATTAATGATACCTACAAATGTGACACATGGTCAAAAAATATACAGTACAGACCATAAATTTGGACACACCTTCTCATTTAAAGATTTTTCTGTATTTTTATGACTATGAAAATTGTACATTAACACTGAAGGCATCAAAACTATGAATTAACACATGTGGAATTATATACTTAATAAAAAAGTGTAAAACAACTGAAAATATGTTTTATATTCTAGGTTCTTCAAAGTAGCCACCTTTTGCTTTGATGACTGCTTTGCACACTCTTGGCATTCTCTTGATGGGCTTCAAGAGGTAGTCACCGGAAATGGTTTTCACTTCACAGATGTGACCTGTCAGGTTTAATAAGTGGGATTTCTTGCCTTATAAATGGGGTTGGGATCATCAGTTGTGTTGTGCAGAAGTCAGGTGGATACACAGCTGATAGTCCTACTGAATAGACTGTTATAATTTGAGTTATGGCAAGAAAACAGCAGCTAAGTAAAGAAAAACGAGTAGCCATCATTACTTTAAGAAAGGAAGGTAAGTCAGTCTGAAAAATTGGGCAAACTTTGAAAGTGTCCCCAAGTGCAGTTGCAAAAACCAACAAGGGCTACAAAGAAACTGGCTCACAGGAGGGCCGCTGCCGGAAATGAAGACCAAGAGTCACCTCTGCTTCTGAGGATAAGTTTATCCGAGTCACCAGCCTCAGAAATCGCAAGTTAACAGCAGCTCAGATTAGAGACCAGGTCAATGCCACATAGAGTTCTAGCAGCAGACACATCTCTTCAACCACTGTTAAGAGGAGACTTTGTGCAGCAGGCCTTCATGGTAAAATAGCTGCTAGGAAACCACTGCTAAGGACAGGCAACAAGCAGAAGAGACTTGTTTGGGCTAAAGAACACAAGGAATGGACATTAGACCAGTGGAAATCTGTGCTTTGGTCTAATGAGTCCAAATTTGAGATCTTTGGTTCCAACCACCGTGTCTTTGTGCGACGCAGAAAAGGTGAACGGATGGACTCTACATGCCTGGTTCCCACTGTGAAGCATGGAGGAGGAGGTGTGATGGTGTGGGGGTGCTTTGCTGGTGACAATGTTGGGGATTTATTCAAAATTGAAGTCATACTGAACCAGCATGGCTACCACAGCATCTTGTAGCGGCATGCTATTCCATCCAGTTTGCGTTTAGTTGGACCATCATTTATTTTTCAACAGGACAATGACACACCTCCAGGCTGTGTAAGGGCTATTTGACCAAGAAGGAGAGTGATGGGGTACTACGCCAGATGACCTGGCCTCCACAGTCACCAGACCTGAATCCAATCGAGATGGTTTGGGGTGAGCTTGACCGCAGAGTGAAGGCAAAAGGGCAAACAAGTGCTAAGCCTCTCTGGGAACTCGATCAATATTGTTGGAAGACCATTTCCGGTGACTACCTCTTGAAGCTCATCAAGAGAATGCCAAGAGTGTGCAAAGCAGTCATCAAAGCAAAAGGTGGCTACTTTGAAGAACCTACAATATAAGACATATTTTCAGTTGTTTCACACTCTTTTTGTTAACTATATAATTCCACATGTGTTAATTCATAGTTTTGATGCCTTCAGTGTGAATGTACAATTTTCATGTCATGAAAATATAGAAAAATCTTTAAATGAGAAGGTGTGTCCAAACTTTTGGTCTGTACTGTATATATGTAAAATATAACATTTATTGATCATCTAAAAATGACAAACAGGGAATGAAATAGGAAGGAGATGTCCAAAATAGACTGACACAAGGTATCAGTATGTGCTGAACATCTGAACATATTCTAATTACAATGCAGTAAGTAGTATGAATGCTTAAGTTACCTTGTGGTCTAGTATGCATTGTAATACTTACTGCATTGTAATTAGATTATGTTAAGCACATACTGATACCTTGTGTCTGTCTATTTTGGGCATCTCCTTCCTATTTCATTCCCTGTTTGTCATTTTTAGATTATCAATAAATGTTATATTTTACATATGTTCACTAAATGCTATAACTGACTTGCCATTAGGATTCTCCAGATCATTATGAGTTTGCAGATACCAAACAAGTATAGGTTCATTCTTATTTAAATGGTGGAAAAAAAATCTTTTATATTTTTTTAATTTTTTTTATATTTTTTAAAACATTTTTTTCCTACTTTTTACTTGTGCTGCACACAATTGCGTGTGCTACACATAGCAGGGCTTCAGTCCTGCTGTGTGTAGCAGAAATCATTATCTCCTACGAAGATTGGCCACTGGCGTGACAAGCATGGGGGTCTTCTGCTGTCATGACAACTCATCGGCACCCCACGATCACATAAAAGGGACGCCCATGCACGTGTCTTCCGACAAGCGTGAATTAACTGCTGCTGCCAGAGATTGACAGTGGCATTTAACATGTTAACAGCCGCGGGTGGATCGCGATTTCACCTGCAGCTGTTTGAGGCACATGACAGCTGATCACATCAGCTGTCATGTGCTGGGAAAGATGTGGGCTCAGTGCCAGAGCCCGCATCAGATACAGGGACACGACCTATGACGTACCTGTACGTCATAGGTCATGAAGGGGTATTTATTCTACTTTTCCCAATCAAAATCACTTTTTATTTTAGTCATCACATTGAAAGAGCTCTAACTTTTTCATTTTATCATCACTAGATGACAGGGAATTGATTGATCTGTGATAAACTGCATTAACTGCACCTTAAAAACAGCTTATTTTTTTAATCTTCACATGCTTCAAACAAGGAGGACAGTATTTAGCCTTTCAGTGCATATTTGCTTGCTCTCTCACATTTTGGGCAATTAGTGACTATTCTGTATTGCGAATTGCAGCAAAATTATTCTATGTGAACCAAATTTTGGGGAGAAATTCTGCAGCGACTTTGAATTTCAAATACCCTCTCTTCTCTAGTGCAGATGTTACAATATCAAGTATCTGTGAATTTTGTGATAGTTTTTTTTTGTTACCTTTTTTTATAATTAAAACTATGATTTTTTTTTAACAGCTAAAATTTTTTTTTTTTTTTTTACAATGTATACTTGACCACAAGGTAACTTAAGCATTCAATCTTCTTATTGCATTGTTATACTGTACAACCTATGCTGGACTGTGTACTATCTAACCTTTCAGTGCTTAACGAATCAATGTTAGAAATCTGTGTCCAGCCCATAGATCTTAACAGCTCATTTAAATATTAAGGAAAACACAGATTTCTCTGGAATAAGACATCAGATTTCAGATATCAACGTATCATTTTATTCAACTTTTTATTACCTGCATGCCCATGTGGATGGCTTAGGGGGGTTTCATTCTACTGACAGATTCCCTTTAAGGTGGTCAAACTCATATGATAGCCATAGAAAGAACATTAATTCGACCGACAAGTATCTCTCCCCACTTTCCCATACACATGAACATTTGGCAAGGCTTAGGTGTGGTTAAATGCTGGGATTCTTTTTTCAATTTCGTTATTTTGCTATACAACTTTAAAGAGATTTAGTGTATTTAATTCTGATTAATGTACTAAAAATGTAATAACTGAATAATTTTGCTAACAAACTATGTGCATAAATGATACATTGTTTTATATTTTATTGAATATATGTTTTTTAATTCCTATAAAGAAATGTAACTCGTTTTCACTTTACACGACTGCACACAAGACTCATTTTCGCCAATGTCAATGTAAATGTATGTTCTTGTGATAAAGATGTAAACTTTTTGGCTGCCCTTTTTGGCTTTGTTGTTTTCCAAGGACTCAGTGGGACAGATAGTTTGTGCTGTGATAGTACATGCCAACAAATTGCATCACTTCTGCCTCAACGACCGTGGACAATGACATGCCATATGCCAATGACAGGAAATGAATGGGGCTCATTTACACTGGCACTAGCTGGCTTGACTACTGACAGTCTTCAGAGGTTATACACAGAAAATTACAGGGAAAATATGTAGAGTCATAGCGAACATTATTTTGTATTCTTAATAATATTATATGCAGAATTTGTAGCTATTTAAAATGCAAGTCTAGCAAAGTAGGAATAGATAGATAGATAGATAGATAGATAGATAGATAGATAGATAGTGACTACATCAGTGCAAGATGAAAGGAAAGCACAAAGTTAATATTTGACCTGTGACATACATGGCAGCACAGTGAGACACACCGGATAATGTAAAATGATTAAAGAGCAATGTTTCTGTTAACCTGAAGCGCTAATGAGAATGAAATGAGAAGGTCAGTGATTGTCCTCGTGTTGCAAACGAAAACAAGGGGCTAATGTCTTGTTAATTGTTCATTACATTTACTTGTGGACAAGGAAAGGTGGAAATCATATGTCTTCTTTCTCTGTAATTGCTGCACTTAGCTCCATAACTTTCTAAACTGAATTACTTGTTAGTTATTAGAGTGGTACTCTGGGGAAAAAATAGTTTTTAAAGTTGCAGAAATTGTTAAAACAATGCTTTTAATAATTATTTAGTATTAAATATTCTAAAACATTTTGCAATACTTGTTCTCCTAGCAGAGGATGGGAAGTTTTGTATTTTCTCCAGACTCCACACAGAAGGAAACAGATCATGTGTTGAGACATCAATGTATCATGTGAACATGTCTCCCTAGGTCTCCTGTGTCCTGCCCCATTCACTGTGAAGAGGCTGTTCACCAAAAATTATTCTTATTCTCCATTCTCCCTACCTGAAGATTGTTGAGTAGTCACTAGATTTGGTGTGAATAGATTTGCAGGACCTGGTTCATCGGCTTCATCAGTTATCTGTCTTTGGACGGAAGCCCTGAGAAATACTTCTTAACGGATTGCATTAATGAATCTTCTTTTGATTAGCCGGCCTGGCACAACATTGTAAGAATGCACTCTATATCAAAGATACAGTACATAAAAAATGGGTGTTATATTTTTATCCTTATGTACCATGGACAGAATACAGCGGATGGAAGCAGCAAGATATATTCTTTCTCAATATCAACCTAATTTTAATTGTGCCTTGGAAGATTTTTTTCAGATAAATTAGTGATTCAAGTTTTACCAGTATGAGTATCCAAAATAATAGTGATAACGGTGTATATTTGCTAATTTAATGAAAGATGGTGGGTATTAGTGCACTACAACTTTGGGGTATAAGACAATTTTGAAGCCATTTTTCCTAGGGGCAATATTTTCAGAAGTAAATAAGATTTGGCAAAAGGTATTTGGACAAGAGGCCCTGATTTTCAATCTCAGCGGTAAATCATCACAAAAATGTTCAATGGGGTTCATGTCAGGGTTTTGGCAGGTCAGTCAGGTTCTTCCGCATCAAACTCATCCTGCATTGTCTTTATGGACCTTGCTTTGTGCATTGGAGCACAGTCGTGCTGGAACAGATTAGATCCTTCTCCAAACTGTTCCCACAAAGCTAAAAACGTACAATTGTCCAAAATGTCTTTGTATGTTAGATTATTAAAGGGGTTGTCCAGACTGAAATTAAAAGTCTGCAGTCACTCTATGTGATTGGAGACTGCCGAATCATGACAGTGTGTGTTGTTAACAGTGTCAAGATTCTGCTTTATTCCCCGTACAAGTAGGAGGTTATTTGACCTCATGTATGTGATTTGCATTCTTGCGGTTACATGCAGGCTGGTCTCAACCCACTCTTTCAATTCTCTTTTACTCTGTGAAACTGGTTGAGTTTAGTCAACATGTGACTGCAAGTATGCTAATCACAAACATGACGTCACATGACTGCCATCTGTATAGGAAATACAGGGGAATCAGGACAGTGTGCCATTACAACCTGACAGGATTTTGCAATTTGAAGTCACTCTATGTGATTCATTTCATGAAAACTAGTAGTTGATGAGCAAGCATACTCGCAAGTACTCAGTACTCGCCCGAACATCTCAGTACTCGAGATGATCGGAGGTCGCCGAGTACTTGCAAAATGCTTGGGTGGATGCTCGGGTCCCCTCCGTGCAGAGTCATCAGGTCTATATCAGACCTGGCGCCGCTGTGCTCATCAGTCTACTCCGCAATCAGGCAGTGTAGGAAGAGGTGCTGCTGAGCTAGGGAGAGATTTGGTTGTGTATTAGGTAGTGTAGGGAGAAAACAAGTACATTACACATATCCATCTCAACAAACAGTCCTTCTGAGGACTAATCCATCTGCAGAGATATCAGGCAGGCAGTGTATATAGGCAGGCAGGCGTGTAAACAGCAGACTGCAGTGCATATACACTGTGTTCCAAATTATTATGCAAATAATATTTTCTCAGATTTTCCCAAATTACCTATATGAATTGCAGTCATTGTAATTTTCCAGTCAAATAACTATTAGAGTACAATTGAAAGGTTTTTCTACAAACTGCCTATGATAACAGTATATTTTTTTAAAAAATAAAACACTCAAACTGCACTCAAAATGCATGTTCCAAATTATTATGCACAGCAGAGTTTTCAAACTTTTCATTTTAATAAAGAACAAAAAAATGGTCATTTTTGAAATTATAAGCATTAGCAGGTTATTACAAACTGAAATCAAACAGTTTTCAACTCAAAACTTTTTTCTAGGTGATGTAACATTTGCACATAGGACCCCTTGTTCGAAAGGAGCTTCTGAACTCTCTCATTCATTGAATTTGTCAGGTTTTGGATGGTTTCTGCTTCAATTGTTTTGCATGAGGACAGAATACCCTCCCAGAGCTGTTGCTTAGATGTGAACTGCCTCCCGCCATCATAGACACACCTTTTGATGATGCTCCAGAGGTTCTCAATGGGGTTGAGGTCAGGGGAGCATGGGGGTCACACCATAAGTTTGTCCCTTCTTATGCCCATATCAGCCAGAGATGCAGATGTGTTATGTGCAGCATGAGACGGTGGATTATCATGCATGAAAATGATCTTGCTGCAGAATACACGGTTCTTCTTCTTGAACCATGACAGGAAGTGCTGTTTGAGAAACTCCACATACATTATGGAGTTCATCTTTACCCCTTCAGGGATCCTAAAAGGGCTGACAATCTCTCTCCCCATGATTCCAGCCCAAAACATTACTCCACCTCCTCCTTGTTGGCGCCGTAGCCGTGTTTGCATGGGGTGTCCATCAACCAGCCATCCTCCACTCCTTCCATGTGGACCATCGAGATCATTTTCATGCATGATAATGCCCCGTCTCATGCTGCACATAACACATCTGCATCTCTGGCTGCTGTGGGCATAAAAGGGGACAAACTTATGGTGTGGCCCCCATGCTCCCCTGACCTCAACCCCATTGAGAACCTCTGGAGCATCATCAAAAGGAGTGTCTATGATGGCGAGAGGCAGTTCACATCTAAGCAACAGCTCTGGGAGGGTATTCTGTCCTCATGCAAAACAATTGAAGCAGAAACCATCCAAAACCTGACAAATTCAATGAATGAGAGAGTTCAGAAGCTCCTTTTGAACAAGGGGTCCTATGTGCAAATGTTACATCACCTAGAATAAAGTTTTGAGTTGAAAACTGTTTGATTTCAGTTTGTAATAACCTGCTAATGCATATAATTTCAAAAATGACCATTTTTTTGTTCTTTATTAAAATGAAAAGGTTGAAAACTCTGCTGTGCATAATAATTTGGAACATGCATTTTGAGTGCAGTTTGAGTGTTTTATTTTTTTTTAAATATACTGTTATCATAGGCAGTTTGTAGAAAAACCTTTCAATTGTACTCTAATAGTTATTTGACTGGAAAATTACAATGACTGCAATTCATATAGGTAATTTGGGAAAATCTGAGAAAATATTATTTGCATAATAATTTGGAACACAGTGTAGTACAGGAGGCTCCATTCCAGTTCTGCCTTCTGCTGCTTTTGGACATTTCTAGACAATGGCCCATGTCTCAGGGGCCAGGAATAATTTTTTTTGGATCTTAATCCTCATTATTTGCTTAAAAAGCAATCCAGAGAACACCGTTTTTCTGCGCCATTTGCTTGTTGGCACTGCGGAATACAGCCAGTTCCTTTCCATATTACATCGCTAAAAATCCAGCTATTTAAAACTGTGGTTTCTCCGTCACATGGATTACATATAATTGCACTGAAAATACTGCCATTTTTGGCCTCCAATCAAATTTTTCTTCAGTGTGTTAGCAAAGTTTTTGACACCGGTTTGCTGTTCAAAATAGTTACCTATAGGCCAGGTATTTAAAACTGTGGTCTCTCTGTCACACGGATCACAGATACATTTTCTGAAAATTCTGCCATTTCTGGCCTCCATTCTAATTTTTTTTCAGTGTGTCAGCAAAGTTTTCGACACTGGATTGCTGTTCAAAATAGTTACCTACAAGCCAGGTATTCAAAACTGTGGTTTCTCCATCACAAGGATTACATATAACTTCACTCCAAATGCATCAATTTGTAGAGAGCATGGAAGATATTGTTCTCCATTTAAAATGGGCAAGGCGCGTGCAAAGGATGGGGAACTGGACGTGATGGTGATGGTGCATGCAGAGGCTGAGGCCGTGGCCAAGCTGAAATTGTGCCACAACAAACACCCACATCTTCTCGCCCGACCTTCCTGTCCCAATTCCTAGGGGACCGCAGCACACCACTATTTAACCCAGAGCAGTGTCAAAAGGTTGTTGGTTGGATAGCAGATAATGCTTCCAGTCACTTAGCCACCACCACCACCACCATCTTGTCTTCCACACGGTCATGTCTCAGTAGCTGTGAGTCTGGATCGCACATTCCTCACCCTGATACTCCTTCCTCCCACCATGCCCAGTGCCCAGAGACAACTGATCCCACACTTGGACACTCTGAAGAGCTGTTCACTTTTCCATTTATAGATTCGGGCCTCTCGCCCGGTCCACCTGAAGCGAGGCAAGAGGAGATCGCATATAGCGATGCCCAAATATTTGAGCAGCCGCGGTCACACGAAGGCGACAGTGGGAAATTGTCACAAGAGGTGGACGATGATGAGACACAATTGCCAGAAAGTCAGGAGGAGGACCAAGGTGCGGAGGTGGAAGACAAGGTGGTGGATGATATACTAACTGTCCCAACCTGGCAGGAGGACATGCAGAGCGAGGACAGCAGCACATAGGGGAGGGAGGCAGAGCACCCCAACAGGCAGGAAGCAGTAGTGTGGTGGCCACAGACAAAAGGCAGGCAACCACTCCCCGTAGCACCAACACGAAGGAAGTTGCCAGTACATCTGTTAGGCCTTCCCGAGTCTGGTTGTTTTTTAAAGACTCTGCCAATAACCCCAAAAAGGCTATTTGCACCACCTGCCAGGCCAGCATCAGCAGGGGTAGCAAAACTATCAGCCTGACCGCCACCAGCATGATCAGGCACATGACAGCAAAGCACCCGACGTTGTGGGCTGAACCCCAGGTTCCAGGAAGTGTCTGCGGGTGGCACCATTGCTTCTTCCGCTGCCAATCCCCTGTAAATGGTGCATGCGAAGATGCCTCCTGCCCTGCAACTGTCGTTGCACACTCTCAAGTAGCAGCATCAAGAAGCATGTACACATCCTTGTCCCAGCGAAGCGTTCAGTTGTCCATACCCCAGTCCTTGGAACACAAGAGCAAATACGCAGCCAACTCCCCACAGGCCACAATACTAAATTCCCACATTTCACGACTGCTTGTGCTCGATATGCTGCCTTTTAGGCACGTGGAGACAGAAGCATCCCACAACCTGATGGCGGCGGCCATCCCTTGGTACTCGGTCCCCAGCCACCACTATTTCTCCCGGTGTGCCATCCCCACATTGCACAAGCACGTGTCCCAAAACATTAGCCGTGCCCTCAACAACACAGTTACCAGGAAAGTCCACCTTACCATGGACACGTGGACAAGTGCTTGTGTGCAGGGACGGTACATCTCGCTGAAGGCACACTGGGTTAACATAGTGGAAGCCGGGACCCAGTAGGACATTGGGACGAAAAACATCCTTCCAACTCCAAGGATTGCGTGCCCTAGGTCAATCATGGATGCCCCCACAGTCTACAGCTCCTGCACCTTATCCTCCTTAGCCTCCTTCTCCTCTTCAGCCTCCACATCTGAAATGACCACATCAGTCACAAGCTAGAAGCACTGCAGCACTGCCTCGGCCAAGTGGCAACAGGCTGTGCTGAAGCTAATATGCTTAGGTGACAAACCGCACAATGCTGAAGAGTTGTGGACAGCTCTGAAAGAGCAGGCAGAACTGTGGCTCACATCACTGAACCTAAGGCCAGGCATGGTCGTGTGTGAAAATGGCCGGAACCTGGTGGCGGCTCTGAGGTGAGCTCACACACGTACCATGCCTGACCCATGTGCTTGACCTCGTAGTTCAGCGGTTTCTCAAATCCTGCTCAGAGCTGCCGGATCTGCTTGTTAAAGTACACCGCCTGTGTGCCCATTTTAGAAAGTCACCTACAGCTTTCGCCACCCCTGCCATGTTTCCGCAGCATTTGCAGCTTCCAGCTCACCGACTGGTGTGTGATGTTCCACGCATTGGAACTCTACACTGCAGATTTTGGGAGCAGAAGAGGGCAGTTGTTGAGTACCAGCATCAACAAGGCCGTCGGTATTTAGTTCAGACTCCACACATAAGACCTCAGGAGTGGACATGGATGTCAGACAAATGTACCATCCTCCAAAACTTTGAGGACTCCATCAAGATGGTGAGCAGCGATGACGCCATAATTAGCATTACCATTCTGCTTCTCTGTCTACTGAAATGCTCTCTGCTCATAATCAAAGAGGATGCATTGCAGGTGGAGCACGATGAGATGGAGCAAGGAACCATACATGGTGATTACACACAGCCCAGCCTCATATCAACCCAACATGGATTGGGTGACAATGAGGAAGAGGAGGAGGAAATGGAAGAACAGGAGCAAGTTTCATGCGCTATAGACGGTACTACCTGCACAACTGTCTTACCGTCTCTTCAGCATGGATGGCCAGAGGACAGAGAGGAGGAGGAGAGCATGGTCAGTCATCATCTTGGTGAGGACACCGAAGTCTTGCCTTTTTGCAGTCTGGCAGGCATGGCTGAGATTATGTTATGCTGCCTTTCTCATGACCCCCACGTTCTCAAAATTTTGGGTGACAGTCATTACTGGTTGGTGACACTTCTAGACCCATGCTACAAGGAGAACTTTATATCTCTTATTCCTGAGGCGAACAGGTCTACAAAAAAGGGGCAGTACCACAAGGACCTTGTTGTGAAACTATTAAAAAAATCCCATCTGAAAAAGGTCAGAGGTCAGAGTTTGATGGACAACCATGGAGTACAGGCGAGAGAGACACAACTTCAATCCAGCAGAGGCAGGGGAACACTGTCAAAGTTCTGGGAGAATTTTCTCAGCCACTCCCATCGCACAGGCCCTGAGACATGGGGTACTCTCACAAGGAGTACAAAGTTTGGGAAGATGCAGAGGGAGTACCTTGCCGACCGTACTAACGTCCTTTCCATGCTCCTCTTCACACCCAGACAAGGGTATATGCTTTCTGATTTTGGTTGTTTGCTCTTGTCCTCCTACTTCTCCTCATCCTCATCCTCCACCACCATATTACCAGGGTGACCGTGGTCCGTAATGCAACACCCACATAATTTTTTTAAAGGGTGTTTATAATGCCCGTAAAAAATTTTTTTAGACAGTATGTTCATGTATACCCCCCAGGGGTAAATGTTTGTCAGCCCATACACTTAGTGCATGGGTATTATAAGTATAGGAGACTCACTCCTTTCTAACGGGAACATTTTTTATGAGGCCCTCCTCCAGGTCTCTTCCAAGGGGCATTGAAGTGCCTCCCTATTTTTGGCAGCCCTTGCCTTCACTGCATAGGCAAGCACAATGGGAGACCTACTTCCTAATAATGAGAACATTGTTTTCAGAAGGCCATCCTCTAAGTCTCTTCAAAGGTGTATTGGGGTGCGTCCAAGTTTTCAAAGTGGCATTGGGGTGCGTCCAAATTTTGGGCAGCCCTGCCACTCACTGCATACACAATAACAGTATAGGAGACCCACTCTTTAGTAACGGGAACAATAAAACATAGCCTGCTGTTGGCACTCTAAGAATAGTTTGGGCCGACTGCTGGCCCTTCAAGTATAGTTTATGCCGACTGATGGCCCTATAAAAATAGGTTTTGTGACTTTCAGAGTCCCTCCTTCATAAATGAAACACGATGCGTCTGATGATATCTCACACACCACATGGCCAGATAAGGTTGTAAAATGTTAAAATGACATTTCCTAGTGAATGCATTTGTCACGGTTGAAAGCAATGCAAAAGTGCAAAAAGCATCAAAAACACTACGTGTGATCATAGCCCAAGGTGTGGAGGAGTATTTTTGTTTTTGGTTATTTATTTTGCATTATATACAAGTAGTGATGAGCAAGCACTAAAAAGCTCGGGTGCTCGATGCTCGGGTCGAGCACATTGGAATACTCGGGTGCTCAACCCGAACAATGAGCCCAATGTAAGTTTATGGGAAACCCGAGCATTTTTCAGGTGGCTCCCCCTGGCGGTCTGCAGAGGGCCTAAAAATTGCCCAAATAGATGGGATCGTTGCTGAAATGACAAGGGGACAGCATGGGGAAGACCCCTGGAAGAATTTCTGACTCTCAGGTCACTTCTGTCAACAACGTTGTCAGAGGTATTACACCACTTTTACGGACTCACAATAAAACATACAAAAACGAAACCAAAATGGATTTTCCTGGGAAATATGTTAAGGAACATCCTTTCCAGGGTAATGACTTGTATTTGAGGCAAAATAAATAACCAAAAACAAAAATGCTCCTCCAAACCTTGGGCTATGTTCACACATAGCGTTTTTGATGCGTTTTTTCACTTTTGCATTGCTTTCAGCCGTGACAAATGCATTCACCAGGAAATGTCATTTTAACATTTTACAACCTTATCTGGCCATGTGGTGTTTGAGATATCATTAGACGCATCGTGTTTCATTTATGAAGGAGGGACTCTGAAAGTCACAAAGGCCATAGGGCCATCAGGGGGCCTTTACTATTCTTAAAGGGCCTGCAGTCGGCCCTCACTATACTTAGAGAGCCATCAGCAGGCTATGTTTTACTGTTCACATTACTAAATAGTGGGTTTCTTATACTGTTATTGCGTATGCAGTGAGTGGCAGGGCTGCCCAAATTTTGGACACACCCCAAAACCACTTAGAAAATTTGGATGCACTCCAATACCCTTTGAAGAGAATTAGAGGTGGGTCTCCTGAAAACAATGTTCCCATTATTAGGAAGAAGGTCTCTCATTGTGTTTAACTATGCAGTGAATGCAAGGGTTGCCAAAAATTTGGAGGCACTCCATTGCCCCTTGGAAGAGACGTGGAGGTCATAGTGCCTCCTGAAAACAATGTTCCCATTATTAGGAAGTGAGTCTCCCATTGTGCTTGCCTATGCAGTGAATGCAAGTGCTGACAAAAATTGGGAGGCATTCCAATGCCCCTTGGAAGAGACGTGGGAGAGGGCCTCCTGAAAACAAAGTTCCCATTATTAGGAAATGGGTCTCCCATTGTGTTTGCCTATGCAGTGAATGCAGGGCTGCCAAAAATTGGGAGGCACTCCAATGCCCCTTGGAAGAGACGTGGAGGTCAGAGGGCCTCCCGAAAACAATGTTCCCATTATTAGGAAATGGGTCTCCCATTGTGTTTGCCTATGCAGTGAATGCAGGGCTGCCAAAAATTGGGAGGCACTCCAATGCCCCTTGGAAGAGACGTGGAGGTCAGAGGGCCTCCTGAAACAATGTTCCCATTATTAGGAAGTGAGTCTCCCATTGTGTTTGCCTATGCAGTGAATGGAAGGATTGCCAAAAATTTGGAGGCACTCCAAAGCCCCTTGGAAGAGACATGGAGGTCAGAGGGCCTCCTGAAAACAATGTTCCCATTATTAGGAAGTAGGTCTCCCATTGTGTTTGCCTATGCAGTGAATGCAAGGGTTTCCAAAAATTTGGAGGCACTCCAATACCCCTTGGAAGAGACGTGGAGGTCAGAGGGCCTCCTGAAAACAATGTTTCCATTATTAGGAAGTGGGTCTCCCATTATGTTTGCCTATGCAGTGAATGCAAGGGTTGCCAAAAATTTGGAGGCACTCCAATGCCCCTTGGAAGAGACGTGGATGTCAGAGGGCCTCCTGAAAACAATGTTCCTATTATTAGGAAGTGGGTCTCCCATTGTGTTTGCCTATGCAGTGAATGCAAGGGCTGCCAAAAATTGGGAGGCACTCCAATGTCCCTTGGAAGAGATGTGAGGGTGAGCCTCATAAAAAAATGTTCCCATATCTCTATACTTGTAATGCCCATGCACTAAGTGCATGGGCTGACAAACATTTACCCCTGGGGGTATACATGAACATACTGTATAATTTTTTTTTTTGTGGGCATCATAAACACCCTTTAAAAAACTTATGTGGGTGTTGCATCACGGACCACGGTCACCCTGCTGATATGGTAGTGGATGATGAGGAGAAGGAGGAGGACAAGAGCAAATAGCCAAAATCAGGAAGCGTATACCCATGTCTGGGTGTGAAAATGTGCATGAGAATTAGAGATGAGCGGTGTTCGACTAGAACTGTTCGCCAATCTCAAATTCGAGCTGTTTTGGGCGGTGTTCGAGTTGTTCGACGAACCCGAACGATTTGCAAAAAATTCGGCTGTTCGAGGTTTTGTTCGATAACTGTTCGTGCAAAAAGCGTGTCCTGCATGTCTGGCGCTATTTAGAGCACCAATCATGCAGGGATTGTCTGCCACTCACTGTAATGCCACAGCCATGGTGGTTGTGGCATTACAGTGATTGCCCAAATCGATGGGAACAGTGCTCACAGTGAAACATGAAAAGCCGGCAATTCATCAGCGGCATACACGGTACCCGACAATTTAGAACAGAAAGAATAGAGCTTCACACATAGATTAGATAGATAGAAACATGTCAGTCACATATATATGAAGTACAGTGACAGTGTTGCTTACTGTACTTGTCATTTAGTGTAAAGGATTTATCAAAAAAAATAATAGTGTTTTCATGCACCGTCTCTTTAAAAAAGCCGGCCGGCAATTCAGCATCTGTACCCGACAATTTATAACAGACAGAATAGAGCTTCACACATAGATTAGATAGATAGAAACATGTCAGTCACATATATATGAAGTACAGTGACAGTGTTGATTACTGTACTTGTCATTTAGTGTAAAGGATTTATTAAAAAAAATAATAGTGTTTTCATGCACCGTCTCTTTAAAAAAGCCGGCCGGCAATTCAGCAGCGGTACCCGACAATTTATAACAGACAGAATAGAGCTTCACACATAGATTAGATAGATAGAAACATGTCAGTCACATATATATGAAGTACAGTGACAGTGTTGCTTACTGTACTTGTCATTTAGTGTAAAGGATTTATCAAAAAAAATAATAGTGTTTTCATGCACCGTCTCTTTAAAAAAGCCGGCCGGCAATTCAGCATCTGTAGCCGAAAATTTATAACAGAAAGAATAGAGAATCACACATAGATTAGATAGATAGAAACATGTCAGTCACATATATATGAAGTACAGTGACAGTGTTGCTTACTGTACTTGTCATTTAGTATAAAGGATTTATTAAAAAAAATAATAGTGTTTTCATGCACTGTCTCTTTAAAAAAGCCGGCCGGCAATTCAGCATCTGTACCCGACAATTTAGAATAGAAGGAATAGAGAATCACACATAGATTAGATAGATAGAAACAGGTCAGTCACATATATATGAAGTACAGTGACAGTGTTGCTTACTGTACTTGTCATTTAGTGTAAAGGATTTATTAAAAAAAAATAATAGTGTTTTCATGCACCGTCTCTTTAAAAAAGCCGGCCGGCAATTCAGCATCTGTACCCGACAATTTAGAATAGAAGGAATAGAGAATCACACATAGATTAGATAGATAGAAACATGTCAGTCACATATATATGAAGTACAGTGACAGTGTTGATTACTGTACTTGTCATTTAGTGTTAAAATAAAGGATTTATTTAAAAAAAAATTGGCGTGGGGTTCCCCTTAATTTTAGTCTCTAGCGGAGGTTAAGCAGACTGCTGGGGCAGATGTTTGAAGCCTGGGAAGGGGGTAATACCCACGGAGCTTCCCAGGCTACTAATATCAGCCCCCAGCGGAATACCTAGCCTTTACTAGCTATTAAAATGGGGGACCCCCCCAAAAAATGACGTGGGGTCCCCCCTATTTTAATAGCTAGCAAAGGCTAGGCAGACAGCTGGGGGCTGATATTAATAGCCCAGGAAGGGTGCCATGAATATTGGCCCCCTCCCAGGCTAGAAACACCAGCCGTCAGCCGCCCCAGAAATGGCGCATCCTTAGAATGCGCCAATTCTGGCACTTAGCCTCGCTCTTCCCACTGCCCTGTAGCGGTGGCAGGGGGTAATAGGGCTGGGGTTGATGTCAGCTTATAATGCCAGCTGACATCAAGCCCAGGTTAGTAATGGAGAGGCGTCTATAAGACACCCCCATTACTAACCCCATAGTCAAAGTTAAAAGAAAACACAAACACCCAGAATAAAGTCCTTTAATTGAAATAAAGAGACATTCCTTTATTGTTCTAAATTAAACCATACTTACCGTCACGCCCATTCCAGCTGAAGCCAACGATCTCCTGCAATAAAAGAAAAATAATAAAGCAACCTCATCCTTACCTTTCCATGGTTCCCACGACAGCTTCAGCTCTACTACATCGAGATAACAGGCTGGACCGCAGCAGAACGCCGCCATCCAGCCTGTCATCCCGCAGACACTGAGAAGCGCAGGCATTCTTGCGCTCTGCAGTGTCTGGCTGTGACGGCATCCAGATGAGCCGAGGTCATGTCCAATGAACTCGGCGCACCTCATGCACGTCACTGACAGCGTGGGAGAATTCTCCTGCACTCAGCACTTCAGCGTGAGAATTCTCCCACGCTGTCAGTGACGTACATGAGGTCAGCTGAGTTCATTGGACATGAATGAGCTCACCTCATGCACGTCACTGACAGCGTGGGAGAATTCTCACGCTGTATCGCTGAGTGCAGGACAATTTTCCCACGCTGTCAGTGACGTGCATGAGGTGAGCTGAGATCATTGGACATGAATGAACTCACCTCATGCACGTCACTGACAGCGTGGGAAAATTCTCCTGCACTCAGCGCTTCAGCGTGAGAATTTTCCCACGCTGTCAGTGACGTGCATGACGTGAGCTCATTCATGTCCAATGAACTCAGCTGACCTCATGTACGTCACTGACAGCGTGGGAGAATTCTCACGCTGAAGTGCTGAGTGCAGGAGAATTCTCCCACGCTGTCAGTGACGTGCATGAGGTGAGCCGAGTTCATTGGACATGAACTTGTCTCATCTTTATGACGTCACAGCCAGACACTGCAGAGCGCAAGCAAGCCTGCGCTTCTCAGTGTCCGCGGGATGACAGGCTGGATGGCAGCTTTCTGCTGCGGTCCAGCCTGTCATCTCGATGTAGCAGAGCTGAAGCTGTCCTGGGAACCATGGAAAGGTAAGGATGATGTTGGTTTATTATTTTACTTTTATTGCAGAAGACATTGGCTTCAGCTGGAATGGGCGTGATGGTAAGTATGGTTTAATTTAGAACAATAAAGAATTGTGTGTTTATTTCAATTAAAGGACTTTATTCTGGGTGTTTGTGTTTTTTTAAATACTTTACTAGAAATTCATGGTGGTCATGTCTTATATTGGCGTGACCCCATCAATTTCGGGCTTAGGGCCAGCTGATAATGCCAAGCTGGCCTTAACCCCTTTATTTCCCAGTGAGCCACCGCACCAGGGCCCTGGATGAGTTGGGTACAGCGCCAGAAGATGGCGCTTCTATGAACGCGCCATTTTCTGGGGCGGCTGCGGACTGCAATTTGCAGCGGGTGGGGCCCAGAAAGCTTGGGCCTCCCTGCGCTGCGGATTCCAGCTCCCAGCTGCCTAGTTGTACCTGGCTGGGCACAAAAATAGGGCGAAGCCCCACGCATTTTTTTTTTAAATTATTTCATGAAATTCATGGAATAATTAAGAAAAAAAGGGCTTCCCTATATTGTTGTGTCCAACTAGGTACAAATAGGCAGCTGGTGGTTGGGGGAAGCCCGTCCCTGCCTGCTGTACCTGGCTGGACACAAATATAGTGCGAAGCCCCACGTCAATTTTTTTTTAATTATTTCATGAAATAATTTTTTTAAAAAAGGGCTTCCCTATATTGTTGTGTCTGGCCAGGTACAAATAGGCAGCTGGTGGTTGGGGGCAGCCCGTTCCTGCCTGCTGTACCTGACTGGACACAAATATAGGGCGAAGCCCCACGTCAATTTTTTTTAAATTATTTCAGGAAATTCATGAAATAATGAAAAAAAAATTGATGTGGGGCTTCGCCCTATATTTGTGTCCAGTCAGGTACAGCAGGCAGGAACGGGCTGCTCCCAACCACCAGCTGCCTATTTGTACCTAGCCGGACACAACAATATAGGGAAGCCCTTTTTTTCTTAATTATTCCATGAATTTCATGAATCTAAAAAAAAAATGCGTGGAGCTACGCCCTATTTTTGTGTCCAGCCAGGTACAACTAGGCAGCTGGGGGCTGGAATCTGCAGCGCAGGGAGGCCCAAGCTTTCTGGGCCCCACCCGCTGCAAATTGCAGTCCGCAGTCGCCCCGGAAAATGGCGCGTTCATAGAAGCGCCATCTTCTGGCGCTGTACCCAACTCATCCAGGGCCCTGGTGCGGTGGCTCACTGGGTAATAAAGGGGTTAAGGCCAGCTTGGCATTATCAGCTGGCCCTAAGCCCGAAATTCATGGGGTCACGCCAATATTAGACATGACCACCATGAATTTCTAGTAAAGTTTTTAAAAAAACACAACACCCAGAAAAAAGTCCTTTAATTGAAATAAACACACAATTCTTTATTGTTCTAAATTAAACCATACTTACCATCACGCCCATTCCAGCTGAAGCCAACGATCTCCTGCAATAAAAGAAAAATAATAAAGCAACATCATCCTTACCTTTCCATGGCTCCCACGACAGCTTCAGCTCTGCTACATCGAGATGACAGGCTGGACCGCAGCAGAACGCTGCCATCCAGCCTGTCATCCCGCAGACACTGAGAAGCGCAGGCTTGCTTGCGCTACTCAGTGTCTGGCTGTGACGGCATCCAGATGAGCCGAGGTCATGTCCAATGAACTCGGCGCACCTCATGCACGTCACTGACAGCGTGGGAAAATTCTCACGCTGAAGCGCTGAGTGCAGGAGAATTTTCCCACGCTGTCAGTGACGTACATGAGGTGAGCCGAGTTCATTGTCAGCTCATCTGGATGCCGTCACAGTCAGACACTGAGGAGCGCAAGCATGCCTGCGCTTCTCAGTGTCCGCGGGATGACAGGCTGGATGGCAGCGTTCTGCTGCCGTCCAGCCTGTCATCTCGATGTAGCAGAGCTGGAGCTGTCCTGGGAACCATGGAAAGGTAAGGATGAGGTTGCTTTATTATTTTTCTTTTATTGCAGGAGATCGTTGGCTTCAGCTGGAATGGGCGTGATGGTAAGTATGGTTTAATTTAGAACAATAAAGAATTGTGTCTTTATTTCAATTAAAGGACTTTATTCTGGGTGTTTGTGTTTTTTTTTTAACTTTGACTATGGGGTTCGTAATGGGGGTGTCTTATAGACGCCTCTCCATTACTAACCTGGGCTTGATGTCAGCTGGCATTATAAGCTGACATCAACCCCAACCCTATTACCCCCTGCCACCGCACCAGGGCAGCGTGGAAGAGCGAGGCTAAGTGCCAGAATTGGCGCATCCTATGGATGCGCCATTTCTGGGGCGGCTGACGGCTGGTGTTTCTAGCCTGGGAGGGGGCCAATATTCATGGCTCCCTTCCTGGGCTATTAATATCAGCCCCCAGCTGTCTGCCTAGCCTTTGCTAGCTATTAAATTAGGGGGGACCCCACGTCATTTTTTTTGGGGGGGGTCCTCCATTTTAATAGCTAGTAAAGGCTAGGTATTCAGCTGGGGGCTGATATTAGTAGCCTGGGAAGCTCCGTGGGTATTACCCCCTTCCCAGGCTTCAAACATCTGCCCCAGCCGTCTGCTTAACCTCCGCTAGAGACTAAAATTACGGGGAATCCCACGCCAATTTTTTTTAATAATAAATCCTTTATTTTAATACTAAATGACAAGTACAGTAACCAACACTATCACTGTACTTATTATATATGTGACTGACATGTTTCTATCTATCTAATCTATGTGTGAAGCTCTATTCTGTCTGTTATAAATTGTCGGGTACAGATGCTGAATTGCCGGCCGGCTTTCTTAAAGAGACGGTGCATGAAAACACTATTATTTTTTTTGATAAATCCTTTACACTAAATGACAAGTACAGTAAGCAACACTGTCACTGTACTTCATATATATGTGACTGACATGTTTCTATCTATCTAATCTATGTGTGAAGCTCTATTCTGTCTGTTATAAATTGTCGGGTACCGCTGCTGAATTGCCGGCCGGCTTTTTAAAAGAGACGGTGCACGAAAACACTATTATATTTTTTAATAAATCCTTTACACTAAATGACAAGTACAGTAAGCAACACTGTCACTGTACTTCATATATATGTGACTGACATGTTTCTATCTATCTAATCTATGTGTGATGCTCTATTCCTTCATGTCTAAATTGTCGGGTACCGGTGTATGCCGCTGCTGAATTGCCGGCCGGCTTTTTTAAAGAAAGCATCTTCTGAGCAGTTTGTCAGCTTTTGGACACCTTTGAAGGTGTTTTCTATGTGTTCCTATGTGTTTTTGTTTGCCTGCCATTGGTTTTAACGGTGTTCGACGGTGTTCTAAGGTGTTCGACGAACAGTTCGACGAACAGTTCCCCGAACATCCCGGTGTTCGACGAACCGAACCGAACCCGAACACTATGGGGGTGGCTCAACACTAATGAGAATATACCTCCCAAGAAAAGACACTGCATTGGAGTTTATGTTATGCTGCTATCATTCTGTGGAGTTGAAAAGTCTGGCCCAATCCAGCCCTGGTTCATTTTTATAAGAGTCAGTCTGTCAGCATTTTAAGTTGACAGGCGGATGCGCTTATCAGTTATAATTACACCAGCGGCACTAAAAACCCGCTCTGTTAAAACGCGGGCGGCAGGGCAGGCAAGGACCTCCAAGGCATAGAGAGACAGTTCATTCCACGTATCCAGCTTGGATACCCAATAAATATAAGGCACAGAGGAATCACGAAGGACGTTGGTACGGTCGGCAAGGTACTCCCTCAGCATCTTCCCAAACTTTGCACTCCTTGTGAGAGTACCCCTCGCCTCAGGGCTTGTGCGATGGAAGGAGCTGAGAAAATTCTCCCAGAACTTTGACAGTGTTCCCCTGCCTCTGCTGAATTAAGGTTGTGACTCTCTCACCTGTACTCCTTGGCTGTCCAATGACATGTGACCTATGCCGCCAGCGTTTTCAGCTGGGAATTTTTTTAATAGTTCCGCAACAATGGCCTTCTGGTACTGCCCCATTTTTGTAGACCTGTCCACCTGAGGAATAAGAGATATAAATTTCTCCTTGTAGAGGGGGTATAGAAGTGTCACCAACCAGTAATGACTGTCACCCAAAATTTTGAGAACGCGAGGGTCATGGGAAAGACAGCATAACATAAACTCAGCCATGCGTGCCAGACTACTAACAGGCAAGACTTCCGTCTTCTCACCAAGAGGATGACTGACCATGCGCTCCTCCTCCTCCTCCTTCTCCTCTCTGTCCTCTGACCATCCACGCTGGACAGACGGTATGACGGCTGTGCAGTTAGTACCGTCTATAGCGCATGAAACTAGCTCCTGTTCTTCCTCCTCCTTCTCTTCCTCATTGGGCTGTGTGTAATCACCATGTATGGTTCCTTGCTCCATCTCATCGTGCTCTGCCTGCAATGCATCCTCTTTGATTGTAAGCAGAGAGCATTTCAGAACACAGAGAAGCAGGATGGTGACGCTAATTATGGCGTCATCACCGTTCACCATCTTGGTAGAGTTCTCTAAAATTTGGAGGATGTAACATATATCTGACATCCATGTCCACTCCTGAGGTATTTTGTGTGGAGTTTGAACTGAATACCGATGGCCTTGTTGATGCTGGTACTCAACAACTGCCCTCTTCTGCTCACAAATCCTTCCCAACATCTGCAGTGCAGAGTACCAATGCGTGAGGACATAACACACCAGTCTGTGAGCCGGAAGCTGCAAACGCTGCTGAAACACCGCAAGAGCGGCAGAAGCTGTAGGTGACTTTCTAAAATGGGCACACAGGCGGCGTACTTTAACAAGCAGATCTGGCAGCTCCGGGTAGGATTTGAGAAACCACTGAACCACAAGTTTAAGCACATGGGCCAGGCATGGTACATGTGTGAGCTCGCTTCGCCTCAAAGCTGCCACCAGGTTCCGGCCATTGTGACACACGACCATGCCTGGCTGTAGGTTCAGCGGTGTGAGCCACAGATCTGCCTACTCTTTCAGAGCTGTCCACAACTCTTCAGCATTGTGCGATTGGTCACCTAAGCATACTAGCTTCAGCACAGCCTGTTGACGCTTGGCCGAGGCAGTGCTGCAGAGCTTTCAGCTTGTTACTGATGTGGTCATTTCAGAGATGGAGGCTGAAGAGGAGGCTGAGGAGGATGAGGTGCAGGAGCTTTAGACCGTGGGGGCAACTCTGATTGACCTAGGGCCCGCAATCCTTGGCATCGGGAGGAAATATTCCGTCCCAAAGTCCGAGTGGGTCCCGGCTTCCACTATCTTAACCCAGTGTGCCATCAGCGAGATGTACCGTCCCTGCCCACAAGCACTTGTCCACAAGTCCGTGGTTAGATGGACTTTCCCGGTAACTGCCAATGTTTTAGGACACGTGCTTGTGTAATGTGGGGACGGCACACCGGGAGAAATAGTGGCGGCTTGGGTCCAAGTACAGAGGGACGGCCGCCGCCATCAGGTTGCGGAATGCTTCAGTCTCCATGAACCTAAAAGGCAAGATTTCGAGTGCAAGCAGTCGTAAAATGTGAAAATTTAGTAGTGTGGCCTGTGGGGCGTTGGCTAATGGTCAGGCTACTAGTTTTGCCACCCTTGCTGATGCTGGCCTGGCATGTGTTGCAAATGGCCTTTTTGGGGTTATCGGCAGAGACTTTAAAAAACAACCAGACTCGGGAAGACCTAACAGTTGTACTGGCAACTTCCTTTGTGTTGGTGTTACGGGGAACAGTTGCCTACCTTCTGTCTGTGGCCACTACACTGCTTCTTGCTGCTTGTTGGGATGCTCTGCCTCTTTCTCCCTGTATGCTGCTCTCCTCGCTCTGCATGTCCTACTGCCAGGTAGGGTCAGTTACTATATCATCCACCACCTCATCTTCCACTTCCGCACCCTGGTCCTCCTCGTGACTTTCTGGCAATTGTGTTTCATCATCATCCACCTTTTGTGACACTTTCCCACCGTCGCCTTCATGTGATTGTGGCTGCTCAAATATTTGGGCATCGTTACACGCAATCTCCTCTTGCCCCGCTTCAAGTGGTCCGGGCAAGAGGCCCGAATCTATAAATAGAAAAGTGAACAGCTCTTCAGAGTGGTCAAGTGTGGGATCAGTTGTCTCTGGGCACTGGGCATGGTGGGAGGAAGGAGTATCAGGGTGAGGAATATGCAGTCCAGACTCAAAGCTACTGAGACTTGACCGTATGGAAGACAGGGTGGTGGCTAAGTGACTGGAAGCATTATCCGCTATCCAACCAACAACCTTTTGACACTGCTCTGGATTCAATAGTGGTGCGCTGCGATCCCCTAGGAATTGGGACAGGAAGGTCGGGCGAGAAGATGCGGGTGTTTGTTGTGGCACAATTTCAGCTTGCCCACGGCCTTGGCCTCGGCCTCTGTATGCACCATAACCATCACGCCCAGTTCCCTGTCCCTTGCCACTCACCGTGCCTATTTTAAATGGAGGACAATATCTTCTACGATCACTACAAATGACTGAATTTGGAGCAAACTTATATTTGGTCCGTGTGACGGAAAAAACACAGTTTTAAATACCTGGCCTGTAGGTAACTATTTTGAACAGCAAACTGGTGTCCATTGCTTCACTGACACACTGAAACAAATTTTGAATGGAGGTTATAAATGGCAGTTTTTTCTGAAAACCTATATGTGATCCGTGTGACGGAGAAAACATGGTTTTAAATACCTGGCCTGTCGGTAACTATTTCGAACAGCAAACCGGTGTCAAAAATTCCGCTGACACAGTGAAAAAAAATTTGAATGGAGGCCAAAAATGGCAGTATTTTCAAGATACGTATAAGTCATCCGTGTGACGGATAAAACAGTTTTAAATAGCTGGATTTTTAGCTCTGTAATATGGAAAGGACCTGGCTGTATTCTGCAGTGCCAACAAGCAAATGGCGCAGAAAAACGGTATTCTCTGGATTGCTTTTAAGCAAATAATGAGGATTAAGATCCAAAAAAATTATTCCTGGACCCTGAGACCTGGGCATTTGTCTAGAAATATCTAACAGCAGCAGAAGGCTAACCAAGTAACTTCAATGAGCTTGCAAAATAGTTTTGTGTCGCCGCGGCTGCATGATTCGGCGATACATGAAGGGACTGCCTGACAAACAGGCAATCCCTGCATGTGTTGTGGCTAACAGCCGCAAGACATCCAGCCACAGCGACGCAAAACCTATTTTGCAAGCGCGCCGAAGATGCTCGGTTAGCACCCGAGCATGTTATCCAAGCACGTTTGGTCATCACTAATGACAACTCATTTATGATGTCCCTTCACTGGGCCTAGGCCAACCCTTGAAATACAACCTCATAGCATTATGACACCTCAACCAAACATTACCAATGGCACAGTGCAGTTAAGCAAGTAACATTTGCTTGCCATTTGTCAAACACAGCCATGTCCATCAGACTGACAAACAGAGAGGATACAGAATTTCACTTTCAATGTTTTAGAGTCCAGTAGTTGCATGCTTTATACCAGAGGTCCCCAACCGCCGGTCCGCGGACCAGGACCGGGCCGTTGGGGTTTTTCAGCCGGTCCGCGGGGAGAGGGGGCCCCTCCAGCCTCCAGCAGGGCCGCCATCAGGGCATGACTGCCCTGACTCCAGTATGGGGCCCGGCCGGTAGGAGCCCCCTCGGAGCTCCCCTCTTGTGCGTCTCTCTCCTCATGGGGCCCCCGGCCGCATGCTAAGCGCCGGGTCCGGGACATCTTAGCGCTGCGCTGCTGCGGCAGCACCTTCATGATTCCCCTGACTTCCGGTCATGTGACGGCGCCGTCACATGGCCGGAAGTCAGGAGAACCTGGTGTCAGCGATTTGGACGAGCGCCAGGATTCTGCAGGGATCGCATGGGGGTAAGTATAACAAGTTTTATTTTTTTTTAAATACAATTAACTAGGAGTGGGGGGAATGGGAGATGCACATGGGGGGAGGGGAGAGATGAGAGATGCACATGGGGGAGGGGAGAGATGAGAGATCCACATGGGGGGAGGGGAGAGATGAGAGATGCACATGGGGGAGGGGAGAGATGAGAGATCCACATGGGGGGAGGGGAGAGATGAGAGATGCACATGGGGGAGGGGAGAGATGAGAGATCCACATGGGGGGAGGGGAGAGATGAGAGATGCACATGGGAGGGAGGGGAGAGATGAGAGATGCACATGGGGGAGGGGAGAGATGAGAGATGCACATGGCAGGGAGGGGAGAGATGAGAGATGCACGGGGGGGTGAGAGATGCACGGGGGGTGGATGAGAGATGCACGGGGGGGTGAGAGATGCACGGGGGGTGAGAGTTGCACGGGGGGTGGATGAGAGATGCACGGGGGGGTGAGAGATGCACGGGGGGGTGAGAGATGCACGGGGGGATGAGAGATGCACGGAGGGGATGAGAGATGCACGGAGGGGATGAGAGATGCACGGGGGGTGGATGAGAGATGCACGGAGGGGATGAGAGATGCACGGAGGGGATGAGAGATGCACGAAGGGGATGAGAGATGCACGGAGGGGGATGAGAGATGCACGGGGGTGAGCTGCACATGGGGGGGTGAGAGATGCACATGGGGGGGTTATGTTTACATAACTTTGTTGCCTTATGAAGGGCGGGGGGGGCCCCCAAAAATTTCTTGCACAGGGGCCCACTACAGTCTGTGTCCGCCCCTGGGATGAAGTAAATGCAGCTGAACAGCAGCTGTCAGGACAGCTGCCCTGTCCTGCTGCAGGGCATGATGGGGCCTCAGTGATGCGGCTCCTGGCACAGCACATTATGTGGGGCTCCTGGCATAGCTCCTGGCGGGGACCTGGTCTACACTATATGATAAGTATGCACTAAACTCCAAATCCCTCCATTACCCCGCCCCCATATGACCAAAGCCCCGCCCACCCCACCCCCTCCTTGCTGGGCCATGGAAAAATGATCTTGCTTCAAGCCGGTCCCTGGTGCAAAAAAGGTTGGGGAC
Organism: Phyllobates terribilis; assembly: GCF_046119375.1. Taxonomy (NCBI): domain Eukaryota; kingdom Metazoa; phylum Chordata; class Amphibia; order Anura; family Dendrobatidae; genus Phyllobates; species Phyllobates terribilis. Next base: position 524,074,984 of record NW_027362764.1, on the reverse strand, counting down.
CACTGCTTTATACCATCCCATAAACTGCTTAGTATTGTGCTTGGCGATGTAATGCTTGCTTGCATTTGATTAGCGATGAAAACTCGTTATTTGAAGCTTCCAGAGCACAGTTTTTGTGTTGATGCTAAAGCCAGCAGAGGTTTTGAAATCTGCAATTATTGAGTCAGTAGAGCATTGGTGACTTTAATGCACCTCTCACAGTAATGCTCATGAACTTCACTCAGTAACATTTAGTGATCTGACACTTTGTGGCTACTTTTCAGAGAGACAAGTATGGAGACATTACATTCCATTGTAGTACATTTAGGCCATGCAGTCTGATCACAGAAAATGTAGCCTGACTTTGTCATGTTGAAACACAGCTCCTGGGACCCATTTATGTCTTTGAGGAAGAATTATGGCCAAAAACTCATACCTTTGACAAGTAGACAAGGTCAAGTGACTCAACCATGGGCAAAAACATAGGAACTAGTGTGCAGAAAAATGCCAGAAGGTGCTATGAAATATTTAGGCTGTACCACAATGCAGTTTGTTCACCAAACAGCTGGAGAGTTGTGCATTAATAGAACAGTACATCTGTGAATTCATGATACCATCAATGAAGTGTACAGTGGTTACAGAAAGTATTCAGACACCTTTAAATGTTTCACTCTTTGTTTCATTGCAGCCATTTGGTAAATTCTAAAAAGTTCATTTTTTTCTCATTAAAGTACATTCTGCACCCCATCTTGACTGACAAAAACAGAAATGTGGAAATTTTTGCAAATTTACTTAAAAAGAAAAACTGAAATTCTTTTTTATCCTTGGCCAGATCTGTGCCTTGCTATAATTCTGTCTCTGAGCTCCTTGGGCAGTTCCTTTGCGCTCATGATTCTCATTTGGTCTGACATGCTCTGTGAGCTGTGAGGTCTTATATAGACAGGTGTGTGCCTCTCCAAATCAAGTCCTATCAGTTTAATTAAACACAGCTGGACTCCAATGAATGAGTAGAAACAACTCAAGGAGGTTCACAAGGAAATGGACAGCATGTGACTTAAATATGAGTGTCTGAGCAAAGGGTCTGAATACTTATGATCATGTGATATTTCAGTTTTTCTTTTTTAATAAATTTGCAAAAATGTCTACATTTCTGTTTCTTTTCAGTCAAGATGGGGTGCAGACTGTACTTTAATGAGAAAAAAATGAACTTTTTACAATTTGCCAAATGGCTGCAATGAAACAAACAGTGAAAAATGTAAAGGGGTCTGAATACTTTCTGTACCCACTGTAGCTCCCCGACACTAGAAGTACTCATGCAGCCCCACATAAGAACACTGCAACCACCATGTTTTATTATAGGCACCATACATTTATAAAAAATGCATGTCTGCCAAGGGCATGTAGTGATGGTAGTATCTTCTCTTTCAATATAGAGCAGTATATCTGTGAATTCATTATACCATAAATGAAATGTAGCTTCCTGACAACATCAACTCTCATGCAGCCCCACAAAAGGACACTGCCACCGCCATGTTTTACTTTAGGCACCATGCATTTTTCTAAATGCATGATGCCTAGAGTGAAATATGGTTTATATTAACCTTACTTTCATGTCATGGGTTAAAATAATTCAGTATGAAAGTATTGATTTAAATCTTACTTTTCAAAACCTTTTCAAAGGGGGTGTACTCTTTTATGCTGACACTTCATATATATATATATATATATATATATATATATATATATATATATACTATAAGGCAGCGCTCAACATCATGCTAGGGGACACTCGATGCACCGTGTCAATTAAAGCACACCAGCCACGTTTTCCAGTATTTCACAATCCAGCAGTTTATTACTCTTCATAACTGCTTTTAACCGAGTCCAACTGAGTCGCTCGCCGACATATTACACATATAGTGACCAGGAGCCTTTCAAGTGGCAGACAGGCCCACTTGGCTCCACTTACAGCCTTCAGCAAAGTCACTTATATCAATGTCCATATAACGCAGTGTTTTACCTTTGCCGGGTTTTAGCTACTTCAGTCAGATTTGTTCTGCCACCACTGTGGCTTTACGGCTTCCCAGATGGGGGTCTCCAGCCCTCGTACCTTCAAAGGCTACTGGTATGTTTTCACACCTAACATCCAGTCTCTGCCTTCCAGGACTCTTGCCTTCCAAGCCTCTTGCCCTCCAAGGCTACTGGCATCGCTTACACATAAGGATCCAGCCTCTGCCTTTCAGGCTTCACCAGGCTTCACTAGGCCTCACTAGGCCTCACACTCTTAACAGTGTCTCACACAGGGAACAGTTCCTCATGCCTTTCACACTGTCTCAAAAGCACCAGGGTTTATATATCCTCCAGTACGCACACACAGGACCTGTGCTGATGTCACAGTAATGTGATCAGACCTTCTGTGTGCACAGGACCTGTGTGATGTCACAGTCATGTGACCAGTCACCTGGGGGAGGTACATGGTCAGCCAAAACACACCCTGGACCATTACAGTAATGCCGCAAGCCGGTGCATTACATTCCCCCCCCCTCTGTTCAAATTTGTAGGGTTGAACACATAATATACACAATCACCTTATAACCCACAGCTCACACCGAGACCATGTACTTGACAATTGCGCTGCCCAGCCCCTGGAACATTAGTCATCGACAATAGCCCATTCCTTAGGGACCTACCATCCGTCATTGTCACTGACTTTGTCAAGTCACATTTCTGGGTCGTAACCTTGGCAGACCTCCCCCGCTCCCAGTGGTCAGTCGTAAACTTGTCAGACCTCCCCCGCTCCCAGCGGTCAGTCGCAACCTTGTCACACCTCCCCCGCTCCCAGCGGTCCATACACAGCAGTGTGACTCACATGCCCTGGTATCTAAGGTCCGGTTCGACTCCGTACTGTCCCGTACTCTATTGGGTCATTTGTATGGACCACTCAGACCTGAGTTACTGGAGGTCTCACTACCTCTAAACCCACACCCACTATCCTCAGGACATTTTGGAAAGTCTCTAACTTCTACTGTAGTCGTTCTACTATTTGAAGGGCCCTTTCTCTGTCTGGTTTCACAATTTCTAGACGGCTGCCATCTTCTGCTGATCAGACGATGCTGTCTTTCCACTCTCAGTCTAGCGAGATTCAACTGTTCTACCTCTCGCAGGTAGGTCACTCGGTACTCCATCAGCATGTGTATATATGCAAGATTTTCTTCCTTTTCTACAGCAGAGAATGACACCATGCCGTCTTCATCTGGTATCCAGTCCTGTTGATCACGTGGACTGCTTACTTTCATCACACCAGACTTCTTTACCATCATCTGCATGGCTCGGCCATTTCTCCCAATAAGCTTTCTTACCAGAGCCTGAGGCACCCGGATGACCTCTTCATGCAGACTTTGAGTCTTTCTCATAAGCTCCAGTTGTCGAACGGCTTGTTCCGTCTTCAACCGGAGAAACCGCTTTGTGCGAATACATCACCCGTGCATGTCACTTAGGATAGCCACCCTCTTTACTGTGACTTTGATTGTGGACAGGACCAGCAGCTTTTTAGCTTCTGAGGTCGAGTACACCTTACAGGCTCCCACGGCCTTCTTAAACTCTTCATGCACGGACTCACTGGTGCATTCTTCTCTCAAATCCTCGGGTACATCTATGAGGCACTTGTACCGAGAGGTTTCTGTCTCACTAGTGGTCTTCAAACGATCATCTAGCTCAGGATTCAGGGGCAACTGATTTTCATCTTCTTCACCCTGTATGCTTCCCCTGAGCTGACTCACAGCTACAAATTCACAAATTTTCGTCTTGACCACTTCCATTTCATATTTATCTTCTGTTAACACTCTCTTAGCTCTCCTTAGGTCCACCTTCTCATGCTATAAGGGAGTCAGTGCAACTTGTTTGCCCTTTTCCTTCTCCAAGGAGGCCTCGTTCACTGAGTGATACTTTACTAGGCATCCTTTGTTCTCGAAAACTTCTTCCTCTAGCTCATCTACTCGCCTCTCAGCAGCCCATCTCTGAAGCTCTTTCTGCTTCAACTGCTCCTTTAACAGTAGAGTTCTCTCAGACCTCTCTGTCTCCAATGCGCCCACTCGGCTCTCAACAGCCAGTCTCTCAAGCTGCTCTTGCTTCAAATGGGCTTGTAACGACTGCTTGAGCTCCTTGATCTCGGCTCCTACATCCACCGAATCATTCGAGCTCGCATTATTCGAGTAGGTATTTGTTTCATACCTCCCATCTCCAGTGGCCAATTCCTGGCCCTGGTCTGTAGCTTCTCCGATAGACTCCTCCATCTTTGTCCGCTCAGCTTCCATCTTGCTGATTCTTTCCTTAAGGCACGTCTCTGCCCTCTGGAGATTATCACAGAACATGTGCAGCTCCTTCACCTGAGCTTCCAGTCCTAGGGCCTTTCTGCGGAGATCATCATTTTCATCACGGGTGTCCTGCAGAGTGGCCTCAACTACTTGGCGCATATGCTCTGCATCCGCCTTATCATCCTCTAGTTTTTCTTTAACCCTAAGGAGATCCTTATAGTCTCTCTTAATTTGTTGCAGTTCCCCACTGCGTTCACCATATTCCTTCTTGGATTCACAAAGCTCTTGGTTGAACTGTTCGCGCAGTTGTTCTAGGTTTTGTTCACGCCCAGAAACTTCATCCTGCAGCGCCTCCTTCTCAAGCTTCATCTGAAAAACCTCCTCCTTGGTTTTGTGGCTGTCCTCCTTAATTTCCTGGAACATTTCCTTCCATTGGTTAATTTCCTCGTTGCTTCCCTCCAGGTCTCGCTGTAAGTTCCTCACAACAACCTGGTATATTTTCTGCCGTTCAGACTCCAGGCTCCGCTGGTCTGAGGACATGTTCTCCAGGTTTTCCCATAGTTGCTGCACGTCACTCTGACACTGCAGCCTGATAGGCTCCAGCTCTTGGTCATGACTGGCCACGTCCTCTTTCAGGGCTGTCAGATCCTGATCTTTCTGTCTCAGTACTGTACCGGAGGTTGCTACTGGCAACGTCACCTCCTCTTCTGCCTCTAAAGGAGGATCCACACTTGAAACAAAGGCACACAGTACTACATTTTCTTTATTTTCACTTGCAGCAAAGACTACAGGAGCAACCTTTTTGTGGCCCTTGCGCTGTCGACGATGAGAGGGGGACTCTCTCCCCTCATCTAGCCCCTCCTGACTGAACTCTCTTTCTACTTTTATAGTGTCACCGTCAGTTGTGGGGTCTGTGTCAATCCCCATGGTGTCGTGGACCAACAAGTCTCCTCCCACCTTGACGTTAACACCTTCTACAGGAGCTACCCCATTATCAACAGTCAAATTGTCATTTTTAGGCGGTATCAACTCACAACCAGTAACAAATTTTGGTTTTCTATACTCCGCGCTCTTGTAAAAATCCGCCCCTTTTTAGACTCCGCCCCCTTTGGAACAACCACACCGGTAGGGGAATTTTTACAAAAAAAATCAGCAATAATCTTAGGACCCAGTTCACAACATTTCTTACCACCTCCCCGGGCACTCTGGGAGAATACTGGCTCCCCCGGAGAATTCACAGAATGGTCCACTGCTGCCATTCTATACGGTGCCCACAGCTCCTGCCGTTCCTGCACCATGTCCTGTAGACGTTTCTCAAATACCTGCTGCGGTTTTAACCGGCAGTTTAATCGCTTAATAGCTTCATTTTCTTGTGCTGCTCTGTTCACAGCCATCGCGGTACACTATTCACACTAGACCCTTCACACCGCTCTCCCCGGAAAATTTTCATGGCCCCGTCGAGCCACCGCAAACCAGGCTTGAGTGCGAGGACAATTTTCACAACCCCGCCGTATTACAGCCATATGCTTTAATTTTCGTGACCCCGCCGAGCCACAGCAAACCGGGTTTGAGTGGAAAAGACAATTTTCGTAACCCCGCCGAGTTACAGCAAGATGCTTTAATCTTCGTGACCCCGCCGAGCCACAGCAAGATGCTTGTATTCACACTCGTCATCCTGTGCCGTTACCCCTAGCAACCAGGCTGCAGTTGCCCCTAGCAACCGGGCTGCAGTTGCCCGCATTCTCCAACCACATGTAAGGCAGCGCTCAACATCATGCTGGGGGACACTCGCTGCACCGTGTCAATTAAAGCACACCAGCCACGTTTTCCAGTATTTCACAATCCAGCAGTTTATTGCTCTTTAAAACTGCTTATAACCGAGTCCAACTCAGTGGCTCGCCGACATATTACACATATAGTGACCAGGAGCCTTTCAAGTGGCAGACAGGCCCACTTGGCTCCACTTACAGCCTTCAGCAAAGTCACTTATATCAATGTCCTTATAGCGCAGTGTTTTACCTTTGCCGGGTTTTAGCTGCTTCAGTCAGATTTGTTCTGCCACCGCTGTGGCTTTACGGCTTCCCAGATAAGGGTCTCCAGCCCTCGTACCTTCAAAGGCTACTGGTATGTTTTCACACCTAACATCCAGCCTCTGCCTTACAGGACTCTTGCCTTCCAAGCCTCTTGCCCTCCAAGGCTACTGGCATCGCTTACACATAAGGATCCAGCCTCTGTCTTTCAGGCTTCACCAGGCTTCACTAGGCCTCACTAGGCCTCACACTCTAGCGGTGTCCCACACCGCGAACAGGCCTCACGCCTTTCACACTGTCTCAAAAGCACGAGGATTTATATATCCTCCAGTACACACACACAGGATCTGCACTGATGTCACAGTCATGTGATCAGACCTTCTGTGTGCATAGGACCTGTGCGATGTCACAGTCATGTGACCAGTCACCTGGGGGAGGTACATGGTCAGCCAAAACACACCCTGAACCATTACAGTAATGCCGCAAGCCGCTGCATTACAATACACACACACACATATCTATTACCCTGATCTACACCACAATTGTTCTCTACTCTAGAGTCAATGCATCTAATTTGGACAATTGTAACATATAAGATATTTTCAAATCCTTATTTTGTTTCCCTTTTCTTTTAATTCTTATATAATTGCCCAAAGAATAATCCCCCCAAATTACAAGCTTAAAAGCTCAAATTCATCAACAACCCTATGCTAATAGACAATCATAAGTGGTTTCCCTTGGTGGCAGTCAATTACAAGGTATAAGTTTGGGAAAACACTTGAAGGTGTCCAACTGGGAAGGCTGTGGAAATCCCAGTCAAGTCACATAATTACAGAATATATAGTTCTATGCAGTAAACCAGACTGTTTTATGTGTTATGTGGGATCAAAAATAATCCCTAATATCAGCAATTAAACCAAAGCAGATTTAACCGTTATGAGCCGAAAGGAGCCTCAGTCAATAACAATTATTATACTATTCTAGAAAGTTAACCACAAGGGGAGAAACTGTTCGTGGCTGAAAGGAGCCTCAATCAATAACAAGTATTCTATCATTCTAGAAAGCTGGAATGGAAAGCACTTGTGATTAGTTAATAGTACTACTTTATACATAAATAGGTTTCTTCTGGTCATGCTTCTGGTCAAGATAAGCAAATCAATTCAATGTAATTAAATTTGTATTGCTATTTTAGGAATTCTAGTTAGTTGGCAAACCCAAACAATTTGTAAGTTGTAAAACATATCTGCTGCCATGTTTCTCATTGTAGAAGATTCCATCTGCCGGAGAATGCTCACAAGTCTTTCAGTGATACCAATAAGGCTTCATCATAATGAAGGTATCAAATCACATGGTATAGCACAGCCAATCAGGCTACCATTCCCTGTTTTAAAGAATGGCATGGAATGCAGCAGCCATATTGTGGTGAATCTGGATAGTGCTAAGACATCACAGAGCATAGCTTAGCCATAGTGATATCGAGAGAAAGCCATAAAACACTGAATAAGAGTGAGAGTTTGTGAAATAGGTCATATCAGTTAAAAATAGTTACCATTAATTTTCCCATAGCCACAGGACAGACCAAAAGTTTGGACACACCTTCTCATTTAAAGATTTTTCTGTATTTTCATGACAATGAAAAATTGTACATTCACACTGAAGGCATCAAAACTATGAATTAACACATGTGGAATTATATACTTAACAAAAAAGTGTGAAACAACTGAAAATATGTCTTATATTCTAGGTTCGTCAAAGTAGCCTCCTTTTGCTTTGATGACCGCTTTGCACACTCTTGGCATTCTCTTGATGAGATTCAAGAGGTAGTCACCGGAAATGGTTTTTACTTCACAGGTGTTCCCTGTCTGGTTTAATAAGTGTTTTTTTTTGCCTTATAAATGGGGTTGGGACCATCAGTTGTGTTGTGCAGAAGTCAGGTGGATACGCAGCTGATAGTCCTACTGAATAGACTGTTAGAATTTGTATTATGGCAAGAAAAAAGCAGCTAAGTAAAGAAAAACAAGTGGCAATCATTGCTTTAAGAAATGAACGTCAGTCAGTCAGAAAAAGTGGGCAAACTTTGAAAGTGTCCCCGAGTGTCCATCAACCGCTGCAAAGAAACTGGCCCACAAGAGGACCGCCTCAGGAAAGGAAGACGAAGAGTCACCTCTGCTACGGAGGATAAGTTTATCCGAGTCGCCAGCCTCAGAAATCGCAGGTTAACAGCAGCTCAGATTAGAGACTAGGTCAATGAAACACAGAGTTCTAGCAGCAGACACATCTCTACAACAACTGTTAAGAGGAGACTTTTGTGCAGCAGACCTTCATGGTAAAATAGCTGCTAGGAAACCACTGCTAAGGACAGGCAACAAGCAGAAGAGACTTGTTTGGGCTAAAGAACACCAGGAATGAACATTAGACCAGTGGAAATCTGTGCTTTGGTCTGATGAGTCCAAATTTGAGATCTTTGGTTCCAAACACCGTGTCTTTGTGCGACGCAGAAAAGGTGAACGGATGGACTCTACATGCCTGGTTCCCACCGTGAAACATGGAGGAGGAGGTATGATGGTGTGGGGTTGCTTTGCTGGTGACACTGTTTGGGATTTATTCAAAATTGAAGGCATAATGAACCACCATGGCTACCACAGCATCTTGCAGTGGCATGCTATTCCATCCGGTTTGCGTTTAGTTGGACCATCATTTATTTTTCAACAGGACAAAGACCCCAAACACACCTCCAGGCTGTGTAAGGGCTATTTGACCAAGAAGGAGAGTGATGGGGTGCTACGCCAGATGACCTGGCCTCCACAGTCACCAGACCTGAAACCAATCGAGATGGTTTGAGGTGAGCTGGACCGCAGAGTGAAGTCAAAAGGGCCAACAAGTGCTAAGCATCTCTGGAAACTCCTTCAAGATTGTTGGAAGACCATTTCCGGTGACTACTTCTTGAAGCTCATCAAGAGAATGCCAAGAGTGTGCAAAGCAGTCATCAAAGCAAAAGGTGGCTACTTTGGAGAACCTAGAATATAAGACATATTTTCAGTTGTTTCACACTTTTTTGTTAAGTATATAATTCCACATGTGTTAATTCATAGTTTTGATGCCTTCAGTGTGAATGTACAATTTTCATAGTCATGAAAATACAGAAAAATCTTTAAATGAGAAGGTGTGTCCAAACTTTTGGTCTGTACTGTATGTTGTGGTCGCTATGACATAATTATGGCTCTTTTTGCATTAAAGAGCTTGAAAGCAGTTAGTTATAGTCCTAAGAGACTTCAGAGTGTTATACATGTCTATTTAGGGCAATTGGAGTATTTGCGATTCGCCACGATTCAATTTTAAAAGAAATTGGCTGGCAAATTTGAACTTCAAAAGACTCTCTCATCTCTAATACTTTCCTTATGTGGTGATATGAACTAATAAGTACAAACAAAGCTGCATAAATATGCTATTTGTCCTAATTTTGCCAAAAGTAGATGGATTTTTACTCATTCTAACAGATAGGATTTTAATACTATAGAATATATTCTTTTAAGGATATCTCTTTAAATACTCATCAACATGTAGCATCTTCTAATTATCATAATAGGATGTTACCATGAATTTATGTAACCACATGTATAATGAGGATTGCTTGTAAATTAAATGTCCAATTCTGAATGGAAATGTAATGATCAAGTAATGACCCACCTTGGTGTACATCCTACTATAATGTTACTATAAGAATCTGTACTCAGCATAATTGTGGCAGTTCTGTTCTGTCAATGATCAGAGCTCTTGTAGTTACAATCAACTTTTTTTAATTTACAGAGAAAGTTGTTATGTCCTCCTTGTTAGATTGAGACGTTATCACTTACATACTATAAAAATTTTGGCTGCACTTTAAGCTTTCTCTATTCACATCTTTATAAAGGCATGTAGAGAATCTAGTGAGCAATATTACCAATTTGCACAGAAAAATATTTTTCATATGGTTGGTTCTTGTTAAACAGGTTTCCCGGTCCAAATCGATTAGTCTGCAGTCACTCTGTGTGACTGCAGACTTATGAAACCCCCCATCGCAAGCACTATGCACTGCAAGGATTAGCCGGTTTCTGACCCAGAACCAGAGGGTCTGTATGAGTTATAAATACTCCAGTGGGCGTGGCCTCGCTTCAATACACTTGTATGGAGTGAGACCACACCCACTGGCCGAGTCACTAGACGGAGCGCATCCTCATTTCATACAAGTAAATGAAACGAGGCCACGCCCACTAGACGGGCTCTGGAGAATGCATAACTTATACATACCCTGTGGTACCAGCTCAGAAACTGGCGATTTCCTGAAGTACACAATGCGTGCATTGGGGGGATTCATAAGTCTGCAGACTTACTGATTTGGACTGGACAATGTCTTTAATGCAGAACATACAGAACGCCTGTTAGAATATATAATAAAGTCAGTACATAAATAGACACAAGTAATGACAAAATCATGTCTTATACTATACATCCAATTATTGAGTCACAATATGGCTCCTCCTTTCATTCCTAGTCTCCAGTACACCAATATTTCTTCCCTCATTGCTAGACCACAGTCAAACTCCATTCTCCACTTTCCTGCTAATATTGTAGTAGTCTGCAAAATTAAAAGAAGAGCCAAGCTCCCATAGGATGGTCTGTTCTATATGGTGTGCTGATGACCTCACTTTCTGTGTGTTGTTTGCTCACCTTGGTGAGTTGTACTAGATTAGGCATACCTCTATTTACCATGGTATCTGATTTCTTGCTCAGAACTTCAACGTGAATCAATTCCCACTGCAAAATTTGCTCACAAAAATGGTGGTTGGTCAGAAAAGGATGTGGGAAGCATATAGGCTATATTGGGGAAAAATATTGTCTTTGGAAAAGAGAGAATAAGATTTTCTCAGATCTCAAAGTCTTCTCTCTTCACAGAAGACCTGGAACTTTATTCATCAAAGTGTTTAAGCAAGAAATCTGGAGTAAATCACTTTGAAAAGTCACAATTTTTTTGCGCAACATGAGGTTTTGCCAAAATTTTGCAACTTTTAACATTTTCACTCCATTTTTAGCCATCTCCGACATAAAGGGCAAAGCTGGGGCCGGATGTGGCATGACTATGCCCACTCGTCTAATTCAAGAGCCTGGAGTAAAATTTGTGTTGAGGCGCACAGAGTCTTACACCTCTATTTAATTTGCTTCTGATTCATTAAGAGGCATGCGCCTTTTAATAAATCAGGTGCCTCTAAGTCCACCATCAAAGCTGGTGTGAACAATGCCGTTCTTGACGAATCAGGGTTCCTGATTTTCAAAACTGATTTTCAAAAGCGATTTGAGTAAAAAAATATATATATTTAAAGTAAGAGATATGATAGGGGATAAAAATAACATATAAAAAAAAATTCACGTGGACCCCACATGAATTGAGAGAAAGAGAAATCTGACCTGCTACCAAATAGATGCAGTTTTAAGTCAAAATTCTAGCTCAAGGCAGTTTCAAAATCAATGAATTTTTACACATCAGCAACAATCAAGTAATGCATATGCTACATTTAAATAATATTTAGTTTTCCAAGATCATTTTTGTCTAACTTACAAAGACAATTTTGACAGAACCCCTTATCAGAATCCTCCCTAGAAAACAGAATGTTACAGGAGATAGCAGGAATGGCTGTAGGCTTGGTTTGGTTTCTTTAGTTGAAATTAACTAAAAACATACTTTTAGCAAAGCTGGCATATCGTTGGCAATATAACATTTTGGCAGCTTATATTCTTTTATGTCACAATAGCTCATATATTCTTCATAATTTCAAAGGGGTAGTTCTATGGGATGGTTTCATTGTATGTCTTTGCACTGCGCTTCATACTTCTGTTACATTCTTTTCCTTTCAAGTATTTGTAATTTAGGGAAAATCTGAAATAAGAATGGAGGCAGAGTAATTGTAGTAAGATATTTTTAAAAAATAGTCTTTATTTCCTTATAGAAAAAGACAAGAAAGATTTTTTTTGCCTGTACATGCAGTCCCAATTAGATAAATGTATTTTCTCCTTTTGAATATTTTCCATGATCAAATAAATGGTCAAAAAAACATAATTGTTTTTACTCCTAAAAAAATAACAATGTTCATGGAGCTTTAGAAGTATACAAAATACTTTATGCAGTAGATAAGATGTAGCCAAAATAATAAAGATGAACTACTAGGATTTTATATCTTTCTATTTGCTATACAAATATGTTTATTAGTCAAACTGGTAGTTGTAAAGAAATGCAAATATTAAAATTATAACTGAGGCTTTTAGAATATGTAAAAAGAGCCATATATAGGTTGAGAGGATAGAGAAAAAATGGAGTCTGCCAGTGGTTAATTGAGCATATAGATCCCTAATGTGACAGACACTGCCCTCTGTGATGAAGGATGACACTTCTAAGGACGCATTCTCCTTTGTTAGCACTTTAAGTTTAATGAAGCATAGAATTTATAAACCTGATGCTTGACAGTAATCTTTTAGTAATTCATTCTGATTGCCTAAAGAGTTGAAATGCTGCTTGCACGAGTATTCAGAGTTTGTTCATGTAACCTTTATATGGATATGGATAATGAGAATATGATTTTAAGTCTGAATATACAATGTAGAAAAGACGTAATATTCAGTGATTTTATTACATTTATTCTCTACTACCACCAGCTCACCATCATCAGTGATACATCCTTCTTACATGAGAGAACAATAATTAACTTACTACGGAAAAGTCTTCTAAATTGTGACCTTTGAAATGTACTACGAAAGTATTATTAAGCACCTGGTGAACACACTTTTTCCAATTGAATGGGACATCTAATAATATATTGAGAAAATAAACTAAAATGATACCAACTTGTACAGTGAACTGGTGTTAAAACTTTCTTACAAATATTATTTCAGGAAGTACATAAATATCAAATCTTTGGTACAATCATACAATTAATGAAATGAATCATTAATACAATTAATCAGAATCTTTCCAATTCAAATTCTCCCACACCACCATGGACCCTACAAAAACACTGACTAGCACCTCCTTACAGAATAAAGGAAGTGTGAACAGGTGCAAGCTGCTATGACTACAAAATATACAAATAAAAGAATACAGCAGCACTCTGTAAGCACGAAGATGTATGCAGATATTGAATATGTGAAATTTAGACTGCATTATTGCAATACAGAATATTCTCAATAAATGAACATTCTTGGAGCACAAACTGGCAAAATGAAGTGTGCCCACCAGCCATGACAAGGTGACCTCTCTCTTAAGGAAAATAAAAATCCATCGTCTCATGATAAATCAAATTACAGTCAAAATTTCTAGATGATAAGACAACTTTTTCAACTGAACCAAAGGATTTCTGTATTTCTATGTTAACATTGATTTTCACCAAGAATTTTTTCATATTTGAAGATCAATTTTACATACAAAGCAAGGGGACTGCGATGGGATCAAATGTTGCACCGCGATATGCTAATATCTATATGGCTGAGGTATAAAGATGACATTTTCATGATATGGCAGGGCGATTCTTCCTCTCTAAAGACATTTTTTACATCTATGAATGAACGGGTTCCTAATCTTATTTTTACACTTCATCACAATTCGCATAAAATCAATTTTTTAGACACATATGTCATCATTGATAGTTTAGGTCATCTATCTACTGACCTTTATATTAAATCAACAGACAGGAACAGCCTGCTTCATTTTTCGAGTTGTCATTCAACACATGTCAAGAGATCCCTCCCTCGCTCCCAGATTCATAGACTCAAATGGATTTTCTCAGACAATCAAATTCGTGATATTCGGATTTGTGAGATCAGACAAAAATTTAGAGATAGGGGATACCCGGGTGCCTTCCTCTCACTTCCACCATCCAGAATTATCACTTCTAATACTGAAAAACCAATGGTGGTCTTTGTTAACACTTACCATCCATTTATGCATCTTTTTCACCAAGCCATATGTAAGCATTGGACACTGTTGGGCAATTCATATCCTCAAATTCCAGAATTTGACATTCCTCTACTAATCTGTTTCAAAAGACCACAGAATCTAAGAAATCTTCTGATTAGTGCCGACATTGGCTCAAAGAAAAAAGTTGATTTTTTTGCTATAAATCATAGTAAATCTGTTGGGCCATGTGAAAAAATCTCTATTCGACTATGCTCTGTCTACGTTTAGCAACATGTGCTGTCAAATAAGTCACAAAATAATGAGAAAATATAGTGTGTGTCATAATTTGCAACTTTTGTGCACCCTGGTTGCAAATACAGTTTGGGGGCAGACTTACCATACTTAGATTTTTTGCTAGATTCATTCACTGCCCTATTATGTGCTTGTAAGAGACACTGAATTTATGGCTATATACCAATACTATTATACTGCTCATTTCTGGAACATTGTATTCTACTGGTAACATATCTGATGTGTCTGTCTTGCGGACGGTTTGTTCTGTTCCCTGTTGGTATTCTTGTGTGTGATTTTTTAATTTATATTAATAAAATTTATGGTTTTTATGCATATTTCTCTCTTCAATATTTTTGAACCATTACCCATGGGTTCAAAATTGTGTTGTTATAATCTCTTAGCATGCTACATTTTAAACTCCTGTGTATGCAGAGTATTAAGAGCTCTGAATCAGAAAAAAAACCTCTGATCCTTATGTTAAGAAATTAATTAGTACAAAATAGGAAAAAATATCATTGCTCTCGGCAGTGCATCATCCTGTGTAAGCAGGACTAAGGCTAAGTGCCCACGATGCAGAAATGCTGCATATTTTTTCCGCTTCTTCCTGGCAGGAAAAACGCATGCAGATTTTCCATGCATTTTTCCCTCCAGGTAGAAGCGTTTGTCAAGCGTTTTTGCATGCATTTCTGCATGCTGCTTATCAAGCGCTTTTCCAAGCGATTATAGCATCACTTGGAAAAGTGCTTGACAACTTGGTCACACTATATAAATCCATGCAACCGGCATGGATTTATATAGTGTGACCAAGTAAATAGTTAAAAAAAAGAATAAGAATTGTAAAAAATAAAAAATAAATATTATACTTACCTTCCGATGGCCCCCGGTTTTTTCTCCGCTCCGTCTGGTCAGTTGTATGGGTCGCGGTGGTGTGTAGGACCTGCGGTGATGTCATTGAGTCACGTGACAGGTCACACGACCACCGACGTCAGCGTTCGTGTGACCTGTCACATGACTAAATGACGTCATGGCAGGTCCTTTCACACCACCGCGACCCATACAACAGACCAGACGGAGCGGAGAAAATACCAGGGGCCATCAAAAGGTAACTATAATCTTTATTTTTTATTTTAAATTCTTTTTTTAACAGGTACTATGGTACCTGGGTCTGGAGGAGAGTCTCTTCTTCTCCAAACCCGGGTACCATCCGCACATAGAATCGCATAATATCCATATGTGCAAATGTACTGACACGGATATTATGCGTTTCAATGCAAGTCAATGGCGGCAATTACGCTGCGTGTCCGCAATATTAATGGACATGCTGCATATTTTTCCGCAATGATAATCCACACCGGAAATTTCCGCAGCATGTGCATAGCACATGCGGATTATCATTGGGGACCATTGGGCACGTATTACCAAGCTTTTTTTAAGAGTTTTCACTGCTGAAATTCCGCGGCAAAAACGCTTGAAAAACGCATAGTGGGCACACAGCCTTACACTGCAGAGAACTATGTCAGTCAATATGTTCTGAGTGACCTAGTATAGATCTCTGAGTGTGCATCATTTACTTTGGTCTGTCTAGGTAAACAAGCATCCAAATGACTGCCGATTAGTAAAAGTTTCATATCATGCCACCGGTCTGTAAACAGACCTTAAGCAGCCTATGGAAAGGTCCTTGTGAAGATAGCAGGAGCAAGGTCATCTGTGACATTGCATATTGTGATTGGTGGATTCTCTGTTATCAGCTGTATATGAACCTGTCATAGTAAACATACCTTGTTGTAAATTCTTCCTGAAAGGACAGTCTATAAAAGCTCCAGTGGCCGGTGTGAAAATTGCACTGATTTTGTTTTTTTTTCTGTTTTTTTTTCAATAAAGATTGTAGCTTGAGAAAAAAGATATTGCCAAATGTTTTTATAAAAAGTACTTGTATCAAAGAAAACTGATTTAAACATTAGATCATTTTCCAATTAAAGCTTCCTTCTAAACAAGTTTTCTCAGTCTTATGCTGACTATATTTTTGATGTTGTACCCAACTATGTTACTATCAGAATTACCAACTGATTAGATGCCAGGTAAATCAAAATTTACTTTTTCTGTAGTACAAGTTGACCATGATGCCAGATTTGCAACAATATTTGTGGCAAGAAAAGACCTGCTCAGTCCTAATTTCTATGTATTTATTTCTAAGTTTTATAATATGTATAAGTTGTTTGCTACAACGTTCACTTGTTTAATTAAAATAGTTCATTTCCATGCACAGGACACAAATGTACAAATCTCCTGAGAAATCAATCTCCATTTTTATTAATTTCATCTGCCTTAATAATATTGTTATTGTAGAACCAAAGTTAAATTAAGAACTATGACAACACCATTGACTTATTCTTAGTAAGACAATATAAGTCCCATTTTATTATTTTATCATGTGGCGGTTCTCATAGAATTAGTTCTGTCATGTGCTACAAAGATCACACTGTTTATGTCTGGCTCAGTGATCTCATTTTGAAAAGTGTTTGCATTTTGAAAGATAAAAGAGTTGCTGTGAGTGTCCATGGAAGCGGGATTCATTTAAAAGAATGCAGTTTGGCTCAGCTGGAGAAAAGTGTAGCTACTTAATACTTCTTCGCATATGAAAA
Organism: Phyllobates terribilis; assembly: GCF_046119375.1. Lineage (NCBI taxonomy): Eukaryota > Metazoa > Chordata > Amphibia > Anura > Dendrobatidae > Phyllobates > Phyllobates terribilis. The sequence goes on along the minus strand of NW_027362764.1, from coordinate 524,057,805 downwards.
ATTACTTCAAGGATATCCTAATCATGATAAGGAAAAATGAAATTCAACAGGGTTAAATAAAACTTGACAATTTAATCCCATTTTCTTTTTTCACCATTAAGACAAACTAAGCCGGAGAATGAGGTGAGTTATAGCACTGCTTCATCTTGTTTTCATAGCCTGTCAATATCCAATGAGTTGAGCTAAAATATAGCAGTATTTATAAGAGGACAATATGCAGTCACTGCTGGGCTGGAGAAGTCATGGCATGTTTACTTTTATGAATTTGGTCAGCTGTGAGATGAATAAGGGCTTTGCTTGAACAAGCAAACATTTGACTTCTTTTCTACAATGCAGCTATTTCACTTTGCATGGCTGAAAACATAAATCTTTCTGCAAAGCAGCACAAGCGACCATATACACATAGACCCAGCACATTATCTTTGAACATCAATTGTGTATCTGTGACCCTGACTATTCAAGAAAATCTGAGCAATCTGTCTTAGAAATGAAAACAGTCTTAAAGCAGTTAGGCAGTAGAAAGAAAGGTTTTATATGTATCTGAAATTTACACAGCAATAAGCTACTTTAATTAAAACTGCTATAGTAATAGATTCAGCGTTAACTGCTTAAATCAAGCTATATTTATTGTAATACGCCAATATTTGACACCTGTGGTGGTTGTAGAGCTGAAACGAGAAACTTTCTATATGAGAAACTTTCTGTATTTTAAATTAAAGTAAGCATAAAATAAAAAAATATATATTTTGTTTGATGGAAGACTGAGTCATCCTCAAGTTCCTACTGTCAAATCGAAACATTCCACATTCATCATACTGTATTTACACAGAGCATCACAAATGTAACCAGAGATAAGTGAATATTTAAAATTGTGGGGATTTCAATACTGAAAAGATTGCACAGTGGCATGTAAAAGTTTGGGCACCCTTGGTCAAAATTACTGCTATTGTGAATAGTTAAGCAAGTTGAAGATGAAATGATCTTTAGAAGGCCTAAAGTTAAAGAAGACGCATTTCTTTTGTATTTCAGGCAAAATATATGTAGATATTTTCATCTTTTATATTTTAAAAATGACAAAAAAGGAAAATTGGCTGATGAAAATGTTTGGGCACCCTGCATGGTTAGTACCTAGTAGCACCACCTTTTGAAAGTATCACAGCTTGTAAACGCTTTTTGTAGCCAGCCAAGCGGCGTTCAATTCTTGGGACTTTCATCCATTCTTTCTTGGAAAATTCTTCCAGTTCTGTGAGATTTCTGGGTCATCTTGCATACACTCCTATTTTGAGGTCTAGCCACAGATTTTCAATGATGTCAGATCAAGGGACTATGAGGGCCATTGTAAAACCTTCAGCTTCTGCCTTTTGAGGTAGTGTATTGTGGATTTTGATGTGTTTTTAGAATCATTATCCATTTGTAGAAGTCATCCTCTTTTCAACTTCAGTTTTTTTACAGATGGTGTTATGTTTGCATCAAGAATTTGTTGAAATTTCATCGAATCCATTCTTCCCTCTGGGAAATGTTTCCCGTGCCATTGGCTGCAACACAACCCCAAATAATTATTTATCCACCTCCATGGATAATGGTCGACGAGATTTTCTTTTCCTTATATTCTGGGCCCTGTTTACTCCATACATACCTTTGATCATTTTGGCCAAAGAGTTCTATTTTAACCTTATCGGTCCACAGGACTTCCACAGGACTTCCAAAATGCATCATGCTTGTTTAGATGTTTTTTTGCATACTTCTGATGCTTAATTTTATAGTGAGGATGCAGGAGACGTCTGATGACTCTTCCTTGAAGGCCATATTTGAGCAGATGTCTCTGAACAGTAGAACAATGTCCCACTACTGTTATGTACTGCAACTTAGAACTAAGGAATAGGAGGGGAAAGCTGCCCCTGCACTGAGACTCAGCTTAACCCTACGCTGTAGGACGGGGAAAGGGGTCCCTAAAAGATCTAAGGACTGGGAGCAAAAGCAGGAGACCTCCTAACAGAAAAATTAGCTGCAGAAACAAAAATTAAAGGAAACAAAACTGGTGGAACAAGAAGTCCCAGGATAACAATAGTCCAAAGCAAGAAGAACTAAACAAGGCTACTTAGCCAGAGCACGAGCGTTACAACACTGATGTCCAGCAGGGAATGGGAGCCAGGTGCTGGGTAATAAAGAGTGCAGAGATCACGTGACCAAGAAATCCAGCACCAGAGGAAAAGACTAGAAGCCAGCAAACCACAACAAGATGGCCGATAGTGAAACAAAATAGATTCTGACAGTACCTCCCCTTTTACGAGGATCCTCCGGATCCTCTAAGCCGAGCCATACCAGGAAATCTCCTGTGAAAAGCCTTAATTAGCCTTGAGGCTGAGACGTCCTCGGCCTTCACCCAGGAATTATCCTCTGGGCCAAAACCTCTCCAGGAGACAAGATACTGTAATCTTCCTCTATGTCATCTGGAATCCAAAATGCGAGAAATCTCAAATTCACCATCCTCATCAACAGGAGGAACAGTAGGCTTTGCCTGTTTATCAGGCGTGTCCGCCTTCTTAAGTAACGACACATGAAACACAGAATTAATCCTCCAGGACGAGGGAATGCCCAACCTCACTGCTGCCGAGTTGACAATCTGAACCACTTTGAAAGTACCCACAAATTTAGGCCCCAGTTTTTTAGAAGGAATCTTCAAACGAAGATTCCTAGAGGACAACCAAACCATATCCCCAACAGCAAACAAGGACTCCTTTCTTTTTATTGTCAAAATACCTTTTTGATATCCTGTTAGCCTCTTTAAGGTTCAGACGTACACTGGTCGAAACCCTCTCCAAATCACCAGAAAAATTGTCCGCCACCGGTACAGCAGCCCCAACTTTGGAAAATGGCCCAAAAGATGGATGCCTGCTAGTACAACAAAAAAAAGAACAACCAGCCAAGGAAGAAGTATGATTATTAAGGGCAAACTCCACAAGTGGTAGAAATTCTGACCACATTTCCTGATTGTCTGCCACAAAACATCTCAAAAACTGCTCGACATCCTGGTTCTTCTCTTCAGTCTGTCCATTGGACTCTGGATGATACCCCAACGAGAATGACAAATGAATTTTCAATCTGTCACAAAAAGCACGCCAAAAGCGAGCCACAAACTGTGGTCCTCTATCGGAAACAATGTCCGTGGGAACGCCATGGAGCCCAACAATCTCCTTCACAAAAGCCTTAGCAAGAGTCTTGGCGCAAGGTAACTTGTTGAATGGAACCAGATGACACATTTTACTAAAACGGTCCACAACAACCCAGATGACAGAAAAACCCTCCGATAAAGGCAGATCGGTGTTAAAATCCATGGCAAGGTGCGTCCATAGCGAACTAGGAACTTCCAAGGGACATAGCAACCCCGCAGCCTGAGCGTGAGATGCCTTCGACCTAGCACACACAGAACACTGACGCACCCACTTGATGACTTCCCTTTGCCACCTAGGCCACCAGAAATTCTGACCGATAGACTTCCTAGTTTCCGAAATCCCTGCGTGACCCGCCAACTGAGACTCATGACATTCAACAAACAACGCTCTCCTCAAGGCTCTAGGCACAAATAATTTACCACACGGAGTATTAGTTGGTGCCGCACTCTGAGCTCCTAGGATACTATTCTCCAACTCAGAATCCAATGCGGCCACCACCACCCCTCTCTGTGAAATACACTCCTCTCTGTCAGCATTCACCAGAGAGAAACTACGAGACAAAGCGTCAGCCTTAACATTCCTTGTCCCCGGGACAAAGGTTACGGAAAAATTGAACCGGGCAAAAAACAGTGCCCACCTAGCCTGACGAGCATTAAAAGTTTAGCTGCATCCAGATAAAACAAATTCTTATGATCAGTGAAAACCTGTATAGGATGTCGAGTCCCCTCCAAAAAATGTTGCCAATGCTCAAACACGAGTTTAATAGCCAACAACTCACGATTCCCAACATCATAGTTGAGCTCTGTCTCAGAAATTTTTTTTGAAAAGAAAGCACAAGGATGCACCCCATCCTCACTCTCCTGGAACAGAACTGCCCCTACGCCTATAGATGAGGCATCCACCTCAACCAAAAATGGCTTGGTCTCATCCATCTGGATAAGAACAGGGGCAGAGCTGAACCTCTCCTTGAGATACTCAAAAGCTTCAATAGCCTCAGTGGACCATTGGACTGTATTAGCACCCTTCTTGGTGAGATCAGTAATGGGTTTAGCGATGACAGAGAAATTCTTTATGAATTTCTTGAAATAATTGGCAAGCCTCAAAAACCTCTGTATGGACTTCAAACCCTCAGCCACTCCAGCACAGCCTGAACTTTCACCGGGTCCATCTCAAAACCATCACAAGAGACAAAGTAACCCAAAAAAAATAATTTTCTGGACAGCAAACTGACACTTCTCCAATTTAGCAAAGAGTGTGTTATCTCTCAGAATCTGAAGAACTTTGCGGACTCTCTGCCAATGAGACTCAAGATCCGATGAATAAATCAAAATGTCATCCAGATAAACAATAACACTCCTACCGATCAAGGGTCTCAGAATGTCATTGATGAAATTTTGAAAGAATGCAGGGGCGTTAGTAAGCCCAAAAGGCATCACCAAACACTCAAAATGTCCTTCCGGGGTGTTAAAAGCTGTCTTCCATTCATCTCCGTCCTTCACCACCAGTAAATTATATGCCCCACGAAGGTCAATCTTAGAAAACCATTTAGCTCCGGTCAATTGGTTAAACAAATCCGGAATAAGTGGTAGCGGGTAAGGATTGCACACAGTGATCTTATTAATCTCCCGAAAATCCGGACATGGCCTAAGACCCCCATCCTTCTTTTTGACAAAAGAGAACCCAACCGCCACAGGAGACTTAGAGGGTCTTATGTGACCTGCAGCTAAACTAGTCTGAAGGTACTCCTTCAAAGCATCCCTCTCAGGAATTGTCTGATTAAACAACCGACTCTTAGGGAGCTTAGCATCAGGGACGAAGTCAATGGCGCAATCGTAATCTCTATGAGGTGGTAAAGCTTTCGACACCACCTCCGAAAAACCCTCAAAAAATCCTGAATGGGTTCAGGTAACTCCCCTTCACAACAGCCGCAATGTGAACATTACAACACTTACCATAACAACCCTGACCCCAGGATCTTATGGAACCAGACGACCAGTCCAGCAAAAGATTATGCACTTTTAACCAGGGCAACCCCAGGACGACCAGGGAAGGCAACTTAGCAAGTACAAATAAGTCAATCTGCTCCTGATGTTTCATATTCATAGTAAGCGGAAACCCAGTGACCTTTCAAAAAATGCTCCCATGCTCCAGGGCAGTATTATCAATCGCCACCACAGGAAAAGGAGACGACAAAGGTTCAGAATCAAACTTATACTTTTCAAGAATTTGTTGATCGATCAAATTAAGTGCAAAACCACCATCCACCATAACCTGAAACTCAATCAAACGACCCTGACAGGTAGTATTACCAGGAAAAAACACCCCAGCAGAATGTAAAAACGCAATGCGAACAGGAGTGATATTTCTACTGACCATTTTTTTTTCTTTCCTTAAGCGTACCTCACGTTGCTTTAAAAAATTATCAGCCTTACAGCAACACAAGCAAAGTCACTCAGAGAACCTCCTGTCCCTCTCCTTGGAACGGGATGACATTGCCCCGACCTGCATAGGTTCCCCAGTGTCGGCAGGAATATCGTGAGAAACAGAATCCAGCAATACAAGAAACTTATCCTCATTCTGTGTAGCCCTCAATCCACACGGATAGCTAACTGCATGGCAACATGCAGAGTATCAGGTGCAGGGAATGCAATGAGAAAATCTTTAACCCTTTCACTCAAGCCTGCCAGAAACAGAAACTTGAGTGCAGAGTCGTTCCACCTGACCTCTGCAGACCATCGTCTGAACAGGGTGCAATAACTCTCAGCATCAAGAGAACCCTGTTTGAGACGTCTGAGCTCTGCCTCAGCTGATGTAACCCGATCAGGATCATCATATAGCAAACCCATAGCGTTCTGCAGGGTATTTACTCATGTACTGCTGAAGATTGGCAACCTCTATAGTCAACCCTTGTAAACGTTGAGCAAGCTCCTGGATGGTAACCATACTGAAGAAATTCCAGGAAGAGGAGAGGAGAAGAAAAAAACAAACAAAACATCCCCCCTATTTTTTTTTTTTTTTTAAACGCGGCTGGACATACTGTTATGTACTGCAACTTAGAACTAAGGAATAGGAGGGAAAAGCTGTCCCTGCACTGAGACTCAGCTTAACCTTACGCTGGGGTGGGTGCCCTATTCCTTATGAATAATGAATAGCCCCACAGAAACTCCTGCACTGAACTCAAACGAAGACCTGTAGGACGGGGAAAGGGGTCCCTAAAAGATCTATGGACAGTGAGCAAAAGCAGAAAAGTTAGTTGCAGAAACAAAAATTAAAGGAAACAAAACTGGTGGAACAAGAAGTCCAAGGGTAACAATAGTCCTAAGCAAGAAGAACTAAATAAGGCTACTTAGCCAGAGCACGAGCGTTACAACACTGATGTCCAGCAGGGAATGGGAGCCAGGTGCTGGGTAATAAAGAGTGCAGAGATCACGTGACCAAGAAACCCAGCAGCAGAGGAAAAGACTAGAAGCCAGCAAAACACAAGAAGATGGCCGACAGTAAAACAAAATAGATTCTAACAAGTACTCCAGAGTCTGCTAAAACTTTCTGAAGGTCGAAGGGTGCCCAAACATTTCTATCGGCTCATTTTCCTTTTTGTAATTTTTAAAATGTAAAAAAAATAAAATATATTTTTTTGCTTAAAATACAAGAGGAAATGTGTCATCTTTAACTTTTGGCCTTTTAGAGATCCTTTCATCTTTAACTTGCTATACTGTTCATAATAACTGTAGTTATGAACAGTGGTGCCCAAACTTTTACATGACACTGTAATGGCTCACAAAATACATGTGGCAGTGAGCAGAGAGAGACAACCTTGCTCACCATAATGGCTTAGACTTTATAGGCGAGAGAGAGGAACCCGCTGACCATAACATTTTACACTCTACAGGAGAGAGAGGAGACCGTTGACCATATAGTGGGTACGGAAAGTATCCAGACCCCTTTAAATATTTCACTCTTTGTTTCATTGCAGCCATTTGGTAAATTCTAAAAAGTTCATTTTTTTCTCATTAAAGTACACTCTGCACCCCATCTTGACTGAAAAAAAACAGAATTGTAGAAATTTTTGCAAATTTATTAAAAAAGAAAAACTGAAATATCACATGGTCAAAAGTATTCAGACCCTTTGCTCAGACACTCATATTTAAGTCACATACTGTCGATTTCCTTGTGATCCTCCTTAAGATGGTTCTACAGGGCAAAATAAATAACCAAAAACAAAAATGCTTCTTCACACCTTGGGCTATGTTCACACGTAGCGTTTTTGATGCGTTTTTGCACTTTTTCATTGCTTTCAACCAAGACAAATGTAACATTTTACAACCTTATCTGGCCATGTGGTGTGTGACACATCATCAGACCCATGCATACAGTGCTGAAAAAACATGGGAAAAGCATGGGGAAGACTTGTAACAATCACCGTCCACGTACCTGTCCCAGTGCAGCGTTCAGTTGTCCCTACCCCATTTCTTGGAATGCAAGCGCAAGTATACAGCCAGCCACCCACCCATCCACAGTCTGCATTACTATACTGCCAAATTTTTGACGGCTGCTTGCACTTGAAATGTGGCCTTTTAGGCTCATGGAGGCGGAAGCTTTTCATAACCTCATGCCGGCGGGTTATGTCCATACTCGGTCACCAGCCGACACTGTTTCTCCTGGTGTCGTCTCCGCCTTCCACAAGCTCGGGTCCCACAACATTACCCGTGCCGTCCCCAGTGCACTTACTGGGAAGGACCGCATAACCACAAACATGTGGACAGGTGAATGTGGCCAGGGACTGTACGGAGTCAGTCCACAGCTTTTTTTGCTGAGTTGTATTTCACCACAGCCATATTCTTTAGCTTGGTGAAAGGACTTGGAAAGCCATATCTACCTAGCTATCATTTCTCACAGGAAGTCCTATAAAGCTGCTTTCACTTGAAATGTGGCCTTTTAGGCTCGTGGAGGTGGAAGCTTTTCATATCCTCATGCCGGCGGCGGCCGGGTGTCCATACTCAGTCCCCCGCCACCACTGTTTCTCCCGGTGTCGTCTCCGCCTTCCACAAGCACGGGTCCCACATTACCCGTGCCCTCTCCAGTGCACTTACTGGGAAGGACAACCTAACCACAAACACGTGGACAATTGTATGTGGCCAGGGACGGTATGGAGCCAGTCTACAGCTTTTTTTGCTGAGTTGTATTTCACCACAGCCATATTCTTTAGCTTGGTGAAAGGACTTAGGAAACCGTATCTACCCAGCTGTCATATCTCCCAGGAAGTCCTCTAAAGCTGCTTTCACTTGAAATGTGGCCCTTTAGGCTCGTGGAGGCAGAAGCTTTTCACAACCTCATGCCTCATGTCCATACTCGGTCCCCAGCCACCCCTATTTCTACAGATGTTGTTTCCGCTTTCTACAAGGGCGTGTCCCTGAACATTACTGCTGGTACTTTTCTGTGGGAATCTGCTTACCTCCTACCAGCCTGGAATATTTCCAGTAAACTATGGTACGATGCCATGGTATTAGCACTGCCCCCAGTATGAGTATCGAAGCCTTCCCCAATTTCCTTCTCAGGAATTTTATTTGGTAGACACAGTGGCTGCCCAAATACATTTGTTTCTCACAAAGGAGCTGAAGATAGAGTGGCAGTAGGTGCAAGTTTCTCCAGCCTGTTAGATATCAGAGGTTGAACGGCAGCACATTGGATCAGTGGTTAGCACTGAAGCCTTGCAGCGCTGGGATCTTGGGTTCAAATCCCAGCAAGGACAACATCTGCAAGGGTTTTGTATGTTCTCCCCGTGTTTGCGTGGGTTTCCACCTCAGTAAAAAGGCAGCCATAGAGTGTCCGGGAACCTTCACACACACTTTTCTTAACCAGGACTGCTTCTCGGCAGGGTTGGATGGTCCCATCAGAGAATCCTCTGGTGTACCCTGGCTTCTACATCAGGAGAGTTCATGATAGCGCTAACTTTGCAGCTGCTATGGGGCTCTTGAGCTGGGGAGAAAGGTAAGCCCTCAGAATCAAATCCTCTGGTGGGCCCAATGTTTTTCAATCTGAAACAGCTTCTCAGTGGGAGTTGTATTTCATCACAGCCATATTCTTAAGTTCGGTGAAAGGACTGGCATATAGGGAAACCGTATCTACTCCGGCTGTCATTTCTCTGTCACCAGGTTCTGCCCATTGTCACACACAACCATGCCTGGTTGTATTTTCAGCGGTGAGAGCCACAGATCAAGCTGCTGCTTTCAACAACTCTGCAGCGCTGGGCGCTTTGTCACCTAAGCATTAAGCATGTTATCTTCAGCACAGCCTGTTGCCGCTTGGCCAAGGCAGTGATGCAGTGCTTTCAGCTTGTGACTGATGTAGTCATTTCGGAGATGGAGGAGGAGGTGCAAGAGCTGAACAATGTGATTACATTGAGGTTACATTGGCGACTCTATTTTATACTAAAGAAAGATCCTACTGTTTTTGTTTTTTTTACATTATTTTTTAAGGCAAATGCATTCACCGGGAAATGTCATTTTAACATTTTACAACCTTATCTGGCAATGTGGTGTGTGACACATCACTAGACACATCCTGTTTCATTGATGTTGGAGGGACTCTGAAAGACACATAGAGAAGTGCCACAGTAACGAGTATGACATGTTCCCATTAGAAAGGAGACAGTCTGCTATACAGTTATAGGGTATGCAGTGAGTCCAACGGCTGAACAAGTTTAGGAAAAACCCCAGTAAGAAATTAAAGACACATAGAGCAGGGCCACAGTAACGACAAATTCCCATTACAAAGGAGAGAGTCTGCTATACAGTTATAGGGTATGCAGTGAGTCCAACGGCTGACCAAATTTAGGAAAAACCCCACTAAGAAATTAAAGACACATAGAGCAGGGCCACAGTAATAACAAATTCCCATTAGAAAGGAGAGAGTCTGCTATACAGTTATAGGGTATGCAGTGAATCCAACGGCTGACCAAATTTAGGAAAAACCCCACTAAGAATTTAAAGACACATAGAGCAGGGCCACAGTAACAAGTACGACATGTTCCCATTAGAAAGGAGAGGGTCTACTATACAGTTATAGGGTATGCAGTGAATCCAACGGCTGACCAAATTAACCGGTTCAGGACCGCCCACTGTACATAAACGTCGGCGCTGCCTGGGCTCTGTGCAGCGCCGACATTTAAAAACGGTGGGTGGTCCCGCAGCGCTCAGGACCCCCAGGGTCCTGCTAGTGCTGCGGTACCAGTTCAGAGCGATAGCTCTGACATGTGGCATCATGGGGACCTGATTGGATCAGGTCCCCATGATGTTAACCTGTTCCTATCTTCTAGATGCCGCGATCCATAGCGATCGCGGCATTTAAAAGATAGGGACAGCCGGTGGTCGGCGATCGGGACCCCCCACATACCTGTCAGCGGTGGGGATCCCGGTGCTGTGACCTCTGACATCATCGAGACCTGATTGGCTCAGGTCTCGATGATGTCAGCGTCACACCAGCCAATCAGAGAGATCAGAGAGATCACCAGGGAAGTTTGTTTTAGCAACAAACTTTCCCGGGCGATCTGCCTGATAAATGCTGTTTCTCCTCCGATCTCAGTGAGAGAGCAGAGGAGAAACAGTGTGACAAGAGCTGTCAGCCTTGCCACTGTGAAAGTAAAAAAAAAAAAAAGAAAGAAAAAAGAAAGTAAGAGTTAGGGTTAGTGAGTCTGTCAGATCAGTCAGTCCTGTCAGATCAGTCCAGTCAGATCTGTCAGTCCTGTCAGATCTGTCAGTCAGATCTGTCAGTCCTGTCAGATCTGTCAGTCAGTCAGTCCTGTCAGATCTGTCAGTCAGTCCTGTCAGTCCTGTCAGATCTGTCAGTCAGTCAGTCCTGTCAGATCTGTCAGTCAGTCAGTCCTGTCAGATCTGTCAGTCAGTCAGTCCTGTCAGATCTGTCAGTCAGTCAGTCCTGTCAGATCTGTCAGTCAGTCAGATCTGTCAGTCAGTCAGTCCTGTCAGATCTGTCAGGCCTTGCCACTGTGAAAGTAAAAAAAAAAAAAAAAAAAAAAAGAAAGTAAGAGTTAGGGTTAGTGAGTCTGTCAGATCAGTCAGTCCTGTCAGATCAGTCCAGTCATATCTGTCAGTCCTGTCAGATCTGTCAGTCAGTCAGTCCTGTCAGATCTGTCAGTCAGTCCTGTCAGATCTGTCAGTCAGTCCTGTCAGTCCTGTCAGTTCTGTCAGTCAGTCAGTCCTGTCAGATCTGTCAGTCAGTCAGTCAGTCCTGTCAGTCAGTCAGTCCTGTCAGATCTGTCAGTCAGTCCTGTCAGATCTGTCAGTCAGTCAGTCCTGTCAGATCTGTCAGTCAGTCAGTCCTGTCAGATCTGTCAGTCAGTCAGATCTGTCAGTCAGTCAGTCCTGTCAGATCTGTCAGTCCTGTCACATCAGTCAGTCAGTCCTGTCAGATCAGTCCGGTCAGTCCAGTCCGGTCCCGTCCTTTCAGTCCGGTCCGTTCAGTCCAGTCAAAAAATATAAAAATAAAATGGCCCGTCAGACTTATACCGCAGAGGAGGTGTATGCCCTGCTGTGTTCTGACACTGATGACAGCGCAATCTCAGATGGAGATATGGATTTTGAGGGCTTTAGTAGCGGCGACACTGAGAGCCCAGAAATGAGCAGTGATTCTGTTCCATCCTCAAGCCCAAGGACCAGTACAGCAATAGGGGCAAATAGCGCTACTGGAGAAACGTCTCCAAATCAGGGAACACTGCCCAGTACAAGCGCTGTCCCTGCTACTAGTGAATTGGCGCACGCCAGTGTACAAGGGGCTCTGCCACATGATCTAGCATTTCCCAGATGGGAGGCTTCAGATTCGGCTGCTCCATTCAGCCCTGATTTCAACGCCATTCCTGGTATAAATGTGGAGGTGGAAGATTTTGGACCAATTCATTTTTTTAATTTGTTTTTTACAGACAGCTTGCTAGAGCATATTGTCGTGCAAACAAATTTATACGCGTCCCAATTCATAAGCCAGAATCCCCGATCTTACTATGCTAGGGCAAATTTATGGACACCAACTAATGTCCCGGAAATAAAAAAATTTTTAGGACTTACATTTGCCATGGGGCTTGTTAAAAAACCGAGCATTCGATCCTACTGGTCCAACCACCCTGTTCAAGCCACCCCTATGTTTTCAGTCATTCTGCCTAGGACCCGTTATGAAATGCTCATGCGGTTTTGGCATTTTAGCGACAATAGTCAATGCCTGCCCAGAAATGCCCCAGAACATGACAGGTTATATAAAATTAGACCCATCATTGAAAATTTGTCAGAAAAATTCTTAAGCCTCTACACCCCAACACAAAATATTTCTATAGACGAGTCCCTTGTAAAATTCAAAGGAAGACTGCACCTCAAGCAATTTATCCCATCTAAAAGGGCAAGGTTTGGAATAAAGCTCTATAAAATGTGCGAAAGATCAACCGGATACACATCCGCTTTTCGCATATATGAGGGGAAAGATAGCCAACTAAACCCACCAGGATGCCCTACTTATCTGGGGACATCTGGAAAAATTGTTTGGGAGCTGATAAGTCCATTTTTTCAAAAAGGCTACAATCTATATGTGGACAATTATTACACCAGCATACCCCTATTTAAAAGTCTGGTTGAACACAACATCGGGGCTTGTGGGACCATCCGTAAAAACCGTCAGGGGTTTCCACAACCATTGGTCAACCAAAAGTTTCAAAAGGGGCAGTCAGGGGCTGTACACAACGGAGAGCTGCTTGCCCTGAAATATAGGGATAAGAGGGATATTTTTGTCCTCAGCTCGATCCACACAGATGCCACAAGGGCCACTGTAGAACTAGGATCCACCACTCCGAAGCAAAAACCTGTGTCAGTCATTGACTACAACAAACATATGGGGGGTGTGGACCTTGCAGACCAGGTTCTACAGCCATACCAGGTATCAAGAAAGTCCTATACCTGGTATAAAAAGTTGGTTATTTATTTGTTTCAGGTGGCCACATACAATTCTTTTGTGTTGTACAAAAAAGCAGGAAATTCAGATCCTTTTCTTGATTATCAAGAAAAGGTAATTGAAAATCTTGTCTTTCAAAGTGTTAGCCCCGCTCATCCATTAGAATCTGAGGATGTGAAAAGACTCACTGAGCGACATTTTATTGCACTTATTCCAGCAACGGAAACAAGAAGGAACCCCCAGAAAAGATGTCGTGTATGTACTAAGAGAGGAATGAGGCGTGATACCCGCTACTATTGCCCACAATGCCCATCATTGCCAGCCTTATGCGTCACTGACTGCTTTAAAATCTTCCACACAGAACCACGTTTTTAAACTGTAAAAATGTATCCCAATTTGTCATTCAAACATTTGGTTCATTTAGTGAATGACACATTCGAGTAGAGCTCACTTAATTTCCAGGGGGGGGTTCTCCAGAATCTAAACCTTCCATTGCATGCTTGTTTCTGGAAATCATCCGTTGAGTTAAAATGGTCACTAAATCCATAGATGAATTCCCAGAGGGGTTTCATTTCCAAAATGGGGTCACTTCAGGGGGGATTCTTTAGCTCTGGTACTCTGAAAAGTGCCAGAACAGCATAATCCCCCCTGAAGTGACCCCATTATAGAAATGACACCTCTGTGGGAATTCATCTATGGGTTTAGTGACCATTTACCTATCTACTTATTTTCCCACCACTAGATTAATTTATACAGAGGAGTAGATTGTAAAATTCGGTCACTTGTTGGGGGTTTCCTCTGTTTAGGCACCTCAGGGGCTCTCCAAATGCAACATGGCGTCCGCTATCCATTCCAGTCAAATTTCCATTCCAAAAGTCAAATGGCGCTCCTTACCTTCCAAGCCATGCCGTGCGCCCAAACAGTGGCTTTGCACCACATATGGGGTATCAGCGTGCTCAGGAGAAATTGCACAACACATTTTGGGGTCCATTTTTTCTGGCTGCCCTTGTGAAAATTAAAAATTTGAGGCTAAAGTAGCAGTTTTGTGTTAAAAATGTGTTTTTTTATTTTCACACTTCAACATTATAAAATTCTGTGAAGCCCTTGGGGGTTCAAGGTGATCATCACACATGTAGATAAGTTCCTTGAGGGGTCTAGTTTCCAAAATGGGGTCACTTGTTGGGGGTTTCCTCTGTTTAGGCACCTCAGGGGCTCTCCAAATGCAACATGGCGTCCGCTATCCATTCCAGTCAAATTTCCATTCCAAAAGTCAAATGGCGCTCCTTACCTTCCAAGCCATGCCGTGCGCCCAAACAGTGGCTTTGCACCACATATGGGGTATCAGCGTGCTCAGGAGAAATTGCACAACACATTTTGGGGTCCATTTTTTCTGGCTGCCCTTGTGAAAATTAAAAATTTGAGGCTAAAGTAGCAGTTTTGTGTTAAAAATGTGTTTTTTTATTTTCACACTTCAACATTATAAAATTCTGTGAAGCCCCTGGGGGTTCAAGGTGCTCACCACACATCTAGATAAGTTCCTTGAGGGGTCTAGTTTCCAAAATGGGGTCACTTGTTGGGGGTTTCCTCTGTTTAGGCACCTCAGGGGCTCTCCAAATGCAACATGGCGTCCGCTATCCATTCCAGTCAAATTTCCATTCCAAAAGTCAAATGGCGCTCCTTACCTTCCAAGCCATGCCGTGCGCCCAAACAGTGGCTTTGCACCACATATGGGGTATCAGCGTGCTCAGGAGAAATTGCACAACACATTTTGGGGTCCATTTTTTCTGGCTGCCCTTGTGAAAATTAAAAATTTGAGGCTAAATTAGCAGTTTTGTGTTAAAAATGTGTTTTTTTATTTTCACACTTCAACATTATAAAATTCTGTGAAGCCCCTGGGGGTTCAATGTGCTCACCACACATCTAGATAAGTTCCTTGAGGGGTCTAGTTTCCAAAATGGGGTCACTTGTTGGGGGTTTCCTCTGTTTAGACACCTCAGGGGCTCTCCAAATGCAACATGGCGTCCGCTATCCATTCCAGTCAAATTTCCATTCCAAAAGTCAAATGGCGCTCCTTACCTTCCAAGCCATGCCGTGCACCCAAACAGTGGCTTTGCACCACATATGGGGTATCAGCGTGCTCAGGAGAAATTGCAAAACACATTTTGGGGTCCATTTTTTCTGGCTGCCCTTGTGAAAATTAAAAATTTGAGGCTAAAGTAGCAGTTTTGTGTTAAAAATGTGTTTTTTTATTTTCACACTTCAACATTATAAAATTCTGTGAAGCCCCTGGGGGTTCAATGTGCTCACCACACATCTAGATAAGTTCCTTGAGGGGTCTAGTTTCCAAAATGGGGTCACTTGTTGGGGGTTTCCTCTGTTTAGACACCTCTGGGGCTCTCCAAATGCAACATGGCGTCCGCTATCCATTCCAGTCAAATTTCCATTCCAAAAGTCAAATGGCGCTCCTTACCTTCCAAGCCATGCCGTGCACCCAAACAGTGGCTTTGCACCACATATGGGGTATCAGCGTGCTCAGGAGAAATTACACAACACATTTTGGGGTCCATTTTTTCTGGCTGCCCTTGTGAAAATTAAAAATTTGAGGTTAAAGTAGCAGTTTTGTGAAAAAAAGTTAAATGTTCATTGTTTTCTTCCACATTCCAAAAATTCCTGTGAAGCACCTGAAGGGTTAATAAACTTCTTGAATGTGGTTTTGAGCACCTTGAGGGGTGCAGTTTTTAGAATGGTATCACTTTTGGGTATTTTCTGTCATAAAGGCTCCTCAAAGTCACTTCAAATAAGATGTGGTCCCTAAAAAAAATGTTTTTGTAAATTTTGTTGTAAAAATGAGAAATCGCTGGTCAACTTTTAACCCTTATAACTTCCTAACAAAAAAAATTTTTGGTTCCAAAATTGTGCTGATGTGAAGTAGACATGTGGGCAATGTTATTTATTAACTATTTTGTGTGATATATCTCTCTGATTAAAGGGCATGAAAATTCAAAGTTTGAAAATTGCAAAATTTTCAAAATTTTCGCCAAATTTCCGATTTTTTCACAATCAAACGCAAGTGATATCAAAGAAATTTTACCACTATCATGAAGTACAATATGTCACAAAAAAACAATCTCAGAATCAGGGGGATCCGTTGAAGCGTTCCAGAGTAATTACCTCATAAAATGACAGTGGTCAGAATTGAAAAAATTGGCCCGGTCACGAAGGCAAAAACAGGCTCTGGCGCGAAGTGGTTAAGGAAAACCCCACTAACAATTTAAAGAGACATAGAGCAGGGCCACAGTAATGACAAATTCCCATTAGAAAGAAGAGAGTCTCCCATAGTGTTGGCCTATGCAGTGAATGCACTGGCTGCCAAAAATTTGGAGGCACTTCAATGCCCCTTGGAAAAGACATGGAGGAGGGCCTCATAAAAAAATGTTCCCATTAGAAAGGAGCAGGCCTCCTATACTTGTAATGCCCATGCACTAAGTGCATGGGCTGACAAACATTTACCCCTGGGGTGTATACATGAACATACTGTATATTTTTTTTTTTACAGGCATCATTAACACCCTTTAAAAAAATTATGTGGGTGTTGCATCACGCACCACGGTCACCCTGGTGATATGGTTGTGGAGGATGAGGAGAAGGACAAGAGCAAATAGCCAAAATCAGGAAGCGTATACCCATGTCTGGGTATGAAAAGGTGCATGGGAATACACCTCCCAAGAAAAGACACCGGACTTGAGTTTATGTTACAATGCTATCATTCGGTGGTGTTGAGAAGTCTGGCCCAATCCAGCCCTTGTTCATTTTTATAAGAGTCAGCCTGTCAGCATTTTCACTTGACAGGCGGATGCGCTTATCAGTTATAAGTCCACCAGCGGCACTAAAAACCCGCTCTGATAAAATGCTGGTGGCAGGGCAGGCCAGGGACCTCCAAAGCATAGAGAGCCAGTTCATTCCACGTATCCAGCTTGGATACCCAATAATTATCAGACTCAGAGGAATCACGGAGGACGTTGGTACGGTAGGCAAGGTACTCCCTCAGCATCTTCCCAAACTTTGCACTTCTTGTGAGAGCACCCCGCGCCTCAGGGTCTGTGCGATGGGAGTGGCTGAGAAAACTCTCCAAGAACTTTGACAGTGTTCCCCTGCCTCCGCTGGATTGAAGTTGTGTCTCTCTTGCCTGTACTCCTTGGTTGTCCAACGAATTGTGCCCTCTGCGCCAGCGTTTTCAGATGGGAATTTTTTTAATAGTTCCACAACAAGGGCCTTCTGGTACAGCCCCATTTTTGTAGACCTGTCCGCCTCAGGAATAAGAGACATGAAGTTCTCCTTGTTGTGTGGGTCTAGATGTGTCACCAACCAGTAATGACTGTCACCCAAAATTTTGAGAACGCGAGGCTCATGGTAAAGGCAGTGTAACATAAACTCAGCCATGCGTGCCAGACTACTAACAGGCAAGACTCCGTGTCCTCACCAAGAGGATGACTAAGCATGCTCTCCTCCTCCTCCTCCTCTCCACACTGAACAGACGGTATGACAGCTGTGCAGGTAGTACCGTCTATAGAGCATGAAACTAGCTCCTGTCCTTCCTCCCCCTCTTCCTCATTTTCACCCAATCCAAGTTGGGATGAGATGAGGCTTGGCTGTGTGTAATCACCCTGTATGGTTCCTTGCTCCATCTCATCATGCTCCGCCTGCAATGCCTCCTCGTTGATTGTGAGTAGAGAGTGTTTCAGAAGACAGAGAAGCAGGATGGTGATGCTAATTATGGTGTCCTCGCCGCTCACCATCTTGGTGGAGTCCTCAAAGTTTTGGAGGATGGTACATATATCTGACATCCATGTCCACTCCTGAGGTCTTATGTGTGGAGTCTGAATGGAATACCGATGGCCTTGTTGACGCTGGTACTCAACAACTGCCCCCTTTTGCTCACAAATCCTTCCCAACATCTGCAGTGTAAAGTTCCAACGCGTGGGGACATCACACACCAGTCTGTGAGCCGAAAGCTTCAAACGCTGCTGAAACATGGCAAGGGCAGCGGAAGCTGTAGCTGGCTTTCTAAAATGGGCACACAGGCGGCATACTTTAACAAGAAGATCCAGCAGCTCCCGGTAGGATTTGAGAAACCGCTGAACCACGAGATTAAGCACATGGGCCAGGCATGGTACTTGTGTGAGCTCTCCTCACCTCAGAGCCACTACCAGGTTCCGGCCATTGTCACACACGACCATGCCTGGCTGTAGGTTCAGTGGTGTGAGTCACAGATCTGCCTGCTCTTCCAGAGCTGTCTACAACTCTTCAGCATTGTGCAGTTTGTCACCTAAGCATATTAGCTTCAGCACAGCCTGTTGCTGCTTGGCCAAGGCAGTGCTGCAGTGCTTCCAGCTTGTGACTGATGTGGTCATTTTGGAGATGGAGGCTGAAGAGGAGGAGGCGGAGGAGGATGAGGTGCAGGAGCTATAGACCATGGGGGCAACCCTGATTGACCTAGGACCCGCAATCCTTGACGTCGGCAGGACGTGTTCCATCCTAAGGTCCGACTGGGTCCCGACTTCCACCCAGTGTGCCGTCAGTGAGATGTACCATCCCTGCCCACAAGCAGTAGTCCACGTGTCCGTGGTTAGGTGGACTTTCCCGGTAACTGCGTTGTTGAGGGCACGTCTAATGTTTTGGGAGACTTGCTTGTGTAATGCGGGGATGGCACACCGGGAGAAATAGTGGTGGCTGGGGACCGATTAACGAGGGATGGCTGCCGCCATCAGGTTTCGGAATGCTTCCGTCTCCACGAGCCTAAAATGCAACATTTCGAGTGCAAGCAGTCGTGAAATTTGAGAATTTAGTAGTGTGGCCTGTGGGGCGTTGGCTGCATATTTTCTCTTGCATTCCAAGAACTGGGGTATAGACAACTGTACGCTGCGCAGAGACAAGGACATGGAAGTGCTTCCTGATGCTGCTACTTGAGAGTGCGCAATAACAGGTGCAGGGCAGGAGGCATCTTCGCATGCACCATGGACAGGGGATTGGCTTGCATGCACAACAGCGGACGAAGCAATGGTGCCACCTGCAGACACGGTTCGTGGACCCAGGGGTTCAGCCCACAAAGTCGGGTGCTTTGCTGCCATGTGCCTGATCATGCTGGTGGTAGTCAGGCTGGTAGTTTTGCCACCCCTGCTGATGCTGGCCTGGCAGGTGGTGCAAATGGCCTTTTTGGGGTTATCGGCAGAGTCTTTAAAAAACAACTAGACTCGGGAAGACATAACAGTTGTACTGGCAACTTCCTTTGTGCTGGTGTTACGGGGAAAAGTTGCCTGCCTTCTGCCTGCAGCCACCACACTGCTTCTTCCTGCCAGTTGGGGTGCTCTGCCTCCCTCTCCCTGTGTGCTGCTGTCCTCGCTCTGCGTGTCCTCCTGCCAGGTTGGGTCAGTTACTATATCATCGACCACCTCGTCTTCCATTTCCGCACTCTGATCCTCCTCCTGACTTTCTGCCAATTGTGTCCCATCATCGTCCACCTTTTGTGACAATTTCCCTCCGTCGCCTTCGTGTGACCATGGCTGCTCAAATATTTGGGCATCGCTACACGTGATCTCCTCTTGCCCCGCTTCAAGTGGACTGGGCGAGATGCCCAAATCTATAAATGGAAAATTGAACAGCTCTTCAGAGTGTCCAAGTGTGGGATCAGTTGACTCCGGCCACTCGGCATGGTGGGAGGAAGAGGGATCAGGGTGAGGAATATGCGGTCCTGACTCACGGCTACTGAGACTTGACTGTGTCGAAGACAGGGTGGTGGTGGTGGCTAAGTGACTGGAAGCATTATCCGTTATCCAACCAACAACCTTTTAACACTGCTCTGGGTTCAATAGTGGTGTGCTGCGGTCCCCTAGCAATGGGGACAGGAAGGTCAGGGAAGAAGATGTGGTTGTTTGTTGTGGAACAATTTCTGCTTCCCACGGCCTTGTCCTTGGCCTCTGCATGCACCATCACCATCACGTCCAGTTCCCCGTCTCTTGCCGCGTACCTTGCCCATTTTAAATGGAGGACAGTATCTTCCACGCTCACTACAAATGACTGAGTTTGCAGCGAACTTATTTGTGATCCGTGTGATGGAGAAAACAGAGTTTTAGATACCTGGCCTGTAGGTAAGTAGTTTGAACAGCAAACTGGTGTGAATTGCTTCACTGACACACTAAAGGAAATTTATAATGGAGGCCAGAAATGGCAGTATTTTCTGACAACGTATATGTGATCCGTGTGACGGAGAAAACAGTTTTAAATAGCTGGCCTGTAGGTAAGTAGTTTGAACAGCAAACTGGTGTGACTTGCTTCACTGACACACTGAAAGAAATTTTTAATGGAGGCCAGAAATGGCAGTATTTTCTGACAACGTATATGTGATCCTTGTGACGGAGAAAACTGAGCTTTAAATACCTGGCCTGTAGGTTAGTAGTTTGAACAGCAAACTGGTGTGAATTGCTACACTGACACACTAAAGGAAATTTTTAATGGAGGCTAGAAATAGCAGTATTTTCTGACAACGTATATGTGATCCGTTTGACGGAGAAATCACAGTTTTAAATAGCTGGATTTCTAGCTCTGTAATATGGAAAGGACCTAGCTGTATTCTGCAGTGCCAACAAGCAAATGGCGCAGAAAAACGGTGTTCTCTGGATTGCTTTTTAAGCAAATAATGAGGATTAAGATAAAAAAAAAGTATTCCTGGCCCCTGAGACCTGGGCCTTTGTATAGAAATATCTAACTGCAGCAGAAGGCAGAGTTAGAATGGAGCCACTTGTGCTATATCCACTGCAGTCTGCTATATACCCTGCCTGCCTGCCTATATACACTGCCTGCCTGATATCTCTGCAGATGGATTAGTTAGTCATTAAAAGGACTGTTTGTTAAGATGGATATGTGTAATGTACGGTTTTTCTCCTTACACTACCTAATACACAAGCAAATCTCTCCCTGACGCAGCAGCACCTCTCCCTACTCTGCCTGATTCCGAAGTGAGTGTCATGAGCATGGCGGCGCCAGGTCTGATATAGACCTGATGACGCTGTGCGGCCAGTCAATCACTGTAATGCCACAACCAACATGGCTACGGCATTACAGTGAGTGGCAGGCAATCCCTGCATGTTGATTGGCGCTTAGTGATGAGCGAGTATGTTTTGTTAACCCTTTCGCCGAGTATACTCGGGCAAGCACCGAGTAGTTACTGCTGCTCGGTGATATGCTTGAATCACTCCCGTGTGCATGATTTGCAACTGTTTGACAGCTTTATTACATGTGAGGAATGTGTAAGAAATAGACATTCCTCACATGTATTAAAGCTGTCAAACAGTCGCAAATCATGCACACGGGAGTGATTCAAACATATCACCGAGCAGCTGTAGCTATTCAGTGCTCGCCCGAGTATACTCGGCGAAAGGGTTAACAAAACATACTCGCTCATCACTATTGGCTCTATAAAGAGTTCCAAACATGCAGGGAGGGGACCCGAGCTCCCGCCGTGCAACCCCAGAAATACTCGGCGAGCGCCGAGCATCTCGAGCAGTGAGATGCTCGGGCGAGCACCAAGCAGTACCGAGCATGCTCGCTCATCACTAGTTGGAACTCTACACTGCAGATGTTAGGAAGGATTTGTGAGCAGAAGAGGGCAGTTGTTGAGTACTAGCATCAACAAGGCCGTCAATATTCAGTTCAGACTCCACACATAAGACCTCAGGAGTGGACATGGATGTCAGACATATGTACCATCCTCCAAAACTTTGTGGACTCCATCAAGATGGTGAACGGCAATGACTCCATAATTAGTCTCACCATCCCGCTCCTCTGTATTCTGAAACGCTCTCTGCTCACAATCAAAGAGGATGCATTGCAGGCAGAGAGCGATGAGATGGACCAAGGAACCATACAGGGTGATTACACACAGCCCAGACTCATCTCATCCCAATGTGGATTGGGTGACAATGAGGAAGAGGAGGAGGAGGAGGAAGAACAGGAGCTACTTTTATGTGCTATAGACGGTACTACCTGCACAGCTGTCATATCGTCTGTTCAGCGTGGATAGTCAGAGGAATGAGAGGAGGAGGAGAAGGAGGAGGAGAGCATGGTCAGTCATCCTCTTGGTGAGGACACGGAAGTCTTGCCTGTTAGCAGTCTGGCATACATGGCTGAGTTTATGTTACACTGCCTTTACCATGACCCTCGCGTTCTCAAAATTTGGGTGACAGTCATTACTGGTTGGTGACACATCTAGACCTACACTACAAGGAGAACTTTATATATCTTATTCCTGAGGCGGACTGGTCTCCAAAAATGAAGCAGTACCAGAATGCCCTTGTTGTGGAACTATTAAAAAAATTCTCATTTGAAAATGCTGGCAGCAGGGGTCACAGTTTGTTGGACAACCAAGCAGTACAGGCGAGAGAGACACAAATGCCATTCAGCAGAGGCGGGGAACACTGTCAAAGTTCTGGGACAGTTTTCTCAGACACTCCCATCTCACAGGCCCTGACGTGCGGAGAACTCTCACAAGGAGAGCAAAGTTTGGGAAGATGCTGAGTACCTTGCCGACCGTACC
This sequence comes from Phyllobates terribilis, assembly GCF_046119375.1. Classification (NCBI taxonomy): domain Eukaryota; kingdom Metazoa; phylum Chordata; class Amphibia; order Anura; family Dendrobatidae; genus Phyllobates; species Phyllobates terribilis. The sequence goes on along the minus strand of NW_027362764.1, from coordinate 524,035,098 downwards.
AACGTCCTCCTTGATTCCTCTGTGCCTTATAATTCTTGGGTATCCAAGCTGGATACGTGGAATTAACTGGCTCTCTACTCCTTGGAGGTCCCGGGCTGCCCTGTCGCTAGCGTTTTATCAGAGCGGGTTTTTAGTGCCGCTGGTGGAATTATAACTGATAAGCGCATCCACCAGTCAACTGAAAATGCTGACAGGCTGACTCTTATAAAAATGAACAACGGCTGGATTGGGCCAGACTTCTCAACACCACCAAATGATAGCAGCATAACATAAACTCAAATGCAGTGTCTTTTCTTGGGAGATTTTTCCCATGCACCTTTTCACACCCAGACATGGGTATAGGCTTCCTGATTTTTGCTATTTGCTCTTGTCCTCCTCCTTCTCCTCATCCTCATCCTCCACCACCATATCACAAGGGTGACCGTGGTCTGTGATGCAACAATCATATAATTTTTTTAAAGGGTGTCTATGATGCCCGTAAAAAAAAAAAAATTATACAGTATGTTCATGTATATCCCCCCGGGGTAAATGTTTGTCAGCCCATACACTTAGTGCATGGGTATTACAAGTATAGGAGACCAGCTCCATTCTAATGGGAACATTTTTTCATGAGGCCCTCTAAGTCTCTTCCAAGGAGCATTGGAGTGCCTCCCAATTTTTGGCAGCCAATGCATTCACTGTATAGGTCAACACTATGGGAGACCCTCTCCTATCTAATGGGAAGTTGTCTTTACTGTGACCCTACTCTATGTGTCCTTAAATTCTAAGTGGGGTTTTTCCTAAATTTGGTCAGCTGTTGGACTTACTGCATACCCTATAACTGTATAGCTAACTCTCTCCTTTCTAATGGGAACATGTTGTACTTGTTACTGTGGCCTTTCTCTGTGTCTCTTTAAATTCTTAGTGGGGTTTTTCCTAAATTTGGTCAGCCGTTGGACTCACTGCATACCCTATAACTGTTTAGCAGACTCTCTCCTTTCTAATTGGAATTTGTTATTACTGTGGCCCTGCTCTATGTGTCTTTAAATTCATAGTGGGGTTTTTCCTAAATTTGGTCAGCCGTGAGACTCACTGCATACCCTATAACTGTATAGCAGACTCTCTCCTTTCTAATGGGAACATGTTGTACTTGTTACTGTGGCCCTGCTCTATGTGTCTTTAAATTCTTAGTGGGTTTTTTCCTAAACTTGTTCAGCCGTTGGACTCACTGCATACCCTATAACTGTATAGCTGACTCTTTTCTTTCTAATTGGAATTTGTCGTTACTGTGGCCCTGCTCTATATGTCTTTAAATTCTTATTGGGGTTTTTCCTAAATTTTGTCAGCCGTTGGACTCACTGCATACCCTATAACTGTACAGCAGACTCTCTCCATTCTAATGGGAATTTGTCGTTACTGTGGCCCTCTTCTATGTGTCTTTAAATTCTTAGTGAGGTTTTTCCTAAATTTGGTCAGCCGTTGGAATCACTGCATACCCCATAACTGTATAGCAGACTGTCTCATTTCTAATGGGAATTTGTCATTATTGTGGCCCTTCTCTATGAGTCTTTAAATTCTTAGTGGGGTTTTTCCTAAATTTGGTCAGCCGTTGGACTCACTGCATACCCTATAACTGTATAGCAGACTCTCTCCTTTCTAATGGGAATTTGTCGTTATTGTGGCCCTGCTCTATGTGTCTTTAAATTCTAACTGGGGTTTTTCCTAAATTTGGTCAGCCGTTGGACTCGCTGCATACCCTATAACTGTATAGCAGACCCTCTCCTTTCTAATGGGAACATGTCGTACTTGTTACTGTGGCCCTACTCTATGTGTCTTTAAATTCTTAGTGGGTTTTTTCCTAAATTTGGTCTGCCGTTGGACTCCCTGCATACCCTATAACTGTATAGCAGACTCTCTCATTTCTAATGGGAATTTGTTGTTACTGTAGCCCTGGTCTATGTGTTTTTAAATTCTTAGTGGGGTTTTTCCTAATTTTAGTCAGCCGTTGGACTTACTGCATACCCTATAACTGTATAGCAGAATCTCTCCTTTCTAATGAGAAAATGTCGTACTTGTTACTTTGGCCCTGCTCTATGTGTCATTTAATTCTTAGTGGGGTTTTTCCTAAATTTGGTCAGCTGTTGGATTCACTGCATACCCTATAACTGTATAGCAGACTCTCTTCTTTCTAATGGCAATTTGTCTTTATTGTGGCCCTGCTCTATGTGTCTTTAAATTCTTAGTGGGATTTTTCCTAAATTTGGTCAGCCGTTGGACTCACTGCATTCCCTATAACTGTATAGCAGACCCTCTCCTTTCTAATGGGAATTTGTCTTTTCTGAGGCCCTGCTCTATATGTCTTTAAATTCTTAGTGGGGTTTTTCCTAAATTTGGTCAGCCGTTGGACTCACTGCATACCCTATAACTGTATAGCAGACTGTCTCCTTTCAAATGGGAAATTGTCTTTACTGTGGCCCTGCTCTATGTGTCTTTAAATTCTTAGTGGGGTTTTTTCTAAATTTGGTTAGCCGTTAATCTCACTGCATACCCTATAACTGTATAGCAGACGCTCTCCTTTCTAATGGTAACATGTCGTACTTGTTACTGTGGCCCTGCTCTATATGTCTTTAAATTCTTAGTGGGGTTATTCCTAAATTTGGTAAGCTCACTACATACCCTGTAACTGTGTAACATGTTGACATGTCTTTTTAGTAATGAGTTCATATTACTGACAGTATCAATTTCTCCAGCAATGGCTTAGTCCGGCCTTTAGGGGTCAGCAAGAAACAAGTAAAGAAAAAGCTCGGGGATTTGTAAAAAAAGCCCAGAAAACACAGAACCAATAAGTCCTCCGAGGAGACAAGATGTGTCTGATGCCCAGGGGGATGTTTGGGAACTTGTACAGACTGCAGCCAGACGGTGTGTCCAAGAAGAAGCTGTGCCTTGTGAGTAACTGAGATATGTGACCAGTCACCAACTGTGTAGTCTGTTAGGGAAAGCTAGTTAGTGATTACAGTAGTGCTGAGAACTGCCTGATGTATATCACTGCTGATGGACTGATCAGGCTTGATCCAGAGATTGTGAAGGATCTGACATACTAGGATTCTGAGTATGTGGATACTACAAAGGAGCCCTGTTGTAAACTACACTTTGAGACTGAGATTGATTCTAATTCCTGCTTACACCTGAATGTGCTGAAGAGCTTGGTGAGAAGGAGAAGCTGATCAAACCCTGTGACCAGAGGTTTAGTTTGTTAACTGTTTGTATATGTATTAAGTCTGAGAGATTTCTCTTTGCTCTTGTAGGAAGAGAAACTGTACACTATATAGGTAACTCGTTGGCTAAATATATATATGAGTGTAAAGGTACCCAGATCCCATTGTATTAGTGTGGAAGGGGGTGTGTAAGGTTATATTCCTGGGAGGGCCATGTGCCATGTCCACGGTAACATCCTGGGTAGGACCTGTACTGAATAAGTGTGGGAGCGGCATAGCCCAGGGGTAGTTTGGCTCATTCCCACGAGATTGGCACTTGGGCTCTCTTGGGCTGCATAACTTGTATTTTGTGTTAGTGGCTGTTGTGGCCCACTTTTTGTAGAATCGTTTAACCCTGTCATTTCCGTGACCAGTATAAAGAAAGTTATTTGCCACTATACGAGGTCGGAGTCAATCAAAGCAGTGCCGTATCCCTTATACACATTCGACCGGCGTTCCGCTCATTACAACTTGGCGTAGTTGGCAGCATATGGTGCTTGCCGTGAATGGTGACAGTAGCGCGGAAGGAGCTGTCGCGCCTGCTGTAGTAATCCACCCCCCTCCTCCCGTTGGGACCGGTAGAGACCGGTCAATTGGTGGCTCTGCAACTAACCACTAGTGTTGAGCCACCCCCGTAGTGTTCGAGTTCGGTTCGGTTCGTCGAACACCCGTGTGTTCGCCGAACTGTTCGTCGAACTGTTCGTCGAACACTTTCGAACACCGTTAAAACCAATGGCAGGAAAACAAAAACACACAGAAACATATAGAAAACACCTTCAAAGGTGTCCAAAAGCTGACAAACTGCTCAGAAGACACAACTAACACATGGAAAAGTAACAAGTACATATAGTCTTTCGAAAAGAAAAGAGGTGGAGGAGTAAAAGGAGGGGGAGACACAGATATAGGCATGTCATGCCCTTCTAAAATCCAAAAAGTGAGAAGCCGACACGGCCAGTCCGCTCCTGCCCGTGCCACCTCCGTGTCGCCGGGTTTGTGCCAGAGCCACGGTGAACCCTGACGGCCAGCCCCCCTCTCCCAATACTGGTGCCTGTCCACTGGTGGGTGGAGCGAGCCTCCCTGTGGTGGAGGCAGCTCTAAGCTTTTTAATTTAAATTGTCTCTCTAATTTGAATGAATACACTTTAAATCCATTTACAAGGATCTATTGGAGGGCAAGTCTCATGCCAGCAGCCGCGTAATTCCAGCTCCAGTAGCGTCCACTAAAGCTGCTGCAGTTAAAAAGCTTTTATAAGGATCGAGCTTGGCTGTCCACCGCAAGGCATCCTACTGCCAGTCCCAGCCCCTATGCCTTGGGGTGCTCTTCACTGAGTATCCCGTGGTCCCGAAGCATTTCCTTTGAAAAAATTAAGTGTCCAAACTACAGGTGGTGTAGCTTGCTTAACAGTCGGGATAATCCGCTGATTAGCAGACACTGCTACTAGGCACAAAGTATTTCCTGGGCTAGATGCAGTTAAAAATTTGTAATTAGATACTCTCGTTGGATGCTGAGAAAGCATTCCATAGAGTCTCCTGGCACGCCATATATGATTCTCTTAAAAAGCTTGGGGAAGGGGTCTAGGGGACCCTTTTATAGCCAAAATCACGGCCCTGTATTGCAATACGTCACCTAGGCTGAAGATAAATGGAACTGTAGCAACCTGAGGACTCGGTTGCTACAGAGGTATTGCACCTCACCCAGAGGTGTGATATCTCACTCTCAGGTAAGGATGGAGTGTGGATCAGGACCCGACACCTGCATGCATTAAACCACATTGCCGTGGGGCAGGGCGACCAATATGCCCCTGAGATGGGCACGACAGTCCCTGTCCCTGGCTGGAGTGGGGGGAGGGAACACTAAGGAAGGGGAACCCTGTAGTGCAAGAGCAGGGAGGAAGCAGTTCCTGGGTGCATTGAGAAGGGAGTATAAAAGGTGGGCACCATCTTAGTTCAGTGCAGAGAAGTCTGAGCAGAAGTGACAGGGAGCAGGGGCTCTGCATGAGCTCTGCTCCGGAGGCGGGCCTAGTAACAGAGGCCCAGGCCTGGAAGAGGGAGAAGGAAGGAAGAGGAGCGGAGAAGGCTCCAGGAATGAGGAATGAAGGGATCCCAGGGGTGTGGACGGGCGAGTCGCCACCACACGTCCGAATCCACCTGCGTGGAGGGGTCAGGCCAAAGGGGGAGACCGGTCCCCGAAACTAGTGGAGGCAGGAAACGACCCTCAGCTAGAAACCAGAGGCTGTGACATTTTATGTGGCGCAGCCCCTCGCTACACCCGCTATGAAGGCACCACATAGGGTCAGGGAAACTGGCGCCAAGTTTACCAAGAGGAGGCCCGAGGCAGCCGGACAGAAGGGTTGGTAAGAAAGGCCAGACAAAGGACACACAAAGGGGGTCCTGTGAAGTGCTCCAAAGTTATCTGGGAGTTGTCTGAGCCCCTCACCTGGTGAGCACAGTACGACGTGGGCAGCCGTTACCTGCAGACGTGGTCTGGATAATAAGAACTGTGAGTAAAGGCCCTGGACTGCATCACTGACTCCGTGTCGTTACTGCTGCTGCCCTGCACCATCACCCCCATCCTCCGCATACACTGCCCTGAGGCTATACTCCTCCCGTGGGGAGTTATGCTACGCTCTGCTGCACCCACAACACCAGCCTCAGCGGTCTGCCCTGCAGAGGCGGTTCACTCTGACCGCAATCCACGGGTGGCGTAGTCGGACATTTAAACATCAAAACCACATAAATAGTTCCGCCACTGGTTTGACCGCCCTGAGCCACGGAACCGGGTTGCCGCCACGGAGACTTCAACCACCAGCATCCACCAAAAAGGGTCCGGCTCCGGGTGTCCCAAGGCCCAGGGGGTGCATCAGAACATTTTCATCACCTTTCACAATCACCAATGGGACAAGGCAGGGATGTCCTCTGTCCCCTCTCTTATACATCCTAGTGACGGAGCACCTGCTCTCATCAATTCGCTATAACCCCAATATAAGGTGGATTGAGGTGGGAGGCACCGAGTACAAGTGCTCTCTATTTGCTGATGATGTCCTAGTATATATCACTCAATCACATATATCCATCCACGCTGTTATGGCTGAAATAGATCACTTTGTTACATGGTCAAATTTTAAAATCAATGCAGCGAAGTCTGAGGCCCTCGATGTCTCCCTCCCCAAATCCATACAGGATTCCATCCAGTCCAACTTTCCCTTTGCCTGGCCCTCACAGGGTATCAAATACTTAGTAATTCCTATTCATAGAGACCTCTCCCATCTATGTTATCTTAATTTTGGGCCCTTTATTGAACAACTCCATACAGACCACGGTTGGCAAGTTAGAACTGTGAGATTCACTACGTGAACCACTCGTGTTTTGTGGAAAAGCACATGTACACTGTGTTCCAAATTATTATGCAAAAAGTGTTTAGGAGTGATAAGGGAAGAATTTGTTTGTTTGTCAGTTAAACTCATTGATGGTGATGTGTGTCAGGGCTCTTTATATCACTGTAAGCAATTGCAGACACCTGTGCTACTTAGTTTGGCAGGTGTGTCCAATGAAAGGCAAGACTACTTAAGAAGGCTGTCCCACATTATTAAGCAGCCTACATTTTCTGCCAAAATGGGAAAGAAATAGGATGTTTCGGCTGCTGAGAAGCAACAAATTGTGGAGTGTTTAGGTCAAGGCATGACTACAATCAACATTGTGCGATGATCAGGATGAAGTGTCTTGGCAATCAAGAAATATGTAGCTGATTCACAGTACACACGTGTGCGTGCTGATAAGGACAAATTGAGGACTCTTTCCTACAGGCAATTACGTCAGGTTAAAAGAGCAGCGGCAAAAAAGCCTTGTCATAGCAGCAGACAAGTTTTTGAAGCTGCTGGTGCCTCCAAAGTCCCCCGAACAACAAGATGCAGGGTCCTTCAGAGGTTTGCAGCTGTGCATATGCCATCCTGTCGACCTCCTCTATCCACTTCACACAAGCAGAAACGGCTCCAGTGGGCCAAACATTACATGAAGACTGATTTCCAAACTGTTTTGTTCACGGATGAGTGCCGTGCAACGCTCGATGGTCCAGATGGATGGAGTGGAGGATGGCTGGTTGATGGACACCCCACGCAAACACGGCTACAGCGCCAACAAGGAGGAGGTGGAGTAATGTTTTGGGCTGGAATCATGGGGAGAGAGATTGTCGGCCCCTTTAGGATCCCTGAAGGGGTAAAGATGAACTCCATAATGTATGTGGAGTTTCTCAAACAGCACTTCCTGCCATGGTTCAAGAAGAAGAACCGTGTATTCCACAGCAAGATCATTTTTTTGCATGATAATGCACCATCTCATGCTGCACATAAAACATCTGCATCTCTGGCTGATATGGGCATAAAAGGGGACAAACTTATGGTGTGACCTCCATGCTCCCCTGACCTCTACCCCATTCAGAACCTCTGGAGCATCATCAAAAGGAGTGTCTATGATGGCGGGAGGCAGTTCACATCTAAGCAACAGCTCTGGGAGGGTATTCTGTCCTCATGCAAAACAATTGAAGCAGAAACCATCCAAAACCTGACAAATTCAATGGACGAGAGAGTTCAGAAGCTCCTTTCGAACAAGGGGTCCTATGTGAAAATGTAACAACACCTAGAATAAAGTTTTGAGTTGAAAACTGTTTGATTTCAGTTTCTAATAACCTGCTAATGCTTATAATTTCAAAAATGACCATTTTTTTGGTCTTTATTAAAATGAAAAGGATGATTGAAAAGTTTGGGGGATCTAAGAGTGTGGCAACCCAGTAGTCAGGATTACTTTGAATTCTGACAATATGAGGGTCATGTTGCAGGTAGTGCAGCAAAAAGGCACTTATGTGTCTTGCGCATCCCGGAGCCCAAAAATTATTTTCCAGCCAAGATACAGATAAACATGATTAGTAATTTTAAATCTGGTGGAGCTTAGTATAGATGGCCTAATAGAATCAGTACTGCACACTGCTACAAAGCCCAAATTATTTTCCAGCCAAGATACAGATAATCATGATTAGTAATTTTAAATCTGGTGGAGCTTATTATAGATGGCCTAATAGAATCAGTGCTGCACACTGCTACAAAGCCCAAATTATTTTCCAGCCAAGATACAGATAAACATGATTAGTAATTTGAAAGCTTAAAACGGTTGGTGAGGTGATTTTAACCAATCATCAAGCTTTTACTCTCCCCAGGATGACACAGGGGTAGAAAAGTCGTTTCGGATCCATGATTTGTTCATCTTTATGAACGTGAGTCTGTCTACATTATCAGTGGAGAGCTTATCTGTCAGCACACCAGCAGCACTGAACACACGTTCAGACAGAACGCTGGCTGCGGGGCATGGCAAGATCTCCAAGGCGTAAGTGGCTAGCTCCGGCCATTTATCCAGATTGGAAGCCCAAAAAGAGCAAGGGTCCAGTGACACAGTCATGGCTTCAATGTTTACTTGGAGATACTCTTGTTCCATCGTCTCTAGGCGTTGACTATGTGTCAGACTTCTTGTCTCCTGTGGCCTTGCAAAGGATGGGCTAAAAAAGTGGTGAAATGATTCCGCAAAATTGATGTTACCAGCAGATACTGTGGTTCTGTTACGGTTTGAGTGCTGAACACTCGACGGTCCCACGGTTGGCAAGTTTGAACTGTGAGATTCACTACGTGCACCACTGGTGTTTTGTGGAAAAGCACATGTAAGATTCTGCAACAGTCTCTGCTGATACTCCTGCATGCGTTCATCCCTTATTATGGCAGGAATAATTTCTGCAAATTTACTTTTGTACCGGGGATCTAACAGTGTGGCAACCCAGTAGTCAGGATTATTTCTAATTTTCACAATTCGAGGGTCATGTTGCAGGTAGTGCAGCAAGAAGGCACTCATGTGTGTTGCGCATCCAGGAGCACCAAGTCCCTGTTGTGTTGGTGGCGAGGTAACAATCATGCTTCCTTCCTCTGTCCTCTCCCCCCAACCTCGCACAACAAAAATGTGATCAAGGTCTCCCTCATCTGATGAGTCTTCCATCAGTTCGTCCTCCACTTATACCTGGGCTCCTGCACCTTCCTCACTAGTTTGGCTGCTACCATGCGCCCTGGTAAAACCATCTCCCCCACCCTCACATGCCTGCCACCTTGGTGCTGCCGACCGTCTGGACCTTGCAGATGCTAGCCCTTCCGCATACAACTCCTCCTCCTCTACTTCCTCCACCTCCTTTTGTGCCACCACCTGACTCCGAATTCTGTTTAACATGTGCTCCAGCATGTAAATCACCGGAATAGTCATGCTGATAATGGCATCGTCAGCACTAAACATCTTCGTCGCCATTTCAAAACTGTGCAGAAGGGTGCATAGGTCCCTGATCTGAGAACACTCCTCCAGCGTGATTTGCCCCACCTCTGGATCTCGTTGGCCCAGGCTATACGTCAGAACGTATTGCACCAGGGCTTGTCGGTGCTGCCACAGTCGCTGCAACATGTGCAGAGTTGAATTCCACCGGGTAGGCACATCGCATTTTAGCCGGTGAAGTGGCAGGCCCAACGACTTCTGTAGAGATGTAAGTCGCTGAGCTGCGGGATGCGAACGGCGGAAGTGAGCACACAGCGACCGTGCCCTCTGCAGAAGGCCATCTAGTCCGGGATAGTGGGCTAAAAATTGCTGGACAACCAGGTTCAACACGTGAGCCATACAAGGCACGTGTGTGACATTGCCCCGGCGAAGGGCCGCACCCAGGTTTGCAGCATTGTCGCACACGGCCTTCCCTGGTTTCAGGTCCAGTGGAGACAACCACTCATGAAATTGGTTCTCCAGAGCTGACCACAACTCCTCAGCTGTGTGACTCACATTTCCCAGACATTTCAAAGTAAAAACCGCCTGATGACGTTGAGCCCTACTGCCAGCATAGTAAGGAGGTGTGCAGGATCCCTTCTGCGCAGTTAGAAAGCTTGTGGCATGACCAGACAGGCTTTGGGTGCAGGTGGAGGACCGAGAGGAGGTTGAGGAGGCAGAAGCAGTGGAGGAACTTTGAGATAAAGAGGATTGACGCACAACTCGTGGGGACGGCAAGACTTGGACAGCAGCCCCTTGTCCTGCTGTCACCATAGTTACCCAATGCCCAGTCAGCGACATGTAACGCCCCTGTCCATGCCTACTCGTCCAAGTGTCTGTGGTGAAATGCATCCTGTCACACACAGAGTTTCTCAAAGAAGCGGTGATGTTGTGTGCGACATGCTGGTGGAGCGCAGTCACACCTTTCTTTGAGAAGTAGTGCCGACTGGGCATCTGGTACTGGGGCACTGCGACGGACGTAAGGTCTCGAAAATACTCTGCGTCCACCAGGCGGAAAGGCAGCATTCCTGTAGCCAAGAGCTTGCAGATGGTGAAATTCAACCTCTTAGCTTTCTCATGGCTAGGAGGAAATGATCCTTTACTTGTCCACATCTGAGGGACCGAGGTCTGGCTATTGTGCTTAGACGGGGTTGATAAGGGTGTCCCCGGCAAACTGCCGGTCTGTGAGGAAGATGCAGGCGGACATGTTAGGTTGCCTTGATCCAAAGGTGGTGCTATCGATGTCGGACAGCGCTCAACACCAGCTGGTGTTGCCACCTCCAAAGAAAATCATGACCTGCCAATCACGCTGGCTGTTGCGGGTAAAGAGGTGGCAGGTCTGCGCCCCAAAACAGGTGTGACTGCTGTCCCCCCAGTCACAGAGGATGAAGAGGCCACGGATGCATAAGATATGGCAGACGGTGGTTGGCCCAAAGCACAGTGAGCTTCCCACTGCAACTTATGCTTCATGTCCATGTGCCGGTTCATGCATGAAGTACTCAAACTGTATTTTTTGGCCTCTACTTAGCTTTTGCTGACAAATGTTACAGATAACACGAGTTGGGTCATCTTTATCGATCTGAAAAAATGTCCAGACTATGCAAGGCTTAGCACCCATGCGACCTGAAGAGCCACCACGACTTGTGGTGAGAGGCAGAGTTGTGTTTGAGGATGCAGTTGTTGACGTGCTTCCAGTACTACATCTCTGTCCAGGAAGGCGCAACCTGAACTCGTCGTCACTAGCATCCTCCTCCACCTCCTCTGCTGACCTCATCTCTTGGCTGACTGTGGGTTGACAGTAAGTGGGATCTCCAACCTCATCATCATCACCCTGTGCGTTATCACACCCTCGTCCTCAGAGCCAACCTGTTCCTGCCCTGACAAAAAACTAAAGTGGTCGCTCCAATCAGGTATTTGAGTCTCATCATCGTCTTCCTCATTGTCTCCACCAACAGGAGTTACAGTTTGGGAATGAGGGTCTACATTATGGTCAGAACCTTCTGCGTCTGGTCCTGGATCCGACTCATAAAGATTCTGGGCATCAGTGCAGATCATTTCCTCGTCTGGATTCACAGAAGCGCTGGAGTCGACCTCTGATTCCCAGGCTACAGTATGAGTAAACAGCTCTGCAGACTCAACTATCTGTTCTACCTCATACTCAGACGGGCAGCTGGAGATTTGGGAGCTGTGAGGAAGCAAGTGCGATTGGGGTGACACCTTTGAGGACTGGAGTATTTGTGATGTTGAAGTTGATGTGGAGGAGAGCCCACTTAAAGGAACACTTGATATCCGTTGAAGCACCTGCTGTTTTTGTGCCTCATCTGGAATTTGTAGCGATTGGCGTGGTCGTAAGAAAGGGATCTTATCACATTGTCCGCTAAAAGAAGTAGACATTTTAGTTTGGCTGGAAGATGGTCTTTCTTCTGCAGATGTTACTGTTGCTTTAACACCTACCCCACGGACACAACCTTTTTTCCCCTTCCCAACACGCCTATTCCCCTTTCCACCAGCAGCAGGCCTTTTTCCACTCATTTTGGTGGTTAACTAATTCACAACTCTGGAGTTGTTTGCACAAAAAAACAATGGATGGGAACCGAGCAGAGCTGAGTGGCTAAACTGTGGTATTAGGCCAAAACTATTGGCTGGGTTAGATGCAGAAAAAATTATATTCAATTTGCAACCTGATGGAGGTCAGTATAGATGGACTAATAGAACAAGTCCCACACACAGCTAGAAGCCCAAATATTTTTTCAGAGGTAGATGCAGAAAAAAATTGTATTCAGTTTGCAACCTGATGGAGGTCAGTATAGATGGACTAATAGAGAAAGTCCCACACACTGCTAGAAGGCCAAATATTTTTTCAGAGCTAGATGCAGATAAAAATTATTTTTAATTTGCAACCTGATGGAGGTCAGTATAGATGGACTAATAGAGAAAGTCCCACACACTGCAAGAAGGCCAAATATTTTTTCAGAGCTAGATGCAGACAAGAAATTATTTTGAATTTGCAACGTGATGGAGGTCAGTATAGATGGACTAATAGAACAAGTCCCACACACTGCTAGAAGGCCAAATATTTTTTCAGAGCTAGATGCAGAAAAAAATTATATTCAGTTTGCAACCTGATGGAGGTCAGTATAGATGGACTAATAGAACAAGTCCCACACACTGCTAGAAGGCCAAATATTTTTTCAGAGCTAGATGCAGAAAAAAATTATATTCAGTTTGCAACCTGATGGAGGTCAGTATAGATGCACTAATAGAACAAGTCCCACACACTGCTAGAAGCCCAAATATTTTTTCAGAGCTAGATGCAGAAAAAAATTATATTCAATTTGAAACCTGATTGAGGTCAGTATAGATGGACTAATAGAGAAAGTCCCACACACTGCTAGAAGACCAAATATTTTTTCAGAGCTAGATGCAGACAAAAAATTATTTTTAATTTGCAACCTGATGGAGGTCAGTATAGATGGACTAATAGAGAAAGTCCCACACACTGCTAGAAGGCCAAATATTTTTTCAGAGCTAGATGCAGACAAAAAATTATTTTGAATTTGCAACCTGATGGACGTCAGTATAGATGGACAAATAGAACAAGTCCCACACACTGCTAGAAGGCCAAATATTTTTTCAGAGCTAGGTGCAGAAAAAAATTATATTCAATTTGCAACCTGATGGAGGTCAGTATAGATGGACTATTAGAACAAGTCCCACACACTGCTAGAACCCCAAATATTTTTTCAGAGCTAGATGCAGAAAAAAATTATATTCAATTTGCAACCTGATGGAGGTCAGTATAGATGGACTAATAGAATGATGCTATACCCAAAAGATTTTACTTCACTAGGTGCAGTAAAAAAATTGTTTTTTTATACACAGGTGGTATATCTTGCAACACAGATAGGCTACTCCACTGACTAACACACTCTGCAATAGGCCAAAAAGAATTAGCTTTGCTAGATTCAGCCAAATGCTGTGAAAAAAACTTGCACAGCACTGGCACAGACCTGCCTGGCAAAAACTGATAGGAACTGATGTAACCTAGTCCTGAAAAGGACTGCAATTACAATTAGTCTTTACTCCCACAACCTATCTATTTAAGAGCACAGACCTGCCTGATAAAAGTCGTAGGAAATGCTGTAACCTAGTCCTTAAAAGGACTGCAATCACAACTATTCCCTACTCCCAAGCTATCTGTAGATTTGTGCGAAAATTGGCTTGAAATTAACAAGGTATAGCGCACACAGCAACAGGTGTGCCGTCTAACACGCAGCTGCAGCAGTGAGAAAATGGTGGCGACGGGGAAAATGGCTTGGTCTTATAGGGCAAGGACATGTGACATACACTGCCAATGACACATGCCCTTGCTTGTGTGAAAAAAAGCACTTCCCTCCGTGTGTGCTCTGCTGATAGGCTGACAGATTGCACCTCCCCACTGTAAATGCGGGAAAGAGAAATAAAAATGGAGATCTTCATTATTCCTGCAGAGATCCATCCCCTGCCCCTCCCCCCGCCCCGCTGTACACTCAAACTGCGTATTAACATTAATTTTCATCATTACTGAGAAAAAATCCAGTTATGATTTTGGTGCACGAACAGTTATCGAACATAACCTCGAACAGCCGAATTTTTCTCAAATCGTTCGTGTTCGCCGAACGGCTCGAACACCGCCCAAAACAGCTCGAATTTGAGATAGGCGAACAGTTCGAGTCGAACAACGCTCATCTCTACTAACCACCTTGCCAAGTTTGATGAGTATAACTTGCCGTTCTGTGATTGGGTAGGCAGGTTGAAGAATGCCATTGCCTTGCACGGTGTCAGCTCTCAGCTGCAACCGGAAGTCTCGCTGAATGCTCTGGAGGGGGATGCTTGCAAAGTTTTCTTGTTAAAATCCAATGATAGGCGAAAGACAGTCGACGACATCATTTGGATACTAGACAAAGCATTTGATCACGTGGCGGCAGCAGGGCAACTACAAGTACAGTTTTTTGCCCGGACCCAGAGAGGCGGAGAAAGCCTGATCCAGTATGCTATAGCGCTGGAGGTGCTGCATAAGAAGATCAAAAAGAAGTCGCCTGTAACCGTGGGTACTGAGGCCGATGTCGACAGAATTCTTCGGGATCAGTTCATCGGGGGTATACGGAGTGAGGTGCTAAGGAGCGAATTGTTGCTGAAGGGGGCAGAATACCCCTGGTGTCACTTATGCCGAAATACAGGAAGTGGCGGTAGCATGGACTTTGGAAGTGTAGCCTGCTTTGCAGTGGAGCAGCCTGCAAGTGGAAAACACAAGAGAGCCGAGACCAGACCCTCTAGAAAATCAACGCCCAACGTCTGTTCCGAAGATCTGAATGCAGAGTCCCACGTTGGAGGTGCAGTTTGCAGGAAAGAAGGTGTCGTGCTTGGTGGATACCGGATCAGAGGTGACGACCATGCCGATGGAATTTTTCAAGACGCACTTCGAAGAGACTGTCAAAAAGGAGTCGGGACACCTGCTAAGGATGAAGGCCACTAGTAATGAAGAAATTCCATTGGCAGGCATCGCCTGGATGAGAGTACAGCTGTGTGGCCAGGAGTTGGGAACCAAAGTAGTGGTACTCGTGAAGACTCAGGCGAGGCCTAATCTCCTGGTAGTTCTGGTAATGAATATCCTGAGAGAGCTGGACTCCCTTTTGTTTGAGCGCGATGGTCCGAGATACTGGAAACGAGAGAAACCCCACAAAGCCACTCAGAGGGCTTTGCAACAGGTGGTCCATTCGTGTGGCATTCAAAAGAGTTCGGCTGAAGGAAGAGCAGTGGGAGCGGTGTATGTCCCACGCGGGTCTGCCATTCTAATCGCTCCGGGTCAAGAAAAGCTTGTGTTGATGCCGGTAGGGACGCACAGGAAACTGAATGGTGTGGCGGTGATTCTGGAACTGGTGGGACGGATAGCCTGATGGTAGCCCGAACAGTGGCCATTGTGCAAGATGGAAGTGTACCAGTGAAATGTCTGAATCTTCAGAATCATGAGGTGACTTTGGCAGTGGGCACGAAGCTGGCTGATGTGTATGTGTGTGGTGAAGGAGTCATCACCAAAAGCCAGTTCACACTGAGGGCAGACCGCTGGAACGCCTGGACCCATTCGATGCAGACAGCAGCTGAAGAATCCCCCACGCTCGAATGGAATGGAAGAAAGATTATGGAAATCATGGGAGTGGATGAGTCCCAGTTGACTCCCGAACAGGCTAGCAGACTGGAGGCTGCGTTGTGGGAATATCAGACTGCCTTCTCCAGGGGAGATGAAGACTTTGGTTGCACCAAGGCTGTGGAGCACGAGATACCCACGGGAAACACCCCCCCAATTCGGAAGAGATATTGCCACATCCCACCGAGTCTTTATCAGGAGGTCAAAGGAATGCTGGCGCAGATGCTGGATAATGGGGTGATCCTGCCGAGTCAAAGTCCTTTGGCCGTACCGGTTGTGCTGGTCCGGAAAAAGGATGGAACCATACGGCTTTGTGTTGATTACCGTAAGCTGAATGCACACACAGTAAGTGACTCCTACCCATTGCCCTGGATCGAGGAATCCCTGTCTGCCCTGGGAAAGGCGAAGTACTTCTCCACTCTTGACCTGGCCAGCGGCTACTGGCAGGTGCCCGTGTCAGCTCTAGATCTGCAGAAGACAGCATTCATCTTGCCAATTGGATTGTACGAATTTAATCAAATGCCCTTTGGACTGACTAATGCTCCAGGAACATTTCAGCGGTTAATGGAATACTACTTGGGTGAGTACAATTTCGATTCCGTGTTGATCGTGTTGGACGATGTGATTATATTCGGAGATTCGTTCGACGATCTCCTGAAGAAGCTCCAGCAAGTGTTGCACCAACTGAGGGACAACAGACTTAAGATCAAGCCAAAAAAATGTCACTTGTTCCAGACACAGATTGAGTATCTGGGGCATGTAGTGTCGGCTGAGGGTGTGCGACCAGCACCGAGTAAAATTGAGGCCATTCAGGGGTGACCCCGTCCCAAGACCGTGAGAGAAGTACGGGCATTCCTTGGTTTAGCCGGATACTACCATCGGTTTGTGAAAGACTTTGCTAAGGTGGCTGAACCACTGAATGAGTTGTTGAGAGGGACAGCACAGGGGCCCAAGAATCAGCCGATTTGGTGGATAGACCGACAGCAACAGACATTCGATCAGGTCAGGGCCGCCCTTGCACAGGCACCTTTATTGGCGCATGCTCACTTTTACCAACTGTTCACCCTGTACACTGATGGAAGTCTTCATGGTCTGGGAGCCGTGTTAGCCCAAGAACAAGATGGGCATGAGAGGGTCATTGCGTATGCTAGCCGGTCTCTACGGGACACCGAGCAAAATCCGGATTATTACAGCTCATTTAAGCTGGAGATGTTGGCCCTGGCGTGGGCCATGACTGAGAAGTTTGCAGAGTACCTGGCTGGTTCTGAGATTCTCGTGATGACAGACAATAATCCGCTTGTGCACTTGGAAAACGCTAAGCTGGGAGCCCTGGAGCAGAGATGGGTGGCGCGGATGTTCAAGTTTAATTACCCGATTCGGTTCCGTTCGGGTAAAGAGAACTCCTATGCTGACGCATTATCATGAGTGACTTGAGGCAAACCCGAGCATGGGATGGATGAAGACCTCGAGGATACTGAGATCCCCGATTTGAGGCGATTGCCTGTTTTCGTGGACGTGGCACGTTCAAGTGGGGTGGCGACACGGGTCGCCACGTTGCTGGGCAAGACTCATCAAGAGTGGACTGAGTTACAGGACGCAGACTCCGAACTGTCACGAGTAAAGAAATGGCTGAGTCAAAAGTTCTGGCCCAAACGGGAAAGCAAGAGCCCGGCTGGGTGCAGAAGGACAAAAGCTGCTAAGGCAGTGGGATCAATTGGCTGAAGTGCTGATTGCAGGAGAATTTTCCCACGCTGTCAGTGACGTGCAGGAGGTGAGCTGAGTTCATTGGACATGAGCTCACCTCATGCACATCACTGACAGCGTGGGAGAATTCTCCTGCACTCAGCACTTCAGCGTGAGAATTTTCCCACGCTGTCAGTGACGTGCATGAGGTGAGCCGAGTTCATTGGACATGACCTCGGCTCATCTGGATGCCGTCACAGCGAGACAGTGAGGAGCGCAAGCATGCCTGCGCTTCTCAGTGTCTGCGGGATGACAGACTGGATGGCAGCGTTCTGCTGCGGTCCAGCCAGTCATCTCGATGTAGCAGAGCTGAAGCTGTCGTGGGAACCATAGAAAGGTAAGGATGAGGTTGGTTTATTATTTTTCTTTTATTGCAGGAGATCGTTGGCTTCAGCTGGAATGGGTGTGATGGTAAGTATGGTTTAATTTAGAACAATAAAGAATTGTGTCTTTATTTCAATTAAAGGACTTTATTCTGGGTGTTGTGTTTTTTTTAAATACTTTACTAGAAATTCATGGCGGTCATGTCTAATACTGGCGTGACCCCATGAATTTTGGGCTTGGGGCCAGCTGATAATACCAAGCTGGCCCTAACCCCTTTATTACCCAGTGAGCCACCGCACCAGGGCCCTGGATGAGTTGGGTACAGCGCCAGAAGATGGCGCTTCTATGAACGCGCCATTTTCCGGGGTGGCTGCGGACTGCAATTTGTAGCGGGGGGGGGCCCAGAAAGCTTGGGCCTCCCTGCGCTGCAGATTCCAGCCCCCAGCTGCCTAGTTGTACCTGGCTGGACACAAAAATAGGGCGAAGCCCCACGTACTTTTTTTTTAATTATTTCATGAAATTCATGAAATAATTAAGAAAAAAAGGCCTTCCCTATATTGTTGTGTCCGGCCAGGTACAAATAGGCAGCTGGTGGTTGGGGGCAGCCCGTTCCTGCCTGCTGTACCTGGCTGGACACAAATATAGTGCGAAGCCCCACTTCAATTTTTTTTAATTATTTCATGAAATTCATGAAATAATTAAGAAAAAAAGGGCTTCCCTATATTGTTGTGTCCGGCCAGGTACAAATAGGCAGCTGGTGGATGGGGGCAGCCCGTTCCTGCCTGCTGTACCTGGCTGGACACAAATATAGTGCGAAGCCCCACTTCAATTTTTTTAAATTATTTCAGGAAATTCATGAAATAATTAAAAAAAAATTGACGTGGGGCTTCGCACTATATTTGTGTCCAGCCAGGTACAGCAGGCAGGAACGGGCTGCCCCCAACCACCAGCTGCCTATTTGTACCTGGCCGGACACAACAATATAGGGAAGCCCTTTTTTTCTTAATTATTTCATGAAATAATTTAAAGAAAATTGACGTGGGGCTTCGCCCTCTTTTTGTGTCCAGCCAGGTACAACTAGGCAGCTGGGGGCTGGAATCCGCAGCGCAGGGAGGCCCAAGCTTTCTGGGCCACCCCCGCTGCAAATTGCAGTCCGCAGCCACCCCGGAAAATGGCGCGTTCATAGAAGCGCCATCTTCTGGCGCTGTACCCAACTCATCCAGGGCCCTGATGCGGTGGCTCACTGGGTAATAAAGGGGTTAGGGCCAGCTTGGCATTATCAGCTGGCCCTAAGCCCGAAATTCATGGGGTCACGCCAATATTAGACATGACCACCATGAATTTCTAGTAAAGTATTTAAAAAAAACACAACACCCAGAAAAAAGTCCTTTAATTGAAATAAACACACAATTCTTTATTGTTCTAAATTAAACCATACTTACCATCACGCCCATTCCAGCTGAAGCCAACGATCTCCTGAAATAAAAGAAAAATAATAAAGCAACATCATCCTTACCTTTCCATGGTTCCCATGACAGCTTCAGCTCTGCTACATCGAGATGACAGGCTGGACCGCAGCAGAACGCTGCCATCCAGCCTGTCATCCCGCAGACACTGAGAAGCGCAGGCTTGCTTGCGCTCCACAGTGTCTCTCTGTGAGGGCATCCAGATGAGCCGAGTTAATGTCCAATGAACTCGGCTCACCTCATGCACGTCACTGACAGCGTGGGAAAATTCTCCTGCACTCAGCGCTTCAGCGTGGGAGAATTCTCACACTGAAGCGCTGAGTGCAGGAGAATTCTCTCACACTGTCAGTTACGTGCAGGAGGTGAGCTGAGTTCATTGGACATGAGCTCACCTTATGCACGTAACTGACAGCGTGGGAAAATTCTCCTGCACTCAGCGCTTCAGCGGGAGAATTCTCACGCTGAAGCGCTGAGTGCAGGAGAATTCTCCCACGCTGTCAGTGACGTGCAGGAGGTGAGCTGAGTTCATTGGACATGAGCTCACCTTATGCACGTCACTGACAGCGTGGGAGAATTCTCCTGCACTCACCGCTTCAGCTTGAGAATTTTCCCACGCTGTCAGTGACGTGCATGAGGTGAGCCGAGTTCATTGGACATGAACTCGGCTCATCTGGATGTCGTCACAGAGAGACGCTGAGCAGCGCAAGCAAGCCTGCGCTTCTCAGTGTCTGCGGGATGAGAGGCTGGATGGCAGCGTTCTGCTGCGGTCCAGCCTGTCATCTCGATGTAGCAGAGCTGAAGCTGTCGTGGGAATTTTTCTTTTATTGCAGGAGATCGTTGGCTTCAGCTGGAATGGGCGTGACGGTAAGTATGGTTTAATTTAGAACAATAAAGGATTGTGTCTTTATTTCAATTAAAGGACTTTATTCTGGGTGTTTGTGTTTTTTTTAACTTTGACTATGGGGTTAGTAATGGGGGTGTCTTATAGACGCCTCTCCATTACTAACCTGGGCTTGATGTCAGCTGGCATTATAAGCTGACATCAACCCCAACCCTATTACCCCCTGCCACCGCACCAGGGCAGCGTGGAAGAGCGAGGCTAAGTGCCAGAATTGGCGCATCCTATGAATGCGCCATTTCTGGGGCGGCTGACGGCTGGTGTTTCTAGCCTGGGAGGGGGCCAATATTCATGGCTCCCTTCCTGGGCTATTAATATCAGCCCCCAGCTGTCTGCCTAGCCTTTGCTAGCTATTAAATTTTGGGGGAGCCACGTCATTTTTTTTGGGGGGTCCCCCATTTTAATAGCTAGTAAAGGCTATGTATTCAGCTGGGGGCTGATATTAGTAGCCTGGGAAGCTCCGTGGGTATTACCCCCTTCCCAGGCTTCAAACATCTGCCCCAGCCGTCTGCTTAACCTCCGCTAGAGCCTAAAATTAAGGGGAACCCCACGCCAATTTTTTTAATAATAAATCCTTTATTTTAATACTAAATGACAAGTACAGTAACCAGCACTGTCACTGTACTTCATATATATGTGACTGACATGTTTCTATCTATCTAATCTATGTGTGAAGCTCTATTCTGTCTGTTATAAATTGTCGGGTACTGCTGCTGAATTGCCGGCCGGCTTTTTTAAAGAGACAGTGCATGAAAACACTATTATTTTTTTTGATAAATCCTTTACGCTAAATGACAAGTACAGTAAGCAACACTGTCACTGTACTTCGTATATATGTGGCTGACATGTTTCTATCTATCTAATCTATGTATGATGCTCTATTCTGTCTGTTATAAATTGTCGGGTACCGCTGCTGAATTGCCGGCCGGCTTTTTTAAAGAGACAGTGCATGAAAACACTATTATTTTTTTAAATAAATCCTTTACACTAAATGACAAGTACAGTAATCAACACTGTCACTGCACTTCTTATATATGTGACTGACATGTTTCTATCTATCTAATCTATGTGTGATTCTCTATTACTTCTATTCTAAATTGTCGGGTACAGATGCTGAATTGCCGGCCGGCTTTTTTAAAGAGACGGTGCATGAAAACACTATTATTTTTTTTGATAAATCCTTTACGCTAAATGACAAGTACAGTAAGCAGCACTTTCACTGTACTTCGTATATATGTGGCTGACATGTTTATATCTATCTAATCTATGTGTGATGCTCTATTCTTTCGGTTCTAAATTGTCGGGTACAGGTGTATGCCGCTGCTGAATTGCCGGCTTTTCATGTTTCACTGTGAGCACTGTTCCCATCGATTTGGGCAATCACTGTAATGCCACAACCACCATGGCTGTGGCATTACAGTGAGTGGCAGACAATCCCTGCATGATTGGTGCTCTAAATAGCGCCAGACATGCAGGACACGCTTTTGGTGCACGAACAGTTATCGAACATAACCTCGAACAGCCGAATTTTTTGCAAATCGTTCGGGTTCGTCGAACAACTCGAACACCGCCCAAAACAGCTCGAATTTGAGATTGGCGATCAGTTCTAGTCGAACACCGCTCATCTCTAATGATGATGAGGTCGGAGATCCCACTTACTGTCAACCCACAGTCAGCCAAGAGATGAGGTCAGCAGAGGAGGTGGAGGAAGATGCTAGTGACGACGAGGTCAGGTTGCGCCTTCCTGGACAGAGACGTAGTACTGGAAGCACGTCAACAACTGCATCCTCAAACACAACTCTGCCTCTCACCACAAGTCGTGGTGGCTCTTCAGGTCGCATGGGTGCTAAGCCTTGCATAGCCTGGGCATTTTTTCAGATCGATAAAGATGACCCAACTCGTGTTATCTGTAACATTTGTCAGCAAAAGCTAAGTAGAGGCCAAAAAATACATAGTTTGAGTACTTCATGCATGAACCGGCACATGGACATGAAGCATAAGTTGCAGTGGGAAGCTCAGTGTGCTACAATGCGGCCTAGCCGGCCGGGCCAACCACCGTCTGC
Organism: Phyllobates terribilis; assembly: GCF_046119375.1. Lineage (NCBI taxonomy): Eukaryota > Metazoa > Chordata > Amphibia > Anura > Dendrobatidae > Phyllobates > Phyllobates terribilis. The sequence continues at coordinate 524,012,858 of NW_027362764.1, read as the reverse complement.
CATATCTTGTGCATCCGCGGCCTCTTCATCCTCTGTGACTGGGGGGACAGCAGTCACACCTGTTTTGGGGCGCAGACCTGCCACCTCTTTACCCGCAACAGCCAGCGTGATTGGCAGGTCATCATTTTCTTTGGAGGTGGTAACACCAGCTGGTCTTGAGCGCTGTCCGACATCGATAGCACCACCTTTGGAACAAGGCAACCTAACATGTCCGCCTGCATCTTCCTCACAGACCGGCAGTTTGCCGGGGACACCCTTATCAACCCCGTCTAAGCACAATAGCCAGTCCTCGGTCCCTCAGATGTGGACAAGTAAAAGACCATTTCCTCCTAGCCATGAGAAAGCTAAGAGGTTGAATTTCACCATCTGCAAGCTCTTGGCTACAGAAATGCTGCCTTTCCGCCTGGTGGACACAGAGGATTTTCGAGACCTTATGTCCGTCGCAGTGCCCCAGTACCAGATGCCCAGTCGGCACTACTTCTCAAAGAAAGGTGTGCCTGCGCTCCACCAGCATGTCGCACACAACATCACCGCTTCTTTGAGAAACTCTGTGTGTGACAGGGTGCATTTCACCACAGACACTTGGACGAGTAGGCATGGACAGGGGCGATACATGTCGCTGACTGGGCACTGGGTAACTATGGTGACAGCAGGACAAGGGGCTGCTGTCCAAGTCTTGCCGTCCCCACGAGTTGTGCGTCAATCCTCTTTATGTCAAAGTTCCTCCACTGCTTCTGCCTCCTCAACCTCCTCTCGGTCTTCCACCTGCACCCAAAGCCTGTCTGGTCATGCCACAAGCTTTCTAACTGCGCAGAAGGGATCCTGCACACCTCCTTACTATGCTGGCAGTAGGGCTCAACGTCATCAGGCGGTTTTTACATTGAAATGTTTGGGAAATGTGAGTCACACAGCTGAGGAGTTGTGGTCAGCTCTGGAGAACCAATGTCATGAATGGTTGTCTCCACTGGACCTGAAACCAGGGAAGGCCGTGTGCGACAATGCTGCAAACCTGGGTGCGGCCCTTCGCCGGGGCAATGTCACACACGTGCCTTGTATGGCTCACGTGTTGAACCTGGTTGTCCAGCAATTTTTAGCCCACTATCCCAGACTAGATGGCCTTCTGCAGAGGGCACGGTCGCTGTGTGCTCACTTCCGCCGTTCGCATCCCGCAGCTCAGCGACTTACATCTCTACAGAAGTCGTTGGGCCTGCCACTTCAGCGGCTAAAATGCGATGTGCCTACCCGGTGGAATTCAACTCTGCACATGTTGCAGCGACTGTGGCAGCACCGACAAGCCCTGGTGCAATACGTTCTGACGTATAGCCTGGGCCAACGAGATTCAGAGGTGGGGCAAATCACGCTGGAGGAGTGGTCTCAGATCAGGGACCTATGCACCCTTCTGCACAGTTTTGAAATGGCGACGAAGATGTTTAGTGCTGACGATGCCATTATCAGCATGACTATTCCGGTGATTTACATGCTGGAGCACATGTTAAACAGAATTCTGAGTCAGGTGGTGGCACAAGAGGAGGTGGAGGAAGTAGAGGAGGAGGAGTTGTATGCGGAAGGGCTAACATCTGCAAGGTCCAGACGGTCGGCAGCACCAAGGCGGCAGGCATGTGAGGGTGGGGGAGATGATTTTACCAGGGCGCATGGTAGCAGCCAAACTAGTGAGGAAGGTGCAGGAGCCCAGGAAGAAGTGGAGGACGAACTGATGGAAGACTCATCAGATGAGGGAGACCTTGATCACATTTCTGTTGTGCGAGGTTGGGGGGAGAGGACAGAGGAAGGAAGCATGATTGTTACCTCGCCACCAACACAACAGGGACTTGGTGCTCCTGGATGCGCAACACACATGAGTGCCTTCTTGCTGCACTACCTGCAACATGACCCTCGAATTGTGAGAATTAGAAATAATCCTGACTACTGGGTTGCCACACTGTTAGATCCCCGGTACAAAAGTAAATTTGCAGAAATTATTCCTGCCATAGAAAAGGATGCACGCATGCAGGAGTATCAGCTGAGACTGTTGCAGAATCTTACATGTGCTTTTCCACAAAATACCAGTGGTGCACGTAGTGAATCTCACAGTTCCAACTTGCCAACCGTGGGACCGTCAAGTGTTCAGCACTCAAACCGTAACAGAACCACAGTATCTGCTGGTAACATCAATTTTGCGGAATCATTTCACCACTTTTTTAGCCCATCCTTTGCAAGGCCACAGGAGACAAGAAGTCTGACACATAGTCAACGCCTAGAGACGATGGTACAGGAGTATCTCCAAGTAAACATTGAAGCCACGACTGTGTCACTGGACCCTTGCACTTTTTGGGCTTCCAATCTGGATAAATGGCCGGAGCTAGCCACTTACGCCTTGGAGATCTTGTCATGCCCCGCAGCCAGCGTTCTGTCTGAACGTGTGTTCAGCGCTGCTGGTGGTGTGCTGACAGATAAGCGCACGCGGCTCTCCACTGATAATGTAGACAGACTCACGTTCATAAAGATGAACAAATCATGGATCCGAAACGACTTTTCTACCCCTGTGTCATCCTGGGGAGAGTAAAAGCTTGATGATTGGTTAAAATCACCCTACCAACCGTTTTAAGCTTTCAAATTACTAATCATGTTTATCTGTATCTTGACTGGAAAATAATTTGGGCTTTGTAGCAGTGTGCAGCACTGATCCTATTAGGCCATCTATAATAAGCTTCACCAGATTTAAAATTAAAAATAATTTTTAGCTGCATCTAGCCCGGAAAATAATTTTGGGGCTCCGAGATGCGCAAGACACATAAGTGCCTTCTTGCTGCACTACCTGCAGCATGACCCTCATATTGTCAGAATTCGAAGTAATCATGACTACTGGGTTGCCACACTCTTAGATCCCCCAAACTTTTCGATCAACCTTTTCATTCTAATAAAGACCAAAAAAATGGTCATTTTTGAAATTATAAGCATTAGCAGGTTGTTAGAAACTGAAATCAAACAGTTTTCAACTCAAAACTTTATTCTAGGTGATGTTACATTTTCACATAGGACCCCTTGTTCGAAAGGAGCTTCTGAACTCTCTCGTCCATTGAATTTGTCAGGTTTTGGATGGTTTCTGCTTCAATTGTTTTGCATGAGGACAGAATACCCTCCCAGAGCTGTTGCTTAGATGTGAACTGCCTCCCGCCATCATAGACACTCCTTTTAATGATGCTCCAAAGGTTCTGAATGGGGTAGAGGTCAGGGGAGCATGGGGGTCACACCATAAGTTTGTCCCCTTTTATGCCCATATCAGCCAGAGATGCAGATGTTTTATGTGCAGCATGAGATGGTGCATTATCATGCAGAAAAATGATCTTGCTGTGAAATACACGGTTCTTCTTCTTGAACCATGGCAGGAAGTGCTGTTTGAGAAAATCCACATACATTATGGAGTTCATCTTTAGCGCCTTCAGGGATCCTAAAGGGGCCGACAATCTCTCTCCCCATGATTCCAGCCCAAAACATTACTCCACCTCCTCCTTGTTGGCGCTGTAGCCGTGTTTGCGTGGGGTGTCCATCAACCAGCCATCCTCCACTCCATTCATCTGGACCATCGAGCGCTGCACGGCACTCATCCGTGAACAAAACAGTTTTGAAATCAGTCTTCATGTAATGTTTGGCCCACTGGAGCCGTTTCTGCTTGTGTGAAGTGGATAGAGGAGGTCGACAGGATGGCGTATGCACAGCTGCAAACCTCTGAAGGACCCTGCATCTTGTTGTTCGGGGGACGCTGGAGGCACAAGCAGCTTCAAAAACTTGTCTGCTGCTATGACAAGGCTTTTTTGCCGCTGCTCTTTCAACCTGACGTAATTGCCTGTAGGAAAGAGTCCTCAATTTGCCCTTATCAGCACGCACACGTGTGTACTGTGAATCAGCTACATACTTCTTGATTGCCAAGACACTTCATCCTGATCATCGCACAATGTTGATTGTAGTCATGCCTTGACCTAAACACTCCACAATTTGTTGCTTCTCAGCAGCCGACACATCCTTTTTCTTTCCCATTTTGGCAGAAAATGTAGGCTGCTTAATAATGTGAGAGAGCCTTCTTAAGTAGTCTTGCCTTTCATTGGACACACCTGCCAAACTAATTAGCACAGGTGTCTGCAATTGCTTACAGTGATATAAAGAGCCCTGACACACATCACCATCAATGAGTTTAACTGACAAACAAACAAATTCTTCCCTTATCACTCCTAAACACTTTTTGCATAATAATTTGGAACGCGGTGTACATGTGCTTTTCCACAAAACACCAGTGGTTCACGTAGTGAATCTTACAGTTCTAACTTGCCAACCGTGGTCTGTATGGAATTGTTCAATAAAGGGCCCAAAATTAAGATAACATAGATGGGAGAGGTCTCTATGAATAGGAATTCCTAAGTATTTGATACCCTGTGAGGGCCAGGCAAAGGGAAAGTTGGACTGGATGGAATCCTATATGGATTTAGGCAGGGAGACATCGAGGGCCTCAGACTTCGCTGCATTGATTTTAAAATTTTACCATGTAACAAAGTGATCTATTTCAGCCATAACAGCAGGGATGGATATATGTGATTGAGTGATATATACTAGGACATCATCAGCAAATAGAGAGCACTTGTACTCGGTGCCTCCCACCTCAATCCACCTAATATTGGGGTTATGGCGAATTGATGAGAGCAGGTGCTCCGTCACTAGGATGTATAAGAGAGGGGACAGAGGACATCCCTGCCTTGTCCCATTGGTGATTGTGAAAGGTGATGAAAATGTTCTGACGCACCCCCTGGGCCTTGGGACACCTGGAGCTGGACCCTTTTTGGTGGATGCTGGTGGTTGTAGTCTTCGTGGCGGCGATCCGGTTCCGTGGCTCAGGGCGGTCAAACCAGTGGCGGAACTATTTATGTGGTTTTGATGTTTAAATGTCCGACTACGCCACCCGTGGATTGCGGTCAGAGTGAACCGCCGCTACAGGGCAGACCGCTAAGGCTGGTGTTGTGGGTGCAGCAGAGCGTAGCATAACTCCCCACGGGAGGAGTATAGCCTCAGGGCAGTGTATGCGGAGGATGGGGGTGATGGTGCAGGGCAGCAGCAGTAACGACACGGAGTCAGTGATGCAGTTCAGGGCCTTTACTCACAGTTCTTATTATCCAGACCACGTCTGCAGGTAACGGCTGCCCACGTCGTACTGTGCTCACCAGGTGAGGGGCTCAGACAACTCCCAGATAACTTTGGAGCGCTTCACAGGACCCCCTTTGTGTGTCCTTTGTCTGGCCTTTCTTACCAACACTTCTGTCCGGCTGCCTCGGGCCTCCTCTTGGTAAACTTGGCGCCAGTTTCCCTGACCCTATGTGGTGCCTTCCTAGCGGGTGGAGCAAGGGGCTGCGCCACATAAAATGTCAGAGCCTCCGGTTTCTAGCTGAGGGTTGTTTCCTGCCTCCACTAGTTCGGGGACCGGTCTCCCCCTTTGGCCTGACCCCTCCACGCAGGTGGATTCGGGCGTGCGGTGGCGACTCGCCCGTCCGCACCCCTGGGATCCCTTCATTCCTCGTTCCTGGAGCCTTCTTCGCTCCTCTTCCTTCCTGCTCCCTCTTGCAGGCCTGGGCCTCTGTTACAAGGCCCGCCTCCGGAGCAGAGCTCATGCAGAGCCCCTTCTCCCTGCCACTTCTGCTCAGACTTCTCTGCACTGAACTAAGATGGTGCCCACCTTTTATACTCCCTTCTCAATGCACCCAGGAACTGCTTCCTCCCTGCTCCTGCACTGCAGGGTTCCCCTTCCTCAGTGTTCCCTCCCCCCACTCCAGCCAGGGACAGGGACTGTCGTGCCCATCTCAGGGGCATATTGGTCGCCCTGCCCCACGGCAATGTGGTGTAATGCATGCAGGTGTCGGGTCCTGATCCACACTCCATCCTTATCTGAGAGTGAGATATCACACCTCTGGGTGAGGTGCAATACGTCTGTAGCAACCGAGCCCTCGGTGCTACAGTTCCATTTATCTTCAGCCTAGGTGACGTATTGTGATACAGGGCCGTGATTTTGGCTATAAAAGGGTCCCCTACCCCAAGCTTTTTAAGAGAATCATATATGGCGTGCCAGGAGACTCTATGGAATGCTTTCTCAGCATCCAACGAGAGTATCTACTTACAAATTTTTAACTGCATCTAGCCCAGGAAATACTTTGTGCCTAGTAGCAGTGTCTGCTAGTCAGCGGATTATCCCGGCTGTTAAGCAAGCTACACCACCTGTAGTTTGGACACTTAATTTTTTCAAAGGAAATGCTTCGGGACCACGGGATACTCAGTGAAGAGCATCAGGAGGCACCCCAAGGCATAGGGGCTGGGACTGGCACTAGGATGCCTTGCGGTGGACAGCCGAGCTCGATCCTTATAAAAGCTTTTTAACTGCAGCAGCTTTAGTGGACGCTACTGGAGCTGGAATTACGCGGCTGCTGGCATGAGACTTGCCCTCCAATAGATCCTTGTAAATGGATTTAAAGTATATTCATTCAAATTAGAGGGACAATTTAAATTAAAAAGCTTAGAGCTGCCTCCACCACAGGGGGGCTCTCTCGACCCACCAGCGGACAGGCACCAGTATTGGGAGAGGGGGGCTGGCCGTCAGGGTTCACCGCGGCTCTGGCACAAACCCGGCGACATGGAGGTGGCACGGGCAGGAGCGGACTGGCCGTCTCGGCTTCTCACTTTTTGGATTTTAGAAGGGCATGACATGCCTATATCTGTGTCTCCCCCTCCTTTTACTCCTCCACCTCTTTTCTTTTCGCATGACTATATGTACTTGTCACTTTTCCATGTGTTAGTTGTGTCTTCTGAGCAGTTTGTCAGCTTTTGGACACCTTTGAAGGTGTTTTCTATGTGTTTCTATGTGTTTTTGTTTGCCTGCCATTGGTTTTAACGGTGTTCGACGAACAGTTAAGCGAACACACGGGTGTTCGACGAACCGAACTCGAACTCTACGGGGGTGGCTCAACACTACTGAAGATGACATGCTTAATGCTTAGGTGACAAACCGCCCAGCGCTGCAGAGTTGTTGAAAGCTGTAACACAGCAGCCTGATCTGTGGCTCTCACCGCTGAACATACAGCCAGACATGGTCATGTGTGAGGATGGGCGGAACCTGGTGACAGAGAAATGACAGCCGGAGAAGATACGGTTTCGCTCTTTGCCAGTCCTTTCACCGAGCTAAAGGATATGGCTGTGGTGAAATACAACTCCCACTCAGAAGCTTTTTCAGATTGAAAAACATTGTGCCCACCAGAGGATTTGATTCTGAGGGCTCACCTTTCTCCCCTGCTCAAGAGCCCCATTGAAGCTGCAAAGGTAGCGCTATCATGAACTCTCCTGATGTAGAAGCCAGGGCACACCAGAGGATTCTCTGTTGGGACCGTCCTACTCTGCCGAGAAGCAGTCCTGGCTAAGAAAAATGTGTGGGAAGGTTCCTGGACACTTTATGGCTGCTTTTTTACTGAGGTGGAAACCCACGCAAACACAGGGAGAACATACAAGGTCCTTGCTGGGATTTGAACCCAGGATCCCAGCGCTGCAAGGCTTCAGAGCTAACCACTGATAAAATGTGCTGCCGTTCACCCTCTAATATCTAACAGGCTGGCGAAACTTGAACCTGTTGCCACTCTATCTTCAGCTCCTTTGTGAGATACGAATGTATTTGGGCAGCCACTCAGTCTACCAAATAAAATTCCTGAGAAGGAAATTGGGGATGGCTTCGCTACTGGTACTGGGGGCAGTGCTAATACCATGGCATTGTACCATAGTTTACTGGAAATATTCCAGGCTGGTAGGAGGCAAGAAAATTCCCACAGAAAAGTGCCAGCAGTAATGTTCAGGGACCCGCGCTTGTAGAAGGTGGAGACAACACCGGGAGAAATAGTGACAGCTGGGGACCGAGTATGGACATGAGTCATGAGGTTGTGAAAAGCTTCCACTTCCACGAGCCTAAAAGGCCATATTTCAAGTGCAAGCAGCTGCCCAGAAATCTGACAGTTTAGTATTGCGGCCTGTGGGTGGGTGGCTGGCTGCATACTTGCGCTTGCATTCCAAGTAACAGAAAACTAAGCAGCTGGTGGCCTCTATCATCATCATGGCCTCACCTCGGCACTATGAACTCTCCTGAAGGAGAAGCCAGGGCCCATCGGAGGAGTCTCCGGTTTACTGGTGGGTCCGTTGAACCCTGCCGAGAAGCAGCCCTGGCTAAGAAAAGTGTGGGGGAAGGTTCCCGGACATTCTATGGCGGCTTTTTTAATGTGGATCGGACATGCTTATGCATGTTATTTCTCAAACCGCATTGAAGATCAGGCCATTGTCAAACTCTGTAGTCATGAAATTAAAAGCGCAAAGAAAGATGTTTGTGTCTCAAAGCACCACCAACAAGAGCGAGTTGATGTTGGACGGGCTGCCATTGCTTCTGCAAAAAGATGCATTAGAGGACTTCCTGGGAGAAATGACACCCAGAGTAGATACGGTTTCACTCAATGCCAGTTCTTTCACCCAGCTAAAGAATATGTCTGTGGTGAAATACAACTCTCAACAAAAAAAGCTGTGGACTGGCTCCGTACCGTCCCTGGCCACATTCAACTGTCCACATGTTTGTGGTTAGTAGTGTTGAGCCACCCCCGTAGTGTTCGAGTTCGGTTCGGTTCGTCAAACACCCGTGTGTTCGCCGAACTGTTCGTCGAACTGTTCGTCGAACACCTTCGAACACCGTTAAAACCAATGGCATGCAAACAAAAACACATAGAAACACATAGAAAACACCTTCAAAGGTGTCCAAAAGCTGACAAACTGCTCAGAAGACACAACTAACACATGGAAAAGTGACAAGTACATATAGTCATGAGAAAAGAAAAGAGGTGGAGGAGTAAAAGGAGGGGGAGACACAGATATAGGCATGTCATGCCCTTCTAAAATCCAAAAAGTGAGAAGCCGACACGTTCAGTCTGCTCCTGCCCGTGCCACCTCCGTGTCGCCGGGTTTGTGCCAGAGCCGCGGTGAACCCTGACGGCCAGCCCCCCTCTCCCAATACTGGTGCCTGTCCGCTGGTGGGTCGAGCGAGCCCCCCTGTGGTGGAGGCGGCTCTAAGCTTTTTAATTTAAATTGTCTCTCTAATTTGAATGAATACACTTTAAATCCATTTACAAGGATCTATTGGAGGGCAAGTCTCATGCCAGCAGCCGCGTAATTCCAGCTCCAGTAGCGTCCACTAAAGCTGCTGCAGTTAAAAAGCTTTTATAAGGATCGAGCTCGGCTGTCCACCGCAAGGCATCCTACTGCCAGTCCCAGCCCCTATGCCTTGGGGTGCCTCCTGATGCTCTTCACTGAGTATCCCGTGGTCCCGAAGCATTTCCTTTGAAAAAATTAAGTGTCCAAACTACAGGTGGTGTAGCTTGCTTAACAGCCGGGATAATCCGCTGACTAGCAGACACTGCTCTAGGCACAAAGTATTTCCTGGGCTAGATGCAGTTAAAAATTTGTAAGTAGATACTCTCGTTGGATGCTGAGAAAGCATTCCATAGAGTCTCCTGGCACGCCATATATGATTCTCTTAAAAAGCTTGGGGTAGGGGTCTAGGGGACCCTTTTATAGCCAAAATCACGGCCCTGTATCGCAATACGTCACCTAGGCTGAAGATAAATGGAACTGTAGCACCGAGGGCTCGGTTGCTACAGAGGTATTGCACCTCACCCAGAGGTGTGATATCTCACTCTCAGGTAAGGATGGAGTGTGGATCAGGACCCGACACCTGCATGCATTACACCACATTGCCATGGGGCAGGGCGACCAATATGCCCCTGAGATGGGCACGACAGTCCCTGTCCCTGGCTGGAGTGGGGGGAGGGAACACTGAGGAAGGGGAACCCTGTAGTGCAGGAGCAGGGAGGAAGCAGTTCCTGGGTGCATTGAGAAGGGAGTATAAAAGGTGGGCACCATCTTAGTTCAGTGCAGAGAAGTCTGAGCAGAAGTGGCAGGGAGCAGGGGCTCTGCATGAGCTCTGCTCCGGAGGCGGGCCTAGTAACAGAGGCCCAGGCCTGGAAGAGGGAGAAGGAAGGAAGAGGAGCGGAGAAGGCTTCAGGAACGAGGAACGAAGGGATCCCAGGGGTGCGGACGGGCGAGTCGCCACCGCACGCCCGAATCCACCTGCATGGAGGGGTCAGGCCAAAGGGGGAGACCGGTCCCCGAAACTAGTGGAGGCAGTAAATGACCCTCAGCTAGAAACCGGAGGCTGTGACATTTTATGTGGCGCAGCCCCTCGCTACACCCGCTAGGAGGGCAGCACATAGGGTCAGGGAAACTGGCGCAAAGTTTACCAAGAGGAGGCCCGAGGCAGCCGGACAGAAGGGTTGGTAAGAAAGGCCAGACAAAGGACACACAAAGGGGGTCCTGTGAAGCGCTCCAAAGTTATCTGGGAGTTGTCTGAGCCCCTCACCTGGTGAGCACAGTACGACGTGGGCAGCCGTTACCTGCAGACGTGGTCTGGATAATAAGAACTGTGAGTAAAGGCCCTGGACTGCATCACTGACTCCGTGTCGTTACTGCTGCTGCCCTGCACCATCACCCCCATCCTCCGCATACACTGCCCTGAGGCTATACTCCTCCCGTGTGGAGTTATGCTACGCTCTGCTGCACCCACAACACCAGCCTCAGCGGTCTGCCCTGCAGCGGCGGTTCACTCTGACCGCAATCCACGGGTGGCGTAGTCGGACATTTAAACATCAAAACCACATAAATAGTTCCGCCACTGGTTTGACCACCCTGAGCCACGGAACCGGGTCGCCGCCATGAAGACTACAACCATCAGCATCCACCAAAAAGGGTCCGGCTCCGGGTGTCCCAAGGCCCAGGGGGTGCATGAGAACATTTTCATCACCTTTCACAATCACCAATTTGACAAGGCAGGGATGTCCTCTGTCCCCTCTCTTATACATCCTAGTGACGGAGCACCTGCTCTCATCAATTCGCCATAACCCCAATATTAGGTGGATTGAGGTGGGAGGCACCGAGTACAAGTGCTCTCTATTTGCTGATGATGTACTAGTATATATCACTCAATCACATATATCCATCCATGCTGTTATGGCTGAAATAGATCACTTTGTTACATGGTCAAATTTTAAAATTAATGCAGCGAAGTCTGAGGCCCTCGATGTCTCCCTCCCCAAATCCATATAGGATTCCATCCAGTCCAACTTTCCCTTTGCCTGGCCCTCACAGGGTATCAAATACTTAGAAATTCCTATTCATAGAGACCTCTCCCATCTATGTTATCTTAATTTTGGGCCCTTTATTGAACAACTCCATACAGACCACGGTTGGCAAGTTAGAACTGTAAGATTCACTACGTGAACCACTGGTGTTTTGTGGAAAAGCACATGTACACTGTGTTCCAAATTATTATGCAAAAAGTGTTTAGGAGTGATAAGGGAAGAATTTGTTTGTTTGTCAGTTAAACTCATTGATGGTGATGTGTGTCAGGGCTCTTTATATCGCTGTAAGCAATTGCAGACACCTGTGCTAATTAGTTTGGCAGGTGTGTCCAATGAAAGGCAAGACTACTTAAGAAGGCTGTCTCACATTATTAAGCAGCCTACATTTTCTGCCAATATGGGAAAGAAAAACGATGTGTCGGCTGCAGAGAAGCAACAAATTGTGGAGTGTTTAGGTCAAGGCATGACTACAATCAACATTGTGCGATGATTAGGATGAAGTGTCTTGGCAATCAAGAAGTATGTAGCTGATTCACAGTACACACGTGTGCGTGCTGATAAGGGCAAATTGAGGACTCTTTCCTACAAGCAATTACGTCAGGTTAAAAGAGCAGCGGCAAAAAAGCCTTGTCATAGCAGCAGACAAGTTTTTGAAGCTGCTGGTGCCTCCAACGTCCCCCGAACAACAAGATGCAGGGTCCTTCAGAGGTTTGCAGCTGTGCATATGCCATCCTGTCGACCTCCTCTATCCACTTCACACAAGCAGAAACGGCTCCAGTGGGCCAAACGTTACATGAAGACTGATTTCAAAACTGTTTTGTTCATGGATGAGTGCTGTGCAGCGCTCGATGGTCCAGATGGATGGAGTGGAGGATGGCTGGTTGATGGACACCCCACGCAAACACGGCTACAGCGCCAACAAGGAGGAGGTGGAGTAATGTTTTGGGCTGGAATCATGGGGAGAGAGATTGTCGGCCCCTTTAGTATCCCTAAAGGCGCTAAAGATGAACTCCATAATGTATGTGGATTTTCTCAAACAGCACTTCCTGCCATGGTTCAAGAAGAAGAACCATGTATTTCACAGCAAGATCATTTTTTTGCATGATAATGCACCATCTCATGCTGCACATAAAACATCTGCATCTCTGGCTGATATGGGCATAAAAGGGGACAAACTTATGGTGTGACCCCCATGCTCCCCTGACCTCTACCCCATTCAGAACCTCTGGAGCATCATCAAAAGGAGTGTCTATGATGGCGGGAGGCAGTTCACATCTAAGCAACAGCTCTGGGAGGGTATTCTGTCCTCATGCAAAACAATTGAAGCAGAAACCATCCAAAACCTGACAAATTCAATGGACGAGAGAGTTCAGGAGCTCCTTTCGAACAAGGGGTCCTATGTGAAAATGTAACATCACCTAGAATAAAGTTTTGAGTTGAAAACTGTTTGATTTCAGTTTCTAATAACCTGCTAATGCTTATAATTTCAAAAATTACCATTTTTTTGGTCTTTATTAAAATGAAAAGGTTGATCGAAAAGTTTGGGGGATCTAAGAGTGTGGCCACCCAGTAGTCATGATTACTTCAAATTCTGACAATATGAGGGTCATGTTGCAGGTAGTGCAGCAAGAAGGCACTTATGTGTCTTGCGCATCTCGGAGCCCCAAAATTATTTTCCGGGCTAGATGCAGCTAAAAATTATTATTAATTTTAAATCTGGTGGAGCTTAGTATAGATGGGCTAATAGGATCAGTGCTGCACACTGCTACAAAGCCCAAATTATTTTCCAGTCAAGATACAGATAAACATGATTAGTAATTTGAAAGCTTAAAACGGTTGGTAGGGTGATTTTAACCAATCATCAAGCTTTTACTCTCCCCAGGATGACACAGGGGTAGAAAAGTCGTTTCGGATCCATGATTTGTTCATCTTTATGAACGTGAGTCTGTCTACATTATCAGTGGAGAGCCGTGTGCGCTTATCTGTCAGCACACCACCAGCAGCGCTGAACACACGTTCAGACAGAACGCTGGCTGCGGGGCATGACAAGATCTCCAAGGCGTAAGTGGCTAGCTCCGGCCATTTATCCAGATTGGAAGCCCAAAAAGAGCAAGGGTCCAGTGACACAGTCATGGCTTCAATGTTTACTTGGAGATACTCCTGTACCATCGTCTCTAGGCGTTGACTATGTGTCAGACTTCTTGTCTCCTGTGGCCTTGCAAAGGATGGGCTAAAAAAGTGGTGAAATGATTCCGCAAAATTGATGTTACCAGCAGATACTGTGGTTCTGTTATGGTTTGAGTGCTGAACACTTGACGGTCCCACGGTTGGCAAGTTGGAACTGTGAGATTCACTACGTGCACCACTGGTGTTTTGTGGAAAAGCACATGTAAGATTCTGCAACAGTCTCTGCTGATACTTATGCATGCGTGCATCCCTTTCTATGGCAGGAATAATTTCTGCAAATTTACTTTTGTACCGGGGATCTAACAGTGTGGCAACCCAGTAGTCAGGATTATTTCTAATTCTCACAATTCGAGGGTCATGTTGCAGGTAGTGCAGCAAGAAGGCACTCATGTGTGTTGCGCATCCAGGAGCACCAAGTCCCTGTTGTGTTGGTGGCGAGGTAACAATCATGCTTCCTTCCTCTGTCCTCTCCCCCCAACCTCGCACAACAGAAATGTGATCAAGGTCTCCCTCATCTCATGAGTCTTCCATCAGTTCGTCCTCCACTTCTTCCTGGGCTCCTGCACCTTCCTCACTAGTATGGCTGCTACCATGCGCCCTGGTAAAACCATCTCCCCCACCCTCACATGCCTGTCACCTTGGTGCTGCCGACCGTCTGGACCTTGCAGATGTTAGCCCTTCCGGATACAACTCCTCCTCCTCTACTTCCTCCACCTCCTCTTGTGCCACCACCTGACTCCGAATTCTGTATAACATGTGCTCCAGCATGTAAATCACCGGAATAGTCATGCTGATAATGGCATCGTCAGCACTAAACATCTTCGTCGCCATTTCAAAACTGTGCAGAAGGGTGCATAGGTCCCTGATCTGAGACCACTCCTCCAGCGTGATTTGCCCCACCTCTGGATCTCGTTGGCCCAGGCTATACGTCAGAACATATTGCACCAGGGCTTGTCGGTGCTGCCACAGTCGCTGCAACATGTGCAGAGTTGAATTCCACCGGGTAGGCACATCGCATTTTAGCCGGTGAAGTGGCAGGCCCAACGACTTCTGTAGAGATGTAAGTCGCTGAGCTGTGGGATGCGAACGGCGGAAGTGAGCACACAGTGACCGTGCCCTCTGCAGAAGGCCATCTAGTCTGGGATAGTGGGCTAAAAATTGCTGGACAACCAGGTTCAACACGTGAGCCATACAAGGCACGTGTGTGACATTGCCCCGGCGAAGGGCCGCACCCAGGTTTGCAGCATTGTCGCACACGGCCTTCCCTGGTTTCAGGTCCAGTGGAGACAACCATTCATGAAATTGGTTCTCCAGAGCTGACCACAACTCCTCAGCTGTGTGACTCACATTTCCCAGACATTTCAAAGTAAAAACCGCCTGATGACGTTGAGCCCTACTGCCAGCATAGTAAGGAGGTGTGCAGGATCCCTTCTGCGCAGTTAGAAAGCTTGTGGCATGACCAGACAGGCTTTGGGTGCAGGTGGAAGACCGAGAGGAGGTTGAGGAGGCAGAAGCAGTGGAGGAACTTTGACATAAAGAGGATTGACGCACAACTCGTGGGGACGGCAAGACTTGGACAGCAGCCCCTTGTCCTGCTGTCACCATAGTTACCCAGTGCCCAGTCAGCGACATGTAACGCTCCTGTCCATGCCTACTCGTCCAAGTGTCTGTGGTGAAATGCACCCTGTCACACACAGAGTTTCTCAAAGAAGCGGTGATGTTGTGTGCGACATGCTGGTGGAGCGCAGGCACACCTTTCTTTGAGAAGTAGTGCCGACTGGGCATCTGGTACTGGGGCACTGCGACGGACATAAGGTCTCGAAAATCCTCTGTGTCCACCAGGCGGAAAAGCAGCATTTCTGTAGCCAAGAGCTTGCAGATGGTGAAATTCAACCTCTTAGCTTTCTCATGGCTAGGAGGAAATGGTCTTTTACTTGTCCACATCTGAGGGACCGAGGTCTGGCTATTGTGCTTAGACGGGGTTGATAAGGGTGTCCCCAGCAAACTGCCGGTCTGTGAGGAAGATGCAGGCGGACATGTTAGGTTGCCTTGATCCAAAGGTGGTGCTATCGATGTCGGACAGCGCTCAACACCAGCTGGTGTTACCACCTCCAAAGAAAATGATGACCTGCCAATCACGCTGGCTGTTGCGGGTAAAGAGGTGGCAGGTCTGCCCCCCAAAACAGGTGTGACTGCTGTCCCCCCAGTCACAGAGGATGAAGAGGCCGCGGATGCACAAGATATGGCAGAGGGTGGTTGGCCCGACCGGCTAGGCCGCATTGTAGCACACTGAGCTTCCCACTGCAACTTATGCTTCATGTCCATGTGCCGGTTCATGCATGAAGTACTCAAACTATGTATTTTTTGGCCTCTACTTAGCTTTTGCTGAAAAATGTTACAGATAACACGAGTTGGGTCATTTTTATCGATCTGAAAAAATGCCCAGGCTATGCAAGGCTTAGCACCCATGCGACCTGAAGAGCCACCACGACTTGTGGTGAGAGGCAGAGTTGTGTTTGAGGATGCAGTTGTTGACGTGCTTCCAGTACTACGTCTCTGTCCAGGAAGGTGCAACCTGACCTCGTCGTCACTAGCATCTTCCTCCACCTCCTCTGCTGACCTCATCTCTTGGCTGACTGTGGGTTGACAGTAAGTGGGATCTCCAACCTCATCATCATCACCCTGTGCGTTATCACACCCTCGTCCTCAGAGCCAACCTGTTCCTGCCCTGACAAAAAACTAAAGTTGTCGCTCCAATCAGGTATTTGAGTCTCATCATCGTCTTCCTCATTGTCTCCACCAACAGGAGTTACAGTTTGGGAATGAGGGTCTACATTATGGTCAGAACCTTCTGCGTCTGGTCCTGGATCTGATTCATAAAGATTCTGGGCATCAGTGCAGATCATTTCCTCGTCTGGATTCACAGAAGCGCTGGAGTCGACCTCTGATTCCTAGGCTATAGTATGAGTAAACAGCTCTGCAGACTCAACCATCTGTTCTACCTCATACTCAGACAGGCAGCTGGAGACTTGGGAGCTGTGAGGAAGCAAGTGCGATTGGGGTGACACCTTTGAAGACTGGAGTATTTGTGATGTTGAAGTTGATGTGGAGGAGAGCCCACTTAAAGGAGCACTTGATATCCGTTGAAGCACCTGCTGTTTTTGTGCCTCATCTGGAATTTGTAGCGATTGGCGTGGCCGTAAGAAAGGGATCTTATCACATTGTCCGCTAAAAGAAGTAGACATTTTAGTTTGGCTGGTAGATGGTCTTTCTTCTGCAGATGTTACTGTTGCTTTAACACCTACCCCACGGACACAACCTTTTTTCCCCTTCCCAACACGCCTATTCCCCTTTCCACCAGCAGCAGGCCTTTTTCCACTCATTTTGGTGGTTAACTAATACACAACTCTGGAGTTGTTTGCACAAAAAAACAATGGATGGGAACCGAGCAGAGCGGAGTGGCCAAACTGTGGTATTAGGCCAAAACTATTGGCTGGGTTAGATGCAGAAAAAAATTATATTCAATTTGCAACCTGATGGAGGTCAGTATAGATGGACTAATAGAGAAAGTCCCACACACAGCTAGAAGTCCAAATATTTTTTCAGAGGTAGATGCAGAAAAAAAATATATTCAGTTTGCAACCTGATGGAGGTCAGTGTAGATGGACTAATAGAGAAAGTCCCACACACTGCTAGAAGGCCAAATATTTTTTCAGAGCTGGATGCAGATAAAAATTATTTTTAATTTGCAACCTGATGGAGGTCAGTATAGATGGACTAATAGAGAAAGTCCCACACACTGCTAGAAGGACAAATATTTTTTCAGAGCTAGATGCAGACAAAAAATTATTTTCAGTTTGCAACCTGATGGAGGTCAGTATAGATGGACTAATAGAACAAGTCCCACACACAGCTAGAAGCCCAAATATTTTTTTCAGAGTTAGATGCAGAAAAAAATTATATTCAGTTTGCAACCTGATGGAGGTCTGTATAGATGGATTAATAGAACAAGTCCCACACACAGCTAGAAGCCCAATATTTTTTCAGAGGTAGATGCAGAAAAAAAATAAATTCAGTTTGCAACCTGATGGAGGTCAGTATAGATGGACTAATAGAGAAAGTCCCACACACTGCTAGAAGGCCAAATATTTTTTCAGAGCTAGATGCAGACAAAAAATTATTTTTAATTTGCAACCTGATGGAGGTCAGTATAGATGGACTAATAGAGAAAGTCCCACACACTGCTAGAAGGCCAAATATTTTTTCAGAGCTGGATGCAGATAAAAACTATTTTTAATTTGCAACCTGATGGAGGTCAGTATAGATGGACTAATAGAGAAAGTCCCACACACTGCTAGAAGCCCAAATATTTTTTCAGAGCTAGATGCAGACAAAAAATTATTTTCAGTTTGCAACCTGATGTAGGTCAGTATAGATGGACTAATAGAACAAGTCCCACACACAGCTAGAAGCCCAAATATTTTTTCAGAGGTAGATGCAGAAAAAAATTATATTCAGTTTGCAACCTGATGGAGGTCTGTATAGATGGATTAATAGAACAAGTCCCACACACAGCTAGAAACCCAATATTTTTTCAGAGGTAGATGCAGAAAAAAATATATTCAATTTGCAACCTGATGGAGGTCAGTATAGATGGACTAATGGAAAAGGCCCACACACTGCTAGAAGGCCAAATATTTTTTCAGAGCTAGATGCAGACAAAAAATTATTTTTAATTTGCAACCTGATGGAGGTCAGTATAGATGGACTAATAGAGAAAGTCCCACACACTGCTAGAAGGCCAAATATTTTTTCAGAGCTGGATGCAGATAAAAATTATTTTTAATTTGCAACCTGATGGAGGTCAGTATAGATGGACTAATAGAGAAAGTCCCACACACTGCTAGAAGGCCAAATATTTTTTCAGAGCTGGATGCAGATAAAAATTATTTTTAATTTGCAACCTGATGGAGGTCAGCATAGATGGACTAAAAGAGAAAGTCCCACACACTGCTAGAAGGCCAAATATTTTTTCACAGCTAGATGCAGAAAAAAATTATATTCAGTTTGCAACCTGATGGAGGTCAGTATAGATGGACTAATAGAACAAGTCCCACACACAGCTAGAAGCCCAAATATTTTTTCAGAGGTAGATGCAGATAAAAATTATTTTTAATTTGCAACCTGATGGAGGTCAGTATAGATGGACTAATAGAGAAAGTCCCACACACTGCTAGAAGGCCAAATATTTTTTCAGAGCTAGATGCAGACAAAAAATTATTTTCAGTTTGCAACCTGATGGAGGTCAGTATAGATGGACTAATAGAACAAGTCCCACACACAGCTAGAAGCCCAAATATTTTTTCAGAGGTAGATGCAGAAAAAAATTATATTCAGTTTGCAACCTGATGGAGGTCTGTATAGATGGATTAATAGAACAAGTCCCACACACAGCTAGAAGCCCAATATTTTTTCAGAGGTAGATGCAGAAAAAATATATATTCAGTTTGCAACCTGATGGAGGTCAGTATAGATGGACTAATAGAACAAGTCCCACACACTGCTAGAAGCCCAAATATTTTTTCAGAGGTAGATGCAGAAATAAATTATATTCAGTTTGCAACCTGATGGAGGTCTGTATAGATGGATTAATAGAACAAGTCCCACACACAGCTAAAAGCCCAATATTTTTTCAGAGGTAGATGCAGAAAAAAAATATATTCAGTTTGCAACCTGATGGAGGTCAGTATAGATGGACTAATAGAATGATGCTATGCCCAAAAGATTTTACTTCACTAGGTGCAGTAAAATAATTGGTATTCTATACACAGGTGGTATATCTTGCAACACAGATAGGCTACTCCACTGACTAACACACTCTGCAATAGGCCAAAAAGCATTAGCTTTGCTACATTCAGCCAAATGCTGTGAAAAAAACTTGCACAGCACTGGCACAGACCTGCCTGGCAAAAACTGATAGGAACTGATGTAACCTAGTCCTGAAAAGGACTGCAATTACAATTAGTCTTTACTCCCACAATCTATCTATTTAAGAGCACAGACCTGCCTGATAAAAGTCGTAGGAAATGCTGTAACCTAGTCCTTAAAAGGACTGCAATCACAACTGTTCCCTACTCCCATGCTATCTGTAGATTTGTGCGAAAATTGGCTTGAAATTAACAAGGTATAGCGCACACAGCAACAGCGGTGCCGTCTAACACGCAGCTGCAGCAGTGAGAAAATGGTGGCGACGGGGAAAATGGCTTGGTCTTATAGGGCAAGGACATGTGACATACACTGCCAATGACACATGCCCTTGCTTGTGTGAAAAAATCACTTCGCTCCGTGTGTGCGCTGCTGATAGGCTGACAGATTGCACCTCCCCACTGTAAATGCGGGAAAGAGAAAAAAAAATGGAGATCTTCATTATTCCTGCAGAGATCCATCCCCTGCCCCTCCCCCCACCCCGCTGTACACTCAAACTGCGTATTAACATTAATTTTCATCATTACTGAGAAAAAATCCAGTTATGATTTTGGTGCACGAACAGTTATCGAACATAACCTCGAACAGCCGAATTTTTCTCAAATCGTTCGTGTTCGCCGAACGGCTCGAACACCGCCCAAAACAGCTCGAATTTGAGATTGGCGAACAGTTCGAGTAGAACAACGCTCATCTCTAGTGGTTAGGCGGTCCTTCCCAGTAAGTGCACTGGGGAGTGCACGGGTAATGTTGTGGGACCCGTGCTTGTGGAAGTCGGAGACGATACATGGAGAAATAGTGGTGGCTTTGGACCGAGTAGGGACACCCAGCCACCGCCGGCATGAGGTTATGAAAAGCTTCTGCCTTCAAGAGCCTAAAAGGCCACATTTCGAGTGAAAGCAGCTTTAGAGGACTTCCTGGGAGAAATGACATCTGGGTAGATATTGTTTCCCAAGTCCTTTCACCAAGCTAAAGAATATGGCTGTGATGAAATACAACTCAGCAAAAAATGCTGTGAACTGACTCCGTACCGTCCCTAGCCACATTCAATTGTCCACGTGTTTGTGGTTAGGCGGTCCTTCCCAGTAAATGCACTGAGGAGGGCACGGGTAATGTTGTGGGACCCGTGCTTGTGGAAGGCGGAGACCGGGAGAAACAGTGGCGGCTGGGGGCCGAGTATGGACACCCGACTGCTGCCGGCATGAGGTTATGAAAAGCTTCCACCTCCACGAGCCTAAAAGGCCACATTTCGAGTGAAAGCAGCTTTAGAGGACTTCCTGGGAGAAATGACAGCTGGGTAGATATGGTTTTCCAAGTCTTTTCGCCAAGCTAAAGAATATGGCTGTGTTGAAATACAACTCAGCAAAAAAAGCTGTGGACTGGCTCTGTACCGTCCCTGGCAACATTAACCTGTACACGTGTTTGTGGTTAGGCGGTCCTTCCCAGTAAGTGCACTGGGGAGGGCAGGGGTAATGTTGTGGGACCCGTGCTTGTGGAAGGCGGAGACCGGGAGAAACAGTGGCGGCTGGGGACCGAGTATGAATACCCTGGATACCCGGTCGCTGCCACCATAAGATTGTGAACAGCTTCCTCCTTCACGAGCCTAAAAGGCCACATTTCAAGTGCAAGCAGCTGTCAAAAATTTGTCAGTATAGTATTGCAGCCTGTGGGTGGGTGGGTGGCTGGCTGCATACTTGCTTTTGCATTCCAAGGAATGAGGTAGAGACAACTGAAAGCTGCACCGGGACAAGGACGTGGACGGTGATTGTTGCAAGTCTGCAACAACAGGTGCATGGCGGGAGGCATCTTCGCATGCGCCAAGGATCACTTATGATGGGCACACTTTTAGGCAGTGACCTGGGAGTCAGAGATGCTTCCAGAGGTCTTCCCCATTCTGTTCCCATGTCTTTTCAGCACTGTATGCATGTGTCTGATGATGTGTCACACACCACATGGCCTGATAAGGTTGTAAAATGTTAAAATGACATTTCCCTGTGAATGCATTTGTCTTGGTTGAAAGCAATTCAAAAGTACAAAAACGCATCAAAAACGCTACGTGTGAACATAGCCCAAGGTGTGGAGGAGTATTTTTGTTTTTGGTAATTTATTTTGCCTTATATACAAGTCATTACCCCGGAAAGGATGTTCCTTAACATATTTCCCAGGAAAATCCATTTTGGTTTCGTTTTTGTATGTTTTGTTGTGAGTCCGTAAAAGTGGCGCAATACTTTAACAATGTTGTTGAGAGCAGTGACCTGGGAGTCAGGAATGCTTCCAGGGGTCTTCTCCATGCTGTTCCCATGTCTTTTTAGGCCCTCTGCAGACTGCCTGTGGGAACCACCTGAAAAATGCTCGAGTTTCCCATAGACTTACATTGGGCTCATTGCTCGGGTCAAGCACCCGAGTATTCCAATTTTCTCGACCCGAGCAACGAGTAACCGAGCATTTTAGTGCTCGCTCACCACTAATTATTAATTGTTCACACTATTTAATTTCAAATATTTCTTTAAAAAAATTATTTTATTTTTTTAGATTATCACCATACATAGTTCTCAAATATATACAACATACAAGGTGTACAAATATTTCTCATATCCATAAAGATCACTAAAAAAAGTTGTTGTTTTTTCACTTGTTCTATTCAGCATTCTTTTTCTGTTTTAACAATTCTACATGTGTAATGATTATTTTTTACATTTAAATCAGCCACCATTTATATTTAAAAGGGGAAAGGGATAAATATTATTTTTTTTGCATCATTTACATGCATTAATTACTCTCCCTCAGTATCATTCAGATGCACTAACAAACTGTTGGGCAACTGAATATTATTTACACACGTCCAGCACTCTCAACATAAACTTTAAAGCCATGTATAATTTTGACACTATTCACAGTCACCAACAAAATACGCAATGTCTAATGCTATTTTCATCCCTATTTTGTTTCTTTTTGCTGATCGCTATATAGGCCAACAGGCCATGTCTGATATATTCTTTAAACAATCTGACCAGTATGCATTCAATGCTATTTAGGCTATAGTCACACATATTGTGTTTTTTTTCTGCAGCTAAATCTGCTGACAACTTTTCTCTGGCTGGAAAAAAGCCGCGCCAAAAATGAAGGTTTTCCTGTGTTTTTTTATGCGTTTTTAATGCATTTTTGCAGCGTTTTTGCAGTATTGTTCACTGTCCTTCTGTTTCTATTTAGGCATTTGCATAAAGTTCTGTGAAAAAAAAGAATTACATTCTATTTTGCCATCAAAAATGCTGCAAAAACGCAGCAAAAAATGCAAAAACACAACCAAGGCAGAAAATACGCAGCAAGCAAAAAGCAACATGTGTGCACAGAGAATTCTGGTTTCTCATAGACTTTGCAGGTACTGCTAGATGCAGCTGAAAATTTGCGTAAAATCTGCTGCAAAATATGCAGCAAAACACAACGTGTGTGAACATAGCCTTACTATGTTCTCTAGTACAGTTCACACTCATTGATAAACTACGCACTGCTAAACACCATTGATGTAAAGCAGTAGTTGTTTTTCTTCTCTGTTCTACATTTTGTTTTTGTCTACCAAGCCTTATAGTCTCATAATCAAGGATTTCATACATCTTATCTCATATGCAATATTTTTTAGATTCTGCAAAAACAGTCTGCAAAAACATGTTATGGATGCATAATAAATAAAGTCATCATGACCTGGATAACAGGGGGACTACAAGAGTTGCATTGTTTGTAAATGGAATAAGAGATAATATTCTCTGTGTGAATAAACAGAAATTAATTTGCTCACAAGTGTGCATTCTTTTCTCTGAGCGCTCGTTATTTTGGAGAGCCTAATCTCTTAATTCGGCTTCAGTGGTGATACGGTATATCTCACTTTGCGTCAGAACAAAAACAGCTATCACACCATCCATATCTATATTGTATTCTTTTGTCAATTGATTACTATTTGGAATGTATCTTACACTCCTTCAGGATTTTCCAACACAGCTTGTGTTTAGGCTATTAGCATATATTGTGGCGATTTTTTTATACCATTATTTTGTTTTTAAACGCTTTCTTATCAAGTCTAGTGGAATGTATGCCAATCTAGACTACATGGGGTTAATGAACCACACCCATATACCGAATGCTATAATACACAATCTTTCTACTAAGATCACTAGGTATGACTAAGTGTAACGGGTCTGGGAGGCGGAACCTCTGAGCTACTATACAAGGGGGCGGTCCTTGTAAGGGAGCGGGTGGCGACCAGGGAAGACGGGCAGGCAGTCACAGCAGGTGACCGGGACAGTCTCTGGGAGAACGGGCTGGAGGTCACGGCAAGTGACCGGGGTAGTCTCTGGATGAACGGGCAGGAGGTCATGGTAAGTGACCGGGGCAGTCTCTGGATGAACGGGCAGGAGGTCACGGCAAGTGACCGGGGCAGTCTCTGGGTAAAGGGTAGGTACGACCTGTGATGGCTGAGCCTCCAGGTAGGCTAGCAGGCAGATGGTAGATGTGTGCTCCCAGGTGAGCAAGCGAGAGTCTCTGGATAAACGGGTGGTCACAGCATGTGATGGCGGAGCCTCCAGGTAGGCCAACAGACAGGCAGAAGATGAGCGCTCCCAGGTGAGCGGGCAGGAGTCTCTGGAATGGCAGGAGGTCACAGCACGTGACGGCGGAGCCTCCAGGTAGGCCAACAGACAGGCAGCAGATGAGCGCTCCCAGGTGAGCGGGCAGGAGTCTCTGGAATGGCAGGTGGTCACAGCACGTGACGGCTGAGCCTCCAGGTAGGCTAGCAGGCAGGTAGCAGATGTGCGCTCCCAGGTGAGCGGGCAGGAGTCTCTGGAATGGCAGGTGGTCACAGCACGTGACGGCGGAGCCTCCAGGTAGGCTAGCAGGCAGGTAGCAGATGTGCGCTCCCAGGTGAGCGGGCAAGCTGGTCCATAGACAGACTGACAGGAGTAGGAAGGCAGACCGTCGGACCTCAGGCTAGCAAGCAGGTAGGAGGAATGTCAGGCAGGAAACAGACAGCAAACTGGCAGGTTTCTGGCAGGTAACTGGCAGGTAACTGGCAACGGGACCTGAGGGCTGAAGCAGAGTAGTGAACAGTGCAACAACAATGCTTGGGCACCTCCATTTTGGAGGAGGTGCCTTATATATGGTGAAGTCCTCTGGCCATTGGCCGGGGACTCCTTAGGACGGGAGGAGGACGCCGGGCTCGGAGCAGAGGGGTGAGGGGAACAGCGTCCCTGCCTAGCAGAGGGCAGGGACGCCGGCGCTACAGTACCCCCCCTTTAGGCCCCCCCTTTTTAGGCCAGAGAGAAATTTAGCTAGGATGAGAGGGGCATGGATGTTCTCCCGGGGCTCCCACGTTCTCTCTTCAGGACCAAACGCCTTCCAATCTACTAGAAAAAAGGTCTTCCCTCTTACCCTTTTGGTGGCCAGAATGTTCTCTACCTCAAATTCGTTTTCAGCGGAAACCGGAGCAGGAGGCGTACCTGTAGACTTGGAAAAAGAGTTAAGTACCACAGGTTTGAGGAGAGATACATGGAAGGAGTTAGGGATCCGCAAGTTGGCCGGGAGTTTCAATTTATAGGCCACCGGGTTGATCTGACTGATGACCTCCAGAGGACCGATGAACCGAGGCCCTAACTTATAGGAAGGAATCTTGAGCCGGACATACTTGGACGAGAGCCAGACCTTATCCCCTGGACGGAATTGAGGAGGATCCAGACGTTTTTTGTCAGCATGTCTTTTCATACGCTCGGATGACAGAAGGAGTGCGGACCGGGTACTCTCCCATATGGAGGAAAATTTGTTAACAAGGGATTCCGCAGCCGGATTGTCCGCCGAGGTGGAGACGGGAAATGGGATCCGAGGATGCTGACCGAAGACAACAGAAAACGGGGATTTGGAGGAAGATTCGCTCTCGTGATTGTTGTAAGAAAATTCCCCCCATGGCAGGAGATCCACCCAGTCTGAATGGTGGGCATTAACGAAGTGCCAGAGGTAACTGGTCAGGTTCTGATTGATCCGCTCCACTTGACCATTAGACTGTGGGTGGTAAGCGGAGGAGAAGTCCAGGGTGACGTCTAGCAGTTTACAAGTGGCTCTCCAGAAGCGTGAGGTGAACTGTACCCCACGATCCGACACTATGTGGAGGGGCAGTCCATGAAGACGGAAGATGTGGCGGATAAAGTCTTTAGCCAGCTCGGGTGCAGACGGGAGGCCTGGCAGGGGAACGAAATGAGCCATCTTGGAAAAGCGGTCAGCGACCACCCAAATGACCGTACAAACGGCAGAGACGGGGAGATCAGTTATAAAGTCCATTGCTATATGCTGCCATGGGGCAGCAGGTACTGGGAGCGGAAGGAGGCGACCGGCTGGCAGATGTCTCGGAACCTTGTTGCGGGCGCAGGACACACAGGCAGAAACAAAGTCTATTACGTCCTTGTGCAGGGTAGGCCACCAGTAGTGCCGGGTAATAAGCTGGAGGGTCTTTTTCTGACCGGCGTGGCCAGCTAGTTTAGACGAGTGACCCCAGTGTAGGATCTTCTTCCATATCAGGTACTGATACGAACGTCTTACCGGGAGGGAGACGATTTAGACTCACGGGAGCCACCTGCATTACTCTGGCGGGATCGATGATGTGTTTCGGTTCTTCCTCGAGATCAGACACCAGAAAGGATCGGGACAAGGCGTCCGCCTTGATGTTTTTGTCAGCCAGGCGAAAATGAAGAATAAAATCAAAGCGAGCAAAAAACAAGGACCACCAAGTTTGGCGCGGGTTAAGTCTCTGGGCATGCTGGAGGTAAGCCAAGTTCTTGTGGTCAGTGTAAATTATTACCGGGTGAAGAGCCCCTTCGAGCAGGTAACGCCACTCCTCCAATGCCAGCTTGATGGCCAATAACTCTCGATCTCCTATGGAATAGTTGCACTCAGAAGAGGAGAAGAGTTTGGAGAAGAAGCCACAAGTTACCATTCTCCCGGAAGATGATTTTTGGGTAAGTACCGCTCCGGCTCCAGAGGAGGAGGCGTCAACCTCCAGGAAGAACTGCTTGTTGCCATCTGGGCGATGCAGCACCGGGGCGGAAGAGAAGGCCTGTTTTAAAGAAAGAAAGGCCTCCTCTGCTTCGGGCGGCCACTCTCTGGGATTAGTACCCTTACTAGCAAGCAGGTAGGAGGAATGTCAGGCAGGAAACAGACAGCAAACTGGCAGGTTTCTGGCAGGTAACTGGCAGGTAACTGGCAACGGGACCTGAGGGCTGAAGCAGAGTAGTGAACAGTGCAACAACAATGCTCAGGCACCTCCATTTTGGAGGAGGTGCCTTATATATGGTGAAGTCCTCCGGCCATTGGCCGGGGACTCCTTAGGACGGCGCGCGTGGCCCCTTTAAGAGGGAGGGAGCGCGCGCGCGCGTGCCCTAAGCACAGTGGCCGGGAAGGAGCGCGCACTGCCAGCAGAGCGGGAGGAGGACGCCGGGCTCGGAGCAGAGGGGTGAGGGGAACAGCGTCCCTGCCTAGCAGAGGGCAGGGACGCCGGTGCTACACTAAGAACCAGGGAGTTCAAGGGTTCGAAACGCTTAGTAACTCCCATGTCTTATAGACCTTTATCCAAATCTTTTTATGGAATATACACTGATGAAGATGTTTTTAACCATTTTGGAATAAACATTTATTTTATCTATTCATGTGTGCTTGATCCCCTACCAACTTGGAATGTATGAAAATTTAAAGCAATTATTTTGCAGTAGAATATTCAGTAGTTTGCACAGTACAGTTCAATAAGTCTTAAGACTCTCTAAGCATATGGACAAACATGTCTTGCAAAACTGGCAGTAAAGTATGCTGATTTAAATCTTTCCACACAACAAGTCTAATAAAGGCACGATACAGCAGTGGATAAAGAATACTGACAGTTAAAGTGAAACATTTGCTCACAAAGTAGCCAACCAACATGGTTATTGAACGTTTTAAAAGTGAACAAATTGTGGGCCAGAGGTCTCGCTTATGTTTTGCAGTAAAGCCAACTTTCATTGATACTACCTAGATGTCAGACCTTTTTAGAAGCCATTTGTAAAAAAGGCTTGTGATGTGTGATTGATGACTTAAATACTTCATCAATCAATGCTTTAGCCAATGTGTTGCTCAGTGATTGGTGGAAAATGCAAGCAATCCATCTTATAGTATAGTCTGATCTCTATTCTTTTCAGGTATTGCTAATTTCAGTTTCTGTACAGAAATAGTCGCTGGAGGGCAAGTCCTAAAAGTATACCTATAGAGTCGTCTAATCAAAGGTTTGAACTACTTGTATGACTAACTGGATTTGTAGACTAATAGCATTTTACAATGACCTACAATCATAATTGAACTATTATAGCCAATACATTGCAGCATATGTTATTTTACATATTTCTTACTTTTTTTACTGGCATTTTCAATGTAGTCTCTTATTATTCTTAACACAACTTTAAAAATATCTTTAAAGCAATAGCCTTGCAATACTTAATACAAACACTTAATGATTTTAATAACAGATTTTCCAATATTTTTAGCACATATGAATATAATATGTAATTTTATTCAACAAGTCCGGACACCAGGTCAACGAGGTCTGGAAGTCACCATTCGTGCATTGAATTATGACTTTGTATGGAAGCCAACAATGCAATAGTGTACTGAGCTTTATTTCAATAGCAGCTATTAAAAAGACATAGAGCATTATGGTCTAAACACTATTTTAACCAGGGATGATCTATCGTCAAGTGAAAGGACTAAATTAATTGTGTAATTTGTGATATTAATTGCAAACTAATAAAGTTTAATTTCCAAACATTCCAGATTGAACATAAAAAATTGGGAATGGCAACTACAGCAAATATTAATTACAGACACAAATGCTATTTTGACAACTTTTAGTTATCATAAAGGGTGCAAAATATACTGGACAAGGTCAAATTCGCAAAGTGGTCAGAAGTGTTGTATAATAGTTTGTTTTATTACTGGGATGCTTGCTAGGGCCTCAAATAGCATATATAATTTGGAAAAAAAATTCAAATTATTTCACCTGTTAACTTTTATCTCTTTATGCAGGCTGACCAACAGTGTTTTTTGCTGTTAGTGCAGGTTTGTGACAAACTGTAAGGCACACAAAACGTGGCAACCAGCAAATGTGCTGATTGCTACAGAAAACAGTAACACTGGGGCCCACTTCTGTTATGGATCCGGGTGGTGGAAACTCTGTGCTGTGATGCAAGGAGGGACCAGAGGGGCGTAGCTAAGTGCCTACCCGGACCGATCCTGGCCACACGGCGGCTTAGTAGACTCCGTGAACCAAGGAGGGACTGGAAAGGTGAACCAGGTGCCACTCTGGGACCGACCTTGTGCGACAGCAGGCGACTCCCACTGGACTGATGGCTGAAGCCGACAGGCACAGCAGATGAGCTCGGTTGGTAGACAGGCAGGTGATGCAGGTAGGCAAGCAGGCGGGCATGGCAGGTAGACAGGCAGGCGGGCACAGCGGATAGACAGGTAGGTGGGCATAGCTGATAGACAGGTAGGCGGCCTCGGTTGAAAGACAGGCAGGCATTCACGGCTGATAGACAGGCTGGCGGGCACGGCTGATAGGCTGGCGAGCACTGGAATCTGAGAGCTGAGGAGAGTGTTAGCACACAAACAACAACCTTGCACAGGCTCCTCCATTTTGTAGGAGGTGCTTTATATAGGAGCAGTCCTCCGTCCATTGGCTTAAGAGGGAAGGAGCGCACGCGTGCGCCCTAAGTGCAGTACCCGGGGAACTCCGTGTGGTGCGCGCACCCCGGGCAGATGCAGCAGGGGAGCCGGAGGATGCCGGACGGGGACCACGGTGGTGAGGGGATCGGCGTCGGGCAGGAGGCAGAGACGCTGAAGCTACAGTACCCCCCCCTTTACGCCCCCTCTTCTTTAGGCCCGCAAGAAATTTTTCTAGAAGATGAGGAGCATGAATGTACTCTCTGGGCTCCCAAGACCTCTCCTCAGCACCAAACCCCTTCCAATCCACAAGAAAGAAAGTCTTTCCTCTTACCCTCTTGATGGCCAAAATGTTCTCTACCTCAAAGACGTCCTCAGCGGAGACTGGAGCTGGAGTGGTACCTGGATCATCAGAGAAAGGATTAAGGACAACAGGCTTGAGGAGTGACACATGAAAGGAATTGGGAATCCATAAGGAGGCAGGGAGTTTCAGCTTGTAAGCCATTGGATTTATTTGGTTCAGAATCTCAAAAGGACCGATGAAATGCTGGCCCAACTTGTATGATAGTATCATGAGATGGACGTATTTGGAGGAAAGCCAGACCTTGTCTCCCGGACGAAATAGAGGCGATTCCAGACGTCTCTTATCAGCATACTTCTTCATCAACTCGGAGGACTCAAGAAGCGCAGATCTAGTGTTTTCCCAAATCACCGAAAATTCACTGATGAGAGACTCCGCGGCAGGATTGTCCACTGAAGAGGAGACGGGAAACGGAATTCGGTGTTGTCGGCCGTAAACCACAAAAAACGGAGACTTAGCACTAGTGTTGAGCCACCCCCGTAGTGTTCGGGTTCGGTTCGGTTCGTCGAACACCGGGATGTTCGAGGAACTGTTCGTCGAACTGTTCGTCGAACACCTTAGAACACCGTCGAACACCGTTAAAACCAATGACAGGCAAACAAAAACACATAGAAACACATAGAAAACACCTTCAAAGGTGTCCAAAAGCTGACAAACTGCTCAGAAGACGCTCTCTTTAAAAAAGCCGGCCGGCAATTCAGCAGCGGCATACACCGGTACCCGACAATTTAGACAAGAAGGAATAGAGCATCACACATAGATTAGATAGATAGAAACATGTCAGTCACACATATAAGAAGCACAGTGACAGTGTTGCTTACTGTACTTGTCATTTAGTGTAAAGGATTTATTTAAAAAAATAATAGTGTTTTCGTGCACCGTCTCTTTAAAAAAGCCGGCCGGCAATTCAGCAGCGGTACCCGACAATTTATAACAGAAAGAATAGAGCTTCACACATAGATTAGATAGATAGAAACATGTCAGTCACATATATAATAAGTGCAGTGATAGTGTTGGTTACTGTACTTGTCATTTAGTGTAAAGGATTTATTTAGAAAAATAATAGTGTTTTCATGCACCATCTCTTTAAAAAAGCCGGCCGGCAATTCAGTACCCGACAATTTAGAATAGAAAGAATAAAGAATCACACATAGATTAGATAGATAGAAACATGTCAGTCACATATATATGAAGTACAGTGACAGTGTTGCTTACTGCACTTGTCATTTAGTGTAAAGGATTTATTAAAAAAAATAATAGTGTTTTCGTGCACCGTCTCTTTAAAAACGCCGGCCGGCAATTCAGCATCTGTACCCGACAATTTAGAACAGAAAGAATAGAGAATCACACATAGATTAGATAGATAGAAACATGTCAGTCACATATATATGAAGTATAGTGACAGTGTTGATTACTGTACTTGTCATTTAGTGTTAAAATAAAGGATTTATTAAAAAAAAAATTGGCGTGGGGGTCCCCGTAATTTTAGTCTCTAGCGGAGGTTAAGCAGACGGCTGGGGCAGATGTTTGAAGCCTGGGAAGGGGGTAATACCCACGGAGCTTCCCAGGCTACTAATATCAGCACCCAGCTGAATACCTAGCCTTTACTAGCTTTTAAAATGGGGGACCCCCCAAAAAAATGACGTGGGGTCCCCCCTATTTTAATAGCTAGCAAAGGCTAGGCAGACAGCTGGGGGCTGATATTAATAGCCCAGGAAGGGTGCCATGAATATTGGCCCCCTCCCAGGCTAGAAACACCAGCCGTCAGCCGCCCCAGAAATGGCGCATCCATAGGATGCGCCAATTCTGGCACTTAGCCTCGCTCTTCCCACTGCCCTGTAGCGGTGGCAGTGGGGTAATAGGGCTGGGGTTGATGTCAGCTTATAATGCCAGCTGACATCAAGCCCAGGTTAGTAATGGAGAGGCGTCTATAAGACACCCCCATTACTAACCCCATAGTCAAAGTTACAAAAAAACACAAACACCCAGAATAAAATCCTTTAATTGAAATAAACACACAATTCTTTATTGTTCTAAATTAAACCATACTTACCATCACGCCCATTCCAGCTGAAGCCAACGATCTCCTGCAATAAAAGAAAAATAATAAAGCAACATCATCCTTACCTTTCCATGGTTCCCACGACAGCTTCAGCTCTGCTACATCGAGATGACAGGCTGGACTTCAGCAGAATGCTGCCATCCAGCCTGTCATCCTGCAGACACTGAGAAGCGCAGGCATGCTTGCGCTCCTCAGTGTCTCTCTGTGACGGCATAAAGATGAGCCGACAATGAACTCAGCTCACCTCATGCACGTCACTGACAGCGTGGGAGAATTCTCCTGCACTCAGCGCTTCAGCGTGAGAATTTTCCCACGCTGTCAGTGACGTGCATGAGGTGAGGTCATGTCCAATGAACTCAGCTCACCTCATGTACATCACTGACAGCGTGAAAGAATTCTCACGCTGAAGCGCTGAGTGCAGGAGAATTTTCCCACGCTGTCAGTGACGTGCATGAGGCTGATCTTTAAATTTGGCGCACAAATCGGTGATTGGTCGCAGGCAGCGTCCGCGACCAATCAGCACGGTAGTGTTTAACTTTGGCGGCAAGATCAGTGATTGGTCGCGCGCCAAGACCGCGACCAATCACCGATTTGGGCGCCACATTTAAATAGCGGCCGCGACCAATTGGATGTCAGCGCCGCTCCCCGGTCCTCCCTTCACACCCTAGCCGCATGGATGTCAGCGGCGCTGCCTGTGCGGATACTTCCGCTGCGAGAACCCGGGACATGAGCGGGCGCTCGGAGCAGAAGTATCCCGACCCGCAGCGCCGCTCCCCGGTCCTCCCTTCACACCCTAGCCGCTGATGTCCCCACAGTATCCGCATGGTGTTACAAAGGTCCGGACATTTGTGTTAAAAATCGCTGATTGGTCACAGCGAGACACTGAGGAGCGCAAGCATGCCTGCGCTTCTCAGTGTCTGCGGGATGACAGGCTGGATGGCAGCGTTCTGCTGCGGTCCAGCCTGTCATCTCGATGTAGCAGAGCTGAAGCTGTCGTGGGAACCATGGAAAGGTAAGGATGAGGTTGCTTTATTATTTTTCTTTTATTGCAGGAGATCGTTGGCTTCAGCTGGAATGGGCGTGGTGGTAAGTATGGTTTAATTTAGAACAATAAATGATTGTGTCTTTATTTCAATTAAAGGACTTTATTCTGGGTGTTTGTGTTTTTTTGTAACTTTGACTATGGGGTTAGTAATGGGGGTGTCTTATAGACGCCTCTCCATTACTAACCTGGGCTTGATGTCAGCTGGCATTATAAGCTGACATCAACCCCAGCCCTATTACCCCACTGCCACCGCTACAGGGCAGTGGGAAGAGCGAGGCTAAGTGCCAGAATTGGCGCATCCTATGGATGCGCCATTTCTGGGGCGGCTGACGGCTGGTGTTTCTAGCCTGGGAGGGGGCCAATATTCATGGCACCCTTCCTGGGCTATTAATATCAGCCCCCAGCTGTCTGCCTAGCCTTTGCTAGCTATTAAAATAGGGGGGACCCCACGTCATTTTTTTTGGGGGGGTCCCCCATTTTAATAGCTAGTAAAGGCTAGGTATTCCGCTGGGGGCTGCTATTAGTAGCCTGGGAAGCTCCGTGGGTATTACCCCCTTCCCAGGCTTCAAACATCTGCCCCAGCCGTCTGCTTAACCTCCGCTAGAGACTAAAATTACGGGGAACCCCACGCCAATTTTTTTTTAAATAAATCCTTTATTTTAACACTAATTGACAAGTACAGTAACCAACATTATCACTGTACTTATTATATATCTGACTGACATGTTTCTATCTATCTAATCTATGTGTGATGCTCTATTCCTTCTATTCTAAATTGTCGGGTACCGCTGCTGAATTGCCGGCCGGCTTTTTTAAAGAGACAGTGCATGAAAACACTATTATTTTTTTAAATAAATCCTTTACACTAAATGACAAGTACAGTAAGCAACACTGTCACTGTACTTCATATATATGTGACTGACATGTTTCTATCTAATCTATGTGTGATTCTCTATTCTTTTTATTCCAAATTGTCGGGTACCGCTGCTGAATTGCCGGCCGGCTTTTTTAAAGAGACGGTGCATGAAAACACTATTATTTTTTTTTATAAATCCTTTACACTAAATGACAAGTACAGTAAGCAACACTGTCACTGTACTTCATATATATGTGGCTGACATGTTTCTATCTATCTAATCTATGTGTGAAGCTCTATTCTTTTTGTTCTAAATTGTCGGGTACCGGTCTATGCCGCTGCTGAATTGCCGGCTTTTCATGTTTCACTGTTGGCACTGTTCCCATCGATTTGGGCAATCACTGTAATGCCACAACCACCATGGCTGTGGCATTACAGTGAGTGGCAGACAATCCCTGCATGATTGGTGCTCTAAATAGCGCCAGACATGCAGGACAAGCTTTTGGTGCACGAACAGTTATCGAACATAACCTCGAACAGCCAAATTTTTTGCAAATCGTTCGGGTTCGTCGAACAACTCGAACACCGCCCAAAACAGTTCGAATTTGAGATTGGCGAACAGTTCTAGTCGAACACCGCTCATCTCTACTTAGCACAGGACTCACTCACATGGTTGTTATAAGAAAACTCGGCCCAAGGCAGAAGTTCTACCCAATCGTTATGGTGAGCGTTGACAAAGTGCAAAGAAAACTGGTAAGGATCTGATTAGTACGTTCTACTTGACCATTGGACTGAGGATGATAGGCCGAATAAAAGTCCAAAGAGACATCCAGCAGCTTGCACGTGGCTCTCCAGAAGAGAGAAGTGAACTGAACTCCTCGGTCCGAGACAATGTGGAGGGGTAAGCCGTGGAGACGAAAGATGTGACGGATGAAGTCCTTAGCCAGCACAGGTGCGGATGGAAGACCAGGCAGAGGGATGAAGTGAGCCATCTTGGAGAAGTAGTCAGTGACCACCCAAATGACGATAGAACCAGAAGATAATGGAAGATCAGTGATGAAGTCCATAGCAATGTGTTGCCAAGGAGCAGAAAGCACGGGAAGAGGAAGAAGTTGACCAGCTGGAAGGTGCCTAGGTATCTGGTTAGGGGCACAAGAGGAACAAGCCGCGACAAAATTCCCAACATCCTTGCGCAGGGTGGGCCACCAATAATGTCGGGCAATGAGCAGAAGCATCTTCCTCTGGCCGGCATGACCAGCCAGTTTGGACGAATGACCCCAGAGTAAGACCCTCTTCCGATCCTGAGCAAAGGTCTTACCAGGAGGAAGATGAGACAGGTAAAAAGAAGCAACAGTCATTATTCTGATGGGCTCAATGATGTGTAGAGGCTCCTCCTCTTGGTCAGTAGACAGAAAAGAGCGGGATAGAGCATCAGCTTTATTGTTCTTGTCTGGTGAGCGGTAATGGAGAGTGAAGCAGAAATGAGCAAAGAACAAAGACAATCTGGCCTGACGCGGATTTAGTCTTTGGGCAGTCTGCAAGTAAGCGAGGTTTTTATGGTCAGTGTAGATGACCACCGAATGCAGAGCCCCCTCAAGCAAGTAGCGCCACTCCTCCAGCACTAATTTGATGGCCATCAGTTCTCGATCACCTATGGAGTAATTGCGCTTTGACGAAGAAAAGAGTTTGGAGAAGATGCCGCAGGACACCATTCGCCCGGACGAGGATTTCTGGGTGAGCACTGCTTCGGCCCCAGAGGAAGAGGCATCAACCTCCAGGAAGAACTGTTTATTGCAATCAGGACGATTTAGCACTGGAGCAGAGGAGAAGGCTTGCTTAAGAGCGACAAAGGCATTTTCCGCCTCGGAAGTCCATTCCCTGGGATTTGCTCCTTTACGGGTGAGAGCAGAGATGGGAGAAATGAGGAATGAAGAAGCGGTAATAGTTAGCGAATCCCAGAAACCGCAGAATAGCCTTCAACCCCTCAGGTCGGGGCCACTTTAAGAAGGCAGACACCTTTTCAGGATCCATCCGCAGTCCGTTCTCAGAGATGATATACCAAAAAATGGTAGGGAGGTCTGCTCAAAGAGGCATTTCTCATGCTTAGCATACAGGTGATTCTTCAGGAGTCGCAGTAGTACCTGACGAACATCCCTCCAGTGAGAGGGCAGATCAGGGGAGAAAACCAAGATATCGTCCAGGTACACCACCACACAAGAATACAGGAGATCTCGGAAAATGTTGTTTACAAACTCCTGGAAGATGGCTGGAGCATTACAGAGACCGAAGGGCATCACGAGGTACTCGTAGTGACCATCCCGAGTGTTGAATGCCGTTTTCCACTTGTCTCCCTGGCGAATCCGGACCAGATTGTACGCTCCACGAAGATCGAGCTTAGTGAAGATCTTCTCGCCTTTTAGGCGGTCAAATAGCTCCGAGATGAGAGGCAGGGGGTACTTATGTTTGATGGTAATCTGCTTTAGGCCCCTATAGTTGATACAAGGACGAAGAGAGCCGCCCTTCTTCTTGACGAAGAAGAATCCTGCTCCAGCCGGAGAGGTGGATTTCTGGATAAATCCCCTAGCAAGATTTTCTTCAAAATATTCAGACATGGCACAGGTCTCGGCCAGCGACAAGGGGTATATTCGCCCGCGAGGAGGTGAAGCACCACATATTAGGTCGATGGGGCAATCATACGGCCTATGAGGTGGTAGTGTCTCTGCCTCCTTTTTATCAAAGACGTCCGCATATGACCAGTAAGGTGCCGGCAGGCCAGGTTGGTTAGCTGGAGTAGACGGAGGTGGAGCAGGACGAACCAGACAGGACTTGTGACATTCCTGACCCCAACGGAGCACCTCACCCGAGCTCCAATTCAGGACGGGCTCAAGTCTCTGTAACCAAGGCAGGCCAAGCAAGAGGGGATGAGAGAGACCAGACATCACGTAAAAGGAGATCTCCGAATGTAGCATTCCCACTTGAAGAATTACAGACTCAGTGACGAATAAGATAGTCTCAGAGAGAAGCTTTCCATCCACAGAGGAAACCGCTAAAGGATCAGCCAGACGTATGGTAGGAATCTGATAACGCTCCACAACCGCCTGTTGAATGAGATTCCCAGCGGCTCCGGAATCCAGATAGGCAGTCTCGAAGAAGCAGGTCTCATCATTGGTAACTGAAATGGACAGAGTCAAGGGCAGAGAGGAAGAACTTTTGCCTAGGACAACCTATCTGAGCGGTCCTAGACACTGGAGTTTCCCGGTCTCACCGGACAGGAGCGGATTTGATGCTCAATACTGCCACAGTAGAAGCAACTCCACTCGGCGTGGCCGATCTCCTGACGAGACTTGACCATGTTAACTTGGTTTATTTGCATAGACTCTGGAGAAGACACCGGAGGAGATGCTGGTTGCGAGACTGGCCTTTTCTCACAGGTCGCTGTAATGACCGAAGGTCCGAGAGAGATCCAGTGAGTCACAAACTGAGACAGAGACAGAAATAAACAACACTTTCTTTACTAAAACAGGGATTAGACTAAAATTCAGTATGGAATGAATCAGTCTCAGGTTCTGCCTGGGACACTGTCTCTACTAAATACTAGTGTTGAGCCACCCCCGTAGTGTTCGAGTTCGGTTCGGTTCGTCGAACACCCGTGTGTTCGCCGAACTGTTCGTCGAACTGTTCGTCGAACACCTTCGAACACCATTAAAACCAATGGCAGGCAAACAAAAACACATAGAAACACATAGAAAACACCTTCAAAGGTGTCCAAAAGCTGACAAACTGCTCAGAAGACACAACTAACACATGGAAAAGTGACAAGTACATATAGTCATGCGAAGAGAAAAGAGGTGGAGGAGTAAAAGGAGGGGGAGACACAGATATAGGCATGTCATGCCCTTCTAAAATCCAAAAAGTGAGAAGCCGACACGTTCAGTCCGCTCCTGCCCGTGCCACCTCCGCGTCGCCGGGTTTGTGCCAGAGCCGCGGTGAACCCTGACGGCCAGCCCCCCTCTCCCAATACTGGTGCCTGTCCGCTGGTGGGTCGAGCGAGCCCCCCTGTGGTGGAGGCAGCTCTAAGCTTTTTAATTTAAATTGTCTCTCTAATTTGAATGAATACACTTTAAATCCATTTACAAGGATCTATTGGAGGGCAAGTCTCATGCCAGCAGCCACGTAATTCCAGCTCCAGTAGCGTCCACTAAAGCTGCTGCAGTTAAAGAGCTTTTATAAGGATCGAGCTCGGCTGTCCACCGCAAGGCATCCTACTGCCAGTCCCAGCCCCTATGCCTTGGGGTGCCTCCTGATGCTCTTCACTGAGTATCCCGTGGTCCCGAAGCATTTCCTTTGAAAAAATTAAGTGTCCAAACTACAGGTGGTGTAGCTTGCTTAACAGCCGGGATAATCCGCTGACTAGCAGACACTGCTACTAGGCACAAAGTATTTCCTGGGCTAGATGCAGTTAAAAATTTGTAATTAGATACTCTCGTTGGATGCTGAGAAAGCATTCCATAGAGTCTCCTGGCACGCCATATATGATTCTCTTAAAAAGCTTGGGGTAGGGGTCTAGGGACCCTTTTATAGCCAAAATCACGGCCCTGTATTGCAATACGTCACCTAGGCTGAAGATAAATGGAACTGTAGCACCCTGAGGGCTCGGTTGCTACAGAGGTATTGCACCTCACCCAGAGGTGTGATATCTCACTCTCAGGTAAGGATGTAGTGTGGATCAGGACCCGACACCTTCATGCATTACACCACATTGCCGTGGGGCAGGGCGACCAATATGCCCCTGAGATGGGCACGACAGTCCCTGTCCCTGGCTGGAGTGGGGGGAGGGAACACTGAGGAAGGGGAACCCTGTAGTGCATGAGCAGGGAGGAAGCAGTTCCTGGGTGCATTGAGAAGGGAGTATAAAAGGTGGGCACCATCTTAGTTCAGTGCAGAGAAGTCTGAGCAGAAGTGGCAGGGAGCAGGGGCTCTGCATGAGCTCTGCTCCGGAGGCGGGCCTAGTTACAGAGGCCCAGGCCTGGAAGAGGGAGAAGGAAGGAAGAGGAGTGGAGAAGGCTCCAGGAACGAGGAACGAAGGGATCCCAGGGATGCGGATGGGCGAGTCGCCACCGCACGCCCGAATCCACCTGCGTGGAGGGGTCAGGCCAAAGGGGGAGACCGGTCCCTGAAACTAGTGGAGGCAGGAAACGACCCTCAGCTAGAAACAGGAGGCTGTGACATTTTATGTGGTGCAGCCCCTCGCTACATCCGCTAGGAAGGCACCACATAGGGTCAGGGAAACTGGCGCCAAGTTTACCAAGAGGAGGCCCGAGGCAGCTGGACAGAAGGGTTGGTAAGAAAGGCCAGACAAAGGACACACAAAGGGGGTCCTGTGAAGCGCTCCAAAGTTATCTGGGAGTTGTCTGAGCCCCTCACCTGGTGAGCACAGTACGACGTGGGCAGCCGTTACCTGCAGACGTGGTCTGGATAATAAGATCTGTGAGTAAAGGCCCTGGACTGCATCACTGACTCCGTGTCGTTACTGCTGCTGCCCTGCACCATCACCCCCATCCTCCGCATACACTGCCCTGAGGCTATACTCCTCCCGTGGGGAGTTATGCTACGCTCTGCTGCACCCACAACACCAGCCTCAGCGGTCTGCCCTGGAGCTGCGGTTCACTCTGACCGCAATCCACGGGTGGCGTAGTCGGACATTTAAACATCAAAACCACATAAATAGTTCCGCCACTGGTTTGACCGCCCTGAGCCACGGAACCGGGTCGCCGCCACGGAGACTACAACCACCAGCATCCACCAAAAAGGGTCCGGCTCCGGGTGTCCCAAGGCCCAGGGGGCGCGTCAGAACATTTTCATCACCTTTCACAATCACCAATGGGACAAGGCAGGGATGTTCTCTGTCCCCTCTCTTATACATCCTAGTGACGGAGCACCTGCTCTCATCAATTCGCCATAACCCCAATATTAGGTGGATTGAGGTGGGAGGCACCGAGTACAAGTGCTCTCTATTTGCTGATGATGTCCTAGTATATATCACTCAATCACATATATCCATCCATGCTTTTATGGCTGAAATAGATCACTTTGTTACATGGTCAAATTTTAAAATCAATGCAGCGAAGTCTGAGGCCCTCGATGTCTCCCTCCCCAAATCCATATAGGATTCCATCCAGTCCAACTTTCCCTTTGCCTGGCCCTCACAGGGTATCAAATACTTAGGAATTCCTATTCATAGAGACCTCTCCCATCTATGTTATCTTAATTTTGGGCCCTTTATTGAACAACTCCATACAGACCACGGTTGGCAAGTTAGAACTGTAAGATTCACTACGTGAACCACTGGTGTTTTGTGGAAAAGCACATGTTCACTGTGTTCCAAATTATTATGCAAAAAGTGTTTAGGAGTGATAAGGGAAGAATTTGTTTGTTTGTCAGTTAAACTCATTGATGGTGATGTGTGTCAGGGCTCTTTATATCACTGTAAGCAATTGCAGACACCTGTGCTAATTAGTTTGGCAGGTGTGTCCAATGAAAGGCAAGACTACTTAAGAAGGCTGTCTCACATTATTAAGCAGCCTACATTTTCTGCCAAAATGGGAAAGAAAAAGGATGTGTCGGCTGCTGAGAAGCAACAAATTGTGGAGTGTTTAGGTCAAGGCATGACTACAATCAACATTGTGCGATGATCAGGATGAAGTGTCTTGGCAATCAAGAAGTATGTAGCTGATTCACAGTACACACGTGTGCGTGCTCATAAGGGCAAATCGAGGACTCTTTCCTACAGGCAATTACGTCAGGTTGAAAGAGCAGCGGCAAAAAAGCCTTGTCATAGCAGCAGACAAGTTTTTGAAGCTGCTGGTGCCTCCAACGTCCCCCGAACAACAAGATGCAGGGTCCTTCAGAGGTTTGCAGCTGTGCATACGCCATCCTATCGACCTGCTCTATCCACTTCACACAAGCAGAAACGGCTCCAGTGGGCCAAACATTACATGAAGACTGATTTCAAAACTGTTTTGTTCACGGATGAGTGCCGTGCAGCGCTCGATGGTCCAGATGGATGGAGTGGAGGATGGCTGGTTGATGGACACCCCACGCAAACACGGCTACAGCGCCAACAAGGAGGAGGTGGAGTAATGTTTTGGGCTGGAATCATGGGGAGAGAGATTGTCGGCCCCTTTAGGATCCCTGAAGGCGCTAAAGATGAACTCCATAATGTATGTGGATTTTCTCAAACAGCACTTCCTGCCATGGTTCAAGAAGAAGAACCGTGTATTTCACAGCAAGATAATTTTTTTGCATGATAATGCACCATCTCATGCTGCACATAAAACATCTGCATCTCTGGCTGATATGGGCATAAAATGGGAACAAACTTATGGTGTGACCCCCATGCTCCCCTGACCTCTACCCCATTCAGAACCTTTGGAGCATCATTAAAAGGAGTGTCTATGATGGCGGGAGGCAGTTCACATCTAAGCAACAGCTCTGGGAGGGTATTCTGTCCTCATGCATAACAAATGAAGCAGAAACCATCCAAAACCTGACAAATTCAATGGACGAGAGAGTTCAGAAGCTCCTTTCGAACAAGGGGTCCTATGTGAAAATGTAACATCACCTAGAATAAAGTTTTGAGTTGAAAACTGTTTGATTTCAGTTTCTAACAACCTGCTAATGCTTATAATT
Source organism: Phyllobates terribilis (assembly GCF_046119375.1). Taxonomy (NCBI): domain Eukaryota; kingdom Metazoa; phylum Chordata; class Amphibia; order Anura; family Dendrobatidae; genus Phyllobates; species Phyllobates terribilis. The sequence continues at coordinate 523,971,713 of NW_027362764.1, read as the reverse complement.
TCAAAAATGACCATTTTTTTGGTCTTTATTAAAATGAAAAGGTTGATCGAAAAGTTTGGGGGATCTAAGAGTGTGGCAACCCAGTAGTCATGATTACTTCGAATTCTGACAATATGAGGGTCATGCTGCAGGTAGTGCAGCAAGAAGGCACTTATGTGTCTTGCGCATCTCGGAGCCCCAAAATTATTTTCCGGGCTAGATGCAGCTAAAAATTATTATTAATTTTAAATCTGGTGAAGCTTTAGTATAGATGGCCTAATAGGATCAGTGCTGCACACTGCTACAAAGCCCAAATTATTTTCCAGTCAAGATACAGATAAACATGATTAGTAATTTTAAATCTGGTGGCGCTTATTATAGATGGCCTAATAGAATCAGTGCTGCACACTGCTACAAAGCCCAAATTATTTTCCAGCCAAAATACAGATAAACATGATTAGTAATTTGAAAGCTTAAAACGGTTGGTAGGGTGATTTTAACCAATCATCAAGCTTTTACTCTCCCCAGGATGACACAGGGGTAGAAAAGTCGTTTCGGATCCATGATTTGTTCATCTTTATGAACGTGAGTCTGTCTACATTATCAGTGGAGAGCCGCGTGCGCTTATCTGTCAGCACACCACCAGCAGCGCTGAACACACGTTCAGACAGAACGCTGGCTGCGGGGCATGACAAGATCTCCAAGGCATAAGTGGCTAGCTCCGGCCATTTATCCAGATTGGAAGCCCAAAAAGAGCAAGGGTCCAGTGACAAAGTCATGGCTTCAATGTTTACATGGAGATACTCCTGTACCATCGTCTCTAGGCGTTGACTATGTGTCAGACTTCTTGTCTTCTGTGGCCTTGCAAAGGATGGGCTAAAAAAGTGGTGAAATGATTCCGCAAAATTGATGTTACCAGCAGATACTGTGGTTCTGTTACAGTTTGAGTGCTGAACACTTGACGGTCCAACGGTTGGCAAGTTGGAACTGTGAGATTCACTACGTGCACCACTGGTATTTTGTGGAAAAGCACATGTAAGATTCTGCAACAGTCTCTGCTGATACTCCTGCATGCGTGCATCCCTTTCTATGGCAGGAATAATTTCTGCAAATTTACTTTTGTACCGGGGATCTAACAGTGTGGCAACCCAGTAGTCAGGATTATTTCTAATTCTCACAATTCGAGGGTCATGTTGCAGGGAGTGCAGCAAGAAGGCACTCATGTGTGTTGCGCATCCAGGAGCACCAAGTCCCTGTTGTGTTGGTGGCAAGGTAACAATCATGCTTCCTTCCTCTGTCCTCTCCCCCCAACCTCGCACAACAGAAATGTGATCAAGGTCTCCCTCATCTGATGAGTCTTCCATCAGTTCGTCCTCCACTTCTTCCTGGGCTCCTGCACCTTCCTCACTAGTTTGGCTGCTACCATGCGCCCTGGTAAAACCATCTCCCCCACCCTCACATGCCTGCCGCCTTGGTGCTGCCGACCGTCTGGACCTTGCAGATGTTAGCCCTTCCGCATACAACTTCTCCTCCTCTACTTCCTCCACCTCCTCTTGTGCCACCACCTGACTCCGAATTCTGTTTAACATGTGCTCCAGCATGTAAATCACCGGAATAGTCATGCTGATAATGGCATTGTCAGCACTAAACATCTTCGTCGCCATTTCAAAACTGTGCAGAAGGGTGCATAGGTCCCTGATCTGAGACCACTCCTCCAGCGTGATTTGCCCCACCTCTGGATCTCGTTGGCCCAGGCTATACGTCAGAACGTATTGCACCAGGGCTTGTCGGTGCTGCCACAGTCGCTGCAACATGTGCAGAGTTGAATTCCACCGGGTAGGCACATCGCATTTTAGCCGGTGAAGTGGCAGGCCCAACGACTTCTGTAGAGATGTAAGTTGCTGAGCTGCGGGATGCGAACGGCGGAAGTGAGCACACAGCGACCGTGCCCTCTGCAGAAGGCCATCTAGTCTGGGATAGTGGGCTAAAAATTGCTGGACAACCAGGTTCAACACGTGAGCCATACAAGGCACTTGTGTGACATTGCCCCGGCGAAGGGCCGCACCCAGGTTTGCAGCATTGTCGCACACGGCCTTCCCTGGTTTCAGGTCCAGTGGAGACAATCATTCATGAAATTGGTTCTCCAGAGCTGACCACAACTCCTCAGCTGTGTGACTCACATTTCCCAGACATTTCAATGTAAAAACCGCCTGATGACGTTGAGCCCTACTGCCAGCATAGTAAGGAGGTGTGCAGGATCCCTTCTGCGCAGTTAGAAAGCTTGTGGCATGACCAGACAGGCATTTGGTGCAGGTGGAAGACCGAGAGGAGGTTGAGGAGGCAGAAGCAGTGGAGGAACTTTGACATAAAGAGGATTGACGCACAACTCGTGGGGACGGCAAGACTTGGACAGCAGCCCCTTGTCCTGCTGTCACCATAGTTACCCAGTGCCCAGTCAGCGACATGTAACGCCCCTGTCCATGCCTACTCGTCCAAGTGTCTGTGGTGAAATGCACCCTGTCACACACAGAGTTTCTCAAAGAAGCGGTGATGTTGTGTGCAACATGCTGGTGGAGCGCAGGCACACCTTTCTTTGAGAAGTAGTGCCGACTGGGCATCTGGTACTGGGGCACTGCGACGGACATAAGGTCTCGAAAATCCTCTGTGTCCACCAGGCGGAAAGGCAGCATTTCTGTAGCCAAGAACTTGCAGATGGTGAAATTCAACCTCTTAGCTTTCTCATGGCTAGGAGGAAATGGTCTTTTACTTGTCCACATTTGAGGGACCGAGGGCTGGCTATTGTGCTTAGACGGGGTTGATAAGGGTGTCTCCGGCAAACTGCTGGTCTGTGAGGAAGATGCAGGCGGACATGTTAGGTTGCCTTGATCCAAAGGTGGTGCTATCGATGTCGGACAGCGCTCAACACCAGCTGGTGTTACCACCTCCAAAGAAAATGATGACCTGCCAATCACGCTGGCTGTTGCGGGTAAAGAGGTGGCAGGTCTGCGCCCCAAAACAGGTGTGACTGCTGTCCCCCCAGTCACAGAGGATGAAGAGGCCGCGGATGCTCAAGATATGCAGACGGTGGTTGGCCCGGCCGGCTAGGCCGCATTGTAGCACACTGAGCTTCCCACTGCAACTTATGCTTCATGTCCATGTGCCGGTTCATGCATGAAGTACTCAAACTATGTATTTTTTGGCCTCTACTTAGCTTTTGCTGACAAATGTTACAGATAACACGAGTTGGGTCATCTTTATCGATCTGAAAAAATGCCCAGGCTATGCAAGGCTTAGCACCCATGCGACCTGAAGAGCCACCACGACTTGTGGTGAGAGGCAGAGTTGTGTTTGAGGATGCAGTTGTTGACGTGCTTACAGTACTACGTCTCTGTCCAGGAAGGCGCAACCTGACCTCGTCGTCACTAGCATTTTCCTCCACCTCCTCTGCTGACCTCATCTCTTGGCTGACTGTGGGTTGACAGTAAGTGGGATCTCCAACCTCATCATCATCACCCTGTGCGTTATCACACCCGTCGTCCTCAGAGCCAACCTGTTCCTGCCCTGACAAAAAACTAAAGTTGTCGCTCCAATCAGGTATTTGAGTCTTATCATCGTCTTCCTCATTGTCTTCACCAACAGGAGTTACAGTTTGGGAATGAGGGTCTACATTATGGTCAGAACCTTCTGCGTCTGGTCCTGGATCCGACTCATAAAGATTCTGGGCATCAGTGCAGATCATTTCCTCGTCTGGATTCCCAGAAGCGCTGGAGTCGACCTCTGATTCCCAGGCTATAGTATGAGTAAACAGCTCTGCAGACTCAACCATCTGTTCTACCTCATACTCAGACGGGCAGCTGGAGATTTTGGAGCTGTGAGGAAGCAAGTGCGATTGGGGTGACACCTTTGAGGACTGGAGTATTTGTGATGTTGAAGTTGATGTGGAGGAGAGCCCACTTAAAGGAGCACTTGATATCCGTTGAAGCACCTGCTGTTTTTGTGCCTCATCTGGAATTTGTAGCGATTGGCGTGGCCATAAGAAAGGGATCTTATCACATTGTCCGCTAAAAGAAGTAGACATTTTAGTTTGGCTGGAAGATGGTCTTTCTTCTGCAGATGTTACTGTTGCTTTAACACCTACACCACGGACACAACCTTTTTTCCCCTTCCCAACACGCCTATTCCCCTTTCCACCAGCAGCAGGCCTTTTTCCACTTGGTTAACTAATTCACAACTCTGGAGTTGTTTGCACAAAAAAACAATGGATGGGAACAGAGCAGAGCTGAGTGGCCAAACTGTGGTATTAGGCCAAAACTATTGGCTGGGTTAGATGCAGAAAAAAATTATATTCAATTTGCAACCTGATGGAGGTCAGTATAGATGGACTAATAGAACAAGTCCCACACACAGCTAGAAGCCCAAATATTTTTTCAGAGGTAGATGCAGAAAATTTTTTTATTCAGATTGCAACCTGATGGAGGTCTGTATAGATGGATTAATAGAACAAGTCCCACACACAGCTACAAGCCCAATATTTTTTCAGAGGTAGATGCAGAAAAAAAATATATTCAGTTTGCAACCTGATGGAGGTCAGTATAGATGGACTAATAGAGAAAGTCCCACACACTGCTAGAAGGCCAAATATTTTTTCAGAGCTAGATGCAGACAATAAATTATTTTGAATTTGCAACCTGATGGAGGTCAGTATAGGTGGACTAATAGAACAAGTCCCACACACTGCTAGAAGGCAAAATATTTTTTCAGAGCTAGATGCAGAAAAAAATTATATTCAGTTTGCAACCTGATGGAGGTCTGTATAGATGGATTAATAGAACAAGTCCCACACACAGCTAGAAGCCCAAATATTTTTTCAGAGGTAGATGCAGATAAAAATTATTTTTAATTTGCAACCTGATGGAGGTCAGTATAGATGGACTAATAGAGAAAGTCCCACACACTGCTAGAAGGCCAAATATTTTTTCAGAGCTAGATGCAGATAAAAATTATTTTTAATTTGCAACCTGATGGAGGTCAGTATAGATGGACTAATAGAACAAGTCCCACACACAGCTAGAAGCCCAAATATTTTTCAGAGGTACTGTAGATGCAGATAAAAATTATTTTTAATTTGCAACCTGATGAAGGTCAGTATAGATGGACTAATAGAGAAAGTCCCACACACTGCTAGAAGGCCAAATATTTTTTCATAGCTAGATGCAGATAAAAATTATATTCAATTTGCAACCTGATGGAGGTCAGTATATTTGGACTAATAGAACAAGTCCCACACACTGCTAGAAGGCCAAATATTTTTTCAGAGCTAGATGCAGAAAAAAATTATATTCAGTTTGCAACCTGATGGAGGTCTGTATAGATGGATTAATAGAACAAGTCCCACACACAGCTACAAGCCCAATATTTTTTCAGAGGTAGATGCAGAAAAAAAATATATTCAGTTTGCAACCTGATGGATATCAGTATAGATGGACTAATAGAGAAAGTCCCACACACTGCTAGAAGGCCAAATATTTTTTCAGAGCTAGATGCAGACAAAAAATTATTTTGAATTTGCAACCTGATGGAGGTCAGTATAGGTGGACTAATAGAACAAGTCCCACACACTGCTAGAAGGCCAAATATTTTTTCAGAGCTAGATGCAGAAAAAAATTATATTCAGTTTGCAACCTGATGGAGGTCTGTATAGATGGATTAATAGAACAAGTCCCACACACAGCTAGAAGCCCAAATATTTTTTCAGAGGTAGATGCAGATAAAAATTATTTTTAATTTGCAACCTGATGGAGGTCAGTATAGATGGACTAATAGAGAAAGTCCCACACACTGCTAGAAGGTCAAATATTTTTTCAGAGCTAGATGCAGATAAAAATTATTTTTAATTTGCAACCTGATGGAGGTCAGTGTAGATGGACTAATAGAACAAGTCCCACACACAGCTAGAAGCCCAAATATTTTTTCAGAGGTACTGTAGATGCAGATAAAAATTATTTTTAATTTGCAACCTGATGGAGGTCAGTATAGATGGACTAATAGAGAAAGTCCCACACACTGCTAGAAGGATAAATATTTTTTCAGAGCTAGATGCAGATAAAAATTATATTCAATTTGCAACCTGATGGAGGTCAGTATAGATGGACTCATAGAGGTAAGTCCCACACACTGCTAGAAGGCCAAATATTTTTTCAGAGCTAGATGCAGATAAAAATTATATTCAATTTGCAACCTGATGGAGGTCAGTATAGATGGACTAATAGAACAAGTCCCACACACAGCTAGAAGCCCAAATATTTTTTCAGAGGTACTGTAGATGCAGATAAAAATTATTTTTAATTTGCAACCTGATGGAGGTCAGTATAGATGGACTAATAGAGAAAGTCCCACACACTGCTAGAAGGCCAAATATTTTTTCAGTGCTAGATGCAGATAAAAATTATTTTTAATTTGCAACCTGATGGAGGTCAGTATAGATGGACTAATAGAGAAAGTCCCACACACTGCTAGAAGGCCAAATATTTTTTCAGAGCTAGATGCAGATAAAAATTATATTCAATTTGCAACCTTATGGAGGTCAGTATAGATGGACTAATAGAACAAGTCCCACACACAGCTAGAAGCCCAAATATTTTTTCAGAGGTACTGTAGATGCAAATAAAAATTATTTTTAATTTGCAACCTGATGGAGGTCAGTATAGATGGACTAATACAACAAGTCCCACACACAGCTAGAAGCCCAATATTTTTTCAGAGGTAGATGCAGAAAAAAATATATTCAGTTTGCAGCCTGATGGAGGTCAGTATAGATGGAGTAATAGAACAAGTCCCACACACAGCTAGAAGCCCAAATATTTTTTCAGAGGTAGATGCAGATAAAAATTATTTTTAATTTGCAACCTGATGTAGGTCAGTATAGATGGACTAATAGAGAAAGTCCCACACACTGCTAGAAGGCCAAATATTTTTTCAGAGCTAGATGCAGATAAAAATTATATTCAATTTGCAACCTGATGGAGGTCAGTATAGATGGACTAATAGAACAAGTCCCACACACAGCTAGAAGCCCAAATATTTTTTCAGAGGTACTGTAGATGCAGATAAAAATTATTTTTAATTTGCAACCTGATGGAGGTCAGTATAGATGGACTAATAGAGAAAGTCCCACACACTGCTAGAAGGCCAAATATTTTTTCAGAGGTAGATGCAGAAAAAAATATATTCAGTTTGCAACCTGATGGAGGTCTGTATAGATGGATTAATAGAACAAGTCCCACACACAGCTAGAAGCCCAATATTTTTTCAGAGGTAGATGCAGAAAAAAATATATTCAGTTTGCAACCTGATGGAGGTCAGTATAGATGGACTAATACAACAAGTCCCACACACAGCTAGAAGCCCAATATTTTTTCAGAGGTAGATGCAGAAAAAAATATATTCAGTTTGCAACCTGATGGAGGTCTGTATAGATGGATTAATAGAACAAGTCCCACACACAGCTAGAAGCCCAATATTTTTTTAGAGGTAGATGCAGGAAAAAATATATTCAGTTTGCAACCTGATGGAGGTCAGTATAGATGGACTAATACAACAAGTCCCACACACAGCTAGAAGCCCAATATTTTTTCAGAGCTAGATGCAGAAAAAAATTATATTCAATTTGCAACCTGATGGAGGTCAGTATAGATGGACTAATAGAATGATGCTATGCCAAAAGATTTTACTTCACTAGGTGCAGTAAAAAAATTGGTATTCTATACACAGGTGGTATATCTTGCAACACAGATAGGCTACTCCACTGACTAACACACTCTGCAATAGGCCAAAAAGGATTAGCTTTGCTAGATTCAGCCAAATGCTGTGAAAAAAACTTGCACAGCACTGGCACAGACCTGCCTGGCAAAAACTGATAGGAACTGATGTAACCAGTCCTGAAAAGGACTCCAATTACAATTAGTCTTTACTCCCACAATCTATCTATTTAAGAGCACAGACCTGCCTGATAAAAGTCATAGGAAATGCTGTAACCTAGTCCTTAAAAGGACTGCAATCACAACTATTCCCTACTCCCAAGCTATCTGTAGTTTTGTGCGAAAATTGGCTTGAAATTAACAAGGTATAGCGCACACAGCAACAGCGGTGCCGTCTAACACGCAGCTGCAGCAGTGAGAAAATGGTGGCGACGGGGAAAATGGCTTGGTCTTATAGGGCAAGGACATGTGACATACACTGCCAATGACACATGCCCTTGCTTGTGTGAAAAAAAGCACTTCGCTCCATGTGTGCGCTGCTGATAGGCTGACAGATTGCACCTCCCCACTGTAAATGCGGGAAAGAGAAAAAAAAAATGGAGATCTTCATTGTTCCTGCAGAGATCCATCCCCTGCCCCTCCCCCCACCCCGCTGTACACTCAAACTGCGTATTAACATTAATTTTCATCATTACTGAGAAAAAATCCAGTTATGATTTTGGTGCACGAACAGTTATTGAACATAACCTCGAACAGCCGAATTTTTCTCAAATTGTTCGTGTTCGCCGAACGGCTCGAACACCGACCAAAACAGCTTGAATTTGAGATTGGCGAACAGTTCGAGTAGAACAACGCTCATCTCTACTAAATACACACAATCAGCAAAAGCTGAAATCAATGTGCCAATCTCAAGGTTTCCAGCTTGTGTGAATTATTCTAGAGATCTGGAACAATTTTACCTAATCACTGTGTCAGTCTATTGAGGGCGGTCTATGGGGACCCCCTGAAATGGCACACTGCATACAATCCTACCACTATGAACAATAATAATGCATGAAACTATATCAATTGCTCTTATACCCTTATTATCAGGATATCCGGATATCTTAAAGTTATAGTACCGTTAACCTCAGATGCAGTCTATCACAGGCCTGTGAATCACGGTGGCTGCAGCTAGTCCCGGAAAACTTTGGCACCAAAACAAAAACAAAGTTCACAAAACAGCAAAAATTCCTTGGCTTGTCGGCCGATGCCGAGCCCACATGCCGGGGACTTTTGTCCTGTAGCCTCAGATTAAGGTCTGGGGAGATCTCTTCACAAAGTCTTGTCAATATGCTCTCAGTGGAAATGTCACCTTCTTTCCTCCCGAAGTCTCTCACTGTTATCCAGTACACCAACCGCGTGCTCAGTCACAGAAATGGATTACTCAGTCCCTTCATCACTCGACACGTGACTCCTTCAGCACAAAATCTATAATCCACTCAGCATGGACCTCCACAAAACTCCACAGAGCCACACAGCTTCCCCAGCTCAGCACTTGCCCTTAAACAGAGAAAGGGGTAAATAAACTCCAAACGGAAGAGTGTAAAGACAGCGTCTTATTGCAGCTCCTTTTCACAGACTTCCTGTCTAGACTCACACATCAGACGCTCTTAGAATACACACAGTTTCTAGCACTGCCCCTCCTCTGAGCCCAGCCAGGCAAAAGTCACAGGGTCCTAGTGCTCTCCTGCTGTTATCACATTTCACACTCTCACATGCCACCCCACTAGAGGTTGGCGTCCTCGACACACCTCCCCACTCAAAGTCGTTTTGTGCATAGCGTTGTGGAGGTATACCCGACGTAGCTCGAGTAGTTCTCCTGAGACCCACCCCAACAGGCTCGGCTCCCGAGGGAGCAGAAGTCTCTTCAATGGGAGCCAATGAGGCTGCTCCCTCCTGAGGTGTGGCGCCCGGTGCCACATCATATGGATCAGGTAACTGACCTAATTCCCCGTTCTCCGAAGGACATACCACATTCTCAATACTCTCTCCACACGGGGACAGATCGGTTCCAGGGGGCAAGTAAGCAGGGGCGGAGACAGACCCACCATCAAATTCGAGAGTATTAGGGATGCCCACCCCTCGGGACATGGTCTGTGGTTCCGGGGAAACGAGGACGGCATCTTTAAACCAGCACCATTGTAGCATGTTACGATGAAGATTACGGGATGGTTCCCCTGTCCCCACCGGTTCAACCACGTAGACTGGAATCTCAGGGCTCAGTCATTTTTTTACCAGGTATGGAGTCGCCTCCCACCGTTCACTCAGCTTTCCGAACCGTCGTTTGATTCTCACCAACACTCTATCCCCCAGGGAGAAAGGCTCAGTTTGCACGGGGCGCATGTCCCTATGGGTCACCTGACTGAGTCGATCACCCACCACCTGACACACCACCCTCAATCGCCGCCGGTGTTCCCGAACCCATTCTGATGCTGTCCGAGGGGGATTGGAGGAGAGATCTGGCATGCTCAAATCCTCAATGTCCTGCCCTGGTCTCCCGAACATCAACATGTGTGGTGAGTAGCCAGTAGTGATGTGCACTCTATTATTGTAGGCCCACATCAATTCGGGAAGATACTCAGGCCAGCGTACCTGTTGTTTACCCTCCAACATCCTCAACATCTGCAACAGAGTCCGATTAAAGCGCTCACAAGCTCCATTACCTTGGGGATGGTAAGGTGTCGTTCTCGAATGTGCGACACCATACAGCTGGTACAGCTCCTTCATCAATGCCCCCTGAAAACATGCCCCTTGATCCGAGTATATTCTTTGCGGACACCCAAACACCTGAATGAAATATCGACACACGGCTTCAGCCGCCGACTCCGCCGTCTGATCTCTTGTCGGCACTGCTACAGCATACTTGGTGAAGTGGTCTGTCATTACCAAGCAATAGGAATACCCAGACGTTGAGTATCCTATCAGGACATAGTCAATCATGAGCAGCTCTAAAGGAGTGGAAGTCTTAATAGATTGCGTGGGCGCCCGCTGCTCAGGGCTCTTACTGAGACCACAGACCCGACACTGCCGACACGCCTCTATCACCATTTCCCCCAATTCAGGACAATAGAGGACTCGCTGTAGCCACTGGAGTGTCTTTTCACTCCCAAAGTGGGCCCCCTTCTCATACGCCTCGCGAGCGACTACCGGACCCATCCCAATAGGAATTACTAGCTGGTACCACTGCTGCAGCTCAGATGGCAGGTACACCTTACGGTACAAGAGGCCCTGTTCCACACACAACTTATTCCACTGTCGCAGTAGTTTCACTCCTTCCACGGACAGCTGGGCCTTTTCCTCTGCACGCGGTCAGACCCCTTTTTGTACCCAACTGCGCACTAGTGCAATGTCAGAGCAATCGTTCTGGTCCTTCGCCCAATCCAAGTGTGTTTTCCCCAGAACACACGGCATCCCTGACGCCACCCCACTTGAATGTACCACACTTCGGAAGATAGGTACCTGCCCCAAGTCAGGGGTTTCAGTGTCCTCCAGCTGGTCATCAACATTTTCCCCCGAGGACCCAAGGGGCACCCTTGAGAGTGCATCCGCATTTCCGTTTTCCCGCCCAGATCGAAACTTAATTCGATAGTTAAACTTAGCAAGGCGAACGACCCACCGCTGCTCCAACGCTCCCAGCTTTGCTTTTTCTAGGTGAGCCAGAGGGTTATTATCAGTCATGACCAGCACCTCAGCTCCCGTTAAATACTCGGCAAAGCGTTCCGTCATCGCCCACACCAGGGCCAGTAGCTCTAGGCGAAATGAACTGTAGTTAGCTGGGTTGCGTTCAGTGTCTCTCAAAGACCTGCTGCCATAGGTGATTACTCGCTCCTGACCATCCTGCACTTGTACTAGTACTGCCCCCAGCCCATGCAGACTGCCATCGGTATATAACAGGAAAGGGGAATCGAACCGGGCATATGCTAACAACGGAGCACTCGTTAGGGTGGCCTTCACCTCCTCAAATGCCTTTCGTTGCTGGGGTCCCCATGGGATGGGGCGATTTTGGGGGCCTTGTGCCATCCCTCTTAAGAGCTCATTCAGGGGACTCGCTACTTGTGAAAACTTAGGTACAAATCGCCGATAGTACCCCGCTAAATCTAAGAAGGCCCGAACCTCTCGCAGGGTACGGGGGAATGGCCACTCCTGCACAACCATGACCTTACTGGTCGCGGGCAGAACCCTGTCCGGAGTCACCACGTGACCTAGATACTCAATCTGACTCTGTAACATTTGGCACTTCTTTGGTTTTATTTTTAGGCCATAACAACTGAGCCGCCGGAGAACTTGACGTAACTTCTCAAGATGGTCTTCAAATGAGGCCCCGAACACCACAATGTCATCTAGGTATATCGGGACTGATTCAAAATTCAGATCACCTAAGCAATGTTCCATCAGGCGCTGAAAAGTTCCCGGGGCGTTAGTGAGCCCGAAGGGCATCCGGTTGAATTCAAAGAGCCCCATTGGTAGGACAAACGCCTTCTTGGCTCGATCTTTTTCGGCCATTGGTACCTGCCAATAGCCACTTGCTAAATCCAACGTCGAGAAATATTTGGCCCGACCCAATGCCGACAGAGACTCTTCTATGCGAGGTAATGGATATGCGTCCCTCACCGTGTGAGCATTCAATTTGCGATAGTTCACACAAAACCAAAGGGTCCCATTCTTCTTCCGCACCAAGACCACAGGGGCCACCCAAGGGCTCTAGCTTTCTCGGATAACTTGGTTGTCAAGCATACTGGCCACCATGCACTTCACCTCTTGATAGAGTGTTGGGGGGATTTGACGATAATGTTCCCTAATAGGAGGAGTATCCCGTGTGGGAATCTCATGCTCAATCGTCCGGGAACAACCGAAATCCTCCGCATGTCGCGAAAAGGTCTCTTGATGCTCCCACAAGACCTTCTCCAGCTGCTCCAATTGCAGGGGGGTCAGTTTCTCCCAATCCACTCCCATCTGGTCCATGATCACACGACCATTCCATTCTTCGGTAGGAGATTCGGTCTGGCCTACTTCGACCGCGAATGTCCAGGAAGACTGTTCATCTGAGCGAAGTTCAAACACTGTCTTATCAGGTACCTTCCCTGCTGGCACGAACAGTTCAGCCAGAATGGTCCCAGCTGGAATTGTAACAGCCTCATGTAAAACGTTGATACATCTGACTGGCACCCGTCCAATCTTCACAATCGCCAGAGACCGGGCCACATGCGCCTTGGTGAATGAGGACTTCTCTGGGGCTGGCTCGATGAGTCCTTCAAGCCCATTTAGTCTCTGCACAGCCCCCACGGTAACATTAAGAGTTCTTCATGCCGGGGCGCTAGTGAGATCGTGGTCCGAGATGGCACTCGAACCAGGCCCACCCGACCCCAAGGGACCGCACTCTTCAGGAGATCGCAACTCAGCACTAGACGGTGTAACATTCTCTGGGTGGGTCGATGGTGGGTAGCACTTGCCCAGTATCGGGGTCCCTCCCTGGCATACATCTGATGATTTAAATCTCACAGAATGTTCATTCCGAGCGTCACCTCCATCCCTCTTCTGGGAGGGTGGTCCACCAGCATTATCCCTTTCTGACCCAGCTCTTGACCAAACATTTTCAGTTGCATCCACACGATCTCCTTCACCATCAGTTGGCCATTGTTAGCGGCTGTAAGCCTTATCACTCGGCCGTCCTCGGGAACCACGAGTTGACTGAAGTGCCTTCCGTACACCACTAAGGGCATTATGGTACATTCGGATCCTGTGTCGACCAAGCATCTCATCTTCCACCCTTCAAACTCTGCTTCCAGCACTGGACTGCATGCAAACAAATCTTGTTCTTCCCGTCGATGGCTTTGTGGGGTGTGGGCCTCTGCTGCTCGCCCTCTCATGGCAGCAGCAGGGAGTTTAACGCCGGCGAAGGAGGCTCCAGGGCTGCAGACATCCGGCAGTACCGGGAGATGTGTCCCCGACGCCCACACCTCCAGCAGGTGACTGCTCCACATGGACGAGAACTTGGATCATTCGAGGGGGGAGACCTGGCAGACTGTGGAACCACCATTCCAGAGGATAGGCGGGTGGCCCTTCCGTAGGAGTAGGGACCGGCCCAGCTCTGAGTTTAGACACCTCCAGCTTTAACTCCTTCAGTTCGGCATGCAGAGCCTGTACAACATTTACCAGTCCACCCCCTCCCTGAAACTGGCGCCAGACCTCCCTCCTGCTGTGCACTGTCCACTGCCCCCTCGGCCACCAGAGTAGACTCCTCCTCCCTTTCCACCGCGGCCCGATAAATCTGCCAGAAGGATAATTCCGGGGTAGCTCGGGACATCTCCATCAGTTTGTCTCGAAGCAGTCTATTAGCTAACCCCGTTATAAATTGATCCCGGAGTAAGCGGTCTACCTCTCGGAATGCCCCCATGGCCCCTGGGTCTATTCGCTGCACCTCATTCAAAGTTTCCTGTAAAGTGTTCGAGTACTGCATCAAAGTCTCACATTCCCTTTGGGGCCGATTGAAAAACAAGGAACGAAGCTGGGCACGCGAGCCCGGCCTCCTGAACTCCCCTCTAACAACCCCAAGATTTTCTCTAACGTGCTCCTCTCTGACTCTGGACGTACCATCACCATCCGCCTAGCGTTGCCCTCTAGTGCATTTAATGCCAACTCTGCCCGTAATGCGGGGGCCAGATTACACATCCGCAGCACACTCCGAACCCTCTCAGCCCAATCCTGCAACGGCATGTTACGCCCGTCGTATTTCGGCATGTACTGGAGTAAAGCTCCTACCGGCACATATCCTCCCACAGTCGTCGCGGCTGCCAGGGGTTCCACTACCAGCGGGGGGCTGCTGGTGCGGCAGAGTCATTTCTTCCCTCGTCTCCGTCCATGACAAGCACTGGATCCTGCCGACTACGCCAAAAATGTAATGACCGAAGATCCGAGAGAGATCCAGTGAGTCACAAACTGAGACAGAGACAGAAATAAACAACACTTTCTTTACTAAAACAGGGATTAGACTAAAATTCAGTATGGAATAAATCAGTCTCAGGTTCTGCCTGGGACACTGTCTCTACTAAATACACACAATCAGCAAAAGCTGAAATCAATGTGCCAATCTCAAGGTTTCCAGCTTGTGTGAATTATTCTAGAGATCTGGAACAATTTTACCTAAACACTGTGTCAGTCTAGTGAGGGCGGTCTATGGGGACCCCCTGAGATGGCACACTGCATACAATCCTACCACTATGAACAATAATAATGCATGAAACTATATCAATTGCTCTTATACCCTTGTTATCAGGATATCCGGATATCTTAAAGTTAAGGTACCGTTAACCTCAGATGCAGTCTATCACAGGTCTGTGAATCATGTTGGCTGCAGCTAGTCCCGGAAAACTTTGGCACCAAAACAAAAACAAAGTTCACAAAACAGCAAAAATTCCTTGGCTTGTCGGCCGATGCCGAGCCAACATGCCGGGGACTTTAGTCCTGTAGCCTCAGATTAAGGTCTGGGAAGATCTCTTCACAAAGTCTTGTCAATATCCTCTCAGTGGAAATGGCACCAGAAACCTTCTTTCCTCCCAAAGTCTCTCACTGTTATCCAGTACACCAACCGCGTGCTCAGTCACAGAAATGGATTACTCAGTCCCTTCATCACTCGACACATGACTCCTTCAGCACAAAGTCTATAATCCACTCAGCATGGACCTCCACAAAACTCCACAGAGCCACACAGCTTCCCCAGCTCAGCACTTGTCCTTAAACAGAGAAAGGGGTAAACAAACTCCACACGGAGGAGTGTAAAGACAGCGTCTTATTGCAGCTCCTTTTCACAGACTTCCTGTCTAGACTCACACATCAGATGCTCTTAGAATACACACTGTTTCTAGCACTGCCCCTCCTCTGAACCCAGCCAGGCAAAAGTCACAGGGTCCTAGTGCTCTCCTGCTGTTATCACATTTCACACTCTCACATCGCCTCCTTAGAACTCTCCTGAAAATGGATGTCGATCTGTGTAGCTAATGACACCAGGTCGTCCAGAGAGGGAGGTATGTCACGACCGTCTAGCTCATCCTTGATCCATCCAGAAAGGCCCTCCCAAAAGGTGGACACCAGAGCCTCATTGTTCCAGGCAAGTTCAGATGCGAGGGTGTAGAAATGCACGGCATACTGTCCCACAGAGAGGCTCCCTTGGCGGAGACAGAGAAGAGAGAAGGCAGTCGAAGATTTTCATCCGGGCTCATCGAACACCTTCCGGAAAGCCGCGAGGAAGGCCTGGAGGTCGGACACCAGAAGATCCCCTCTCTCCCACAGAGGGTTAAGCCACGCTAACGCCTCTCCAGTGAGATGAGACATGATGAATCCCACCTTGGCCCGGTAGGAGGCGAACTGGTGTGCCAGGAGCTCAAAGTGCAGCATGCACTAATTAATGAAGCCCCGGCATAGTGCAGGGTCACCACCAAAGCGTGAAGGAGCAGAAAGCCGGGGTCCTAAGCCGGATGCCACAGCGCCACTGGGCTGGGGTGCCACCGGAGCAGGTGCCGCTTGGTTAGAGGCGGACACAGTCGGGGTGGACAATGCGTCAAAGTGAGAGTTGACTGTCTGCAGATAGGACAGGATAGTATCCTGTTGGGATCTCTGGCGAGAGACCTCTTGGTACAGGTCTGAGAGTGAAGGAGCCTGGGAGCCACTGGATTCCATGGCCTGTGCAAACTGTTACGGATCTGGGTGGTGGAACCTCTGTGCTGTGATGCAAGGAGGGACCAGAGGGACGTAGCTAAGTGCCTACCAGAACCGACCCTGGCCACACCGTGGCTTAGTCGACTCTGTGAACTAAGGAGGGACCGGGAAGGTGAACCAGGTGCCACTCTGGGACCGACCTTGTGACAGAGCAAGCGACTCCCACTGGACTGATGGCTGAAGCCGACAGGCACAGCAGATGAGCATGGCTGGTAGACAGGCAGGTGATGCGGGTAGGCAAGCAGGCGGGCACGGCAGGTAGACAGGCAGGCGGGCACTGCTGATAGACAGGCAGGCGGGCACGAATGATAGACAGGCTGGCGGGCACGGCTGATAGACAGGCTGGCGGGCACGGCTGATAGACAGGCTGGCAAGCACTGGAACCTGAGGGCTTAGGAGAGTGTTAGCACACAAACAACAACCTTGCACAGGACCTCCATTTTGGAGGAGGTGCTTTATATTGGAGCAGTCCTCCAGCCATTGGAAGGGGACTCTTTAGGAGGCGCGCGGCCCCTTTAAGAGGGAGGGAGAGCACGCATGCTTGCCCTAAGTTCAGTGCCTGGGGAACTGTGCTTGGTGCGCGCACCCTGGGTATATGCAGCAGGGGAGCCAGAGGATGCCGGACGGGGACCGCAGCGGTGAGGGGATCAGCATCTCTGTCCGGCAGGAGGCAGAGACGCCGACACTGCAACTTCTATCACAGACATATATCTCGTGCATTATGATAAACTATTGGACTTCTCCGGGGTTCACATCTGTCTAAGTCAACCTCTGGCTAGACTTGTAGGGTATCTCTCAACCAGTCCAACACCGAGCACTCATCAGAACAGTCACAGCAATCAGGCACTTGTCAGTACTAATACTGTAACTTCTGACTACTGATTACTGGTAGGACTAAGTTGAAACAGAACATCCCTATACCCATAGTGGAGGGTATTACTGCATCTTTCTCAGATACTGCTGTGACCCTTCCACTTTCTCACCAATCTATATCTCAGGTTGTTGGTAGAAGGGTCCCCCGTGTCCCTCTCTCTCTCCACTCAGTAGATGCTATGATATGTAGATAATTATTATCTTTTTCAGTAATGTAGTTTGTCTCAGAATTTGAACTCACAACCTCTAGCATGACACAGTCTACACTGCTAAGAATAGAAGATTTTTCTCTGTCTAAGAGCTAAATTGTGTTTTTCTTCTTTACAGGTATATTGTACTTATAAACATAACAGTCCCAAAAACAAACCCCTACTAGGAAAAGGGGGAACACTCCACAATGACTAGCACCATGATGATCCATAAGACCATAAGTCTTAAAGGATCACGAAGAGTCCTAACAATATATGGTACACAAAAATTAAATCTTTATTGAGAAACAAAAATTGCACAATAAGTAAAAAAAAAGTGATAAAAAGGTGCCTGCCTTAGTACAACCAATGTACAGTGGTGGCCAAAAGTATTGGCACCCCTGCAATTATGTCAGATAATACTTAGTTTCTTCCTGAAAAAGATTGAAAACACAAATTGTTTGGTCTTATTATCTTCATTTAATTTGCTTGCAAGGAAAAAACACAAAAGAGAATGAAGCAAAAATCAAATCATTGATCATTTCACAAAAAACTCCAAAAATGGGCCAGACAAAAGTATTGGCACCCTCAGCCTAATACTTTGTTGCACAACCTTTAGCCAAAATAACTGCGAACAACCGCTTCCGGTAACCATCAATGAGTTTCTTACAATGCTCTGCTGGAATTGTAGACCATTCTTCTTTGGCAAACTGCTCCAGGTCCCTGATATTTGAAGGGTGCCTTCTCCAAACTGCCATTTTGAGATCTCTCCACAGGTGTTCTATGGGATTCAGGTCTGACTCATTGCTGGCCACCTTAGAAGTCTCCAGTGCTTTCTCTCAAACCATTTTATAGTGCTTTTGGAAGTGTGTTTTGGGTCATTGTCCTGCTGGAAGACCCATGACCGCTTTCTCACACTGTGCCCCACATTATGCTGCAAAATTTGTTGGTAGTCTTCAGACTTCATAATGCCATGCACACGGTCAAGCAGTCCAGTGCCAGAGGCAGCAAAGCAACCCCAAAACATCAGGGAACCTCCGCCATGTTTGACTGTAGGGACCGTGTTCTTTTCTTTGAATGCCTCTTTTTTTTCCTGTACACTCAATGTTGATGCTTCTTCCCAAAAAGCTCTACTTTTGTCTCATCTGACCAGAGAAAATTCTTCCAAAAAGTTTTAGGCTTTCTCAGGTAAGTTTTGGCAAACTCCAGCCTGGCTTTTTTATGTCTCGGGGTAAGAAGTGGGGTCTTCCTGGGTATCCTACCATACAGTCCCTTTTCATTCAGACACCGACAGATAGTACGGGTTGACACTGTTGTACCCTCGGACTGCAGGGCAGCTTGAACTTGTTTGGATGTTAGTCGAGGTTCTTTATCCACCATCCGCACAATCTTGCGTTGAAATCTCTCGTCAATTTTTCTTTTCCGTCCACATCTAGGGAGGTTAGCCACAGTGCCATGGGCTTTAAACTTCTTGATGACACTGCGCACGGAAGACACAAGAACATTCAGGTCTTTGGAGATGGACTTGTAGCCTTGAGATTGCTCATGCTTCCTCACAATTTTTTTTCTCAAGTCCTCAGACAGTTCTTTGGTCTTCTTTCTTTTCTCCATGCTCAATGTGGTACACACAAGGACACAGGACAAAGGTTGAGTCAACTTTAATCCATGTTAACTGGCTGCAAGTGTGATTTAGTTATTACCAACACCTGTTAGGTGCCACAGGTAAGTTACAGGTGCTGTTAATTACACTAATTAGAGAAGCATCACATGATTTTTCAAACAGTGCCAATAATTTTGTCCACCCCCTTTTTTAGGTTTGGTGTGCAATTATATCCAATTTGGCTTTAGGACAATTGTTTTTGTGTTTTTTCATTGAAGACAAATTAAATGAAGATAATAAGACCAAAGAATTTGTGATTGCAATCATTTTCAGGAAGAAACTGAGTATTAACTGACAGAATTGCAGGTGTGCCAATATTTTTGGCCACCACTGTAAGCCAGCATTCATTTGGTTGTTATTTTGTGATCCCTCTTGGCTTGAGGCACCTTTTTATCACTTTTTTTTACTTATTGTGTAATTTTTGTTTCTTACTAAAGATTTATTTTTGTATACTACATATTGTTAAGACACTTCGTGAACCTCTAATACTTATGGTCTTAGGGATCATCATGGTTCGAAGAATATTGTACTGTACATAGAGATACATCTCTATCTACCAGTACACCTTTATATACAAGCATAATAATCACATTTTTAATTCACTTTTTAAAAATAAACATCACAAATCATCAAGAGCATATTTAGTGTCCCTGTAATCATAACAACCCATATAATGTTTATGGTGATCAGTAAATAGCATTAAAAAAATGGCGTAATGTTTTTTTCTCCGTTACATCCATAAAAATAAAGTTAATATGATTGTTCTGCTTATTTATGGGACTAATTTACCATTTACTAAAGAGTGTTGGGTTCACTTTCTTAATGCAAACAAGAGATTTCTATAATTGTAAGGTGTCCAGAAAGGAGCATTATTGCTTCATAGAGGTGTACTATTTACCCATCCCCACTCCAACATTATTTTTCTTGTCAGGTGCTGCTGCAACGTTAACATGATTGACAATATTGATCACGAATTAGGTGATCTGATCGGCAGGCTATTTGATTTGATCAACAAACCAATCAGAAGATGGGTTCAGCAGCCACTGACTAATCACTTTTTTTCTATTGCTTTATACTCTTTTACTATTTGGAAAAAGTTCTTTGTTCTCTACTGGCTGTCATCTTCAAAACAGCCCCTGGAAGCCCTAACTGGTTTGACCTACTTTACTCTGATTTACCTTTTGGACTCTGACTTGGCTTCCCTTGACTATGCAATTGAATCTGACTTGGTCCTTGACCCCATTTTGGAGGTATTGACCTGACTTGCTAACTCTAAGCTTCTTACACCGGTCAACAGCTACTTCGCAACTTAATGGTCTCTGCGGCAAAGGCTAAATTCTGATAGAGAAGTTAAAAGGTGCATATCAGGGAACACCTGTTCCTCAATGTCAGGGATTCCAACACAGCGACAACACCGGGGAGATCACTCAATATCTCACCGTGCCATCACACTGTCAGTATTTCACCCAGAAAGGCAAGCACGCGATCCAGACTACTCGCTACGTGGATATCTGCAAGCGACCAGTAAGAGTATGGCATTACATCTCTGGGTTACAAAGCCTGGAATCCGTGTTTATGCTTTCCGCACCGTCACTGTCAGCTTCACGATAGCCCAATTATTATTTTACTCTGCCACCACCGGCCGAGTTTGAAATATAATACAGGCCTGGCCAGACGCCTGCATTTTGGTAGTGTATATGGCTTCGGGGAAGGGAACGATTACAGAACAAAAGAAACAGAACTATTACATTTTATATTTAATCCAAAAGGGAGGCAATGTTTAGGAAAAAAATATACAAGGATGTTACAAAGGAGACATTGCAATACATCAATACATAAGCAGTTACACAA
Source organism: Phyllobates terribilis (assembly GCF_046119375.1). Classification (NCBI taxonomy): domain Eukaryota; kingdom Metazoa; phylum Chordata; class Amphibia; order Anura; family Dendrobatidae; genus Phyllobates; species Phyllobates terribilis. Next base: position 523,950,651 of record NW_027362764.1, on the reverse strand, counting down.
ATAAAACTGGATAAAAGGAGAAACTTACACTATAAAGACCGATGCGACGATTCAATATAGGTGGAGGGGAGAGACTCCTGTGACAGAGTGCCCCCTCCCCCAGCCTGTTTTCATGGACCATACTAAACTCAGGCCTATATTAGCATTTTCTGCCCTGTATCTAGTGTGTCTTTGTTCCTCTCTACATGGGGCTTCCCTTAAATACACAAAGCTGCAGACAGACTGGAGTCCTAGAAGATTCCTCATTCTTCCAGCTACCTGTAGCAAATGTTTAAGGGGTGCGGTGTGTGTATCTCTACCTAACCAGAGGGCTGATCTCAAGTCATGTAAGATACTAAGACACGTGTTTTTAGTTAGTTGATGGTGTGCTGTGTGAAAGGCTAGGACCTGTGCTGAGGCCAGATCCTGGGGCCATGTATGGACTATTGGAGATCCGTTGGACTATTGGATATTGGAGATCAGTTGCCACGTGGGATTGTGTTGTGTCCCTCATCTGTTGGATCCATCAAACTCATCCCAGGATTATTTCTGCCTTTTCCCTGGCGTCGGATTTACGGGTGGTGCCCCCAGAACTGTTCCCCTTTTTGGTGTGGACTCATTGTGGACTCTAAGGAACAATATTGATATTTGATATTCTATGTTCCCTGCCTCAATAAATCTAGTTAGATTGATCATGGGCCTGGTGTCCCTTCCTGCTCTGTCGCACACCCCATCACAAACTGGTTGGCAGCCGTGGGATCAGAGCAGAAGGAATGGAGAGTAGCGGCCCATCAACATCTGGAACCATAACCTCAGGAACTGGACTGTGTTGAGCCTACAAACAAAGGCCAGTGAATTAGGAGTCGGCTACAAAGGACTGTCCAAGGAGCAATTAATGGAGGCTTTGGAAGAAGCTTGCCTGCAAGATGGCATCGAGGAAGGATTTCCACAGCAAGGGGAGGAAAGACGGGAGCTGGAGGTAAATACCAAAAAAAGTCAGTGGGTTGTGTAGTTTGAGGAGGAGATGGCATTGCTTGGAGATGAGGCCACCATAGAAGATAAGAGGGAGGCCATCCGCACACCTAAGGAGAGGCAGCGCATGGTGGATACAGCTAGAAGCTCCAGACAGATTGTAACCATGGCACCCACCATGAGGGAATTCCCAAGAGTGTCCCGTAAGGACTTTAAGCCATTTAATGAGGCTGCAGGCGACATTGAGGGCTTCTTCCAGGACTTCGAACATCAATGTCGATTAATGGAAGTCCTGGAAAGGGAGCGAGTCAGACATCTAGTGGGGCTCTTAGAGGGGGGAGCTACCGAAGCTTATAGAGCTATAGACTCTCGGTGGAACTGCGATTATGGGAACATTAAAGAGACCATCTTGGAACATTATGCTGTAACTCCAGACACTTACAGGGCTCAGCTCCACTCCTTAGTTTGTGAGGGGGAAGTGTCTTTCAAGATGTATGCCCACGGGCTCAAACAAGTATGCCAATGCTGGCTGGAGGGAGAGGGGGCCTTTACTTGGGAGACCTCACTCCAGGTCATCCTAAAAGAACAATTCTACGCCAAATGCCGGCTGAGATCCGGGAATGGGTGGTGAGAGGAAACCAGCGACAGTGGAACAAGCTGCTGATCTAGCTGATGAGGTTCTCACCATCAAGCCTCAGTAGAAAAAGCTGCTGGTGGATGGAGAAAAAATTACCAACAATTCAGTCCCCAAGCATTATATAAACTAGAGAAACCATAGGTATTTTCAAAACCCCAAAATAACATAATTAAAACACTATATGTTGACTAAAAGAGATAAATGCTTTATTTATTCATATTCATGTCCACCTTGAACTGTCCTCCCACCTCTCCTCCTGTTCCCTCTTCGACCGCCTGCAATCTGGCTTCCGACCGCACCACTCGACTAAAACTGCCCTGACCAAAGTCACCAACGACCTACTAAACGCCAAATCCAAGCGACACTACTCCATCCTCCTCCTTCTGGGCCTGTCATCTGCCTTCGACACAGTGGATCATTCCCTCTTACTACAGATTCTCTCAACTCTTGGCATCACAGACTTAGCCCTATCTTGGATCTCCTCATACTTAACAGACAGGACATTCAGTGTCTCCCTCTCACGCACCACCTGCTTATCTCACCCCCTATCTGTCGGTGTCCCCCAAGGTCCAGTTCTAGGACCCCTGCTCTTCTCCATCTACACCTTCGGTCTGGGACAGCTCATAGAGTCTCACGGCTTTCAGTATCACCTCTATGCTGATGACACACAGATCTATCTCTCTGGACCCGATATCTCCTCCCTACTAACCAAAATCCCACAATGTCTGTCCGCAATCTCATCCTTCTTCTCTGCCAGATTTCTAAAACTCAACATGGATAAAACAGAGTTCATCATCTTTCCACCCTCTCATTCATATCCCCCATCAGACCTATCCATCAACGTCAATGGCTGTTCACTCTCCCCAGTCCCACAAGCTCGCTGCCATGGGGTAACCCTGGACTCTGATCTTTCCTTCAAACCACATATCCAAGCCCTTTCCACTTCCTGGCGACTCCAACTCAAAAATATCTCCCGGATCCGTGCATTCCTCAGCAAAGACTCTGCAAAAACACTAGTGAATGCCCTCATCATCTCCTGCCTCGACTACTGCAACCTCCTGCTCTGTGGCCTCCCTTCCAACACTCTTGCACCCCTCCAATCTATCCTAAACTCTGCTGCTCGACTAATCCACCTGTCCCCCCGCTATTCCCCGGCCTCCCCCCTCTGTCAATCCCTTCACTGGCTCCCCATTGCCCAGAGACTCCAGTTCAAAACCCTAACCATGGCATACAAAGCCATCCACAATCTGTCTCCTCCATACATCTGTGACCTTGTCTCCCGGTACTTACCTGCACGCAACCTCCGATCCTCACAAGATCTCCTTCTCTACTCCCCTCTTATCTCCTCTTCCCACAATCGCATACAAGATTTCTCCCGTGCATCCCCCCTACTCTGGAACTCTCGGCCCCAACACATCAGACTCTCGCCTACCATGGAAGCCTTCAAAAGAAACCTGAAGACCTACCTCTTCCGACAAGCCTACAACCTGCAGTAACCACCGCTCCACCACATTACTGTCTGACCTCCTCTATCCCCACCTACTGTATCCTCACCCATCCCCTGTAGACTTTGAGCCCTTGCGGGCAGGGTCCTCGCTCCTCCTGTACCTGTCGCTGACTCGTTTTGTTAAGACTATGTAAATGGTTTTGCTATGTATACCCCTATCACATGTAAAGCGACATGGAATAAATGGCGTTATAATAATAAATAATAATAATAATTTATGTATTTTTTAAGAAATAACACATAGGTATAAATAACATGTGTGAAAAGACATAACATGGGCATGTGAGGCAGCAGGAGATAAATAGAGACACAGCTGGTATCAAATTCACATTGGACCTATAATAGGTCACATAGTCCAACCCATACAATCCATAAGTCACAGACAATGTGTGCAGAAAAAGGTAAATAACATAGATCAAGTGACCTATAACAAGTCACAGTATAAACAACCATCAGAGGTTTTTTCAGCAACACATAAAAAGTACAAACATCACATGGAAAGGGTTAAGTAAGACATACTTAGTGAAAGTAAACAGCAGTGCCAGGGGAGGCCCCAACACGTGTTCCCGTACTTCCTCAGGGGGCTTGGTGGGGTGTGTGTGGATACAGGGCCTCTTATATACATGTGGGTCCCATGTGAAGCAATTAGTTACTGACCAATAGCGGCGCATGTCGCTGCATAACAACAGAATATACAAAAACTATTGCACCTTCTGATTGTTTTTTTGGTGCACGGGTAAGGTACCAAACCAGAATCAAGTCTATCAAAAAACCCAGCACTCAAAGAGATAAGTGAAGTTATGGAGTTTTTAATAAGGTGAGTACAATATTATAAACAGACGTTTCGGTCCCTCAGGACCTTCATCAGTGTACTACAAAATAAAAATAACAGACAAGAAGAAATTAAATACAGACAGTGGTCCAATTACAGTAGTAAATACACAAGATCAAAAATTATATAAATAAGTGCAGTCCGTCCGAGCTGCAAATCTACCTTCCTGGGAGATGACAAAAGAGGAGGGAGGGATTTGGGAGGAATTTGGTTGGATGTCCCGTGAGAGAGGAAAAAAGGAGGGAAAAAAAAAAAAAAGGAAAGAGTAACATACCAGAGTGGAGGTCATGTAGGTGGACAAATTCCACTACGGTGACTGTAAGGGAGAAGTGGCTAAATTAGTTGTGACCTATGTATATAACTGGGGTGAACTAGAGCAAACCTGAAATAGAAGCTGGGATCAAGAAGCTGTAATATCCAAAAGATATGGAAAATCTTGTAATGGAGACTGAAAGAAGAGAAAGAGGGCTGAAGTGAGAGAGGCACATTCAATAACTCCCTCGTTAAAGGAAATATGTAGTGGGTAGCGTGTACCTGTAGTCTCATGTCCTGTGGAAAATCCTCTAGAGACGCGGAGTCCACCGCTTGTCAGTAGGAGATGTAGTGTCCCCGGTGTGTCCACCCGAATTTATATATGATAGGGGGAGTGATGGCTGTAGGACGCCGCAGGAGCGCGCGAATGAGTGAGGACCCGAAACCGGAAGTGACGCGGAGTGTGCGTCATAAGGTACATAGTCAGGTGCCGGTCACGTGAGCGGAAGTGCCACTGTTTGCGTTCCAGCAGGGGCATATGCGTTCCAAAGCGTGTTGTTGGAGAGGAGCAGGCTAATGGAGGAAAGGGAGCCAAAAACGGGAACATCCAAGGGGAGCAGGAGAGGAGGCAGAGGTCTAGGTGGGATGCTGGGAAAAAAGGAAAACACAATAAGCAAGATATGCAATAACTTAGAAAAGTAGTCAATGTACACACCACATATTTGTCTGTCTGGATATAATCATAGATAGTGGGGACAATACTTGTATCAATTCCTAATTATTTCTATTATGCATCCAAATGTGCTGTGTTGTATAGCCGTGGTTCACCTGTTATATGAAGGAAAGCAAATCATAATCTCGATTAAGACCTTTGGGGGTTAAAGATTGTAATTCGTGAATCCAAAATGATTCCCTACGTTTGAGCATCCGAATTCGGTCGCCGCCTCTGCGTGGTATAGGTACATGGTCTATGACCTGGAACTTTAGTTGTGAAACAGTGTGGCCAGCGGATGAGAAATGTTGTGGCAATGGTAGTAACAAATTTTTACAGCGGATGGTGGACTTATGTTTAGATATGCGATCTTTTACTGGTTGAGTGGTTTCTCCAATGTAGATAAGGCCACATGGGCATTTGATAAGGTAAATTACAAAAGAAGAATTGCATGTGAAGTAGTCCCTGATGTGGTATTGTTTGCCTGATTGTGGATGGTAGAAGGTACTACCACTGGTGACATTGTTGCATTGGAAACAATGGAGACAAGGGAAAGTACCTGTTTTTGAATTTGAGAGGAATCTTTGTCTCAATCTGGGGGTGTTGGTAGGAAGGTCAGCTCGAATGAGGTGGTCCTTGATGTTAGGAGCCCTTTTGAAACATGGGAGGAAAGGGTTCTTAAATTCAGGGACAGAAGGATACGCTGTATGTAGGATTTTCCAATGCTGGTGAATTTATTTATGAAGGATACGTACTGCTGGATGATAAGTGTGGACAAAAGGTAGACGATCAGAGATGGTTTGACGGTTTTGGGTGTCAGAATCGAGAGATTTTTGTAAAAGGGCAGGGGGGTATCCCCGTTCCACAAACTTGTGTTGCATTTCCCTGAGTCGGGTATCCCTGGTGGTGGTATCACTAACTATGCGTCTAACCCTATGGAACTGGGATTTGGGTATGGATGAAATAATGGATTTAGGATGTAGACTGTCAAAGCGGAGTAGGCCATTTCTGTCCGTCGGCTTGACGAATAGATCTGTGGATAAGAAACCTTCTCCATCTTTTATGACCTTAGTGTCTAGAAAATTAATGGATTCAGGGCTGGATGAAATGGTGAAATTGAGACCCTCCCAAGACGTATTGATGGTGTTGAAAAAGATGTCAAGAGATTCCATGGATCCTCCCCATAAGCAGAATATATCATCTATATATCTTTTCCATACCATCGCATGTTTTTTGTACAGATCATTAGAATAGATGACCTTCTGCTCAAATTCCGCCATATAGCAGTTCGCGTATGGGGGTGCTACATTTGAGCCCATCGCGGTTCCTTGTTTCTGGAGATAAAAGGTGTTCCCAAATAAGAAGAAATTTTTTTTAAGGACTAAAGTCAGTAGGTCCAAACAGAGATTCCGTGTGTCGATGGGTATGTTAAATCTCTCTAATAGATTGTCCACACATTCTATACCTTTGTTGTGTGGAATCGATGTGTATAAACTATTCACATCTAGGGTAACAAGCAAAGAGTTAGGTGGTATCTGGTGGATGGAATGAATTGTGTCCAGAAATGTCCCTGTATCCAGTAGGTAAGACGGGCTTTTTTGGGTGAGTGGGGTGAGTACTTTTTCAAGAAAGATGGACAAGGGGGACAATAAGGAGTCGGTGGAGGCGATGATCGGACGTCCTGGAGGGTTTTCAAGGCATTTATGTATTTTAGGAAGAATATAAAATACAGGTGTGATGGAAAATTTCTTGATCAAAAAATCACATGTTTTAGGATCTATAGTATTGTTTGTTAGATAATGGTCGACTGTGTTGAGGATAGAAGCACTGATGTTATGTGTGGGGTCAACATCTAGTTTCGAGTAAATCTTAGTGTCACTCAGTTGGCGTTGTATTTCTAAGATATATTTATCTTTATCCATGACTACAATTGCCCCTCCTTTGTCCGCGGGTTTGATTATAATGGATTTGTCAGTTTCCAGTGTTTTGAGGGCTTGTTTGTCTATGTTTGACATATTGTGGTGGTAGTGAATTAGGCCTTTTTGCATGTCTCCCCTCAATTGTTCAAAGGAATTATTAATAAAGCCTATGAAGGTTTCCACAGCATGTTTATCCCGGGGTGGACGGTATGTGCTCCTGGATTTGAGACCTAAACTCGCCGCAGTGATCTGAGCTGGGTCTGATGGGGAAGTGTTTGGAGCTATAGGGGATAGAGGCTCCTGTGAAAAGTGTGCTTTAAGGCGAATGGAACGATAAAATCTTTGTAGCTCCATATCGAGCAGAAATGTGTTGAATTTGCCAGAGGGGCAAAAATTTAGTCCTTTTTGTAAAGTGGAAATCTCAGCGACACTGAGAGATCGCGAGGAAATATTAATAACTAACGTGGTTGTACCTGTGAGCGTGTCACTCGAATGAAGTCCGTATTGCTTCTTCCAGGTGCCTCCTCTTCTGGTCCTTTTCTTCTGGGAAGTCTCTTCTGATTGCCTAAAAAACGGGTGGAGGATGGGGGGTCTCGTCGGTCTGTCTCCGAACCTGAAGTGGATGGTTCTGATGAGGAGTTTCTGAAGCATGAAAAATTGCGCCTGGGGGCTTGTCTGTCGCGCCATCTGTAGACTTTATTTTGCTGATAATCTTCTAAGTCTCTGGCGAATTTGATCCGTTTTCTGCTCTCAGTATCTCGTCTATGTTGTTCAATGATAGTATCCGTTCTCTTTTTCAGGGTTGCAAACTTCTCTGGCGGGATCAACGAGGAGAGTTGTGTCTCGATGCTGGAGGTTTGTTCCTTGACTGCTGAGATATCTTTCTGTAGGAATTCAATAGTGAGAGTCATTAAATCAAATGAACATTTATTGAGTATCTTTTCAAATTTAGAGCAGTACTCTTTTTTGTCGCTGAATAAAGTTGGGCGTAGAGGGACCCTCAGGCCGCGTGGAATCCGCTGGACACGAACATACTCAGAAAGAGTGGCGCAGTGAAGTTCAATGTTGGTCAGATGTCTCAATTCTCTCTCCCAATCCTTTCCTCTTGTTTCCTTGGGTGGGACTTGGAGGAAGTCGCAAGGAAGGTTTGATTGTGAAATAATTTGGGTAGTTTCTTCAGCATTATACGAAAAGGTATTGGTAGTGGTCATGACCTATCAGGGTGCAGATATATAGGAACCATGTAGAATATACAAAAACTATCGCACCTTCTGATTGTTTTTTTGGTGCACGGGTAAGGTACCAAACCAGAATCAAGTCTATCAAAAAACCCGGCACTCAAAGAGATAAGTGAAGTTATGGAGTTTTTAATAAGGTGAGTACAATATTATAAACAGACGTTTCGGTCCCTCAGGACCTTCATCAGTGTACTACAAAATAAAAATAACAGACAAGAAGAAATTAAATACAGACAGTGGTCCAATTACAGTAGTAAATACACAAGATCAAAAATTATATAAATAAGTGCAGTTCGTCCGAGCTGCAAATCTACCTTCCTGGGAGATGACAAAGGAGGAGGGAGGGATTTGGGAGGAATTTGGTTGGATGTCCCGTGAGAGAGGAAAAAAGGAGGGAAAAAAAAAAAAAGGAAAGAGTAACATACCAGAGTGGAGGTCATGTAGGTGGACAAATTCCACTACGGTGACTGTAAGGGAGAAGTGGCTAAATTAGTTGTGACCTATGTATATAACTGGGGTGAAGAACAAATGAACTAGAGCAAACCTGAAATAGAAGCTGGGATCAAGAAGCTGTAATATCCAAAAGATATGGAAAATCTTGTAATGGAGACTGAAAGAAGAGAAAGAGGGCTGAAGTGAGAGAGGCACATTCAGTAACTCCCTCATTAAAGGAAATATGTAGTGGGTAGCGTGTACCTGTAGTCTCATGTCCTGTGGAATATCCTCTAGAGACGCGGAGTCCACCGCTTGTCAGTAGGAGATGTAGTGTCCCCGGTGTGTCCACCCGAATTTATATATGATAGGGGGAGTGATGGCTGTAGGACGCCGCAGGAGCGCGCGAATGAGTGAGGACCCGAAACCGGAAGTGACGCGGAGTGCGCGTCATAAGGTACATAGTCAGGTGCCGGTCACGTGAGCGGAAGTGCCACTGTTTGCTTTCCAGCAGGGGTATATGCATTCCACTGCGTGTTGTTGGAGAGGAGCAGGCTAATGGAGGAAAGGGAGCCAAAAACGGGAACATCCAAGGGGAGCAGGAGAGGAGGCAGAGGTCTAGGTGGGATGCTGGGAATAAAGGAAAACACAATTAGCAAGATATGCAATAACTTAGAAAAGTAGTCAATGTACACACCACATATTTGTCTGTCTGGATATAATCATAGATAGTGGGGACAATACTTGTATCAATTCCTAATTATTTCTATTATGCATCCAAATGTGTTGTGTTGTATAGCCGTGGTTCACCTGTTATATGAAGGAAAGCAAATCATAATCTCGATTAAGACCTTTGGGGGTTAAAGATTGTAATTCGTGAATCCAAAATTATTCCCTACGTTTGAGCATCCGAATTCGGTCGCCGCCTCTGCGTGGTATAGGTACATGGTCTATGACCTGGAACTTTAGTTGTGAAACAGTGTGGCCAGCGGATGAGAAATGTTGTGGCAATGGTAGTAACAAATTTTTACAGCGGATGGTGGACTTATGTTTAGATATGCGATCTTTTACTGGTTGAGTGGTTTCTCCAATGTAGATAAGGCCACATGGGCATTTGATAAGGTAAATTACAAAAGAAGAATTGCATGTGAAGTAGTCCCTGATGTGGTATTGTTTGCCTGATTGTGGATGGTAGAAGGTACTACCTCTGGTGATATTGTTGCATTGGAAACAATGGAGACAAGGGAAAGTACCAGTTTTTGGGTTTGAGAGGAATCTTTGTCTCAATCTGGGGGTGTTGGTAGGAAGGTCAGCTCGAATGAGGTGGTCCTTGATGTTAGGAGCCCTTTTGAAACATGGGAGGAAAGGGTTCTTAAATTCAGGGACAGAAGGATACGCTGTATGTAGGATTTTCCAATGCTGGTGAATTTATTTATGAAGGATACGTACTGCTGGATGATAAGTGTGGACAAAAGGTAGACGATCAGAGATGGTTTGACGGTTTTGGGTGTCAGAATCGAGAGATTTTTGTAAAAGGGCAGGGGGGTATCCCTGTTCCACAAACTTGTGTTGCATTTCCCTGAGTCGGGTATCCCTGGTGGTGGTATCACTAACTATGCGTCTAACGCTATGGAACTGGGATTTGGGTATGGATGAAATAGTGGATTTAGGATGTAGACTGTCAAAGCGGAGTATGCCATTTCTGTCCGTCGGCTTGACGAATAGATCTGTGGATAAGAAACCTTCCCCATCTTTTATGACCTTAGTGTCTAGAAAATTAATGGATTCAAGGCTGGATGAAATGGTGAAATTGAGACCCTCCCAAGCCGTATTGATGGTGTTGAAAAAGATGTCAAGAGATTCCATGGATCCTCCCCATAAGCAGAATATATCATCTATATATCTTTTCCATACCATCGCATGTTTTTTGTACAGATCGTTAGAATAGATGACCTTCTGCTCAAATTCCGCCATATAGCAGTTCGCGTATGGGGGTGCTACATTTGAGCCCGTCGCGGTTCCTTGTTTCTGGAGATAAAAGGTGTTCCCAAATAAGAAGAAATTTTTTTTAAGGACTAAAGTCAGTAGGTCCAAACAGAGATTCCGTGTGTCGATGGGTATGTTAAATCTCTCTAATAGATTGACCACACATTCTATACCTTTGTTGTGTGGAATCGATGTGTATAAACTATTCACATCTAGGGTAACAAGCAAAGAGTTAGGTGGTATCTGGTGGATGTAATGAATAGTGTCCAGAAATGCCCCTGTATCCAGTAGGTAAGACGGGCTTTTTTGGGTGAGTGGGGTGAGTACTTTTTCAAGAAAGATGGACAAGGGGGACAATAAGGAGTCGGTGGAGGCGACGATCGGACGTTCTGGAGGGTTTTCAAGGCATTTATGTATTTTAGGAAGAATATAAAACACAGGTGTGATGGGAAATTTCTTGATCAAAAAATCACATGTTTTAGGATCTATAGTATTGTTTGTTAGATAATGGTCGACTGTGTTGAGGATAGAAGCACTGATGTTATGTGTGGGGTCAACATCTAGTTTCGAGTAAATCTTAGTGTCACTCAGTTGGCGTTGTATTTCTAAGATATATTTATCTTTATCCATGACTACAATTGCCCCTCCTTTGTCCGCGGGTTTGATTATAATGGATTTGTCAGTTTCCAGTGTTTTGAGGGCTTGTTTGTCTATGTTTGACATATTGTGGTGGTAGTCAATTAGGCCTTTTTGCATGTCTCCCCTCAATTGTTCAAAGGAATTATTAATAAAGCCTATGAAGGTTTCCACAACATGTTTATCCCGGGGTGGACGGTATGTGCTCCTGGATTTGAGACCTAAACTCGCCGCAGTGATCTGAGCTGGGTCTGATGGGGAAGTGTTTGGAGCTATAGGGGATAGAGGCTCCTGTGAAAAGTGTGCTTTAAGGCGAATGGAACGATAAAATCTTTGTAGCTCCATATCGAGCAGAAATGTGTTGAATTTGCCAGAGGGGCAAAAATTTAGTCCTTTTTGTAAAGTGGAAATCTCAGCGACACTGAGAGATCGCGAGGAAATATTAACAACTAACGTGGTTGTACCTGTGAGCGTGTCACTCGAATGAAGTCCGTATTGCTTCTTCCAGGTGCCTCCTCTTCTGGTCCTTTTCTTCTGGGAAGTCTCTTCTGATTGCCTAAAAAACGGGTGGAGGAAGGGGGGTCTCGTCGGTCTGTCTCCGAACCTGAAGTGGATGGTTCTGATGAGGAGTTTCTGAAGCGTGAAAAATTGCGCCTGGGGGCTTGTCTGTCGCGCCATCTGTAGACTTTATTTTGCTGATAATCTTCTAAGTCTCTGGCGAATTTGATCCGTTTTCTGCTCTCAGTATCTCGTCTATGTTGTTCAATGATAGTATCCGTTCTCTTTTTCAGGGTTGCAAACTCCTCTGGCGGGATCAACGAGGAGAGTTGTGTCTCGATGCTGGAGGTTTGTTCCTTGACTGCTGAGATATCTTTCTGTAGGAATTCAATAGTGAGAGTCATTAAATCAAATGAACATTTATTGAGTATCTTTTCAAATTTAGAGCAGTACTCTTTTTTGTCGCTGAATAAAGTTGGGCGTAGAGGGACCCTCAGGCCGCGTGGAATCCGCTGGACACGAACATACTCAGAAAGAGTGGCGCAGTGAAGTTCAATGTTGGTCAGATGTCTCAATTCTCTCTCCCAATCCTTTCCTCTTGTTTCCTTGGGTGGGACTTGGAGGAAGTCGCAAGGAAGGTTTGATTGTGAAATAATTTGGGTAGTTTCTTCAGCATTATACGAAAAGTTATTGGTAGTGGTCATGACCTATCAGGGTGCAGATATATAGGAACCATGTAGAATATACAAAAACTATCGCACCTTCTGATTGTTTTTTTGGTGCACGGGTAAGGTACCAAACCAGAATCAAGTCTATCAAAAAACCCGGCACTCAAAGAGATAAGTGAAGTTATGGAGTTTTTAATAAGGTGAGTACAATATTATAAACAGACGTTTCGGTCCCTCAGGACCTTCATCAGTGTACTACAAAATAAAAATAACAGACAAGAAGAAATTAAATACAGACAGTGGTCCAATTACAGTAGTAAATACACAAGATCAAAAATTATATAAATAAGTGCAGTTCGTCCGAGCTGCAAATCTACCTTCCTGGGAGATGACAAAGGAGGAGGGAGGGATTTGGGAGGAATTTGGTTGGATGTCCCGTGAGAGAGGAAAAAAGGAGGGAAAAAAAAAAAAAGGAAAGAGTAACATACCAGAGTGGAGGTCATGTAGGTGGACAAATTCCACTACGGTGACTGTAAGGGAGAAGTGGCTAAATTAGTTGTGACCTATGTATATAACTGGGGTGAAGAACAAATGAACTAGAGCAAACCTGAAATAGAAGCTGGGATCAAGAAGCTGTAATATCCAAAAGATATGGAAAATCTTGTAATGGAGACTGAAAGAAGAGAAAGAGGGCTGAAGTGAGAGAGGCACATTCAATAACTCCCTCGTTAAAGGAAATATGTAGTGGGTAGCGTGTACCTGTAGTCTCATGTCCTGTGGAAAATCCTCTAGAGACGCGGAGTCCACCGCTTGTCAGTAGGAGATGTAGTGTCCCCGGTGTGTCCACCCGAATTACATGGTCTATGACCTGGAACTTTAGTTGTGAAACAGTGTGGCCAGCCGATGAGAAATGTTGTGGCAATGGTAGTAACAAATTTTTACAGCGGATGGTGGACTTATGTTTAGATATGCGATCTTTTACTGGTTGAGTGGTTTCTCCAATGTAGATAAGGCCACATGGGCATTTGATAAGGTAAATTACAAAAGAAGAATTGCATGTGAGCATATAAGGAATAAATATGGAGCAGGACAGACTAGTCAATGACGGAGAAGGAGATACATCATATCGGTGGAGTGACAAGTGTCACCCCATTCGCCATGCACCAAAAGGTCATGCATATAATACATAACAGATGATGTTGCAATAAATGTCCATACTAAATAGGTATCCATGTCCGCTCCTTATCCTTAAAGGGAAAGAGTTCTATTTAGATTCAATCAATTTGTCATCCAAAAACATCAGGTTCTCTTCCAATGGTCAGATAGGGCTCCAGATATAGAGAGAGGCAGGGGGAGATAAAAGTGAGCTGAAAATAAAAATAAAAACACACACTTACTAAAAGACAGACTGAAAAAAGAGAGATATATGGGGCAGAAATGCAGAGATAAATTGATAGAATTGAAAAAAAAAAATAAAAAACAAAAATAATATATATATATATTTTTTTTAAATTAATATTATTTATTTTAAATTATATAATTAAAACAGTATATATATTCTTTCTAAATTGGAGCAGATGTTTGGCAGTGAGGGAGATGTGGTATCGACAGCTGATAAGAGAATGGCGGCAGAACAGATTGACAATCTGAAGGCTCTGCTACACAAAAAGACGCGGTTGTGGTGGAATAAGGCCTTCATGCAGAGATATATCGAAAGGGGGTTGGTGCCCCGGGGGTTGCGCATCCAGGAATTTCCATCATTTAATGTGGTGGAGGAGAATTTTAAACTAGCCTGGGAAACAGTGGTGCTCACTTGCTCCCATAGTTTTATGGGCCTTTTAATAGATCATAATGAGAAGTCAATTATTGATATTGAGTCAGAAATCAGAAAGATACCAGAGACACTTTCCTCGCAACTTTCGCAAGAGGAACATACTAAGATGACTGAGATGCTGGATCGAGAATTTGCTAAAAGGGAGAAAGAGATAGTAGAAACTAAAACTAAAAAATATCAGAGGGACATTGCTGATTTTAGGAATGGTAGTGAAAAAAAGAGTAAAATCTTACCTGCTGAACTGGTTCCATTAGGCCCTCCAGCATCATCACTATCCTCCCTTGATGAGGAACCATCAGGGAGTGAAGAAATTGGAAATAGACCCTTGACCAGAGCTGGGTCGACTAAGAGAACGGGACCCAGAGATATACCTAAAAAAGGCCAATTATCGCCTCGAGCTAAACAAAAGTCGAATCAGTTGGAGGTAATTAATTTGTCGAATTTGACCTTGACTAAACCTCAGATTGAGGTACTAAAACTAGGCCTTACCTTTGTCCCCAGCTCTAACTTTGACTCTTTTACTGTAGCCAAGGATCTGAGCCTGTTCCTTCGGAAACTTATACTACATAAACTGCATACTAGACGCCCGACTATCTCAGCCTCTACCCCCACGTCTTCTTCCCAGATTGAGACAGATGCACTATTGACCTTGGAGGAATTGGAGGAGGAGTCGAATCCCACTACTAAAGGTAAATTTCCGCACCATGCATACCCGAGGTCAATGACGTTTCCCCCCTTGTCGTTATGTCCCCAAGTTGAAATTTTTAACACACTGGTCCTTAGAGGCCTTGAAAAATTGAATACCCGTTGCTCTAGATCTAACCTCTCCTTTAAACAAAGGAACGACTCCACTTCAACCCCATGGCCCGGTTCTCTATGGATCTTGCCTGTGTCCTCAAGGATGCCCTTGATAGGGGTATCATTACAAAAAAGGTGTTGGAGGGCCTCCGCGTCAAGGCCCCAGTGATCCTCACCTTCTATTTATTACCAAAGATTCACAAAAATCCACTGACTCCACCGGGTCGTCCGATTGTCTCTGGCATTGGGGGGCTGTGCGACATGACATGTAAATTTATTGAATACTATTTGCATCCACTTGTTGAGACGCTGCCCTCCTATGTCAGGGACACCTTGGATGTCCTGCGGTTGGTGGATGGACTCACATTGGAGGGTCGGGTATCGCTGGTTGCCGTTGACGTGGAGGCCCTCTACACTAGTATTGAACACCATCACGGATTAAGGGCGGTAAAGTTCTTTGTGGAGATGAGTAGCCTGGAGGCATCGCTCTGCTCTCTGATTCTTACCCTATTAGAGTTTGTGCTCAAACACAACTTCTTCCTGTTCAGGGACCGGTTCTACTTACAGAGGAGGGGCACTGCGATGGGCGTGGCCTGTGCTCCATTGTACACAAACCTCTTCCTCGGTTTCTGGGAGAGGGAGGTTTTTGGTGGCGGGGCTCCGGCCACGGCCCATGCACAGTGTTGGCTCTGTTACATTGATGACATTCTTATAATTTGGGATGGATCGGTCCCTGAGCTGCGGGGTCCTCCCTGAATTTGAATGTTCTAATATCAACCTCACCTTTAAACATCATCTGAAGAGTATTGATTTCCTGGATATCAGGATTTCAGTTCATGAGGATGGTGGGGTGGGTACGACCTTATTCAGGAAGGAGACCTCGGTGAACTCTCTCCTGCATGCTTCATCTGCGCACACAAGATCCACAATTAACGCAGTACCTACAGGACAGTTTTTACGTCTTAGACGTATCTGTTCTGATGATGTGGATTTTAATGAGTGTGCGGTGGACATGCGGGAGAGATTTGTCTCGAGAGGTTACAGTAATCGTAGCATTAAGAGTGCCTATCAGAGGGCGAAGCGAGCCTCCAGACAAGAGCTACTTGCACCTAAGCTGCCTTCAGGGTCTACCGGCCAACCCGTGGTGAGGTTCATATCTACATTTAATAATCACTGGCACGCTATCAGGGGCATACTTGATAGACACTGGCGGATCTTAAAAACTGAACCAAGTCTCCGGGAGTTTTTGCCGGATCGTCCTCTCATGACGGCAAGGAGGGGCAGGAGTCTCAGGGATGCTCTGGTGCATAGTCATTATGTACGCCAGAGCGCCCTGCCCTTTAATGTTGGTAACCCTAAATGGGGCTGCTATCCCTGTGGCTCTGGCCTCTCCTGCAGAAACATAGGACTAAAACATTTTCCAATGCAGATGGCACGAGAGTTTTTGACATCAGGCAATATATTTCCTGTAGCAGCGTTGGTGTCATTTATCATGCCACCTGTGGATGTGGGTTCATCTACGTGGGGCTCACGTCTAGGGAATTGAGGAGACGCGTGAGGGAGCACATTTTGGACATTTTGGGGTCTGGGGAGGTGGAGGATGTATCATCACTTTGGACCCTGCCAGGACATTTTAAGCAATATGATCATTGCGACCCTAAGAGTCTACAGATCTGCGGCATTGATCAGGTCCATTTGGGCCTAAGAGGAGGTGATGTAAAGAAGGCATTGGCCAAATTAGAATGCCGTTGAATCTATAGACTGGGAACTATGTCACCAGCAGGCCTAAACGAACGACTGAGTTTTTCCCCCTTTCTCTAGCCATTGGTGGTCATCTGCCCCCTCCGTGTATCCTCCTCCTTGGCACGCGGGCGCCCTCCGGGCATGACCCATGCTTTCTTGGCTACTTTATTATCTATGGGATTCACCCTTAGATTTAGTATGTTTTTTGACTTCTCTTGTGACTGTTTTTGACATGATTTTTATAAGTCCTCCTACCTGGATGCCTCCCCCTGGTGCACTTTGAGGGGGGTAACAATAAATCCCCCCTCCCCCTATATATGCTGTTTTAATAATATTATTTAAAAAATAATAATTTTGGGGATTTTTTTGATTTTTTTATTTTATTTTATTTTTTTTTAATTTTTTTAATGTTTTTTTTTTTTTATTCTATCAATTTATCTCTGCATTTCTGCCCCATATATCTCTCTTTTTTCAGTCTGTCTTTTAATAAGCGTGTGTTTTTATTTTTATTTTCAGCTCACTTTTATCTCCCCCGGCCTCTCTCTATATCTGGAGCCCTATCTGACCATTGGAAGAGAACCTGATTGTTTTTGGATGACAAATTGGTTGAATCTAAATAGAACTCTTTCCCTTTAAGGATAAGGAGCGGACATGGATACCTATTTAGTATGGACATTTATTGCAACATCATTTGTTATGTATTATATGCATGACCTTTTGGTGCAGGGCGAATGGGGTGACACTTGTCACTCCACCGATATGATGTATCTCCTTCTCCGTCGTTGAGTAGTCTGTCCTGCTCCATATTTATTCCTTATATGCTCATGATCGATTCCTGTGGTCCAACCTTGTGCGCATGCGCCGGATGCTGCGGTCATGTGGCCGCGACGCGGTCTCAGGTGGGCGGGGTCCCGGAACATGTGACGTCAATGGGGGAGTTCCCCTTTTCCTGGACGCCGCCTGAGACCCCGCCGCTGTCACCAATGTTTGCTGTTATGCGGCGACTTGCGCCGCTATTGGTCAGTAACTAATTGCTTCACATGTATATAAGAGGCCCTGTATCCACACACACCCCACCACGCCCCCTGAGGAAGTATGGGAACACGTGTCGGGGCCTCCCCTGGCACTGCTGGTCACCTGTTTACTTTACTAAGTATGTCTTACTTAACCCTTTCCATGTGATGTTTGTACTTTTAATGTGTTGCTGAAAAAACCTCTGATGGTTGTTTATACTGTGACTTGTTATAGGTCACTTGATCTATGTTATTTAACTTTTTCTGCACATATTGTCTGTGACTTATGGATTGTATGGGTTGGACTATGTGACCTATTATAGGTCCAATGTGATTTTGATACCAGCTGTGTCTCTATCTATCCCCTGCTACCTCACATGCTCATGTTATGTCTTTTCACACATGTTATTTATACCTATGTGTTATTTCTTAAAAAATACACAAATAAAGCATTTATCTCTTTTAGTCAACAAATGGTGTTTTAATTATGTTATTTTGGGGTTTTGGAAATTCCTATGGTTTCTCTGGTTTATATAATGTTTAGTGGTATGCCCCCTATTACATCCAAGGTCCTATCTGTCATTGTTATTTTGTTGTACTTCAGTCCCCAAGGTTTGCTGTAAAGCTAAACCACCACCTCATGTTAATACCCATGTGAATCACCTTCCAGTTAGTCCTACCTCATCCTCTGGAATGCGACAAGAAGAAAATGTAGTAGAGCGCAAGTGTTATGGCTGTGGGCATCCCGGGCATCTGCAGGCCACATGCCCAGCTACTAAGTTGAGGAATCGTCCTCAACCCCAACAACCACCTTATGTACCATCACAGGAATATCAGCCTCCAGGTTCCCTTTCCTCCTTCCCCTGAATGCAAATGGGATGGAGTGTGACACAGGGCAGATGATACCGATGTTGGCAGCCTGGGCATCTGCAAGATACCTGCCCTCATGGTCAATTGAGGAATAACCTTACACCAAATTGGCCTATAAATAATTTAACGCCAAATATCATGGAGGAAGGGGTGTCACCCTCCAAGTTGACTTTCCTAATGTCTCAGACACCCATGTTCGACCATTAGGGGTTTATGGGGTGTGAGCCACAGCCATGAGTACCTCTATTAATCAAAGAAAGCATTTACAAGAGGTCATGCTGGACGGTCGGAGAGTTCTTGGATTTTTGACTCTGGGGCATTTCTCACCATAGCTGATCCCAGAGTGGTTCGGCCCGAGGCAATACACCAGGGACCTGGGATTACCATTGAATTAGCTGGAGGCCAATGGAGGAATATCCCAAAAGCAAATGTAGAACTGGACTTTGGCGTTGGGGTCAAGCAATGTTTGGTTGGGGTGATGAGTGGCATGCCTGCAGATATTGTCCTAGGAAATGATGTGGGGGATCTACAGTGCCGATTTGTGGGTGCAGGAATCAGCATTTAAGTCAGAGGTTGCAAAATGGAGCCTGGACCTTCAGCCTTGTAACTTTATTGTATGATATCCAAAAGAGAACCAGGACCAAAATGATGATGGATTGTCCAGACAGGAGCATCCATGAGTCTCGGCTGCCATGTCTACGTGTACTTGACAAGTGATCTGTTGAGGTCACTAGTCTGTACACAAATTGAGTGGGGAAGGGGTTATGACAGAGTGCCCCCTCCCCCCGAGCCTGTTTTCATGGACCATACTGGACTCAGGCCTATATTAGCATTTTCTGTCCTGCATCTAGTGGTGGCATGTGTGTCTTTGTTCCTCTCTGCATGGGGCTTCCCTTAAATACACAAAGCTGCAGACAGACTCAAGTTCTAGAAGATTCCTCATTCTTCCAGTTACCTGTAGCAAAAGGTTAAGGGGGTGGGGTGTGTGTATCTCTACCCAACCAGAGGGCTGATCCCAAGTCATGTATGACACTAAGACACATGTTTTTAGTTAGTTGATGCTGTTCTGTGTGAAGGGCTAGGACCTAAGTTGAGGCCAGATCATGGGGCCTTGTATGGACTAATGGAGATTCGTCGGACTACTGGATATTGGAGGTCAGTTGCCACCTGAGATTGTGTTGTGTCCCTCATCTGTTGGATCCATCAAACTCATCTCAGGATTATTTCTGCCTTTGGATTGTCGGGTGGCGCCCCCTGAACTGTTCCCCTTTTTGATGTGGACTCATTGTGCACTCTAAGGAACAATATTGATATTTGATGTTCTATGTTCCCTGTCTCAATAAATCTTGTTAGATTGATCATGGGCCTGGTGTCCCTTCCTGCTCTGTCACACACCCCGTCACAGCTCTGTTTACTGTTATCAAACAGGGTCCTCCGCTATGATAGACATATACTCCTGTGCAAAGAACATGGCTTCAGCCTCAAGAAACTATTTCATGCTGAAGGGAGAGACCCACCTGTGATGACATCGCAGGGGCTGGACTCCACCCTTCAGATATGTTTTAAAAAACTGTTTTTTGGGATAACTCATCACGCATTGATCCCAGAAGCCCAAAAGTGATATATTTTCTATTATGATTTTTCCTTCATGTAGAGACCACACATCGCATAGCTGCAGTCTGCTATTCTGGTGTTTTTGCGCTACAGCTCCCTGATTTTGCTTACAGCCCTGGAAAACTATGGATGCATTCCTGGGCTGGTTCAGTCACTAAACATATGGGTTCCATTATTGTCAGACGCATGGAAAATACAATATTTCATATTTCGTTTCGTAGTCGGATTGTCTGGAGATTTCTGGTAAACTCTCTTTGAAGCTTGGGAAAGCAACTTTCCCAGTTACACATGAATTAATGCAACCCTGCCAGTAATTACTCCCTGCCTCTTCCAGGGACAAGATGCTTGCTTCTAATTGAAGTTATAATACTTCTTGGCTGGCATTTGTTTGTGTAAGGCCTTACTCATGACTGTGTTAATTGGGGCTTTGTGCTGAGCAAAAGGGGAATAAGGGAGGGGGGTGAACATCTATGTCAGGCAAATATGGAAGAACATTTTCCTGACATTAATATTTCCCTGACACTAAAGTTAACCGAATTGATTTAGTTCGAAGCACAAAGAAGGCACTAATATTAAAAGGAGCGATATTTACTTAGAACTACTGTTTTAGAGGCACAATCGGTGTGGCACTGTTTTGTGGGGTAACTACAATGGGAAAAAAAAGTATTTAGTCAGCTACCAATTGTGAAAGTTCTCCCACTTAATAAGATGAGAGAGGCCTGTAATTGACATCATAGGTAGACCTCAACTATGAGAGACAAAATGATAAAACAAATCCTGAAAATCACATTGTCTGATTTGGAAAGAAATGTTTTTCAAATTTTGGTGGAAAATAAGTATTTGGTCAATTACAAAAGTTCATCTCAATACTTTGTTATATATCCTTTGTTGGCAATGACAGAGGTCAAACGTTTTCTGTAAGTCTTCAGAAAGTTGGTACACACTGTTGCTGGTATGTTGGCATTCCTCCATGCAGATCTCCTCTAGAGTTGTGATGTTTTGGGGCTGTCGATGGGCAACATGGACTTTCAACTCCCTCCTAAGGTTTTCTATAGGGTTTAGATCTAGAGACTGGCTATGCCACTCCAGGACCTTGAAATGCTTCTTATGAAGCCACTCCTTTGTTACCCTGGAGGTGTGCTTGAGATCATTGTCATGCTGAAAGACCCAGCCACGTTTCATCTTCAATGCCCTTGCTTATGGAAGGAGGTTTGCACTCAAAATCTCACGATACATGGCCCCATTCATTCTTTCATGTACACGGATCAGTCGTCCTGGTCCCTTGGCAGAGAAACAGATGCAAAGCATGATATTGCCACCCCCATGCTTAACAGTAGGTATGGTTTTCTTTGGATGCAACTCAGCATTCTTTCTCCTCCAAACATGACGAGTTGTGTTTCTACCAAACAGTTTTACTTTGGTTTCATCTGACCATATGACATTCTCCCAATACTCTTCTGGATCATCCAAATTCTCTCTAGCAAACTTCAGATGGGCCTGGACATGTAATGGCTTAAGCAGGGGGACACGTCTGACACTACAGGATCTATAGTGTGTTACTGATGGTAGCCTGTGTAATGTTGGTCCGAGATCTCTACAGGTCATTCACTAGGTCCCCCCGTGTGGTTCTGGGATTTTTGCTCACCGTTCTTGAGATCCTTTTGACCCATGGGTGAAATCTTTTGTGGAGCTCCAGATCGAGGGAGATTATCAGTGGTCTTGTATGTCTTCAATTTTCTAATTATTGCTCCCACAGTTGATTTCTTGCCACCAAGCTGCTTGCCTATTGAAGATTCAGTCTTCCCAGCCTGATGCAGGGCTACAATTTTGCTTCTGGTGTTTCTGGTGTCCTTCAACAGCTCTTTGGTCTTCACCATAATGGACTTTGGAGTGTGACTGTTTGAGGTTGCAGACAGGTGTCTTTTATACTGATAACAAGTTCAAACAGGTGCCATTACTACAGGTAATGAGTGGAGGACAGAGGAGCCCCTTAAAGAAGAAGTTAGAGGTCTGTGAGAGCCAGCTTGCTTGTTTGTAATTGACTAAATACATATTTTCCACCAAAATTTGAAAAAAAATTCTATCCAAATCAGACAATGTGATCTTCAGAATTTGTTTTCTCATTTTGTCTCTCATAGTTGAGGTCTACCTATGATGTCAATTACAGGCCTCTCTCTTCTTTTTAAGTGGGAAAACTTGCACAATTGGTGGCTGACTAAATACTTTTTCCCCACTGTATAATTAAGACAGCATTATTTTTTAAATACTACAAATATTAAATGGATGTAAGATTGTACAAATCCTTCTGTGCCTTCACATAATTCCTGACAGAAATCTTTGCCTAGGAGAGACATTGCTAATTTGCAGCATTTTTTTTCAACATGTGTGCAAGTGTTTTAGGCAAAAGTGGAAGAAATTCTGCAAAATAAGAATAGATGGAAACAAGTATTGATCTAAGCCATGAATTAAACTAAGAAATGTAAGTCTATGGATCTATGGACAGCACACTTATTGGCATCCAAGTTGCATTGTAGTGCTGTCTGTTTTTCATTATTGTTTAGTAGGAAAAGCTTGAAAAACCTGCATAAGTTTATTTGGCATATTCAGAAATGGCCGAATGTGCTGGTACCCTTGAAATTGTTCCAGAAAAGGAAGTATTTCTCCCATAAAATTATTGCAATTACACATGTTTTATTATTCACATGTTTATTTCCTTTGTATGTATTGCAACAACACAAAAAAAAACAGAGAAAACAGGCAACTTGGACATCATTTCACACAAAACCACAAAAACCTCAACTTAATATTTGATTGCACACCCTTTGGAATAAATAACTGCAATCAATCCCTTCCTATAACCATCAAGGAGCTTCTGACATTTCTCAACTGGAATTTTCGACCACTCTTCTTTTGCAAACTGCTCCAGGTCTCTCATATTTGAAGGGTGCCTTCTCCCAACAACAATTTTAAGATCTCTCCACAGGTATTCAATGGGATTTAGATACAGATTCATTGTTGGCCACTTCAGAACTCTCCAGTGCTTTTTTTCCATCCATTTCTGGGTGCTTATTGAAGTATGTTTGGGGATCATTGTCATGCTGGTAGAACCATGACCTAGGACTCAAACCCAGCTTTCTGGCACTGGGCACTACATTGCGACCCAAAATCCTTTGTTAATTTGTTAATCTTCAGATTTCATGATGCCTTACACACAGTCAAGGCACCCAGTGCCAGAGGTAGCAAAACCAACCCCAAAACATCTTAGAACCTCCACCATATTTGACTGTAGGTGCTGTGTTCTTTTCTTTGTAGGCATCATTTCATTTTCGGTAGATAGTAGAATGATGTGCTTTACCAAAAATCTCTATCTTGGTCTCATCTGTCCACAAGACACTTTCCTTAAAGGATTTTGGCTTGCTCACATACATTTTGGCAAACTGAAGTCTAGCGTTTTTATGTCTATGTCAGCAGTGGGGGTCCTCCTTGGCCTCCTGCAATATCATTTCATTTAATTCAAATGTTGATGGATAATTTGAGCTGACACTGCTGAACCCTGAGCCTGCAGGTCAGCTTAAATTTCTTTGGAACTTGATTTGGGCTGCTTATTCGCCATGTGGACTATCCTGTTTTGCAACCTTTCAATAATTTTTCTCTGCCATCCAGGTCCAGACAGATTAGCTATAGTGCGGTGTGTTTTAAACTTCTTGATTATGTTATGTATCATGGGCAAAAGAACATCAAGATCTCTGGAAATGGACTTGTAACCTTAAGTTTGTTTATATTTGTCAAAAATCTTGATTTTCAAGTCCTCAGATAATTCTCTTCTACTCTTTCTGTTCTCCATGCTTAGTGTGGCACACACAGACACATAATGCAAAGATTAAGTCAACTTCTCCCCTTTTTATCTGGTTTCTGGTGTGATTTTCATATTGCCCATACCTGTTACTTTCAACAGGTGTGTTTGAACGAGCATCACATGCTTGAAACAAAGTTGTTTACCCACAATTTTGGAAAGGTGCCAAAAATTTTGCCCAGCCCATTTTTGTGGTTTTGTGTGAAGATATGTTCAATTTGCCTTTTTTTCTATGATTTTTTGTGTTGCTCCAATACACACAAAGGAAGTAAACATGTGTATAACAAAAAATGTGTAATTGCAATAATTTTCTGGCAAAAATACTGCCAATACTTTTGGCCATGATTGTAATAAAAACCCTTGAGAAAGCTACATGCAAAATGTGCGTCGGGGTAGTGCTGGCAAGCCCAATAGAGATTCTCCCCTACCATGGGTAAGCAAAACTATCTATAACCTACTATTTCTTTCTCACTCTATGTTTATGGCTATACTGCCTTCTACTTTATATGTCATGTTGAGATTGACTGTGTAGGTGTTTTGCACATTCAAGTGTAGGTTGCAGTGTTTGATCTATTTGTTGCTTTCCATTTCTTTTTCCTCCTTATTTGACATATTCATGTACGGATCGGGATTATTTTAAAAATTTGTTTCAATAAATGATGAATTTTTATATTTATTGGTGGTTTATGTCTACTCCATTTTTTTCCTTTTTTTTGCCTACTATGTTTGGAGTACTCCACTGCTTCACATTGTGGTATTAACTTACTGTGTGGTAGGACGTTATACTCTAGTCCTTTACCTGAATAATGATTATGTGATATATGAATTTTCTCTTATTTACATTTCAAATGATGTTGAAATCAGTGCTCTGTGAGCGCCATATCATCACTTTCAGGACTCCTTGTTCTTTTTTATGCTGAATATAATTATTAACGTCATTAGCTATATGTTATGCTGAATATAATTATTAATGTGATTAGCTTTTGTTTGGAGGTCACCATCCTGCTGCATGACAAATTTGGAGCAAATCAGATGCCTCCTTGATGGTATTGCATGATTGATAAGTTTCTTTTTTGTGAAATGCATAACCAACTGGAATTGAATGTAGCGCATTGCCATTATGCAGCAAGACTGCTTTTAGGCTTGTTTTGGACAAATGGATGAAGAGCCTCCATTCCTCTGGAATATGACTTATCTTCAGAGCTTCCATTAAACTGTTGATGTTGTTGCATGCCACAAGATCGCCTTTCATGAAGAAATATTGGACAAGATCTTTATCACTATTGCTGAACAAAGAAATCAGAACATCACTTGCTAGAAGAGTTCATCTTTATTCTTGAGCTGATCCAAATCTTTAACAAGTACGCTCAGTTCACTTTGTGATATAACATGTGGTTCAGTTGAGGTTGCTGACAGAAAGTCTGAGTATTGAGAGGAGGATGCTTCATGACACTCTTCTTCCCCACTTGACTCGACTGAAAATGTTTCTAGTGCTTTTGGAACTGGCAGGTCTTCTTTATGTGGTACTGGGCGTATTGTAGATGGAATGTTTGGATTCTATAATTCCACTTCTTCCTTGAAAATCCTTTCATAATAGGGGGCACCATGCATAAATAGCAATTGGTAGTGTGATCAGCTTGCTCTCTCCAGATCATTGGGACTGCAAAAGGAATAGATTGCCTCTTCCCAAGCAACAAATGGGTAAGATGTGATGCACATCTATTGCAGCATATGTGTGGAGTCCAACTCTTGTCCTGATCTCCTATTCTGCAGCCAAAATACAGGTTGTTGGCTTTCCTTATCATGGTAGTCAAGTTTTGCCTTTGTGAAGCAAAAGTGACTTATGCAAGAACGAGGCATATTTGAGAAAAACGTATAGAAACATGTCAATGTGCTAAGAAACTAACTAACAAATCCTAAAACAGCATACCTTAAACAGAGAGCATTTATAAAAGTATGTGATGAAACCGTAATTAGGATTACGTCATCGGATTTGAGTTGCCGTTTTTTGATTGGTCAACCTAAGATGATAGAATACTGAAGGCTCAATAGACTAAAAAGATGATGCTATAGACTAGCTACTAACAATGCAATAATGATGATGAAATAATAAAGACGCAATTTTTGTATAAGCCTACATGAAAGGTGTCATAAGTAATTACAACCTCCTGTGAATCTTGAAAATTAGAGCCAATCAGCAAATTTAAGCATCATATTTATTTTCAGCATCACAAAATTAGTTAAGTTCAACTGTTTTCGTCTCTGAACCAATTTGACTGTAAAATAGTGTAGTGTATTAGTTTTTCATTTAGCATCCATTAAAAAATATAGAGAGAGAGCTTATTAAAACTACTAGATCTAGAGGCATTAAACATAAGTTTATGTACAATGTATTTTCTACATGAGCAA
Organism: Phyllobates terribilis; assembly: GCF_046119375.1. Taxonomy (NCBI): domain Eukaryota; kingdom Metazoa; phylum Chordata; class Amphibia; order Anura; family Dendrobatidae; genus Phyllobates; species Phyllobates terribilis. The sequence goes on along the minus strand of NW_027362764.1, from coordinate 523,924,249 downwards.
AAAATAATTATCCTCAATTTTCTAAAAGTAAATGATTAATTGAAATGTAAGTCATAAAACAAAGAATTGTTAATGCACGCAGCAGAACATAGCCATACAAGAGAAAAATCATTAAAAATACATTACTGGTGTTAACAGAGGAGGAATTACAAATGAAACATAGAAATTAATGTGTCATTGTTTAGCCTTCTTTGTGATCTACCTGCAGAGAGGAGAAAATAAGCAGTGGAAACTTGAGATGCACCTGTGGGGTTTTACTGGGTTTATGGTGCAACAATTTACTCCTATGTGGCCTGGATCCTCCACACTGAGAGAAATGTTATGTTACAAAGATGAAGTGGAAATGAAGAGCTGTGTAATTATTAGTTTTGTTGCTAACAGATCAATCATTGGAGATGAACTGCTTACAAAGGTCATATATGACCTTTCGGTTGGAATTTAACTGGCACCGCGGTCGTGATTTGCTCACAGCAGCAATCCCCTGCTGACTGTATTATAACAGTCTTGGCAGCATTAATAGGCGGTACTGCATTCCATGTCGTTGGTACTCTTATAATTATGACAAATGACTAAATGTGTTATTTTCCAGCAAAGCAATAGCAGTCAAAAGGGTACTTAGAGTTTGTAAGAGGTGATAGCTGGTGTGGTTTTGAAAGCTTTTATTTTTGAATGCAGATTGAATTATACATGGCCACCCCACTGACAAGGGAACTGCAGGCTAAACCCATTTTACACAACGTCTGGGCTGTCAGCAGCTGTGGTGATGCCCCTTCTTATTCTTACACAAAATGTGAGTGGTCTCGGGATTGGAATAGTCTGCATGAACAATATTACCGGCTTTACGCCTCTATGTAATACATCAGGTAACCCCACTATTAAATTGTACAATTTAATATCACCACAATAAAGTCAAGGTTGTTTAAAGATGGCTACTTAAAAAAAAATAGCAATGAAAATGCAAAAAACAGGACATAAAATATCGGTATGCAGAAAACACATTTTGAAAACAAATCAATACAAATTTTATAACATCAGCATTGTAGACTGACATGTTTAAAATTATTGCATTTTTTTATTTAAAGATTATCTAAGAAAATCAAAAGGAAAAAAAAACAACATTCAAAAATCTAAATGTAAAATAATTATTTTAGCAGAAATACAGCAGGTGCAATTTTTAAGACAAAAGAGTGTAAAAATGCTTTATGTTCACAAAGCGACACTAGCTCTATTAATTGTTCTGTGCCTTTATTATGTCCTTCTATATTTATTTTTCATTTAAAGAAGTTATTTAGATTTATCAATGTAAAAATAAAAATATCAGGTAACTTCTAAAAATTTTCAATATTTGAACTTAGCAATTTGCTGACAGGGGTATTAGAAAACTGAAAAATAAGTAACATGCCTTATCGATGCCACAATAATCCTTTTCCAAAATTCCCCTGCTCTCTTTACTTTCTGTTCTGTTGGGAGAGGCAAGTGACTGCTGCAGGCAATAACTGGCTGCAGTGGTGGCTAAAGTGTCATAACTGCAGAGATCACATGTCTTGTCTAAGCAGGAAGCACAGTCCTGGGCCTGGTCACCACTGTGGTCGTGATTGGCTGCAGCAGTCACATGAGTGTCCTGAACTGGCAGAAAGTAGAAAGCCCCTAGTCAAAGCATGGCAGTTCTTGAATAGGAGAGAGATCAGTTGGGTGGGTTTATGTTTTTCTATTATTTTACTGCATTCTGAAAGTAAAAATACAAAGGGAAAAAATATTTTAAAGGGGTTGTTCAGAACAGATCTAAATTATAACAGAAATATACCAACATAAACTAAAATACACTATTTATACTTTATGCACTTCTTTATGCTGCATAAACTGACCTACAATGTGTTTTTTAAATCCACAACACATTAATTTCACTAGTGAATATGCTGATTTTATATGTGGATTTTCACCATAGAATTGTTAGATTTGCAAAATCCACAGGTAAATTCACATAAGCACTGTTAATGTGTTTCTGCTGTGAAAACACACTAAAAACGCATGTAATCCACGCATGATCATATCAATAACATTTTGTCAAAGCCAAATATCAGGAGATGAAAAAAATAAAGCAGCTTTATTTAAAACTAGGCTCTTGTATCAAACAGTGAGTGTTATTTTATTATTATTATAATTATTATTATATATCTATATAGCACCATTGATTCCATGGTACTGTATATGAGAAGGGGTTACATACAAAATACAGATATCACTTACAGTAACAAATACACAATGAAAGACTGGTACAGAGGGAAGAGGACCCTGCCCTTGTGGGCTTACATTCTACAGGATGGTGGGGAAGGAGACAGTAGGTGGGGGGCTGCAGTAACTCCGGTGTTGGTAAGGCAGCAGATCCAGTGGTGGTTAGGAGGTAGAGGGGTCATGGCAGGCTGTAAGCTTTCTTGAAGAGATGGCTTTTCATGTTCTTTCTGAAGGATCCGAGTATGGTGGATAGTCGGATGTGTTGGCGCACAGAATTCCAGAGGATGGGGGATATTCGGGAGAGGTCTTGGAGGTGATTGTGTGTGGAACAAATAAGTGTGGAGGAGAAATGGAGGTCTTGGGAGAACCGGATATTACGTGAAGAAAAATATTGGGGGATTAGTTTAGAGATGTATGGAGGAGAAAGGTTACGGAGGGCTTTGTAGGTCAGTGTTAATAGTTTGAATTGGATACGCTGAGGAAATGGGAGCCAGTGAAGGGATTTGCAAAGGAGGGAAGCGGAGGAGTAACAAGGAGAGAGATGAATTAGTCGGGTGGCAGAATTAAGAACAGACTGGAGAGGTGCGAGAGTGTTAGCAGGTAGGCCACAGAAGAGGATGTTGCAGTAGTTCAGCCGGGAGATGATGGGGGCATGCACAAGCATTTTAGTAGTTTGAAGATAGAGAAAAGGACGGATTCTGGAAATTTTTTTGAGCTGAAGGTGACAGGATGTGGAAAGAGCTTGGATGTGCAGTCTGAAGGACAGGGCAGAGTCAAGGGTTACTCAGAGGCAGTGGATGTCTAGTACAGGGGAAAGCATGATGTCATTTATTGTGATAGATAGATCAGGTAGGGAAGGTATGTGAAATGGAGGAAAGATGATGAGTTCAGTTTTGTTCACATTTAGCTTGAGGAAGCGAGAGGAGGAGAAGGAGGATATGGTTGATAGACACTCTGAACAGCAAAGTGGTGATGTCTGCGTCAGAGAGGTAGATCTGGGTGTTGTCATCGTATAGGTGGTACTGGAAGCGATGTGAATTTATGAGTTGCCTCAGGCCAAGGGTATAGATGGAGAAGAGCAGGGGTCCCAGAACAGAGCCTTGAGGGACTCCAACAGAGAGAGGGCGGGGTGAGGATGTAGTGTGGGAGTGGGAGATGCTAAATGTGCAGTTGGAAAGGTTTAAGGAGATCCAGGATAGGGCAAGTTCTTCAATGCCAAAGGAAGAGAGGATCTGTAGTAGGAGGCAGTGGTTAACTGTGTCAAAGGCAGAGGACAGATCTAGAAGGAGGAGTATTGAGAATTGTCTGTTAGCTTTGGCTGTAAGTAGGTCGTTAGTAATTTTGGTCAGGGCAGTTTCAGTGCAATGATGGGGATGGAAGCAAGATTGTAGGTTGGCGAAGAGCAAGTTAGATGAGAGATGGGAAGAAAGTTTAGCGTGAACATGTTGCTCAAGGAGTTTGGAAGCAAATGGGAGAAGCGATATGGGGCGATAGCTTGACCTAGCAGTCGGGTCAAGGGATGGCTTTTTGAGGATAGGAGTGATTGTGGCATGTTTGAAATCAGAAGGGAAGGTACCAGAGGTTAGTGATAGGTTGAAGAGATGTTTAAGGGCTGGGATAAGTGGGGTAGTGAGGTTGGGGAGGAGGTGGGATGATTTATGTCCATAAACAGTTCAAAGCTCACAAATCAAAATAGCCTTTCCTCGGCATACAAAGTATAACAAATCCAAAATAGTCAACAAAGCAATACAGGCTCACACATGGAGATACAAAACAGATTCTTCCCTCAGAGTTTGAACCACATTAAGACACCTTTCCACCACTTCCTCCCACACAGGGAATGAAACAGCTAAGCCACCTTAAATAGGCTGTACAGATCCTGTGGTGGAGATATGGGAGCGGCCAGTCCTGCCCATCTCTTCTGACTACTCCTAAAAACCTTAAAAAACTTCTCAGCACTAACGGTGCTATAGCCTGCTCTCCATGTTTCATATCACTGAGGCCAGGCACCTCGGTGATGCATATATTCGATTCGGGACTTATCCAGCTGCCACCTTACATATGACATACAAAAAAAGACTAAAACTGCAGCATCAAAAATGTGATAAAAAGACATGTAAAAGAAACACATTAAAAATCTGTAACATCAAAAACTTACCAAATGTTCATGAGATCTTAACTAGGGATGAGCGAGCATGCTCGCCACTATGCGTCACTCGACCGAGCACCGCAGTAGATGCTTGTTACTCGGCGAGTATTTTTTCAATGTTCAGGCGGGAGCTCGAGTCCCCATCCCACATGTTTGGCACATATTAGGCAGCCAATTATCATGAAGGGATTTCATTACAGTGATTGGCTGGCTGCATAGAGTCATCGGGTCTATATAAGACCCCGTACTCTATGCTCATCATAGTCTACCGGTCAAAGAAGCAGAGTAGGGAGAGCAACAGCTTAGCAAGGGAGAGAAGTGGCGGTCATTTTAAACAGAGATACCACACCACAATTATTAATCTACTCTAATAGTCCTTGTAAGAGCTCATTCTGAAGAATGTTAATCCTTCTGATAGCACTAATTAGGTAGAGTTTGTGGAGACCTAGTATAGTACAGAATAGGGTCCATTGCACCTTCTTTATGGTGCTGGAACTCCTTTCAATAACCCTACTGTAGATATCAGGGCTAATAATAATCTTTTTGCTCTTAATCCTCCTAATTTTGGTGAAAAGCAATATAATACACCATTTTTACTGCTCCTTTTGCTTGTTAGCAGCATAAAGCTACATTTGGTTTATTTGAATTGCATTGCTGTATAGTATATTTACAAAATGGGGAGAACCCCAAAAGAGACCCCTCTCTAACAAGCCATAAAATGTATCTTTTATTTCAGATTTGATTAAAAACGCCTAGGGGTATATAAAAAACTTTGTCCCTAATCTGCCTTTAGTATTTTAAAGTGGTATTCATATTTCTACACACACTTAGCGGCATCCGGGTGCCTTCATTCAAACCGCAGAATAGGACAAACTGTACTCATAGCACAAGTCTCCCCAATATGTTTCACCGAATGTGCGGCATCATCAGGGGATGGGACACTGGCAAAGATCATTGCATTGCTGTATAGTGCAAGCAGAGAAACTTGTCCATCATCTCAGGTGGTCAAATGTTACTGCAGTATTAATCCTGAATTTTTTGGAAGCTGCATATTATAATAATGGGAAGGCCAATTCAAATCGATTCCATATTCTATAATATTTTAACTCTTTACTGAAATTTAAATATGTGTGAGCTATTGCACTATGGATAGCGTATTACAAGCATCCAGACAGGGATCAATGCCTTATACTCTTGCTGCTACAAGCAAATAAAAAAAATCTATTCCCTATTGACACCACTTTTAGCTGCTTTTAGAATAAGGACAGGTGCTAGGTATCATCAGCGGGAAATGAGTGTTCATATTCTGGTCACATACATATCTTCCACAGTCTATAACTTGATTGATTTTCTCCATGCACTCGTTGACCAATTCATAATTTTTAACAGTGATCTGTAATTAGACATTCATCAAAGCAGGTAGGGTTGCTTGCGTTTCTTCACAGTTTGGTTGTGCAACGTGCCAAAAAACCTCTTTGGAGCTGGTTAAAAAATTTTTTATTGCACAACATTACTTCTGTTATCTCAGATTAGTGTACGGTTCACCTATAGTAGATGGGATAGCGCCTTTCAGGCATCTAGTCAGGGATTATTTTATTATACTCCGTGTTGAAAAAAAAACCAAAGCAATTCTATTCCCTATTGACAATGCTGTTAGCTGCTTTTAAAATATGGACAGGTGTAGATGTTATTATCAGCTGGAAATGAGTGTTCATTCTGGTCACATACATCTCTAGAACAATCCATAACTTGATTGATGTTTTCCATGCACTCATTAACCGATTCATAATTTTTACGGTGATCTGGACTCAGAAATTAATTATGGTTGACAGAAATTTATCATAATTGACAAACATTCATCGAAGTTGGCAGAAATGTTTCAAATATGACAGAAATTAACCCTAGAACGCGCAACCATAGAAATCTACACTTTCACATACCTGGGGCCTTTTAGGCCTGTGTGCAAATAACATGGAGTAACTCAAATAGAAATACTTTTCAAAGTTTATTTGAGATGTGAATATTTCAAAACATTATAATTATGTGCATAAAACAAAAAAAAGTAATTACACCGGCTTAAAACGCCCAATATATGCATTCTATATAATTCTTTATATATATATATATATATATATTTATATATATATATATATAAAACGATTTTTTTGTCTAAAAGTTTTTTATATAAAAGTTTTAGTAGACATGGTGAAGGAATATTCCTTTTTCAAAAACTTTCCTTTTCAACTTTACTGATTACCCCAACAATTTTCACATATTTTTTCGGAAGAATGTTCCTTGCAGACATTTTGTCCACAAGTAGTACAGAAACGCTTAGATTTCCATTCCTTCTTTGCTGGAAAAATATAACAGCGCTTTCTTTTTTTTCTCTTGGCTCTGGATGTTCCTGAAAATGTATACCACATCGGATCATAGCTTCCGTAATTTGCCTTGGCAAGCATTTCGTGTTGCTTCGCTCCATCATGGTAGGCATCAAAAGTTCATAGCAAAGTTCCGTCAAGAATAGATGTCTCTTGTCCTTCCTGTTGGCATGGAATTCTGGATGCGTTTCACTATAAACAATATAGCTATTGAGGGCTGACACATCAAGGATATTATAAAAAATGACTACAGGCCAACGTTTTGTCTGCCTCTTGCACGAATACTCTCCAATCATTTCATCCATCTTGTCCACACCTCCTTTTGTTTTATTATAATGCAGTATGATTTCAGGTTTCTGTTTCCTGTCATCGGTGTCAATACTTTCATCATGATGCATTGTACTCAGTAATATCACGGATTTTTATTTCTTTGCTTTATAAGATACCATTGTCTCTTGATTGCAGAAACCAAAGACACTCTCATAAAGTGGTCGCTTGGGATTGTGCTTCATGATTGGAGGAATTTCACGGCGGTTTGGCCTCATAGTACCAACAAGTGTGAGTTTTTTTCTGAAGCAAAAATTTGCCCAGTTCCAGATTGGTAAAGTAGTTGTCCATTGTTATATTTTTTCCAGAATTGAAAATTGGTACTGCAAGTTTTTTTACTATGTCAGAACATAGGACTTTCTGGACTGGAGCATCAGCTTCTTTGCCACAGTAAATCAGACCATTCATGCCATAATATCTTGCAGAATCACAGATCCAGAAAATTTTTATGCCATACTTGGCAGGTTTACTGGGCATGTACTGAATGAATTTGCAACGTCCCCTAAAGGCAAGAAGTTGCTCATCCACTGTCACATTATCATTAGGATGGTAAAGCTTTGTACAGTTTTTGATGAAAAGATTCCAGATTTAGCTAATAGGGGCTAATATATCTGTTCCCAACCTCACAGGACGAGTTCTCTTATCATCAAAATGAAGGCTTCTCCGAATTTTCTCAAATCTATTGACTGACATTGTAGCTTTGTAGTGTGGATCTGAAAAAGGGTTCAGAAATAATTCTCTGATTGGAACATCGTACGATTTTGTACACCCTGCCAGAAGAGTAAGGGCAATATAACCATATAGTTCCTCTTTTATTATATTTTTCCATGGTTTTTTTTCTTCCTTAAGCGATATGTTTTCCTTCTAAGTAACAGTACAGACAAAAAGACTGAACATCACATGTAAACCAAGTACAGGCCTAAAAGGCCCCAGGTATGTGAATATGGGGCTGTCCCAAAAAAGAGTTGTTTTACCGAAATGCCTATAACATAAAAATATATGAACAACTGGAAATTACTAACAACTATATACCTGAGGAATACCTAGAGTTTCAAAATTCTAACTAAAGTAATCTTGCAGAAAATAGAAAACAAGTAACCTAGCAGGCCTGTGAGGCCCCAGGTATGCGCTCTAGGTTTAATCAAACTTAAAAAAAATTCCTGATTTAATGTGTCCACTTCAGAATGCTCTAATGCTTTGTTTCCATCCATTTCTGAGTGCTTCTTGAAGTACCCTGTGCCTGAGTCAACAATCCAACCCCTAAATATCTTTGGACCTCTACCATATTTGATTAGAAGACTATGTTCTTTTATTTGTAAGCCACATTCCACTTACAGTAAACAGTTGAATGATGTGTATTACCAAAAAACTGTATCTTTGTCTCATCTGTCCCCAAGACGCCTGCTTGCCCTCTAAAAATAGTGGAGGCAGCCTGCTGGCACTCTATAAATTGTGAGGGCCGCCTGCTGGACATCCAAATTTCAAACTTTACAGAATATATACGAAAAAGAAAATTTGACCACCTCAGATAGATATGTTATATTGCAGTAGCAATACTGGTGAATGTACACTGCTCAAAAAAATAAAGAGAACACTCAAATAACACATCCTAGATCTGAATGGATGAAATATTCTCATTGAATACTTTGTTTTGTACAAAGTTGAATGTGCCGACAACAAAATCACACAAAAATCATCAATGGAAATCAAATTTATTAACCAATGGAGGCCTGGATTTGGAGTCACCCCCAAAAGTAAAGTGGAAAAACACACTGCAGGCTGATCGAACTTTGATTTAATGTCCTTAAAAATAGTCAAAATGAGGCTTAGTATTGTGTGTGGTCTCCACGTGCCTGTATGACCTCCCTTCAATGCCTGGGCATGCTCCTGATGAGGTTGCGGATGGTCTCCTGTGGGATCTCCTCCCAGACCTGGACTAAAGCATCCGCCAACTCCTTAACAGCCTGTGGTGCAACGTGACGTTGATGGATGGAGCGAGACATGATGTCCCAGATGTGCTCAATCAGATTCAGGTCTGGGGAACGGGTGGGCCAGTCCATAGCTTCAATGCCTTCATCTTGCAGGAACTGCTGACACACTCCAGTCACATGACGTCTGGCATTGTCCTGCATTAGGAAGAACCCAGGGACAACCGCACCAGCATATGGTCTCACAAGGGGTCTGAGGATCTCATCTCGGTACCTAATGGCAGTCAGGGTACCTTTGGTGAGCACACGGAGGGCTGTGTGGCCCTCCAAAGAAATGCCACCCCACACCATTACTGATCCACTGTCAAACCGGTCATGCTGAAGGATGTTGCAGGCAGCAGATCGCTCTCCACGGTGTCTCCAGACTCTATCACGTCTGTCACATGTGCTCAGTGTGAACCTGCTTTCATCTGTGAAGAGCACAGGGCGCCAGTGGCGACTTTGCCATTCCTGGTTTTCTGTGGCAAATGCCAAGTGTCCTGAACGGTGTTGGGCTGTGAGCACAACCCCCATCTGTGGATGTCGGGGCCTCATACCACCCTCATGGAGTCTGTTTCTTATCGTTTGTTCAGACACATGCACATTTGTGGCCTGCTGGAGGTCATTTTGCAGGGCTCTGGCTGTGCTCCTCCTGTTCTTCCTTGCACAAAGGTGGAGGTAGCGGTCCTGCTGCTGGGTTGTTGCCCTCCTACGGCCCCCTCCACGTCTCCTGGTGTACTGGCCTGTCTACTAGTAGCGCCTCCAGCCTCTGGACACTACGCTGACAGACACAGCAAACCTTCTTGCCACAGCTCGCATTGATGTGCCATCCTGGATGAGCTGCACTACCTGAGCAACTTCTGTGGGTTGTAGAGTCCGTCTCATGCTACCACGAGTGTGAAAGCACAACCAACATTCAAAAGTGACCAAAACATCAGCCAGAAAGCATTGGTACTGAGTTGTGGTCTGTGGTCCCCACCTGCAGAACCACTCCTTTATTGAGGGTGTCTTGATAATTGCCAATAATTTCCATCTATTGTCTATTCCATTTGCACAACAGCATGTGAAATTGATTGTCAATCAGTGTTGCTTTCTAAATGGACAATTTGATTTCACAGAAGTTTGATCTACTTGGAGTTATATTCTGTTGTTTAAGTGTTCCCTTTTGTTTTTTTGAGCAGTGTATTTTTCACTATTGAAAGCAAGGCAAAAGTACAAAAACGTATCAAAAGCACTACGTGTGAACACAGCCCAAGGTGTGGAGGAGCATTTTTGTTTTTGGTTATTTATTTTGCCTTATATACAAGTCATTACCCTGGAAATAATGTTTCTTAACTTTTTTCCAGGAAAATCCATTTTAGCATAGTTTTTGTATGTGTTATTGTCAGTCCGTAAAAGAGGCGTAATACTTTGACAACATTGTTCAGAGCAGTGACCTGGGATTCAGAGATACTTCCAGGGGTCTTTCCCATGCTGTTCCCATGTCATGTCAGCACTGTTTCCATTGATTTGACCAATTTTTAGGCCCCCTCCAGAGTCCAGACCTCCAGGGGGTCGCTGGAAAAATGCTCGGGTTTCCCATTGACTTTCATTGAGCTCGTTATTCGCGTCAAGCACCCGAGCATTACGATTTACTCAGCCCGAGTAATGAGTACCTGAGCATTTTAGTGCTCGCTCATCACTAATCTTAACCTAAAGGTATGTTCACACTGTGTATTTTTCTGTTGTTGTTTGAGAGAGTCAACTCAAATAAATGGCAGAAAAAGCACTAGCAATAGGATCAAAAGAATGATCCTATTAATTTTATATGGGAAAGCAACTTGCTATTCATATTTTCTGGCTTTTGAACTAGAGATGAGGGGATCTCTTTGTGCAACCCAATACAAGTCAGTACACTCTGGCCGTGCAAATTTCCTAATCTGCCGGGATCCTATGCTCGTCTTATGATTTGCTGTGCTGGAGCGTCTTCACCTGTGCACCACACAGTTCACAGATGACATCACTCCAGGCCAGTGAATCAAACCGAGGAGCTTGGAAGGTCAGAAAATTCTGCTTCTGCCAAAGGCCAGAGTACATTAACCTGGACCATGGAATGGGGTTGCACGAAGCGATCCTCTCATCACAATTTTGAACGTCATTTAAATTTGTCAGGCTTTCAAAGATGCAAAGAATTTAAAAGAAGTTAACTGTTACATTCTTCTCATATTTTCTGTTATAAATACACTCAATACTTTACAATACAAGTCAGTGAGCATTTTGTCAGTGTTTTTGCTTCAAAACAGTAGCATTTTCTTAATTGTTTAATGGATTACATTTCATAAAATTTCCAACAATTACCAGTAAGAAGCATCCCCAAAAATACTAACAAAAATCCTGAAATAAATGGTGAAGTGAAAAACTACTAAAAAGAGCTCAGAAAATGACCAAACAACACGAAAAAAATACACTTCAGATTTACAAAGCTCCGGAGAGAAGGAGTGATTCCTGAAGTGTCTTCGGCTTGTTAAAGTGATATTTTTAAACACCAAATAAAAACAGTGTGAACCCCCCTCCCCAAGGGTAAGTTTCCACGTTCTGATTTTTTAGAAAGTTTTGAAGTGAAAGCCATGTATAGATCATAAATATAAGACACCAGAGACCTGTTTTCTTGAACCCACTTCTGGTGTTTGCCTTCAAAAACTGCATAAAAAACCTGCATGTGTAAATGTAACCCAAAAGTTTAAAAACATGATGCCCTAAGGTGTCACCCCTAGTAAGTTATTATCCCTTAAGCCACCTTTCTTAATGCAATACACAGAACACTGCAGTGGAAAGATTTAAAATGTTGGTGACTAATGAACAATAAAAAATGGAGTAAAAATAATCAAATAATGAAATCTGATGGCACTTTGAAAATATCATATAATTTAAAATATATCTCATATGTAATAAATATATTATCGAAAAATTGTACAATTAAAAAAATATATACAGTACAGACCAAAAGTTTGGACACACCTTCTCATTTAAAGATTTTTCTGTATTTTCATAACTATGAAAATTGTACATTCACACTGAAGGCATCAAAACTATGAATTAACACATGTGGAATTATATACTTAACAAAAAAGTGTGAAACAACTGAAAATATGTCTTATATTCTAGGCTCTTCAAAGTAGCCATCTTTTGCTTTGATGACTGCTTTGCACACTCCTTGGCATTCTCTTGATGATCTTCAAGAGGTAGTCACCGGAAATGGTCTTCCAACAATCTTGAAGGAGTTCCCAGAGATGCTTAGCACTTGTTGGCCCTTTTGCCTTCACTCTGTGGTCCAGCTCACCCCAAACCATCTCGATTGGGTTCAGGTCTGGTGACTGTGGAGGCCAGGTCATCTGGCGTAGCACCCCATCACAGCTCCTTCTTGGTCAAATAGCCCTTACACAGTCTGGAGGTGTGTTTGGGGTCACTGTCCTGTTGAAAAATAAATGATGGTCCAACTAAATGCAAACCGGATGGAATCTAATGCCGCTGCAAGATGTTGTGGTAGCCATGCTGGTTCAGTATGCCTTCAATTTTGAATAAATCCCCAACAGTGTCACCAGCAAAGCACCCCCACACCATCACACCTCCTCCTCCATGCTTCACGGTGGGAACCAGGCATGTAGAGTCCATCCGTTCACCTTTTCTGCGTCGCACAAAGACACGGTGGTTGGAACCAAAGATCTCAAATTTGGACTCATCAGACCAAAGCACAAATTTCCACTGATCTAATGTCCATTCCTTGTGTTCTTTAGCTCAAACAAGTCTCTTCTGCTTGTTGCCTGTCCTTAGCAGTGGTTTCCTAGCCGCTATTTTACCATGAAGGCCTGCTGCACAAAGTCTCCTCTTAACAGTTGTTGTAGAGATGTGTCTGCTGCTAGAACTCTGTGTGGCATTGACCTGGTCTCTAATCTGAGCTGCTGTTATCCTGCGATTTCTGAGGCTGATGATTCGGATAAACTTATCCTCAGAAGCAGAGGTGACTCTTGGTCTTCCTTTCCTGGGGCGGTCCTCATGTAAACCAGTTTCTTTGTAGCTCTTGATGGTTTTCGCAACTGCACTTGGGGACACTTTCAAAGTTTTCCCAATTTTTCAAACTGACTGACCTTCATTTCTTAAAGTAATGATGGCCACTCGTTTTTCTTTACTTAGCTGCTTTTTTCTTGCCATAATACAAATTCTAACAGTCTATTCAGTAGGACTATCAGCTGTGTATCCACCAGACTTCTGCACAACACAACTGATGGTCCCAACCCCATTAATAAGGCAAGAAATCCCACTTATTAAACCTGACAGGGCACACCTGTGAAGTGAAAACCATTTCCAGTGACTACCTCTTGAAGCTCATCAAGAGAATGCCAAGAGTGTGCAAAGCAGTCATCAAAGCCAAAGGTGGCTACTTTGAAGAACCTAGAATATAAGACATATTTTCAGTTGTTTCACACTTTTTTGTTAAGTATATAATTCCACATGTGTTAATTCATAGTTTTGATGCCTTCAGTGTGAATGTACAATTTTCATAGTCATGAAAATACAGAAAAATCTTTAAATGAGAAGGTGTGTCCAAACTTTTGGTCTGTACTGTACATAGACTTATAAACATAGCAAACAGTGAAGGCAAAAAGTTAATTGCAATCCATATGCAAGGGGAAGAGATTGGAAAAAAGAAACCTCACGCATATCACCAAGTGAACCCTGACTTATCCAGGGGTGATATAGTTTAATTATTTCATTAATTTAAAAAAAAACACTTGTAGAGATAAGCAGATCCCTTTGTGCAAGCTGAGCCTGGGTTTCTGGAAGGTAAGGAAATTTGAGCATTACCTATTAGTGATGGGCGAGCACTAAGATGCTCAGGTGCTCGATGCTCGGGTCAAGCACATTGGAATACTCAGGTGCTCGACCCGAGCAACGAGCCCAATGTAAGTCTATGGGAAACTTGAGCATTTTTAAGACGGCTCCCCCGGTGGTCTGCAGGGGGCCTAAAAATTGCCCAAATCGATGGGAACAGTGCTCAAATGACATGAGGACAGCATGGGGAAGACCGCTGGAAGCATTTCTGACTCCCAGGTTACTGCTGTCAACAACGTTGTCAGAGGTATTAAGCCACTTTTACAGACTCACAATAAAACATACAAAAACAAAAACAAAATGGATTTTCCTGGGAAATAGGTTAATGAGCATCCTTTCCAGGGTAATGACTTGTATATAAAGCAAAATAAATAACCAAAAACAAAAATGCTCCTCCACACCTTGGGCTATGTTCACACGTAGTATTTTTGATGCGTTTTTTCACTTTTGCATTGCTTTCAACCGTGACAAATGCATTCACCAGGAAATGTAATTTTAACATTTTACAACCTTATCTGGCCATGTGGTGTGTGAGATATCATCAGACACATCAGGTTTCATTTATGAAAGAGGGGCTCTGAAAGTCACAAAGCCTATTTTTATAGGGCCATCAGGCGGCCTTTACTATTCTTAAAGGGCCAGCATTAAGCCCTCACTAGTCTTAGAGAGTCATCAGCCGGCTATGTTTTATTGTTCCCATTAATAAAGAGTGTGTCTCCTATACTGTTATTGCGTATGTAGTGAGTGGCAGGGATGCCCAAAATTTGGACGCACCCCAATAGCACTTTGAAAATTTGGACGATCCCCAATACCCCTTTGAAGAGACTTAGAGGAGGGCCTCCTGAAAACAATGTTCCCATTATTAGGAAGTAGGTCTCCCATTGTGTTTGCCTATGCAGTGAATGCAAGGGTTGCCAAAAATTTGGAGGCACTCCAATGCCCCTTGGAAGAGACGTGAAGGTCAGAGGGTCTCCTTAAAACAATGTTCCTATTATTAGGAAGTGGGTCTCCCACTATGTTTGCCAATGCAGTGAATGCAAAGGTTGCTAGAAATTTGTAGGTACTACAATGCCCCTTGGAAGAGTCGTGGAGGTCAGAGGACCTCCTGAAAACAATGTTCCCATTATTGGAAAGTGGGTCTCTCATTGTGTTTGCCTATGCAGTGAATGCAAGGGCTGCCGAAAATTAGGAGGCACTCTAATGCCCCTTTGGAAGAGACGAGGAGGAGGGCCTCATAAAAAAATGTTCCCATTAGAAAGGAGCAGGTCCCCTATACTTGTAATGCCCATGCACTAAGTGCATGGGTTGACAAACATTTACCACTGGGGGGTATACATGAACATACTGTCTAATTTTTTTTTTACGGGCATCATAAACACCCTTTAAAAAAATTATGTGGGTGTTGCATCACGGACCACGGTCACCCCGGTGATATGGTGGTGGAGGAAGAGGATGAGGAGAAGGAGGAGGACAAGAGCAAATAGCCAAAATCAGGAAACGTATACCCATGTGTTGGTGTGAACAGGTGCATGGGAATACACCTCCCAAAAAAAGACACTGGATTTGAGTTTATGTTACGCTGCTATCATTCGGTAGTATTGAGAAGTCTGGCCCAATCCAGCCCTTGTTCATTTTTATAAGAGTCAGTCTGTCAGTATTTTCAATTGACAGGCGGATGCGATTATCAGTTATAATTCCACCAACGGCACTAAAAACCCGCTCTGATAAAACTCTGGTAGCAGGGCAGGCCAGGACCTCCAAGGGATAGAGAGGCAGTTCATTCCACGTATCCAGCTTGGATACCCAATAATTATAAGGCACACGGAGGATGTTTGTGAGGTCGGCAAGGTACTCCCTCAGCATCTTCCCAAACTTTGCATTCCTTGTGAGAGTACCCTCAGGGCTTGTGCGATGGGAGGGCCTGAGAAAATTCTCTCAGAACTTTGACAGTGTTCCCCTGCCTCAGCTGGATTGAAGCTGTGTCTCTCTTGCCTGTACTCCTTGGTTGTCCAACGAACTGTGACCTCTGCCGCCAGCATTTTCAGATGGGAATTTTTTTAATAGTTCAGCAACAAGGGCCTTCTGATACAGCTCCACTTTTGTAGACCTGTCCGCCTCAGGAATAAGAGATATAAAGTTCTCCTTGTAGCGTGGGTCTATAAGTGTCACCAACCAGTGATGACTGTCAACCAAAATTTTGAGAATGAGAGGGTCATGGGAAGGGCAGCGTAACATAAACTCAGCCATGTGTGCCAGACTGCTAACAGGCAAGACTTGTGTGTCCTCACCAAGAGGATGACTGACCATGCTCTCCTCCTCCTCCTCTCTGTCCTCTGGCCATCCATGCTGAACAGATGGTGTGACAGTTGTGCAGGTAGTACCATATATAGCGTATGAAACTAGCTCCTGTCCTTCCTCCTCCTCCTCTTCCCAATTGTCACCCAATGCACTTTGGGATGAGATGAGTCTGGGCTGTGTGCAATCATCCTGAATGGTTCCTTGCTCCATCTCATCGTGCTCTGCCTTCAATGCATCCTCTTTGATTGAGAGCAGAGAGCATTTCAGAAGACAGAGAAGCGGGATGGTGACGCTAATTATGCGTCATCGACGCTCACCATCTTGGTGGAGTCCTCAAAGTTTTGGAGGATGGCACATATGTCTGACATCCATGTTCACTCCTGAGGTCTTATGTGTGGAGTCTGAACTGAATACCGACGGCCTTGTTGATGCTGGTACTCAACAACTGCCCTCTTCTGCTCACAAATTCTTCACAACATCTGCAGTGTAGTGTTCTAATGTGTGGAGACATCACACACCAGTCTGTGAGCCGGAAGCTGAAAACGCTGCTGAAACATGGCAAGGGCGGCAGAAGCTGTAGGTGACTTTCTAAAATGGGCACACAGGTGGCGTACTTTAAGTAGCAGATCCATCAACGCTGGGTAGGATTTAAGAAACCGCTGAACCACGAGGTTAAGCACATGGGCCAGGCATGGTACGTGTGTGAGCTTGCCTCGACCTAAGAGCCGCCACCAGGTTCCGGCCATTGTCACACACAACCATGCCTGGCTGTAGGTTTAGCGGTGTGAGCCACAGATCTGCCTGCTCTTTCAGAGCTGTCCACAACTCTTCAGCATTGTGTGGTTTGTCACCTAAGCATATTAGCTTCAGCACAGCCTGTTGCCGCTTGGCCGAGGCAGTGCTGCAGTGCTTCCAGCTTGTGACTGATGTGGTCATTTCGGAGATGTAGACTGAAGAGGAGGAGGAGGCTGAGGAGGATGAGGTTCAGGAGCTGTAGACCGTGGGGGCAACCCTGATAGACCTGGGGCCCGCAATCCTTGGTGTCGGAAGGGCGTGTTCCGTCCCAAGGTCTGACTGGGTCCCGGCTTCCACTATGTTAGCCCAGTGTGCGGTCAGCGAGATGTACCGTCCCTGCTCACAAGCACTTGTCCACGTGTCCATGGTTAGGTGGACTTTCCCGGTAACTGCGTTGTTGAGGGCACGGCTAATGTTGTGGGACACGTGCTTGTGTAATGCGGGGACGGCACACCGGAAGAAATAGTGGCGGCTGGAGACCGAGTACCAAGGGACGGCCTCCACCATCAGATTGCAGAATGCTTCCGTCTCCATGAGCCTAAAAGGCAACATTTCGAGTGCAAGCAGTCGTGAAATGTGGGAATTTAGTAGTGTGGCCTGTGGGGCGTTGGCTGAGTATTTCCACTTCCGTTCCAAAGACTGGGGTATGGACAACTGAACACTTCGCTGGGAGAAGGATGTGGACGTGCTTCCTGATGCTGCTACTTGAGAGTGTGCAATGACATGTGCAGGACAGAAGGCATCTTCGCATGCACCATGGACAGGGGATTGGCTTGCATGCACAACAGTGGAAAAAGCAATGATGCCACCCGCAGACTCTGTTCTCGGACCCTGGGGTTCGGCCCACAAAGTCGGGTGCTTTGCTGCCATGTGCCTGATCATGCTGGTGGTGGTCACTCTGCTAGTTTTGCCACCCCTGCTGATGCTGGCCTGGCAGGTGGTGCAAATGGCCTTTTTGGGGTTATCGGCAGAGTCTTTAAAAAACAACCAGACTCGGGAAGATCTAACAGTTGTGCGGACAACTTACTTTGTGTTGGTGTTGCGGGGAACGGTTGCCTGCCTTCTATCTGTGGACACCACACTGCTTCTTCCTGTCTGTTGGAGTGCTCTGCCTACCTCCCCCTGTGAGCTGCTGTCCTCGCTCTGTACGTCCTCCTGCCAGGTTGAGTCAGTTACTATTTCATCCACCACCTTGTCTTCCACTTCCACACCCTGGTCCTCCTCCTGACTTTCTGGCAATTGTGTCTCATCATCGTCCACCTCTTGTGACACTTTCCCACCGTCGCCTTCGTGTGACTGTGGCTGCTCAAATATTTGGGCATCACTACATGCGATCTCCTCGTGCCCCACTTCAAGTAGACCGGGCAAGAGATGCCCGAATCTATAAATGGAAAATTGAACAGCTCTTCAGTGTGTCCAAGTGTGGGATCAGTTGTCTCTGGGCACTCAGCATGGTGGGAGGAAGGAGGATCAGGGTGAGGAATATGCGGTCCAGACTCACAGCTACTGAGACTTGACCGTGTAGAAGACAGGGTGGTGGTGGTGGCTAAGTGACTGCAATCATTATCCGCTATCCAACCACCAACCTTTTGACATTGCTCTGGATTCAATAGTGGTGTCCCCTAGGAATTTGGACAAGAAGGTCGGGCAAGAAGATGTGCGTGTTTGTTGTGCACAATTTCAGCTTGGCCTCAGCCACTGCATGCACCATCACCATCACGTCCAGTTCCCCGTCCCTTAGCACGCGCCTTTCCCATTTTAAATGAAGGACAATATCTTCCACGCTCACTACAAATGGCTGAATTTGAAGCGAAGTTATATGTAATCCGTGTGATGGAGAAACCACAGTTTTAAATACCTGGCCTGTAGGTAACTAATTTCAACAGCAAACCGGTGCCAAAAACTTTGCTGACACACTGAAAAAAAATTTGAATTGAGGCCAAAAATTTGAGTATTTTCAGCGCAATTATAAGTGAATGTGATCCGTGTGAAGGATAAACCACAATTTTAAATAATTGGCCCGTAAGTAACTATTTTGAACAGCAAACTGGTGTCAAAAGCTTTGCTGAAACGCTGAAAAATAATTAGAATGGAGGCCATAAATGGCAGAATTTTCAGCGCAATTATATGTGAATGTGATCCATGTGATGGACAAACCACAGTTTTAAATATCTGGCCTGTAGGTAACTATTTTGAACAGCAAACCGGTGTCAAAAACTTTGCTGACACACTGAAAAAAAATTTGAATGGAGGCCAAAAATGGCAGTATTTTCAGCGCAATTATATGTGATCCGTGTGACGGACAAACAACAGTTTTAAATAGCTGGATTTTTAGCGCTATAATATGGGAAGGACCTGGCTGTATTCTACAGTGCCAACAATCAAATGGTGTAGAAAAACAGTGTTCTCTGTATTGATTTTTAAGCAAACAATGAGGATTAAGATCCAAAAAAAATTATTCCTGCCACTGAGACCTGGGCCTTTGTCTAGAAATACCTAACAACAGCAGAAGTCAGAACTGGAATGGAGCCTCTTGTGCTATATGCACTTCAGTCTGCTATATACAGTGCCTGCCTGCCTGCCTATATACACTGCCTGCCTGATACCTCTGCAGATGAATTAGTCCTCAGAAGGACTGTTTGTTGGGATGGATATGTGTAATGTACTTGTTTTCTCTCTACACTACCTAATACACAACCAAATCTCTCCCTAGATCAGCAGCACCTCTCCTTATACTGCCTGATTGCAGAGTAGACTGACGAGCACAGCGGCGTCAGGTCTGATATAGACCTGATGACGCTCTGTGGCCAGCCAGTCACTGTAATGCCACAACCAACATGGCTGCAGCATTACAGTGAGTGGCAGGCAATCCCTGCAAGTTGATTGGCCCTCTTTAGTGCGCCAAACATGCAGGGAGGGGACCCGAGCATCCGCCCGAGCATCTTGCAAGTACTCGGTGAGTTCCTAGCATCTCGAGTACTGAGATGCTCGGGCGAGTACCGAGTACTTGCAAGTATGCTCGCTCATCACTATTACCTGTCCATGGCCAAAGACAATTGACCTGGACAGTTGGACAGGGTTTGCTCAAAGTGATCCGCTCGTCTCTAATCGCTTGTGCAACTAACCCCCACATATGCCCTCTCTGGCACCAAAAAAATTACACAGATAGGAGAACACAGTAATAAAATATCATAAATCGATATATATTTTGTTTCATCACTTCATTATATCACCTGCATTTCCAGCCTTGTAATAAAATTATAATTGTGGACTCTATGCTTCAGTTTTTTTAGTTATGCTATATATATTTATATTTTCAAATAATTTTACCCAATTTAGGTTCCTAATCTTAAATTGGAAATGTTTAAGATCCAAGAAAGCAAAAGGCTAAGTGCCCACGAAGCAGAAATGCTTTTAGCATCACTTGGAAAAGTGCTTGACAAACTTGGTCACACTATATAAATCCATGCAACCGGCATGGATTTATAAAGTGTGACCAAGTTAATAGTTAAAAAAAGAATAAAAATGGTAAGAAAAACCAAAAACATTATACTTACCTTCTGATGGCCCCCGGTCTCCTCAGCAATGCATCCTGGCTCCCCGGTGGCTCGCGGTGGTGTAAAAGGACCTTGCATGACTTCATTTAGTCATGTGACAGGTCACGCGACTACCAACGTCAGCGGTCGCGTTACCTGTCACATGACTAAATGACGTCATGGAAGGTCCTTTTACACCATAGCGAGCCACCGGGGAGCCAGGACACATCGCTGAGGAGACCGGGGGCCTTCGGAAGGTAAGTATAATTTATTTTAATTTTAATTCTTTTTTAACTACAGGTACTATGTTATCCGGGTCTGGAAGAGAGTCTCCTCTTCTCCAGACCCGGTTACCATCCACACATTGAATTGCTTAATATCCGCTGTGTCCATATACTCATGCGGATATTAAGCAATTCAATGCAATTCAATGGCGGTGATTACGCCGCGTATCCGCAGAAATAATGGACATGCTGCGGATTTTTCTGCATTGATAATCAGCAGCGTAAACTTCCACAGCATGTGCATAGCACATGCGGATTATCATTGGGGACCATGGGGCACGCATTACCAAGCGTTTTTTAAGCGTTTTCGCTGCGGAAATTCCACAGCAAAAACGCTTGAAAAATGCATAGTGGGAACGCAGCCTAAATCAGTCTCTAGTGAGCACCAGTGAGTTGGTGATCTGGAGCTACGTTAAATATGAGGACATGGCCGCATGGTGAATTACTACATGAAATGACTGGCTTAGCAAGAAAAGCAATAAAAACCTATATAGTATAAATAAACATACTTTGTACAAATGTAACTTTACAATATGTTGTATTCACTATACACTTTTAAAACAACTGAAAATTGCTTGACTATAAAATTATACTTTCAATTCTGCTTTCATTTTCCAACTGCATAAGTATGAAATTGCAAAAATGTAGATAAGAAAACCATTGCAAAATAATGAAGAAAGGAATGACATTTTAAATTATGACAAATGTGGGCAATATAACTGGGGTTTACTCTCAATAAAAAAGAAACAATTTTCTAGTTTTATTCTTTTCCTGATCGAGTAAAGTATTTGAGATTTAAAATTATTATTTTAACACTTGAGTGCTGATAGTTTTGCTACTATAACCTCACATGTAATGAACGATGAGAGAAAATTGTTAATCTCTCTCAGTTGAATAATGAAGCTATTCTTTGTTTGACTGGTAGGGTTGTATAGCCAATCAGAAAAAAAGTTTATCTTGACAACCCAATAAACTGCCTGACAATTGTGCATTTATCAATAGCAATGCATGAGTTTTCATACAAATTCTTATCCTGTATCCTTTATTTAGTGTGCAATGGTACTAACAATCATATTAGGTCGGTGATGACAATGTGAATTTACTTCAAGATATATACACTGCTCAAAACAATAAAGGGAATACTCAAATCACACATCCTAGATCTGAATGAATGAAATATTCTCATTGAATACTTTGCTCCGTACAAAGTTGAATGTGCTGGCAACAAAATCACACAAAAATCATCAATGGAAATCAAATTTATTAACCAATGGAGGCCTGGATTTGGAGTCGCCCCCAAAAGTAAAGTGGAAAAACACACTACAGGCTGATCCAACTTTGATGTAATGTCCTTAAAACAAGTCAAAATGAGGCTCAGTATTGTGTGTGGCCTCCACGTGGCTGTATGACCTCCCTACAATGCCTGGGCATGCTCCTTATAAGATTGTGGATGGTCTCCTGTGGGATCTCCTCCCAGACCTAGACTAAAGCATCCTCCAACTCCTGGACAGTCTGTGGTGCAACGTGACGTTGGTGGATGGAGAGAGACATGATGTTCCTGATGTGCTCAATCGGATTCAGGTCTGGGGAACAGGTGGACCAGTCCATAGCTTCAATGCCTTCATCTTGCAGGAACTGCTGACACACTCCAGCCACATGAGGTCTCACATTGTCCTGCATTAGGAGGAACCCATGGCTAACCGCACCAGCATATGGTTCCCTAAAGAATAAAGGAATCACACACAAAACTGCAACCAACGCAAACTACAGCGAAGTGAATTAATCCAAGAAATTCTATCACCAGCAGGAAAAAACAGTAGGAGAAGGTATTCAAAGCTGCACCTGAAAGGTGATTGGACAAACACAGTAAATGAAAAACAAACAGAAACAAAGATAACATAACAAAAACACCCAAAGAAAAGGTGAATCTGCTGTTGCTCTGCAGAAAGAGACGCCGAGCACAGAATCAAGGGTTCGAACCCTGAAGCATGATAAGATTGGTCTAATACCAACACCTAACATTACTGTTCTTGGCATAAAGAAGTGTAAGTCAAATACTAGTGCCAGGATAGAAAACGATTAATCTAAAAATGATCACTAAAATTAATTAAAATGCAGAGCCCTAATACATAAAAAAAATTCTAACATTAATATTCACCATTTCTACATTGTATAGAAGTGCTCTAGTCACTGGCAAGTTTAAGCCTGTGGCATTGCTATCAGTGGCTCAGCACAGGTAGCCATTAGAGATGTTTGAATCTGCCAAGATTTAAAGTCACCAAATTTTATCTGCAAATTTTGATTTGCAGTTAAAGATCCCATAATATTCTCTTGGGTCTCTACATAACAAACATAAAATATAAATAAAGAGAAGCCAACCTTAATATCACCACTCAGCTCTCTGGCCGAACTAGCTGTTCGATGTCCACCATCCAGTCCTTGGCACCTTTTCATACTCTAAAACAAGGTATTTTCACAATTTCCACAGCTCATCAAATTGATGGTTAAATGATTTTGCGCCAAATGAATTACAAAAATTCCATATTCCGGAGAATACGTATCATTTGTTAAAATACAGTAAAATTCAATTTCACTTGAAAAAATGCATCCATCTCTAGTAGCCACAATTATGTCACTAACCTTAAGCTTGTATGGAGTGTGTGTATGATAAATCCTTGCTTCACCCTATAATTCAATTGCATCCAAGGGCTTACTGTTTGCCATCACCGGGGATGCAACCACAACTTGGCTCATAGGGAAAATGATGCCCAACTGGACTCCCAGGCAGACACTGATTTTAACTATCTGTGCTTTCATGATGTGGATTAGATCTAGTAAATTACAGGCAGTTAAAGCACCACTCCAGCATTTTTTTTTATTTCATCGCTGGAGTGGTGCTTAAAATCCAAGTCACCCGCCCCCTGTGTGACATTTACCTTTCGGTGTTTTCATCTGTTTTCACCGCCGCTCAGTTCCGTCTCCTCCAGTTTGTGACCTACCAGTTGCTCCATTGTTTCATGGAGCGAGCTGAAGGTCACTAATCAATGTGAGTCTATGAGAGTCTCGTTCTGGCTCTCATAGACTTGAATTGAGAGCTTATGATGTACCTTCTGAGTTCCGGCTAGTCGAAAAACACCGGAGGGTTAGTATATGACTGGGAGTAGAGTCTGTACATTTAAAACACCACTCCAGCAGTGAAAAGAAAAATGCTGGAGTGGTGTTTTAAGATCTACAGTAGAGATGAGCGTTGTTCTACTCGAACTGTTCGCCAATCTCAAATTCGAGCTGTTTTGGGCGGTGTTCGAGCCGTTCGGCGAACACGAACAATTTGAGAAAAATTCGGCTGTTCGAGGTTATGTTCGATAACTGATCGTGCACCAAAATCATAACTGCATTTTTTCTCAGTAATGATGAAAATTAATGTTAATACGCAGTTTGAGTGTACAGCGGGGTGGGGGGAGGGGCAGGGGATGGATCTCTGCAGGAACAATGAAGATCTCCATTTTTTTTTCTCTTTCCCGCATTTACAGTGGGGAGGTGCAATCTGTCAGCCTATCAGCAGCGCACACACGGAGCGAAGTGCTTTTTTTCACACAAGCAAGGGCATGTGTCATTGGCAGTGTATGTCACATGTCCTTGCCCTATAAGACCAAGCCATTTTCCCCGTCGCCACCATTTTCTCACTGCTGCAGCTGCGTGTTAGACGGCACCGCTGTTGCTGTGTGCGCTATACCTTGTTAATTTCAAGCCAATTTTCGCACAAATCTACAGATAGCTTGGGAGTAGGGAATAGTTGTGATTGCAGTCCTTTTAAGGACTAGGTTACAGCATTTCCTATGACTTTTATCAGGCAGGTCTGTGCTCTTAAATAGATAGATTGTGGGAGTAAAGACTAATTGTAATTGGAGTCCTTTTCAGGACTAGGTTACATCATTTCCTATCAGTTTTTGCCAGGCAGGTCTGTGCCAGTGCTGTGCAAGTTTTTTTCACAGCATTTGGCTGAATCTAGCAAAGCTAATCCTTTTTGGCCTATTGCAGAGTGTGTTAGTCAGTGGAGTAGCCTATCTGTGTTGCAAGATATACCACCTGTGTATAGAATACCAATTTTTTTACTGCACCTAGTGAAGTAAAATCTTTTGGGCATAGCATCATTCTATTAGTCCATCTATACTGACCTCCATCAGGTTGCAAATTGAATATAATTTTTTTCTGCATCTAGCTCTGAAAAAATATTGGGCTTCTAGCTGTGTGTGGGACTTGTTGTATTAGTCAATCTATACTGACCTCCATCAGGTTGCAAACTGAATATATTTTTTTCTGCATCTACCTCTGAAAAAATATTGGGCTTCTAGCTGTGTGTGGGACTTGTTCTATAAATCCATCTATACAGACCTCCATCAGGTTGCAAACTGAATATATTTTTTTCTGCATCTACCTCTGAAAAAATATTGGGCTTCTAGCTGTGTGTGGGACTTGTTGTATTAGTCCATCTATACTGACCTCCATCAGGTTGCAAACTGAATATATTTTTTTCTGCATCTACCTCTGAAAAAATATTGGGCTTCTAGCTGTGTGTGGGACTTGTTCTATTAATCCATCTATACAGACCTCCATCAGGTTGCAAACTGAATATATTTTTTTCTGCATCTACCTCTGAAAAAATATTGGGCTTCTAGCTGTGCGTGGGACTTGTTGTATTAGTCCATCTATACTGACCTCCATCAGGTTGCAAACTGAATATATTTTTTTCTGCATCTATCTCTGAAAAAATATTGGGCTTCTAGCTGTGTGTGGGACTTGTTGTATTAGTCCATCTATACTGACCTCCATCAGGTTGCAAACTGAATATATTTTTTTATGCATCTACCTCTGAAAAAATATTGGGCTTCTAGCTGTGTGTGGGACTTGTTCTATAAATCCATCTATACAGACCTCCATCAGGTTGCAAACTGAATATATTTTTTTCTGCATCTACCTCTGAAAAAATATTGGGCTTCTAGCTGTGTGTGGGACTTGTTGTATTAGTCCATCTATACTGACCTCCATCAGGTTGCAAACTGAATATATTTTTTTCTGCATCTACCTCTGAAAAAATATTGGGCTTCTAGCTGTGTGTGGGACTTGTTCTATTAATCCATCTATACAGACCTCCATCAGGTTGCAAACTGAATATATTTTTTTCTGCATCTACCTCTGAAAAAATATTGGGCTTCTAGCTGTGCGTGGGACTTGTTGTATTAGTCCATCTATACTGACCTCCATCAGGTTGCAAACTGAATATATTTTTTTCTGCATCTATCTCTGAAAAAATATTGGGCTTCTAGCTGTGTGTGGGACTTGTTCTATTAATCCATCTATACAGACCTCCATCAGGTTGCAAACTGAATATAATTTTTTTCTGCATCTAGCTCTGAAAAAATATTTGGCCTTCTAGCAGTGTGTGGGACTTTCTCTATTAGTCCATCTATACTGACGTCCATCAGGTTGCAAATTAAAAATAATTTTTATCTGCATCTACAGTACCTCTGAAAAAATATTTGGGCTTCTAGCTGTGTGTGGGACTTGTTCTATTAGTCCATCTATACTGACCTCCATCAGGTTGCAAATTGAATATAATTTTTATCTGCATCTAGCTCTGAAAAAATATTTGGCCTTCTAGCAGTGTGTGGGACTTTCTCTATTAGTCCATCTATACTGACCTCCATCAGGTTGCAAATTGAATATAATTTTTATCTGCATCTAGCTCTGAAAAAATATTTGGCCTTCTAGCAGTGTGTGGGACTTTCTCTATTAGTCCATCTATACTGACCTCCATCAGGTTGCAAATTAAAAATAATTTTTATCTGCATCTACCTCTGAAAAAATATTTGGGCTTCTAGCTGTGTGTGGGACTTGTTCTATTACTCCATCTATACTGACCTCCATCAGGTTGCAAACTGAATATATTTTTTTCTGCATCTACCTCTGAAAAAATATTGGGCTTCTAGCTGTGTGTGGGACTTGTTGTATTAGTCCATCCATACTGACTTCCATCAGGTTGCAAATTAAAAATAATTTTTATCTGCATCTACAGTACCTCTGAAAAATATTTGGGCTTCTAGCTGTGTGTGGGACTTGTTCTATTAGTCCATCTATACTGACCTCCATCAGGTTGCAAATTGAATAAAATTTTTATCTGCATCTAGCTCTGAAAAAATATTTGGCCTTCTAGCAGTGTGTGGGACTTTCTCCATTAGTCCATCTATACAGGCCTCCATCAGGTTGCAAATTAAAAATAATTTTTATCTGCATCTAGCTCTAAAAAAATATTTGGCCTTCTAGCAGTGTGTGGGACTTTCTCTATTAGTCCATCTATACTGACCTCCATCAGGTTGCAAATTAAAAATAATTTTTATCTGCATCTACCTCTGAAAAAATATTGGGCTTGTAGCTGTGTGTGGGACTTGTTCTATTAGTCCATCTATACTGACCTCCATCAGGTTGCAAATTGAATATAATTTTTTTCTGCATCTAACCCAGCCAATAGTTTTGGCCTAATACCACAGTTTGGCCACTCAGCTCTGCTCAGTTCCCATCCATTGATTTTTTGTGCAAACAACTCCAGAGTTGTGAATTAGTTAACCACCAAAATGAGTGGAAAAAGGCCTGCTGCTGGTGGAAAGGGGAATAGGCGTGTTGGGAAGGGGAAAAAAGGTTGTGTCCGTGGGGTAGGTGTTAAAGCAACAGTAACATCTGCAGAAGAAAGACCATCTTCCAGCCAAACTAAAATGTCTACTTCTTTTAGCGGACAATGTGATAAGATCCCTTTCTTACGGCCACGCCAATCGCTACAAATTCCAGATGAGGCACAAAAACAGCAGGTGCTTCAACGGATATCAAGTGCTCCTTTAAGTGGGCTCTCCTCCACATCAACTTCAACATCACAAATACTCCAGTCCTCAAAGGTGTCACCCCAATCGCACTTGCTTCCTCACAGCTCCCAAATCTCCAGCTGCCCGTCTGAGTATGAGGTAGAACAGATGGTTGAGTCTGCAGAGCTGTTTACTCATACTATAGCCTGGGAATCAGAGGAAATGATCTGCATTGATGCCCAGAATCTTTATGAGTCAGATCCAGGACCAGACGCAGAAGGTTCTGACCATAATGTAGACCCTCATTCCCAAACTGTAACTCCTGTTGGTGGAGACAATGAGGAAGACGATGATAAGACTCAAATACCTGATTGGAGCGACAACTTTAGTTTTTTGTCAGGGCAGGAACAGGTTGGCTCTGAGGACGACGGGTGTGATAACGCACAGGGTGATGATGATGAGGTTGGAGATCCCACTTACTGTCAACCCACAGTCAGCCAAGAGATGAGGTCAGCAGAGGAGGTGGAGGAGGATGCTAGTGACGACGAGGTCAGGTTGCACCTTCCTGGACAGAGACGTAGTTCTGGAAGCACGTCAACAACTGCATCCTCAAACACAACTCTGCCTCTCACCACAAGTCGTGGTGGCTCTTCAGGTCGCATGGGTGCTAAGCCTTGCATAACCTGGGCATTTTTTCAGATCGATAAAGATGACCCAACTCGTGTTATCTGTAACATTTGTCAGCAAAAGCTAAGTAGAGGCCAAAAAATACATAGTTTGAGTACTTCATGCATGAACCGGCACATGGACATGAAGCATAAGTTGCAGTGGGAAGCTCAGTGTGCTACAATGCGGCCTAGCCGGCCGGGCCAACCACCGTCTGCCATATCTTGTGCATCCGCGGCCTCTTCATCCTCTGTGACTGGGGGGACAGCAGTCACACCTGTTTTGGGGCGCAGACCTGCCACCTCTTTACCCGCAACAGCCAGCGTGATAGGCAGGTCATCATTTTCTTTGGAGGTGGTAACACCAGCTGGTGTTGAGCGCTGTCCGACATCGATAGCACCACCTTTGGATCAAGGCAACCTAACATGTCCGCCTGCATCTTCCTCACAGACCGGCAGTTTGCCGGGGACACCCTTATCAACCCCGTCTAAGCACAATAGCCAGCCCTCGGTCCCTCAGATGTGGACAAGTAAAAGACCATTTCCTCCTAGCCATGAGAAAGCTAAGAGGTTGAATTTCACCATCTGCAAGCTCTTGGCTACAGAGATGCTGCCTTTCCGCCTGGTGGACACAGAGGATTTTCGAGACCTTATGTCCGTCGCAGTGCCCCAGTACCAGATGCCCAGTCGGCACTACTTCTCAAAGAAAGGTGTGCCTGCGCTCCACCAGCATGTCGCACACAACTTCACCGCTTCTTTGAGAAACTCTGTGTGTGACAGGGTGTATTTCACCACAGACACTTGGACGTGTAGGCATGGACAGGGGCGTTACATGTCACTGACTGGGCACTGGGTAACTATGGTGACAGCAGGACAAGGGGCTGCTGTCCAAGTCATGCCGTCCCCACGAGTTGTGCGTCAATCCTCTTTATGTCAAAGTTCCTCCACTGCTTCTGCCTCCTCAACCTCCTCTTGGTCTTCCACCTGCACCCAAAGCCTGTCTGGTCATGCCACAAGCTTTCTAACTGCGCAGAAGGGATCCTGCACACCTCCTTACTATGCTGGCAGTAGGGCTCAACGTCATCAGGCGGTTTTTACATTGAAATGTCTGGGAAATGTGAGTCACACAGCTGAGGAGTTGTGGTCAGCTCTGGAGAACCAATTTCATGAATGGTTGTCTCCACTGGACCTGAAACCAGGGAAGGCCGTGTGCGACAATGCTGCAAACCTGGGTGCGGCCCTTCGCCGGGGCAATGTCACACACGTGCCTTGTATGGCTCACGTGTTGAACCTGGTTGTCCAGCAATTTTTAGCCCACTATCCCAGACTAGATGGCCTTCTGCAGAGGGCACGGTCGCTGTGTGCTCACTTCCGCCGTTCGCATCCCGCAGCTCAGCGACTTACATCTCTACAGAAGTCGTTGGGCCTGCCACTTCACCGGCTAAAATGCGATGTGCCTACCCGGTGGAATTCAACTCTGCACATGTTGCAGCGACTGTGGCAGCACCGACAAGCCCTGGTGCAATACGTTCTGACGTATAGCCTGGGCCAACGAGATCCAGAGGTGGGGCAAATCACGCTGGAGGAGTGGTCTCAGATCAGGGACCTATGCACCCTTCTGCACAGTTTTGAAATGGCGACGAAGATGTTTAGTGCTGACGATGCCATTATCAGCATGACTATTCCGGTGATTTACATGCTGGAGCACATGTTATACAGAATTCGGAGTCAGGTGGTGGCACAAGAGGAGGTGGAGGAAGTAGAGGAGGAGGAGTTGTATGCGGAAGGGCTAACATCTGCAAGGTCCAGACTGTCGGCAGCACCAATGCGGCAGGCATGTGAGGGTGGGGGAGATGGTTTTACCAGGGCACATGGTAGCAGCCAAACTAGTGAGGAAGGTGCAGGAGCCCAGGAAGAAGTGGAGGACGAACTGATGGAAGACTCATCAGATGAGGGAGACCTTGATCACATTTCTGTTGTGTGAGGTTGGGGGGAGAGGACAGAGGAAGGAAGCATGATTGTTACCTCGCCACCAACACAACAGGGACTTGGTGCTCCTGGATGCGCAACACACATGAGTGCCGTCTTGCTGCACTACCTGCAACATGACCCTCGAATTGTGAGAATTAGAAATAATCCTGACTACTGGGTTGCCACACTGTTAGATCCCCGGTACAAAAGTAAATTTGCAGAAATTATTCCTGCCATAGAAAGGGATGCACGCATGCAGGAGTATCAGCAGAGACTGTTGCAGAATCTTACATGTGCTTTTCCACAAAATACCAGTGGTGCACGTAGTGAATCACACAGTTCCAACTTGCCAACCGTGGGACCGTCAAGTGTTCAGCACTCAAACCGTAACAGAACCACAGTATCTGCTGGTAACATCAATTTTGCGGAATCATTGCACCACTTTTTTAGCCCTTCCTTTGCAAGGCCACAGGAGACAAGAAGTCTGACACATAGTCAACGCCTAGAGACGATGGTACAGGAGTATCTCCAAGTAAACATTGAAGCCATGACTGTGTCACTGGACCCTTGCTCTTTTTGGGCTTCCAATCTGGATAAATGGCCGGAGCTAGCCACTTACGCCTTGGAGATCTTGTCATGCCCCGCAGCCAGCGTTCTGTCTGAACGTGTGTTCAGCGCTGCTGGTGGTGTGCTGACAGATAAGCGCACGCGGCTCTCCACTGATAATGTAGACAGACTCACGTTCATAAAGATGAACAAATCATGGATCCGAAACGACTTTTCTACCCCTGTGTCATCCTGGGGAGAGTAAAAGCTTGATGATTGGTTAAAATCACCCTACCAACCGTTTTAAGCTTTCAAATTACTAATCATGTTTATCTGTATCTTGGCTGGAAAATAATTTGGGCTTTGTAGCAGTGTGCAGCACTGATTCTATTAGGCCATCTATAATAAGCTCCACGAGATTTAAAATTACTAATCATGTTTATCTGTATCTTGACTGGAAAATAATTTGGGCTTTGTAGCAGTGTGCAGCACTGATCCTATTAGGCCATCTATACTAAAGCTTCACCAGATTTAAAATTAATAATAATTTTTAGCTGCATCTAGCCCGGAAAATAATTTTGGGGCTCCGAGATGCGCAAGACACATAAGTGCCTTCTTGCTGCACTACCTGCAGCATGACCCTCATATTGTCAGAATTCGAAGTAATCATGACTACTGGGTTGCCACACTCTTAGATCCCCCAAACTTTTCGATCAACCTTTTCATTTTAATAAAGACCAAAAAAATGGTCATTTTTGAAATTATAAGCATTAGCAGGTTGTTAGAAACTGAAATCAAACAGTTTTCAACTCAAAACTTTATTCTAGGTGATGTTACATTTTCACATAGGACCCCTTGTTCGAAAGGAGCTTCTGAACTCTCTCGTCCATTGAATTTGTCAGGTTTTGGATGGTTTCTGCTTCAATTGTTTTGCATGAGGACAGAATACCCTCCCAGAGCTGTTGCTTAGATGTGAACTGCCTCCCGCCATCATAGACACTCCTTTTAATGATGCTCCAAAGGTTCTGAATGGGGTAGAGGTCAGGGGAGCATGGGGGTCACACCATAAGTTTGTCCCCTTTTATGCCCATATCAGCCAGAGATGCAGATGTTTTATGTGCAGCATGAGATGGTGCATTATCATGCAAAAAAATGATCTTGCTGTGAAATACACGGTTCTTCTTCTTGAACCATGGCAGGAAGTGCTGTTTGAGAAAATCCACATACATTATGGAGTTCATCTTTAGCGCCTTCAGGGATCCTAAAGGGGCCGACAATCTCTCTCCCCATGATTCCAGCCCAAAACATTACTCCACCTCCTCCTTGTTGGCACTGTAGCCGTGTTTGCGTGGGGTGTCCATCAACCAGCCATCCTCCACTCCATCCATCTGGACCATCGAGCGCTGCACGGCACTCATCCGTGAACAAAACAGTTTTGAAATCAGTCTTCATGTAATGTTTGGCCCACTGGAGCCGTTTCTGCTTGTGTGAAGTGGATAGAGGAGGTCGACAGGATGGCGTATGCACAGCTGCAAACCTCTGAAGGACCCTGCATCTTGTTGTTCGGGGGACGTTGGAGGCACCAGCAGCTTCAAAAACTTGTCTGCTGCTATGACAAGGATTTTTTGCCGCTGCTCTTTCAGCCTGACGTAATTGCCTGTAGGAAAGAGTCCTCAATTTGCCCTTATCAGCACGCACACGTGTGTACTGTGAATCAGCTACATACTTCTTGATTGCCAAGACACTTTATCCTGATCATCGCACAATGTTGATTGTAGTCATGCCTTGACCTAAACACTCCACAATTTGTTGCTTCTCAGCAGCCGACACATCCTTTTTCTTTCCCATTTTGGCAGAAAATGTAGGCTGCTTAATAATGTGAGACAGCCTTCTTAAGTAGTCTTGCCTTTCATTGGACACACCTGCCAAACTAATTAGCACAGGTGTCTGCAATTGCTTACAGTGATATAAAGAGCCCTGACACACATCACCATCATTGAGTTTAACTGACAAACAAACAAATTCTTCCCTTATCACTCCTAAACACTTTTTGCATAATAATTTGGCACACAGTGTACATGTGCTTTTCCACAAAACACCAGTGGTTCACGTAGTGAATCTTACAGTTCTAACTTGCCAACTGTGGTCTGTATGGAGTTGTTCAATAAAGGGCCCAAAATTAAGATAACATAGATGGGAGAGGTCTCTATGAATAGGAATTCCTAAGTATTTGATACCCTGTGAGGGCCAGGCAAAGGGAAAGTTGGACTGGATGGAATCCTATATGGATTTGGGGAGAGAGACATCGAGGGCCTCAGACTTCGCTGCATTGATTTTAAAATTTGACCATGTAACAAAGTGATCTATTTCAGCCATAACAGCATGGATGGATATGTGTGATTGAGTGATATATACTAGGACATCATCAGCAAATAGAGAGCACTTGTACTCGGTGCCTCCCACCTCAATCCACCTAATATTGGGGTTATGGCGAATTGATGAGAGCAGGTGCTCCGTCACTAGGATGTATAAGAGAGGGGACAGAGAACATCCCTGCCTTGTCCCATTGGTGATTGTGAAAGGTGATGAATATGTTCTGACGCGCCCCCTGGGCCTTGGGACACCCGGAGCCGGACCCTTTTTGGTGGATGCTGGTGGTTGTAGTCTCCGTGGCGGCGACCCGGTTCCGTGGCTCAGGGCGGACAAACCAGTGGCGGAACTATTTATGTGGTTTTGATGTTTAAATGTCCGACTACGCCACCCGTGGATTGCGGTCAGAGTGAACCGCCGCTCCAGGGCAGACCGCTGAGGCTGGTGTTGTGGGTGCAGCAGAGCGTAGCATAACTCCCCACGGGAGGAGTATAGCCTCAGGGCAGTGTATGCGGAGGATGGGGGTGATGGTGCAGGGCAGCAGCAGTAACGACACGGAGTCAGTGATGCAGTCCAGGGCCTTTACTCACAGTTCTTATTATCCAGACCACGTCTGCAGGTAACGGCTGCCCACGTCGTACTGTGCTCACCAGGTGAGGGGCTCAGACAACTCCCAGATAACTTTGGAGCGCTTCACAGGACCCCCTTTGTGTGTCCTTTGTCTGGCCTTTCTTACCAACCCTTCTGTCCGGCTGCCTCGGGCCTCCTCTGTTAGAACCTTGCTCTTAGGTTTTTTCCTTTGCTGGTCACATGACCTTGTTGGCCTATTTAATCCTGCTCCGCCCTTCTGGCTTTGCTGGACTTCATTGTATAACTACTTTCTAGCTAGCCTGTGCTCTGTATCTAACTCTGTTAGTTTGCTTGGTCTACGGACCTCTATGTTCTATATATTTTGTTTGTTCGTCTGTCTGCTTCTATTTCTGTTAGGAGGTGTCCCATTTTCCTCCCAGTCCTTAGTACTTGTAGGGATTCCTTCCCCACATCTATAGGTCTCCGTACAGACTAGCTTAGGACTTTAGCAGGTCTGATCGCAGGATCAGGTTCCCTGTTACATCATAGGGATTCAGCTGAGTTCTATCGTAGGGACAGATCTCCTCTCTTTCCTTAGCTCTGGTAGCAGAACATAACAGTAAGTCCAGCCTGCAAATTCTCTAAGGAAAGATTTTTCTGTTCCATCATGGTGTCGGTTCAGGATTTGGCTCATCGTCTGCAGGGACTCTCTCTGGAGGTGGCCGAGCTCCGTCAGCACATGAGTAACTGTCCTGGAGCACATTTCTTGGAGCCTAAGGTATGTTTGCCGGATTTATTTTTTGGTGAACACCGAGAATTTTTTTCATTTAAAAATGCTTGCTTATTGTATTTTCGTTTGAGACCCAAGTCCTCTGGGGATGAATCCCAGCGCATAGGGTTCATAATGTCACTTTTGCGCAAAGAGCCTCAGGAGTGGGCCTTTTCTTTGCAACCTAGTGATACATGCTTCAGATCAGTGGATAGTTTTTTTTCTGCTTTGGGACTATTATATGATGATCCTGACCGTGTCGCATCAGCTGAGACTGAGTTGAGACGTTTGAAACAGGGATCAGGTAATGTGGAAAAATATTGTACTCATTTCCGTCATTGGTCTACTCAAACAGGGTAGAACGATTCTGCTCTGAAAAGTCTATTTCTTGCTGGGCTCAATGAAAGGGTTAAAGACCTGCTAATTGCTTATCCTACACCTGAAGATTTGCAACAGGCTATGCAATTAGCTATACGGGTGGATAGGAGACTGCGTGCAAGGGTTAATGAGAGCAAATCCTCTGCTATGTCAGTTTCTGGTTATGAGAATGTGTGTACTAACAGTGGTGAATCGATGGAGATTGGAGCGATGGCACCTCGCTCTCAAGAAAAAGACCGTAGATTTTTTGAAGGCTTGTGTTTCTATTGCGGAAAATCTGGTCATTTGATTAAAGGCTGTGAGCTTCGTATGAAGAAAGAAAAAAAAATAGTCAGTCATGCCCGTATTGCCTGTTTAAATTCCAAGGGTGTATTTTTAGCTGCTTCCACGATTGCTCAGGAAAAATTAATGGAATTTCGGGTGTTTGTTGATTGCGGGTCTACTCTGAATGTAATTGATGGGGGATTCTTGGAAAGACTCAATTTAAAACCCGAACCTTTATCATCCCCCATTGCTGTGGTTTCTGTGGATGGTTCCCCTTTGAAGAATATTACTCTCAAGGTCTGTGAATTTCCTCTCACTATTAATGGTGTTCACCATGAGAAATTGGATTTGGTAGTTTTGAATAACTTGCCTTCTCCAGTAATATTGGGATTGCCCTGGTTAAAATTTCACAATCCTGTACTGGATTGGTCTACCAGTGAAATTAAATCCTGGAGCCATAAATGTTATGACAAGTGTTGTAACGGGCGTATTGCAGCTTTGGATAGGGGAGAATTGCCTGTTCCTATTCAGGATTTTTGGAGAGTTTTTTCTGAGGAGGAGTCGCAGGTTTTGCCTCCCCATAGAGACTATGATTGTTCTATTGAATTTGTCCCTGGAGCGACTCTTCCTAAAAGTCGTTTATTTAACCTTACTATTCCTGAGAGGAAGGCTTTGGAGGAATACATACAGACAAGTTTGGCCGCCGGTCACATTAGGCCTTCTAAGTCTCCTGTGGCGGTTGGATTTTTTTTTGTAAAAAAAAAGGACGGCGGTTTACGTCCTTGTTTGGATTTTCGTGAGATTAACAAAATTACTGTACGCAATCCTTACCCACTGCCATTGATTCCTGATCTGTTTAACCAGTTAATGGGGGCCAAGTGGTTCTCTAAAATTGACCTTAAGGGGGCATACAATCTGTTGCGCATGAAGGAGGGTGACGAATGGAAGACTGCTTTTAACACTCCTGTGGGTCATTTTGAGAATCTGGTTATGCCTTTTGGTCTTACTAATGCTCCTGCATTTTTTCAGAATCTTATTAATGACATCCTTAGACCTTTGATCGGCAAAAATGTGGTTGTGTATTTGGATGACATTTTGATTTATTCGCCGGATCTGGAGTCTCATTGGCGAAGCGTACGTGAGGTATTACAGTTATTAATGGACAATTCGCTTTTTGCTAAGCTGGAGAAATGTGAGTTCGCTGTACAGAGAATTAGTTTTTTGGGTTACATTATCTCCAGCGATGGTTTTGAGATGGACCCGGTGAAAGTTCAAGCTGTACAGGAATGGCCTAGGCCTATTGGTTTGAAATCGATTCAGAGGTTTTTAGGTTTCGCCAATTATTACAGAAAATTCATAAAAAATTTTTCTAGTATTGTCAAACCTCTGACCGATCTCACCAGGAAAGGTGCTGATGCGGTTCAGTGGTCTTCTGAGGCCATTGAAGCTTTTGTGTATCTCAAGGAGAGGTTCACCTCTGCTCCCATCCTTATGCAGCCTGATGTGACTAAGTCGTTTTTGGTTGAGGTTGATGCTTCCTCTGTGGGGGTTGGCGCAGTATTGTCTCAGGATAACGGGGATGGATTACATCCCTGTGCCTTTTTTTCAAAAAAATTTTCGGAGACTGAACTGAATTACGATATTGGTAATCGGGAATTGCTGGCTATTAAACTCGCATTTGAACACTGGCGCCACTTCTTGGAAGGTGCTGAATTTCCCGTTCAGGTTCTTACGGATCATAAAAATCTGATATATCTTGATGCTGCCAAGCGCCTGAATGCCCGTCAGGCTAGGTGGGCACTGTTTTTCTCGCGGTTTAATTTCTCCGTTACTTACATCCCTGGTACTAAGAATGTTAAGGCGGATGCCTTGTCTCGCAGTTTTTCTCCCATAGTCGGTGCTGAGAAAGAGGAGAACATTTTACAAGAAGGTGTTGTGATAGCTGCTTTGGACTCCGTTTTGGAAGATGAGATTCTAAAAGCACAGGAGAATGCCCCATCTAACACTCCTCATGGGAGGTTGTTTGTGCCTGGGACCTTTAGGAGAGATTTGTTTGTTGAGTGTCACGAGTCTCGGTTGGCAGGTCATCCCGGAATCTCTGAGACCAAGAGACTGGTGGGTCGCAGTTTTTGGTGGCCTGGATGGCAGAAGGAGGTCATTAAGTGGGTGCGTCAATGTACTATATGTGCTAGATCTAAGTCCTCACATACTCCTGCTGCGGGGTTGCTTTGTCCTTTGGAGGTTCCCAGTGCTCCTTGGACACATTTGGCTATGGACTTTATAACTGACCTTCCCCCCTCTGAGGGTTTTACTGTTATCTGGGTGGTCGTGGACCGTTTTAGCAAGATGTGTCACTTGGTTCCCTTTGTCAAACTGCCCTGCACTAAAACTCTCGCTAAGGCCTTTGTCAAGGAAATTGTCAGACTTCATGGCGTTCCTACTGACATTGTTTCTGATAGGGGTCCTCAGTTCGTGGCTCGTTTTTGGCGTGCCTTTTGTGACAGGTTGGGAGTTCATTTGTCGTTCTCATCCGGATATCATCCTGAATCTAATGGCCAGACAGAAAGGAAAAACCAGGATGTTGAGCAGTTCTTGCGTTGTTTTGTGGCAGACAATCAAGAGGGGTGGTCTGAGTTTCTGCCACTTGCTGAATTTGCTCTGAACAATCATACATCTTCTTCTGCTGGTTGTTCGCCTTTTTTTGTTGTTCTGGGAGACATCCGTCGTTTGGGTCGTTCTCCAAGTTGGGATCTGCCGTGCCTGAGGAGGAGAATTTTTCCGGTGATTTGGAGAGAGTTTGGACGGATGTGCGTGGTAATCTTCAGGAGGCCAACAGAAAATCTAAAGACTACTTTGATAGGAAACGACAGGAGGTTTTGTTCGCTGTTGGTGACATGGTTTGGTTGTCCTCTAGGAATCTGCGGTTGAGGATTCCTTCTAAGAAATTGGGTCCCAAGTTTGTAGGGCCCTTTAAGGTGCTTCAGGTTGTCAACCAATCTGCTGTTAGGTTGGAGGTTCCTACCTCCTGGAGAATTAATCCGGTATTTCATGTCTCTCTGTTAAAAAAAGCTGTTGTGTCGGATGGTGACGCCTCTGCCTCTGTTCCTCCGGTGGTGGAGGATGGGGAATATGAAATTTCTCGCATCCTTAACTCTAGACGGTATAGAGGTAGTTTGCAGTATCTTGTGGCCTGGAAAGGTTTCGGACCCGAGGATAACTCTTGGGTGAGGTCAGATGATGTTTCCGCGTCCAGACTTATCAGAGCGTTTCACAGGAGATTTCCTGATAAGCCTGGTCCTAGGGGATCCGGAGGATCCTCTTAGAAGGGGGGGTACTGTTAGAACCTTGCTCTTAGGTTTTTTCCTTTGCTGGTCACATGACCTTGTTGGCCTATTTAATCCTGCTCCGCCCTTCTGGCTTTGCTGGACTTCATTGTATAACTACTTTCTAGCTAGCCTGTGCTCTGTATCTAACTCTGTTAGTTTGCTTGGTCTACGGACCTCTATGTTCTATATATTTTGTTTGTTCGTCTGTCTGCTACTATTTCTGTTAGGAGGTGTCCCATTTTCCTCCCAGTCCTTAGTACTTGTAGGGATTCCTTCCCCACATCTATAGGTCTCCGTACAGACTAGCTTAGGACTTTAGCAGGTCTGATTGCAGGATCAGGTTCCCTGTTACAGGGATTCAGCTGAGTTCTATCGTAGGGACAGATCTCCTCTCTTTCCTTAGCTCTGGTAGCAGAACATAACATCCTCTTGGTAAACTTGGCGCCAGTTTCCCTGACCCTATGTGGTGCCTTCCTAGCGGGTGTAGCGAGGGGCTGCGCCACATAAAATATCACAGCCTCCTGTTTCTAGCTGAGGGTCGTTTCCTGCCTCCACTAGTTTCGGGGACTGGTCTCCCCCTTTGGCCTGACCCCTCCACGCAGGTGGATTCGGGCGTGCGGTGGCGACTCACCCGTCCGCACCCCTGGGATCCCTTCGTTCCTCGTTCCTGGAGCCTTCTCCGCTCCTCTTCCTTCCTTCTCCCTCTTCCAGGCCTGGGCCTCTGTTACTAGGCCCGCCTCCAGAGCAGAGCTCATGCAGAGCCCCTGCTCCCTGCCACTTCTGCTCAGACTTCTCTGCACTGAACTAAGATGGTGCCCACCTTTTATACTCCCTTCTCAATGCACCCAGGAACTGCTTCCTCCCTTCTCCTGCACTACAGGGTTCCCCTTCCTCAGTGTTCTCTCCCCCCACTCCAGCCAGGGACAGGGACTGTCGTGCCCATCTCAGGGGCATATTGGTCGCCCTGCCCCATGGCAATGTGGTGCAATGCATGCAGATGTCGGGTCCTGATCCACACTACATCCTTACCTGAGAGTGAGATATCACACCTCTGGGTGAGGTGCAATACCTCTGTAGCAACCGAGCCCTCAGGGTGCTACAGTTCCATTTATCTTCAGCCTAGGTGACGTATTGCGATACAGGGCCGTGATTTTGGCTATAAAAGGGTCCCCTAGACCCCTACCCCAAGCTTTTTAAGAGAATCATATATGGCGTGCCAGGAGACTCTATGGAATGCTTTCCCAGCATCCAACGAGAGTATCTAATTACAAATTTTTAACTGCATCTAGCCCAGGAAATACTTTGTGCCTAGTAGCAGTGTCTGCTAGTCAGCGGATTATCCCGGCTGTTAAGCAAGCTACACCACCTGTAGTTTGGACACTTAATTTTTTCAAAGGAAATGCTTCGGGACCACGGGATACTCAGTGAAGAGCATCAGGAGGCACCCCAAGGCATAGGGGCTGGGACTGGCAGTAGGATGCCTTGCGGTGGACAGCCGAGCTCGATCCTTATAAAAGCTTTTTAACTGCAGCAGCTTTAGTGGATGCTACTGGAGCTGGAATTATGCGGCTGCTGGCATGAGACTTGCCCTCCAATAGATCCTTGTAAATGGATTTAAAGTGTATTCATTCAAATTAGAGAGACAATTTAAATTAAAAAGCTTAGAGCTGCCTCCACCACAGGGGGGCTCGCTCGACCCACCAGCGGACAGGCACCAGTATTGGGAGAGGGGGGCTGGCCGTCAGGGTTCACCGCGGCTCTGGCACAAACCCGGCGACGCGGAGGTGGCACGGGCAGGAGCGGACTGAACGTGTCGGCTTCTCACTTTTTGGATTTTAGAAGGGCATGACATGCCTATATCTGTGTCTCCCCCTCCTTTTACTCCTCCACCTCTTTTCTTTTCGCATGACTATATGTACTTGTCACTTTTCCATGTGTTAGTTGTGTCTTCTGAGCAGTTTGTCAGCTTTTGGACACCTTTGAAGGTCTTTTCTATGTGTTTCTATGTGTTTTTGTTTGCCTGCCATTGGTTTTAACGGTGTTCGAAGGTGTTCGACGAACAGTTCGACGAACAGTTCGGCGAACACACGGGTGTTCGACGAACCGAACCGAACTCGAACACTACGGGGGTGGCTCAACACTAATCTACAGCTCACCAAGCTTGGTATTATGCAGTGGAAGGTAGGTAGCATGATTATGTCAGATCATCATGCCTCCTGCGCCTGGCTGTAGGTTGAAAGGAGAAGAAGAAGAAGGAAGGTCTCGGCACTTGTCATGAGAGCACAGTGAGGAGAGATTGGTTTTTTTTATTGAAAATTGGATCATCGGACGGTACAGATGGGGTCATCATTAGTGTTATATACTAATTTTAAAGTCAGAAAGGGGAAATTCCTTCTTTTTTCTTATAGGGGGAAAAAGTGTCATTATTATTATTACATGGGGTGAAGGCAGCATTATTATTGTTCCATGGGATGAAGAAGGATTTTTTATTATTTTATTGAGGCACAAAGAGGGGTATTATTGTATTGGGGGACAGAGAGAACATTATTATTTTATAGAGGCACAAAGAAGCATTACTGCATGCAGGCACAAAGATGGACATAATTATTGTGTATGGGACAAATGGGACATTGCAAAAAAAGACCTGACTTTTGCATAGAGGTATAAAGTGGCCACTATTCCAGTGTGGAGGCATAGAGGGCTCACTATAACTGTGTGAAGATAAAAAGGATAGTTTTGCTGTTAGTTGTGAGGACCACAAAACTGGAGTATGCATGACAATTCTGGATGGAATTTTTACTGTGTAGGGTACAATTTAGTTTATTTACAGATGGGTAAAAATGATGAGCCAAAAATTTCTACATTTCTGTGTGTTACCTTCTGCACAAACAAGATGTAAATAGTATGAAGTTGTAATAGCATTCTGGGATGGATACAGAAGAACAGGGAAAAATAATTAATTTGATCACAGAGAACTTCTCCGGTGAGTTACTGGAATTATATGTACAGCACATAATACACATACAATCATGGCCAAAAGTGTTGGCACCATTGAAATTGTTCCAGAATATGAAGTATGTCTCTGAGAAAATTACCGCAATAACACATGTTTTGTTATACACATGTTTATTTCCTTTGTGTGTATTGGAACAACAACAAAAAAACTGAGAATCAAAGGTAAATTGAACATCATTTTACACAAAACCCCAAAAATGGGCCAGACAAAATGGTTGACACCTTTCCAAAATTGTGGGTAAACAACTTTGTTTCAAGCAGATGATGCTAATTCAAACTCACCTATGAAAATCACAACTGAAACCAAATAAAAAGGGAACTCAATCAAAAAGTTGACTCAATCTTTGCATTGTGTGTCTGTGAGTACCACACTAAGCATGGAGAACAGAAAGAGGAGAAGACAATTGTCTGAGGACTTGAGAACCAAAATTGTTGAACAATATCAACAATCTCAAGGTTACAAGTCTATCTCCAGAGATCTTAATGTTCCTTTATTCATGCAACTTAATCAAGAAGTTTATAATTCATGGCACTGTAGCTAATGTTCCTGCATGTGGATGACAGAGAAAAATTGATGAAAGGTTTGCCAGAAAGAAAATGCGGAATAGTCTGGATGGTGGATAAGCAACCCAAATTAACTTCGAAAGAAATTTGTGCTATCCTGCAAGCTCAGGGCACCTCGGTGTCAGCTCAAACTATCTGTCGACATTTGAATGAAATGAAACGCTATGGCAGGAGACAAAGAAGGACCCCACTGCTGACACAGAGACATAAAAAGCTAGACTACAGTTTTAGAAGATTATCAAAGAATTGTGGGTCGAAATGTAGTGCCCATTGTCAGAAAGATGGGTTTGCGTCCTAGTATAGGGGTTTTCAAGCAGGAAATTGACCCCAAACATACTTAAAGAAGTGGATTGAAAAATGTGCTGGAGAGTTTTGAAGTGGCAAGCAATGTATTTGGACCCTTCATATGAGATATGAGAGAGCAGTTTGCCAAAGAAGAATGGTCCAAATTT
Source organism: Phyllobates terribilis (assembly GCF_046119375.1). Lineage (NCBI taxonomy): Eukaryota > Metazoa > Chordata > Amphibia > Anura > Dendrobatidae > Phyllobates > Phyllobates terribilis. The sequence continues at coordinate 523,881,673 of NW_027362764.1, read as the reverse complement.
CCAATTTGAGAAGCTTGTTGATGGGTATAGGAAGCGATTGATTGCAGTTATTTATTCCAAAGGGTGTGCAACCATATATTAAGATGAGGGTGCTAACAATTTTGTCCAGCCCATTTTTGTGGTTTTATGTGAAATTATGTTCAATTTGCTTTTTTTTCTTTGTTTTTTTGTCTTGTTCCAATACACACAAAGGAAATAACACGTGTATAACCAAACATATGTAATTGCAGTAATTTTCTTGGAGAAATTCTTCATTTTAAAGAACAATTTCAAGGGTGCCAACACTTTTAGCCATGATATATATAACATACAGTGCACCTACTTTCAACTGGTATTTACTCCTATATGGTCCTGTATTGTGGTAATATTGTGTGAAGGAAGTAATTGTAAGGTAGAACAAGTATGCATCCACATTCTGCCTCCACACAAAGCAGTGGCATACCACCAATAGCGGCTGGCCATGCCACTGCTATGGGGCTTGGTAATGAAGGAACCCGCACCGGGCCCCTAACGCACCGGGCCCTCACTGCACCAGGCCCTGCCTCCATCCGTTAGCACTCGCACTACTCGGCCGACTGCACAGAATGAAGAGGGTGGAATCATCTGCTGATGCCCCCTCCTCCATCCTTGTTGCTCGCGCTGACGGTCGGATGGGGGGCCCAGTGCGAACAATGATTATGGAGGAGGGAGTGTCAGCAGATGCTTTCACCCCATTATTCTTCCTCGGCGTCTGATGTCTCAGAGCAGCGGGCACGATGACGTCATTACAGGGAGCCCACTGCTATGAGATGTCCGGCGCTTCACACCAAACGCTAAGGAGACTAGAACATCGGGTGGAACCAGCGGAGTTGAGTACTGTATATATTTTTTTTAAATCAGTTATCGGTGGCCATAATACAGAATGGGGGGTGCATTATATTGTGGGGAGGACCAATGGGGAGTGCATTATACTGTATGGAGGACGATGGGGGTGCATTATTCTGCATGGAGTACCATGGAGAGAGCATTTTATTGTATGAAGGATCATGGGGGTGCATTAAACTGTATGGAGGACCGCGGAGGTGCATTATCCTGTATGGAGGACCATGGGGGTGCATTATACTGTATGGAGGATCATGGGGGTTCATTAACCTGTATGGAGGACAATGGGGGGTGCATTATATTGTATATTGGGGCAATGAAAGAGGAATCTAGGACTTCAGCAGGAGTAATATTACTATGTAAACTCTGGAAAGTTGTGAGATATGCTCTTCTTTGACCCCAACAATTTTTTTTGGGGGGGTCCAATTAGAACTTCTGCTATTTGGGCAATGGAGCCCATGATTTCTATGTATGCCCCTGACACAAAGGGTATAGCATCTGCCAGCTCTTATGCAGGACTTAGGACCACAGGGGGAATCTCCTGAAAGCATGCTAGAGGTGTCAAATATGAATAAATTCAGGTCATCAATACATGGACTATACAATAACACTGGCTAATGTCTCTGGAGATATTTTGGGAATTTTGTATATTATTATAGTAGGACCATTTTACCTTTTCTGACGTACGGCTGTGACAGACTACACGTATTGTATATACAGTTAGGTCCATATATATTTGGACAGAGACAACATTTTTCTAATTTTGGTTCTAGACATTACCACAATGAATTTTAAACAAAACAATTCAGATGCAGTTGAAGTTCAGACTTTCAGCTTTCATTTGAGGGTAGCCACATTAAAATTGGATGAAGGGTTTAGGAGTTTCAGCTCCTTAACATGTGCCACCCTGTTTTTAAAGGAACCAAAAGTAATTGGACAATTGACTCCAAGGCTATTTCATGGACAGGTGTGGGCAATCCCTTTGTTATGTCATTCTCAATTAAGCCGATAAAAGGCCTGGAGTTTATTTGAGATGTGGTTCTTGCATTTGGAAGGTTTTGCTGTGAAGTAAACATGCGGTCAAAGGAGCTCTCCATGCAGGTGAAACAAGCCATCCTTAAGCTGCAAAAACAGAAAAAAACGATCCGAGAAATTGCTACAATATTAGGAGTGGCAAAATCTACAGTTTGGTACATTCTGAGAAAGAAAGAAAGCACTGGTGAACTCATCAATGCAAAAAGACCTGGGCGCCCACAGAAGACAACAGTGGTGGATGACCGCAGAATAATCTCCATGGTGAAGAGAAATCCCTTCACAACAGCCAACCAAGTGACCAACATTCTTGAGGAGGTAGGCGTATCAATATCTATTTCTACCATAAAGAGAAGACTGCATGAAAGTAAATACAGAGGGTTCACTGCACGGTGCAAGCCACTCATAAGCATCAAGAAGAAAAAGCCTAGACTGGACTTTGCTAAAAAACATCTAAAAAAGTCAGCACAGTTCTGGAAGAACATTCTTTGGACAGATTAAACCAAGATCAACCTCTACCAGAATGATGGAAAGAGAAAAGTATGGCGAAGGCATGGTACAGCTCTTGATCCAAAGCATACCACATCATCTGTAAAACACGGCGGAGGCAGTGTGATGGCTTGGGCATGCATGGCTGCCAGTGGCACTGGGTCCCTAGTGTTTATTGATGATGTGACACAGGACAGAAGCAGCCGAATGAATTCTGATGTATTCAGAGCCATACTGTGTGCTCAGATCCAGCCAAATGCAGCCAAACTGATTGGTCGTCGTTTCATACTACAGATGGACAATTACCCAAAACATAAAGCCAAAGCAACCCAGGAGTTTATTAAAGCAAAGAAGTGTAATATTCTTGAATGGCCAAGTCAGTCACCTGATCTCAACCCAATTGAGCATGCATTTCACTTGATAAAGACTAAACTTCAGACAGAAAGGCCCACAAACAAACAGCAACTGATAACCACCGCAGTGAAGGCCTGGCAGAGCATCAAAAAGGAGGAAACACAGCGTCTGGTGATGTCCATGAGTTCAAGACTTCAGGCAGTCATTGCCAACAAAGGGTTTTCAACCAAGTACTAGAAATGAACATTTTATTTACAATTATTTAATCTGTCCAATTACTTTTGGTCCCTTTAAAAACAGGGTGGCACATGTTAAGGAGCTGAAACTCCTAAACCCTTCATCCAATTTTAATGTGGCTACCCTCAAATGAAAGCTGAAAGTCTGAACTTCAACTGCATCTGAATTGTTTTGGTTAAAATTCATTGTGGTAATGTCTAGAACCAAAATTAGAAAAATGTTGTCTCTGTCCAAATATATATGGACCTAACTGTACATACATATACCCTTTCTTTCCCCTTTTTCCTTGGGAGAATTATGTGTTTATCCGTATATGCCTTCCTCTATTATGATAAGATAGGTTGTTTTGTGATGACCATCACTTATAGATAAATACCGTATTACTCCATGTGCATACGGATTTCATACATTACTTGCTAACATGTTTACCATTAACATGTTCCTTGTTATCTTTATGTGTGTATATTCCTCATCAGTCTGAGGGCTGCTGCTGAGATCGCTGTACTATTTCACATGTTTGTTTATGTTAGTGATGTATAATACCATTGTTTTGTGTTTTTAAGTGTTTATAATCCCCTGTCCCCTTTTTTGTGTGTAATAAAGTTTTGAATGAATGTACATTATACAGTTGTGCATATCTACATATGTGGTGCTTTTTCTTGCTTCTTACAAGAGGTGTCGAATATGGCAGCTTCACAGAGCTAGTGGATGATTGTAACTGAAAGAATATTTCCTATTGTCTGTATATAGAGAGGAAGGGAAGGAGGAAGACACAGGTATTTGAAATGCCACAACTTGGCTCATCGTCCATTCACAGACAGCATCTTTTAAATGGACCAATCTGGGTCATCCAGGAAATATGAGCCTATGGTCAGGACTATTAAAAGCTGTGTAACACAAAGAGAAAGGGTTTATATATGGTGGCTGCTTAAGGGCTGATGTAATTCATGATTCACTTCTCCTTCCCTCAAGAAAACAAGATAACTGCAGTTGGAAACATTTGGATATTTGTGTTATTTTCTCCCTTTTCATTTTATAGCTATTTTGCATATTTCTGTGTAATTTTATTTTTATCTTTTATTGTAAGCACTGTATATTTTTATATTAATATTTCTATTAAAGCTTATTGATTCTTGTATTCTCTAAATAACCTATAGCCTTTAAGAGAGTGCGTGACCTTTTTGATTGTGTGTTTGATGAGTGATGGCAGCGAGTTAAGAAATCGGGGTGTGCTGAATGAATGTGTCAGGGTGTGATTTATGCTCACTTTATGGCCTAAAACAGAGAGTGAGTGCTGGATTGAGTGAGAGGAGATAATTTAACCCTTGCAGGAGCACTCCACATCACGTGCTGAGAAGTGTGTATGTGACATATTGGTCTTTGCACAGTTGTTTTTCTTAGTGATCAGTATGTTGGTATTTTACTGTTGCTATCTGGTAGTAGTATGTGGTCATGGTGAGGGGTATTATTTGTTCCTTATATAGTAGTATTGTTGGTAGTATTGGTATTAGAATATGAATTGTGTCCAGTAACAGTTTGGTGATATATTCACTTATATAGTGGTATTATTTTCTAACTTTAAAGGGGTTGTTCAGATTTGGTGTTTAACACTGCAGTCAATCTTTGTGACTGAAGACTTATGAATTCTCACAGCATGCACAGTGTGTGCTGTTAGGATTCTCCAGTGCTGATGCCAATGCTGAGAGCGGGCAGGTGCATGACTGCAAGTATGCAATTTGCATACATGTGGTCACATGCTGACTAGACATGCGTGGCTTCACTCAATACAAGTGAATTGTTTGTGAGTTTAGACATGTCTAGTGTCAAGTCTGAATGTGGTCAGAAGTAGGCAAATTGCAAACTTGTGGTCACATGACCACTCGCTCTTTGTGTCACACCTAGTGTTGAGCGAGTATGTTCTGTTAACCCTTTCGCCGAGTATGCTTGGGCTGAGCTCCGAGTATTTACAGTTGCTCGGTGATATGTTTGAATCGGTCCCGTGTGCATGATTTGCGACTGTTTGACAGTTTTAATACATGTGAGGAATGTCTATTTCTTACACATTCCTCACATGTAATAAAGCTGTCAAACAGTTGCAAATCATGCACACGGGAGCGATTCAAACATATCACCGAGCAGCTGTAAATACTCGGAGCTCGGCCCGAGCGTACTCGGAACAGAACATACTCGCTCAACACTAGTCACCACCAAAAAATCCTGACAGTACGCTCTCTGTGCCCTGAGAGGATTCACTATTTTGCAGTCATATGGTGTGACTACAGACTTGAACCCCAAGCCTGAACAACCCCATTTTAAGACTGTGTTGTTTATACACTTGTCAACATTGAATTTGTAACACCATAAAGGAAAAATCATGGAGTAGGGAAATCAACAAATAAATAGACATGTTTATGAAATGCAGATGATGAAAAATATGAGAATGAGCACCGCGCTGAGACATAGACGCACTGACATGAACTGGCATTGTACAAATTACAATCTTACCTAGGTCTATATAGGACAAACCTACTAAATTGCTAAATCCAAAACCAAAATATGATATGCACAATATAATCAAAAGATACATATACAATTTTTATTGAAGCATAATTAAAAGACAATTAAATAGACATGCAATGGCAGGCACATACATAGCTAGGTGAGAAATCAAACCATGAAAATAAATATTTCACACAGTACTAAGTAGTGGTACTAATCTACATCTTTGCATTGAAGATAGGTAGTCAGGAAAAATATGAATCAAGCAAGCCAAAAGTAACATTAATATGTATAAAGAAAGACAGGAAAAAGGGAAGGATTACATATGATAGAGTACATACGAACACATACACAATAGTGTTTGTAAAAGCCCACCTAGAGGTAAAAACACACCCCATGCTTTAATAAAAATGAACATTTTTTTATGTACCATTGCAGCCTTGCTATGAATGACATTATTAAAGGGACAATAGGAATAAACGATACTAGTCATGCGCCGCCCTAGGCTTGCTTCTCTTTCCACTCCTCTGGTGGCCGACAGGTTTCACAATATGAGAGGGACCTTTCAAACACCTGCTACGGTGTTGGACTAGTCTCATCTCTGACCATGGTCTCTACTGGATCTACTTTCTCTGAAATGCTGCAATGTTTCAGAGAAAAATATACATGGTTGATATCATGCAGCCAGGCTCTGAATCATGCTGTCCATGCATTCGGCAGCATGAATCAGGTGCTAAGTTCCCTTTAATAGATGTATGAATAATATTCTGCTATGCTGAATGCACTTGGGCACACAAATCATCAACATTAATTTCTGGCAATTCCCTTTGCAATTGCCAACCAATGATATCCCAGATGTGCTAAATGGAAGAAAAGTCAGGAGACGCTACAGGTCATGGTGGCATGTTTAGGCCATGGAAGCTGCTCAGATTAGCAGAAGAAACATACAGCCTGTCACTGTCATGATAAAAAACACCTCTTGGGACACTGTAGAGAAATAACTGTACCACTCAGAGGCATAGCTAGGGGTTCATCTCAAGGGGCAAAACATCTGAGTGGGCCCCTAACCTGGTAATACTGATTACAACTAGGGTGGCGCACCCTAATTGTAGGTATAGGGGAACCCCCCGCAGATGACCAAGCTGTTGCTGAAAATAAATCATTATACAAAGACCAACACCATTATTACCACCATAGTGTGATAGATATCAGTCCTGGCAACCATATAAGAGATTACAGTACAGTTATACATAGTGGCTTACATGTGACCTTGATTCTTACGAAGTCAATCTCTTTTCTTGTCTTTTCCATCTGGCCCAGATCGGCATAACAACTTCATTCATGACTTGTCTGCAGAGATTACAATATAGACACATTTGACATCTCACATTTCCAGCACCAGACGCCTCTATTCCCAACCTGCACAAACTCCTCATCCTGTTTTTACTCCAATACTGAGCCGCTGCTGTTGTGTGTGTCCCTATTACTGCATCTGCTGTTTGGCACAATAACACCGCTCCTCTTAGTGCAACACCTTGTGCCCCTTGCAAAGTAAAATGCCTCCTTTGTGTACTCTAGATGGTAAAATTGCCCCCTAGAAAATATTAATGCCCAGTGCAAGTGCCCTTGAAAACAGTGTCTACATTTTGCCCCTAGAAAATAATAATGTCCCAAGTGCACCTTTAACGATCACAGTACTCTGAGTGAGGCTATGACAATAATGCTTCTTAAGAGCCCACTTAGCATTTAATAATATCCACTGAATTTCCCCATGTACAGCTCCCCTATGCACAGTTTAATATCTACTAAAAAGAGAGCCTAGAGATGATGAGGAGGATCCCCTCCAACTAGGACATAGTTACTTATAGAGGCAAGGAGGGAGCAATAGATCACAATAATTTATATATCAAAAAAAAGTTTATTTTATCAAAAGTTAAAATATGTTGTGGTATAGATATTCTCATACATATGGATACAGGACATAAACTTTAGTACAAAAGGTTTTTAAATGAGACCTATGAGCCAGACTACTATGTTGTTCCTACCCTAGATCTATAGTCCGAAGTAAAGGATTTTAATAATATAGAAAAGATATAGGAACCTTCCTTATAGTCTCTATATTAGGTCCAATTAGAGTGGTACCATTTAGAATATTCTAAGGGCAGTGCCAGAATATACAGTTTAGAAAGGTATATTACCTGTAGACATAGGGATGTGGTCTTGGATGGCTCACTTGTTAATATGCCCAGAGCTTATACACAGTTTAATATGCCCACAGCTCCCGTCTACACAGTATGATGTCTCCACAGCTACCCTATACACAGTATGATTTCCCCACAGGTTACCCATATACTGTATATATTGGTGTACAAAAGTGTTTGCCTCCCTCCTAATTTGTTATGTAGGCTTGGATTTCTTTTTCCCTTAGTAATAAAGACCTCCATTTAAAAATTGCATTTTTTGATTGCTTGTGTTATCTTTGTCTTATATTTACATTTGTTTTGTGATCTGAAACATTTAAGTGTGACAAACATGCAAAAGAATAGGTAATCAGTAGGGGGCAAACACTTTTTTCCCTCCAGTGTATAAATATATATATGCCATTGCACATCTCTGACCCCTGCTGTTAGAGACAAGTGATGGCTATTTATTTTAGCTGGTATCTGCCTATTTTGGAGAGAATTCAGCTCCTGAGCCCTCACCACACACAATCACCCTTCCTATTACATACATGTACTGTACAGACCAAAAGTTTGGAGACACCTTCTTATTTAAAGATTTTTCTGTATTTTCATGACTATGAAAATTGTACATTCACACTGAAGGCATCAAAACTATGAATTAACACATGTGGAATTATATACTTAACAAAAAAGTGTGAATCAACTGAAAATATGTCTTATATTTTATGTTCTTCAAAGTAGCCACCTTTTGCTTTGATGACTGCTTTGCACACTCTTGGCATTCTCTTGATGAGCTTCAAGAGGTAGTCACCGGAAATGGTTTTCACTTCACAGGTGTGCCTAGTCAGGTTTAATAAGTGGGATTTCTTGCCTTAAAAATGGGGTTGGGACCATCAGTTGTGTTGTGCAGAAGTCTGGTGGATACACAGCTGATAGTCCTACTGAATACACTGTTAGAATTTGTATTATGGCAAGAAAAAAGCAGCTAAGTAAAGAAAAACGAGTGGCCATCATTACTTTAAGAAATGAAGGTCAGTCAGTTGAAAAATTGGGCAAGCTTTGAAAGTGTCCCCAAGTGCAGTTGCAAAAACCATCAAGCGCTACAAAGAAACTGTCTCACATGACGACCGCCCCAGGAAAGGAAGACGAAGAGTCACCTCTGCTTCTGAGGCTAAGTTTATCTGAGTCACCAGCCTCAGAAATCGCAGGTTAACAGCTGCTCAGATTAGAGACCAGGTCAATACCACACAGAGTTTTAGCAGCAGACACATCTCTACAACAACTGTTAAGAGGAGACTTTGTGCAGCAGGCCTTCATGGTAAAATAGCTGCTAGGAAACCACTGCTAAGGACAGGTAACAAGCAGAAGAGACTTGTTTGGGCTAAAGAACACAAGGAATGGACATTAGACCAGTGGAAATCTGTGCTTTGGTCTGATGAGTCCAAATTTGAGATCTTTGGTTACAACCACCGTGTCTTTGTGCGATGCAGAAAAGGTGAACGGATGGACTCTACATGCCTGGTTCCCACCGTGAAGCATGAAGGAGGAGGTGTGATGGTGTGGGGGTGCTTTGCTGGTGACACTGTTGAGGATTTATTCAAAATTGAAGGCATACTGAACCAGCATGGCTACCACAGCATCTTGCAGCGGCATGCTATTCCATCCGGTTTGTGTTTACTTATACCATCATTTATTTTTCAACAGGACAATGACCCCAAACACACCTCCAGGCTGTGTAAGGGCTATTTGGCCAAGAAGGAGAGTGATGGGGTGCTACGCCAGATGACCAGGCCTTCACAGTTACCAGACCTGAACCCAATCGAGATGGTTTGAGGTGAGCTGGACCGCAGAGTGAAGGCAAAAGGGCCAACAAGTGCTAAGCATCTCTGGGAACTCCTTCAAGATTGTTGGAAGACCATTTCCGGTGACTACCTCTTGAAGCTCATCAATATAATGCCAAGAGTGTGCAAAGCAGTCATCAAAGCAAAAGGTGGCTACTTTGAAGAACCTAGAATATAAGACATATTTCAGTTGTTTCACACTTTTTTTGTTAACTATATAATTCCACATGTGTTAATTCATAGTTTTGATGCCTTCAGTGTGAATGTACAATTTTCATAGTCATGAAAATACAGAAAAATTTTTAAATGAGAAGGCATGTCCAAACTTTTGGTCTGTACAGTATGTGATGTTGGATTACAGGCTTAAAGCTCTAGAGCCTTAAAGTAAAATTCAAGACACAGTCACCATCCACCATATACCATTTAGAATACGGGAGTCTTTTTATGTGGCAACAGGGTCTGATTCCTTTTAAAACGTCTACACCTCTATAGTTATGCCCGTATGCAATTTTGAGACATTTTTTCAGCTGATGAATACATGTATTTCAGTTGACAATATTGGTCATGTGGTAATTTTTATGCATAATATTTTAGATATTGTACCAAATTTTCAACCCATCTTGAGATGTGAGTTTCTATGACTTGCAGCAATACAGCGTAGCATATCCTCAACATGTTTGAAATATATTTCTCATGTTTTTGCAGTTTTTGTTTCTTAGTTAAGAGGGTTAACAGAGTATAATAGGTTTTATGTCTTTTAATATAACTACATAAAGAAATCTCTTGTCATGCTGTGCCCAAAGATTTCAATTTAGTTGCTCATCAAAAGTAAATATTTCACCCTTGTGAGATGAAAAGTAAAATGCACTGAGAAACATCTAGGTTAGTTACAGTCTCTTGGGATCTTTAAAAAAATGCTCTCAGGCATAAATGTTTAATCTCATCCATGTCTAAAGAGGGAAGATTTTGAGGACTAAAATTAAAGTAACCCTCAAATGGGATGAATGGTCTCTTGGGATAAAAATACAGTAAGCAAGGACTGAATGCAAATCTTTGTTTTATTCTTTATTTTCAATAATACCTTGTTAATCAAACAAATGTAATGAAAAACACTATTCCTGCTCAAAAATGTTGTGTCTGGAGCAATTATATGTTACGCCCAACAGTGGTGCAAGTGGATTTGTGGACCAACTGTGCCAGAGGGCCTGGCCTGCCTAGGAGGGGTATATCTAAGGGGCTACCAGGTGTTCACTGGAGCTCCTAATGGTGGAGACAGACTGAGCTGCAGGTAGCCGCCAGGTACCACTCCTAGGCAGAACTGCAGCTACTGACCCCAGGAGTCAGGTTATCTGACACTGATTAGGGCAATGTTCAGACACACCAGTCTATGATATTGGATCAGGGACCACCTACACACAGCCGGGGGACAATGTTCAGGTACCAGCCTCACTGGGACCAAGGGACTTTAGGGGCAAGACTGGTCACGCTAAGACCAGAAGACAATGTTCAGGCACTGGCCACATTGGGACTGAGGATTCAGATTCAGGACACTGGCCACACCGGGACCAGGGATTCAGGTTCAGGACACTGGCCACACCGGGACCAGGGATTCAGGTTCAGGACACTGGCCACACCAGGACCAGGAATTCAGGTTCAGGACCTGGCCCCACCGGAACCAGGAATTTGGGTTTAGGACACTGGTCTCACCAGGACATGGGGACCTCACAACTGCACTGGTAGAACACCATACTACCTAATGACTAAACTCGTTGCTTGGTGACTTCCTAAGGGGGCGGGAGTCTTTTATACAGGATGACTCACAGCAATAGGCTTGGAGCCATCTTGCAGGTGAACTCATTATGCTGAATGCCTCTCAGCAACAAGCTGAGGGCATTCAGAATATGAACATGCTGCCCCTTTAAGAGCAAGGGAGTGTGCCCTAGTACACACTAGGCGCCACCGGGAACTGCGGTGCACATAGCAGAGGACAGGGAGCGTGCTGGGGACCATGTAGAGGACCCGAGCGGTGAGTAAGCTAGCGTCTCTTCATGGAGGGGGAAGGGGACACCATAGCCATAGCACTACATTAAACAGTGTGGTGGCTACTTTGAGGGGCTGTTATAAAGTGTGGGGGCCATTATACAGTTTCAGGGTAACTGTGGGGCCACATACAGTGTGGTGGCCATTATGCAGTGTGAGGGTAATTATACAGTGTGGGGACTACTGTGAGGCCATTATACAGTGTGGGGGCTATGATATAGTGTGAGGACAACTGTGGTGGTCATTATACTGTGTTTTGGGGGCCCATTGCTGCCATATGGGTCATCCTTTGAAGCTAAACTTTATGTTGAGTCTCAAAGAAGACCATGATTTTTAATATTTGCAGCAATACTGTGGTATAACAATATATAGGATTAGTGATCTGACAATTGCATGTTCAAATTACCTGTGGTGACTAAAAATTAAAAAAGCTATTAGAAAATATAAAAGTTTATTTTGCCTCACTTTTCCCCCATTAAAAATTTAAAAGTAAAAAACAAATAGAAACACGTTTGTAACAGACCGCTCTGTTAAAACATTAAATTAAGTAACCGATAAGTAAATGCCGTAACAAGAAACAAATCAAACTGCCAGAACTGCATTTTTTCAGTCACCAGTCCTCCCTAAAAAAATGCAATAAAAACACATCAAAACATTGTATGTATCTCAAAATGATATCAATAAAACTGTCAGCTCATCAGGCAAAAAACAAGCTCTCACAGCAGAAAAATAAAAATGTTATAATATTATAATAGGTCTTGGAAAATGCTAACAGAGAGAAGAGGTTTTTTTTTTTCCTTTTTTACAAATTCCTAAATTTTTTCTCTCCACAAAAAAATCGATAATGAATAATGATCCATTAAAACAAAATCCCAAAAAAACATGACAGAATTACATTTTTTCTACAATTTCACAGCAGTTGAAATTTTTTTCTCATTTTCTAGTACACTGAATGTTGAAGCAAATGAAGTAAATCAAAACTGCAAATCGTTAAAAAGCAAGACTTTTATGGCTATGCCAATGGAAAAACAAAAAAGTTATGGCTTTTGGAAAAAGGAAAGAAAAAAATCAAAAGCGCTAAAAGGAAAATTTGTTGAGAACTGAAGAGGTCATACAGTTGAAAAGAGTTCCCTAAATTCCATCCCAGATTCTTCTAAAGAATATTGTCCACACAAAACTGGATTTTGGCCAGAAATTCTCCTGAAAATAGAGCAACAGTTATTTCTACTGCTTATTTATAGTGATAGGGCCAGATTTATCAAGACCGCTATTGTTCATGCTGTTCTTGAAGAGGGGGCTTGCTGGTGTCAGATACTTCTGATTCATGAAACAGGAGTGTCTGACAAGTTTTATACCTCTTTATGTGCCACGCCAAAAATCTAACTCCAAGCAGGTACTGGAAAGGGATTTCTGGCATACAGAATGCCACAGCTTGTAATTAATTAGATGAGCTGGGCATCCCATCCCTGCCACCCCCACCTCCCGCCCCAGTGGGATTCTATAAAAATTAGAATCATCCCACCTTTTCCCCCATTAAAAAAAAGAAAATACTTGGTATCGTCATGTCCCAAAAAATTCAATCTATAAAACAAAATTATTGAAACCCTATATTAAACACAGAAAAAAAAAGCCCGACCACAGAGTTATTTTTTTGGTTGCTGTACTTTCCAAATAAAATACAGTAAAAAGCTATCAAAACATTGCATATAACTCAAAATAATATAAATAAAAATATCAGCTCAGTGTGCAAAAATAACCTTCTATCCAGCTCCACGGACAGAAAAATAAAAACATTACGGATCTCAGAGCAATTTTTTTTTAGCAGTAGCAAAAGCAGCCGTGGCCTTGTCCATCTAACGTCAGTTAATAGCATAATTGTCCTGATTATTGGAGGCAGCGGAGTGCTGGTTCCTGACAAACTGGTGGCAGCCGTGGGAAACAAAACTTTAAAAACAGTCTCTGAATAGCGAGCTTTTTTTGTAGTTTCACATTCATTGGATTTTTTTTCAGTTTCTCTGTAAATATATGGTAAAATGAATAATGTTATTCAAAACTACAGTTTGTCCCACAATAATACAGGCCCTCATTTGGCTTTGTCGACTTAAAAATAAGAAAGTTATGGGTATTGGAAGAAGGTGAGGAAAAATAAAAAGCGGTAAAACAAAAATTTTTCTTAAGTAGTTAAAGTGGGGAGCATTATCTTTGATGAATTAAAGGGAATCTGTCAGCAGGTTTTTGATACCTCATCTGAGAACATCATGATTTAGGCAAAGAGTCCCTGAATCCAATAATGTATCACTTAGTTTACTGTGTGCAGCAGTTCTGAAACAATCAGAGTTTTTAGAATTAGCAATGCAGCAGAGCTGAAAAAGCTAAACCCTACTAAATCACAGTTAACCCTGCCCACAGCAGGCTCTCTGTTAACATACTCTACATACTCTATAGACAGTGAGCTGCTTATCAAAGAAGGGGGCGAAGTCAGACTTGGAAGAGAGTGCCAGCTAGCCACAGCAATGAAAATTATCAGGTGATTAAACCTTCAGTCTAAGTAAACAACAGCACACAGCCTTACAAATGACAAATCGTTGAATTCTGTGTTTTAACTCCTACCTTATGCTGTCCTCAGATTACATAGCAAAACATGCAGACAGATTCCTTTTAAGAAACTAGATCTATTAATGGCACTTACTCTACCTGAGTCAGTGGAAATAATCTAACTCACTTGAACGCGTAACAAAACTTTCTGTGCAAATTAGGTCAGGAGAATGTGTAAGTTGAGTAGTACATGATCAAACTTACTCCTTGCAAATTGTGCCCCTTTCACTTGTAGCTTCATACTTAAGGATGCTAATATCCATGGTGGAGCAGGAAATCATCAGCCCCATCACACACACTTATAAGACTACTTTTACTTTATACTAGGCACTGAAGGCACTTTTAGGGCTCATTCAGATATTCCTTTATAGGTATGTGTCTTTATTCTTTTTATCCAGATAGAACACATGCTCATTATAGTCTATGTTCACGTATTTATTTTCTTATTTGAGGACTGAATCTGCATAAAAAAAAGATGACTAGCCCATTATTGATCAATAGTAGTGATGAGCGAGTGTGCTCACCATTGCTCGGTACTCGCCCGAGCATCATGCTGCTCGACATGCTCGGAGCATGGTGAGTATTTCCAGGGTTGCTCAGGTGGGAGCTCTGGTCCCCACCCTGCATCTTTGGCGCTTTTTAGAGAGGGATTGTCTGCCACACACTGTAATGCGGTAGCCATGTTGTTTGAGGCATTGCAGTGAATGGCTGGCCGCATACCATCATCAGTAGTGATGAGCAAGCATGTTCGCTACTGCTTGGTGCTCACCCGAGCATCTCACTGCTCGACATGCTCGGCGCTCGCCTAGTATTTCGGGGGTTGCTCGGCAGGTGCTTGGGTCTCTTCCCTGCATGTTTGGAACTCTTTAAAAAGCCAATAAACATGCAGGGATAGCCTGCCACTCACTGTAATGCCGTAGCCATGTTGATTGTGGCATCTCAATGATTGGCTGGCCGCATAGTGTCATCAGGTCTATATCAGACCTGGCGCCGCCATGCTCGCCACAGTAACTCCGAAATCAAACAGTGTAGGGAGAGCTGCAGCTGTTTCTAGTTAGTGTAGGTGTACAGACTATATTAGAGACACATATTCATCTCAACAGTCCTTCTGAGGACTAATCCATCTGCAGAGTTATCAGGCAGGCAGTGTATATGTGGCGCCCAGGGGATGGGGACTACTCGGCGCCTGGGCCTTAATGCCTGGTCTTGGGGGATGTCGCGGTGGTCGGCTCCCAGGCCCGTACCCTGGGGTCTCTCTTAAAAAAGGGGAAAATAAAATGTCAAAGTTCGTGACGCCACCTGTGGTGTCTGGTGAGGATCACCAGCGCTGCGGCAGTCCACTGAGGCCGGGGTTATGGCAGCTTTGATGGTGTAGCTCCCCACAGGTGGAGCTAGGCCTCAGGGCAGTGATGTTTGACAAGGTGCACGATATGGCGGTGACCCAGCCGGGTCCAAGGAAGAACAGGGGACTCACACGGTTTGCTTCTGTACCTTTTACTGGTGGAAATGCAGGTACCGTCCAGAGGACTGTAGGGTGAGGGGTGCACTGCAGGACTCTCCCCAGTGAGCAGGTGTAGGGCCTCCTGTTTCTTCGCCTCTTAGTGTTAGTCTCTGGCCTGCCTGGAGCTAGGCCTAACTTAGTCTCTGTTCTGCACCAGCTGATCCTGTGGTAGGGCCTTCTGTTGGAGTACACACTCCCTGGTATATAGGGCCTCGGTAACTCCTGACCCTGGTATAACAGTCAGCGTTTGGTATTCCTGGGACATGTATTCGCCAGGGGTTCTGGTTGTCTTCGGCTGGGTGTAAAGAATCCCTGCAGACTTGGACCCAATGTCTGGTATATAGTTTCTGGGGTGAGCTGGTAAGGCTCCTCTGCCCCCAATGCTACTCACTCCTCTAGCCTTCGGCCTACTCGGGCCCTCACCAGGCTATACACACTGGCAGTTAGTTGGCTGCCTCTTCTGCTGATCTCTGAGCATCAGCAACACTCCTAGCTCACTTAACTTGAGCTGCTTGAGTCTGACTGAGCTCCACTGCAGACTGACCTGTTTCTCTGTGTCTCACTCTGCAGGAACTGGCTGTGGGCTCCAGACTGTTCTGTCTCCACTAACTTCCTGAGGAGAACTTACTCACAGACTGACTCCTTCTGTGTCTGAGCAGGAACTGCTGAATCACTCCACCTTCCCTATTTATATCCCTATCCGGGCTCCCTCTGGTGGTCTGAGGTGGAAAGTGGAGGTGTGTGTATGCTGTGAGGGCCTCTTGTGGAGAAAACCTGAAATGCACCCCTCCAGGATCTGTGGCTCCATGCACAGCAGGGCGTCACATATTTAGGCAGGCAGGCAGGGTATATAGCAGACTGCAGTGCACATAGCGCAAGAGGCTCCATTCCAGTTCTGCCTTCTGCTGCTGTTAGATATCTCTAGACAAAAGCCTAGGTCTCAGGGGCCATGAATAATTTTTTTTGGATCTTAATCCTCATTATTTGCATAAAAAGCAATCCAGAGAACACCGTTTTTCTGCGCCATTTGCTTGTTGGCACTGCAGAATACAGCCAGGTCCTTTCCACATTACAGCGCTAAAAATCCAGCTACTTAAAACTATGTTATCTCCATCACATGGATCACATATACGTTTTCAGAAAATACTGCCATTTCTGGCCTCCATTAAAAAAAATTTTCTGTGTGTCAGTGAAGCAATTGACACCAGATTGCTGTTCAAAATAGTTACCTACAGGCCAGGTTTTCAAAACTGTGTTTTCTCCGTCACACGGATCACATATATGTTTTCAGAAAATACTGCCATTTCTGGCCTCCATTAAAAATTTGTTTCAGTGTGTCAGTGAAGCAATTGACACCAGATTGCTGTTCAAAATAGTTACCTACAGGCCAAGCATTGAAAACTGTGTTTTTTCCGTCACACGGATCACATATATGTTTTCAGACAATACTGCAATTTCTGACCTCCATTAAAGATTTGTTTCACTGTGTCAGTGATGCAATTGACACCAGATTGCTGTTCAAAATATTTACCTACAGGCAAAGTAGTTAAAACTGTGTTTTCTCTGTCACACGGATCACATATACGTTTTCAGAAAATACTACCATTTCTGGTCTCCATTAAAAAATTATTTCAGTGTTTCAGCAAAGTTTTTGACACAGGTTTGCTGTTCAAAACAGTTACCTACAGGCCAGGTATTTAAAACTGTGTTTCCTCCATCACACGGATCATATATACGTTTTCAGGAAATACTACCATTTCTGGCCTCCATTAAAAATTTGCAGCAGTGTGTCAGTGAAGCAATTGACACTAGATTGCTGTTCAAAATAGTTAACTACAGGCCAGGTATTTAAAACTGTATTTTCTCCGTCACACAGATCACATACACGTTTTCAGAAAATACTGCCATTTCTGGCCTCCATAAAAAAATTGTTGCAGTGTGTCAGTGAAGCAATTGACACCAATTGCTTTTCAAAATAGTTACCTACAGGCCAGGTATTTAAAACTGTGTTTTCAACGTCACACGGATCACATATACGTTTTCGGAAAATACCGCTATTTCTGGCCTCCATTAAAAATTTATTTCAGTGTGTCAGTGAGCAAATTGACACCAGTTTGCTGTTCAAAATAGTTACCTACAGGTCAGGTATTTAAAACTGTTGTTTGTCCGTCACACGGATCACATATAAGTTCGCTCCAAATTCAGTCATTTGTTGTGAGTGTGGAAGATATTGTCCTCCATTTAAATGGGCAAGGTACGTGGCAAGTGACAGGGAACTGGACGTGATGGTGATGATGGTGCATGCAGAGGTCGAGGCCGTGGGCAAGCTGAAATTGTGCCATAACAAACACCCACATCTTCTCGCTCCACCTTCCTGTCCCAATTAATAAGGGACCACAGAACACCACTATTAAACACAGAGCAGTGTCAAAAGGTTATTGGTTGGATAACAGATAATGCTTCCAGTCACTTAGCCACTACCACCACCTTGTCTTCCACACAGTCAATTCTCAGTAGCTGTGAGTCTGGACCGAATATTCCTCACCCTGAACCTCCTTCCTCCCACCATGCCGAGTGCCCAGAGACAACTGATCCCACACTTGGACACTTCGAAGAGCTGTTTACTTTCCCATTTATAGATTCGGGCCTCTCGCCCTGTCCACTTAAAGCCGGGCAAGAGGAGATTGCATGTAGCGTCGCCCAAATATTTGAGCAGCCACGGTCACACGAAGGCAACGGTGGGAAAGTGTCCAAAGTGGTGGACGATGATGAGACACAATTGCCAGAAAGTCAGGAGGAGGACCAGAGTGTGGAAGTGGAAAACGAGGTGGTGGATGATATAGTAACTGACCCAACATGGCAGGAGGACATGCAGAGCGAGGACAGCAGAACACAGGGGGAGGGAGGCAGAGCACTCCAACAGGCAGGAAGAAGCAGCGTGGTGGCCACAGAAAGAAGGCAAGCAACCGTTCCCCGTAACATCAACACAAAGGAAGTTGCCAGTACAACTGTAAGGTCTTCCCGAGTCTGGTTGTTTTTTAAAGACTCTGCCGATAACCCCAAAAAGGCCATTTGCACCACCTGCCAGGCCAGCATCAGCAGGGGTGGCAAAACGACTAGCCTGACCACCACCAGCATGATCAGGCACATGGCAGCAAAGCACCCCACTTTGTGGGCCGAACCCCAGGGTCCAGAAACAGTGTCTGCGGGTGGCACCATTGCTTCTTTTGCTGTTGTGCATGCAAGCCATTCCCCTGTCCATGGTACATGCGAAGATGCCTCCTGCCCTGCACCTGTCGTTGCACACTCTCAAGTAGCAGCATCAGGAAGCATGTCCATGTCCTTGTCACAGCGCAGCGTTCAGTTGTCCATACCTCAGTTCTTGGAACACAAGCGCAAATACGCAGCCAACGCCTCACAGGTCACAGTACTAAATTCCCACATTTCACGACTGCTTGCGCTCAAAATGTTGCCTTTTAGGCTAGTGGAGACGGAAGCATTCCGCAACCTGATGGCGGCGGCGGTCTCTCAATACTCGGTCCTCAGCCACCACTATTTCTCCTGGTGTGCCGTCCCGGCATTACACAAGCATGTATCCCAAAACATTAGCCGTGCCCTCAACAACGCAGTTACCGGGAAAGTCCACCTAACCACGGACACGAGGACAAGTGCTTGTGGGCAGGGACGGTACATCTCGCTGACGGCACACTGGGATAAAATAGTGGAAGCCGGGACCCAGTCGGACTTTGGGACAGAACACGTCCTCCCGACGCCGAGGATTGCGGGCCCTAGGTCAATCAGGGTTGCCCCCATGGTCTACAGCTCCTGCACCTCATCCTCCTCAACCTCCTCCTCCTCTTCAGCCTCCCTCTCCGAAATGACCACATCAGTCACAAGCTGGAAGCACTTCAGCACTGCCTCGGCCAAGCGGCGACAGTCTGTTCTGAAGCTAATATGCTTAGGTGATAAACCGCACAATCCTGAAGAGTTGTGGACAGCTCTGAAAGAGCAGGCAGATCTGTGGCTCACACCGCTGAACCTACAGCCAAGCATGGTCGTGTGTGACAATGGCCGGAATCTGGTGGCGGCTCTGAGGTGAGGCGAGCTCACACACGTACCATGCCTGGCCCATGTGCTTAACCTTGTGGTTCAGCGGTTTCTCAAATCCTACCCGGAGCTGCCGAATCTGCTTGTTAAAGTATGCCGCCTGTGTGCCCATTTTAGAAAGTCACCTACAGCTTCCGCCGCCCTTGCCGTGTTTCAGCAGTAATTGCTGCTTCCGGCTCACAGACTGGTATGTGATGTACTCACGCGTTGGAACTCTACACTGCAGATGTTGGGAAGGATTTGTGAGCAGAAGAGGGCAGTTGTTGAGTACCAGCATCAACAAGACCGTCGGTATTCAGTTCAGACTTCACACATAAGACCTCTGGAGTGGAAATGAATGTCAGACATAAGTACCATCCTCCAAAACTTTGAGGACTCCACCAAGATGGTGAGCGGCGATGACGCCATAATTAGCGTCACCATCCCGCTTCTCTGTCTTCTGAAACACTCTCTGCTCACAATCAAAGGGGATGCATTGCAGGCAGAGCACAATGAAATGGAGCAAGGAACAATGCAGGGTGATTTCACCTAGCCCAGCCTCATCTCATCCCAACGTGGATTGGGTGACAATGAGGAAAAGGAGGAGGAAGAGTAAGAACAGGAGCTAGTTTCATGCGCTATAGACAGTACTACCTGCACAACTGTTATGCCGTCTGTTCAGCGGGGATGGACAGAGGACAGAGAGGAGGAGGAGGAGAGAATGGTCAGTCATCCACTTGGTGAGGACACGGAAGTCTTGCCTGTTAGCAGTCTGGCATGCATGGCTGAGTTTATGTTATGCTGCCTTTCCCCTGACCCTCGCATTCTCAAAATTTTTGGTGACAGTCATTACTGGTTGGTGACACTTCTAGACCCACGCTACAAGGAGAACTTTATATCTCTCATTCCTGAGGCGGACAGGTGTACAAAAATGAGGCAGTACCAGAAGGCCCTTGTTGTGGAAATATTAAAAAAAATTCCCATCTGATAAACCTGGCTGCAGAGGTCAGAGTTCGTTGGACAACCAAGGAGTATAGACGAGAGAGACACAAATGCAATCCAGCAGAGGCAGAGGAACACTGTCAATGTTCTGGGACAGTTTTCTCAGACCCTCCCATCGCATAGGCCCTGAAGTGCGGGGTACTCTCACAAGGAGTGCAAGTTTGGGAAGATGCTGAGAGACTACCTTACCGACCGTACCAACGTCCTCCATGATTCCTCTGTGTCTTTTAATTATTGGGTATCCAAGCTGGATACGTGGAATGAACTGGCTCTCTACGCCTTGGAGGTCCTGGGCTTCCCTGCCGCTAGAGTTTTATCAGAGAGGGTTTTTAGTGCCGTTGGTGGAATTATAACTGATAAGCGCATCCGCCTGTCAACTGAAAATGCTGACAGGCTGATTCTTATAAAAATGAACAAGGGCTGGATTGGGCCAGACTTCTCAACACCACAGAATGATGGCAGCGTAAAATAAACTAAAATCCAGTTTCTTATTTTGGGAGGTGTATTCCCATGCACCTCTTCACACCCACACATGGGTATATGCTTCCTGATTTTAGCTATTTGCTCTTGTCCTCCTCCTTCTCCTCATCCTCATCTTCCACCACCATATCACCAGGTTGACCGTGGTCTGTGATGCAACACCCACATAATTTTTTTAATGGATGTTTATGATGCTAGTAAAAAAAAAAAAAATGATACAGTATGTTCATGTATACCCCCCAGGGGTAAATGTTAGTCAGCCCACACACTTAGTGCATGGGCATTACAAGTATAGTAGACCCGCTCCTTTCTAATGGGAACATTTTTTATGAGGACCTCTAAGTCTCTTCCAAAGGCCATTGAAGTGCCCCTCCCGCCCAATTTTTGGCAGCCCTTGCATTCACTGTATAGGCCAACACTATGGGAGACCCTCTCATTTCTAATGAGAATTTTTCATTACTGTGGTCCTGCTCTATGTGTCTTTAAATTTTTAGTGGGGTTTTTCCTAAAATTGGTCAGCCTTTGGACTCACTGCATACCCTATAACTGTATAGCAGACTCTCAGCTTTCTAATGGGAATTTGTCGTTACTGTGGCCCTGCTCTATGTGTCTTTAAATTCTTAGTGGGGTTTTTCCTAAAATTGGTCAGCCGTTGGACTCACTACTAGAGATGAGCGTTGTTCTACTCGAACTGTTCGCCAATCTCAAATTCGAGCTGTTTTGGGCGGTGTTCGAGCCGTTCGGCGAACACGAACAATTTGAGAAAAATTCGGCTGTTCGAGGTTATGTTCGATAACTGTTCGTGCACCAAAATCATAACTGGATTTTTTCTCAGTAATGATGAAAATTAATGTTAATACGCAGTTTGAGTGTACAGCGGGGTGGGGGGAGGGGCAGGGGATGGATCTCTGCAGGAACAATGAAGATCTCCATTTTTTTTTCTCTTTCCCGCATTTACAGTGGGGAGGTGCAATCTGTCAGCCTATCAGCAGCGCACACACGGAGCGAAGTGCTTTTTTTCACACAAGCAAGGGCATGTGTCATTGGCAGTGTATGTCACATGTCCTTGCCCTATAAGACCAAGCCATTTTCCCCGTCGCCACCATTTTCTCACTGCTGCAGCTGCGTGTTAGACGGCACCGCTGTTGCTGTGTGCGCTATACCTTGTTAATTTCAAGCCAATTTTCGCACAAATATACAGATAGCTTGGGAGTAGGGAATAGTTGTGATTGCAGTCCTTTTAAGGACTAGGTTACAGCATTTCCTACGACTTTTATCAGGGAGGTCTGTGCTCTTAAATAGATAGGTTGTGGGAGTAAAGACTAATTGTAATTGGAGTCCTTTTCAGGACTAGGTTACATGAGTTCCTGTTAGTTTTTGCCAGGCAGGTCTGTGCCAGTGCTGTGCAAGTTTTTTTCACAGCATTTGGCTGAATCTAGCAAAGCTAATCCTTTTTGGCCTATTGCAGAGTGTGTTAGTCAGTGGATTAGCCTATCTGTGTTGCAAGATATACCACCTGTGTATAGAATACCAATTTTTTTACTGCACCTAGTGAAGTAAAATCTTTTGGGCATAGCATCATTCTATTAGTCCATCTATACTGACCTCCATCAGGTTGCAAATTAAAACTAATTTTTATCTGCATCTACAGTACCTCTGAAAAAATATTTGGGCTTCTAGCAGTGTGTGGGACTTGTTCTATTAGTCCATCTATACTGACCTCCATCAGGTTGCAAACTGAATATATTTTTTTCTGCATCTACCTCTGAAAAAATATTGGGCTTCTAGCTGTGTGTGGGTCTTGTTCTATTAATCCATCTATACTGACCTCCATCAGGTTGCAAACTGAATATAATTTTTTTCTGCATCTAGCTCTGAGAAAATATTTGGCCTTCTAGTAGTGTGTCGGACTTTCTCTATTAGTCCATCTATACTGACCTCCATCAGGTTGCAAATTAAAACTAATTTTTATCTGCATCTACAGTACCTCTGAAAAAATATTTGGGCTTCTAGCTGTGTGTGGGACTTGTTGTATTAGTCCATCTATACTGACCTCCATCAGGTTGCAAACTGAATATATTTTTTTCTGCATCTACCTCTGAAAAAATATTTGGCCTTCTAGTAGTGTGTCGGACTTTCTCTATTAGTCCATCTATACTGACCTCCATCAGGTTGCAAATTAAAAATAATTTTTATCTGCATCTACAGTACCTCTGAAAAAATATTTGGGCTTCTAGCTGTGTGTGGGACTTGTTGTATTAGTCCATCTATACTGACCTCCATCAGGTTGCAAACTGAATATATTTTTTTCTGCATCTACCTCTGAAAAAATATTTGGCCTTCTAGTAGTGTGTCGGACTTTCTCTATTAGTCCATCTATACTGACCTCCATCAGGTTGCAAATTAAAAATAACTTTTATCTGCATCTACAGTACCTCTGAAAAAATATTT
Source organism: Phyllobates terribilis (assembly GCF_046119375.1). NCBI lineage: Eukaryota > Metazoa > Chordata > Amphibia > Anura > Dendrobatidae > Phyllobates > Phyllobates terribilis. The sequence continues at coordinate 523,858,022 of NW_027362764.1, read as the reverse complement.
GGGCTTCTAGCTGTGTGCGGGACTTGTTGTATTAGTCCATCTATACTGACCTCCATCAGGTTGCAAACTGAATATATTTTTTTCTGCATCTACCTCTGAAAAAATATTTGGCCTTCTAGTAGTGTGTCGGACTTTCTCTATTAGTCCATCTATACTGACCTCCATCAGGTTGCAAATTAAAACTAATTTTTATCTGCATCTACAGTACCTCTGAAAAAATATTTGGGCTTCTAGCAGTGTGTGGGACTTGTTCTATTAGTCCATCTATACTGACCTCCATCAGGTTGCAAACTGAATATATTTTTTTCTGCATCTACCTCTGAAAAAATATTTGGCCTTCTAGTAGTGTGTCGGACTTTCTCTATTAGTCCATCTCTACTGACCTCCATCAGGTTGCAAATTAAAACTAATTTTTATCTGCATCTACAGTACCTCTGAAAAAATATTTGGGCTTCTAGTAGTGTGTCGGACTTTCTCTATTAGTCCATCTATACTGACCTCCATCAGGTTGCAAACTGAATATAATTTTTTTCTGCATCTAGCTCTGAAAAAATATTTGGCCTTCTAGTAGTGTGTCGGACTTTCTCTATTAGTCCATCTATACTGACCTCCATCAGGTTGCAAATTAAAACTAATTTTTATCTGCATCTACAGTACCTCTGAAAAAATATTTGGGCTTCTAGCAGTGTGTGGGACTTGTTCTATTAGTCCATCTATACTGACCTCCATCAGGTTGCAAACTGAATATATTTTTTTCTGCATCTACCTCTGAAAAAATATTGGGCTTCTAGCTGTGTGTGGGTCTTGTTCTATTAATACATCTATACTGACCTCCATCAGGTTGCAAACTGAATATATTTTTTTCTGCATCTACCTCTGAAAAAATATTTGGCCTTCTAGTAGTGTGTCGGACTTTCTCTATTAGTCCATCTATACTGACCTCCATCAGGTTGCAAATTAAAACTAATTTTTATCTGCATCTACAGTACCTCTGAAAAAATATTTGGGCTTCTAGCAGTGTGTGGGACTTGTTCTATTAGTCCATCTATACTGACCTCCATCAGGTTGCAAACTGAATATATTTTTTTCTGCATCTACCTCTGAAACAATATTGGGCTTCTAGCTGTGTGTGGGTCTTGTTCTATTAATCCATCTATACTGACCTCCATCAGGTTGCAAACTGAATATATTTTTCTCTGCATCTACCTCTGAAAAAATATTTGGCCTTCTAGTAGTGTGTCGGACTTTCTCTATTAGTCCATCTATACTGACCTCCATCAGGTTGCAAATTAAAACTAATTTTTATCTGCATCTACAGTACCTCTGAAAAAATATTTGGGCATCTAGCAGTGTGTGGGACTTGTTCTATTAGTCCATCTATACTGACCTCCATCAGGTTGCAAACTGAATATAGTTTTTTCTGCATCTACCTCTGAAAAAATATTGGGCTTCTAGCTGTGTGTGGGTCTTGTTCTATTAATCCATCTATACTGACCTCCATCAGGTTGCAAACTGAATATATTTTTTTCTGCATCTACCTCTGAAAAAATATTTGGCCTTCTAGTAGTGTGTCGAACTTTCTCTATTAGTCCATCTATACTGACCTCCATCAGGTTGAAAATTAAAACTAATTTTTATCTGCATCAACAGTACCTCTGAAAAAATATTTGGGCTTCTAGCTGTGTGTGGGACTTGTTGTATTAGTCCATCTATACTGACCTCCATCAGGTTGCAAACTGAATATATTTTTTTCTGCATCTACCTCTGAAAAAATATTTGGCCTTCTAGTAGTGTGTCGTACTTTCTCTATTAGTCCATCTATACTGACCTCCATCAGGTTGCAAATTAAAAATAATTTTTATCTGCATCTACAGTACCTCTGAAAAAATATTTGGGCTTCTAGCTGTGTGCGGGACTTGTTGTATTAGTCCATCTATACTGACCTCCATCAGGTTGCAAACTGAATATATTTTTTTCTGCATTTACCTCTGAAAAAATATTTGGCCTTCTAGTAGTGTGTCGGACTTTCTCTATTAGTCCATCTATACTGACCTCCATCAGGTTGCAAATTCAAAATAATTTTTTTCTGCATCTAACCCAGCCAATAGTTTTGGCCTAATACCACAGTTTGGCCACTCAGCTCTGCTCGGTTACCATCCATTGTTTTTTTGTGCAAACAACTCCAGAGTTGTGAATTAGTTAACCACCAAAATGAGTGGTAAAAGGCCTGCTGCTGGTGGAAAGGGGAATAGGCGTGTTGGGAAGGGGAAAAAAGGTTGTGTCCGTGGGGTAGGTGTTAAAGCAACAGTAACATCTGCAGAAGAAAGACCATCTTCCAGCCAAACTAAAATGTCTACTTCTTTTAGCGGACAATGTGATAAGATCCCTTTCTTACGGCCACGCCAATCGCTACAAATTCCAGATGAGGCACAAAAACAGCAGGTGCTTCAACGGATATCAAGTGCTCCTTTAAGTGGGCTCTCCTCCACATCAACTTCAACATCACAAATACTCCAGTCCTCAAAGGTGTCACCCAAATCGCACTTGCTTCCTCACAGCTCCCAAATCTCCAGCTGCCCGTCTGAGTATGAGGTAGAACAGATGGTTGAGTCTGCAGAGCTGTTTACTCATACTATAGCCTGGGAATCAGAGGTCGACTCCAGCGCTTCTGTGAATCCAGACGAGGAAATGATCTGCACTGATGCCCAGAATCTTTATGAGTCGGATCCAGGACCAGACGCAGAAGGTTCTGACCATAATGTAGACCCTCATTCCCAAACTGTATCTCCTGTTGGTGGAGACAATGAGGAAGACGATGATAAGACTCAAATACCTGATTGGAGCGACAACTTTAGTTTTTTGTCAGGGCAGGAACAGGTTGGCTCTGAGGACGACGGGTGTGATAACGCACAGGGTGATGATGATGAGGTCGGAGATCCCACTTACTGTCAACCCACAGTCAGCCAAGAGATGAGGTCAGCAGAGGAGGTGGAGGAAGATGCTAGTGACGACGAGGTCAGGTTGCACCTTCCTGGACAGAGACGTAGTACTGGAAGCACGTCAACAACTGCATCCTCAAACACAACTCTGCCTCTCACCACAAGTCGTGGTGGCTCTTCAGGTCGCATGGGTGCTAAGCCTTGCATAGCCTGGGCATTTTTTCAGATCGATAAAGATGACCCAACTCGTGTTATCTGTAACATTTGTCAGCAAAAGCTAAGTAGAGGCCAAAAAATACATAGTTTGAGTACTTCATGCATGAACCGGCACATGGACATGAAGCATAAGTTGCAGTGGGAAGCTCAGTGTGCTACAATGCGGCCTAGCCGGCCGGGCCAACCACCGTCTGCCATATCTTGTGCATCCGCGGCCTCTTCATCCTCTGTGACTGGGGGGACAGCAGTCACACCTGTTTTGGGGCGCAGACCTGCCACCTCTTTACCCGCAACAGCCAGCGTGATTGGCAGGTCATCATTTTCTTTGGAGGTGGTAACACCAGCTGGTGTTGAGCGCTGTCCGACATCGATAGCACCACCTTTGGATGAAGGCAACCTAACATGTCCGCCTGCATCTTCCTCACAGACCGGCAGTTTGCCGGGGACACCCTTATCAACCCCGTCTAAGCACAATAGCCAGCCCTCGGTCCCTCAGATGTGGACAAGTAAAAGACCATTTCCTCCTAGCCATGAGAAAGCTAAGAGGTTGAATTTCACCATCTGCAAGCTCTTGGCTACAGAAATGCTGCCTTTCCGCCTGGTGGACACAGAGGATTTTCGAGACCTTATGTCCGTCGCAGTGCCCCAGTACCAGATGCCCAGTCGGCACTACTTCTCAAAGAAAGGTGTGCCTGCGCTCCACCAGCATGTCGCACACAACATCACCGCTTCTTTGAGAAACTCTGTGTGTGACAGGGTGCATTTCACCACAGACACTTGGACGAGTAAGCATGGACAGGGGCGTTACATGTCGCTGACTGGGCACTGGGTAACTATGGTGACAGCAGGACAAGGGGCTGCTGTCCAAGTCTTGCCGTCCCCACGAGTTGTGCGTCAATACTCTTTATGTCAAAGTTCCTCCACTGCTTCTGCCTCCTCAACCTCCTCTCGGTCTTCCACCTGCACCCAAAGCCTGTCTGGTCATGCCACAAGCTTTCTAACTGCGCAGAAGGGATCCTGCACACCTCCTTACTATGCTGGCAGTAGGGCTCAACGTCATCAGGCGGTTTTTACATTGAAATGTCTGGGAAATGTGAGTCACACAGCTGAGGAGTTGTGGTCAGCTCTGGAGAACCAATTTCATGAATGGTTGTCTCCACTGGACCTGAAACCAGGGAAGGCCGTGTGCGACAATGCTGCAAACCTGGGTGCGGCCCTTCGCCGGGGCAATGTCACACACGTGCCTTGTATGGCTCACGTGTTGAACCTGGTTGTCCAGCAATTTTTAGCCCACTATCCCAGACTAGATGGCCTTCTGCAGAGGGCACGGTCGCTGTGTGCTCACTTCCGCCGTTCGCATCCCGCAGCTCAGCGACTTACATCTCTACAGAAGTCGTTGGGCCTGCCACTTCACCGGCTAAAATGCGATGTGCCTACCCGGTGGAATTCAACTCTGCACATGTTGCAGCGACTGTGGCAGCACCGACAAGCCCTGGTGCAATACGTTCTGACGTATAGCCTGGGCCAACGAGATTCAGAGGTGGGGCAAATCACGGTGGAGGAGTGGTCTCAGATCAGGGACATATGCACCCTTCTGCACAGTTTTGAAATGGCGACGAAGATGTTTAGTGCTGACGATGCCATTATCAGCATGACTATTCCGGTGATTTACATGCTGGAGCACATGTTAAACAGAATTCGGAGTCAGGTGGTGGCACAAGAGGAGGTGGAGGAAGTAGAGGAGGAGGAGTTGTATGCGGAAGGGCTAACATCTGCAAGGTCCAGAAGGTCGGCAGCACCAAGGCGGCAGGCATGTGAGGGTGGGGGAGATGGTTTTACCAGGGCGCATGGTAGCAGCCAAACTAGTGAGGAAGGTGCAGGAGCCCAGGAAGAAGTGGAGGACGAACTGATGGAAGACTCATCAGATGAGGGAGACCTTGATCACATTTCTGTTGTGCGAGGTTGGGGGGAGAGGACAGAGGAAGGCAGCATGATTGTTACCTCGCCACCCACACAACAGGGACTTGGTGCTCCTGGATGCGCAACACACATGAGTGCCTTCTTGCTGCACTACCTGCAACATGACCCTCGAATTGTGAGAATTAGAAATAATCCTGACTACTGGGTTGCCACACTGTTAGATCCCCGGTACAAAAGTAAATTTGCAGAAATTATTCCTGCCATAGAAAGGGATGCACGCATGCAGGAGTATCAGCAGAGACTGTTGCAGAATCTTACATGTGCTTTTCCACAAAATACCAGTGGTGCACGTAGTGAATCTCACAGTTCCAACTTGCCAACCGTGGGACCGTCAAGTGTTCAGCACTCAAACCGTAACAGAACCACAGTATCTGCTGGTAACATCAATTTTGCGGAATCATTTCACCACTTTTTTAGCCCATCCTTTGCAAGGCCACAGGAGACAAGAAGTCTGACACATAGTCAACGCCTAGAGACGATGGTACAGGAGTATCTCCAAGTAAACATTGAAGCCACGACTGTGTCACTGGACCCTTGCTCTTTTTGGGCTTCCAATCTGGATAAATGGCCGGAGCTAGCCACTTACGCCTTGGAGATCTTGTCATGCCCCGCAGCCAGCGTTCTGTCTGAACGTGTGTTCAGCGCTGCTGGTGGTGTGCCGACAGATAAGCACACACGGCTCTCCACTGATAATGTAGACAGACTCACGTTCATAAAGATGAACAAATCATGGATCCGAAACGACTTTTCTACCCCTGTGTCATCCTGGGGAGAGTAAAAGCTTGATGATTGGTTAAAATCACCCTACCAAACGTTTTAAGCTTTCAAATTACTAATCATGTTTATCTGTATCTTGACTGGAAAATAATTTGGGCTTTGTAGCAGTGTGCAGCACTGATCCTATTAGGCCATCTATAATAAGCTCCACCAGATTTAAAATTAAAAATAATTTTTAGCTGCATCTAGCCCGGAAAATAATTTTGGGGCTCCGAGATGCGCAAGACACATAAGTGCCTTCTTGCTGCACTACCTGCAGCATGACCCTCATATTGTCAGAATTCGAAGTAATCATGACTACTGGGTTGCCACACTCTTAGATCCTCCAAACTTTTCGATCAACCTTTTCATTTTAATAAAGACCAAAAAAATGGTCATTTTTGAAATTATAAGCATTAGCAGGTTGTTAGAAACTGAAATCAAACAGTTTTCAACTCAAAACTTTATTCTAGGTGATGTTACATTTTCACATAGGACCCCTTGTTCGAAAGGAGCTTCTGAACTCTCTCGTCCATTGAATTTGTCAGGTTTTGGATGGTTTCTGCTTCAATTGTTTTGCATGAGGACAGAATACCCTCCCAGAGCTGTTGCTTAGATGTGAACTGCCTCCTGCCATCATAGACACTCCTTTTAATGATGCTCCAAAGGTTCTGAATGGGGTAGAGGTCAGGGGAGCATGGGGGTCACACCATAAGTTTGTCCCCTTTTATGCCCATATCAGCCAGAGATGCAGATGTTTTATGTGCAGCATGAGATGGTGCATTATCATTCAGAAAAATGATCTTGCTGTGAAATACACGGTTCTTCTTCTTGAACCATGGCAGGAAGTGCTGTTTGAGAAAATCCACATACATTATGGAGTTCATCTTTAGCGCCTTCAGGGATCCTAAAGGGGCCGACAATCTCTCTCCCCATGATTCCAGCCCAAAACATTACTCCACCTCCTCCTTGTTGGCGCTGTAGCCGTGTTTGCGTGGGGTGTCCATCAACCAGCCATCCTCCACTCCATCCATCTGGACCATCGAGCGCTGCATGGCACTCATCCGTGAACAAAACAGTTTTGAAATCAGTCTTCATGTAATGTTTGGCCCACTGGAGCCGTTTCTGCTTGTGTGAAGTGGATAGAGGAGGTCGACAGGATGGCGTATGCACAGCTGCAAACCTCTGAAGGACCCTGCATCTTGTTGTTCGGGGGACGTTGGAGGCACAAGCAGCTTCAAAAACTTGTCTGCTGCTATGACAAGGCTTTTTTGCCGCTGCTCTTTCAACCTGACGTAATTGCCTGTAGGAAAGAGTCCTCAATTTGCCCTTATCAGCACGCACACGTGTGTACTGTGAATCAGCTACATACTTCTTGATTGCCAAGACACTTCATCCTGATCATCGCACAATGTTGATTGTAGTCATGCCTTGACCTAAACACTCCACAATTTGTTGCTTCTCAGCAGCCGACACATCCTTTTTCTTTCCCATTTTGGCAGAAAATGTAGGCTGCTTAATAATGTGAGAGAGCCTTCTTAAGTAGTCTTGCCTTTCATTGGACACACCTGCCAAACTAATTAGCACAGGTGTCTGCAATTGCTTACAGTGATATAAAGAGCCCTGACACACATCACCATCAATGAGTTTAACTGACAAACAAACAAATTCTTCCCTTATCACTCCTAAACACTTTTTGCATAATAATTTGGAACGCGGTGTACATGTGCTTTTCCACAAAACACCAGCGGTTCACGTAGTGAATCTTACAGTTCTAACTTGCCAACCGTGGTCTGTATGGAATTGTTCAATAAAGGGCCCAAAATTAAGATAACATAGATGGGAGAGGTCTCTATGAATAGGAATTCCTAAGTATTTGATACCCTGTGAGGGCCAGGCAAAGGGAAAGTTGGACTGGATGGAATCCTATATGGATTTGGGGAGGGAGACATCGAGGGCCTCAGACTTCGCTGCATTGATTTTAAAATTTGACCATGTAACAAAGTGATCTATTTCAGCCATAACAGCATGGATGGATATATGTGATTGAGTGATATATACTAGGACATCATCAGCAAATAGAGAGCACTTGTACTCGGTGCCTCCCACCTCAATCCACCTAATATTGGGGTTATGGCGAATTGATGAGAGCAGGTGCTCCGTCACTAGGATGTATAAGAGAGGGGACAGAGGACATCCCTGCCTTGTCCCATTGGTGATTGTGAAAGGTGATGAAAATGTTCTGACGCACCCCCTGGGCCTTGGGACACCCGGAGCCGGACCCTTTTTGGTGGATGCTGGTGGTTGTAGTCTTCGTGGCGGCGACCCGGTTCCGTGGCTCAGGGCGGTCAAACCAGTGGCGGAACTATTTATGTGGTTTTGATGTTTAAATGTCCGACTACGCCACCCGTGGATTGCGGTCAGAGTGAACCGCCGCTACAGGGCAGACCGCTGAGGCTGGTGTTGTGGGTGCAGCAGAGCGTAGCATAACTCCACACGGGAGGAGTATAGCCTCAGGGCAGTGTATGCGGAGGATGGGGGTGATGGTGCAGGGCAGCAGCAGTAACGACACGGAGTCAGTGATGCAGTCCAGGGCCTTTATTGACAGTTCTTATTATCCAGACCACGTCTGCAGGTAACGGCTGAACACGTCGTACTGTGCTCACCAGGTGAGGGGCTCAGACAACTCCCAGATAACTTTGGAGCACTTCACAGGACCCCCTTTGTGTGTCCTTTGTCTGGCCTTTCTTACCAACACTTCTGTCCGGCTGCCTCGGGCCTCCTCTTGGTAAACTTGGCGCCAGTTTCCCTGACCCTATGTGGTGCCTTCCTAGAGGGTGTAGCGAGGGGCTGCGCCACATAAAATGTCAGAGCCTCCGGTTTCTAGCTGAGGGTCGTTTCCTGCCTCCACTAGTTCGGGGACCGGTCTCCCCCTTTGGCCTGACCCCTCCACGCAGGTGGATTCGGGCGTGCGGTGGCGACTCGCCCGTCCGCACCCCTGGGATCCCTTCATTCCTCGTTCCTGGAGCCTTCTCCGCTCCTCTTCCTTCCTTCTCCCTCTTCCAGGCCTGGGCCTCTGTTACTAGGCCCGCCTCCGGAGCAGAGCTCATGCAGAGCCCCTGCTCCCTGCCACTTCTGCTCAGACTTCTCTGCACTGAACTAAGATGGTGCCCACCTTTTATACTCCCTTCTCAATGCACCCAGGAACTGCTTCCTCCCTGCTCCTGCACTACAGGGTTCCCCTTCCTCAGTGTTCCCTCCCCCCACTCCAGCCAGGGACAGGGACTGTCGTGCCCATCTCAGGGGCATATTGGTCGCCCTGCCCCACGGCAATGTGGTGTAATGCATGCAGGTGTCGGGTCCTGATCCACACTCCATCCTTACCTGAGAGTGAGATATCACACCTCTGGGTGAGGTGCAATACGTCTGTAGCAACCGAGCCCTCAGGGTGCTACAGTTCCATTTATCTTCAGCCTAGGTGACGTTTTGCGATACAGGGCCGTGATTTTGGCTATAAAAGGGTCCCCTAGACCCCTACCCCAAGCTTTTTAAGAGAATCATATATGGCGTGCCAGGAGACTCTATGGAATGCTTTCTCAGCATCCAACGAGAGTATCTAATTACAAATTTTTAACTGCATCTAGCCCAGGAAATACTTTGTGCCTAGTAGCAGTGTCTGCTAGTCAGCAGATTATCCCGGCTGTTAAGCAAGCTACACCACCTGTAGTTTAGACACTTAATTTTTTCAAACGAAATGCTTCGGGACCATGGGATACTCAGTGAAGAGCATCAGGAGGCACCCCAAGGCATAGGGGCTGGGACTGGCAGTAGGATGCCTTGCGGTGGACAGCCGAGCTCGATCCTTATAAAAGCTTTTTAACTGCAGCAGCTTTAGTGGACGCTACTGGAGCTGGAATTACGCGGCTGCTGGCATGAGACTTGCCCTCCAATAGATCCTTGTAAATGGATTTAAAGTGTATTCATTCAAATTAGAGAGACAATTTAAATTAAAAAGCTTAGAGCTGCCTCCACCACAGGGGGGCTCGCTCGACCCACCAGCGGACAGGCACCAGTATTGGGAGAGGGGGGCTGGCCATCAGGGTTCACCGCGGCTCTGGCACAAACCCGGCGACACGGAGGTGGCACGGGCAGGAGCGGACTGGCCGTGTCGGCTTCTCACTTTTTGGATTTTAGAAGGGCATGACATGCCTATATCTGTGTCTCCCCCTCCTTTTACTCCTCCACCTCTTTTATTTTCGCATGACTATATGTACTTGTCACTTTTCCATGTGTTAGTTGTGTCTTCTGAGCAGTTTGTCAGCTTTTGGACACCTTTGAAGGTGTTTTCTATGTGTTTCTATGTGTTTTTGTTTGCCTGCCATTGGTTTTAACGGTGTTCGAAGGTGTTCGACGAACAGTTCGACGAACAGTTCGGCGAACACACGGGTGTTCGACGAACCGAACCGAACTCGAACACTACGGGGGTGGCTCAACACTACTCACTACATATCCTATAACTGTATAGCAGACTCTCTCCTTTCTAATGGGAACATGTCGTACCTTGTTACTATGGCCCTGCTCTATGTGTCTTTAAATTTTTAGTGGGGTTATTCCTAAAATTGGTCAGCCGTTGGACTCACTGCATACACTATAACTGTATAGCAGACTCTCTCCTTTCTAATGGGAATTTGTCGCTATTGTGGCCCTGCTCTATGTGTCTTTAAATTCTTAGTGGGTTTTTTCCTAAAATTGGTCAGCCGTTGGACTCACTGCATACCCTATAACTGTATAGCAGACCCTCTCCTCTCTAATGGGAATTTGTCATTACTGTGGCCCTGCTCTATGTGTATTTAAATTCTTAGTGGGATTTTTACTAAAATTGGTCAGCCTTTGGACTCACTGCATACCCTATAACTGTATAGCAGACTCTCACCTTTCTAATGGGAATTTGTCTTTACTGTGGCCCTGCTCTATGTGTCTTTAAATTCTTAGTGGGGTTTTTCCTAATATTGGTCAGCCGTTGGACTCACTGCATACCCTATAACTATATAGCAGACTCTCTCGTTTCTAATGGGAACATGTCGAACTTGTTACTGTGGCCCTGCTCTGTGAGTTTTTAAAGTGTTTGTGGGGTTTTTCCCATATTTTGACAGCTCTTGCAGTCACATCATGAGCATTACCACTATAGGAGACCCGCTCCTTTATAATGGGAACATTTTTTTTACTGAGACCCTCCTCTATGTCTCTTTAAAGGGGTATCGGGGTCCGTCCAAATTTTTGGAAGCCCTTGCAGTAACTGGATACGCAATACCAGTATAGAAGTCCCACTTGTTAATAATGGGAACAACAAAGCATAGCCTGCTGATGGCTCTCTAACAATAGCGAGGGCCGACTGCTGGCCTTTTAAGAATAGTAAGGGCCGTCTGATGGCCCTATAAAAATAGGCTTTTATGACTTTCAGAGTCCCTCCATCATAAATAAAACAGGATGTGTCTGATGATTAGTGTTGAGCATTCCGATACTGAAATATCGGGTATCGGCCGATATTCGCGGTATCGGAATTCCGATACTTAATTCCGATACTATTGCAATATCGTATACCGGAATCGGAAGTTCCCATAATGCAATGAGACATTTTCATTTTATTCAGCCAATGAGGATCCTAAGAAGTGTGGGCACATCCTGTTAGGCATGTAGGCATCTTAACTAATGGCATGGCTGTGATTGGCTGCTGAAATGATGTCATGATGCACTATAAAAGCCACCGCCGCCATTTTGAGCTCACTCTGCTGTGAATTCAGTTAGGGATAGGACGCTGTTGTTCTGAGGGACAGTTTTAGCTACCTATTTGCTCTATACTGCTTTACCCAAGCTACTTTCTAAATCACTGTGCCTTGCAGTGCTAGTGCACAGTTCCCTGTGCTGTTCACCGCTATCTGCAAGGTCTGTGTGTGTGAGTGCAGCTCACCCTGTAGTGTGTGCTTCAGCCAAGTCTGGTTGTAGTGCACTCAGTGTGTGTCACTGCCTCATACATTGTCCTTTTTTGCCAATTCATAATTTTTCCTGATATCTCCTATTAGTGTGGTGGTTCCATCTGTATTCAGCTAAATTGGTTCCAAACACACTATATAGGAGTAGATAGAGAAATTTTTTTCCGTCTTGCAGCACTAGTGCACAGTGCTCTGCATCTGTACTGTTCACCGCTGTCTGCAAGGTCTGGTGTGTGAGTGCAGCTCACCCTGTAGTGTGTGCTTCAACCCCGTCTGGTTGTAGTGCACTCAGTGTGTGTCACTGCCTCATACATTGTCCTTTATTGCCAATTCATAATTTTTCCTGATATCTCCTATTAGTGTGGTGGTTCCATCTGTATTCAGCTAAATTGGTTCCAAACACACTATATAGGAGTAGATAGAGAAATTTTTTTCCGTCTTGCAGCACTAGTGCACAGTGCTCTGCATCTGTACTGTTCACCGCTGTCTGCAAGGTCTGGTGTGTGAGTGCAGCTCACCCTGTAGTGTGTGCTTCAACCCCGTCTGGTTGTAGTGCACTCAGTGTGTGTCACTGCCTCATACATTGTCCTTTATTGCCAATTCATAATTTTTCCTGATATCTCCTATTAGTGTGGTGGTTCCATCTGTATTCAGCTAAATTGGTTCCAAACACACTATATAGGAGTAGATAGAGAATTTTTTTTCCGTCTTGCAGCACTAGTGCACAGTGCTCTGCATCTGTACTGTTCACCGCTGTCTGCAAGGTCTGGTGTGTGAGTGCAGCTCACCCTGTAGTGTGTGCTTCAACCCCGTCTGGTTGTAGTGCACTCAGTGTGTGTCACTGCCTCATACATTGTCCTTTATTGCCAATTCATAATTTTTCCTGATATCTCCTATTAGTGTGGTGGTTCCATCCATATTCAGCTAAATTGATTCCAAACACACTATATAGGAGTAGATAGAGGAGCCTTTCTGCAGCATTGGGCCCTGCAGCCCCAGCCAGATTAGTATTAGCCTATTTTTTGCAGCCTCATCTATTGCATTGTAGGTTACCTTCCTACATTGTAATAGCTACAAAAAGTTTGTGATACTATCGTTATTACATCTTTAGGCACATCCAGTGTCTTTTTGTGACAAAAAAAACCTAAATAAAGTTCACCAAACACTCCACTTTACAGTTGTGTAGGCCACATTAGCTCATATTAAAGTCTAGTCCACACTTTATAAAATTAGTGTTTCTTATACCTGTTAGCAGCTGTTCAGGAATAAGCACACTAAGCCCTTAGTACTTTTCTGCCTATCTTTATCAGTCTACCAAGATGAAGAAGGCAGGGAGTAAGGCATGTGGTCGTGGTCGTGGGCGTGGGCGTGGAGTTTCTGCAGGGAGAGGACGTGAGGATTCTGTGCCTGCAGGGAGAGGACGTGGGGATTCTGTGCCTGCTGCGGGCACCAGTGACTCAGCATCCCCCAGTTTTACCAGGGAACAGTCCTTTATGCGCAGCTTTGTAGGAGCTAGCCGTACCCCACTGCTGCGCGAGGACCAAATTGAAGCCGTTGTCGGATGGATGGCAGCTAACGCATCGACTTCAATTAGTTCCAGATCCTCTCAGGTCCTGAGCACTGAAGAGCACCCATCTGTCTCTTCACCACCTGCCAAATTGCCCAGGCAGTCAGAGAGCCCTGGACAGGAGCCATCTCTACTTCTGTTCTCTGAATCTCTTGGCTTGGAAAGAGGGGGCCAGCCAAGCAGAATTCGAGAATTTGAAGAAGAGGTAGTATGCAGTGATGCGCAACCGTTTTGTCTCTCTGAATCTGAAGAGGCGGGTGGGCCAGTGCCTATGGTCAGCAGCACACCTCAGTACGCATCTGATGATGAGACTCAGGTGCCACTTTCTGGTGCGTACTGTGCTGTCGAGACTACCCAGGAGAAGCAGTTGTTTGAAGAGGGTGGTGTAGATGATGAGGTCCTTGACCCATCATGGCGTGAGGGACAGGAAGGTGGTGGGAGCAGCTCTGAGGAAGAGATTCCCCGAACGGCCCAAAAAGGAGGGAGAGGGAGGGGGCAGACTTGGTTGCCTGTAGCCTCCACTTCGGCACCCATTAGGAGCATGGCTCTTCCAAAATCCAAAGCGGGCGCTCCCAAGACTTGCAGTGCCTGGTCCTTTTTTGACACAGTTGCAGATGACATTTGCTTTGTCAAATGCAAGCTGTGTAATCAGAAGGTGAAAAGAGGGAAAAGTGTCAGCAACCTCAATACCACAAATATGTGGAAACATGTGCGGACCAAGCACGTGGTGGAGTTACACAAACACACTGAAGACCTAGGCCAACCTACAGCGCCACCTACCACCTCTTCAGCTCGTGTTGTAGCCTCTTCCTCCAGCTCACACACAGCTGGTTCGGCTTCCTCACAGGATCGCCATGGAAGAATCTCTGGCACTGTTGTACAGAGACACAGTGTAATTCCACCCACAGCACCACTTTCCCAGTCATCCTCACACTCCCAGGCCAGTCTACAGCCATCGTTAGCACAGGCATGGGAGAAAAGGCGCCCATACTCGGCAAACCACCCCCGAGCACAGGCTCTGAATGCTGGCATTGCTAAACTACTGGCCCTTGAAATGCTATCATTCAGGCTGGTGGAGACTGACACATTCCGTAACTTTATGGCATTGGCAGTCCCACAATACAACGTGCCCAGCCGCTTTTATTTCAGCAGGCAAGCCGTCCCTGCCCTGCAACATCATGTGGAGGGAAAAATTAAACATGCGCTACAAAACGCCGTCAGTAGCAAGGTCCACCTGACCACTGATGCGTGGACCAGTAAGCATGGACAGGGACGATACCTTTCCCTCACTGCCCATTGGGTAAATGTTGTGGAGCCGGGTACAGATCTTGAGAGTGGCGCTGTACGTGTTCTGCCAACTCCAAGGATTGCAGGAATCCAGTCTGTACACATTGACTCCTCCTCATACTCCAGTTCCTCTGAATCAGCGCTGCAGGAGCCGTCACGGTCTACCTCCACATCGACCCGTGAACGGTTACCTGTTATGATGACCGATATGAGCACAGCCGTGGCCAAACGTCAACAGGCCGTATTAAAATTAATTTCTTTGGGGAATCGAAGCCACACAGCGCAGGAGCTCTGGAATGCCATCAAGCAGCAGAGTGACGTGTGGTTTGTGCCAGCGAATCTCCAGCCAGGCATGGTAGTGTGTGACAATGGCCGAAATCTGGTGGCAGCTCTGGGCCTAGGCAACCTCACTCACATCCCATGTCTGGCACATGTGCTCAACTTGGTCGTGCAGAGTTTTTTGAGGGACTATCCGGATCTTGATGCACTGCTTCACAAGGTCCGCATAGAGTGCGCTCACTTGCGGCGTTCCAGCAATGCAAGATCACGCATTGCAGCTCTGCAGCGCCGATTATGTCTTCCGGAACATCGCATCATATGTGACCTACCCACCAGGTGGAATTCAACGTTACATATGTTGGAGAGGTTGTGTGAGCAGCAGGCAGCAGTAATGGAGTACCAGCTGCAGCAGGCGCAAACAAGTCGCAGTGCGCGCCGTTCACACTTCACCACCACTGAGTGGGCCTCTATGAAGGACATTTGCCACGTTTTGCGTGCCTTCGATTATTCCACGCGGATGGCGAGTGCAGATGATGCACTAGTCAGCATGACTATCCCCCTTATCTGCCTGCTTGAAAAAACACTGCAAGCACTAAGGGACGAGGTTTTGGAAGAGGTGGAGGATGAGGAGTCACAAATGCCATCTGCTTCTCTACAGTCTGCGCAACGTGGTTCCTCACAAAGGCCTAGGCAGGGGACACTTTGTGAGGAGGATGAGGAGGAGTCAATGGATGAGGAAGACATCTGTCCAGAGGAGGGAGGTACACAATGCTCTAGTAGTCAGTATCTAGAGCGAGGGTGGGGTGATGCAGAGCAGGCAGAGATCACGCCTCAAGCAGGGGACAGCGTTTCTTGGCCAGTTGGCAGTCTGCAGCACATGGTTGATTTCATGCTGCAGTGCCTCAGAAACGACCGCCGCATCGCCCACATTCTCAACACGGCTGATTATTGGGTGTCCACCCTCCTAGATCCTCGCTACCGGGACAACTTACAAAGCCTCATAACACCATTGAACCGGGAGCGTAAAATGCGGGAGTACCAAGACGCACTGGTGCATTCCATCATGTTCTCCATTCCAACCGAGAGCAGTGCTGCTAGTGCTTTACAAAGCAGCTCAGTGCGTCGAGGCAGTGGAGGAAGCTCTGCACAAAGAGGGAGCAGAAGCAGCGCCTCAGCACAAGGCAAGACCAGTATGGCCGAAATGTGGCAAAGTTTTGTGTCCCCGCCGCCACAAATGTCTACACCATCACAGACAGCTCCAGTCAGCAGGAGGCAACGTTTCCGTCAGATGGTGACAGACTACATGTCTTGCCCTCTTAGTGTACTCCCAGACGGCTCTTCTCCCTTCAAGTTTTGGGTCTGTAAGCTGGATACATGGCCAGAGCTTAGTCAGTATGCACTGGAGGTGCTAGCTTGCCCTGCTGCTAGTGTATTATCGGAACGCGTCTTTAGTGCCGCAGGTGGTGTACTAACAGACCGTCGCATGCGACTATCCTCCGATAACGTTGACCGGCTTACTTTTCTCAAAATGAACAAGGCCTGGATCTCTCATGAATTTGCCAGTCCTCTTCCAGAATAAATAATTGGTTGGCAACAGTATCCAGGTCTCCTGTTCTGTTCATGTTTCTACCACCTGAACTGTAATCCCTGAGCTCCAACACCGCCAGTTGGCGCTCGGAAGTGCCGTCTGCACAGTCAACACTTGCTGCCGTGTTATTGGGGTTCAGTAACGTCAGCTGTTCTCCTGCTGTGCGGACGGCAATTTCTCCTGATTTGTCCACATCCACTGTACTACACATTTTAAAGTTGCTCCAATTACTCCTCTGGCTCCTCTGTTTTCATTCTTATCCCTGGGCTCCAGCACCGCCAGTTGGCGCTCGGAAGTGCTGTCTGCACAGTCAACACTTGCTACCATGTTATTGGGGTTCAGTAACGTCAGCTGTTCCCCTGCTGTGCGGACGGCAATTTCTCCTGCTCTGTCCACATTCTCACTACTACAGATTTTAAAGTTGCTCCAATTACTCCTCTGGCTCCTCTGTTTTCATTCTTATCCCTGGGCTCCAGCACCGCCAGTTGGCGCTCGGAAGTGCCGTCTGCACAGTCAACACTTGCTGCCGTGTTATTGGGGTTCAGTAACGTCAGCTGTTCTCCTGCTGTGCGGACGGCAATTTCTCCTGATTTGTCCACATCCACTGTACTACACATTTTAAAGTTGCTCCAATTACTCCTCTGGCTCCTCTGTTTTCATTCTTATCCCTGGGCTCCAGCACCGCCAGTTGGCGCACGGAAGTGCCGTCTGCACAGTCAACACTTGCTGCCGTGTTATTGGGGTTCAGTAACGTCAGCTGTTCTCCTGCTGTGCGGACGGCAATTTCTCCTGCTTTGTCCAAATCCACTGTACTACACATTTTAAAGTTGCTCGAATTACACCTCTGGCTCCTCTGTTTTCATTCTTATCCCTGGGCTCCAGCACCGCCAGTTGGCGCTCGGAAGTGCCGTCTGCACAGTCAACACTTGCTGCCGTGTTATTGGGGTTCAGTAACGTCAGCTGTTCTCCTGCTGTGCGGACGGCAATTTCTCCTGCTTTGTCCACATCCACTGTACTACACATTTTAAAGTTGCTCGAATTACACCTCTGGCTCCTCTGTTTTCATTCTTATCCCTGGGCTCCAGCACCGCCAGTTGGCGCTCGGAAGTGCCGTCTGCACAGTCAACACTTGCTACCATGTTATTGGGGTTCAGTAACGTCAGCTGTTCCCCTGCTGTGTTCACGGCAATTTCTCCTGCTCTGTCCATATTCACTGTGCTACTTATTTAAAACTTGCTCCAATTACACCTCTGGCTCCTCCGTTTTTAGTATTTACCCTGGGCTCCAACACCGCCAGTTGGCGCTCGGAAGTGCTGTCTGCACAGTCAACACTTGCTGCCGTGTTATTGGGGTTCAGTAACGTCAGCTGTTCCCCTGCTGTGCGGACGGCAATTTCTCCTGCTCTGTCCACATTCTCACTACTACAGATTTTAAAGTTGCTCCAATTACACCTCTGGCTCCTCTGTTTTCATTCTTATCCCTGGGCTCCAGCACCGCCAGTTGGCGCTCGGAAGTGCTGTCTGCACAGTCAACACTTGCTACCATGTTATTGGGGTTCAGTAACGTCAGCTGTTCCCCTGCTGTGCGGACGGCAATTTCTCCTGCTCTGTCCACATTCTCACTACTACAGATTTTAAAGTTGCTCCAATTACACCTCTGGCTCCTCTGTTTTCATTCTTATCCCTGGGCTCCAGCACCGCCAGTTGGCGCTCGGAAGTGCCGTCTGCACAGTCAACACTTGCTGCCGTGTTATTGGGGTTCAGTAACGTCAGCTGTTCTCCTGCTGTGCGGACGGCAATTTCTCCTGATTTGTCCACATCCACTGTACTACACATTTTAAAGTTGCTCCAATTACTCCTCTGGCTCCTCTGTTTTCATTCTTATCCCTGGGCTCCAGCACCGCCAGTTGGCGCTCGGAAGTGCTGTCTGCACAGTCAACACTTGCTACCATGTTATTGGGGTTCAGTAACGTCAGCTGTTCCCCTGCTGTGCGGACGGCAATTTCTCCTGCTCTGTCCACATTCTCACTACTACAGATTTTAAAGTTGCTCCAATTACACCTCTGGCTCCTCTGTTTTCAGTATTATCCCTGAGCTCCAACACCGCCAGTTGGCGCACGGAAGTGCCGTCTGCACAGTCAACACTTGCTGCCGTGTTATTGGGGTTCAGTAACGTCAGCTGTTCTCCTGCTGTGCGGACGGCAATTTCTCCTGCTTTGTCCAAATCCACTGTACTACACATTTTAAAGTTGCTCGAATTACACCTCTGGCTCCTCTGTTTTCATTCTTATCCCTGGGCTCCAGCACCGCCAGTTGGCGCTCGGAAGTGCCGTCTGCACAGTCAACACTTGCTACCATGTTATTGGGGTTCAGTAACGTCAGCTGTTCCCCTGCTGTGTTCACGGCAATTTCTCCTGCTCTGTCCATATTCACTGTGCTACTTATTTAAAACTTGCTCCAATTACACCTCTGGCTCCTCCGTTTTTAGTATTTACCCTGGGCTCCAACACCGCCAGTTGGCGCTCGGAAGTGCTGTCTGCACAGTCAACACTTGCTGCCGTGTTATTGGGGTTCAGTAACGTCAGCTGTTCCCCTGCTGTGCGGACGGCAATTTCTCCTGCTCTGTCCACATTCTCACTACTACAGATTTTAAAGTTGCTCGAATTACACCTCTGGCTCCTCTGTTTTCATTCTTATCCCTGGGCTCCAGCACCGCCATTTGGCGCTCGGAAGTGCTGTCTGCACAGTCAACACTTGCTACCATGTTATTGGGGTTCAGTAACGTCAGCTGTTCCCCTGCTGTGCGGACGGCAATTTCTCCTGCTCTGTCCACATTCTCACTACTACAGATTTTAAAGTTGCTCCAATTACACCTCTGGCTCCTCTGTTTTCATTCTTATCCCTGGGCTCCAGCACCGCCAGTTGGCGCTCGGAAGTGCCGTCTGCACAGTCAACACTTGCTGCGGTGTTATTGGGGTTCGGTAACGTCAGCTGTTCCCCTGCTGTGTTCACGGCAATTTCTCCTGCTCTGTCCATATTCACTGTGCTACTTATTTAAAACTTGCTCCAATTACACCTCTGGCTCCTCCGTTTTTAGTATTTACCCTGGGCTCCAATACCGCTAGTTGCTGCTCAGAAGTGCCGTCTGCACAGTCAACGCTTGCTCCAGTGTTATTGGGATTCAGTAACGTCAGCTGATCCCCAGCTGTGTGTCCGGCAAATTCTCCTGCTTTGTCCACATCCACTGTAGTACGGATTTAAAACCTCCTCCAAATACACCTCTGGCTCTTCTGTTTTTAGTATTTACCCTGGGCTCCAGCACCGCCAGCTGGTTCTCGGCAGTTCCATTGGCTCTTGTACCTTCTGCTACCCATCCGGGTTCCAGTACCGTCAGCTGGTTCTCGGCAGTGTCTTTGGCACGGGTACTCCCTCCTGCCCAGCCTGGTTCCAGCACGCCAGCTGTTTCCGGGTAGTGTCAACGTCACTTTGCCTCCAATGCGTTGTCCTGTCGTGTTGCGGTCGGGTTAGCCGACTCTATGGTGCCTGCAGTTTAGGTGACTCCTATGTGGGCTGCGGGATCTGGCAATGAAGGCTGGTTCCATAGTGCCAATAGGACAAGCACCCTCTGTAGGACTGTGGGTTTTGGTAACTGCGGCCGGCTCGCGGCCTTGAACTTTTTTTTTACATGGGTACCTTCTGCTACCCATCCGGGTTCCAGTACCGTCAGCTGGTTCTCGGCAGTGCCTTTGGATTAGGTGCCTCCTTCTCGGTATCCAAGTTCCACCAACGTCTGCTGGTCCTTGGTAGTGCTTTCTGGCACAGGTACCTCCTGCTTAGTAACCGAGTTCCAGTAACATCAGCTGGTCCTCGGTAGTTCCATTGGCTCTTGTACCTTCTGCTACCCATCCGGGTTCCAGTACCGTCAGCTGGTCCTCGGTAGTTCCATTTGCTCTTGTATCTTCTGCTACCCATCCGGGTTCCAGTACCGTCAGCTGGTTCTCGGCAGTGTCTTTGGCACGGGTACTCCCTCCTGCCCAGCCTGGTTCCAGCACGCCAGCTGTTTCCGGGTAGTGTCAACGTCACTTTGCCTCCAATGCGTTGTCCTGTCGTGTTGCGGTCGGGTTAGCCGACTCTATGGTGCCTGCAGTTTAGGTGACTCCTATGTGGGCTGCGGGATCTGGCAATGAAGGCTGGTTCCATAGTGCCAATAGGACAAGCACCCACTGTAGGACTGTGGGTTTTGGTAACTGCGGCCGGCTCGCGGCCTTGAACTTTTTTTTTACATGGGTACCTTCTGCTACCCATCCGGGTTCCAGTACCGTCAGCTGGTTCTCGGCAGTGCCTTTGGATTAGGTGCCTCCTTCTCGGTATCCAAGTTCCACCAACGTCTGCTGGTCCTTGGTAGTGCTTTCTGGCACAGGTACCTCCTGCTTAGTAACCGAGTTCCAGTAACATCAGCTGGTCCTCGGTAGTTCCATTGGCTCTTGTACCTTCTGCTACCCATCCGGGTTCCAGTACCGTCAGCTGGTCCTCGGTAGTTCCATTTGCTCTTGTATCTTCTGCTACCCATCCGGGTTCCAGTACCGTCAGCTGGTTCTCGGCAGTGCCTTTGGATTAGGTGCCTCCTTCTCGGTATCCAAGTTCCACCAACGTCTGCTGGTTCTTGGTAGTGCTTTCTGGCACAGGTACCTCCTGCTTAGTAACCGAGTTCCAGTAACATCAGCTGGTCCTCGGTAGTTCCATTGGCTCTTGTACCTTCTGCTACCCATCCGGGTTCCAGTACCGTCAGCTGGTCCTCGGTAGTTCCATTTGCTCTTGTATCTTCTGCTTCCCATCCGGGTTCCAGTACCGTCAGCTGGTTCTCGGCAGTGTCTTTGGCACGGGTACTCCCTCCTGCCCAGCCTGGTTCCAGCACGCCAGCTGTTTCCGGGTAGTGTCAACGTCACTTTGCCTCCAATGCGTTGTCCTGTCGTGTTGCGGTCGGGTTAGCCGACTCTATGGTGCCTGCAGTTTAGGTGACTCCTATGTGGGCTGCGGGATCTGGCAATGAAGGCTGGTTCCATAGTGCCAATAGGACAAGCACCCTCTGTAGGACTGTGGGTTTTGGTAACTGCGGCCGGCTCGCGGCCTTGAACTTTTTTTTTACATGGGTACCTTCTGCTACCCATCCGGGTTCCAGTACCGTCAGCTGGTTCTCGGCAGTGCCTTTGGATTAGGTGCCTCCTTCTCGGTATCCAAGTTCCACCAACGTCTGCTGGTCCTTGGTAGTGCTTTCTGGCACAGGTACCTCCTGCTTAGTAACCGAGTTCCAGTAACATCAGCTGGTCCTCGGTAGTTCCATTGGCTCTTGTACCTTCTGCTACCCATCCGGGTTCCAGTACCGTCAGCTGGTCCTCGGTAGTTCCATTTGCTCTTGTATCTTCTGCTACCCATCCGGGTTCCAGTACCGTCAGCTGGTTCTCGGCAGTGTCTTTGGCACGGGTACTCCCTCCTGCCCAGCCTGGTTCCAGCACGCCAGCTGTTTCCGGGTAGTGTCAACGTCACTTTGCCTCCAATGCGTTGTCCTGTCGTGTTGCGGTCGGGTTAGCCGACTCTATGGTGCCTGCAGTTTAGGTGACTCCTATGTGGGCTGCGGGATCTGGCAATGAAGGCTGGTTCCATAGTGCCAATAGGACAAGCACCCTCTGTAGGACTGTGGGTTTTGGTAACTGCGGCCGGCTCGCGGCCTTGAACTTTTTTTTTACATGGGTACCTTCTGCTACCCATCCGGGTTCCAGTACCGTCAGCTGGTTCTCGGCAGTGCCTTTGGATTAGGTGCCTCCTTCTCGGTATCCAAGTTCCACCAACGTCTGCTGGTCCTTGGTAGTGCTTTCTGGCACAGGTACCTCCTGCTTAGTAACCGAGTTCCAGTAACATCAGCTGGTCCTCGGTAGTTCCATTGGCTCTTGTACCTTCTGCTACCCATCCGGGTTCCAGTAACATCAGCTGGTCCTCGGTAGTTCCATTGGCTCTTGTACCTTCTGCTACCCATCCGGGTTCCAGTACCGTCAGCTGGTTCTCGGCAGTGCCTTTGGATTAGGTGCCTCCTTCTCGGTATCCAAGTTCCACCAACGTCTGCTGGTCCTTGGTAGTGCTTTCTGGCACAGGTACCTCCTGCTTAGTAACCGAGTTCCAGTAACATCAGCTGGTCCTCGGTAGTTCCATTGGCTCTTGTACCTTCTGCTATCCATCCGGGTTCCAGTACCGTCAGCTGGTCCTCGGTAGTTCCTCAGCTTTCTTGTACCTTCTGCTACATTTCCAAGTTCAAGCTTTTTGAAATGGTTCTTGGTAATCACTCTGGATCTCCCTGACGAGGACCCTGAAGACGAGGACCCTGAAGACCAACCCTAAGAAGACGAGGACCCCGAAGACAATGACCCTGAAGACGAGGACCCTGAAGACCACCCCGAAGAAGACGAGGACCCTGAAGACCACCCCGAAGAAGACGAGGACCCTGAAGACCACCCCGAAGAAGACGAGGACCCCGAAGACGAGGACCCACAAGACCAACCCGAAGAAGACGAGGACCCCGAAGACGAGGACCCCCGAAGACGACGACCCTGAAGACCACCCCGAAGAAGACCAAGAAGATGACCCTGAAGAAGTTGACCAAGAAGACAAAGAAGAGAAGACAAGCACCAAGATACAGAAAAACAAGAGACAGAAAACCAAGAAGCAGAAATACAAGAAGCTGCAGAACAAAAAGCGGAAGAACATTAAGCATAAGACTAAAAATCAGAGCAAAAGATAATATCTAAATTATAAGCAGAAGATGACTAAGCAGTGTATGGGGGTGAGTCCGTTCCTCCTCGTGGTGCCCCTGGAAAAGACCTGCTGCTGCAGGCCAAACTGAACGCGGACAAATCCTGTTGTAAATCTTTTGTGACGGGCAGAACGAAAGGTGTAATGTCCAACCTTTTATAGATAACAACTACAGGAATGCCTGTCACAAATAAGAATATGATGAAGAAGAAGAATATGAAGAAGATGAAGAAGTAGAATATGAAGAATGTAAAAAAAAGAATAATACGAAGAAGGTGAAGAAGAAGAAGGTGAAGAAGAAGTGGATGAAAAAGATGCTGAGGATGATGAAGGAGAAAGTGTGGGAGAAGTAAAAAAGAAGGTGAAGAGCATGGAAGTAGTGAAACATAAATATCTGACAAAATATAAAAATACTTAACATAGTTAATATTTCCGTAACTCAGAACATAATAAAAAAATATTAATTCCTGCTATTCCATTTGACTGGGCTAAACCTCTATGCCTTTATTGTCTCCCCCACCTCCCCCAATACATTCTACATTATTCTTAGTTGTTTTCCTTCATGTAGAAATAACCTACAAGGAAAGAAAGGGTTTATTTTAATTCCGATATTTATGTCCCATTGACTTGCATTGGTTTCCGGTATCGGAATCGGCGATATCCGATACTTTTTCGGTATCGGTCCGATCCAATCCGATCCGATATTTCCCGATATCGGAAGGTATCGCTCAACACTACTGATGATGTGTCACATACCACATTGCCAGATAAGGTTGTAAAATATTAAAATGACATTTACCAGTGAATGCATTTGTCTTAAAAAATAACGTAAAAAAGCAAAACAGTATGATCTTTCTTTAGTATAAAAAACAGTGTCACCAATTTAACCTCAATGTGATCACATTGTTCTGCTCCTGCACCTCCTCCTCCATCTCCGAAATGACTACATTAGTCACAAGCTGACAACACTGCAGCACTGCCTTGGCCAAGCGGCAACAGGCTGTGCTGAAGATAACATGCTTAATGCTTAGGTGACAAACCGCCCAGCGCTGCAGAGTTGTTGAAACCTGTAACACAGCAGCTTGATTTGTGGCACTCACCGCTGAACATACAGCCGGGCATGGTCGTGTGTTACAATGGGCGGAACACGGTGACGGAGGAATGACAGCCGGAGTAGATATGGTTTCCCTCTGTGCCAGTCCTTTCACCGAGCTAAAGAATATGGCTGTGGTGAAATACAACTTCCACTGATAAGCTGTTTCAGATTGAAAAACATTGTGCCCACCAGAGGATTTGATTCTGAGGGCTCACCTTTCTCCCCTACTCAAGAGCCCCATAGCAGCTGGAAAGTTAGCGCTATCATGTACTCTCCTGAGGTAGAAGCCAAGGCACACCAGAGGATTCTCTGGAGGGACCATCCAACCCTGCCGAGAAGCAGTCCTGGCTAAGAAAAGTGTGGAGGAAGGTTCCCGGACACTTTATGGCTGCTTTTTTAATGCCGATAGACATGCTTATGCATGTTATTTCTCAAACCGCATTGCAGATCAGGGCATTAACCAACTCTGTAGTCATGAAATTAAATGTGCAAAGAAAGATGTGTGTCTGTCAAAGCCCCACCGACAAGTGCGAGTTGATGTTGGACTGGCTGCCATTGCTTCTGCAGCAAGCTGCATTAGAGGACTTCCTTGGAGAAATGACACCCAGAGTAGATACGGATACCTGGTCGCCTCCGTCATAAGATTGTGGACAGCTTCCGCCTCCACGAGCCTAAAAGGCCACATTTCAAGTGCAAGCAGCTGCCCAGAAATCTGGCAGTTTAGTATTGTGGCCTGTGAGTGGGCGGGTGGGTGGCTGGCTGCATACTTGCACTTGCATTCCAATTAACAGAAAACTAAGCAGATGGTGCTCTCTATCATCATCATGGACTCACCTCGGCACTATGAGCTCTCCTGAAGGAGAAGCCAGGGCCCACCGGAGGAGTCTCCGGTTTTCTGGTGGGTCTGTCCATCCCTGCCGAGAAGCAGCCCTGGCTAAAAAAGTGTGGGGGAAGGTACCCGGACACTATGGCTGCTTTTTTAATGTGGATCAGATGAGCTTATGCATGTCATTTCTCAAACCGCATCAGGCCATTGCCCAACTCTGTAATCATAAAATTAAATGCGCAAAGAAAGATGTGTGTGTGTCAAAGCACCATCGACAAATGCAATTTGATGTTGGACGGGCTGCCATTGCTTCTGCAACAAGCTGCATTAGAGGACTTCCTGGGAGAAATGACACCCAGAGTAGATACGGTTTCCCTCTATTCCAGTCCTTTCACCGAGCTAAATACAACTCAGCAAAAAAAGCTGTGGACTGGCTCCGTACCGTCCCTGGCCACATTCACCTGTCCACATGTTTGTGGTTAGGCGCTCCTTCCCAGTAAGTGCACTGGGGAGGGCACAGGTAATGTTATGGGACCCATGCTTGTGGAAGGCGGAGACAATACCGTGAGAAATAGTGGACACCCGGCCGCCGCCGGCATGAGGTTGTGAAACGCTTCCGCCTCCACGAGCCTAAAAGGCCACATTTCAAGTGCAAGCAGTTGTCCAGAAATCTGGCAGTTTAGTATTGCGGCCTGTGGGTGGGTGGGTAGCTGGCTACATATTTGCGCTTGCATTCCAAGTAACAGAAGACTAACCAGATGGTGGGCTCTATCATCATCATGGTCTCACCTCGGCACTATGAACTCTCCTGAAGGAGAAGCCAAGGCCGACCGGAGGAGTCTCCAGTTCTCTGGTGGGCCCGTCCAACCCTGCCGAGAAGTAGCCCTGGCTAAGAAAAGTGTGGGGGAAGGTTCCCGGACACTCTATGACTGCTTTTTTTAATGTGGATCAGACATGCTTGTGCATGTTATTTCTCAAACCGCATTGCAGATCAGGCCATTGTACAACTCTGTATTCATGAAATTAAATGCGCAAAGAAAGATGTTTGTGTGTCAAAGCACCACTGACAAGTGCGAGTTGATGTTGGACAGGCTGCCATTGCTTCTGCAACAAGCTGCATTAGAGGACTTCCTTGGAGAAATGACACCAAGGGTAGATACAGTTTCTCTCTATGCCAGTCCTTTCACCGAGCTAAATACAACTCTCAGCAAAAAAATCTGTGGACTGGCTTCGTACCGTCGCTGGCCACATTTACCTGTACACGTGTTTGTGGTTGGGCAGTCCTTCCCAGTAAGTGCACTGGGGAGGGCACGGGTAATGTTGTGGGACCCGTGCTTGTGGAAGGTGGAGATGATGTCGGGAATAATAGTGGCGGCTGGGGACCGAGCATAGATACCCGGTCACCACCGCCATAAGATTGTGGACAGCTTCTGTCTCCACGAGCCTAAATGGGCAACATTTCAAGTGCAAGCAGCTGTCAAAAATTTGGCAGTATAGTATTGCAGCCTGTGGGTGGGTGGGTGACTTGCTGGCATTCCAAGGAATGGAGTAGGGATAACTGAACGCTGCACTCGGACAAGGACGTGGACGGTGATTTTTGCAAGTCTGCAATGACAGGTGCATGGCAGAAGGCATCTTCACATGCGCCAAGGATAACATATGATGGGCACACTTATAAGCAGTGACCTGGGAGTCCGAAATGCTTCCAGAGGTCTTCTCCATGCTGTTCCCATGTCTTTTCAGCACTGTATGCATGTGTCTGATGATGTGGCACACACAACATGGCCAGATAAGGTTGTAAAATGTTAAAATGACATTTCCCAGTGAATGCATTTGTCTTTGTTGAAAGCAATGCAAAAGTGCAAAAACGCATCAAAAACGCTACGTGTGAACATAGCCCAAGGTGTGGAGGAGTATTTTTGGTTTTGGTTATTTATTTTGCCTTATATACAAGTCATTAACCTGGAAAGGATGTCCCTTAACATATTTCCCAGGAAAATTCATTTTGTTTTCGTTTTTGTATGTTTCATTGTGAGTCCGTAAAAGTGGCGTAATACTCTGACAACGTTGTTGACAGCAGTGACCTGGTAGTCAGAAATGCTTCTAGGGGTCTTCCCCATGCTGTTCCCATGTCATTTGAGCACTGTTCCCATCGATTTGGGCAATTTTTAGGCCCTCTGCAGACTGCCAGGGGGAGCCGCCTGAAAAATGCTCGAGTTTCCCATAGACTTACATTAGGCTCGTTGCTCGGGTCGAGCACCCGAATATTCCAATTTGCTCGACCCGAGCAACGAGTACCCGAACATTTTAGTGCTCGCTCATCACTAGTCATCAGGTCTGTTTAAGACCTGGTGACGCTAGGCTCGTTATAGTCTATCCTAGAAACAGGCAGAGTAGAAAGAGGTGCTGCTGTGTGAGGGACAGAATTGGCGGTGTAATAGTTAGATAGGTAGTGGTACTCCAGGAGAATATTAGCAGTATATCCATCTGAACTAACCGTCCTTTAATCCAGAAATTTGCAGTGAACGTGGAAAATATTATTCTTCATTTACAGTTTGTAGCAGTGTTTCAGTGAAGCTATTCACACGTGGTCGATGTGAATAATAGGAAACTACAAGTCCGCTATTTAAAATCGTTGGCGTCCATCAGAACCACTCCTTCCTAATGGGAACATGTTCTTATGGAGGCCCACCTCTATGTTTCTTCAAATTGGTATTGGGGTTTCTCCAAAATTTAGGCAGCCACTGTACTCGCTGCATACGCAATAACTGTATAGCAGAACCGCTCCTTTCTAATGGGAACATGTCGTTACTGAGGCCCTCCTCTATGTGTCTTTAAATTGGGATTGGCATTTTTCCCAAATTTAGGCAGCCATTGCACTCACTGCATGGGCATTACCACTATAGGAGACCCACTCCTTTATAATGGGAAAAAAATTTTTATTGAGGCCCTCCTCTATGTCTCTTCAAAGGGGTATTTGGGTGCGTCCAAATTTTTGGCAGCCCTTGCAGGCACTGAATATGCAATAACAGTATAGGAGACCCACTCTTTATTAATGGGAACAACAAAGAATAACCGGCTGATGTCTCTCTAACCATAGTGTGGGCCGACTGCTGGCCCTTTAAGAAAAGTAAAGGCCACCTGATGGCCCTATAAAAATAGGCTTTTTGACTTTCAGAGTCCCTCCCTCATAAATGAAACAGGATGTGTCTGATCATGTCTCGCACACCACATGGGAAGATTAGGTAGTAAAATGTTAAAATGACATTTACCGTTAAATGTATTTTTCACCGTTGAAAGCAATGCAAAAGTGCAAAAACACATCAAAAATGCTACGTGAACATAGCCCAAGGTGTGGAAGAGCATTTTTGTTTTTGATTATTTATTTTACCTTATGTACAAGTCATTACCCTGGAAAGGATGTTCCTTAACATTTTTCCCAGGAAAATTCATTTTGGTTTCGTTTTTGTATGTTTTATTGTGAGTCCGTAAAAGTGGAGTAGTACTCTGACAACATTGCTCACATCAGTGATCTGGGAGTCAGAAATACTTCCAGGGGTCTTCCCCATGCTGTTCCCATGTAATTTGAGCACTGTTCCCATCGATTTAGGCACTTTTTAAGCCCCCTGCAGACCTCCAGACGGGGCCTCTGGAGAAATGCTCGAGTTTCCCATAGACTTACATTGGGCTCATTGCTCTGGTCGAGCACTCGAGCATTCCAATTTGCTCGACTCGAGCAACGAGTACCCGAGCACTTTAGTGATCGCTCATCACTAAACAACAGAGCCTTGAAAAAGTAATCATTCCCTGTGAACTTTTTAATTTTTTTTTTACATTACACCGACAAGCTTAAATGTATTTTATTGGAATTTTAAGAAATATATCAACTCAAAGTAGCAAGTATTTGTGAAAGAAATGACACATGGTTTTCCAACCCCAAAAAGTTCTACTTTGGTGCCAGAGCATAACCAGAGCACCTTCTTCCACATGCTAGCTGTGTCCCCTACATGGCTTTTTGTATACTGCAAAAGGGACTTCATATGTCTTGCTTTCAAAACTGTCTTTCATCTTGCCACTCTTCCATAAAGGCCATATTTGTGTAGTATATATGACTAATAGTTGTCCTGTGGACAGATTGTCCCACCTTTTTTCTCTGCAGCTTCTCCAGAGTGACCATGTTTCTCTAATTAGTGCTCTCCTTGCTTGGGATGTCAGTTTAGGTGGACGGCCATGTCTTGGTAGGTTTGCAGTTGTGCCATACTCCTTCCTTTTTTGAATAATGGATTGAACAATGCTCCGTGAGATGTTCAGAGCTTGGGCTACTTTTTTTAAGAATCTAACCCTGATTTACTCTTCTCCGGCACTATATTCATGACCTGTTTGGTGTGTTCCTTGTTTTTCATGATGCTGTTTGATCCCTATTGTCCCAAATAAACCTCTGAGGCCGTCACAGAAAAGCGTTAGTTACAGTGAGAATACACAGAAAAGCGTTAGTTACAGTGAGAATAAATTACACACATGTGGACTCAATTTACTAAGTATGTGACTTCTAAAGGCAACTGGTCACTCAGTATTTTATTTTGGGGTATCAGACTACAGAGGGTGAAATACAAATGCACGTCACAATTTTCAGGTTTATCTTTTTAAAATATTTGAAAAACCATGCATAATTTCCTCAATGCTTCACAAATACTTGCTACTTTGTGTTATTATGTCACATAAAATCATTCAAAAACACATATAAGTTTTTAGATATAACATGAAAAAATGTGAAAAAGTTCATGGGAAATAAATACTTTTTCAAAGCAATATAACTCATGGATCAAAGTAGCCAATGCAAGTCTATGGGTCTATGGACAACACACTTATTTACTTTTTTTCATGTTTCTTTAGTATGAAAAGCTTAAAAAATTTGCACCAGTTAATTTGGCATATGAGGAAAACTGATGAAACACTAATGGTAAAAAGGCCACATTCAAAAGTTCAATATTTGGTCAGTATTTTACATCAATATTTGTAACCCCAAACCCGGAGTGGGTGAATAATGCAGAAGTGGTGATGTGTTGCTATTATAGTTTTCTTCTGATTTTTCCACTCCTGGTTTTTACTTACAAATATTGTGGTAAAATACTGATCAAATACTCAACATGTGAACAAGCCTTATAGTTATAGGTGCATCTCACGAAATTAGAATATCATCAAAAAGTTAACTTATTTCAATTCTTCAATACAAAAAGTGAAACTCATTTATTATATAGAGTCATTACAAACAGAGTGATCTATTTCAAGTGTTTATTTCTGTTAATGTTGATGATTATGGCTTACAGCCAATGAAAACACAAAAGTCATTATCTCAGTAAATTAGAATACTTTATAACAACAGCTTGAAAAATGATTTTAAAATCTGAAATGTTGGCCTACTGAAATGTATGTTCAGTAAATGCACTCAATACTTGGTCAGGGCTCCTTTTGCATGAATTACTGCATCAATGCTACATGGCATGGAGGCAATCAGCCTGTGGCACTGCTGAGGTGTTATGGAAGCCCAGGTTGCTTTGATAGCAGCCTTCAGCTTGTCTGCATTGTTGGATCTGGTGTCTCTCATCTTCCTCTTGACAATACCCCATATATTTTCTATGGGGTTAAGGTCAGGTAAGTTTTCTGGCCAATCAGGCACAGTGATACTGTTGTTTTTAAACCAGGTATTGGTATTTTTGGCAGTGTGAACAGGTGCCAAGTCCTGCTGGAGAATGAAATTTCCATCTCCAAAAAGCTTGTCGGCAGAGGAAAACATGAAGTGCTCTAAACTTTCCTGTGTTGACTTTGGTCTTGATAAAACACAGTGGACCTACACCAGCTGATGATATGGCTCCCCAAACCTTCACTGATTGTGGAAACTTCACACTAGACCTCAGGCAGCTTGGATTGTGTGCCTCTCCACTCTTCCTCCAGACTCTGGGACCTTGATTTCCAAATGAAAATTGGAACTGTGGGACCTTGTGGAGTGTGTCAATGACTGCCTTCTGGACATCTGTCAAATCAGCAGTCTTCACCATGATTGTGGAGCCTACTGAAGCAGACCAAGGGACCGATTTAAACGCTTAGGAAACCTTTGCAGGTGTTTTTTTTAAATTATTCTAATTTACTAAGATAATGACTTTTGTGTTTTCATTGGCTGTAAGCCATAATCCTCAACATTAACAGAAATAAACACTTGAAATAGATCACTCTGTTTGTAATGACTATATAATATATGAGTTTCACTTTTTGTATTGAAGAACTGAAATCAATTAACTTTTTGATGATATTCTAATTTAGTGAGATACACCTGTAAGAACACCAATATCTTCAATCTTTGAATACTAGGCCAAAAAAGCATATCATATACACACAAACCTAAGGCATGAGCTTTTTCAAGAAGGCTGAAAAACATCTTTATCGATATTCATTGCTTAAAGATACACACACAAGTGAAAAAACAAGTAGATAAAACACAAGGCAGTGCAGATACAGATAAAAGTGAGTATTCCTGGATTATAATTTAAAATAATACTAGTCAATAACAATTTTAATAAATGTTGCAGATAAAAGATGATGGTATAAGCAGAGATATCTAAAATATAATCGTAGATGCGTCCCTCTGTCCGAAGCCTTTATAGACTGCACAAGCGTGATGCACCTGCAGTCTAGCTCCAGACAGAAGAACGTATCGAGCCGTTACAGGTAAGAGGAGTGTATGGCGCCGGAGATCGTGGTATGCGTAGGCACTGTACGCATACCACGATCTCTGGCCCCATACTTACATGACCAGGATGAGTGTTGCCTCGGCACCTCTGTTCTGGCTGGAGACCGGGGCAGGAGTGCGGCGTCGGAATCGGCATTGGCGAATGTGAATAGCGCGCTATCCGGCACCATTTTACTGAAGACACATTTGCAGTGTGTCGTCAGCAAAATGGCGCCAGACGGCGCGTACTTCAGCACCAAACTCCTCCCCCGGCCTCCGACAGAATGGGACGCAGCGCGGGAGCACAGAGAAGAAAGGTGAGGATAAGAGGGGTACCATGCATACCGGGGTATGGATTAGGGGGTACCATACATACCAGAATAAGGATGAGGGGTGCCATGCATACCAGGGTAGGGATGAGGGGTGCCATGCATACCAGGGTAGGGATGAGGGGTACCATGCATACCAGGATAGGGATGAGGGGTACCATGTATACCAGGATGAGGGATGGGGTACCATGCATACCAGGATAGGGATGAGGGGTACCATGCATACCAGGATAGGGATGAGGGGTACCATGCATACCAGGATGAGGGATGGGGTATCATGCATACCAGGATAGGGATGAGGAGGTGCCATGCACACCAGGATTGGGGATGTGGGGCACCATGCATACCAGGATAGAGATGAGGGGTACCATACATACTAGGATAGGGATAAGGGGGTACCATGCACACCAGGATGAGGGATGGGGTTCCATGCATACCAGGATAGGAATGAGGAGTACCATGCATACCAGGATTGGGGATGAGGGGTACCATGCATACCAGGATAGGTATGAGGGGTACCATACATACAAGTATAGGAATGAGGGGGTACCATGCATACCAGGATAGAGATGAGGGGGTACCATGCAGACCAGGATAGGGATGAGGGGGTACCATGCATACCATGCTAGGGATGAGGGGCCATGCATACCAGGATATGGATGAGGGGCCATTCATACCAGGATAGGGATGAGGGGGTACCATACATACCAAGATAGGGATTAGGGTACCATGCATACCAGGATAGGGATGAGGGGTACCATGCATACCAGGCTGAGGGATGGGATTCCATGCATACCAGGATGAGGGGTACCATACATACCAGGATAGGGATGAGGGTTGGGGTACCATGCATACCAGGATAGGGATGAGGGGTACCATACATATCAGAATGAGGGACGGGGTGCCATGCAAACCAGAATTGGGGGATGAGGAGTGCCATGCATACCAGGATGGGGGTGAGGGGCCCATGCATACCAGGATAAGGCTGAGGGGGCCATACATACCAGGATTGGGGATGCGGAAGCCATGCATACCAGGATGAGGGAAGGGGTACCATGCATACCAGAATAGGGATGAGTGGTGCCATGCATACCAATATAGGGATGAGGGGTGCCATACATACCAGGATCGGATGGGGTCAGCACATAACAGGATGGGGGAACAGGATTGGTTAGCACTAATACCAGGATGGGGGCAGCACAAATACCAGGATGGGGGCAGCACATAACAGGATGGGGACCATATACCAATAAAAATGCTCACCTCTCGGGCGTAGAACGGGTTCAATAGCTAGTAATATAAATATATATCTCATATATAGTGAAAATGACATCATACATACATATATATATATATATATATATATATATATATATACACATGGGCAGACATATAGCCGGTGCAGCCAATGCAGCTGCACCGGGGCCCAGAGGTGGAGGGGCGCTTGCAGTTGATTAAACACAAGGCAGTTCAGATACAAATAAAAGTGAGTATTCCTGAATTATAATTTAATATAATACTAGTTAATAACAATCCTAATGTTGCAGATAAAAGTTGATGGTATAAGCAGGGATAGGACATAAAAAATATATATCTCATATATAGATAAAATTACATCATACACATATATATAATTATATACACGTGGGCGGACATATAGCCGATGCAGCTGCACCAGGGCCCTAAGGTGGAGGGGGGCCCTTGCAGGGTGGTAATATTGAGGACAATCTGGCCTATTGCTTGGAGCCCGAGGTTCTGAGGAGCCCATGGCCAGATTGCCCTCATCATATGCGGTGGGCAGGGAGCGATCCCTGCAGCTCTGCTGCCTATAGGAGAAAATGGCACTCCTCGGCTTCCTGCCTGGCACTTTCTCTCTGACACAAGCGCACGCGGCTTGATGACATCAGCATGCAGCATGCACGTGTGGCAAAGAGGAAATTGCCGGCAATGAAGAAGCAGCGAAGCCTCATGGGAACGGACTTGTACTGTAAGTGATTTTTTTTTTTTTAATGCACTGGTGAGAGGACGATGAGGGAATGGAGGTGTGGAAGATGGCAATGATGGGATGTGTGGGAGAGGGCAAATTATGGGATGTGTGGGAGAGGGAAATGATGGGATGTGGAGGAAAGGGCTATGATGAATACGGAGGAGAGGACAATGATGGGAAGTGTGGGAGAGGGCAACGATGGGATTTGCAGTAGAGGGCAATGATGGATATGGGGGAAAGGACAATGATGGGATGTGGAGGAGAGGACAATGATGGGATATGTGGGAGAGGGCATTGATGGGATGTGTGGGAGAGGGCAATGATGGGATGTGGAGGAGAGGGAAATGATGAATGTTGAGGAGAGGACAATGATGGGATGTGTGGGAGAGGACAATGAGGGGATGTGTGGGAGAGGACAATGAGAGGAATGCGAGGTATGGGAGAGAGCAATGATGGGATGTGCGGGAAAGGATAATGATGGGATCTGTGAGAGAGAGCAATGGGATAAGTGGGAAAGGATAATGATGGGATGAGTGGGAGAGAACAATAATGGGATAGGTGGGAGAGGACAATGATGGGATGTGGAGGAGAGGGCAATGATGAATGTGTGGGAGAGGACAATGATAGGGTGGGGGGGAGGGAAATGATGGGCTGTGAGGAAGAAGGTAATGATGGGATGTGAGGGAGAGGACAATGATGGAATGTGGACAGATGGATTGCATGGCATTACCAAAAAGACACAGATTTGAATTCTATATTATTCTAGCCTAAGGGTAACGGCCCTGACTGGAAAGATACAGATCTGATACATTGACCATCAGAGAGACTTGGATACATTTTGGGGAGTCCAGGAGAGGACGAAGAAGTCACCTGGCCTAGAACCCATGGAGACATTTGGAGTTGCCAGGAAGGACCTACCGGTCGCCTGGCCCCATGGAAACTCTCGGAGAGGCCAGGTTTTGACCCTTGGGTCTCCTTGTCTTGTACCTTGAAGGACTGCTAGCTTCCTTAGCTTGCTGCTACCTCCTCTCTGTGGGGGCTCGCCAGAAGCGGGGGGCCACTGGTTGAGGTAGTCGGCCCTGGAAGTCTCCAAAGTCACGGCTGTTCTATCCCATGTGGCCAGAGCGGAAGGGTGAGACTGTGTAATGTATCATCTTGGGTATTTGCAGGGACTGTTCTGTGTGCTTATTGTCCACTTTGTGGTTCAATAAAGTATTGTCATGCTGTTTTACCCTCACCCTGTGTTGTCTGAGAAGCGCTACGCCCACGGAAGACCCCGGGTCTTCACATTTTGGTGGCAGCGGTGGGATTCTACTCAGCCCAGCAGAGCTGGGGGAGCTGCAAGTGACTGGTGTTAACACACACCGTCAAAGGACTCCACAATCAGGGAGGCATGTAGACAGACCCAGCAGTCCATAGGTGAGGCATACACAGCGGGTTTTGGATGCTACTATGTCCAATCCCACCAGCCCTGCCTTGGGAGGAAGATCGGAGAGGATATACAGCAGCAACAAGATATGGCAGCTACAGGAGCTGTACCAGCTTCAACGGATTGAATACCAGGCCACCGACACTCATTGGATTTAATTTAGATAAAGAAAAAGGTTACCTCAGGACCCATTGAAGCGCAAGGAGGCACGAAACAGCTGTCGTCTGGAGGTTTCCTTTCATTCTCCCCCTGTACCATTTTTTGTTTTACAATAATTTTTATTTTTAGAAACAAACATTTAACACGGGAAATGCTAACGTTTAACATAAGTATAAGTATAAGTAAATGGTTAAGAAGGTAAACGGAAGGAAATGGTAAGGGGATTGGGATTGGGAAGGATTAGGGAAGGGATGGGAACACTCGGGTGGAAAAACAAGGAAAATGGGAAAAATTGAATCGTCATGTGGTGAAGTATTTTAAAGAGGTATAGAAGTATAAAAGGAGAAACCAGAGTCAAAAATTATCTGTATCAACAAACATTAGTAACAATAGTAATAGTAACATCATCGATTTAACTTGAGATCATATACACTGGTTAAATGCTAAAATGACATACATCTTATGGTTATCAATATTAAGAAGCACAAGGAAATTTAGTTGACCAAATGTCCATTTCCTTGAGAATCTATGTAGATTGTTGTTAATAGTTGCAAATCTTTGTTCATAAATTCTGTGGTGGTTCATTTTGTCAACTAGCTCCTCCACCGTAGGGATATGTGATTTCTTCCAATTGAATGCCAATGCGTTTTTACAAACCAGAAGTAAATGAATTATAATAGACCTTTCATGGGATTTGTAAGATTCTAAACCTAAAGATAATAAAGCTAGTTGAGGGGTCAAGGTAAAAGGTCTGTTCAATAGATCACATAGTAAGATTGAAATCTGTGCCCAAAAATTCCGAATCTTGGGGCAACTCCAAAAAAGATGGAGAATATCCCCTCTGAGCCCACAATTTCGCCAACATAGGGGAGAATTGCTAGACTTTATATGATGGAGTCTGATCGGGGTATAGTACCATCTAATCAGAATTTTAAAGTAGGCCTCTAGTAGTGGCATAGAAATGTTAGAGGTTTGAGTAGAAGAGATAGCGTTCTCCCATTGGTCGGTAGAGAAGGAGAGTTTTAAATCTTTTTCCCATCGGAGCATATAAAGATTCTTTTTAAATAATAAGTCATCATTAAAGCTGTTGTATATATGCCGCAAGCTCCAGAAAATTTTATGAGTTGGGTTACATAACAGATTTGCCGAGGTTTCAGAAATGGAGATTTTGTTTGAAATAAATTTAAGGATGATTCCTTTTAAGTGGGAGTAGAGGAAAAAATCAGAAGATGGCAAACCAAATTTTATTTTAAGGGTTTGGAAAGGTAAGATAGTGGAATTTTCACATAAGTCTTTAATTTTCCTCAACCCTTTACTTTCCCAATCAGTTGGTACGAAAGAATCGTGTAAGGAAGCCACAAAAGAAATTGAGAAATTTTTTATAAGTGTAAGGTTATGCGAATCAAGATCCTTAGGAGGAATTCTTTTTTTCCGTTTTGCGATTTTTTTCCATGCTCCTATGATCGCCTGAAAAATAGGATGGGTTGGATCATGTGTGGTTTTTTTGAAAAGATGTCTGAATAAGAGTTCACGAGGGGGGGAATTATTGTTTAGGAATGACTCCAGAGCTGTCTAAGCCGGGGGATTATTATTATTAAACCAATTTGCGCTCTGTTTAATCAGATTTGCTAGAAAATAGGCAAAAATGTTGGGATGGCCAAGACCTCCATTGCATTTGTTCCTGTACAGAATGTTAGCAGAGATTCTCGCTCTCTTCTTATCCCAAATGTAGGAATTTATCTGAGATTGGATATTTTTAATGGAAATGTAGGGAATTGTTAAGGGCATATTACGAAAGATATATAAAATTTTAGGTAGAGTAAACATTTTGATCGAAAGAATTTTACCCCACCATGAAAGGTCCCTTCTCGCAAAATCCGATACATCCCTCTGGACAATATCATTATTTAACTTTAGGTTGGCGGAGATTGTTGAGTCAATGTTTTTCCCTATGATGATCCCGAGGTAAGTCAGGTTTCCTTTGGCCCACCCATAAGGTGTGTTTAAATGTAAAGTTTTTTTGGATTGTTGGTCTAAATTAATATTTAGAAGTTTCGATTTTCCATTATTGATCTTAAAATAAGAGATCAAAGAAAATGATTTCAAAATATTTGATACTTCTGTGATTGAATTTGTTGGGTCTAACAGGGAGAGTATGATATCATCCGCGAATAGACTAATTTTAAACTGGCGAGAAGGGGTAGAAATACCTTTAATGTTGGGGTTCTCTCTGATTTTCTGGGCAAGAGGTTCCATGGCCAGGGCGAAGAGAAGGGGAGAAAGGGGACAGCCTTATCTGGTACCATTCGTAATGGGGATAGGGTTTGAAAGATAATTATTTGCGTATATTTTTGCTTGAGGATTGGAGTATAGGGCCATGACTGAAGAAAGAAAACAATTGTTGAAGCCAAATTTAATAAGGGAATGTTTCAGGTATAGCCAATTTATTCTGTCAAATGCCTTTTCAGCGTCTAAGGCTAATAAAGTAGTTGGAAGTTTTGAAGTGTTTACTAGTTTAATAATATTCAGAAGTCTTCTGGTACCATCAGTTGCTTGTCTCCCACCAACTAAGCCAATCTGGTCATCGTTGATGAGATTCGGTAAGATATTTGATAGTCGGTTAGCCAGAATCTTCGAATATATCTTAATATCTGAATTTATCAAGGAAATAGGCCTGTAGTTTTTTACGTTGTCTCTTTCCTCTTTTGATTTAGGTATTAATGTAATGGTAGCTTCCAGCATTTCTGGAGGGAAAGAGCCCTTGGAGGATGCATGGTTAAAAGTTTTAGTGAGATAAGGGGAAAGATGATTATAAAAAGCTTTATAGTACTCGTTGATAAACCCATCTGGACCCGGGGCCTTGAAGGGCTTTAGTTGCTTTATTGTATTTGTAGTTTCAAGGTCGGAAAAGGGTTGGTTCAAAGTCTTGAGATCCAGAGGGTTCAGTTTAGGTAAATTGATTGAGGACAGAAAATTATTAATTAAATCTGGGTTTGGTTGGGGGGTCAAAGGGTCTGAGTTGATGTTGTATAGTTTTTTATAAAATTCTGCAAATTGATTCGCAATATCTTTTGGGTGAAAATGCATTGTACCATTTTCATTTCTAATTTTATCAATTCTATTGGAAGCTCTTTTCTGTTTAACGATACGGGCCATAAAACGGGTAGGTTTGTTTAAAGCGGCATAGTAATTAAATTTGGATTTTTGAATAATTGAATCGTAGGAGGCCAAAATTTCAGATTTTAGTTCACCCTTAAATTTAGAAGTTCTTTTTGAATTGTTGGAGAGGGGGAGGAGAGGTTGGTTTGAGCTAGTTCTTTTTCTTTGATTAATTTATGAAGAGAGATTATTTTTCGTCTGTTTTCTTTTTTTTCGGAGGAGGAAATCTGCATTAGAATGCCACGGAGGACGGCCTTATGAGCACACCAAATTGAGAATGGGTTGGACAGCTCTGGAGTATCATTTTCTTTAAAGTAATTAGAAATAGCCTTCTCTATTACTATTTTATTCTTGGGGTTATGAATAATGGATGATTTACATTTCCATAGGAATCCATTTTTTAAACAGGGGCCAAGAAGAATTTCGCTTATTATAGGAGCATGATCTGAAAGAGATCTGTAACCAATAGAAATGTCAGAGAATTTAGGGAGAGTAAAGATGTCTGATAGTATTAGGTCTATTCTAGAGGCTGTCTGGTGAGCGTCCGAGAAATGAGAAAACTCCTTAGATGTTGTATTCAAACATCTGAAGATATCGAATAGCTCATTTCTGGAGAGCCAGCTGTTCAGCGTAGAATATAGGTGGCGACTAGGGGAAGAGGAGTCAGTGTGACCATCCGGGACCATATTGAAATCTCCTAGGAGAATTAGTTCACCTCTTCTGACCTTTTCGACTTTTGCCAAAACTTTGTTTAGGAATGAAATTTGTCTTTTATTTGGGGCATACAAGTTTACAACAGTGCATTCATGGTTGTTCAACTTACAGATCAAGATATGGTATCTACCTTTGGAATCTTTGTGTTGATCTATTAATTCAAAAGGGATGGAATTTTTTATCAATGTTGCTACTCCCGCTTTTTTGCGGTCACTAGTGGACTCAAAGATGTGAGGGAAATTATTATGACTAAATTTGGGGTGTTTCCCCTCGGCAAATCTAGTTTCTTGGAGACAAGCGACATCTGCTCCGAGGAGATTCAATTCCTTCCAAAGGGAGAATCTCTTACTGGGGCTATTCAAACCTCTAACATTGTAGGTAAGGACCTTAATAGACATAGGCAATCAAAATGAGTAAGCAAGCTGTAACACGGGGGGAGGGAGCCGGTTGACTCAACGAACCACAAAATGAAACAAACCAGTTATAAAGTAAAGTATGTATACAATCTCAACCAGTTCAAAATAAATCACAATTAAAACCCAATATACAGTGAATTCACTATAGTAGTAGTTGTAAAGCAAAAATTCTGAAGTAGAACGAAACAAAATTTCCAGAAGGAACCTTCACCAGTAAGGTTCTCCTTCGGGTTGGGGGGGGGGGGAAATAAAGTGTGACACAGGACTATGAAGGCACTATATAAGAAGATCAAAAATGGTAAACTGAAAGCAAACATGGGACTCGCACCAGACCAATGTTGTCTATTAAAATATGAGAGATATCAATATAAAGTTTTATGGGGAATGATTGTTATGTACCATTTTTTAATGGTTTAATAAATTGTTGGCTTTTAAAGAAGATTGGTGAGTGCTACCTTTTTATCTCTTTTTTCTTTTTGGATATTCACTCATCTATTGGTATGCACCAGGTCGTATTGGACATGTGGTTTTTCTGGTCTCTCATCTGGATTGTGTTCCAAGGGATTTGCTAAACAGTTGCACAGGTGCAGACTTTTTTTCTTTGTACAGGGATTTAATTTAGGAACCACAGGATGCAGAGGACGGCAAGTGTGGATGCAATTGATACCAGTCTGTCTTCTTCAATTACATTTGGAGTTTATTTGCAAGGAAGACATGGAATATGCTCTGAGCAAACTGGATGTTTAAAGACATGCTGATGGACTGTCTACAATAAGTGGAGAAGGATGATTGTGATCCTATCATGTCTGGCTAATTACGATTGGGGGAGCAATGTGATGAAACAGAGTAAAATCTTACTTATGCCAGACATACTTTCTGATGGCAAGAGCAGCATTATTTTATTTTTATGTTGACTCTTTAATCTCTGTTCTTCTTTAGTTGATTAACACAGACTACTATTTGTATAACCCTGAATGTTATCTGCTCTTTGATTCTGAAACAATGATGTGTATTTACAAGATACCAACTATGTAAATAGATTATCTCAAACAATGATGGGTGAGCACTGCACCTTTACCTCTGACATGTGATATACACACTAAGCTTTGGGGGAGGAGGGTGAGAGCAGTTCTGCCATTCAGGGGGCTGAGCCCAGAGAAGCAGAGGGACATGTGTTTTGGTAGGAGTCAGACTTGAGCTCAGAGAAGCAGAAAGGAGATGTGCTTCTGAGACAGAGGGAATCTTGGGACAGATATTCAGACAGACTTTGGAAGAAGAATGAGAGACATCCTCCAGGACAGCAGATGGATTGAATGGCATTACCAAAAACACACAGATTTGAATTCTATATTATTCTAGCCTAAGGGTAACGGCTCTGACTGGAAAGATACGGATCTGATCCATTGACCATCAGAGAGACATGGATACATTTTGGGGAGTCCAGGAGAGGACAAAGAAGTCACCTGGCCCCATGTATATGTTGTTTTGGGGTTGCTAGGAGGGACCCAACGGTCGTCTTGAACCCATGGAGACATTTTGAGTTGCCAGGAGGGACCCACCGGTCGCCTGGCCCCATGTAAACTCTCAGAGAGGCCAGATTTGGACCCTCTGGTCTCCTGGTCTTGTACCTCAATGGACTCCTAGCTTCCTAAGCTTGCCGCTACCTCCTCTCTGTGGGGGCCCGCCAGAAGTGTGGGCCACTGGTTGAGGTAGTTGGCCCTGGAAGTCTCCAAAGTCGCGGCTGTTCTATCCCATGCAGGCGGAGCGGAAGGGTGAGACTGTGTAATGTTTCATCTTAAGTATTTGCTGGGACTGTTCTGTGTGCTTATTGTCCACTTTGTGGTTCAATAAAGTATTGCTACGCTGTTTTACCCTCACCCTGTGTTGTCTGAGTAGCGTTATGAGCACGGAAGACTCCGGGTCTTCACAGGTACACATATCTGTAGTCAGTGTGGGGAAGACACATGTATGTGTCTTCAATATATGTGACCTTGTTATTTTCAGGGCAGCGGTGATCATCATGATGAGTAGTGGCTAGTAGATGTCGACATGAGGGTCTGACCAGATGGAGAAGAAGCAGCAGAAAATGACTCTCATCAGATGAGACGTCAACAGCAAGTTCCTGGATGTAAATATTATTCTGTATCAGTACTGTATTACTTGGAGTGATAATGTTATCTGTAAAATCCCTTAGGCTGTATTCTCACATTCATGTGATATGTCTGTGTGATGCCAGTATTTTTTTCTATTGGATGGCATACGGACTCGTAGAGTTGTATAGATTCATTCACACATCCATAAGAATCACTGCTCTGAGAATGAGATCCATTAGGGTCATAGAATGTCCTTTTCTGATCTGAGTTTGAAGATCAGAATAGGATATGCTCAATGCGTTGGTAAAAGCAGGCAGCACACTGACACTGCACATGAATACAGGAATGTAGCCTGTGTATAGCACAGTCCCTTAGTATATAGTGTACTCACTTATTATGTCTACCTCAGTCCCTTAGTATATAGTGTACTCACTTATTATGCATAGCACAGTCCCTTAGTATATAGTATACTCACTTATTATGTCTAGCTCAGTCCCTTAGTATATAGTGAACTCACTTATTATGTCTAGCTCAGTCCCTTAGTATTTAGTGTACACACTTATTATGCATAGCATAGTCCCTTAGTATATAATCTACTCACTTATTGTGTATAGCGTCGTCCTTAGTTACATAGCTTCCTCTTATATTATGTATAACACCATCCCTTATTATGTACCATCCTCTCTAGTTATGTATAGGGTGAATAGGGTGGTCCCTTATTATAAAACATCCTCTCTTTTTATGTACAGTTCTATCCCTTACATAGCATATTTTAAATATTTTTGCTAATCACAGAGCCCTCTCTTTATTACATAGTCCTCTCTTTTTAGATATAAAATGACTGCTGATGGAGCAGCATCTGACCAGAAGACCAGTCCATTAGCTCCTCCATTAGAAAGCAAGCTTTCCCATGCTCCATCTGCAGTCTTTGCATTATGTATCTAACAAGAGAAGATGGTATGCAATAAAGAACAGGGCGCTATAAATAGTATGATATGTAAGGGACGGTGCTGTACATAACAAGAGAGGGCACTGTGTAATAAGGGATGGCAATATACATAATAAAGGAGACTATGTAAGATATATACTGTATATATACAGTATATATGTGTGTGGCTATATACAGCTCTGGCAAAAATTAAGAGACCACTGCAAAATTTTCAGTTTCTCTTATTTTTCTCTTTATAGGTATATTTTTGAGTAAAATGTACATTGTTGTTTTAGTCTATAAACTACTGACATGTCTCCGAAATTCACAGCTAAAAATTTTGCATCTATTTGCAGCAAATGATAAAGCGTCAAAATACTAAAAAAGAAACAGTGCTTTCAGACCTCAAATTACTTATGTTTTACCTCAGGATGAGTTCAGAAATCAATATTTGGTGGACTAACCATGATTTTTAATCACAGCTTTCATGCGTCTTGGCATGCTTTCCACTAGTCTTTCAATGCTTTCCAATAGAAAACTGTTCAGTAGTCTCTTAATTTTTGCCAGTGCCGTATATACAGTATATCTGTAGCTTTGTTGCCATGAAAGGAGGGGGGCACAGACAAACTTCTTGTACAGGGGCCCCAAGCTGTCAGTATTCATCCCTGTGTATATATATATATATATATATATATATATATCCCAAATAATATAACAGTATAATGAACCATACATAGGTATCTATATGATAGTAACAGGTTATGTCATGAACTAAATAGTCATACAACTCTAGCAATATCACATAACTCCACTAATAATAGTCCATATATTAAGGCAACATTTCCTGCAGTATATGTATCCAGGAACCCACTGCACTCGAAGTGTGTTTCGCAATGAAATGCTTCGTCTAGAGGTCTATCATATAGATATTTTATTTACATGTTTTTTCACTTGTGTGTAATTTTAAGTAATGAATATCAGTAAAGATTAGTGATGAGCGAACGTGCTCACCACTGCTCGTTACTCGCCCGAGCATCACGGTGCTCGATAAGCTCGGCGAGTATTTCCGGGTTGCTCGGGCGGGAACATTACATAGTCATCATGTCTATATAAGACCTGGCGCTGCTATGCTCGTCACAGTCTACCCCGGAGACAGGCAGAGTAGGGAGATCTGCTGTTGAGTCAGGGAGAGACTTGCTTGTTTATAATTAGTAAAAGTATTCCACAACACATACAGTATATATTTATATATATATATATATATATATATATATATATATATATATATATATATCTGAACTAACAGTCCTTCTGAGGACTAATCCAGCTGCATATATTTAGTGGTGATAGCAGGAGTTAGGTAGGCAGGAAGTGTATGTGGCAGACTGCAGTGCATATAGTGCAAGAGGGTCCATAACAGGTTACTGCTGCTGCTGTTCTTACAGATATTTGTAGACATAGCCCCAGGTATCAGGGGCCAGGGAATTTTTTTTTATCTCAATCCTGGTTATTTGCTAAAAAAGCAATCCAGAGTACACAATTTTTCTGCTCCATTTGCTTGTTAGCATTGCGGAATACAGCCAGATCTTTTCCATATTACAGCGATAAAAATCCAGAAATTTGATCTGAACATGGAAAATAT
This sequence comes from Phyllobates terribilis, assembly GCF_046119375.1. Taxonomy (NCBI): domain Eukaryota; kingdom Metazoa; phylum Chordata; class Amphibia; order Anura; family Dendrobatidae; genus Phyllobates; species Phyllobates terribilis. Next base: position 523,813,118 of record NW_027362764.1, on the reverse strand, counting down.
TGGCCTCTTTTTTCATTTTGTTGCAGTGTGTCGGTCAAGCTATTTGACTCACCTAGGGGGATATGGGGGAGACTCGGTACCTGGGCCTTGACCTTCTGTGGGGTGTCACGGCAGTCGCTCCCACACTCGTTCTCGGGGGTCAATCTTTAAAAGGGGTTTTAATGTTTTTAGTTTGTCTCGTGACGCTACCTGTGGTTTCTGGTAATGATTACCGGTGCTGCTTCAGACCTCCGGGGGTGATGGGATGGCAGCTGGGATGTTTCTGCTCCCCAAAGGCGGAGCGGGCCCCCGGGCCAGGTTTGATGGATGGGATGCAGGTGAGAGATGGCCCGGTCGGGTCAGGGGGAATGACGGACACGCACACAGAGGATTCGCTTCAGTACCTTTACTTGGAAGGAATTTATAGTTGGTGGGGACGCTGTTGGATTCCCAACCAGATTAGCTGCTGATACAAGCAGTGAACCAAATAGCCTGCAAGGGTTTTTAAAGTAAGTGTATGTAGTATCTGCGCTTGTCTTGGTAGACTAACCGGTATAAAGAGAAGGGTGGGTAAAACTGAAGTTAATTTATTAAATTACATAGATCAAATATAAGCACGAGGTTACTAAAATAGACGGGCCTAATTAGGCTAGTACATAAAAAATGGTAATTTAAAAATTATATGTGAAGGATATAAGGTAAAAAAGACACATAATGGGCGAATGCTGTCTTGAGGTGAACTAGGCAAGGTTGCTTGAAGGCTGGGTAGTGATTTGTTGATCCCTAGAAGGGAAGGGAAAGGTGGTTAGGGAGGTACTGGTTTACCTCCTTGTGTAGCGCGGCACCCACGCAACTCAGAGCACTCCTTGCTCGCACCAGCAGGTCAGTATACCACCAACCTCTGGGATCACCTCCCAGCACCGCACGCCAGCAACTGCCACCCGAAGGTACTCGCTTCACTTGGCAAACAGCCGCATGTACCGCACTACACCCAGCACGGCATGCGCCGGCAGCCACTAGCAGTACTACAGCAGTAACGCCAAGCGCCAGCCACCTCTCTAGGCGAGGCGACCAACAGGCAGAACAAGGAACTTTTATCGCTCATCCTGCACAGTAACCCTTTGTAGCTATTACTCAGAGACTCACAGGACTGTGCCATCCGGAGAATAACCCCCTGCATACCCATGAAGGGTAACTTATAATGTACTATATCTATTTTTTAACCTATTTTTATCAATTCCTCCTATCTAACTCTTCTAATCACCCACAGGTACAGGGACAAAACCAATACTAGGTCAGTGGTCCTGACCCCATCCATAAGGACCCTCACCTCATCCTTAACTAAGGTACATACCTACCTCCCCTACATTATCACCCTATATCCAACAAATCAAATTCTAATCCTTCCCCATATTCCCATAGGTTAATAGCCTACAACACCCCTACTAACCGGGAACCATCTGGACCCTCATCCCCCCTCAAACAGGTACTCCTCTCATCTGTTCCAACGATTGTCACAAACTGGTAAACCAGTCCCTCCTTAACCACCTTTCCCTTCCCTTCTAGGTATCAACAAATCACTACCCAGCCTTCAAGCAACCTTGCCTAGTTCCCCTCAAGACAGCATCCGCCCATTATGTGTCTTTTTTACCTTATATCCTTCACATATAATTTTTAAATTACCATTTTTTATGTACTAGCCTAATTAGGCCCGTCTATTTTAGTAACCCCGTGCTTATATTTGATCTATGTAATTTAATAAATTAACTTCAATTTTACCCACTGGATCAGTACCTTTACTGGTGTAACAGCAGGTATGGTCCAGGGTACTTGCTAGGAAGGGTGCACTTCAGGACTCTCCCCAGTGAGCGGGTATAAGGCCTCCTGATCAGTGTCTCCCTCTCTCTAAGCTTCTGGCCCGCCTGGAACTTGGCCTAGCTTCCATGTTATGTTGCTCTCTCACCTGACCACTTGGTAGTAGGACTTTTCTTTGGCAACCACTATCCCTGGATGCCAGGGCCTTCGTGGTTCCTAGTCCTGTATTTGATGGTAGCTTCAGGATTACCAGGGGTCTGGAAGCCTCCTGGTATGCCGGTTGTCCCTACTGGCTTTAGAGAACCCTGTAGGCGCGGACCCGGTATCCGGATTGCGTCTTGGGGTGAGCCTGGGATGCTCTTCTGCCCTCTCAACTCCTCTCTCCTCTCTCCTTGCCTCGGCCACACTCAGGGCCCTCAACACAGCAGCAGACGTGCTGCTTCTTCACTGGTCTAAGTGCCAGCACACTCTCTCAGACTGAGACTAACTGCCTAACTCCACCCTCCAGTTTATATATCCCTAACAGGGCTCCCTCTGGTGTTCTGAGGTGGAAGGGTGGAGGTGTTTGTTTGCAGTGAGGGCGTCTTGTGGAGAAGTCCGTCCATGCACCCTTTTGGGTCCTGTGGTACCTGTGCTAGCAGGGTGCCACATATTCACACTAGGTCTCTGTGAAGAATAGTATTAGTAAACTACAGGCCTGCTAATTAAAACCGTGGTTCTCTGTCTGACGTATCACATATAACAGCATTCCAAAATCAGTCATTTCTAGTGAACGTGGGAAAATATTGTCCTCCTTTTAAAATGGGCAAGATGCGTGGCAAGGGATGGGGAAGTGGACGTGATGGTGATGGTGCATGCAGAGGCCAAGGACGTGGGCAAACTGAAATTGTGCCACAACAAACATCCACATCTTGTCACTCGACCTTCCTGTTCCAAATACTAGAGGACCGCAGCACACCACTATTGAACTGAGAGCAGTGTCAAAAGATTGTTGGTTGGATAGCAGATAATGCTTCCAGTCACTTTGCCACCACCACCACCACCACCCTGTCTTCGACATGGTCAAGTCTCAGTAAGTGTGAGTCTGAATTGCCAGTTCCTCACCCTGATCCTCCTTCCTCCCACCATGCTGAGTGCCAAGAGACAACTGATTCCACACTTGGACACTCAGAAGAGCTGTTCACTTTTCCATTTATACATTCAGGCCTCTCGTCCGCCAGCTTCAAGCAAATCAAGAGGAGAATGGCACGTGTAGTGATGCCCAAATATTTGAGCAGCCATGGTCACACGAATGCAATGATGGGAAAGTGCAATTACTGTCGCAAGAGGTGGATGATGTTGATGAGACACAATTGCCAGAAAGTCAGGAGGAGGACCAGGGTGTGGAAGTGGAAGACAAGGTGGTGGATGATATAGTAACTGTCCCAACCTGGCAGGGGGACATACAGAGCAAGGACAGCAGCACACAGCTGGAGGGAGATGTAACACCACAACAGGCAGGAAGAAGCAGTGTTGTGGCCACAGACACAAGGTGGGAAAGCGTTCCCCGTAACACCAACACGACGGAAGTTGCCAGTACAACTGTTAGGTCTTCCCGAGTCTGGTTGTTTTTTAAAGACTCTGCAGATAACCCCAAAAAGCCATTTGCACCACCTGCCAGGCCAGCATCAGCAGGGGTAGCAAAACTAGCAGCCTGACCACCACCTACATGATCAGGTACATGGCAGCAAAGCACCTGACTAAGTTGGCCAAACCCCAGGGTCTAGAAACAGTGTACAGGGGTGACACCACTGCTTGTTCCGCTGTTATGCGTGCACGCCATTCCCCTGTCCATGGCGCAAGTCAAGATGCCTCCCGCCCTGCACGTGATGTTGCACACTCTCAACTATCACTATCAGCAAGCACATTCAAGTCCTTGTCCCAGTGCAGCGTTCAGTTGGCCCTACCCTAGTCCTTGCAACGCAAGCTCAAATACGCAACCAACGCCCCATATGCCACACTACTAAAATCACACTTTTCGCGAATGCTTGCGCTCGAAAAGTTTCCTTTTAAGCTCGTGGAGATGGAAGCTTACCTCGGTGTGCCATCCCCGCATTAAAGAGCACGTGTCCCACAACATTAGCCGTGCCCTCAACAATGCAGATAATGGGAAAGTCCACCTAACCACAGACACGTGGACAAGTGCTTGTGGGCAGAGACGGTACATCTCGTTGACAGCACACTGGGTTAACATAGTGGAAGCCGGGAGCCAGTCGGACCTTGGGACGGAACACATCCTCCTGACGCCGAGGATTGCGGGTCCTGGGTCAATCAGGGTTGCCCCCACATTTTACAGCTCCTGCATCTCCTCGTCCTCTTCAGCCTCCATCTCCAAAATGACCACATCAGTCAGAATCTGGAAGCACTGTAGCACTGCCTTGGACAAGCGGCAACAGGCTGTGCTGAAGCTAATATGCTTAGGTGACAAACAGCACAACACTGAAGAGTTGTGGACAGCTCTGAAAGAGCAGGCAAATCTATGTCTGACACCGCTGACCCTACAGCCAGGCATAGTCGAGTGTGACAATGGCCGGTACCTGGTGGCTCCTCTGAGGCGAGGCGAGCTCACACACGTTCCATGTCAGGCCCATGTGCTTAACCTCTTGGTTCAGGGGTTTCTCAAAACCTACCCGGATCTTCCAGAAATGCTTGTCAAAGTACGCCGCGTGTGTGTTCATTTTAGAAAGTCAGCTACAGCTTCCGCCGCCCTTGCCTTGCTTCAGCAGCGTTTGCAGCTTTCAGCTCACCGACTAGTGTGCGACGTCCCCACGCGTTGGAACTCTACATTGCAGATGTTGGGAAGGATTTGTGAGCAGAAGAGGGCAGTTGTTGAGAACCAACCTCAACAAGGCCATCAGTATTCAGGTCAGACTCCACACATAAGACCTCAGGAGTGGACGTGGATGTCAGACATCTGTACCATCCTCCAAAACTTTCAGGACTCCATCAAGATGGTGAGCGGTGATGACGCCATAATTAACGTCACCATCCCGCTTCTCTGTCTTCTGAAATACTCTCTGCTCACAATTAAAGAGGATGCATTGCAGGCGGAGCACAATGAGATGGAGCAAGGAACCATACAGGGTGATTCCACACAGCCCAGCCTTATCTCATCCCAAAGTTGATTGGGTGACAATGAGGAAGAGGAGGAAAAAGAACAAGAGTTAGTTTCCTGCGCTATAGACGGTACTACCTGCACATCTGTCATACTGTCTGTTCAGCGTGGATGGCCTTCTTAATAATGGGAACATTGTTTTCAGGCAGCCCGCTGACCTCTACGTCTCTTTCAATGGGCACTGGAGTTCCTCCAAATTTTTGGCAGCCATTGCATTCGCTGCATAGTCAACCAGTATGGGAGACCCACTTCCTAATAATGAGAACATGGTTTTCAGGAGGCCGTCTGACCTCTACGTCTCTTGCAAGGTGCATTGGAGTTCCTCCAAATTTTTGCCAGCCATTGCAGTCACTGAATAAGAAATAACAATATGGGAGACTCAATCCTTTCTAATGGGAACATGCCGTTACTCTGGCCCAGCTCTATGTGTTTTTAAATTGGTATTGTTTTTTTTTCCTAAATTTGGGCAGCCGTTGAACTCACTGCATACCCTATAACTTTAAAAATGTATAGATTTGAGATTGAATAGGATTTTGTGAGTTTCTGCTCCAAAAACACAGTGTAAGTTACTGTGTGTTCACACTGATTTTTTTAAGCAAACACTCTCCAAATCCTCCTAAAATACTTAAAATTTGGCTCTAGTGATATATTAATGTACTAACTGTGGTTCTGGTGATGTATTCATGTAATTACCCTTTTAATTTTTTGTAAACCCTTGGGATTGGTTCAGTATGGCAATGTGGCCCTTATATCAAAAAATGTTGTGCACCCCTGATCTAAAGGATGCAGCTCCAACCTGTGTGGACAGTGTTGCTGCCCCACTTGAAATTATAGAAATTGCAGCTACACACACACATCTCTTTCCAGTAACTTCTGCACAGACTAAAATATAGCAAAGCAAATGCTCTAGATCAGAGCTGGGCAAAGTATGGCAAACTGGCCACATCCGGCCCTCTGCCCTTTGTCTGTTCCTGTCAGGCTCACAGACTAAGACATCTGCAGGGCTGAAAATAGTGGCCCATTGGCCACACCATGCCCTTGTCCGATGCCTGTCTGCACCCGCAGCTGGTCATGTCCCGATGTCCCTATGGTCCGCATCCTTAGGATGCAGACTGCAGTGAATACATTGGTGGAGAATGCGTTGCCAGCTCATTTTTCCACCAATTAGCATGTCCGACTGAGAGAGCAGATGCGATAATATCATTTTATCTTATCTGCTGCGCCGAGAGTAAGTGCTCCGGAGACCGAAGCAGAGAGCTGGGGGAACGGGAGTGAGGAGAGTATGTGTTGTTGTTTTTTTCATGTGTGTATGGCATGTTTTCATTTATATAGCAGGCTATGGGTTGGCTCACACTGCATATATATACTATGTGGGGGCCCATACTGTGTATAGGGTCTATGCGGTGGCTCATTCTGTATATAGGGGCTATGTGGGGGCTTATACAGTTGATATGAGGCTATGTGGTGGCTTATACTGTATATAGGGAGGCAATAGTAGGGCTCAAACTGTATATACAGGGCCATGTGGGGGCTTATACTGTATTTAAGAGAGTATGTGAGGGCTCACACTGTATATAGGAAGGCTATGTAGGGGCTCACACTGTACATAGGGGGTTATGTGGGGGCTCATACTGTATATAGGGGCTATGTGGGGCTCATACTGTATTTAGGGGGCTATGTGGAGGCTCACACTGTACATAGGGGGTTATTTGGGGCTCATACTGTATATAGGGGCTATGTGGGGCTCATACTGTATAAAGAGAGGCTATGTGTGGGCTCATACTTTATATAGTGGGCTATGTAAGAGCTCATATTGTATTTAGAGAGGTTATGTAAGGGCTCAAACTATAATTAATTGCCAATCACTGCTCTATATTGTACTTGGAGCTCTCACAGCAGTGTATGGGGAAAACCCCTTTAAAGGGGTTAATTTAGCATACATAAACAGAAATACATTTACAGCCCAAGTTAACAAATGCTTTCTACTTAATAAGAATTTTGTGGGGGGGTTGCAATGTTTTCTGGAGAAACTTTTAAAAGGAAAGTAAAACATATTAATATTACATTTTGTCAAAGGTGCAAACAGTCTATTAATTATAGAGCAGGATCACATATCTAGGCTTTGCCAGTTGTCCTCTAAAACAATAGTTAATGAAAGGTCATATAGATTTGTTAGGAATAGGTGATAGAACAAAGTATTGTACACCATAGCAAATCAATCATACTTACAAGTAAATTACTTCCTGAATATAAAACCTTCCCTGAAAAGGTCAATACTGTACAATATATCATTAAACAATATTCACAGATGCTTTTACAAAACTCTATTTAAAGCAATATTGTAAAATACTACAGTAGCAATGGCCATGCTATTTGTGATTTTTGTTCTATTAATACACATATGTACAACGTTCACACGGTCAGGAATATCAATATTTAGGCATGAATTCTGCATCTGAATAGAACATTTATATCCCATATAAGTAAAATATTTTATATCACATTAACATGGGGTGAAAAAATCTACAAAAATGTTCATGGCACAGATTCTGTACAGAAAAACTTCTGAATAGCCCCAAATAGGAAAATATAACATATATATTAAAAATATATATATATACGGTATATATATAACAATTGTGATGAATTTTCCATTGGCAATTCAAGAGTTAATGTGTTTATGAGTTAAACTTGTTCTTAATTTATAAAAAAAATTTCAGAAACATGTTTTAAATGTGCACCAGACAAATGCAAAAATCTTAATAAAGCAAAGACATGCAATCTTTTTTGCATTATTAATAGATTAATAGATGTAATCCCAATTACCTAACTAATCTATATAATTTACAGATCTATAAATGTGTAGAAATGCTGTTTCTTTTCTCATATGCTATAATGACAACCAAATTACTACACTAGAAATGCATGCAAACTAGTATACAACATGTTTTTTTTTAATGTTTAGTATTTTGACAAAACAAAAGAAAAAGTACAGCTTAGTTATGTGAAAAAAGAATTCATGCATGTGCAGAGTGCAAACATCATGCAGATAAAAGGGTATGTCCGGCGGGTCAAAATACAAAAGACACGTGGAGACTTTTACCTGTTTAAAACCCTACTCTCTGGTTTCTAAATCATAAGGAAAGAGTCTATCTGAACCATCAAGCTGAAAACCCCTCACTTAGATGTCAGAGTGTTTTTCACATATACAAAAAACGGTACCGGTGTCATCAATGTTTTAGCCTGTGTGTCATCAGTGTTCGGTCAGTGTATTATTATTGTTTCATCAGTGTTTTTCTCGTATGGATAGACAAATTAATTACAAAGCTTCTCCTATAGTTTGCAATGTTAAACACGGACAGCACATGCATGACAGCAACGTGCTTCCAGAAAAAAACTTACATGTCTAAGTGAGTTTTGCAAGGACACACAGTCCGTAAAAGGACATGTACATGTGAACAGTCCCATAGAATATAACAGGTACTTGTATCCATGAAAAACACAGATAGAACATATACATGTAAGGCTACGTTCCCACATTGAGTATTTGGTCAGTATTTTACATCAGTATTTGTAAGCCAAAACCAGGAGAGGAACAATCAGAGGAAAGGTATAATAGAAACACGTCACCACTTCTGCATTTTTCACCCACTCCTGGTTTTGCCTTACAAATACTGACGTAAAATACTAACCAAATATTGAACGTGGCCTAACTCGGATGTCTGAATGAGACCAAAGGCCACATTCCCCTTATGTGGCGCTATATACTGTAGTATTAATGCATATTCCTCTTTATTCCCCCATACAGGGGTAATGTCTGTCTTTATGCTAAAATTCAACAGTAATGTCTCCTACTCAATGGCACACATACAGTACAGTGATAGGGGCCACACTTTATGCCTCTCTCCCTTTCTCTGGCCTTTAAATAGTATAATATCCCCCTCTTTGGAACCATATAGTATAATAGCCACCTCTCTGGCCCCCATATAGTATGATGTACCCCACTATAGCCCCATAAAGTATAATGTCTCCAATTGTGGCCCCATTACTATATAATGTACTACTCTACTCTGTGGCTCTTATATAGCATAATGTTCCCCATTGTGGTCATCACAATGTATAATGTCCCCCTCTCTGGCACTCTTTGCATGGAAATTAAAAAAAAACACGATTCTACTCACTTATTCGCGCTCCCATGACAAACGTCTTCTTCTTCTTCCACCATCACACATCACAGGCGGTGCATTACAGTGACGTTATTGCGTGTCTGCAATGTTACAATGATTCCCTGGACCCACAGTGGACCTGGATATAGACAAGAGTGTAATAAACTTTACAAAGCTACTCTTATACAACTCTGAGCAGTGGCGCAGCAGCTACCGGGGGGGAGAGTCAGCCTCCCCAGACCCCGTGCTCAGGGGAGGCCCACCATGGGGAGCCCACCCGGAGCTATGCTACCCTTAACTATATCGGAGTGCACAGCGCTCCAATATGGTTAAGCCAGGGCTGCACAGCATGCAACCCTCCGCTGGCTCCCTTTTCCCTGTGCTCAAATGTATTCACTTCTCTTAGATGTGAATACATCTGAGCAACACGGCAATACTGGGAGGTAGAAGAGCGCTCGTCATCTCCCTGCCCCGATGAGTGATGAGATCGCACACTACTGATCTCATCACTATGCTGCTGTGATCACTGAGAAGCAGAGCAGCAAAGAATGTGTTGGTGTGTAACACGGGTACTTTAGATGCAGCGACACAGAAACACCGAGCAGCCGATACAGGGTTAATAAACAGGGGAAGTTTATAATAACAGGTCAATCTCCACTCAGGGAGTAACAGGGGAAAATATGGAGGAAAACAAGGGAAGTAGCAGGTAAGTCTTTAACTGACAGTTCACAGTTTAACTAGATATAGCAGAGTCGAACAGCTTGTAATCGACAGTTTTTACACTTAGCTGACTCTTTTCCTCCACAAAGCAGTTGCCAGCTCATGCCGGGGTTGATTTCTTTGGGCTTCCCAAACAACGCTCCGTCTTCTGGCGGCAACGGGCGGTCTCCGGTTTAACCCGCTGAGCCCCTAGTCCATAACACGGCACCTCACGTGCTTGGCTCCACAGACCAGGCGTCTCTTCTCCCTCTAGTCGGCTTGACTCCTCCGGTCCACTGCACTGGGCTCTTGCTCCCAGTACTGGAGCCAAGAGCCTGTACCCTCACACACTGCTCTCTTGAGCGGGACTCTGCTCTCACTTTCCCGCGCAAAAGTCCTTGTCTCTCCCTCTCTCTAGCCACACCACTAGTTTTCCGGTCACCTGACCTCCCAGCTCTCACTCTGGACACGCCCCCAGCTTCCCAGTCACCTGACTCCTGTGCTGGAAGTCTGTCTTCCCCCTGCAACCAGAGGTACGGCCCCGGCAGTTCCGGATCCCTTGTTCTGAAAGAGTCTTCCCTCTTACACCTGCTTACATATTATGTGGCAGTGGGGAAAATTGTGAGAGGGAGCAGCATGGGGGTGGCATAATAGTATGTAAGTCCAGAAACATGTGCAGAGACCCTGAGTGGCACATTTAGGCTTATAAGTCACTTTAATGAACTGACTGGCGTGAGCATGATTAGTGATCCCACTGGACCATGAACTGAGGAGTGCCTGGAGGGGCGTGACTAAGTATCAACTCGGTCCGACCAAGGTCGCACGGCGGCTCAGTCGACTCTGTGAACCAGGGAGGAATTGAGCAGAGGGACCAGGTGCTACTGCAGATCAGACCTTGGTCACAGCTGTTGACCCACACCGGGGAAAGCAGGAACAGGCAAGTTATGCTGGCATACTGACAGGTAGGTACTGGCAGGCACGGATGGTATGCAGACAGGTGGGTCTGGCTGGCACGGCTGGTATGCAGACAGGTGGGTACTGGCAGGTAGGAACGCAGGCAGGATAAGGACCAGTATAGACTGGGATACAGGAACAGAGCCGTAGGTGCGGCAGACGAGCAGAGCAAAACCCGTAGGTGCGGTAAACGAGCAGAGCAAAACCCACAGGTGCGGTAGACAAGCAAAGCAGAGCAAAACACGCAGGTGCGGTAGACAAGCAGAGCAGAGCAAAATCCGCAGGTGCGGTAGACAAGCAAAGCAGAGCAAAACCCGCAGGTGCAGTAGACATGCAGAGCAGAGCAAAACCCGCAGGTATGGTAGACAAGCAGAGCAGAGCAAAACCCGCAGATGCGGTAGACAAGCAGAGCAGAGCAAAACCCGCAGATGCGGTAGACAAGCAGAGCGGAGCAAAGCCCGCACATGTGGTAGACACGCAGAGTGGAGCAAAACCCGCAGATGTGGTAAACAAGCAGAGCAGAGCAAAACCCGCAGGTGTGGTGGGCAAGCAAAGCAGAGCAAAACCCGCAGGTGCGGTAGACAAGCAGAGCAGAGCAAAACCCGCAGGTGCGGTAAACTAGGTACTTACAATGAAGTAGCGAGTGAACAATAAACTCACAAACAGAAGTAAAGAGACAATGAATTGGAGTTAGGTGCAGGTTCAGACACTGCAGGAAAAGGGAAGATACGAACATAGAGACAAGCAAGTAACGGGCTAGTACACTGTTCATACAGGAACTGAACCAGGAACAAGATACAGGAACGAGCCTGGGAACTCAGCCCCCAGGGTGGCGGAAACAGACTAGAAGTCACAGATATAGGTAACGGGCCTGGGTATACAGTCCCCAGGGTGGCGGAACAGACTAGAAGTCACAGATACAGGTGACAGGCCTGGGTACTCAGCCCCCAGGGTGGCGAAACAGACAAGATACAGGACAGGACCTGGCAACTCAGTTGCACAGAACACACTGAAAGAAAGTGTTGCTCAGGCCCCTTCTACTGGGTGGAGGGGGTTTAAGTATCCAGTGACTCACAGCGATAGGCTGGGGAGGCATTAGGACTGTACACACTGTAAGTTTAAGAATCAGGTAGTAACAGCGTCGCCGCCCTAAGCAATCAGACAAGAGACATGCACACAGCACATACTGGAGCAAAGTATGCAGCCTGGGCTGATAGGTAAGTTGGCGGTCTTGGATGGTGGGAGATGGTAAGCCATGCCAGCAAGCAGCCAGGGATGTTACAGTTTCCACCACCAAATTCATGAAAATCTGAGCTATTAGTGTACCTGTAATGAAAATGAAGATTGGTAGAATTATTGGAAGCAATGATAGGCAGAAATTGATCTGAGTGGAGACCAGTTGTCAATACCATAAAGAAGTTTTCACAAAAAAATGTGAAAGTGTCACAGGAGCCGTTTTTCAGCACAAATACATCAGATCACATGTTGCGCACCTACTGTGAGCAGCTTGTGCGGTCTACATGTGCATCTCCAGACTTGTCTGCCATTTTGTACATTTGGGATGCAGTTGGTCGGCAATTGCAAAGGTAAATTCCAGCAATAGATCTTGATGATTTGTGTGCCGAAGTGCATTCAGGGTTGCAGAACATTCCTCAGGCAAGCATTAAACTTCCACTCCATCGGGGGGGGTTTTCAGCGCTGGAGTGGCGCTTTAAATGTAAGTCCCCTTCCCCCGTTCAAATACTCACCCTCCAGAGTCTTCACCGTTTTTCGCTGCTGATCCCTCGGTGCCATCTTGTGAGCGCAGCTTCTGACTGGCCGGAAGTCAGAAGCTACATCTCAAGCTCTCTATACAGCTCTATGAGAGCCAGAACGAGGCACTGGACCAACCAGCAGGTCACTTTTTGCTGGAGACCAACGGGAGCGATGCTGGAAAATGATGAAGGAGGCAGCAGGTGAGTATGAGACAGGGGGCAGGGGAACTACATTTAAAGCATCACTCCAGTGGTGCAATAAAAATAAACACTGGAGTGGTGCTTTAGTAACCTCAAAGGTAGTTTGCCAATGAGAGAAATTTTTGCAAATGGCATGTTTAAACAATGATAAATAATTTGAGATGTTTTGAAAACTTTGTTTCTTTTTTTTTTTCATTATTTGCATATTATTAACCGGTCTATCATTCCTGGGATTTCTAAAATGCAAAACTTTTCTTTCTTGGCAATTTCAATGATCAGGAAAGCATATTGCTACTTTTATTCTGAAGACTTGCTTTCTCTGTTATGACTGCTAGTGGTTCCACAAGGTCAGAGCTCAATACTTTTTCTCTGTAGAGCATGCCCTTTTCTTCCCTCTCTTTAATTTTTCTTCAGTCTGTATTTCCATATGCTCTTTCTTTTACACTGATAAGGCCTTTTAAACTTTGATTACTGTGGATTGGCAGATGGTGCCCAGGCCTTGACTTTGGGCAGAGGGGGCGGATATGTAGCATAGCTGGGAAGGAAAGGGTTAAATCCCAGCTCTGCAGTATTTGATTAGAAGCACCTACATGGTTTGACTAAGAGAAGAAGGTTTTTATTTGCTATCAGGGGCGAATATAGAAATTATGGGACCCCATAGCAAAAGTTCTAATTGGACTTTCCGGCTTCTACAGCCTCTACAAAAGACATAGTGCCCCCAAAACAGTATAGGCCCTCCAAAGCTTCTCAATGCAGTATTATAATGCCCACAGCTCCACAACATGGCATAATTCTTCCTAAAGTGCCTTCCATACAGTATGATGAACTTATAGTTCCCCCGTGGACAGTATGATGCCTATACTGTCTTTATATGCAAAGTATGGCCTACATAGCCCTCACATAGTATGATGCCTTCACAGTCATCCCACCCACAGTATGATGGATTCCACAGCCCCAACATATAATGTGTGGTGTTGTGGGGTTCATCATAATGTGTTTGTCGCTTTGGGGACCATCATAATTTGTTGGCCATTGTGGGGCCTGATAAACAGCATGATTACCCCCAAACCACCCCAAAGATGATAATGACCCCCACAGCCATCGTACAATATCATGACTCCAATGTCAACCCTCGCAAACAGTATCATGGGCCCCCTAGATCCCCCCACAGTATAATGGCCCTCACAGCCACTCACTTACAGTATCATTGCCCGCAAAGACCCATATAGTATTCAGGACCACACAACCCCCTGTACACAGTATGATACCCACACAGTTCTTTACCCACAGAATATGCCCCCACGGAGTATAATGGACCCCATACAAGTATAACTGTATCATGACCCCCACTTTTCAAGCACAGTATTATGGCTCCCAATTTAACTCACATACAGTATGTTTACCCACACAGCCCCCACACAGAATATGATGTCCCTCAAAGTCCTAAAAACACAGTATAATGTCCCCACAGCTTCTCATATACAGTATAACGCCATCACAGTTTCCCCCTCTGCACAGTATAATGCCCCCACAGCCACCACACAGTGTGATGCCCCCCTACAGACCACGCACCATACAATATGATGCCCCTACCTACCCTCACACAGTAAGTTGTCGCCAAAGTTTCCCAACACATCATGAAGCCTACAGCACTGTATGATACCCCTACAATCATCTCATCCAACGTATGATGGCCCCCACAATCCTCCATACAGTATGATGACTTCCACGACGCTTTACACAGTAATCTCAGAAATCTTCCACGTTATGAGACCCCTATACAGTATGATAATCCCTAAAATCATGGCATCCATAGTATGATTCCCACACAGCCCCTCACCACCACAGTATCATGTCCCCTAGAGCCCCGCATACAGCATTATGGTCCTCACAGACCCCTTCACAGTTTAATGCCACCAATGCCTCCCACTACTGTAGCATAACACCCCCTCCAGAATGTCATGCCCCCCCCTCAGCTCCTCACACACAATATGTTGCCCCTACAACCCACCACATAGTATTATAAATTCCACAAATAGCATTATGGCCACATTGGCCTGCACACAGTATTATGGCCCCTGCAGTACCCCATAAATAGTATGATGGCCTCCACAGCCCCGCACACACAGCAATATGCGCTCAGTGCTACCAACACACAATATGATGACCCTCACAGATCTCTACACACAGTATAGTGCACCCACAGTCTTCCACACAGTATAATGCCGCAACAGCCAACTGACATAGTATGATGCTCCCACAATTTCCCCCTTTCCTCAGTAAGATGCCTCCACAGCCCCCCAACAGTATGATGCCTTTCACATGGTATAATTGCACTTCCACAGAATAATGGCCCATAGCTCCCACAGTCTTCCTACACAGTATGATACCTTCTAAGCTCCCCACATAGTATGATGTCCCCATAGTTTCTCCATACATTATGAGGCGCCCCACACAGTAAGATAACCTTACAGGCAACCCATCCACAGTATGATGGTCACCAGATGCCCCCACAATCCCTTACTTAGTATAATTGTCTCCGTCTCCACATCCTCACACATAATATGCTGTCACTGGTCCACAACTGTATGATACACCCACATGGTATGATGGGCCCTCCACAGTATAATACCCTCACATCCCCATACAGTATGTTGCCCCCACTGGCCTCTAGACAGTATGATGTGACCACAGTTCTTCCCACACAGTGTGAAGCACCACACATAGTATGATATGCCAACAATCATCCCACCCACAGTATGATGGCCCCATAGCCTCCCCCACACAATATGATGGTTGCCACAGCCCCTCACAGTGCAATGTCTGCAATTGCCCCACACTCTGTATGATACACATATGACCCCCCCCCACACAAAGTTTCCTGGATCCCCAATGCCCCACACAGTATTATGACCCCCACGACATCATGACACCCATAGCTCCCCACACAGTATGATGGTGCTCCTACTGCCACCCATTCACAGTAACATAATCTCCACAGACTCCTTGAAATCTCCACCACACAGTATCATTGCCGCCTTTGCCCCGTCACATATTATGTTACCCCTGCAGCCTACCACACAGTATCATGGTCACACACAAAATATTATGGCACACAAAGGCCCTCACACAGTATAATGGTCCCTACAGTCCCCCACGCATAGTATGATGGCCCCACAGCCTCATATACAGTATGATTCCTCCTCAGCCCCCCAATAGTTTGATGCCCCCTCACGCACACTATCCTGGCTCCCACTGCCCCCTGCACACAGTATGAATCCCCATACAGCCCTACAGACAGTATCATACTTGCACAGTCCAATACATTCAGTATAATGCCCCCACAGCCATTCAACAGTATGATGCCCCCATATGGTATGATGGCACTCACACAGTATAATGCTCCCACAGCCCCCATACACAATATGATGTCCTCCACTGTCCCCCACACATAATATGATTTCCCCACAGATCCCCATGCAATATGATGTTCTCATAGTTCCCCCACACAATATGAGGCCTCAACATAGTATGATACCCCCCTATCCACAGGATGATGGCACCCACAGACCCCACACTGTATGATGCCGCCCCCAACAGCTCCTCACACAATATCATGGACCCCACAACTTTGCACACAGTATACTTACCTCACAGCACCCCAACAGTAAGATGCCCCCACACAGTATGACAGCTTGTTCACATTATACTGCCATCACAGCCACACAGAGTATGATGTCCCTCACAGTTCCCTGCACAGTATTATTCCCACACACATTATTATGAGGCCCCCTGCACAGAATGATATTTCAACAGTCATCCATTCACAATATGATGGAACTCACAGCCCCCCCAAAGCATCATGGCCCCTACAGCCTCCCACATATGTATGATGGTCTCCACAACCCTGATATAGTAAAATGGTCTCCAAATCTCCCACACACAGTAGGATGGTCCATGCAGCCCATAACACACTGTAAGCTGTCTCCACAGCCACATAGTATGATACCACATCTGCCCCCATACACGGTGTGATTCCGTCATAATTGCTCACAGTATGATGGCAAACTGGGCTCCTCCTCTTACACAGTATCATTGCCCTAGAGCCCCTCACACAGTATAATGGCCCCCACATCTTCTCACACAATATTATGGTTCCACATTACCTTCATATACTGTAGTATGATGTTTCCGCCTTCTCCTTACATGATATGATGGCACCAACAGACCCACAATTACAGATTGGTGCCCCTACAATATCCACCCACAGGTACTGACAACACACAAACAGTGGGATGCCTCCACAAATTCCCCCCGAAGTACAAAAAACATAAAAAAATAAAAGTTTCTCACATCTCCCTATATCTCCGATACACTTCTCAGGTCCATGTGGTGTGTGGACTGGGACTCCATGCATCAGGCATGATCTAGTGACATAATTGAGCCTGCTGGGACTCAGATGCACAGGCTGAATAGTGAAATGAGGAGGTGACCCTTTTCTTTTTCACTATTGGATTTGACTCTATCTACTGTTAAAATTCGGACACTGGGCGGTGGGTAATGCCACTTGGCGCTTTGCTCCTGTGACTCATGGTACCCATGCTACACATCACTAATAGTTCCACTTTGCTGTATAAAATAAAAGAGCACTGTTCCTTCAACCTCTGTGATGTGTCCTTCAATGGTCGCAAGATATAAGCAATGTCACAAGACTGCTGCAGCCAAACAGCGGCTTTTGATCACCTCTATCAAGCATGAGACATTGTTTATGTTACTTGACTGCTGAGGGACACAGGTTAAAGGTCAGAGAAATGGCACCGGTGTGGACAGTACGGTAAGTATGTAGTTTTTATTTTATTCTACACAGTTGAGCTATTAATAAGGGGTTTTCCAGTGGTGGACAGTCTCTTTAAATTGAGTTACAGTTATAAATCATTTACCTGAAAATGGCGGTTATTGCCTATTCACAGATTTCATGAAAAATGTTTGACTACTGGGTGTTCCACCTCTGGCATCCCTAAAATCACTAGAATGAGGACCCTGATGTGCCATTTTTAGCTACTGTTGGTATCAAATGCAGCGACATAGTCTCATAAACACTGCCACTGCATTCAATGTCTTTGGTAATGACAGAGATAGCTGAGCACTGTAGTCTGGTATCTCCTTTAGTTTAATAAATGCAACATATTAAAAAAGCCAACTAAAATCGTATGTTAAAAAAATTCATAAAAAAAGTTTCAAATACATGACATTTTTAAACAATTAAAATAAGCTACCAATAAAAAGGAGGGCTATGGCTGATATTCACAAAAATTGTCAAATATAAGGCATTCTAAGCAGAGTTGACCGAATGTGCAGTTAGTTTTAACTGAAATTACTTCCTGCCATGTTTTAAAACATCCTAAAATACAACAGACACCTTTGCTCTGATTAATAAAAAAGCTCCCACCTCTTAATAAGGACCTGAGTTTAATTAGTTTAATATTCCCCCTACTAATGATTCCTAGTTAAGACATCCTTTAAAAAAGTTTGTAACATTAATTTAATGGAAACATGCCAATACTGCTTCAAGAACTCCATTAGATGTTTCCCTGTTAAATTAATGTTACTAACTTTTAATGGATGTTCTAATTAGATGTTATTATTAACAGGAATATTAGTCAAATTAAAATCAAACCCAGGGAGAGACAAGTTAGCTTTACAAGTATGTAAAGCATTAGTATCTGGATAATATATACACAATGTGGTGATGCCAGATGGCCAAGATTTGCTTTGCCTTCCAGTAACCCTCTGAAGAACCAGGCACACATGGTTTTGTTAGCACATAATACCTGCATGAACAGCACTATTATTAACATACTCACTTACAAAAGGAAGTGATGGCTTCTACAAGTACAGTGCCCTACACTTGAGAGAGAAAAGGGAGCTCCATCTCTCAATTTCACACTCAATTTAAAGGGTCACTTTCAACGTGGACTGATTAGTTTAGGCAGTTAAGAATTGATTGTTTTGATTGTAAAGCTCGCCTGCCTTTGTGGGCAATTTAAACTGAAAGAGACACCCTGCTATTGCACAAAACAAGGTAGAAGAATGATCTGAATATATTCCGCAAATATAGCCATCTAGATTAATCTATCAGTCATCTATAAATTGTTCACTTCAGAAGTGTCTAGCAAAAAAATACTTCAATATTTTATAGTGAGCATCAATTTCATAAAAAATTGGCATGTAAAAAAAAGTATGTAATTATATTTGTTTTCTTTTTAGACAAAAATGTATATATAGACTGCTCAAAAAAATAAAGGGAACACACAAATAACACATCCTAGATCTGAATGAATGAAATATTGTCATTGAATACTTCGTTCTGTACAAAGTTGAATGTGCTGACAACAAAATCACACAAAAATCATCAATGGAAATCAAATTTATTAACCAATGGAGGCCTGGATTTGGAGTCACCCCCAAAATTAAAGTGGAAAAACACACTACAGGCTGATCCTTAAAAAAAAGTAAAAATTAGGCTCAGTATTGTGTGAGTGTGGCTCCACGTGCCTGTATGACCTCCCTACAATGCCTGGGCATGCTCCTGATGAGGTTGTGGATGGTCTCATATGGGATCTCTTCCCAGACCTGCACTAAAGCATCCGCCAACTCATGGACAGTCTGTGGTGCAATGTGACGTTAGTGGATGGAGCGAGACATGATGTCCCAGATGTGCTCAATCGGATTCAGGTCTGCGGAACGGGCAGGCCAGTCAATAGCTTCTATGCCTTCATCTTGCAGGAACTGCTGACACACTCCAGCCACATGAGGTCTGGCATTGTCCTTCATTAGGAGGAACCCAGGCCCAACCGCACCAGCATATGGTCTCAGAAAGGGTCTGAGGATCTCCTCTCGGTACCTAATGGCAGTCAGGCTACCTCTGGCGAGCACATGGAGGGCTTTGCGGCCCTCCAAAGAAATGTCACCCCACACCATTACTGACCCACTGCCAAACCGGTCATGCTGAAGGATGTTGCAGGCAGCAGATCACTCTCCATGGCGTCTCCAGACTCTGTCACGTCTGTCTCATGTGTTCAGTGTGAACCTGCTTTCATCTGTGAAGAACACAGGGCGCCAGTGGTGACTTTGCCAATCCTGGTGTTCTGTGGCAAATGGCAAGCGTCCTGCACGGTGTTGGGCTGTGAGCACAACCTCCATCTGTGAATGTCGGGCCCTCATACCACCCTCATGGAGTCGGTTTCTAAAAGTTTGTGCAAACACATGCACATTTGTGTCCTGCTGGAGGTGATTTTACAGGGCTCTGGCAGTGCTCCTACTGTTTCTCCTTGCACAAAGGCGGAGGTAGCGGTCCTGCTGCTGGGTTGTAAACCTCCTATGGCCCCATCCATGTCTCCTGGTGTACTGGCCTGTCTCCTGGTAGTGCCTCCAGCCTTTGGACACTATGTTGACAAACACAGCAAACCTTCTTGCCACAGCTCGCATTGATGTGCCACCCTGGATGAGGTGCACTACCTGAGAAACTTCTGTGGGTTGTAGAGTCCGTCTCATGCTACCACGAGTGTGAAAGCACAACCAACATTCAAAAGTGACCAAAACATCAGCCAGAAAGCATTGGTACTGAGATGTGTGTGGTCTGTGGTCCCCACCTGCAGGGCCACTCCTTTATTGAGGGTGTCTTGATAATTGCCAATAATTTCCATCTATTGTCTATTCCATTTGCACAACAGCATGTGAAATTGATTGTTTGATTTCACAGAAGTTTGATTTACTTGGAGCTATATTCTGTTGTTTAAGTGTTCCCTTTATCTTCTTGAGCAGTGTATATATATATATATGTATATAGTGGTAGATTGCCTCACTTGGCTGCTCTCAGAGGTAGACACAGGAACAGTTATTTTGCTGGTTTATTAAAAATGCGGCATAAACCAGAGCGGTGGTTAACAAAATAATCACGGCCTTTCCGGCATAATGACAAAACAAAAGATAACGTACAGCACAGTCCTTATACATGAGGGATTTGCATGCTCAGGATATAACAGGCTTCAGCTCTCACTGGAGCTTCACACTGGAGACTTCCCTGACTCCAAACTCAAATAGCCCAAAAAAACTCAGTGGCTGGACATTTAACTTCTCCAGCCACACCCTTGAGGTGGAGATATGGTGAGTAGGCGTCCCATCCATCCCACACCTACTCCCAAAAAACCCAACCCAAAATGTGGAAGGTTAACCCCCTCAGCACATAACATGCTGTAGAAAAGCTTCTGGGTTTCACATCATGGAAAATAGCAACCTTCGTGACACATATCTCCGCTCACATATGTGGCACCCCAGGAGTCCGGTTGCCACTGTGGCATTGCCTCCCTCTCAAGGGAGTAATGCCATGCCTGAAAGCAAGGAGGGGTCACCTAATCAGGTTTTGCTAGCATGCAAAACTTTCCTGGCTCCAGACCAGCAAGGGGAGCTCCTCCCCTTAGCAACTGAGATCAGGAGGCGGGGTTAGTTAGTGTGAGTAGAGCAGAGAAGAGTGGTGTTGTATGTCCTGACTATAATAAAATTTACACTATGTTTTCAATACACTGCCTCTATACTTGATTATTCATTACGCTTGGTGCCTGTTGTCCCTCCACTTCCTTTCTTTCTTCATTGTCTCTTTTGGGACCTTGGCACGAGTGTATGTTTAGATATATGGTGGTGCTGGGCCATATCCTTGCAAAGAGTTGAAGTCAGGACGTCGACGAGGAAAGACCTAGGGAGTGAAGCTGCATGGCAGTTCACCCCAGAGAGAAGCGCAGAAGAACCAGACACTGGAGTCCGAGGTTGTGGGGCACCGAAAGCCCAGCAGCAGAAACCAGAGGACAGGAGACTGCAGGCCTCCTGGCCCCATCAGATGCCCAGAGGCTAAGCAGCACATAGGGCCCAGCACCGCCACGCGGGAGCGACACTCTAGGAAGGCCTGAGCTGCCTGCAATACTGGTGAGCACAAAGACGTTTTACTCAGGGACGAGGACCGCAGCATAGCTATACGCAGTAGGGTCAAAGAGGTAGCACAAAGGGAAGGACTACAACTCCACCTGGCTAGTTGGATCCCCCAACTTGCTTCCAGGCCGCCCGGACCTCTACTACCAGCTAG
This sequence comes from Phyllobates terribilis, assembly GCF_046119375.1. Taxonomy (NCBI): domain Eukaryota; kingdom Metazoa; phylum Chordata; class Amphibia; order Anura; family Dendrobatidae; genus Phyllobates; species Phyllobates terribilis. The sequence continues at coordinate 523,791,260 of NW_027362764.1, read as the reverse complement.
TACCCGTGCCCCGGTCTGTCTAACCACCGCAAGTACTGATAAGAGGAAACCACCATTAAGTTGTGGACTGATTATTAACTGCGCCATCCTCTGCACTACACCCCACAGCAACATCTATAAAATCACTACATCCTGCCCTGGAGCTGAGCTCTGCCTGTGGAGAGCAGAACCAACTCTGCTGCACTAACAACGGCTCCAGAGGTTCTGCACCGCAGAGGCGGCTCCATATAGCCGCATATCATAGGTGGCGTCACGAACTGTATATAAAAACTATAAATCCCCTGTAAATATCTCCTTTTATTGACCACCCTGGGTCACGGACTGGGTCACCGCCACTGTGACATCTCCCCTAGTAACGACCGGCCCGGCACCGAGTACCCCACGGCCCAGGGGATGCGTCAACTTGGCTTCACGAACAGGATTCACGAACCCCAGTATAACCGGGTCCTGTGTGCCATAGACTGTACTGAACTGTGTTATCATGTCATTTGCCGTCAGCTGAGGGGAAGCAGGAGGCCCCGATCCAGAACCGCCGGGTAAGAGATCCTTTCGCCTGCAGAGCAGCATATTGATACGTCAGCAGACGCCCAGGACCTGGCTGAGGTTCACTAGGGGGGGAGGAGGATGCCCAACCTAGGAGAGGATTCAGCCACGGCCGCCGCCACTGCAATGCCGTTATCGATGCCGTATATACCAGGGGCTGCATGGTTGCCCCAGTACTCAGGGGAGTCGCACACCCTGAACGACTTTGAGGAGAGACTGCGCAGTTTGTTTCAAGTGTACCCCCTGTCTGAGGAGCAAAAAGTCAGCATCCTCATAGGCCAGCTAATCGGTGTCGCCCAGGGAGAGGTGAAGTCCAGGCCGGGCAGGGACAAAGGCACTGTCAAGAATATACTGGCCTGGTTGAAGGATACCTTTGACACCCACACCGCAGCAGAAATTAAAATGAAGTTCTACGGGTGCAAACAAAGGGTGCAGGACAGTGTACGGGACTATGCTCTAAACCTGCAGGAGGCGCTGCGGGCCATTAAACAGGTGGACCCCGACAGTGTGCGAGACGAGGACAGATTGCTAACTGAGCAGTTTATTGAGGGGCTCCTGTCTAACGCTCACTGGACACAGCTGCACATTATGGCTCTGCAAAACCCTGATCTGGACTTTGCTCAATTTAAAGACCGAGCCATCCGGGTGCTGCGAGAACCAACCCCAAGTGGCACTGCATCCCTCCGGCGTCCAGCTATCACATACCACCAGGAGGTGGTGTCCTTTTCCCCAGCACCTGTGGAGGCTGACGCGCAGACTCTAGACAATGACCCGTCTGCAGACCTACGCCTTCAGGCCAGGAGCTGACCAAAAGTGTGGCTACACTAACTAAAACCGTACAGGCCATGCAAGTGTCTCCAAAGGAAAAGATCCAGCTGGCTTCCAGTCCAGATGACGTCCCGTGGCGACGACAGAGACGAATTCCACTGACCAGAGGTAAGAACAGCGATCCCTACGACCAGGACGGACAACCCATCTGCCGCCGCTGCCAAAAGTCGGGGCACTACGCAAGATTCTGTAATTTAAACGAGCAACTCCAGGGGCAGAGGGCTAACTCCCAGGAGTAAGATAACTAGGCCCACAAAGCTGGCCAGACAAGTACGTGGGAGGACGACCGATCCTGCCTGTCGTGCTTGATGGCATCCCGATGAACGCACTGCTGGACACTGGGTCCCAGGTGACAACGACGCCATATATCCTTTATAAACAATACTGGACTGATTCAGACATTACCCGCCGTCCAGATGAACATCTTAATATCTATGCCAGCAATGGTCAGCCCTTGCCTCAGGTGGGGTATAAAGAGGTGACCATAAAAGTTGGCCGAGTAGAATTGCCATCACAAGGAATGATTATTGTTGATATTGATCGCCGAGAAAGTCATCCTATGATAACAATAGGCACCAATTTGATAGAGAATTGTCTTGGGGAAATTATTCTTTTGTTGCAGCAGGTCGCAGAGACTGCCAGTTTCAGTCAGCAGCGAGTTCTGAAAGAAGGAGATCAGAGCCCTGATGAAAAGACAACAGGTAGAGCTGTCTGGTGGAGAAGTTGGCAGTGTCAGGATGAGTGATCCATTCCCCATTGCAATGCCCCTAGGAGTGAAATGTTAATATGGTGTCGGGCAGCAATAGGTCTCAGGGGTAAAGATTATCAGGCCCTGGTAGAACCCGTGTACTCTGATAGTAGGCCCACCATCTTGACAGCCAGGGGGATAGTCGATTTCCGCAAGGGGAGAGTACCGATACGCATCCTGAATTGTGGGGAGAAAGAGGTCCATTTACCCCGGTATGCTACCCTTGCTAAGCTGTTCATTGTCAGTAACAATGCAATAAAGGCAGTGGAACCCTTGCCTCCATCCAAACCGGCAGAGGATAACGGCTCCAAGGGGCAGATGGAGGATTGGTGTCAGAAGCTAAAAGTAGGCACTGACTCCACCCCTTTGCACCACAAGCATGGAGTATACCGGGTGGTCCAAGAGTATGAGCGAGTCTTCAGCAAACATACACTAGACTTTGGACAGGTAAAAGGGGTCCAACATTATATCCCCACAGGAGATCATCCACCCATTAAAGAGAGGTACTGGCCTGTGCCCCCAGCTCACTATCAATGTGCCAAAGGAATGTTACGGGAGATGAAGGAGGCTGGGGTGATCAGAGATAGTTGTAGTCCCTGGGCAGCTCCATTAGTTCTCGTTAGAAAAAAAGATGGTACAATGAGGATTTGTGTTGATTACAGGCAGATTAACCGCATTACACATAAGGACGCCTACCCATTACCCAGAATTGAGGAATCATTAATATCATTGAGATCAGCAAACTATTTCTCCACTTTGGATCTTACCAGTGGGTACTGGCAGGTTCCTGTGGCAGAGGCGGACAGAGAAAAGACCTCGTTTACAATACCAATGGGCCTCAGCGAGTTCAACTGCATGCCATTCGGGCTCTGCAATGCCCCAGGAACCTTCCAGAGGTTAATGGAGTGTTGCCTAGGACACAAAAACTTCGAAACCGTCCTGCTGTACCTAGACGACGTAATCGTCTACTCAAAGACATATGAAGACCACCTGGAGCACCTGGCTGGGGTGTTCAAAGCCCTTTCTGGTTTTGGCCTGAAGGTAAAGCCGTCCAAGTGCCACCTGTTGAAGCCCAAGGTGCAGTACCTAGGTCATGTGGTAAGCGCCGAAGGTGTAGCACCAGACCCTGAAAAAGTCACCGTGATCAAGGACTGGCCAAGACCCTCCACTATCAAGGAAGTGCAGCAGTTCCTCGGGCTGGTGGGCTGCTACAGGAGATTCATCAAGGGTTTCACGAATATAGCGGCACCCATGCAGGACCTCTTTGTGGGCCAGTCCAAGAAGACCAAGAACCCGAAACCTCCGTTCAAATGGGGTAAACCAGAAGACGAATCTTTCACTCAACTGAAAATGGCTCTTACTTGAGACGAAGTCCTGGCCTATCCCGACTATGGCCAACCATTTGTACTCCATATGGATGCCAGCAACGTGGGATTGGGAGCGGTGCTGTCCCAGGTACAGCAGGGCAGAGAGAGAGTGATTGCCTACGCCAGCAGGAAGCTCCGGCCCATGGAAAGGAACCCCGACAACTATAGTTCCTTTAAGTTGGAGTTTCTAGCCATAGTCTGGGCTGTAACAGAGCACTTCAAACACTACCTCGCCTCCTCCAGATTTACCGTCTTCACAGACAACAACCCGCTGACGCACCTGGAGACTGCGAAGCTTGGTGCCCTAGAGCAACGATGGATGGCCCGGCTGTCTAACTACGAGATTACCATCAAGTATCGGGCGGGGCATAAAAACACTAATGCTGATGCGCTGTCCAGGATGCCCAACTTGTCAGATGGGAGGAGAAGACCCGGAAGATCTGGAGGAGATAGAGCTACCCGCTTTCCATCGTCACGGGGTGACCTAGTGCTCCCACTGTGTGAGGGACAAGCGCTCTGCCAGCAGAGAGGCCACGTTCAACCCATTGCCCCATCATGGATGGGCAGAGATGCAAGAAAGCGACCCGGCTGTCCGCCTGATAAAGGAGTTGCTGACAAAAGCTGACTCGCACCCTGATCCAGATGCTCCACAGGAGACCCAACAGTTGTGGAAGGAGAAGGGCAAACTGGTCATCTATGAGGGAAAGCTGTGTCGAAGAAGTATCAACTCCCGGACACACGAACTGGTCTGGCAGGTGGTAGTCCCGAGGCAGAATGTGCCAATGGTCTTAGAAGCGTACCACGATGGAGCAGGACACTTCGGGTGGAAGAAGTTAAAAGCCCTGCTACGTGAGCGATTCTACTGGGCTGACATGAGGAAAGCAATCGAGAGATGGTGTCGAGAATGTGGTCCATGCAACCTGAGACGGAAAGACCGTGACATCCAGAGGTCGCTCCTGCAGCCCATAATCACCAAACAACCACTTGAACTGGTAGCATTGGACCACGTGAAGCTAGCCCCAAGCCGGTCAGGCTATGTCTACGCTCTCACCATAGTAGACCACTACTCCCGATTCCTTGAAGAAGTGCCTGTTAGAACCTTGCTGTTAGGTTTTTTTTCCTTTGCTGGTCACATGACCTTGTTGGCCTATTTAGTCCTGCTCCGCCCTTCTGGCTTTGCTGGACTTCATTGTATATCTACTTTCTAGCTAGCCTGTGCTCTGTATCTAACTCTGTTAGTTTGCTTGGTCTACGGACCTCTATGTTCTATCTATTTTGTTTGTTCGTCTGTCTGCTACTATTTCTGTTAGGAGGTGTCCCATATTCCTCCCAGTCCTTAGTACTTGTAGGGATTCCCTCCCCACATCTATAGGTCTTCGTACAGACTAGATTAGGACTTTAGCAGGTCTGATCGCAGGATCAGGTTCCCTGTTACATCGTAGGGATTCAGCTGAGTCTCATAGTAGGGACAGATCTCCTCTCTTTCCTTAGCTTTGGTAGCAGAACATAACAGTAAGTCCAGCCAGCAAATTCTCTAAGGAAAGATTTTTCTGTTCCATCATGGTGTCGGTTCAGGATTTGGCTCATCGCCTGCAGGGACTCTCTCTGGAAGTGGCCGAGCTCCGTCAGCACGTGAGTAACTGTTCTGGAGCACATTTCTTGGAGCCTAAGGTATGTTTGCCGGATTTATTTTTTGGTGAACATCGAGAATTTTTTTCATTTAAAAATGCTTGCTTATTGTATTTTCGTTTGAGACCCAAGTCCTCTGGGGATGAATCCCAGCGCGTAGGGTTCATAATGTCACTTTTGCGCAAAGAGCCTCAGGAGTGGGCCTTTTCTTTGCAACCTAGTGATACATGCTTCAGATCAGTGGATAGTTTTTTTTCTGCTTTAGGACTATTATATGATGATCCTGACCGTGTCGTATCAGCTGAAACTGAGTTGAGACGTTTAAAACAAGGATCAGGTAATGTCGAAAAATATTGTACACATTTTTGTCGTTGGTCCACTCAAACAGGGTGGAACGATTCTGCTCTGAAAAGTCTATTTCTTGCTGGGCTCAGTGAAAGGGTTAAAGACCTGCTAATTGCTTATCCTACACCTGAGGATTTGCAACAGGCTATGCAATTAGCTATACGGGTGGATAGAAGACTGCGTGCTAGGGTTAATGAGAGCAAATCCTCTGCTATGTCAGTTTCTGGTTATGATAATGTGTGTACTAACAGTGGTGAACCGATGGAGATTGGATCGGTGGCACCTCGCTCTCAAGAAAAAGACCGTCGTTTTTCGAAAGGCTTGTGTTTCTATTGCGGAAAATCTGGTCATTTGATTAAAGGCTGTGAGCTTCGTATGAAGAAAGAAAAAAAAATGGTCAGTCATGCCCGTATTGCCTGTTTAAATTCCAAGGGTGTATTTTTAGCTGCTTCCACGATTGCTCAGGAAAAATTAATGGAATTTCGGGTGTTTGTTGATTGCGGGTCTACACTGAATGTAATTGATGGGGGATTCGTGGAAAAACTCAATTTAAAACCTGAACCTTTATCATCCCCCATTGCTGTGGTTTCTGTGGATGGCTCCCCTTTGAAGAATATTACTCTCAAGGTCTGTGAATTTCCTCTCACTATTAATGGTGTTCACCATGAGAAATTGGATTTGGTAGTGTTGAATAACTTGCCTTCTCCAGTAATATTGGGATTGCCCTGGTTAAAATGTCACAATCCTGTACTGGATTGGTCTACCAGTGAAATTAAATCCTGGAGCCATAAATGTTATGACAAGTGTTGTAACGGGCGTATTGCAGCTTTGGATAGGGGAGAATTGCCTGTTCCTATTCAGGATTTTTGGAGAGTTTTTTCTGAGAAGGAATCGCAGGTTTTGCCTCCCCATAGAGACTATGATTGTTCTATTGAATTTGTCCCTGGAGCGACTCTTCCTAAAAGTCGTTTATTTAACCTTACTATTCCTGAGAGGAAGGCTTTGGAGGAATACATACAGACAAGTTTGGCCGCCGGTCACATTAGGCCCTCTAAGTCTCCTGTGGCGGTTGGATTTTTTTTTGTAAAAAAAAAGGACGGCGGTTTACGTCCTTGTCTGGATTTTCGTGAGATTAACAAAATTACGGTACGCAATCCTTACCCACTGCCATTGATTCCTGATCTGTTTAACCAGTTATTGGGGGCCAAGTGGTTCTCTAAAATTGACCTTAAGGGGGCATACAATCTGTTGCGCATGAAGGAGGGTGATGAATGGAAGACTGCTTTTAACACTCCTGTGGGTCATTTTGAGAATCTGGTTATGCCTTTTGGTCTTACTAATGCTCCTGCATTTTTTCAGAATCTGATTAATGACATCCTTAGACCTTTGATCGGTAAAAATGTGGTTGTGTATTTGGATGACATTTTGATTTATTCGCCAGATCTGGAGTCTCATTGGCTGAGCGTGCGTGAGGTATTACAGTTATTAATGGACAATTCGCTTTTTGCTAAGCTGGAGAAATGTGAGTTCGCTGTACAGAGAATTAGTTTTTTGGGCTACATTATCTCCAGCAAAAGGTTTTGAGATGGATCCGGTTAAGGTTCAGGCTGTGCAGGAATGGCCTAGGCCTATTGGTTTGAAATCGATACAGAGGTTTTTGGGTTTCGCCAATTACTATAGAAAGTTCATAAAAAATTTTTCTAGTATTGTCAAACCTCTGACTGATCTCACCAGGAAAGGTGCTGATGCGGTTCAGTGGTCTTCTGAGGCCATTGAAGCTTTTGTGTATCTCAAGGAGAGGTTCACCTCTGCTCCCATCCTTATGCAGCCTGATGTTACAAGGCCGTTTTTGGTTGAGGTTGATGCTTCCTCTGTGGGGGTTGGCGCAGTATTGTCTCAGGATAACGGGGATGGATTACATCCCTGTGCCTTTTTTTCAAAAAAATTTTCGGAGACTGAATTGAATTACGATATTGGTAATCGGGAATTATTGGCTATTAAACTCGCATTTGAACACTGGCGCCACTTCTTGGAAGGTGCGGAATTTCCCGTTCAGGTTCTTACGGATCATAAAAATCTGATATATCTTGATGCTGCCAAGCGCCTGAATGCCCGTCAGGCTAGGTGGGCACTGTTTTTCTCGCGGTTTAATTTCTCCGTTACTTACATCCCTGGTACTAAGAATGTTAAGGCGGATGCCTTGTCTCGCAGTTTTTCTCCCATAGTCGGTGCTGAGAAAGAGGAAAACATTTTACAAGAAGGTGTTGTGATAGCTGCTTTAGACTCCGTTTTGGAAGATGAGATTCTTAAAGCTCAGGAGAATTAATCCGGTCTTTCATGTCTCTCTGTTAAAAAAAAGCTGTTGTGTCGGATGGTGACGCCTCTGCCTCTGTTCCTCCGGTGGTGGAGGACGGGGAATATGAAATTTCTCGCATCCTTGACTCTAGACGGTATAGAGGTAGTTTGCAGTATCTTGTGGCCTGGAAAGGTTTCGGACCCGAGGATAACTCTTGGGTGAGGTCAGATGATGTTTCCACGTCCAGACTTATCAGAGCGTTTCACAGGAGATTTCCTGATAAGCCTGGTCCTAGGGGATCCGGAGGATCCTCTTAGAAGGGGGGGTACTGTTAGAACCTTGCTGTTAGGTTTTTTTTCCTTTGCTGGTCACATGACCTTGTTGGCCTATTTAGTCCTGCTCCGCCCTTCTGGCTTTGCTGGACTTCATTGTATATCTACTTTCTAGCTAGCCTGTGCTCTGTATCTAACTCTGTTAGTTTGCTTGGTCTACGGACCTCTATGTTCTATCTATTTTGTTTGTTCGTCTGTCTGCTACTATTTCTGTTAGGAGGTGTCCCATATTCCTCCCAGTCCTTAGTACTTGTAGGGATTCCCTCCCCACATCTATAGGTCTTCGTACAGACTAGATTAGGACTTTAGCAGGTCTGATCGCAGGATCAGGTTCCCTGTTACATCGTAGGGATTCAGCTGAGTCTCATAGTAGGGACAGATCTCCTCTCTTTCCTTAGCTTTGGTAGCAGAACATAACAGTGCCAGTGAAAGATCAGACGGCTCAGACGGCAGCCAAAGCCTTTCAACAACACTTTTGTCGCCCGCACGGTTACCCTGAACGAGTGTTGACCGACCAAGGTCCAGCCTTTGAAGCAGAAGTATTACAGTAATTCTGTAACTTGTATGGCTGCAAGAAAACCAGGACGACGCAGTATTATCCCCAGACCAACAGGTTGTGTGAGAAGATGAACCAGGTGGTAATAGACATGTTGAAGACGTTGCTCCTTGAAGAACGTAGCCTGTGGCCAGAGAAGTTACCAGATTTGGTGGACCTATATAACCACATCCCGGTAAATTCCACCAACTGTACACCCGCTTACCTGATGAGAGCAAGACCTGGTAAGCTACCCATCAACTTAGATATGGGAGTCTTAACACCAGAGACGACATCACCAGATGCAGATTGGGATACAGAGCAGCAGCAACAATACCACAAGGTGCAAGAATGTGTGGAAAGAAGTCTGTCCCAGGCGAGACAGAAGCAGGAGAAAACTTACAATCAGCACGCACCTGCAGTTCCCTTATCACCTGTAGAATAGGTACTCAAGAGGAAGAGACGAGTCCATAAATTAGATGACCAGTGGGAGGTTGAGCCATACACCGTCCTACCCTCGAATTACGATAACACCAAAGTGTGCCTCATCAGTAAAGATGGAGGGGAAACTTCAGCGGCAGTCTCAAGAGACCACTTGAAGATATGTCCTGAACAGTTGAAACACAAAGAAGAAGACCAAGACAGCCCTCAGCCCACAGAAGAGGTGGAAGAAATGGTCCAGACAGTCCTTGGAGCATTTCCCCGGTCTTGGACTCAGGTGAACAGAGCAATTGTGGTACCGGTCATGACCTTTCTCCAAGCGGCCTCACCGGAAGCTGCAGAGGCTCGAGAACATCTGGAAGACAAGTTGGCCCCAGAGACAGATGCTTCAACAGCAGCAGATCAGGAGAATCTACCCTCTGTTAGCAGTGAACCTGTCATACCCAGGGTGAGTCAAAGAATTTGTAGGAGATTACACAGCCTACCGGTGTTACCTCAGACTACCCGTAGTGTAGTTCACACTGAACCCACCACACCAGGGGTAGACACTAGGGACCAGGGTAGGTCAGTGACAACAAATGTACTACATAGATCGACCCAGAGTACTAAAGGTCTGCTCCCTGCCCACTGGAGGAACTAAAGTGTAAGAGAACTAAAGAGTATGTTATATATAGTTGTAATCGTTAAATAATGATATATATATTTGTTAAATTTATGGATAATTGGACCACAGGACTAGGTGTGGTCAGGACAATGTTGGATATAGTTACTAATTGGCCTAGAAAATAACCGCAGGCATGGCTGAAGACCAGGCCCACCGAAAGAGTGCCCTGAAGGCACGCCCAGGGATGATACACAAAGTGGGTTGATGCGGTTCCCACCAGCCAAATTTCAGTTACCCGGATTGTGGCGTAAAGACTAAGCGCCGCAGTGACTGCTGTACATTTTTGCTTGGGATTTTGTAGTTTTTGCCTTTTGAGATTTTGTAAACTGTTTGTAATGTGAATTGCTATTGTTATTTGTTAATTCAAAAAGGTATCCTCTGTCCGGGAGTACTGAAGTTAGCTAGGGGGGAATGTGGCACCCCAGGAGTCCGGTTGCCACAGTGGCATGGCCTCCCTCACAAGGGGGTGATGCCATGCCTGGAAGCAAGGAGGGGTCCCCTAATCAGTTTCTGCTAGCATGCAACACTTTCCTTGCTCCAGACCAGCAAGGGGAGCTCCTCCCCTTAGCAACTGGGATCTGGAGGCGGGGCTAGTTAGTTTGAGGAGAGCAGAGAAGAGTTGAAGTCAGGACGTCGACGAGGAAAGACTTAGGGAGTGGAGCTGCACGACAGTTCACCCCAGGTGGAAGCGCACAAGAACCAGACACCAGAGTCCGAGGTTGTGGGGCACCGAAAGCCCAGCAGCAGAAACCGGAGGGCAGGAGACCTCAGGTCTCCTGGCCCCATCAGACTCCCGGAGGCTCAGAAGCGCATAGGGCCCAGCACCGCCACGTGGGAGCGACACTCCAGGAAGGCCCGAGCTGCCTGCCATACTGGTGAGCACAAAGACGTTTTACTCAGGGACGAGGGCCGCAGCATAGCTATACGCAGCAGGGCCAAAGAGGTAGCGCAAAGGGAAGGCCTACAACTCCACCTGGCTAGGTGGATCCCCCAACTTTCTTCCAGGCCGCCCGGACCTCTACTACCAGCTAGTACCCGTGCCCCGGTCTGTCTAACCACCGCAAGTAAAGATAAGAGGAAACCGCCATTAAGTTGTGGACTGATTATTAACTGCGCTATCTTCTGCACTACACCGCACAGCAACATCTATACAATCACTACTTCCTGCCCGGGAGCTGAGCTCTGCCTGTGGAGAGCTGAACCAACTCTGCTGCACTAACAACGGCTCCAGAGGTTCTGCACCGCAGCGGTGGCTCCATATAGCCGCATACCACAGGTGGCGTCACAAACTGTATATAAAAACTATAAATCCCCTGTAAATATCTCCTTTTAAAAACCGCCCTGGGTCACGGACTGGGTCACCGCCACTGTGACATCTCCCCTAGTAATGACCGGCCGGGCACCGAGTACCCCACGGCCCAGGGGGCGGGTCACATACATAGCCACTGACCCTGTTACATATTCCCCTTAGTGCCAATATCCGGGGGTTTTGTCACCTTCAGACACCAAACAGTGAATTCTAGAGAGGGCATCCACGTTACCGTGTAATTTTCTGGGTCTGTGCTCTACATGAAAACTAAAGTCCTGGAGACCTAAGAACCACCTAGTTACCCAGGCATTGTTACCCTTCTTCTCCCATAACCATCTCAGGGGTGCATGGTCTGACACAAGTTTAAACTTACGGCCTAGTAGGTAATACTTCATCTTATCTATGGCCCATTTTATGGCTAAGCATTCTGTTTCAACAATAGTATAGTTTTTCTCACTGGAAGAGAGCTTCCTGCTCAGATTCAGGATGGGATGTTCCTCCCCATTTATCTCTTGAGGCAACATGGCTCCTAAGCCGACTTCTAAAGCATCTGTCTGGACCACAAATTCTTTACTAAAGTCCAGTGTGACCAGGACTGATAGTTTACATAGTGCCAGCTTCAGCTCTTGGAATGCTATCTCCGTTTCAGCTGTCCATTTGGCCCTCAATGTTTTGGTACCTTTAAGAAGATCAGTCAGTGGTGCAGCCATCATGGTGAAATTTGGGATAAACCGCAGGTAATATCCCACACTTCCAAGAAACGCCTTCACCTGCTTCTTAGAGAGCGGTTGCAGCCACTTCTGGATTGCCTCGACCATGTTTACTTGTGGCTTGATTTCACCTCTCCTGACCATATAGCCTAAGTACTTGGCCTCTTCCTTCCCAATGGCACATTTTTTTGATTTATAGCAAACCCGGCCTTCCTCAGAGCATCCAGAATCACCTGTACCTTTGGTAGATGCTACCCCAATCTGGGCTAAAGACCATAAAGTCATTGAGGTAGGCTGTGGCATACATCTTATATGGTGCTAGGATCCGATCCATGGCCCTCTGCAGTCCGAAAGGCATTCTAGTGTATTGAAAACACCCATCAGGTGTTGAGAAAGCAGTCTTCTCCTTGGCCTTCTGGGACATGGGGATCTGCCAGTAGCCCTTCGTCAGGTCGAGGGTAGTAATATACCTCGCAGGTCCAAGCCTCTCAATGAGTTCATTTACGCGGGGCATCGGGTACGCATCACACTTGGACACTTCATTCAGCCTGCAGTAATCTTTGTAAAACCTTTACTCCCCGTCGGGATTTGGTACGAGGACGATGTTACTCAACCATCCGCTTTTTGACTCCTCTATCACACTGAGGTCTAACATTCTCTTCATCTTGGTCAAGATCACTTCACGGCGTGCTTTGGGAATCCTATATGGCTTAAGGTTCACTCTTATATGCAGCTCTGTCGGCACGTCATGCTCCACCACCTGCGTACACCCCGACAACTCCAAGAACAGGTCATGGTTCCACTGCAGCAGTTCTCAACACTGTTTCTTCTGGGCCGGCGATAGAGTTTCCGCTATCGTGACATCCTACACTTTGGCTTCGGGACTGCGATTTTTGGATGCTGAGAGAGATGTATCTGTAGTTAAAAGCAGCATCAAGCTGGGAGATGTAATTCATTATGTTCTGGATAGACACCATACTCTAAATATTTCACAGAATCTGCACTGTCTTCTGCCTGAAGTATCACCGATGAAGAGCCGCCTGTTTCAGACTTGTGCAGTCGTGGGTAATTCTGGAATCCTTCTCCGCAGTGGATGTGGCAACAAGATTGACAGTTATGACTTTGTAATAAGGTGCAATTTAGCGCCTGTTGTTGAATTTGCTGCCGATGTTGGATCCAAATCAGACTTTATTACCATGAACCCATCTGTTGTGCAAAGAGCATTTGGAGGATTTCGAAACGCAAGTAACCGTGAAAAATTTGTTCACAGACTCTCTATGCTTAATAACAGCGTGCTCTGGATACCAGCTTTCATGGTCAAAGGTGGAGAGATGCTTTAATTCTTTAATCAAGGGCATATGAGGTGATCTTGGCGAAAGATCGTACGGCCCTTCTTAACCCACCCCCACGAGTTGAAGAACAAAATTATATCTGTATGTTATTTACTACCTACTCGTATAAGGCCCATGAGGTAAAAAAAATTCTCCAAAAGCATTAGAAAATCTTGCACATCGACGAAGACATTGGTAGTTATGTCTGGCCAACCTCCCAAATCACATACCGTAGGGGTAGGTCCCTTCGGGATAGGCTTGTACATAGCCACTACGTCTCAAGATCAGAAGCAGACTGGCTGCAAACTATTGTCAAGGGCTGCTTTAGATGTAGTGGCTTTGTGGCATGCATAGCCATTATGCAATGTAAGACGTTTGACAGCAAAGTCACTGGAAAAGTGTATGAGATAAATTCCTTTATCAATTGTAGATCTATTGGGATTATTTACAAGGCTACTTGCCAGTGCTATGCTGAATATGTAGGTCAAACCAAAAGAGAACTAAGAAAACAAGTAGGAGAACAATTACAAGATATAATCAATGAAAAAGACACACCCTTAGCAAAACATGTTAACAGTATACATCAAGGACAAGGTAATAGTGTCAAGTTTGTGGGGATTGACCGGGTTAAGATCCCACAGAGATATGGGGACTGGGATAGGAGCCTACGCCAAAGAGAGACTAAGTGGATCCATGGCACCCAGTGGACTCAATGAGCAAATTTCATACAAATGTTTCTTGTGAGCTAGGGACAGTGTAGGGACAGAAGTGTAGGGATAGCTGTTGTGGAGTGGGGGCACAAAAGTGCAGGTTTTTAGGGTGCCAACAGCCACTGATAGATAGGGAAAGGTGTATAGGCCTTTCTAGTACCATCGGTAGGTTGCACCCTTTTCTACACATTTAGATCATTGTTCGCCCCGACATCCTTTGCCTGAGTCCCTCGTAGTCCTGGGTTAATTCTTGCTACCTCTATCAATGGCTCAAATCCATTTTTCATATGTCTGTTTAGTAATACGTCATTTTACTGCGGCTGAGAATAAGATATGTGGTGGTCTAACCCTCTTTGGCCTGCCCAACTGATGGTGAATGGAATGTGGTCAGGAACTATGCCTTTACTTTTAAGGGGTGGGACAGCGCATTAAAGATTGACATAATATGTCAGCGAAGTCCCCAACTCGAGTGCCTGCCCTGTTGTATTGATGTGGCAAACACTATTGGTTATAGATGTGAGACAAGATTCAGCACATCGTTGAGGAAGTGCATTGAGGTGAAGGGTGCATTGCTGGAAAAGGGAAAAAAAAGAACTCTTTAAATCTCTTAGTTTGCGAGTGTGAACAAGCTGCGTGTGTCCGGAGCGTAAGTGCGAACGAAAGTAAGTGTGTGACTTGTTTTTCAGTGACTTTGGATTCAGGGAGTTTGAAAGGGAGGACTTTGGACTGAATTGCTGACTGTATTTCATTAATTTCTTTACTTTACTTTTTACTTAACATTCTGTATATTGCAATCCCCATTAGGAAATGAGCTCCATTATTGACAATGCTATCCAGTGTACATTTTGCCACATGTATGTATTCCTTGAACAGCCGGTCGAGGTTGCTTACTGCTGTGCGAGATGTGTGCACGTTGTGCGTTTGGAAGCCCAGATACTGGATCTAAATGAGCAGCTGGCAATACTGAGATCCATTGACAACATGGAAAGGAGTCTGCTGCTCTCTGAGCAGCAGCTCACTGGGGTAGATGTGGGGGAGGGTGGTAGTCGGGAGCTGCAGGACACTGAGGTCGCTAGTTGGGTGACAGAAGGGGTGGTAGAGGGAAGAGTACCAGGGAGGCTAGTTTGCAAAGTTGGCAGATGAGGGGAGTGACGGTACAGGGGTAGCACTACTGCAGCAAGGCATGTCCCCTGAAAGCCGGAGGAGTGTCAGCTCCAGTAAAGAGGGAAATAAGAGAGTAGGGCAGGCTAGGCAGGTGCTGGTAGTGGGGGACTCAATTATTAGAGGAACAGATAGGGCAATCTGTCACAAAGACAGGGATCGTCGAACAGTGTGCTGCCTACCTGGCGCTCGAGTCCGGCACATCGCTGATCGGGTTGACAGATTACTGGGAGGGGCTGGTGAGGACCCAGCAGTCATGATGCACATTGGCACAAATGACAAAGTTAGAGGTAGGTGGAAGGTCCTTACAGATGATTTCAGGGAATTAGGCTGCAAGCTGAAAGCAAGGACCTCCAAGGTGGTATTCTCTGAAATACTACCGGTACCACGTGCCACGCCAGAGAGGCAACGGGAGATTAGGAAGATAAATAAGTGGCTCAAGAACTGGTGTAGGAAGGAGGGATTTGGGTTCCTGGAGAACTGGGCCGACTTCTCAGTTGGCTACAGACTCTACGCTAGGGACCGGCTGCACCTTAATGGGGAGGGTGCAGCTGTGCTGGGGGAGAAAATGGCTAGAAGGTTGGAGGAGTGTTTAAACTAGGGATTGGGGGGGAGGGTATTCATTTTATAGGTGGGGAAGATAGTGCAGATAGTGACCTGGGGACAAATAAAGAAATTGCTGGTGGGGTTAGAACAGTCAATAAAGTAAGAAGGAATAGAGGTACAGAGAGATACATAAAATGCATGTACACTAATGCCAGAAGCCTCACCAACAAAATTGAGGAATTAGAATTAATTTTGTTGGAAAATAATTATGACATGGTAGGGATATCTGAGACGTGGCTGGGCGAGAGCCATGACTGGGCAGTTAATTTACACGGCTATAGTCTGTTCAAAAATGACCGTACAAACAAGCGAGGGGGGTGTGTGTGTTTATATGTAAAATCATCCTTAAAACCTGTCTTGCGGGAGGATATATGTGAATCTAACGAAAATGTAGAGTCCCTGTGGGTGGAGATAAGGGGAGGGGGAAGAAATAATAAAATACTGATAGGAGTTTGCTATTAGTCTCCAAAAATAATGGAAGTAGCGGAGAATATCCTCGTAAAGCAAATAGATGAAGCAGCGACTCAAGGAGAAGTCATTATTATGGGAGACTTCAACTACCCTGAAATACATTTGGGGACAGAAACATGTAGTTCAAGCAAAGGAAATAGGTTTTTGACTACTATGAGAGACAATTACCTTTCACAACTGGTTCATCGCCCAACAAGAAGGGGGGCACTGCTAGACCTAATATTAACCAATAGGCCAGACCGCATATCAAATATACGAGTTGGGGGTCACTTGGGTAATAGTGATCACAAAATAATACGTTTTCATGTAACCTTTAATAAGATGTGTAGTAGAGGGGTACAAGGACACTAAACTTCAGGAAGGAAAATTTCCAACGGTTAAGAGATGATCTTAGTGCAATAAACTGGGACGATATCCTGAGACATAAAACTACACAAAGCAAATGGGAGACATTTATTAACATCCTGAATAGGACCTGTGTACAATATATACCCTATGGGAATAAACATGCTAGAAATAGGAGGAAACCACTATGGCTAAATAGAGCTGTAAGGGGCGCAATAAGTGACAAAAAGAAAGCATTTAGAGAACTAAAGCAAGTAGGTAGTGATGAGGCATTAAATAAATATAGAAAATTAAATAAATTATGTAAAAACCAAATCAAGGCAGCAAAGATTGAGGCAGAGAGAATCATTGCCAGAGAAAGTAAAAATAACCCCAAAATATTCTTTAACTACATAAATAGGAAAAAACTAAAAAATGATAGTGTTGGCCCCCTTAAAAATAGTCTGGGTGAAATGTTGGATGAGGATGAGGAAAAAGCCAATATGCTAAATGATTTTTTTTCAACCGTATTTACACAAGAAAATCGCATGACAGAAAACATGATTAGTGATAACAAAAATTCTCCAGTAAATGTCACTTGCTTAACCCAGCAGGAAGTACGGCGGCGTCTAAAAATCACTAAAGTTGACAAATCCCCGGGTAGAGATGAGCGTTGTTCGACTCGAACTGTTCGCCAATCTCAAATTCGAGCTGTTTTGGGCGGTGTTCGAGCCGTTCGGCGAACACGAACGATTTGAGAAAAATTCAGCTGTTCGAGGTTATGTTCGATAACTGTTCGTGCACCAAAATCATAACTGGATTTTTTCTCAGTCATGATGAAAATTAATGTTAATACGCAGTTTGAGTGTACAGTGGGGCGGGGGGAGGGGCAGGGGATGGATCTCTGCAGGAATAATGAAGATCTCCATTTTTTTTTCTCTTTCCCGCATTTACAGTGGGGAGGTGCAATCTGTCAGCCTATCAGCAGCGCACACATGGAGCGAAGTGCTTTTATTCACACAAGCAAGGGCATGTGTCATTGGCAGTGTATGTCACATGTCCTTGCCCTATAAGACCAAGCCATTTTCCCCGTCGCCACCATTTTCTCACTGCTGCAGCTGCGTGTTAGACGGCACCGCTGTTGCTGTGTGCGCTATACCTTGTTAATTTCAAGCCAATTTTCACACAAATCTACAGATAGCTTGGGAGTAGGGAATAGTTGTGATTGCAGTCCTTTTAAGGACTAGGTTACAGCATTTCCTATGACTTTTATCAGGCAGGTCTGTGCTCTTAAATAGATAGATTGTGGGAGTAAAGACTAATTGTAATTGCAGTCCTTTTCAGGACTAGGTTACATCAGTTCCTATCAGTTTTTGCCAGGCAGGTCTGTGCCAGTGCTGTGCAAGTTTTTTTCACAGCATTTGGCTGAATCTAGCAAAGCTAATCCTTTTTGGCCTATTGCAGAGTGTGTTAGTCAGTGGAGTAGCCTATCTGTGTTGCAAGATATACCACCTGTGTATAGAATACCAATTTTTTTACTGCACCTAGTGAAGTAAAATCTTTTGGGCATAGCATCATTCTATTAGTCCATCTATACTGACCTCCATCAGGTTGCAAATTGAAAATAATTTTTTTCTGCATCTAGCTCTGAAAAAATATTTGGGCTTCTAGCAGTGTGTGGGACTTGTTCTATTAGTCCATCTATACTGACCTCCATCAGGTTGCAAACTGAATATAATTTTTTTCTGCATCTAGCTCTGAAAAAATATTTGGCCTTCTAGCAGTGTGTGGGACTTGTTCTATTAGTCCATCTATACTGACCTCCATCACGTTGCAAATTCAAAATAATTTTTTGTCTGCATCTAGCTCTGAAAAAATATTTTGCCTTCTAGCAGTGTGTGGGACTTTCTCTATTAGTCCATCTATACTGACCTCCATCAGGTTGCAAATTAAAAATAATTTTTTTTCAGCATCTACCTCTGAAAAAACATTTGGGCTTCTAGCTGTGTGTGGGACTTTCTCTATTAGTCCATCTATACTGACCTCCATCAGGTTGCAAACTGAATATAATTTTTTTCTGCATCTACCTCTGAAAAAATATTTGGGCTTCTAGCTGTGTGTGGGACTTGTTCTATTAGTCCATCTATACTGACCTCCATCAAGTTGCAAACTGAATATAATTTTTTTCTGCATCCTGCTCTGAAAAAATATTTGGCCTTCTAGCAGTGTGTGGGACTTTCTCTATTAGTCCATCTATACTGACCTCCATCAGGTTGCAAATTGAATATAATTTTTTTCTGCATCTAGCTCTGAAAAAATATTTGGGCTTCTAGCAGTGTGTGGGACTTGTTCTATTAGTCCATCTATACTGACCTCCATCAGGTTGCAAACTGAATATAATTTTTTCCTGCATCTAGCTCTGAAAAAATATTTGGCCTTCTAGCAGTGTGTGGGACTTTCTCTATTAGTCCATCTATACTGACCTCCATCACATTGCAAATTCAAAATAATTTTTTGTCTACATCTAGCTCTGAAAAAATATTTGGCCTTCTAGCAGTGTGTGGGACTTTCTCTATTAGTCCATCTATACTGACCTCCATCAGGTTGGAAACTGAATATATTTTTTTTCTGCATCTACCTCTGAAAAAATATTTGGGCTTCTAGCTGTGTGTGGGACTTGTTCTATTAGTCCATCTATACTGACCTCCATCAGGTTGCAAATTGAATATAATTTTTTTCTGCATCTAACCCAGCCAATAGTTTTGGCCTAATACCACAGTTTGGCCACTCAGCTCTGCTCGGTTCCCATCCATTGTTTTTTTGTGCAAACAACTCCAGAGTTGTGAATTAGTTAACCACCAAAATGAGTGGAAAAAGGCCTGCTGCTGGTGGAAAAGGGAATAGGCGTGTTGGGAAGGGGAAAAAAGGTTGTGTCCGTGGGGTAGGTGTTAAAGCAACAGTAACATCTGCAGAAGAAAAACCATCTTCCAGCCAAACTAAAATGTCTACTTCTTTTAGCGGACAATGTAATAAGATCCCTTTCTTACGACCACGCCAATCGCTACAAATTCCAGATGAGGCACAAAAACAGCAGGTGCTTCAACGGATATCAAGTGCTCCTTTAAGTGGGCTCTCCTCCACATCAACTTCAACATCACAAATACTCCAGTCCTCAAAGGTGTCACCCCAATCGCACTTGCTTCTTCACAGCTCCCAAATCTCCAGCTGCCCATCTGAGTATGAGGTAGAACAGATGGTTGAGTCTGCAGAGCTGTTTACTCATACTATATCCTGGGAATCAGAGGTCGACTCCAGTGCTTCTGTGAATCCAGACGAGGAAATGATCTGCACTGATGCCCAGAATCTTTATGAGTCGGATCCAGGACCAGACGCAGAAGGTTCTGACCATAATGTAGACCCTCATTCCCAAACTGTAACTCCTGTTGGTGGAGACAATGAGGAAGACGATGATGAGACTCAAATACCTGATTGGAGCGACAACTTTAGTTTTTTGTCAGGGCAGGAATAGGTTGGCTCTGAGGACGACGGGTGTGATAACGCACAGGGTGATGATGATGAGGTTGGAGATCCCACTTACTGTCAACCCAGAGTCAGCCAAGAGATGAGGTCAGCAGAGGAGGTGGAGGAGGATGCTAGTGATGACGAGGTCAGGTTGCGCCTTCCTGGACAGAGACGTAGTACTGTAAGCACGTCAACAACTGCATCCTCAAACACAACTCTGCCTCTCACCACAAGTCGTGGTGGCTCTTCAGGTCGCATGGGTGCTAAGCCTTGCATAGCCTGGGCATTTTTTCAGATCGATAAAGATGACCCAACTCGTGTTATCTGTAACATTTGTCAGCAAAAGCTAAGTAGAGGCCAAAAAATACATAGTTTGAGTACTTCATGCATGAACCGGCACATGGACATGAAGCATAAGTTGCAGTGGGAAGCTCACTGTGCTACAATGCGGACTAGCCGGCCGGGCCAACCACCGTCTGCCATATCTTGTGCATCCACAGCCTCTTCATCCTCTGTGACTGGGGGGACAGTAGTCACACATGTTTTGGGGCGCAGACCTGCCACCTCTTTACCCGCAACAGCCAGCGTGATTGGCAGGTCATCATTTTCTTTGGAGGTGGTAACACCAGCTGGTGTTGAGCGCTGTCCGACATCGATAGCACCACCTTTGGATCAAGGCAACCTAACATGTCCGCCTGCATCTTCCTCACAGACCGGCAGTTTGCCGGGGACACCCTTATCAACCCCGTCTAAGCACAATAGCCAGCCCTCGGTCCCTCAGATGTGGACAAGTAAAAGACCATTTCCTCCTAGCCATGAGAAAGCTAAGAGGTTGAATTTCACCATCTGCAAGCTCTTGGCTACAGAAATGCTGCCTTTCCGTCTGGTGGACACAGAGGATTTTTGAGACCTTATGTCCATCGCAGTGCCCCAGTACCAGATGCCCAGTCGGCACTACTTCTCAAAGAAAGGTGTGCCTGCGTTCCACCAGCATGTCACACACAACATCACCGCTTCTTTGAGAAACTCTGTGTGTGACAGGGTGCATTTCACCACAGACACTTGGACGAGTAGGCATGGACAGGGGCGTTACATGTCGCTGACTGGGCACTGGGTAACTATGGTGACAGCAGGACAAGGGGCTGCTGTCTAAGTCTTGCCGTCCCCACGAGTTGTGCGTCAATCCTCTTTATCTCAAAGTTCCTGCACTGCTTCTGCCTCCTCAACCTCCTCTCGGTCCTCCACCTGCACCCAAAGCCTGTCTGGTCATGCCGCAAGCTTTCTAACTGCGCAGAAGGGATCCTGCACACCTCCTTACTATGCTGGCAGTAGGGTTCAACGTCATCAGGCGGTTTTTACTTTGAAATGTCTGGGAAATGTGAGTCACACAGCTGAGGAGTTGTGGTCAGCTCTGGAGAACCAATTTCATGAATGGTTGTCTCCACTGGACTTGAAACCAGGGAAGGCCGTGTGCGACAATGTTGCAAACCTGGGTGCGGCCCTTCGCCGGGGCAATGTCACACACGTGCCTTGTATGGCTCACGTGTTGAACCTGGTTGTCCAGTAATTTTTAGCCCACTATCCCGGACTAGATGGCCTTCTGCAGAGGGCACGGTCGCTGTGTGCTCACTTCCGCCGTTCGCATCCCGCAGCTCAGCGACTTACATCTCTACAGAAGTCGTTGGGCCTGCCACTTCACCGGCTAAAATGCGATGTGCCTACCCGGTGGAATTCAACTCTGCACATGCTGCAGCGACTGTGGCAGCACCGACAAGCCCTGGTGCAATACGTTCTGACGTATAGCCTGGGCCAACGAGATCCAGAGGTGGGGCAAATCACGCTGGAGGAGTGGTCTCAGATCAGGGACCTATGCACCCTTCTGCACAGTTTTGAAATGGCGACGAAGATGTTTAGTGCTGACGATGCCATTATCAGCATGACTATTCCGGTGATTTACATGCTGGAGCACATGTTAAACAGAATTCGGAGTCAGGTGGTGGCACAAGAGGAGGTGGAGGAAGTAGAGGAGGAGGAGTTGTATGCGGAAGGGCTAACATCTGCAAGGTCCAGACGGTCGGCAGCACCATGGCGGCAGGCATGTGAGGGTGGGGGAGATGGTTTTACCAGGGCGCATGGTAGCAGCCAAATTAGTGAGGAAGGTGCAGGAGCCCAGGAAGAAGTGGAGGATGAACTGATGGAAGACTCATCAGATGAGGGTGACCTTGATCACATTTCTGTTGTGCGAGGTTGGGGGGAGAGGACAGAGGAAGGAAGCATGATTGTTACCTCGCCACCAACACAACAAGGACTTGGTGCTCCTGGATGCGCAACACACATGAGTGCCTTCTTGCTGCACTACCTGCAGCATGACCCTCGAATTGTGAGAATTAGAAATAATCCTGACTACTGGGTTGCCACACTGTTAGATCCCCGGTACAAAAGTAAATTTGCAGAAATTATTCCTGCCATAGAAAGGGATGCACGCATGCAGAAGTATCAGTAGAGACTGTTGCAGAATCTTACATGTGCTTTTCCACAAAACACCAGTGGTGCACGTAGTGAATCTCACAGTTTCAACTTGCCAACCGTGGGACCGTCGAGTGTTCAGCACTCAAACCGTAACAGAGCCACAGTATCTGCTGGTAACATCAATTTTGCGGAATCATTTCACCACTTTTTTAGCCCATCCTTTGCAAGGCCACAGGAGACAAGAAGTCTGACACATAGTCAACGCCTAGAGACGATGGTACAGGAGTATCTCCAAGTAAACATTGAAGCCATGACTGTGTCACTGGACCCTTGCTCTTTTTGGGCTTCCAATCTGGATAAATGGCCGGAGCTAGCCACTTACGCCTCGGAGATCTTGTCATGCCCCGCAGCCAGCGTTCTGTCTGAACGTGTGTTCAGCGCTGCTGGTGGTGTGCTGACAGATAAGCGCACGCGGCTCTCCACTGATAATGTAGACAGACTCACGTTCATAAAGATGAACAAATCATGGATCCGAAACGACTTTTCTACCCCTGTGTCATCCTGGGGAGAGTAAAAGCTTGATGATTGGTTAAAATCACCTCACCAACCGTTTTAAGCTTTCAAATTACTAATCATGTTTATCTGTATCTTGGCTGCAAAATAATTTGGGCTTTGTAGCAGTGTGCAGCACTGATTCTATTAGGCCATCTATAATAAGCTCCACCAGATTTAAAATTACTAATCATGTTTATCTGTATCTTGGCTGGAAAATAATTTGGGCTTTGTAGCAGTGTGCAGTACTGATTCTATTAGGCCATCTATACTAAGCTCCACCAGATTTAAAATTACTAATCATGTTTATCTGTACCTTGGCTGGAAAATAATTTGGGCTTTGTAGCAGTGTGCAGCACTGATTCTATTAGGCCATCTATACTAAGCTCCACCTGATTTAAAATTAATAATAATTTTTAGCTGCATCTAGCCCGGAAAATAATTTTGGGGCTCCGAGATGCGCAAGACACATAAGTGCCTTCTTGCTGCACTACCTGCAACATGACCCTCATATTGTCAGAATTCGAAGTAATCCTGACTACTGGGTTGCCACACTCTTAGATCCCCCAAACTTTTCGATCAACCTTTTCATTTTAATAAAGACCAAAAAAATGGTCAGTTTTGAAATTATAAGCATTAGCAGGTTATTAGAAACTGAAATCAAACAGTTTTCAACTCAAAACTTTATTCTAGGTGAGGTTACATTTTCACATAGGACCCCTTGTTCGAAAGGAGCTTCTGAACTCTCTCGTCCATTGAATTTGTCAGGTTTTGGATGGTTTCTGCTTCAATTGTTTTGCATGAGGACAGAATACCCTCCCAGAGCTGTTGCTTAGATGTGAACTGCCTCCCGCCATCATAGACACTCCTTTTGATGATGCTCCAGAGGTTCTGAATGGGGTAGAGGTCAGGGGAGCATGGGGGTCACACCATAAGTTTGTCCCCTTTTATGCCCATATCAGCCAGAGATGCAGATGTTTTATGTGCAGCATGAGATGGTGCATTATCATGCATAAAAATGATCTTGCTGTGGAATACACGGTTCTTCTTCTTGAACCATGGCAGGAAGTGCTGTTTGAGAAACTCCACATACATTATGGAGTTCATCTTTACACCTTCAGGGATCCTAAAGGGGCTGACAATCTCTGTCCCCATGATTCCAGCCCAAAACATTACTCCACCTCCTCCTTGTTGGCGCTGTAGCCGTGTTTGCGTGGGGTGTCCATCAACCAGCCATCCTCCACTCCATCCATCTGGTCCATCGAGCGTTGCACGGCACTCATCCGTGAACAAAACAGTTTTGAAATCAGTCTTCATGTAATGTTTGGCCCACTGGAGCCGTTTCTGCTTGTGTGAAGTGGATAGAGGAGGTCGACAGGATGGCGTATGTGACGCGCCCCCTGGGCCTGTGTTGTGCAGGGGAACCCGGAACCGGGCCTGTTGTAGAATGCTGGGGGTTGTAGTCTCCGTGTGGCGGTGACCCGGTCCGTGCCCAGGGTGGTCAAACCAGTGGCAGTCTTAATGTATAGCAAATGTCCGACTACGCCACCCGTGGATTGCGGTCAGTGGGGACCACCGCTGCGCTGCCGACCGCTGAGGCTGATGTTGTTTGCGCAGCCGAGTATGGCATAACTCCCCACGGGAGAAGTATTGCCTCAGGGCAGCTAATGTGAGAGATGATGGGAGTGATGGTGTGAGGGTCCCAGTGCTAATGGTGCTGGTGCTGCAAGGAATCACAGAGACGTGAGGTGCAGTTCAGGGTCTTTACTGATGGTACAAGGCAGACCCTCCAGGGAGTACTGGCTAGTATAAGGGGCCTGGTCAGTCTGCAAGCAAGCAGGAGTTCCCCTGGCCAGGTGGAGTTGTAGGCCTCCCCGTTTATCTGCACTCTTCCTGGCTACCTTGCTGTCAGCGGTTACAAGTAGCCCACGTCCCTGAGTATACCGTGTGGTGCTCACCCGTATGGCTGGTGACTTGGGGCCTTCTGTTAGCCTCCGCTCCTGGATGGCGGCGCTGGTCCCTTCTTTGTGACTGAGCCTCCGGGCTTCTATGGCCAGAGGACCTGGAATCCCCTGCCGGCTGGTTTCTGCTGCTGGGTATATATCAGTCCCCACAGCCTCGGACTCCTGTGTCCGGTTTTAGTAACTTCAGCCAGGGCGAGCTTTATCTCTGCTCACAGCCCCTGGCCTTCAGCTGCTGCTCCTACAGAGCTCCTGTTCTCACTTTCCCTCTTCAGGCTCTGACTGCTCTGCTTGTTCTGCAGGCTCTGTCTCTGTCTGCAGCTTCACTCACTAATCCCGCCCCAGACCCAGTTTATAAGGGCAGATTCCTCCCCTCCCAGGTCTGGGTGGGCCGTGTTGCATGTTTAGGGCTCCTGACCAGAGAAACCTCCCACTTGCTCTCAGACATAATATCTATATTACTGTGGCAACCAGACCCCTGGGGTGTCACATTCCCGCCTAGTGAATTTTAGTACTCCGGGACTAAACACATTTTTTTAAAGAAACATAAATACAGGGTATAACAATAATACAATAACATATTTACAAGAAGCTTTAGTTCTTTAAAGGTCACGGCGTGTCCGCAACCGGGTGTCCATATCACCCAAGGTGAAGTTTTAAGCAAAGTAGGGGACCTGTCCAAAGCAAACCCCTTGCGTTGTCCTTGGGCGTGGCTGCAAGGGTAGACTAACTACTTTGGGCCGCAAGTAGGCCACGCCAGACAGGTTTTCTCTTCTGCGGCCGTCTTCGCAAGAGGCACCAAGGTGCAACTATCTACAAGAATGTTCCGGTTATCCAGCGTCCATAACCTGTTAGTCCATAAAAATCTGCAGGGTAACTGAGAAACATAATTAATAACAGGCAACAAACATAAA
The DNA here is from genome assembly GCF_046119375.1 of Phyllobates terribilis. Taxonomy (NCBI): domain Eukaryota; kingdom Metazoa; phylum Chordata; class Amphibia; order Anura; family Dendrobatidae; genus Phyllobates; species Phyllobates terribilis. The sequence continues at coordinate 523,765,492 of NW_027362764.1, read as the reverse complement.
CCATAAACAGTTAACAGATAAATTCACAGTGCATTAGTTTAGATTCTCCAGCGAGCGGGCATCTGACCTCTAGTGACTCTAGTGGACCTACGGAGCTCACTAACTGGTTCTGCACTACAAGGTGTAGGAGGTGTTATGGGTAAGCTGGGCAGCTGTCTGCACACTCTTTGGCTCACTAGAGGCACGGCAGGCTCACTACTAGCAGAGGGTTGATCCTCCTGTACTGCTGGTGTGGACTCTTCTGCCTCTTGGGCCGGCTGCTCTTCCAGCTCTACCGGTTCCTCTGTAGGCACTTGCGGGGCTGGCTGGAGAAAGGTGAGGACGGGTACCACGACGGCGCCGTTTATTTGTGTCCAAGACCGGGGGAAGTCTCCGAGTACGGTACTGATCATTTCTTCCCTTTCCTCTGCGGGTTGAGGGTTTCCTTGATCTTCTTCAGGGCTTTGCAGCTGCTCGGGACACTTCTTCAGGTGGTCTCTGGAGACAATGGCTGTGGTTTCTCCTCCATCCTTACTGATTACGCAGATTTTTGGGTTCTCATGGCTTGATGGCAGTACGGTGTACGGGTCCTTCTCCCATTGGTCGTCCAACTTGTGGAGCCGCCTCTTCCTCTTCAAGACCTGCTCTCCAGGTACCAGGGGAACAGCGGGAGCATACTGGTTATAAGCCTTCTCTTGCCTTTCTCTAGCTTGAGACAGACTTCGCTCGATGCTCTCCTGTACTTTCCGATACTGCTGCTGCCGTTCTGTATCCCAGTCTGCCTCTGGTGAGGTGTCCTCAGGCGTCAGGACTCCCATATCCAGGTCAATAGGCAGCTTACCAGGTCTTGCTCTCATTAGGTAAGCCGGGGTACAGTTGGTGGAACCTACAGGGATGTGGTTATACAGGTCCACCAGATCGGGCAGTTTCTCAGGCCACAGACTGCGTTCTTCCAGGGGCAATGTTTTTAGCAGATCTATCACCACCTGGTTCATCTTCTCGCAGAGTCCATTGGTTTGAGGGTGATAGGGCGTTGTTCTTATCTTCTTGCAGCCATACAGGTTGCAGAACTCCTGGAAGACCTCCGCTTCGAAGGCTGGTCCTTGAACTGTCAAGACTTGGTCCGGGTACCCGTGTGGACGGCAGAAGTGCTGCTGGAAGGCTCTAGCTGCTGTTTGAGCCGTTAAGTCCTTGACAGGGACCACCACCAGGAACCGGGAGTAATGATCTACGATTGTGAGGGCGTAGACATACCCAGATCTGCTTGGAGCCAGTTTCACATGGTCCAGGGCTACCAGTTCCAGTGGCTGTCTGGTGATGATGGGCTGCAGGGGAGTCTTCTGGCTGGCTCGGTCTTTTCTTCTCAGGTGGCACGGGCCACAGTCTCTGCACCACCTCTCGATGGCTCCTCTCATGCCTACCCAGTAGAACCGTTCACGCAACAAGAACTCCAGCTTCTTCCATCCGAAATGCCCTGCTCTGTTGTGGTATGCCTCCAGAACCATAGCCGCGTCTCGTCTTGGGACCACTACCTGCCAGGTCAACTCATGTGTTCGAGAGTTAACCATTCTCCGGCACAGCTTCTCCCTGTAGAGGAACAGCTTACTTTTCTCCTTCCACAGTTGCTTGGTCTCCTCCGGAGCATCTGGGTCAAGACGGGCATCGGCCTGGGTCAGCATTTCCTTCACCAAATGGACTGCGGGATCACTGTCTTGCGTCTCCGCCCAGTTGTAGTGGGGCAAGGGATTGAACGTCACGGAGCGCCTGTCCTTCACACGGTGGGAATACAGGGTAATCCCATGACGGTGGAACGCAGGGAGCTCAACTTCTTCCAGATCTTCTGGATCTTCCCCTACGTCCGGTAAGTTCGGCATTCTAGACAGGGCATCAGCGTTGGCATTTGAGCGTCCTGCCCGGTATTTGATGGTGAATTCAAAGTTGGACAGGCGGGCCATCCATCTCTGTTCAAGGGCACCGAGCCTTGCAGTGTCCAGGTGTGTCAACGGGTTGTTATCCGAGTACACGGTGAATTTGGAGAAGGCAAGGTAATGCTTGAAACGTTCGGTCACTGCCCACACTACTGCCAGGAACTCCAGCTTGAATGAGCTATAATTCTCAGGGTTCCTCTCCTTGGGCTTTCGATTACCCGTTCTTTCCCTTGCTGGATCTGGGACAGTACGGCTCCTAGCCCGATGTTGCTTGCGTCCGTGTGGAAGATAAAGGGCTGGCTGTAGTCTGGATATGCCAGGATTTCATCCCCCGTGAGGGCCATCTTCAGCTGGCAGAAGGACTCCTCTTCCAGCTTTTCCCACCTAAAGGGCGGATTCTGGTTTTTGGCTTTCCGAGATTGACCTATCAGGAGGTCCTGCATAGGGGCTGCCATTTTGGTGAAACCGGGAATGAATCTTCGGTAGTAGCCTACCAACCCGAGGAACTGCCGCACTTCCTTTATGCTGGAGGGTCTTGGCCAGTCCTTAATCACGGTGATCTTATCAGGGTCAGGAGCCACTCCGTCAGCACTCACCACGTGTCCCAGGTATTGCACCTTTGGTTTCAGGAGGTGACACTTGGAGGGTTTCACCTTTAGGCCGTAGTTTGCCAGAGCTTCGAACACTTCTGCCAGGTGTTTCAGGTGGTCCTCGTAGGTCTTGGAATAGACGATGACATCGTCCAGATATAACAGGACCGTCTCGAAGTTCCGGTGTCCCAGACAGCATTCCATCAACCGTTGGAAGGTTCCTGGTGCGTTGCAGATCCCGAACGGCATACAGTTAAATTCACTGAGACCCATCGGGGTGGTGAATGCGGTCTTCTCCCGGTCCGCCTCTGCTACAGGGACCTGCCAGTACCCGCTAGTGAGATCCAAAGTAGAGAAGAAGTTAGCAGATTTTAATGCAGCTAAGGACTCTTCTATCCTTGGTAACGGGTACGCATCTTTGTGTGTGATACGGTTGACCTTCCTGTAGTCTACACACATTCTCATGGTGTTGTCTTTCTTTTTCACTAAGACTAGTGGAGCTGCCCAGGGGCTACAGCTGTCCCTGATTACCCCAGCCTCCTTCATGTCTCTAAGCGTCCCCTTGGCGTGTTGGTAGTGTGCCGGGGGTACGGGCCGGTATCTCTCCTTTATGGGAGGATGGTCTCCCGTGGGGATGTGGTGTTCTACCCCCTTTACTCGCCTGAAGTCTAGCGGGTGTTTACTAAACACTCTCTCGTACTCTCGAACCACCTGATAGACTCCCTGTTTCTGGTGTGAGGGAGTGGAGTCAGTACCCAGATGTAGTTGCTGACACCAGTCCTCCATTGGTTTCTTAGAGCCGTTACCTTCCTCTGGTTGAGATGGAGTCAGGGTTCCATGGCCTGTACAGAGTTCTTGGTTGATGGTGAACAATTTGGCTAGCCTGGCATACCGGGGCAGGTGTACTTCTCTCTCCTCGATATTTATGATGCGAACGGGCACCCTCCCATGGCGTACATCGACCACCCCCCGTGCCGTCAAAATGGTGGGCCTACTGTCTGAGTAGACGGGTTCTACCATTGCTTGGTAGTCTCTACCTCTTAGACCAATAGCTGCCCGGCACCAAATCATCATCTCACTTTTTGGGGGCATGGCAATAGGGAACGGGTCACACATTCTCACGCTACCTATCTCACCACCAGATAGTTCCACCTGTTGCCGCTTCATCAGTGCCCGGATCTCTTTTTGGAGCACACGCTGCTGGCCGGAACTGGCGTTCTTGGCAACCTGCTGTAAAATGAGAATCACCTCTGCAAGACAATTTTCAATCACATTAGTTCCCAAGGTTATTCTAGGGTGACTCTCATGACGGTCTATATCCACTATAATCAGTCCTTGTGCCGCCAGTTCGACTTTACCGATCTTAATGGTCACCTCTTTGAATCCCACCTGCGGCACGGGCTGACCATTGCTGGCGATGATACTCAGGTCGTCATCTGGGTAGCGGGTTATGTCCGAGTCATTCCAGTACTGTTTAAAGAGCACGTACGGGATGGTGGTCACCTGTGACCCAGTGTCTAGTAGGGCACTCATAGGAATGTCATCCAGTACCACAGGCAAGATTGGACGTCCCCCTACGTATTTATCATGCCAGTTTGATGGGCCTGATGGTCTTATGCCTGGGGGTTGGCCCTCTACCCCAGGTTGTGCCCGTTTAAATGACAGTACCTTGCCACATGTCCGGGTTGATTGCAGCGGCGGCAGATGGGTCGTCCGTCCTCATTGTATCTGTCGCTGGGTCTTCCTCTGGCCGGTGGGGTCCTCCTCAGTCGGTGCCACGGGACGTCCTCCGGTCCGGATGCCAGCTGGATCTTTCCTGGAGAAGAGACCTGTAAAGACTGCACAGTTCTGGTTAGCGCGGCAACGCTCTTAGTCAGCTCTTGGACCTGATGGTGCAGGTCTGTAGCCGGGTCACTGTTTAAAGCCTGCGCATCAGCTCCCACAGGCCCTGCAGACAAGGGCGCCGTCTCCTGGTGGTAAGTGATAGCAGGGCGCCTGTGGGTCACAGCGCCACCTGGTGCCGGTTCTCGGAGCACCCGGATGGCTCTGTCCTTGAACTGTGCAAAGTCCAGGTCAGGGTCCTGTAAGGCCATTGCCCGCAACTGGGTTCGGTGGGCATTGCACAGTAGACCCTCAATAAATTGTTCAGTCAACAGCTTATCTTCATTTCCCACGCTGTCAGGGTCTGCCTGCTTAATGGCTCTCAGGGCCTCTTGTAGGTTTAGAGCATAGTCTCTTATACTCTCATGTGCCCGCTGTTTACACCCGTAAAATCTGAGCTTTATTTCGGCTGAGGTGCGGGTATCAAATGTGTCTTTCAGCCGGGCTAGTATTTCTCTGACAGTCCTCTTCCTCCCAGGTGGCCAGGACTTTACCTCCCTTTGGGCTGACCCGATTAATTGGGCCACCAGGATACTCACTTTTTGCTCCTCTGTGAGGGGGTACACCTGGAAGAGGCTATCCAGTCTTTCTCTAAAGTCATTTAGAGTATGTGACTCCCCTGAGTACTGGTGTAGCCAGGTTGCCCCCGGGATATAGGGCATGGTGAATGGCATGACTGCTGCAGCGGTTGCGCTGGCGGTGGCTGTGGCAGTGGAGCTCCCCTCGGTATCCGGCATCCTCCTCCCCCCTAGTGGACCGTGGCCTACCTTGCGATGCTCTTCTTCCATAGACCGCTGCTCCGCAGTCGATCGTCGGGGTTGAGGACCTGGCGTCGCGCTCCGATGACGTCAGCGTCGCTCTTCCTCCCATCCAGGACCTTGCGCAGCGTCAGAGCGTGGGGCGGAGCGTGGGGCGGAGCTTCGGATCTCGCGCGCTTTCGGCGTCCACGCCCCTCTTCTTCCCGTGTGGCGTCCCGAAGATGGCGTCCGTAGGCGGGAAGCAGCTGCGGATGGCGGGAAGAAGGCAGAAGACGGCGGGAAACGGTCCAAGATGGCGTCTGATGGCGGGAATCGGCTCCGGATGGCGGGAAACGACTCCGGAAGGCGGGAAACTTCACCACAGGTAAGTATAAAAGTCTCTTTTTCAGGCACGTAGTACCCGGTGGTTGCGGGCACGAAATCCTGCCGACTACGCAAAAGTTGACGCGCCCCCTGGGCCTGTGTTGTGCAGGGGAACCCGGAACCGGGCCTGTTGTAGAATGCTGGGGGTTGTAGTCTCCGTGTGGCGGTGACCCGGTCTGTGCCCAGGGTGGTCAAACCAGTGGCAGTCTTAATGTATAGCAAATGTCCGACTACGCCACCCGTGGATTGCGGTCAGTGGGGACCGCCGCTGCGCTGCCGACCGCTGAGGCTGATGTTGTTTGCGCAGCCGAGTATGGGATAACTCCCCACGGGAGAAGTATTGCCTCAGGGCAGCTAATGTGAGAGATGATGGGAGTGATGGTGTGAGGGTCCCAGTGCTAATGGTGCTGGTGCTGCAAGGAATCACAGAGACGTGAGGTGCAGTTCAGGGTCTTTACTGATGGTACAAGGCAGACCCTCCAGGGAGTACTGGCTAGTATAAGGGGCCTGGTCAGTCTGCGAGCAAGCAGGAGTTCCCCTGGCCAGGTGGAGTTGTAGGCCTCCCCGTTTATCTGCACTCTTTCTGGCTACCTTGCTGTCAGCGGTTACAAGTAGCCCACGTCCCTGAGTATACCGTGTGGTGCTCACCCGTATGGCTGGTGACTTGGGGCCTTCTGTTAGCCTCCGCTCCTGGATGGCGGCGCTGGTCCCTTCTTTGTGACTGAGCCTCCGGGCTTCTATGGCCAGAGGACCTGGAATCCCCTGCCGGCTGGTTTCTGCTGCTGGGTATATATCAGTCCCCACAGCCTCGGACTCCTGTGTCCGGTTTTAGTAACTTCAACCAGGGCGAGCTATATCTCTGCTCACAGCCCCTGGCCTTCAGCTGCTGCTCCTACAGAGCTCCTGTTCTCACTTTCCCTCTTCAGGCTCTGACTGCTTTGCTTGTTCTGCAGGCTCTGTCTCTGTCTGCAGCTTCACTCACTAATCCCGCCCCAGACCCAGTTTATAAGGGCAGATTCCTCCCCTCCCAGGTCTGGGTGGGCCGTGTTGCATGTTTAGGGCTCCTGACCAGAGAAACCTCCCACTTGCTCTCAGATATAATATCTCTATTACTGTGGCAACCAGACCCATGGGGTGTCACATTTGCACAGCTGAAAACCTCTGAAGGACCCTGCATCTTGATGTTCGGGGGACGCTGGAGGCACCAGCAGCTTCAAAAACTTGTCTGCTGCTATGACAAGGCTTTTTTGCCGCTGCTCTTTTAACCTGACGTAATTGCCTGTAGGAAAGAGTCCTCAATTTGCCCTTATCAGCACGCACACGTGTGTACTGTGAATCAGCTACATACTTCTTGATTGCCAAGACACTTCATCCTGATCATCGAACAATGTTGATTGTAGTCATGCCTTGACCTAAACACTCCACAATTTGTTGCTTCTCAGCAGCCGACACATCCTTTTTCTTTCCCATTTTGGCAGAAAATGTAGGCTGCTTAATAATGTGGGACAGCCTTCTTAAGTAGTCTTGCCTTTCATTGGACACACCTGCCAAACTAATTAGCACAGGTGTCTGCAATTGCTTACAGTGATATAAAGAGCCCTGACACACATCACCATCAATGAGTTTAACTGACAAACAAACAAATTCTTCCCTTATCACTCCTAAACACTTTTTGCATAATAATTTGGAACACAGTGTACATGTGCTTTTCCACAAAACACCAGTGGTTCACGTAGTGAATCTTACAGTTCTAACTTGCCAACCGTGGTCTGTATGGAGTTGTTTAATAAAGGGCCCAAAATTAAGATAACATAGATGGGAGAGGTCTCTATGAATAGGAATTCCTAAGTATTTGATACCCTGTGAGGGCCAGGCAAAGGGAAAGTTGGACTGGATGGAATCCTGTATGGATTTGGGGAGGGAGACATCGAGGGCCTCAGACTTCGCTGCATTGATTTTAAAATTTGACCATGTAACAAAGTGATCTATTTCAGCCATAACAGCATGGATGGATATACGTAATTGAGTGATATATACTAGGACATCATCAGCAAATAGAGAGCACTTGTACTCGGTGCCTTCCACCTCAATCCACCTAATATTGGGGTTATGGCGAATTGATGAGAGCAGGTGCTCCATCACTAGGATGTATAAGAGAGGGGACAGAGGACATCCCTGCCTTGTCCCATTGGTGATTGTGAAAAGTGATGAAAATGTTCTGATGCACCCCCTGGGCCTTGGGACACCCGGAGCCGGACCCTTTTTGGTAGATGCTGGTGGTTGTAGTCTCCGTGGCGGCGACCCGGTTACGTGGCTCAGGGCGGTCAAACTAGTGGCGGAACTATTTATGTGGTTTTGATGTTTAAATGTCCGACTACGCCACCCGTGGATTGCGGTCAGAGTGAACCGCCGCTGCAGGGCAGACCGCTGAGGCTGGTGTTGTGGGTGCAGCAGAGCGTAGCATAACTCCCCATGGGAGGAGTATAGCCTCAGGGCAGTGTATGCGGAGGATGGGGGTGATGGTGCAGGGCAGCAGCAGTATCGACACGGAGTCAGTGATGCAGTCCAGGGCCTTTACTCACAGTTCTTATTATCCAGACCACGTCTGCAGGTAACGGATGCCCACGTCGTACTGTGCTCACCAGGTGAGGGGCTCAGACAGCTCCCAGTTAACTTTGGAGCGCTTCACAGGACCCCCTTTGTGTGTCCTTTGTCTGGCCTTTCTTACCAACTCTTCTGTCCGGCTGCCTCGGGCCTCCTCTTGGTAAACTTGGCGTCAGTTTCCCTGACCCTATGTGGTGCCTTCCTAGCGGATGTCACAGCCTCCGGTTTCTAGCTGAGGGTCGTTTCCTGCCTCCACTAGTTTCAGGGACCGGTCTCCCCCTTTGGCCTGACCCCTCCACGCAGGTGGATTCGGGCGTGCGGTGGCGACTCGCCCGTCCGCACCCCTGGGATCCCTTCGTTCCTTGTTCCTGGAGCCTTCTCCGCTCCTCTTCCTTCCTTCTCCCTCTTCCAGGCCTGGGCCTCTGTTACTAGGCCCGCCTCCGGAGCAGAGCTCATGCAGAGCCCCTGCTCCCTGCCACTTCTGCTCAGACTTCTCTGCACTGAAGTAAGATGGTGCCCACCTTTTATACTCCCTTCTCAATGCACCCAGGAACTGCTTCCTCCCTGCTCCTGCACTACAGGGTTCCCCTTCCTCAGTGTTCCCTCCCCCTACTCCAGTCAGGGACAGGGACTGTCGTGCCCATCTCAGGGGCATATTGGTCGCCCTGCCCCACGGCAATGTGGTGTAATGCATGCAGGTGTCGGGTCCTGATACACACTCCATCCTTACCTGAGAGTGAGATATCACACCTCTGAGTGAGGTGCAATACCTCTGTAGCAACCAAGCCCTCAGGGTGCTACAGTTCCATTTATTTTCAGCCTAGGTGACGTATTGCGATACAGGGCCGTTCTTTTGGCTATAAAAGGGTCCCCTAGACCCCTACCCCAAGCTTTTTAAGAGAATCATATATGGCGTGCCAAGAGACTCTATGGAATGCTTTCTCAGCATCCAACGAGAGTATCTAATTACAAATTTTTAACTGCATCTAGCCCAGGAAATACTTTGTGCCTAGTAGCAGTGTCTGCTAGTCAGCTGATTATCCCAGCTGTTAAGCAAGCTACACCACCTGTAGTTTGGACACTTAATTTTTTCAAAGGAAATGCTTCGGGACCACGGGATACTCAGTGAAGAGCATCAGGAGGCACCCCAAGGCATAGGGGCTGGGACTGGCAGTAGGATGCCTTGCGGTGGACAGCCGAGCTCGATCCTTACAAAAGCTTTTTAACTGCAGCAGCTTTAGTGGACGCTACTGAAGCTGGAATTACGCGGCTGCTGGCATGAGACTTGCCCTCCAATAGATCCTTGTAAATGGATTTAAAGTGTATTCATTCAAATTAGAGAGACAATTTAAATTAAAAAGCTTAGAGCTGCCTCCACCACAGGGGGGCTCGCTCGACCCACCAGCAGACAGGCACCAGTATTGGGAGAGGGGGGCTGGCCGTCAGGATTCACCGCGGCTCTGGCACAAACCCGGCGACACGGAGGTGGCACAGGCAGGAGCGGACTGGACGTGTCGGCTTCTCACTTTTTGGGTTTTAGAAGGGCATGACATGCCTATATCTGTGGCTCCCCCTCCTTTTACTCCTCCACCTCTTTTCTTTTCGCATGACTGTATGTACTTGTCACTTTTCCATGTGTTAGTTGTGTCTTCTGAGCAGTTTGTCAGCTTTTGGACACCTTTGAAGGTGTTTTCTATGTGTTTCTATGTGTTTTTGTTTGCCTGCCATTGGTCTTAACGGTGTTCGAAGGTGTTCGACGAACAGTTCGACGAACAGTTCGGCGAACACACGGGTGTTCGACGAACCGAACCGAACTCGAACACTACGGGGGTGGCTCAACACTATCCCCGGGCTTGGATGGGATACACCCGCGAGTACTGCAGGAATTAAGTAACGTCATAGATAGACCATTATTTTTAATCTTTAAAGATTCCATAATAACAGGGCCTGTACCACAGGACCACAGTATAGCAAATGTGGTGCCAATATTCAAAAAGGGGACAAAAACTCAACTTGGAAATTATAGGCCGGTAAGCTTAACCTCTACTGTGGGTAAAATCCTGGAGGGTTTCCTAAGAGATGCTATACTAGAGTATCTGAAGAAGAATAACCTCATGACCCAATATCAACATGGGTTTACGAGGGACCGTTCCTGTCAAACTAATCTGATCAGTTTTTATGAGGAGGCAAGTTCTGGACTGGACCAAGGAAATGCAGTGGATGTTGTGTATATGGACTTTTCAAAAGCTTTTGATTCGGTTCCACACAAAAGGTTGATACATAAAATGAGAACAATGGGGATAGGGGAAAACATATGTATGTGGGTTAAGAATTGGCTCAGTGATAGGAAACAAAGGGTGGTTATTAATGGAAAACACTCAGACTGGGTCTCAGTTAACAGTGGGGTACCACAAGGGTCAGTATTGGGCCCCCTTCTTTTTAACATGTTTATTAATGACCTTGTAGGGGGCATACAGAGTAATATTTCAATATTTGCAGATGACACTAAACTCTGCAGGGTAATCAATACAGAGGAGGACAATTTTATATTACAGGAGGATCTATGTAAACTAAAAGCTTGGGCTGATAAATGGCAAATGAGCTTTAATGGGGATAAATGTAAGGTAATGCACTTGGGCAGAGGAAATAAAATGTATAAATATATGCTTAATTGTAAAACACTGGGCAAAACTGTAACTGAAAAAGACCTGGGTGTATTGGTGGACGACAAGCTCACGTTTAGTGGCCAGTGTCAGGCTGCTGCTGCAAAGGCAAATAAAATAATGGGATGCATTAAAATAGGCATAGATGCTCATGAGGAGAACATAATTTTACCTCTATACAAGTCATTAGTGCGACCACACTTAGAATACTGTGTACAGTTCTGGTCTCCGGTGTATAAGAAAGACATAGCTGAACTAGAGCGGGTGCAGAGAAGAGCGACCAAGGTTATTAGAGGACTGGGGGATCTGCAATACCAAGACAGGTTATTACACTTGGGGTTATTTAGTGTGGAAAAAAGAAGGGTTAGGGGTGATCTTATTACTATGTACAAGTATATGAGGGGACAGTACAAAGACCTTTCTACTGATCTTTTTACTCTGAGGCCTGAGACTGGGACAAGGGGGCATCTTCTACGTCTGGAGGAAAGAAGGTTTAAACATAATCACAGACGGGGATTCTTTACTGTAAGAGCAGTGAGACTATGGAACTCTCTGCCGCATGATGTTGTAATGAGTGATTCACTTTTAAAATTTAAGAAGGGCATGGATGCCTTTCTTGAAAAGTATAATATTACAGGTTATAAGTACTAGATTCGTTGATAGGGCGTTGATCCAGGGAACTAGTCTGATTGTCATATGGAGTCGGGAAGGAATTTTTTTCCCCAATGTGGAGCTTAGTGTTTGCCACATGGGTTTTTTTTTGCCTTCCTCTGGATCAACAATTTAGGCTATGGGTTGGACTAGATGGACTTAGTCTTCCTTCAACCTTAAAAACTATGTTACTATGTTACTATTTTTCAATGATGGCTGTGTATATGTGCTCCCCCTCCTTCCTTCCGTCCCCTAGTGAAGCCTAAGTGAAGTGCGGCGGTCTTTGTCTACAATCATGGCCAAAAGTTTTGAGAATGACACCAAAATTATATTTTCACATGATCTGCTGGCCTCTGGTTTTTATTAGTGTTTGTCTGATGTTTATATCACATACAGAAATATAATTGCAATCATATTATGAGTACCAATAGGTTATATTGACAGTTAGAATGAGTTAATGCAGCAAGTCAATATTTGCAGTGTTGCCCCTTCTTCTTCAAGACCTCTGTAATTCTCTCTGGCATGCTCTCAGTCAGCTTTTGGACCAAATCCTGACTGATAGCAGTCCATTCTTGCATAATCAATGCTTGCATTTTGCCAGAATTTGTTGGTTTTTGTTTGTCCACCCGTCTCTTGATGATTGACCACAAGTTCTCAATGGGATTAAGATCTGGGGAGTTTCCAGGCCATGGACCCAAAATCTCTATGTTTTGTTCCATGAGCCATTTTGTTATCACCTTTGCTTTATGGCAAGGTGCTCCATCATGCTGGAAAAGGCATTTTTGGGCGCCAAACTGCTCTTGGACGGTTGGGAGAAGTTGCTCTTGGAGGACATTCTGGTACCATTCTTTATTCATGGCTGTGTTTTTAGGCAAGACTGTGAGTGAGCCGATTCCCTTGGCTGAGAAGCAACCCCACACATGAATGGTTTCAGGATGCTTTACAGTTGGCATGAGACAAGACTGGTGGTAGTGCTCACCTCTTCTTCTCCAAATAAGCTGTTTTCCAGATGTCCCAAACAATCGAAAAGGGGATTCATCAGAGAAAATGACTTTGCCCCAGTCCTCAGCAGTCCACTCCCTGTACCTTTTGCAGAATATCAGTCGGTCCCTGATGTTTTTTCTGGAGAGAAGTGGCTTCTTTGCTGCCCTCCTTGAAACCAGCCCTTGCTCAAAGAGTCTCCGCCTCACAGTGCGTGCAGAAGCACTCACACCAGCCTGCTGCCATTCCTGAGCAAGCTCGGCACTGCTGGTAGTCCGATCCCGCAGCTGAAACAGTTTTAAGATACGGTCCTGGCGCTTGCTGGTCTTTCTTGGGCGCCCTGGAGCCTTTTTGACAACAATGGAAGCTCTCTCCTTGAAGTTCTTGATGATGCGATAGATTGTTGACTGAGGTGCAATCTTTGTAGCTGCGATACTCTTCCCTGTTAGGCCATTTTTGTGCAGTGCAATGATGGCTGCACGTGTTTCTTTAGAGATAACCATGGTTAACTGAAGAGAAACAATGATACCAAGAACCAGCCTCCATTTAAAGTGTCCAGTGATGTCATTCTTACTTAATCATGACTGATTGATCGCCAGCCCTGTCCTCATCAACACCCACACCTGTGTTAATGGATCAATCGCTAAAACGATGTTAGCTGCTCCTTTTAAGGCAGGACTGCAATGATGTTGAAATGTGTTTTGGGGGTTAAAGTTCATTTTCTGGGCAAATATTGACTTTGCAAGTACAGTAATTGCTGTTAAGCTGATCACTTTTTGACTTTCAGGAGTATATGCAAATTGCCATTACAAAAAATGAAGCAGTAAACTTTGGAAAAATTACTATTTGTCTCATTCTCAATACTTTTGGCCATGACTGTATGCAGCGGGGTCTGAAGTGAAAAGAGCTGCGCTCCATCAATACACATATGGATTCCGGTAACAGGAAAAGAATATGACGTCACCGATGTGACGATCGTGAAATGCCGAGTGGGCTCCACCGTATGGTGGATGCGCTTAAAGCTCCAGATGTCCCGCTCCACGTGACCGGAAGTGACATAGCGGAGCTATGCAAGCGTGGCTGAGTCAAAAGGAGACTCCAGAACAGGAATGAGTATGGTGCTCTGGGTCTATTTTTGTGACCAGATACAGGAGGTTGAGTGCTGAATATGTCTGGTGATGTCCCCCCAGCTCACCAAAGTCTCCCTGAGGAATCTTTAATGGGAGGAAACGCGTAGGGCGCATCCTACCTCTGATCGCTATATGAGACCACCTGGTGATGAAGCTTTGAAGCATGAATATACACCAGGTTGAGTCTAGCTACTCTTCACTGCAGGACTGGGTGAGACTGTTCTAATTTGTACATGACAGCTATAGCCCATAAGTTTCACAGTGATGTTTTTTGCTATATATACTCTTTGTTTTGGTATAAGCATTCTCTGATTGTTTTTACAAAAGGCACCATGTTGGTCTAAGGATTGCATTACTATTGTCTTACTAGTGCTACATGTGTGACTTCAGCTTGCACTTTTCTTCTATCAAAGCACATGATTTATGTATGCATTAACCAACTTTATTGGAAACACTTCTGATGATTATATGAGTGACAATATTAGTGTTTGTTGGTGCGGCATATAGACTATATGACTTTTGACAGTTATCACATCTATTTGAGGCTATGAAAAAATTGTATGATATCTGTCCTCGAATATGTACTGTATATATATTCCATTGTGATTATGGACTTGTAAGGTCTTATTCCTCCACAGTGTGACTATTTGCCGTTATTGAGAATATTGATTTACACACTGGTGGTAATGTGACCCATTTTTGTATCTTTTTTGCATGTGTGTATGACTGTTCTCTGTTGACCTGCGGGTTAGAAAGGTCCTTAGATTTTCTTCTTATACTTAGTGCGGCTTTCTTCGTCCTGGAAGGTGGATCTTGTAATTAACTTCACTGAGTTTCTCCACCACCTTGCACGGGCCTTGCCAATTGGCCAAGAACTTGCTCTTGACTGTGGGGATAAGCACCAAAACGCACTCCCCAGGCTGGAACTGCCTCAGCCTCGCTGATCGGTTATACACCCTTGTCAGTGCCTCCTGTGTCTTGAAGAGATGCGTCTTCACGACAGAGATCACTTTTTTTTATAACTGTAATTTTTATTTCAATTTTTCACATATTTTAGCAAACATAGAACACAGAAAGTCATTCACATTTTCATATCAGAGAAAACAACAGGCCAGCCCATTAGAGATCACTTTAAAGCTTTCAAATTCAAATATCTGATATGACATCCATTTTAAATAACAGTCCATGAAACACAAAAAAAAAAAAAAGACAACACAGAGAGAAGCAAGGGAAAGGAAGAGTGATATAGACAAAAGATCAAGAAGCAGTTGATCATTCACTACGCTGCGCCCAATAGTAGTCCCATGGGGCCCATACTGTCTCGAACAGGTCCATCTTTGCATTAAGACTTGCAGTCAAGGACTCCATCCGCCTCACAACACAGACTCTAGCATAGTACTCTTGTCTAGAGGGTGTTGAGTCCCTTTTCCAGCAAAGAGCAATCATGCATCTCGCTGCTGTCAACAAGTGGAGGAGCAATTTGGAAGAATGTCTACCCATTCCCCCAGGGGTCACATTGAGAAGGAAAACAGAGGGCTCCAGAGAAATCTCTGTAAATAGCACCTCCTGAACCAGTTTTCTTATTGTTTCCCAAAAGGGAACTATTTTGCTGCAGGACCAGAAAACATGTGTCAGAGTGCTGATCCAGCATATACTCGGGATTTGCAGGTTCATTTTATTCAGGACATCCGGCGTGTGGTACCAATGCATTAAAATTTTATTTTGATTCTCCTTGTATAGGGTACAGATTGATTTCTTAGCTGCTTTAGACCATATTGTCTGCCAAGTCTGAGGGGAAAGCCTCCTTCCCAAGAATCCCTCCCACTTAGACATATAAGGGTGCTGGAAGATGGGTCCACCCACCGGTGAATTGATTATTTTATATATATCCGAGATCAACCCCTTGGTAGAAGGACCTGTCCTGCACAGCCTCTCAAACTCCGTGGGGATGGACACTTTATATGAGCCAAACAGGGATCTTGCAAAATACTGAATCTGTATGTACTGATAGAATTCCCAGTTAGTCATGTTAAAACTTTCTTTTAAATAATCAAACTGATGTATTACTAAGGTGTTTCTGTCCACTATATCCGCAAATCTAAACAATCCCCCGTTGATCCAGGGATGAGCCATCGATGATTCTTGGCTCTGAGGGAGCAAAGGCTGAAAGACAAACGATATCATCGAGGAGTGTTTAGAAGAAAGAGGAAATCTCCTCCTACAGGTGTCCCATATGTCTCTAGTGAATTGCATAGGGCCCAGTAAAGTTGTTTGGAGTTTAACAGATTTCTCAGACCACAGTAGTGAATTCGGATGAACTGGGGCTATCCATAATTTTTCAATTTCTGTCCACTTATTATATGCCCAAAGGGATAACCACGAGGGAATCCTTCTCAAGTGAGCCGCCCAATAGTATTTAACCACATCCGGGACCAATAACCCCCCTGCTCCCTCCCCGAGATCAGTACCTGCTTGGAGATTCTATACCTCCCATTATTCCATATAAACTTCATCATACAGGATTGGAGAGCCCTCAACTCCCCCATAGGAACCCCAATTGGCAGAGTTTCAAAATAGTAGTTGAGTTTAGGAATAAGGGACATTTTCACTGCCGATATACGCCCCAAAAATGAGATATGAAGATTGGCCCACTTGACCATAAGACCCTTCAATTCTTTAAAAAGGGGTGGAAAATTATGAGCAAACAGGGTCCCATAGTCTGACATTATGTTAATCCCCAGATATTTGATACTCTCTGACTTCCACCGGAATTTGTAATTCAGCTTAAGATGATCTAATTCTTCATGGGGAATGTTTAGTCGAAGTGCCTCTGTTTTTTTAGAATTAATCTTATATCCTGAGATCATGCCATATTCCTGAAGTGTCACTTTAAGATTAGGGAGGGTGATTTGTGAGGGTCAGTAGCACATCGTCTGCAAATAGGGAAATTTTAAATACTTTACCCCTTACCTCCACCCCCGATATGTCAGGATTGACTCTTATTGCTGCCGCTAGAGGTTCGATACACATGGCAAACAAGAGTGGGGATAAAGAACAGCCTTGCCTTGTACCATTTGCTATAGAGAAACTGGGTGATACACAATGGGGAAGTTTAATGGACGCCGTGGGAGAAGAATAAAGGGCCTTTAGTGCTGTTAGAAAAGCACCCGATATCCCAAAAGTCTTCACTGTCTCAAACATAAAGGGCCAATTAAGGCGATCAAAAGCCTTTTCCGCATCAAGACTGAGGAGAAGCGCCCGAGACTTATTCCTATTGACCACATCCACCAGGTCCACAGCCCTCCTTGTGTTGTCTCCTCCCTGCCTGAAGGGCACAAACCCCACCTGATCCTTATGAATGATGTGCGGAAGCCAGACATTCAGTCTATTTGCAAGGAGACGGGTAAATATTTTTAAATCCGAGTTCAAGAGGGCTATGGGCCTATAGTTGGCGCAGTCAAGGGGATCTCTACCAGCCTTGTGAATTAACACTAAATATGAATGAGACAGCGAGCTAGGAATCGGGGTTCCCGTCAGGAAGGAGTTAAAAAGGTCAACCATATAGGGGAGTAGTATATCCGCAAAAGTTTTATAATATAGATAGGTCAAATTGTCTGGGCCTGGTGACTTACCCAGGGGCAATTCTTTCAAAATGTCAGTTAATTCCTCAAGAGTGATCTGTTTGTTAAGGGACTCTTGAGTCTCCGTTGAAAGAACTGGCAGACTAATCCTTCGAAAAAAGCTGTCAATCTCTGATCGCCTATATTCTGGATTGCCTGCCAGGGGGTCCTGAAGATTATATAATTTCTTATAAAATTTATAAAAGATATTTGACAATTCCCCCGGGTCATAGTGGGTAGTTCCCTCATCGTCTCTAAGAGCCTGAGTAGCCGCGGCCACAGAGCGATCCTGCAATTGCCTTGCCAAGAGGGTATGGGCCTTGTTCCCTTTTTCATAATATCTCTGTTTTGAAAATACAAGCATCTTCTCCACTTTACGGATGGAGAGATCCTTCAATTTGCCCCTAGTGGCCAACAGCTTCCTCAGAGTCCCAGTCGATGGAGAAGAGGCAAATCTACGTTCCAGAAGGCGAATCTAAGAATTAAGATTCGAGAAAAGTTGCCTTGAATTTTTTTTAAGCCTCGCTCCTTCTGCAATACAACACCCTCTTATTACCGCCTTATGCGCTTCCCACAAAATAGGAAGGGAGGGCACAGATCCCAAATTTAGTTCAAAACACTAGGTTAAATGATTTGATAAAGATTTTTGAATACAGGGATCCTTTACCAGAAATTCATTCAGTAGCCAGTGACAGGCTCTGGAGGAACTGAGACCCAACTTTAAATTTAATATTACCGGCGCATGATCCGACCATGTTGTGGACCCCACCTCCACATTCTCTAGCATTCTAAGTGTGACAATATTAGCAAAAAAGTAATCAATTCTGGTATGAGTCTGATGCGGATTTGAATAAAAAGTGTAAGCTTTTTCTTTGGAATGATCTATTCTCCACATATCAAAAAGGGAATTTGCCCGGATCAATTTTCTAAATTCCAATGATAATCGGGACAAATCAGCAGATGGCGGGTTCCCCCTCAAAGCAAGCCTATCATTTATTTCTGAGAACGGGATATTAAAGTCCCCCCCCCACCAACAATGCCCCAGGCTGCAGCCGTCGAAGGTAGTTAGAGCCTTGCCCGAATAAAGGGAATTTGGCCCGAATTTGGGGCGTAAATGTTGCACAATATTATTGCTTTGCCCTGAAAAAAGCCCTCCAGTATCAAGAATCTACCTGCCGGGTCCTCATGAGATTTAGAGATTTGAATTGGACATAAAGATGATATAAGTATGGCCACTCCACCCTTTTTATTATTATTATAGGCAGAGTAGGCAGAAGGGTAATGATGGGCCGCAAATCTAAACGTCCCACTCCGATCATAATGGGTCTCCTGTAAAAAGGCAATGTCCGCTCTCTGAACCTTCAACTCCTGCAGTGTGAGCCTTCTTTTTCTAGGGGAATTAAGCCCCTTTACATTCAAAGTGATCAACTTAACCATTGCTAGTGAGAAAAGGTGAACTACTGCTTATAATCATACTCACTGACAATCGTTGCAGCCTCCCGCCCCATAATGACCTGCCATGGAGCTTCATGAATGACCCCTGCTCTCTTGATAAGGAAAAGAAAAGGTAAAAAGGAGGGAGGGGAAAGACAGTGGGATGTAGGGGAGACACAGACTGAAGCAAACCAACATTAAGAGAAAACATGTACAAATATCAAAACAGATCAGAACAATTTTCCCAAGAGTAACTCTTGGAGAAGGGTTGTTACCGTGGCACAAGGTGAGCCCACTAAGTTTCAAAAATGTACTTTGCAGTTAAGGGAAATCACAATGTCCTTGCTGTCCAACAACCCTTTGGAAAAATATATTGGAGGGAGTCCAGAAAAAGGGAAAAAAAAAACCTTCCTGTGAGAAGAGAAACAATAACCAAAATCCTTGTCCCAAAACCCAAGGAACCCCACTGAGCATTTATAAACAGGTTGTCAAAGTGACACTTTAAAATTTTCATTCATTTAAGGCATAGAAAAATATCAAACATAAGTATTTCAGATCTTGACGTCGAGTACCGGCTTGTAAGTGTAAAAGAGCGATAAAGACAAAAAGTAAACCCTCAAGCGAAGCCGCTTATGCTCCGGGTTTTACAGTCAACCATAGTTATTCTTATGCACTCCAGAGGGCGGGCCCTGCTCTCCAGGCCTGCGAGCTGTCGTTCCCTCTTTGCCCCGCCTCCCCACCTTTTGCCATACGGGAGGTGGAGCCTCCGGGGGGAGAAGATAGTCCCATTCCGGAATGTTCGGTGCTGTTAGTTGGAGGTCCCCACAAAACTTGGCCAAATCCCCCATAGAGCGGAGCACTGCCGACACCCCATCCCTGCGAGCCATTAAAGCAAAGGGGAAGCCCCACCTATAGGGAATCTTCATATCTAGGAGCATGCTGAGCAGAGGTTTAAGATGCTTTCTCTTCTGCAGGGTAATTCTAGACAGGTCCGGGAAGAGCTGGGTGTCCGCCCCCCTATACTTTATGGATTTCTGGGCCCGTGCCTTGGCCATTATCTTTTCTTTCAGCTCAAAGTCATGCAAGCAGCATATTACATCCCTCGGAAATGCTGTAGTACCTTTTGGCTTCAAGGCTCTGTGAGCTCTATCAAATTTGATCGAGTCAGGCTGACTATCACCCAGGATAGAGTTAAAGATCTCCTGAAGTATAGCTCTGAGATCCTCCACCCCCTCCGACTCAGGGAGACCCCTCACCCGTATATTGCTCCTTCTTCCCCTATTATCAAGATCTTCAATGTGGGCATGCATATCCTGCATCACTGATTTTTGCTGGGTGGTCACTTGTTGTAGTTTGGTTACATGAGCTCTAGTAGTATTATGATCATCCTCCAGTATTTCTATACGATTTGCCAAGTGCCTCAGGTCTTGTCTCACACAAGCAATCTCTGACCTGCAGGTATCCTTGACTTCCTTTATAAGGTTTTTGAAGTCTGTCTTGGAGGGTAAATTCTTTAGGTAACTCTGCCATGCAGGGGCACAGGGATGCAGGTTCCCAACCCGCCATTCATCCTCAGTACAGCCAGGGGAAGAGGACAAGTCTCCACCCCCTTTACCATGGACAATGAAAATATTCCCCTCTCCCTCAG
Organism: Phyllobates terribilis; assembly: GCF_046119375.1. Taxonomy (NCBI): domain Eukaryota; kingdom Metazoa; phylum Chordata; class Amphibia; order Anura; family Dendrobatidae; genus Phyllobates; species Phyllobates terribilis. The sequence continues at coordinate 523,745,262 of NW_027362764.1, read as the reverse complement.
TCTCCCTGGCTGCCTCTCTGTCTTCTGATGGGGGCTGGGGATGATCAGCAGCACATGCTGTTATCTGTGCAATTGTCTGTGGGGAGGAAGGGGAGGTGGGCTCTGATGTGCACCTCGTGTGAGCTGTAACAGTCTTATTTGCAGAGGAGACTACTCTTACAGCTCTGCCTCGGCTTTTTGCTGTTAGGTGCCCCTGCAAATACATATCAGTAGGGGCCGCAAGCTGAGATTGGTTCCCACTCCCCTCACCTCTGTGCTCTGTCTGAAGCCGCTGCAGCCCGGTCTGTTCCAGCCAAGATGGCTCCGGGACACCATGAGGTGCTGAGTCCTTCTGAAGAAAGGTGTCCAGTGCGGTCGCTATCACTGGCCCTGGAGTGGATGCCAGTGTCCTAGCATGTCGTGGCCCCATGTGTGCTGTAATTTAGGTGAAAATGCCGGCACTCTGCCTCTTCTATGCCTCTATTGTGTTCAGCTCAGCAGGAGCTCCTCACACACACTTCTTCTCACATTGAGGTCCTGGCCACGCCCCTGACAGACATCACTTTTGCCATTCTTTCCTGCATCTCGGCAACATGCTCTATGATGCTCCGGTGCGGTTTAATCTCAGTTTCCCAGGTTTCCTTGGCAATATCCAGGAGCCTTCGCGGATGTCGACCATACAGAGGATCGAACAGCGCGAAGTCAGTAGAGGCTTGAGGATCTTCCCTGACAGAGAAGAGCAGAAAATGAAGCAGGTAGTCCCCAGTCTCGACTATCCTTCTCAACAACCTTCTTGAGCATCGCCTTTAAGGTCTTATTAAAGCACTCTACTAGATCGTTCGTCTGATGGTAAACTGAGCAATCTGGAGGACCTTACACAGCTCCTTCATCAATTTGCTCATGAATGGGGTTCCTTGGTCCATCAATATCTCCTTTGGCAGGCCCGTCCTGGCAAAAATATGAACAAGTTCCCGGGCTATACGATTGGCCAACATATGGGCATCACCAATAGGATGTAAGCCAGATACTGTTCATTACTCATGTGTGAACAGCTCCCTATTCAAGCCTTTTATGTGTGCAATTTTAATACTAAGCAATCACCCCCTCCATGAACTGGTAGGCTATGAGTGATTGTCTCATCAGTATTTTGCACCTGTGTTACCACTATCTTTAATATATGGGTTGCTGCTTCCTGGTAGTGCAATAATTCTGAGACCTGTGCAGGTAAACACTGTTGCTCTTTGTTGCTGTGTTGTTTTTCTTGAATCTTGGAGGAATTTTAATTCCTCTTATTGTGGCTTTGCTTGTAGTTTAGCATTTGATATTTTCAACAACACACACAATAATAAAAAAAACACTAATGCAATTTTTTTCAAAGACAGCTGGCTTAACACAAAAAATAATCTTCGATTGCTCCTATGGGGTTACCCATGATTAGAAAGCTCAGTATGTGACAATGTGTTACTGCACAATGTGCCATCATGTAATGTCGTCATAGGATCATTTCAACTTACCACATTTATATCCGGCGCTGTATATGTATAGGGTGCTAATTCACATGGCCCTACTACAGCTCTATTTTGTATGGAAATGTCATAGCACTTAAGTAGAAATGTATTAAGCCTCTACTGTACTTTTGTACGTCTCTAATTTTATAGGAGGCATACAGATTTTTTTTTCAGATGGGTTCTAAAAAAAAATTATGGTAAGCTAAATTGTAAAGAGGTAATAATTTCCCAAAGAGCCATTATGTCTGGGTGAGAATATTTTCTTACATTTGAAGTCAGATGGAATGTGTAGGTTACGTTAAAAAAAAAGCTTACCTAACATGGAGGGAACGTTGACCAAATATTCAATGGGGCTGTTCAGATGACAGTTTTTTCACAGAAATCTTTGGAGGAAAACAAAAAAAAACATGCGCTAATCCCCTGTCTTTCAGATGAAACTCTGCTTTTCAAGTCTATGGGTGTGCTAAAAATAGTGTCCTTTACGGATCATCCATATAGCATTCAATTTTTATGGATATATTGAAAGTATTAACATTGAAAACTGTATTTAGTCTTGTAGATTTGTGAACTGCTGACGTACAGAATAAAAAATGTAAACCATACAGATGTAAAAAAGGACATAAAAAAATCAGCCATAATTTGTGAGAGAAGTGTTTAATTCTCTTGCAGCTCCATTGCTGGAGAAGAAAAAGGTTACAGGATGCAATCTGAAATCCAGGCGATTTAACAGGGGCGTTACTATGGGGGGATTGGCGGGGCATGTGCAGTTAGCAGTTGGGCAATGTTGGGCTGCATATGCCATGAGAAAAGTTTAGCATTTTGCATCATGCCACTTTCTAAAGTGTAGATCAGGGGATGGCATTTTGCTGCTCCACAGTAGTGGGATTTAGCTACTTAACAAACCTTTTGTTAAATTAACAGCTAGATCGGAGAAAAGGTATATGAGCATTTCCCTGTTTTCAATTGTGTAAAGCCCCCGTCTCACATAGCGAGATCGCTAGCGAGATCGCTGCTGAGTCAAGGTTTTGGTGACGCAACAGCGACCTCACCAGCGATGTCGTTATGTGTGACATTTTGCAGCGATCAGGCCCCTGCTGTGAGGTCACTGATCGCTGCAGAATGTCCTGGACCATTTTTTGGTCTTTGCCCTCCCGCTGGTCAGCACACATCGCTGTGTGTGACCAGCGGGACCAGCGATCAGGCTGGTAACCATGATAAACAGCGGGTTACTAGGGGCACACGCGCACTTAGTAACCCGCTGTTTATCATGGTTACCACTCTGCTATGGTGAGCGGTAACCTCCCGCTCATCATAGCAGACTCGTAACCATGATAAATAGCAGGTTACTAGGTGCGCGTGTGCCCCTAGTAACCCGCTGTTTATCATGGTTACCAGCCTGCTCCTGCTTCAGCAGGCTGGTAACCAGGAGCAGGACATCATGAAAAGATTCTTTCCACGATGTCGCTGCTCCCCTGATCGCTGGTGAGCCTGCCTGTTTGACAGCTCACCAGCGATCACATAGCGATGCAGCAACGATCCCTGACAGGTCGTATCATTGTCGGGATCGCTGTAGCGTCGCTAAGTGTGACGGGGCCTTAAGTGTATTTCAGACAAATACAATTAAAGCTCTCACCGGGGGCTCTTGTAGAGTTAGAGAAACATGCTAAGCTTGGTGATGTATTCGTGTACTAATGGTGGGCCTGGTTCTGTATTCATGTGCTACTGGTGGTTCTAGTGATGTATTCATTTACTGATGGTGGTTCTGTTGATTAATTTATCTAATGGTGGTTTTGATGATGGCTTCATGTCCTGATGGTTGTTTTGATGATGTATTAATTTACTGATGGTGGTTTTGATGATGTATTCATGTACTGTACTGTACATTACTGTATACTGTAATGTTGATTCTGGTTCTCTGTTCATGTACTTTTGATGCATTCATGTACTGATGGTGATTCAGGTAAATTTTAGGCCTGAATACTGTGTACAATAGAGAATAACAGGTGTGAAACTATAACTCCCAACATTCTCGAAGTTTTTAGCTGATGAGATGTGCTATATTTGTAGCTTCAAAAACTCTGCAGTGCTATATGTAATTCTGCACAATAGTGTATTATATAAGTGGATGTAAACTGTACATGATTAAAGACAGTTTTCCGTGACTATAAATCTTTTATTATTACACTTTACCTAGAATCCTGTATACTTTGACTTTTGATAAAACACTGAAAAGTCACTCTATGACTAAGGGAGCATTGTGCTCCAGAAACATAACAGAGTGACTTTGCTTTCACCAGTTTACAGTTTTTAATGAAATTGACTTCTAATAAAGTTTGAAGATTTTTACTGGATGTACTGTCCTCCCCTTCCTTTCATATGATACTGCAAAATAATGCCATAAATGTGGACCACTGATTACAAACAAGATTTGTTTTTTGCTCACCCAAACAAGCAATTTTTCAAATGAATTCATTCAAGATAATGTTGCAAAAAAAGTACACCCTAATCAAAGTCTTATGAGCAAAGCTAAAGTTTGCACTACAAATTCTATTCAACAAGAATTCATTCACAGGTAAGTTAAATTATTCACTATAAAAGGGAGTTACTTAACAAAGAAAACCCCTTGCCATTTCATGATTTTAGCAATGGCACCACATGGAAGAGAACTGTCACAAGACCTGAGAAAAAAAATAATTTCTTAAACAAGAAAGGAGAAAGCTACAAGAAGATCAGTAAATCTTTACTTATCATTCACAATACTGTAGCAAAAAAATACAAGAATTTAACAAAGATGGAACTGCAACCATCTCACTGAAACATCCAGAAGTTAACACCTAAACAGAAGCATCCTCTGATGAGATTGATTGAAGAAAAATTGACATGAAAGTTTAATGCAGCTAGTTAAAGAAGTAGAAAGCCAAACCAGGGTGAGTGTTTCCTGTCACACAATAAGATGTACACTGCAAAGGAATGGTATGCATGGATGTCATCCAAGAAGGAAGTATCTCCTAAAGCCCATGCATAATAAATAATGATGATCGAGCATGCTCATTGCTCGAGATTTACGAGCATGCTCGGGCAAGTACCTATTATCTTCAGAGTGCTCGGGGGTTACATCTTCTTCACTCCGTGAACATGACTTGCGACTGTTTGACAGCTTTAATACATGTGAGGAATGCCTGTTTTTCCATTATTCCTCGCATGTATTAAAGCTGTCAAACAGTCGCAAATCATGTTCATGGAGCGAAGAAAACTTAACCCCTGAGCACTCTGAAGATAATAGGTACTCACCTGAGCATGCTCGTAAATCTCAAGCAACGAGCATGCTCGATCATCACTAATAATAAAGCCAGCCTACAATTTGCCAGGGCCCATGCTGAAAAATATGAAGTCTACTGGGATTCTATACTCAGGAGTGATGAGAACAAGATAAATGTTTTTGGAATAGATGGCTTCAAAACTGTATGGTGTCGCAAAGGCGAGGAGTAGAAAGAAAAAAGCGTGATGCCTACAGTGAAACATGGTGATGGTAGCCTCCTTGTTTGGGGCTGCATAAGTGCTGCTGGCTTCAGGGAGCTACATTTCATTGATTATATTACAAATTCACATATGTACTGCTTTATATTGAAAGAGACGATGCTACTATCACTGCCTGCCCATGGTAGACATGCACTTTTCCAACATGACAATTCTCCAAAACGCAAACCTAAGGCCATTGTTGCATATCTGAAGAAGTACAGGATGAAAGTGATTCAGTGGCCAAGTATATCGCCTGATATCAATCCAATTGAACACCTAAGGGAAGCTCTAAAGAGACAGGTTGAGCATCACTTACCATCCAGAATCCAGACTCTAAAAGAGCATGTTCTTGAAGAATGGAAAAAGGTAGATGTTGCAATATGTCGTCAACTTGTTCATTCTGTGCCTAGAAGACTTGGTGCTGTCCTTAAAAATCAAGGTGATCCTTCAAAATACTAGATACAGTTATTTTTGATGTGGGGTGTATTCATATTTGCATCAACTAATTTGAGTAAAGCTGAAGATTTTTTTTAATGAAAACTATATTTTTAAAAGGAACCTGTTACCAGTTTTTTCATGTATAAACCAATAGCTCCTTCTTCCTCAGCGCCTGTGCGAGGTCTTCTAAAGGACTTAACATGTTTTTTTCTTGCCCCATAAATAAAAAAAAACATACAGAAAAACATGGGATATTGGTGGCAAACTGTGTAAAGTTAGTCACTGTGAATTGTAAATTTATGATATTTATGCATAGAAATATTAGTGCCTAAACAGATAAGATTACTGTATACTATAAGCTAACAGGCAAAAATCTGTAAGCTAGGGAACTAATCGGAAAAACTCCAATACTCACAATGTTCCTTCATGTGAAAATAAAAATATGTAAATTCACATTTACAATTGTGGTATGATTATGGTACGGTTTTGCAGTTCTCAGAAAGAAAAAAAAAATGTTACTTTACGGAATTCATATCATTAACAGCTTGATTAAGTAACACACAAGTTAAATTTCTATGTATAGTTCAATTTGGACTCCATCTGACTCATAACTACATCAAGCCTAGCATTAAAATAAAATAGTTTTAGTCATAGTCACTTCAAAAGTTTTCTCTTTGTCACTATTCTATAATTATAAAGCACATGGTTTACAGATAAACCCAACCTGTTTACAAGTTTATAGGCCGAAAAAGCATCTGTATCCAATAAGGTTAATTTGTTGGAATGCGCTACTGGAATGCATCAGTCTCCAAGTCTGGCTCATGAGAAACAATTAAAGGACATGGACACCTTTGGGGGTATTTTTATTGAAATCCATGTATTTTTGTCTAAAAATGAACTTCAAATTAGTGTTAAAGATTTTGGACCTTTGACTTCTACAGCCTCCATGTATAACAGTAAATAGAAGACTGCAGAATGGGTAACATGTCAAATCTGACACTGAATCTTACTAACAGTTCCATATACTGTGTATATACAGCAGTCACATACCTGGTAACAACTGATCAGTAAGGATGCATTTGTTGGATTCCCACGAACATAACATAGATAACATATCCTATGTACAATCAGCTTAAATAAATACATTTTACCTGGAGTTTATTCGATTATCATGGATTTCTGTTTAGCAAATACAAAACATTTTATTGGTGTTGGAAAAGTATTGGAGGTAGAATAAAAATTACAGTATACTATGACCTTAACCCCATGGAGACATAGCCATTTTTTGTTTTCTTCATTTTTGTTTTTTCCTATTCATCTTCAAAGAGCCATAATTTTTTCCATCAACATAGCCATTCCGAAAAAGGCTTGCTACTGTATTTTGTTATTTACAGGACGAGTTGTCATTTTTAATAACACCATTCTCGTTACCATATAATGTATTGAAAAAAAGCTGAAAAAATTTCAAATGAGATCAGATTAAAAATAAAGACCAATTGCATCTTTGTTTTTTATTCTTGTTAAATTTAATTTGCAGTAAAAATTACCTGTATATTTGTTTTTTTTTCAGTCATTATGGCTATGGCGATTCCAGATTTATACTTTTTATTTTATTTTATCTTACTGCTCATAAGATTTTTTTCCAAAATCACAAGTTATTGTTCCAAAAATTGTGTCAATAAAAAATTTCACCCTTAAAAACATAAGACCTTTTGGAACAAATTTTTTTATTTTATTTTTTATTTAAAGGATATCTGTCAGAAGTATCAACCCTCCTTAGCCTACAGGTCATAGATATCGGGGGTACGGAAAGTATTCAGACCCCTTTAAATTTTTCACTCTTTTTTTCATTGCAGTCATTTTGTAAATTCTAAAAAGTTCATTTTTTTCTCATTAAAGTACACTCTACAGGGTGGGCCATTTATATGGATGCACCTAAATAAAATGGGAATGGTTGGTGATATCAACTTCCTGTTTGTGGCACCTTAGTATATGGGAGGGGGAAAACTTTTCCAGATGGGTGGTGACCATGTCGGCCATTTTGAAGTCGGCCATTTTGGATCCAACTTTATTTTTTTCAATGGGAAGAGGGTCATGTGACACTTCAAACTTATTGAGAATTTCATAAGAAAAACAATGGTGTGCTTGGTTTCAACATAATTTTATTCTTTCATGAGTTATTTACAAGTTTATGACCGCTTATAAAATGTGTTCAAAGTGCTGCCCATTGTGTTGGGTTGTCAATGCAACCCTCTTCTCCCACTCTTGACACACTGATTGCAACATCACAGAAGAAATGCTATAACAGGCTTTCAGTATCCGTTGTTTCAGATGCTGCACATCTCGTATCTTCACAGCATAGACAATTGCCTTCAGATGACTACAAAGATAAAAGTCTAAGGGGGTCAAATCGGGAGACCTTGGTGGCCATGAAATTGCTACATGATGATGTGTTGCCCTCTTTATGCACTGAAGATGGCACGTTCCCTGAGTTTTTCCAGCAAGATTGTGCACCACCACATTATGGGTGTCAGGTCCGAGCATTCCTACATGAACAGTTTCCTGGAAAGTGGATTGGTCGTCGTGGGCCAGTTGAATGGCTGTCCACCAACTTTCACCATCCAACCTGACGGAACTGGAGAGGATCTGCAGTGAAGGATGGCAGAGGATCGCCAAATCCAGGTGTGAAAAACTTGTTGCATCATTCCCAAGAAGACTCATGGCTGTTCTAGCTCAAAAGGGTGCTTCTACTCAATACTGAGCAAAGGGTCTGAATACTTATGACCATGTGATATTTCAGTTTTTCTTTTTTAATAAATTTGCAAAAATTTCTACATTTCTGTTTTTTTTTCAGTCAAGATGGGGTGCAGAGTGTACTTTAATGAGAAAAAAATGAACTTTTTAGAATTTACCAAATGGCTGCAATGAAACAAAGAGTGAAAAATGTAAAGGGGTCTGAATACTTTCCATACCCACTGTAAATAAATAAATAATAAATAAAGTGATACCTTAATATCTGTGATCTGATGCCTTATTCCAGAAGAATCCACATTTTTCTCAATATGTAAATAAGCTGTTCGAATCTATGGGCCGGACTTAGAATCTGCCTCCAGAACTTAGTTTATTTGATGACTGACAGTCCACTTTCCTGATCTATATATCTCACACTGGTAAAACCCACTTTCATTTAAAAAAACCTCTGGAGGCAGATTCTCCAGAAGATCTCTGCCTCGCCTATAGATTTAGGATAACTTGTTATTTTGGGAATAACCATTCAAAAAAAATTTAAAATTTGTAAAATAAAATTGATTTGTAAGTAGATAAAACAGCTTACATAGGCTCTAGGTGTGTAGAAGCACAGATTCCATGGGCCCGAATGTGGAGATGAGTGAAGAAAAGGGATTCCAGCTTCATAAAAATTGCAAAATTTTATTGAAGAAAGTATTTAAAAATATTCCATATCATGGTAGAACAAGCTATGGTTGCTTGTTCTATCATGATATGGAATCTTTTTAAATATTTTCTTCAATAAAAGGTTTTAAGAAGTTGAAATCCTTTTTGCTAAAAAAAAAATCACCATACTTTGAAAGCAATTTTTTTTTATTAATAGCGTTGAATGAGTACCGTATTTTTCGGACTATAAGACGCATTTTTTCCTCCAAAATTTGGAGGAAAATGGGGGCTACGTCTTATAGTCCGAATGTTGGGGGAGTATATAAATATATATATATATATATATTTATACTGTGTGGAGTGTGGGGTGTGGGGGGAGTGGTAGCGGCGGAGGAGTGGGGCACATGAGGCAGCAGCCGCCTGCTGCAGCCTACACTTTCCCCGCTGCTAAAGAGAGAGGGGTGAATATTCATGCCCTTTAATAGCGGGCACACGTGATCGCACGGAAGCACCAAGAGCCGCGCTGCGGCTACACTGTGTGCCGGTTATTAAGGAGCATGAAGTCACTACTCCTCACGCACACAGTCCCAGCGTGTGGAGCAGTGACTTATGGCAGCTGATCTATCCTTGTGAGCCACCCATGGCAGTGACGCCATGCGCGGCTCACATGGTGAGATCAGTGCGGGCAGACCGGACGCAGTGCTGGAGAAGAGATAAGAAAGATGAGTAGAAGTTTATTATTTTTGTTATGTTCAGTTTGATGGGGATTAGGGGGACCATGCATACCAGGATAAGGATGAGGGGGGCATACATACCAGGATAAGGATGAAGGGGCCATACATACCAGGATAACAATGAGGGGGATCATACATACCAATATACGGATGAGTGAGCCATGCATACCAGGATAAGGATGAGGGGGCCATGCATACCAGGATAAGGATGAGGGGGGGCCATGCATACCAGGATAAGGATGAGTGGGCCATGCATACCAGGATAAGGATGAGGAGGCCATGGATACAAGGATAAGGATGAGGGGGGCCATGCATACCAGGATAAGGATGAGGGGGCCATGTATACCAGGATAAGGATGAGGGTGCCATGCATACCAGGATAAGGATGAGAGATGTCCTATGACGCGCCCCCTGGGCCGTGGGGTACCCGGTGCCGGGTCGGTATATGCTGGGGGATGTCACAGTGGCAGTGACCCAGTCCGTGACCCAGGGTGGTCAATAAAAAGGGGTTATTGATAGTGTTGAGCCACCCCCGTAGTGTTCGAGTTCGGTTCGGTTCGTCGAACACCCGTGTGTTCGCCGAACTGTTCGTCAAACTGTTCGTCGAACACCTTCGAATACCGTTAAAACCAATGGCAGGCAAACAAAAACACATAGAAACACATAGAAAACACCTTCAAAGGTGTCCAAAAGCTGACAAACTGCTCAGAAGACACAACTAACACATGGAAAAGTGACAAGTACATATAGTCATGCGAAAAGAAAAGAGGTGGAGGAGTAAAAGGAGGGGGAGACACAGATATAGGCATGTCATGCCCTTCTAAAATCCAAAAAGTGAGAAGCCGACACGGCCAGTCCGTTCCTGCCTGTGCCACCTCTGTGTCGCCGGGTTTGTGCCAGAGCTGCGGTGGACCCTGACGGCCAGCCCCCCTATCCCAATACTGGTGCCTGTCCGCCGGTGGGTCGAGGCCCCCCACGGTGGGGGGGGGAGTAACATCTGCAGAAGAAAGACCATCTTCCAGCCAAACTAAGATGTCGACTTCTTTTCGTGGACAATGTGATACGATCCCATTCTTACGGACACGCCCATCGCTGCAAATTCTAGATGAGGCACAAAAACAGCAGGTGCTTCAACGGATATCAAGTGCTCCTTCAAGTGGGCTCTCCATCACCTCAATTTCAACATCACAAATACTCCAGTCCTCAGAGGTGTCACCCCAATCGCACTTGCTTCCTCACAGCTCCCAAGTCTCCAGCTGCCCATCTGAGTATGGGGTAACACAGATGGCTGAGTCTGCCCAGCTGTTTACTCATACTATAGCCTGGGAAACGGAGGTCTGCTCCAGAGCTTCTGTTAATCCAGATGAGGAAATGATCTGATCCGATGCCCAGAATCTTTATAAGTTGGATCCAGGACCAGATGAAGAAGGTTCTGAGCATAATGTAGACCCTTGTTCCCAAACTGTAACTCCTGTTGGTGGAGACAATGATGAAGACGATGATGAGACTCAAATACCTGATTGGAGCGACAACTTGACTTTTCGGTCAGGGCAGGAAGAGGTTGGCTCTGAGGGCGACGGGTGTGATAACACACAGGGTGATGATGACGAGGTTGGAGATCCCACTTACTGTCAACCCACAGTCAGACAGTCGATGAGGTCAGCAGAGGAGGTGGAGGAGGATGTGACTAGCCCTGGGGATGGGGATGACTCGGTACCCGGGCATTTTCCTGGCCTTGGGGATGTCGCGGTGGTCGGCTCCCTGGCCCGTACCCTGGGGTCTCTCTTTAAAAGGGTGGATAATTGTTAATTTTATAAGAGTTCATGACGCCACCTGTGGTATCTGGTGACAAGCACCAGCGCTGCAGCAGTCCACTGAGGCCGGTGATAAGGCAGCTCGATGGTATAGCTCCCCACAGGTGGAGCTAGGTCTCAGGGCAGCGTATGCAGGGGGAATGCAGGACAGGCGAGACCCAGCTGGGTCAGAGCAAGAACGGGAACGGACACGGTAGTCACTTCAGTACCTTTTACTGGTGGAAATTCAGGCACATCCCGGAGCACTGTAGGGTGAAGGGTGCATATCAGGATCCTCCCCAATGAGCGGGTGTAGGGCCTCCTGTTTCTTGCCTCTGCGTAGTAAGTTTCTGACCTGCCTGGAGCTAGGCCTAACTTTGTCTCTGTCCTGCGCTGGCTGACCTTGTGGTAGGGCCTTCTCTTGGAGTTCACGCTCCCAGTATGCGGGGCCTAAGCGTCTCCTGGCTCTGTTACATATCAGCACCTTAGCGATCCTGGGACTTGTAGTTCTCCAGGGATTCCGGTTATGCCTTACTGGGTCATAGAGATACCGGTAAGCTCGGATCCTGTGTCCGGTAAATGCTTCGGGGTGAGCTGGTTAAGCTCCTCTGCCCCTTATGTACTAACTCGCCACTCGCCTTCGGCCTACTCGGGCCCTCACTAGGCTATACACACTAACGGCAGCTTGCCGCGCTTCACTGATCTTACGGCACCGGCACACCTTAAGCTCTATCTGGGCTCCCTGAATCTAGCAAGCAGGAGCCTCGTGCTCCACTGCTGTACTATTAACTCCGTTCTCTAGACTAGACTGAGCTCCACTGCAGACTGACCTCTCTTAGGCTTCTCTACTGCAGGAACTCTTCAGAGGAACTGAACTGCCTAGCTCCACCTTCCCTATTTATATCCCTAACGGGCTCCCTCTGCTGGTCTGAGGTGGAAGGTGGAGATGTGTGAATGTTTATGGGGGCCTCTTGTGGAGGATTCCATCAATGCACTCTTGTAGGATCTGTGATACCAAGCGCAGCGGGGCATCACAGATGCTATTGACGACGAGGTTAGGTTGCGCCTTCCTGAACAGAGACGGAGTACTGGAAGCACGTCAACAACTGCATCCTCAACCACAACTCTGCCTCTGACCACAAGTCGTAGTGGCTCTTCAGGTCACATGGGCTCTAAGCCTTGCATAGCCTGGGCATTTATTCAGATCGATAAGGATGACCCAACTCGTGTTATCTGTAATATTTGTCAGCAAAAGCTAAGTAGAGGCCAAAAAATACATAATTTGAGTACTTCATGCATGTACCGTCACATGGATATGAAGCATAAGTTGCAGTGGGAAGCTCACTGTGCTACAATGCGGCCTAGCCGGCTGGGCCAACCACCGTCTGCCCCATCTTGTGCATCCGCAGCCTCTTCATCCTCTGTGACTGGGGGGACAGCAGTCACACATGTTTTTGGACGCAGACCTGCCACCTCTTTACCCGCAACAGCCAGTGTGATTGGCAGGTCGTCAGTAGAGATGAGCGTTGTTCTACTCGAACTGTTCGCCAATCTCAAATTCGAGCTGTTTTGGGCGGTGTTCGAGCCGGTCGGCGAACACAAACAATTTGAGAAAAATTTGGCTGTTCGAGGTTATGTTCGATAACTGTTCGTGCACCAAAATCATAACTGGATTTTTTCTCAGTAATGATGAAAATTAATGTTAATACGCAGTTTGAGTGTACAGCGGGGCGGGGGGAGGGGCAGGGGATGGATCTCTGCAGGAACAATGAAGATCTCCATTTTTTTTTCTCTTTCCCGCATTTGCAGTGGGGAGGTGCAATCTGTCAGCCTATCAGCAGCGCACACACGGAGCGAAGTGCTTTTTTTCACACAAGCAAGGGCATGTGTGATTGGCAGTGTATGTCACATGTCCTTGCCCTATAAGACCAAGCCATTTTCCCCGTCGCCACCATTTTCTCACTGCTGCAGCTGCGTGTTAGACGGCACCGCTGTTGCTGTGTGTGCTATACCTTGTTAATTTCAAGCCAATTTTCGCACAAATATACAGATAGCTTGGGAGTAGGGAATAGTTGTGATTGCAGTCCTTTTAAGGACTAGGTTACAGCATTTCCTACGACTTTTATCAGGGAGGTCTGTGCTCTTAAATAGATAGGTTGTGGGAGTAAAGACTAATTGTAATTGGAGTCCTTTTCAGGACTAGGTTACATGAGTTCCTATCAGTTTTTGCCAGGCAGGTCTGTGCCAGTGCTGTGCAAGTTTTTTTCACAGCATTTGGCTGAATCTAGCAAAGCTAATCCTTTTTGGCCTATTGCAGAGTGTGTTAGTCAGTGGAGTAGCCTATCTGTGTTGCAAGATATACCACCTGTGTATAGAATACCAATTTTTTTACTGCACCTAGTGAAGTAAAATCTTTTGGGCATAGCATCATTCTATTAGTCCATCTATACTGACCTCCATCAGGTTGCAAACTGAATATAATTTTTTTCTGCATCTAGCTCTGAAAAAATATTTGGGCTTCTAGCGGTGAATGGGACTTGGTCTATTAGTCCATCTATACTGACCTCCATCAGGTTGCAAATTAAAAATAATTTTTTTCTGCATCTACCTCTGAAAAAATATTTGGGCTTCTAGCAGTGTGTGGGACTTGGTCTATTAGTCCATCTATACTGACCTACATCAGGTTGCAAATTAAAAATAATTTTTTTCTGCATCTAGCTCTGAAAAAATATTTGGGCTTCTAGCGGTGTGTGGGACTTGGTCTATTAGTCCATCTATACTGACCTCCATCAGGTTGCAAATTAAAACTAATTTTTTTCTGCATCTAGCTCTGAAAAGATATTTGGGCTTCTAGCAGTGTGTGGGACTTGGTCTATTAGTCCATCTATACTGACCTCCATCAGGTTGCAAATTAAAAATAATTTTTTTCTGCATCTAGCTCTGAAAAAATATTTGGGCTTCTAGCAGTGTGTGGGACTTGGTCTATTAGTCCATCTATACTGACCTCCATCAGGTTGCAAATTAAAAATAATTTTTTTCTGCATCTAGCTCTGAAAAAATATTTGGGCTTCTAGCGGTGTGTGGGACTTGGTCTATTAGTCCATCTATACTGACCTCCATCAGGTTGCAAATTAAAAATAATTTTTTTCTGCATCTAGCTCTGAAAAAATATTTGGGCTTCTAGCAGTGTGTGGGACTTGGTCTATTAGTCCATCTATACTGACCTACATCAGGTTGCAAATTAAAAATAATTTTTTTCTGCATCTAGCTCTGAAAAAATATTTGGGCTTCTAGCGGTGTGTGGGACTTGGACTATTAGTCCATCTATACTGACCTCCATCAGGTTGCAAATTAAAAATAATTTTTTTCTGCATCTAGCTCTGAAAAAATATTTGGGCTTCTAGCAGTGTGTGGGACTTGGTCTATTAGTCCATCTATACTGACCTACATCAGGTTGCAAATTAAAAATAATTTTTTTCTGCATCTAGCTCTGAAAAAATATTTGGGCTTCTAGCAGTGTGTGGGACTTGGTCTATTAGTCCATCTATACTGACCTCCATCAGGTTGCAAATTAAAAATAATTTTTTTCTGCATCTAGCTCTGAAAAAATATTTGGGCTTCTAGCAGTGTGTGGGACTTGGTCTATTAGTCCATCTATACTGACCTCCATCAGGTTGCAAATTAAAAATATTTTTTTTCTGCATCTAGCTCTGAAAAAATATTTGGGCTTCTAGCGGTGTGTGGGACTTGGTCTATTAGTCCATCTATACTGACCTCCATCAGGTTGCAAATTAAAAATAATTTTTTTCTGCATCTAGCTCTGAAAAAATATTTGGGCTTCTAGCAGTGTGTGGGACTTGGTCTATTAGTCCATCTATACTGACCTCCATCAGGTTGCAAATTAAAAATAATTTTTTTCTGCATCTAGCTCTGAAAAAATATTTGGGCTTCTAGCAGTGTGTGGGACTTGGTCTATTAGTCCATCTATACTGACCTCCATCAGGTTGCAAATTAAAAATAATTTTTTTCTGCATCTAGCTCTGAAAAAATATTTGGGCTTCTAGCGGTGTGTGGGACTTGGTCTATTAGTCCATCTAGACTGACCTCCATCAGGTTGCAAATTAAAAATAATTTTTTTCTGCATCTAGCTCTGAAAAAATATTTGGGCTTCTAGCAGTGTGTGGGACTTGGTCTATTAGTCCATCTATACTGACCTACATCAGGTTGCAAATTAAAAATAATTTTTTTCTGCATCTAGCTCTGAAAAAATATTTGGGCTTCTAGCGGTGTGTGGGACTTGGTCTATTAGTCCATCTATACTGACCTCCATCAGGTTGCAAACTAAAAATAATTTTTTTCTGCATCTAGCTCTGAAAAAATATTTGGGCTTCTAGCAGTGTGTGGGACTTGGTCTATTAGTCCATCTATACTGACCTACATCAGGTTGCAAATTAAAAATAATTTTTTTCTGCATCTAGCTCTGAAAAAATATTTGGGCTTCTAGCGGTGTGTGGGACTTGGTCTATTAGTCCATCTATACTGACCTCCATCAGGTTGCAAATTAAAAATAATTTTTTTCTGCATCTAGCTCTGAAAAAATATTTGGGCTTCTAGCAGTGTGTGGGACTTGGTCTATTAGTCCATCTATACTGACCTCCATCAGGTTGCAAATTAAAAATAATTTTTTTCTGCATCTAGCTCTGAAAAAATATTTGGGCTTTTAGCAGTGTGTGGGACTTGGTCTATTAGTCCATCTATACTGACCTCCATCAGGTTGCAAATTAAAAATATTTTTTTTCTGCATCTAGCTCTGAAAAAATATTTGGGCTTCTAGCGGTGTGTGGGACTTGGTCTATTAGTCCATCTATACTGACCTCCATCAGGTTGCAAATTAAAAATAATTTTTTTCTGCATCTAGCTCTGAAAAAATATTTGGGCTTCTAGCAGTGTGTGGGACTTGGTCTATTAGTCCATCTATACTGACCTCCATCAGGTTGCAAATTAAAAATAATTTTTTTCTGCATCTAGCTCTGAAAAAATATTTGGGCTTCTAGCAGTGTGTGGGACTTTGTCTATTAGTCCATCTATACTGACCTCCATCAGGTTGCAAATTAAAAATAATTTTTTTCTTCATTTATCTCTGAAAAAATATTTGGGCTTCTAGCAGCGTGTGGAACTTGTTCTATTAGTCCATCTATACTGACCTCTATCAGGTTGCAAATTAAAAATATTTTTTTTCTGCATCTAGCTCTGAAAAAATATTTGGGCTTCTAGCAGTGTGTGGGACTTGGTCTATTAGTCCATCTATACTGACCTCCATCAGGTTGCAAATTAAAAATAATTTTTTTCTGCATCTAGCTCTGAAAAAATATTTGGGCTTCTAGCAGTGTGTGGGACTTGGTCTATTAGTCCATCTATACTGACCTCCATCAGGTTGCAAATTGAATAAAAAAAATTTCTGCATCTAGCTCTGAAAAAATATTTGGGCTTCTAGCGGTGTGTGGGACTTGGTCTATTAGTCCATCTATACTGACCTCCATCAGGTTGCAAATTAAAAATAATTTTTTTCTGCATCTAACCCAGCCAATAGTTTTGGCCTAATACCACAGTTTGGCCACTCAGCTCTGCTCGGTTACCATCCATTGTTTTTTTGTGCAAACAACTCCAGAGTTGTGAATTAGTTAACCACCAAAATGAGTGGAAAAAGGCCTGCTGCTGGTGGAAAGGGGAATAGGCGTGTTGGGAAGGGGAAAAAAGGTTGTGTCCGTGGGGTAGGTGCAGAAGAAAGACCATCTTCCAGCCAAACTAAAATGTCTACTTCTTTTAGCGGACAATGTGATAAGATCCCTTTCTTACGGCCACGCCAATCGCTACAAATTCCAGATGAGGCACAAAAACAGCAGGTGCTTCAACGGATATCAAGTGCTCCTTTAAGTGGGCTCTCCTCCACATCAACTTCAACATCACAAATACTCCAGTCCTCAAAGGTGTCACCCAAATCGCACTTGCTTCCTCACAGCTCCCAAATCTCCAGCTGCCCGTCTGAGTGTGAGGTAGAACAGATGGTTGAGTCTGCAGAGCTGTTTACTCATACTATAGCCTGGGAATCAGAGGTCGACTCCAGCGCTTCTGTGAATCCAGACGAGGAAATGATCTGCACTGATGCCCAGAATCTTTATGAGTCGGATCCAGGACCAGACGCAGAAGGTTCTGACCATAATGTAGACCCTCATTCCCAAACTGTAACTCCTGTTGGTGGAGACAATGAGGAAGACGATGATAAGACTCAAATACCTGATTGGAGCGACAACTTTAGTTTTTTGTCAGGGCAGGAACAGGTTGGCTCTGAGGACGACGGGTGTGATAACGCACAGGGTGATGATGATGAGGTCGGAGATCCCACTTACTGTCAACCCACAGTCAGCCAAGAGATGAGGTCAGCAGAGGAGGTGGAGGAAGATGCTAGTGACGACGAGGTCAGGTTGCGCCTTCCTGGACAGAGACGTAGTACTGGAAGCACGTCAACAACTGCATCCTCAAACACAACTCTGCCTCTCACCACAAGTCGTGGTGGCTCTTCAGGTCGCATGGGTGCTAAGCCTTGCATAGCCTGGGCATTTTTTCAGATCGATAAAGATGACCCAACTCATGTTATCTGTAACATTTGTCAGCAAAAGCTAAGTAGAGGCCAAAAAATACATAGTTTGAGTACTTCATGCATGAACCGGCACATGGACATGAAGCATAAGTTGCAATGGGAAGCTCAGTGTGCTACAATGCGGCCTAGCCGGCCGGGCCAATCACCGTCTGCCATATCTTGTGCATCCGCGGCCTCTTCATCCTCTGTGACTGGGGGGACAGCAGTCACACCTGTTTTGGGGCGCAGACCTGCCACCTCTTTACCCGCAACAGCCAGCGTGATTGGCAGGTCATCATTTTCTTTGGAGGTGGTAACACCAGCTGGTGTTGAGCGCTGTCCGACATCGATAGCACCACCTTTGGATCAAGGCAACCTAACATGTCCGCCTGCATCTTCCTCACAGACCGGCAGTTTGCCGGGGACACCCTTATCAACCCCGTCGAAGCACAATAGCCAGCCCTCGGTCCCTCAGATGTGGACAAGTAAAAGACCATTTCCTCCTAGCCATGAGAAAGCTAAGAGGTTGAATTTCACCATCTGCAAGCTCTTGGCTACAGAAATGCTGCCTTTCCGCCTGGTGGACACAGAGGATTTTCGAGACCTTATGTCCGTCGCAGTGCCCCAGTACCAGATGCCCAGTCGGCACTACTTCTCAAAGAAAGGTGTGCCTGCGCTCCACCAGCATGTCGCACACAACATCACCGCTTCTTTGAGAAACTCTGTGTGTGACAGGGTGCATTTCACCACAGACACTTGGACGAGTAGGCATGGACAGGGGCGTTACATGTCGCTGACTGGGCACTGGGTAACTATGGTGACAGCAGGACAAGGGGCTGCTGTCCAAGTCTTGCCGTCCCCACGAGTTGTGCGTCAATCCTCTTTATGTCAAAGTTCCTCCACTGCTTCTGCCTCCTCAACCTCCTCTCGGTCTTCCACCTGCACCCAAAGCCTGTCTGGTCATGCCACAAGCTTTCTAACTGCGCAGAAGGGATCCTGCACACCTCCTTACTATGCTGGCAGTAGGGCTCAACGTCATCAGGCGGTTTTTACATTGAAATGTCTGGGAAATGTGAGTCACACAGCTGAGGAGTTGTGGTCAGCTCTGGAGAACCAATTTCATGAATGGTTGTCTCCACTGGACCTGAAACCAGGGAAGGCCGTGTGCGACAATGCTGCAAACCTGGGTGCGGCCCTTCGCCGGGGCAATGTCACACACGTGCCTTGTATGGCTCACGTGTTGAACCTGGTTGTCCAGCAATTTTTAGCCCACTATCCCAGACTAGATGGCCTTCTGCAGAGGGCACGGTCGCTGTGTGCTCACTTCCGCCGTTCGCATCCCGCAGCTCAGCGACTTACATCTCTACAGAAGTCGTTGGGCCTGCCACTTCACCGGCTAAAATGCGATGTGCCTACCCGGTGGAATTCAACTCTGCACATGTTGCAGCGACTGTGGCAGCACCGACAAGCCCTGGTGCAATACGTTCTGACGTATAGCCTGGGCCAACGAGATTCAGAGGTGGGGCAAATCACGCTGGAGGAGTGGTCTCAGATCAGGGACCTATGCACCCTTCTGCACAGTTTTGAAATGGCGACGAAGATGTTTAGTGCTGACGATGCCATTATCAGCATGACTATTCCGGTGATTTACATGCTGGAGCACATGTTAAACAGAATTCGGAGTCAGGTGGTGGCACAAGAGGAGGTGGAGGAAGTAGAGGAGGAGGAGTTGTATGCGGAAGGGCTAACATCTGCAAGGTCCAGACGGTCGGCAGCACCAAGGCGGCAGGCATGTGAGGGTGGGGGAGATGGTTTTACCAGGGCGCATGGTAGCAGCCAAACTAGTGAGGAAGGTGCAGGAGCCCAGGAAGAAGTGGAGGACGAACTGATGGAAGACTCATCAGATGAGGGAGACCTTGATCACATTTCTGTTGTGCGAGGTTGGGGGGAGAGGACAGAGGAAGGAAGCATGATTGTTACCTCGCCACCAACACAACAGGGACTTGGTGCTCCTGGATGCGCAACACACATGAGTGCCTTCTTGCTGCACTACCTGCAACATGACCCTCGAATTGTGAGAATTAGAAATAATCCTGACTACTGGGTTGCCACACTGTTAGATCCCCGGTACAAAAGTAAATTTGCAGAAATTATTCCTGCCATAGAAAGGGATGCACGCATGCAGGAGTATCAGCAGAGACTGTTGCAGAATCTTACATGTGCTTTTCCACAAAATACCAGTGGTGCACGTAGTGAATCTCACAGTTCCAACTTGCCAACCGTGGGACCGTCAAGTGTTCAGCACTCAAACCATAACAGAACCACAGTATCTGCTGGTAACATCAATTTTGCGGAATCATTTCACCACTTTTTTAGCCCATCCTTTGCAAGGCCACAGGAGACAAGAAGTCTGACACATAGTCAGCGCCTAGAGACGATGGTACAGGAGTATCTCCAAGTAAACATTGAAGCCACGACTGTGTCACTGGACCCTTGCTCTTTTTGGGCTTCCAATCTGGATAAATGGCCGGAGCTAGCCACTTACGCCTTGGAGATCTTGTCATGCCCCGCAGCCAGCGTTCTGTCTGAACGTGTGTTCAGCGCTGCTGGTGGTGTGCTGACAGATAAGCGCACGCGGCTCTCCACTGATAATGTAGACAGATTCACGTTCATAAAGATGAACAAATCATGGATCCGAAACGACTTTTCTACCCCTGTGTCATCCTGGGGAGAGTAAAAGCTTGATGATTGGTTAAAATCACCCTACCAACCGTTTTAAGCTTTCAAATTACTAATCATGTTTATCTGTATCTTGACTGGAAAATAAATTGGGCTTTGTAGCAGTGTGCAGCACTGATCCTATTAGGCCATCTATACTAAAGCTTCACCAGATTTAAAATTAAAAATAATTTTTAGCTGCATCTAGCCCGGAAAATAATTTTGGGGCTCCGAGATGCGCAAGGCACATAAGTGCCTTCTTGCTGCACTACCTGCAGCATGACCCTCATATTGTCAGAATTCGAAGTAATCATGACTACTGGGTTGCCACACTCTTAGATCCCCCAAACTTTTCGATCAACCTTTTCATTTTAATAAAGACCAAAAAAATGGTCATTTTTGAAATTATAAGCATTAGCAGGTTGTTAGAAACTGAAATCAAACAGTTTTCAACTCAAAACTTTATTCTAGGTGATGTTACATTTTCACATAGGACCCCTTGTTCGAAAGGAGCTTCTGAACTCTCTCGTCCATTGAATTTGTCAGGTTTTGGATGGTTTCTGCTTCAATTGTTTTGCATGAGGACAGAATACCCTCCCAGAGCTGTTGCTTAGATGTGAACTGCCTCCCGCCATCATAGACACTCCTTTTAATGATGCTCCAAAGGTTCTGAATGGGGTAGAGGTCAGGGGAGCATGGGGGTCACACCATAAGTTTGTCCCCTTTTATGCCCATATCAGCCAGAGATGCAGATGTTTTATGTGCAGCATGAGATGGTGCATTATCATGCAGAAAAATGATCTTGCTGTGAAATACACGGTTCTTCTTCTTGAACCATGGCAGGAAGTGCTGTTTGAGAAAATCCACATACATTATGGAGTTCATCTTTAGCGCCTTCAGGGATCCTAAAGGGGCCGACAATCTCTCTCCCCATGATTCCAGCCCAAAACATTACTCCACCTCCTCCTTGTTGGCGCTGTAGCCGTGTTTGCGTGGGGTGTCCATCAACCAGCCATCCTCCACTCCATCCATCTGGACCATCGAGCGCTGCACGGCACTCATCCGTGAACAAAACTGTTTTGAAATCAGTCTTCATGTAATGTTTGGCCCACTGGAGCCGTTTCTGCTTGTGTGAAGTGGATAGAGGAGGTCGACAGGATGGCGCATGCACAGCTGCAAACCTCTGAAGGACCCTGCATCTTGTTGTTCGGGGGACGTTGGAGGCACAAGCAGCTTCAAAAACTTGTCTGCTGCTATGACAAGGCTTTTTTGCCGCTGCTCTTTCAACCTGACGTAATTGCCTGTAGGAAAGAGTCCTCAATTTGCCCTTATCAGCACGCACACGTGTGTACTGTGAATCAGCTACATACTTCTTGATTGCCAGGACACTTCATCCTGATCATCGCACAATGTTGATTGTAGTCATGCCTTGACCTAAACACTCCACAATTTGTTGCTTCTCAGCAGCCGACACATCCTTTTTCTTTCCCATTTTGGCAGAAAATGTAGGCTGCTTAATAATGTGAGAGAGCCTTCTTAAGTAGTCTTGCCTTTCATTGGACACACCTGCCAAACTAATTAGCACAGGTGTCTGCAATTGCTTACAGTGATATAAAGAGCCCTGACACACATCACCATCAATGAGTTTAACTGACAAACAAACAAATTCTTCCCTTATCACTCCTAAACACTTTTTGTATAATAATTTGGAACGCAGTGTACATGTGCTTTTCCACAAAACACCAGTGGTTCACGTAGTGAATCTTACAGTTCTAACTTGCCAACCGTGGTCTGTATGGAGTTGTTCAATAAAGGGCCCAAAATTAAGATAACATAGATGGGAGAGGTCTCTATGAATAGGAATTCCTAAGTATTTGATACCCTGTGAGGGCCAGGCAAAGGGAAAGTTGGACTGGATGGAATCCTATATGGATTTGGGGAGGGAGACATCGAGGGCCTCAGACTTCGCTGCATTGATTTTAAAATTTTACCATGTAACAAAGTGATCTATTTCAGCCATAACAGCATGGATGGATATATGTGATTGAGTGATATATACTAGGACATCATCAGCAAATAGAGAGCACTTGTACTCGGTGCCTCCCACCTCAATCCACCTAATATTGGGGTTATGGCGAATTGATGAGAGCAGGTGCTCCGTCACTAGGATGTATAAGAGAGGGGACAGAGGACATCACTGCCTTGTCCCATTGGTGATTGTGAAAGGTGATGAAAATGTTCTGACGCACCCCCTGGGCCTTGGGACACCCGGAGCCGGACCCTTTTTGGTGGATGCTGGTGGTTGTAGTCTTCGTGGCAGCGACCCAGTTCCGTGGCTCAGGGCGGTCAAACCAGTGGCGGAACTATTTATGTGGTTTTCATGTTTAAATGTCCGACTACGCCACCCGTGGATTGCGGTCAGAGTGAACCGCCGCTACAGGGCAGACCACTGAGGCTGGTGTTGTGGGTGCAGCAGAGCGTAGCATAACTCCCCACGGGAGGAGTATAGCCTCAGGGCAGTGTATGCGGAGGATGGGGGTGATGGTGCAGGGCAGCAGCAGTAACGACACGGAGTCAGTGATGCAGTTCAGGGCCTTTACTCACAGTTCTTATTATCCAGACCACGTCTGCAGGTAACGGCTGCCCACGTCGTACTGTGCTCACCAGGTGAGGGGCTCAGACAACTCCCAGATAACTTTGGAGCACTTCACAGGACCCCCTTTGTGTGTCCTTTGTCTGGCCTTTCTTACCAACACTTCTGTCCGGCTGCCTCGGGCCTCCTCTTGGTAAACTTGGCGCCAGTTTCCCTGACCCTTTGTGGTGCCTTCCTAGCGGGTGTAGCGAGGGGCTGTGCCACATAAAATGTCAGAGCCTCCGGTTTCTAGCTGAGGGTCGTTTCCTGCCTCCACTAGTTCGGGGACCGGTCTCCCCCTTTGGCCTGACCCCTCCACGCAGGTGGATTCGGGCGTGCGGTGGCGACTCGCCCGTCCGCACCCCTGGGATCCCTTCATTCCTCGTTCCTGGAGCCTTCTCCGCTCCTCTTCCTTCCTTCTCCCTCTTCCAGGCCTGGGCCTCTGTTACTAGGCCCGCCTCCGGAGCAGAGCTCATGCAGAGCCCCTGCTCCCTGCCACTTCTGCTCAGACTTCTCTGCACTGAACTAAGATGGTGCCCACCTTTTATACTCCCTTCTCAATGCACCCAGGAACTGCTTCCTCCCTGCTCCTGCACTACAGGGTTCCCCTTCCTCAGTGTTCCCTCCCCCCACTCCAGCCAGGGACAGGGACTGTCGTGCCCATCTCAGGGGCATATTGGTCGCCCTGCCCCACGGCAATGTGGTGTAATGCATGCAGGTGTCGGGTCCTGATCCACACTCCATCCTTACCTGAGAGTGAGATATCACACCTCTGGGTGAGGTGCAATACGTCTTTAGCAACCGAGCCCTCAGGGTGCTACAGTTCCAATTATCTTCAGCCTAGGTGACGTATTGCGATACAGGGCCGTGATTTTGGCTATAAAAGGGTCCCCTAGACCCCTACCCCAAGCTTTTTAAGAGAATCATATATGGCGTGCCAGGAGACTCTATGGAATGCTTTCTCAGCATCCAACGAGAGTATCTAATTACAAATTTTTAACTGCATCTAGCCCAGGAAATACTTTGTGCCTAGTAGCAGTGTCTGCTAGTAAGCGGATTATCCCGGCTGTTAAGCAAGCTGCACCACCTGTAGTTTAGACACTTAATTTTTTCAAAGGAAATGCTTCGGGACCATGGGATACTTAGTGAAGAGCATCAGGAGGCACCCCAAGGCATAGGGGCTGGGACTGGCAGTAGGATGCCTTGCGGTGGACAGCCGAGCTCGATCCTTATAAAAGCTTTTTAACTGCAGCAGCTTTAGTGGACGCTACTGGAGCTGGAATTACCGCGGCTGCTGGCATGAGACTTGCCCTCCAATAGATCCTTGTAAATGGATTTAAAGTGTATTCATTCAAATTAGAGAGAAAATTTAAATTAAAAAGCTTAGAGCTGCCTCCACCACAGGGGGGCTCGCTCGACCCACCAGCGGACAGGCACCAGTATTGGGAGAGGGGGGCTGGCCGTCAGGGTTCACCGCGGCTCTGGCACAAACCCGGCGACACGGAGGTGGCACGGGCAGGAGCGGACTGGCCGTGTCGGCTTCTCACTTTTTGGATTTTAGAAGGGCATGACATGCCTATATCTGTGTCTCCCCCTCCTTTTACTCCTCCACCTCTTTTATTTTCGCATGACTATATGTACTTGTCACTTTTCCATGTGTTAGTTATGTCTTCTGAGCAGTTTGTCAGCTTTTGGACACCTTTGAAGGTGTTTTCTATGTGTTTCTATGTGTTTTTGTTTGCCTGCCATTGGTTTTAACGGTGTTCGAAGGTGTTCGACGAACAGTTCGACGAACAGTTCGGCGAACACACGGGTGTTCGACGAACCGAACCGAACTCGAACACTACGGGGGTGGCTCAACACTAGTCGTCAGTTCATTGGGAAGTGGAAACACCTGCTAATGTTGAGCGCTCTCCGACATCGAGAGCACCACCTTTGGATCAAGGCAACCTAACATGTCCGCCTGCATCTTCCTCACAGACCGGCAGTTGCCGGGGACACCCTACTCAACACCGTCTAAGCACAACAGCCAGCCCTCGGTCCCTCAGATGTGGAAAAGTAAAAGACCATTTCCTCCTAGCCATGAGAAAGCTAAGAGGTTGAATTTCACCATCTGCAAGCTGTTGGCTACAGAAATGCTGCCTTTCCGCCTGGAGGACACAGAGGATTTTCAAGACCTTATGTCCGTCACAGTGCCCCAGTACCAGATGCCCAGTCGGCACTACTTCTCAAAGAAAGGTGTGCCTGCGCTCCACTAGCATGTCGCACACAACATCACCGCTTCTTTGAGAAACTCTGTGTGTGACAGGGTGCACTTCACCACAGACACTTGGACGAGAAGGCATGGACAGGGGCGTTACATGTCGCTGACTGGGCACTGGGTAACTATGGTGACAGCAGGACAAGGGGCTGCTGTCCAAGTCTTACCGTCCCCACGACTTGTGTGTTAATCCTCTTTATCTCGAACTTCCTCCACTGCTTCTGCCTGCTCAACCTCCTCTCGGTCCTCCACCTGCACCCAAAGCCTGTCTGGTAATGCCACCTGCTTTCTAACTGCGCAGAAGGAATCCTGCACACCTCCTTACTATGCTGGCAGCAGGGCTCAACGCATCAGTGTTTACTTTGAAATGTCTGGGAAATGTGAGTCACACAGCTGAGGAGTTTTGGTCAGCTCTGGAGACCCAGTTTCATGAAAGGTTGTCTCCACTGGACCTGCAACCAGGGAAGGCCATGTGCGACAATGCTGCAAACCTGGGTGCGGCACTTCGCCGGGGCAATGTCACACACGTGCCTTGTATGGCTCACGTGTTGAACCTGGTTGTCCAGCAATTTTTAGCCCACTCTCCCGCACTAGATGGCCTTCT
This sequence comes from Phyllobates terribilis, assembly GCF_046119375.1. NCBI lineage: Eukaryota > Metazoa > Chordata > Amphibia > Anura > Dendrobatidae > Phyllobates > Phyllobates terribilis. The sequence goes on along the minus strand of NW_027362764.1, from coordinate 523,719,047 downwards.
GCAGAGTGCACGGTCGCTGTGTGCTCACTTCCGCCGTTCGCATCCCGCAGTTCAACGACTTACATCTCTACAGAAGTCGTTGGGCATGCCAGTTCACTGGCTGAAATGCGATGTGCCGACACGGTGGAATTCAACTCTGCACATGTTGCAGCGACTGTGGCAGCACCGACAAGCCCTGGTGCAATACGTTCTGACGTATAGCCTGGGCCAACGAGATCCAGAGGTGGGGCAAATCACGCTGGAGGAGTGGTCTCAGATCAGGGACCTATGCACCCTTCTGCACAGTCTTGAAATGGCGACAAAGATGTTTAGTGCTGACGATGCCATTATCAGCATGACTATTACGGTGATTTACATGCTGGAGCACATGTTAAACAGAATTCGGAGTCAGGTGGTGGGACAAGAGGAGGTGGAGGAAGTAAAGGAGGAGTCGTATGCGGACGGGATAACATCTCCAAGGTCCAGACGGTTGGCAGCACCAAGGCGGCAGGCATGGGAGGGTGGGGGAGAGGGATTAACCAGGGCGCATGGTAGCAGCCAAACTGTTGAAGAAGGTGCAGGAGCCGAAGAAGAAGTGGAGGATGAACTGGCAATGGGCATGGAAGACTCATCAGATGAGGGAGACCTTGATCACATTTCTGTTGTGCGAGGTTGGAGGGAGAAGGCATAGGAAGGAAGCATGATTCTTACCTCGCTACCAACACAACAAGGACTTGGTCCTTCTGGATGCGCAAGACACATGAGTGCCTTCTTGCTGCACTACCTGCAACATGACCCCCGGATTGTCAGAATTCGAAGTAATCCCGACTACTGGGTTGCCACACTCTTAGATCCCCGGTACAAAAGTATATTTTCCGAAATAATTCCTGCCATAAAAAGGTATTGACGAATGCAGGAGTATCTGTTGCAGAATCTTACATGTGCTTTTCCACAAAACACCAGTGGTGCACGTAGTGAATCTCACAGTTCTAACTTGCCAACGGTGGGACTGTCGAGTCTTCATCACTCAAAAAGTAACAGTAACACAGTATCTGCTGGTAACAGCAATTTTGTGGAATCGTTTCTCCACTTTTTTAGACCATCCTTTGCAAGGCCACAGGAGACAAGAAGTCTGACACATAGTCAATGCCTAGAGAGGATGGTACAGGAGAATCTCCAAGTGAACATCGAAGCCATGACTGTGTCACTTGACCCTTGCTCATTTTGGTATTCCAATCTTGAAAAATCGCCGGAGCTCGCCACTCACGCCTTGGAGATCTTGTCATGCCATGCAGCCAGCGTTCTCTCTGAACGTGTGTTCAGCGCTGCTGGTGGTGTGCTGACAGATAAGCGCACGCGGCTGTCCACTGAGAATGTAGACAGACTCACGTTCATAAAGATGATCAAATCATGGATTCGCAAGGACATTTCTACCCCTGTGTCATCCTTGGGAGACTAAAAGCTTGGGGATTTGGTAAAATCACCTCACCAACCGTTTTAAGCAACAATGGGGCAATTGATGCCACTTAACCCTAGAACGCATGACCATAAAAATCTACACTTTCACATACCTGGGGCCCTTTAGGCCCGTGTGCAAATAACATGGAATAACTCAAACTCAAATGACAAACAACTATATACATGAGGAATACCTAGAGTTTCAAAATTCTAACTAAAGCAATCTTGCAGAAAATAGAAAACAATTAACTGGGCGGGCCTGCAAGGCCACAGGTATGCGTTCTAGGGTTAAGTGGTGTCTGTGCCACAATTTTTGGAGTCCCCTTGCTGTGTCTTACGTGACGTTGGCATCGTCAATTCCAGGTGGGTTGGGTCGCACCCCCCCCTTTTAACTGTAAGAAACTACATACACTATGGCTTGGGGTAACACAGATGGTTGAGTCTGAAGAGCTGTTTACTCAGAGGTCTGCTCCAAATCTTCAGTGTCTGCTAGTCAGCGTAGAATTTTTAACTGCATCTAGCCTAGGCAATACTTTGGGCATAGTAGCCCAGCTGCGAAGCAAGCTGCACCGCCTGTGTTTCTAATAAGAATTTTTAAATTAATCTAGCCTAGGCAGACTGTGGGGACCCCCAACCAAACCCAGATGCTCAGCCCCCCTACTGCCCCCCTTTCATGGACAACCCAATAATGTAACTCTTACAACTGGATGGGTGAGGATCGGTCACAGCTTTATTAACTCTTTATACTCATTCCATTAGAAAGGCATTTTATTTCTAAAATAATTCAGCTTGTTGCAGCATGCCCTGGGTCCCCACTCCGGCAAGTTGGCCAACAAGTGTAACTCTCCAACATGTCCTTTCTATTTCCAGGCCACGGAGGATCCAGCGTACTCGTATGTAGGACTCTGACCCCCACCCATCACTCTTAACTAGAGATGAGCGGTGTTCGACTAGAACTGTTCGCCAATCTCAAATTCGAGCTGTTTTGGGTGGTGTTCGAGTTGTTCGACGAACCGAACGATTTGCAAAAAATTCGGCTGTTCGAGGTTATGTTCGATAACTGTTCGTGCACCAAAAGCGTGTCCTGCATGTCTGGCGCTATTTAGAGCACCAATCATGAAGGGATTGTCTGCCACTCACTGTAATGCCACAGCCATGGTGGTTGTGGCATTACAGTGATTGCCCAAATCGATGGGAACAGTGCTCACAGTGAAACATGAAAAGCCGGCAATTCAGCAGCGGCATACACCGGTACCCGACAATTTAGAACGGAAAGAATAGAGCTTCACACATAGATTAGATAGATAGAAACATGTCAGTCACACATATAAGAAGCACAGTGACAGTGTTGCTTGCTGTACTTGTCATTTAGTGTAAAGAATTTATCAAAAAAAAATAATAGTGTTTTCATGCACTGTCTCTTTAAAAAAGCCGGCTGGCAATTCAGCATCTGTACCCGACAATTTATAACAGAAAGAATAGAGAATCACACATAGATTAGGTAGATAGAAACATGTCAGTCACATATATATGAAGTACTGTGAGAGTGTTGCTTACTGTACTTGTCATTTACTGCAAAGGATTTATTAAAAAAAATAATAGTGTTTTCATGCACCGGCTCTTTAAAAAAGCCGGCCGGCAATTCAGCATCTGTACCCGACAATTTATAACAGATAGAATAGAGCTTCACACATAGATTAGATAGATAGAAACATGTCAGTCACACATATAAGAAGCACAGTGACAGTGTTGCTTGCTGTACTTGTCATTTAGTGTAAAGGATTTATCAAAAAAAATAATAGTGTTTTCATGCACTGTCTCTTTAAAAAAGCCGGCTGGCAATTCAGCATCTGTACCCGACAATTTATAACAGAAAGAATAGAGAATCACACATAGATTAGGTAGATAGAAACATGTCAGTCACATATATATGAAGTACTGTGACAGTGTTGCTTACTGTACTTGTCATTTACTGCAAAGGAATTATTAAAAAAAATAATAGTGTTTTCATGCACCGTCTCTTTAAAAAAGCCGGCCGGCAATTCAGCATCTGTACCCGATAATTTATAACAGACAGAATAGAGCTTCACACATAGATTAGATAGATAGAAACATGTCAGTCACATATATATGAAGTACAGTGACAGTGTTGGTTACTGTACTTGTCATTTAGTATTAAAATAAAGGATTTATTATTAAAAAAAATTGGCGTGGGGTTCCCCGTAATTTTAGTCTCTAGCGGAGGTTAAGCAGACGGCTGGGGCAGATGTTTGAAGCCTGGGAAGGGGGTAATACCCACGGAGCTTCCCAGGCTACTAATATCAGCCCCCAGCTGAATACCTAGCCTTTACTAGCTATTAAAATGGAGGACCCCCCCCAAAAAAAATGACGTGGGGTCCCCCCTAATTTAATAGCTAGCAAAGGCTAGGCAGACAGCTGGGGGCTGATATTAATAGCCCAGGAAGGGAGCCATGAATATTGGCCCCCTCCCAGGCTAGAAACACCAGCCGTCAGCCGCCCCAGAAATGGCGCATCCATAGGATGCGCCAATTCTGGCACTTAGCCTCGCTCTTCCACGCTGCCCTGGTGCGGTGGCAGGGGGTAATAAGGTTGGGGTTGATGTCAGCTTATAATGCCAGCTGACATCAAGCCCAGGTTAGTAATGGAGAGGCGTCTATAAGACACCCCCATTACTAACCCCATAGTCAAAGTTAAAAGAAAACACAAACACCCAGAATAAAGTCCTTTAATTGAAATAAAGACACAATCCTTTATTGTTCTAAATTAAACCATACTTACCACCACGCCCATTCCAGCTGAAGCCAACGATCTCCTGCAATAAAAGAAAAATAATAAAGCAACCTCATCCTTACCTTTCCATGGTTCCCAGGACAGCTTCAGCTCTGCTACATCGAGATGACAGGCTGGACCGCAGCAGAACGCTGCCATCCAGCCTGTCATCCCGCAGACACTGAGAAGCGCAGGCATGCTTGCGCTCTGCAGTGTCTGGCTGTGACGGCATAAAGATGAGACGAGTTCATGTCCAATGAACTCGGCGCACCTCATGCACGTCACTGACAGCGTGGGAGAATTCTCCTGCACTCAGTACTTCAGCGTGAGAATTCTCCCACGCTGTCAGTGACGTACATGAGGTCAGCTGAGTTCATTGGACATAAATGAGCTCACCTCATGCACGTCACTGACAGCGTGGGAAAATTCTCCTGCACTCAGCGCTTCAGCGTGAGAATTTTCCCACGCTGTCAGTGACGTGCATGAGGTGAGCTCATTCATGTCCAATGAACTCAGCTGACCTCATGTACGTCACTGACAGCGTGGGAGAATTTTCACGCTGAAGTGCTGAGTGCAGGAGAATTCTCCCACGCTGTCAGTGACGTGCATGAGGTGCGCCGAGTTCATTGGACATGAGCTTGTCTCATCTTTATGCCGTCACAGCGAGACAGTGAGGAGCGCAAGCATGCCTGCGCTTCTCAGTGTCCGCGGGATGACAGGCTGGATGGCAGCTTTCTGCTGCGGTCCAGCCTGTCATCTCGATGTAGCAGAGCTGAAGCTGTCGTGGGAACCATGGAAAGGTAAGGATGATGTTGCTTAATTATTTTACTTTTATTGCAGAAGACATTGGCTTCAGCTGGAATGGGCGTGACGGTAAGTATGGTTTAATTTAGAACAATAAAGAATTGTGTGTTTATTTCAATTAAAGGACTTTATTCTGGGTGTTGTGTTTTTTTAAATACTTTACTAGAAATTCATGGTGGTCATGTCTAATATTGGCGTGACCCCATGAATTTCGGGCTTAGGGCCAGCTGATAATGCCAAGCTGGCCTTAACCCCTTTATTACCCAGTGAGCCACCGCACCAGGGCCCTGGATGAGTTGGGTACAGCGCCAGAAGATGGCGCTTCTATGAACGCGCTATTTTCTGGGGCGGCTGCGGACTGCAATTTGCAGTGGGTGGGGCCCAGAAAGCTTGGGCCTCCCTGCGCTTCGGATTCCAACTCCCAGCTGCCTAGTTGTACCTGGCTGGGCACAAAAATAGGGCGAAGCCCCACGCATTTTTTTTTTAAATTATTTCATGAAATTCATGGAATAATTAAGAAAAAAAGGGCTTTCCTATATTGTTGTGTCCAACCAGGTACAAATAGGCAGCTGGTGGTTGGGGGCAGCCCGTCCCTGCCTGCTGTACCTGGCTGGACACAAATATAGTGCGAAGCCCCACGTCAATTTTTTTTTAATTATTTCATGAAATAATTTTTTTAAAAAAGGGCTTCCCTATATTGTTGTGTCTGGCCAGGTACAAATAGGCAGCTGGTGGTTGGGGGCAGCCCGTTCCTGCCTGCTGTACCTGACTGGACGCAAATATAGGGCGAAGCCCCACGTCAATTTTTTTTAAATTATTTCAGGAAATTCATGAAATAATGAAAAAAAAATTGATGTGGGGCTTCGCCCTATATTTGTGTCCAGTCAGGTACAGCAGGCAGGAACGGGCTGCTCCCAACCACCAGCTGCCTATTTGTACCTAGCCGGACACAACAATATAGGGAAGCCCTTTTTTTCTTAATTATTCCATGAATTTCATGAATTTAAAAAAAAAATACGTGGAGCTTCGCCCTATTTTTGTGTCCAGCCAGGTACAACTAGGCAGCTGGGGGCTGGAATCTGCAGCGCAGGGAGGCCCAAGCTTTCTGGGCCCCACCCGCTGCAAATTGCAGTCCGCAGCCGCCCCGGAAAATGGCGCGTTCATAGAAGCGCCATCTTCTGGCGCTGTACCCAACTCATCCAGGGCCCTGGTGCGGTGGCTCACTGGGTAATAAAGGGGTTAAGGCCAGCTTGGCATTATCAGCTGGCCCTAAGCCCGAAATTCATGGGGTCACGCCAATATTAGACATGACCACCATGAATTTCTAGTAAAGTATTTAAAAAAAACACAAACACCCAGAAAAAAGTCCTTTAATTGAAATAAACACACAATTCTTTATTGTTCTAAATTAAACCATACTTACCGTCACGCCCATTCCAGCTGAAGCCAACGATCTCCTGCAATAAAAGTAAAATAATAAAGCAACATCATCCTTACCTTTCCATGGCTCCCACGACAGCTTCAGCTCTGCTACATCGAGATGACAGGCTGGACCGCAGCAGAACGCTGCCATCCAACCTGTCATCCCGCAGACACTGAGAAGCGCAGGCTTGCTTGCGCTACTCAGTGTCTGGCTGTGACGGCATCCAGATGAGCCGAGGTCATGTCCAATGAACTCGGCTCACCTCATGCACGTCACTGACAGCGTGGGAAAATTCTCACGCTGAAGCGCTGAGTGCAGGAGAATTTTCCCACGCTGTCAGTGACGTGCATGAGGTGAGCCGAGTTCATTGTCGGCTCATCTGGATGCCGTCACAGTCAGACACTGAGGAGCGCAAGCATGCCTGCGCTTCTCAGTGTCTGCGGGATGACAGGCTGGATGGCAGCGTTCTGCTGCGGTCCAGCCTGTCATCTCGATGTAGCAGAGCTGAAGCTGTCGTGGGAACCATGGAAAGGTAAGGATGAGGTTGCTTTATTATTTTTCTTTTATTGGAGGAGATCGTTGGCTTCAGCTGGAATGGGCGTGATGGTAAGTATGGTTTAATTTAGAACAATAAAGAATTGTGTTTTTATTTCAAATAAAGGACTTTATTCTGGGTGTTTGTGGTTTTTTTTTAACTTTGACTATGGGGTTAGTAATGGGGGTGTCTTATAGACGCCTCTCCATTACTAACCTGGGCTTGATGTCAGCTGGCATTATAAGCTGACATCAACCCCAACCCTATTACCCCCTGCCACCGCACCAGGGCAGCGTGGAAGAGCGAGGCTAAGTGCCAGAATTGGCGCATCCTATGGATGCGTCATTTCTGGGGCGGCTGACGGCTGGTGTTTCTAGCCTGGGAGGGGGCCAATATTCAAGGCTCCCTTCCTGGGCTATTAATATCAGCCCCCAGCTGTCTGCCTAGCCTTTGCTAGCTATTAAATTAGGGGGGACCCCACGTCATTTTTTTGGGGGGGGTCCTCCATTTTAATAGCTAGTAAAAGCTAGGTATTCAGCTGGGGGCTGATATTAGTAGCCTGGGAAGCTCCGTGGGTATTACCCCCTTCCCAGGCTTCAAACATCTGCCCCAGCTGTCTGCTTAACCTCCGCTAGAGACTAAAATTACGGGGAACCCCACGCCAATTTTTTTTAATAATAAATCCTTTATTTTAATACTAAATGACAAGTACAGTAACCAACACTGTCACTGTACTTATTATATATGTGACTGACATGTTTCTATCTATCTAATCTATGTGTGAAGCTCTATTCTGTCTGTTATAAATTGCCGGGTACAGATGCTGAATTGCCGGCCGGCTTTTTTAAAGAGACAGTGCATGAAAACACTATTATTTTTTTTAATAAATCTTTTGCAGTAAATGACAAGTACAGTAAGCAACACTGTCACAGTACTTCATATATATGTGACTGACATGTTTCTATCCATCTAATCTATGTGTGAAGCTCTATTCTGTCTGTTATAAATTGTCGGGTACCGCTGCTGAATTGCCGGCCGGCTTTTTTAAAGAGACGGTGCACGAAAACACTATTATATTTTTTAATAAATCCTTTACACTAAATGACAAGTACAGTAAGCAACACTGTCACTGTACTTCATATATATGTGACTGACATGTTTCTATCTATCTAATCTATGTGTGATGCTCTATTCCTTCATGTCTAAATTGTCGGGTACCGGTGTATGCCGCTGCTGAATTGCCGGCCGGCTTTTTTAAAGAAAGCGTCTTCTGAGCAGTTTGTCAGCTTTTGGACACCTTTGAAGGTGTTTTCTATGTGTTCCTATGTGTTTTTGTTTGCCTGCCATTGGTTTTAACGGTGTTCGACGGTGTTCTAATGTGTTCGACGAACAGTTCGACGAACAGTTCCTCGAACATCCCGGTGTTCGACGAACCGAACCGAACCCGAACACTACGGGGGTGGCTCAACACTACTCTTAACGCTTGTTCCACTCCGTCCTGGAGTCCTGACAGGAATATGTCCAGTCCAATATCTATTAAGTGAACACCGTCGGGCCGTATGAGGCCTGCTTTATCTCCTTCCAGTTGTCGGTGTCGTATCACTACACCACCTCTGTCTCTTCTAAATTTTGCCATCCGAATATTTATTACCCGCCTTGTCCATTCGATGGCTGTGATGTCTCGCTCACCTTGCCATACCGCTATCTGCACAATCTCTGACCATACTATAGCTAATTTTGTGAAAAATTCTCTGAAGCGCTCAGTGTCTAGTTTCATTATTGCCATTAGTTATGCGCTCTTGTGATGACCTAGGTTGTTTCCCCCGGCCTGTATAACTAAGATGACCGGACCTCTTGCCTCTCTCCCTTCCTTGATTACCTCCATTAGTACCTGTGGCCATAGCAGGCCTCTAATAACTCTCCAGTTGAAATATGTGTTATGAAACTCTAATTTCCTCCCGCCTGGGCGCACTTTCGCCCTTTTTTGTGCCCAATATATATACGAGTGGCCTATCACTCACACTGTTGGCTTAGCGTCACCTGTAAAAGAAACAAACCACGTTAGGATAACAAGTCCGGTCTTATGTATCTCGCCAAACACGTGGATCGCCATCTCCCTATCCTCTGAACTTCCGTTTCTGACAGTCCTGCTCTTGCTGCTTCCGTGGCAGGACCTATGCGGAATGAGTGTGTCCCGTAATCTTTGGGGTGGTTCCCTGCCGATGTTATGCATTTATTAAATATAGCTTGGAACAGGTATCTTGATAATGGCGTTCCATCAATGTGTGATACGAAGAAATTACTTTGTGATCTGATGGTTAGATATGTTTTTACTATTGTTACCCGACTCAGTGTACCGTTTGTGGGTTGTAGAAGTACCCAAGTACCCCTGCCCGCTGGAACCATTTTCGATTGGTGTATGCGTACACGTATTGCATTATTGGCTATGACTACTTCCTGGTGTAATAAGCGTCCACTGGTGGTAATTTTGGATTGAGGGACTAATTCGCTTATACATAGCGCCCCGAAGAAGGCGATCACAAATGCAGTAGACATTAGTGTTGCTTCAAATTGTGAGTGTCATGTTAATGGTGTTAGGGATAAGATGTGAGAAATCAGTTTTAGTGACACGGGACGGGACGTCTACATTCCTGACTTGGCTGACCCCTTTTCCACCCTTTTATGGATTGTCTGATGATGAATCTTTGTCACATCTCCCCAATTCAGTAGTTGGAAGTGAAATGCTACTCCGGTCAGACACCGCTGCGCTGACGCCCCTGATATGCCCCTCATCATTAGCTGGTGGAGAAATTCTATGGTGACTTGTGATCTGGCTTGTTCACATTGGTCAACCCGTCTGCCTGCTACTAGTCGTGTCCACTCTTCCCATGCCTTACCGTATGCTTGCCACGTTGACGGGGCAACTGACGCTCTGATTAATGGCATCAACTATTCGCCACTAGATCCCATAGGGAGGGTGGGCAACTGTTGCCCGATGGGTGGGCGTTGTGGAAGAGCTCTGTGAAAATCTGCCAATTGAATTGTTATAAAGCGTTAGCAGCAGCTTTATACCCCTCAGCATAGTGGCTAGCGCGGACCCATACATTGTGTTTTAGGCACAGGAATACAAGCCTGCGTAGTAGGCCTAGCACTGTTAGAGACGATGATGCCATCTTATTAATGCAGTGCGCTAGGCTGGTGTTTTGTGTTATGAAGCGTATATTTTTGTTAGCCAGGCGCGCGCCCCATATTTCTATTGCTACCACTATTGGGAAAAATTATTTTCAGGGCTAGATGCAGCTAAAAATTATTATTAATTTCAAAGCTGGTGGAGCTTGGTATAGATGGCCTAATACAATGAGTCCCACACACTGCTAGAAGCCCAAATAATTTTTCAGAGGTAGATGCAGATAAAAATTATTTTTAATTTGCAACCTGATGGAGGTCAGTATAGATGGACAAATAGAGAAAGTCCCACACACTGCTAGAAGGCCAAATATTTTTTCCGAGCTAGATGCAGATAAAAATTATATTCAATTTGCAACCTGATGGAGGTCAATATAGATGGACTAATAGAGAAAGTCCCACACACTGCTAGAAGGCCACATATTTTTTCAGAGGTAGATGCAGAAAAAAATATATTCAGTTTGCAACCTGATGGAGGTCTGTATAGATGGATTAATAGAACAAGTCCCACACACAGCTAGAAGCCCAATATTTTTTCAGAGGTAGATTCAGAAAAAAATATATTTAGTTTGCAACCTGATGGAGGTCAGTATAGATGGACTAATACAACAAGTCACACACACAGCTAGAAGCCCAATATTTTTTCAGAGGTAGATGCAGAAAAAAATAAATTCAGTTTGCAACCTGATGGAGGTCTGTAAAGATGGATTAATAGAACAAGTCCCACACACAGCTAGAAGCCCAAATATTTTTTCAGAGGTAGATGCAGATAAAAATTATTTTTAATTTGCAACCTGATGGAGGTCAGTATTGATGGACTAATAGAGAAAGTCCCACACACTGCTAGAATGCCAAATATTTTTTCAGAGCTAGATGCAGATAAAAATTATATTCAATTTGCAAATTGATGGAGGTCAGTATAGATGGACTAATAGAACAAGTCCCACACACAGCTAGAAGCCCAATATTTTTTCAGAGGTAGATTCAGAAAAAAATATATTCAGTTTGCAACCTGATGGAGGTCAGTATAGATGGACTAATACAACAAGTCACACACACAGCTAGAAGCCCAATATTTTTTCAGAGGTAGATGCAGAAAAAAATAAATTCAGTTTGCAACCTGATGGAGGTCTGTAAAGATGGATTAATAGAACAAGTCCCACACACAGCTAGAAGCCCAAATATTTTTTCAGAGGTAGATGCAGATAAAAATTATTTTTAATTTGCAACCTGATGGAGGTCAGTATAGATGGACTAATAGAGAAAGTCCCACACACTGCTAGAAGGACAAATATTTTTTCAGAGCTAGATGCAGATAAAAATTATATTCAATTTGCAAATTGATGGAGGTCAGTATAGATGGACTAATAGAACAAGTCCCACACACAGCTAGAAGCCGAAATATTTTTTCAGAGGTAGATGCAGATAAAAATTATTTTTAATTTGCAACCTGATGGAGGTCAGTATAGATGGACTAATAGAGAAAGTCCCACACACTGCTAGAAGGACAAATATTTTTTCAGAGCTAGATGCAGATAAAAATTATATTCAATTTGCAACCTGATGGAGGTCAGTATAGATGGACTAATAGAACAAGTCCCACACACAGCTAGAAGCCCAAATATTTTTTCAGAGGTACTGTAGATGCAGATAAAAATTATTTTTAATTTGCAACCTGATGGAGGTCAGTATAGATGGACTAATACAACAAGTCCCACACACAGCTAGAAGCCCAATATTTTTTCAGAGGTAGATGCAGAAAAAAATATATTCAGTTTGCAACCTGATGGAGGTCTGTATAGATGGATTATTAGAACAAGTCCCACACACAGCTAGAAGCCCAATATTTTTTCAGAGGTAGATGCAGAAAAAAATATATTCAGTTTGCAACCTGATGGAGGTCAGTATAGATGGACTAATACAACAAGTCCCACACACAGCTAGAAGCCCAATATTTTTTCAGAGCTAGATGCAGAAAAAATTATATTCAATTTGCAACCTGATGGAGGTCAGTATAGATGGACTAATAGAATGATGCTATGCCCAAAAGATTTTACTTCACTAGGTGCAGTAAAAAAATTGGTATTCTATACACAGGTGGTATATCTTGCAACACAGATAGGCTACTCCACTGACTAACACACTCTGCAATAGGCCAAAAAGGATTAGCTTTGCTAGATTCAGCCAAATGCTGTGAAAAAAACTTGCACAGCACTGGCACAGACCTGCCTGGCAAAAACTGATAGGAACTGATGTAACCTAGTCCTGAAAAGGACTCCAATTACAATTAGTCTTTACTCCCACAACCTATCTATTTAAGAGCACAGACCTGCCTGATAAAAGTCATAGGAAATGCTGTAACCTAGTCCTTAAAAGGACTGCAATCACAACTATTCCCTACTCCCAAGCTATCTGTAGATTTGTGCGAAAATTGGCTTGAAATTAACAAGGTATAGCGCACACAGCAACAGCGGTGCCGTCTAACACGCAGCTGCAGCAGTGAGAAAATGGTGGTGACGGGGAAAATGGCTTGGTCTTATAGGGCAAGGACATGTGACATACACTGCCAATGACACATGCCCTTGCTTGCGTGAAAAAAAAGCACTTCGCTCCGTGTGTGCGCTGCTGATAGGCTGACAGATTGCACCTCCCCACTGTAAATGCGGGAAAGAGAAAAAAAAAATGGAGATCTTCATTGTTCCTGCAGAGATCCATCCCCTGCCCCTCCCCCCACCCCGCTGTACACTCAAACTGCGTATTAACATTAATTTTCAGCATTACTGAGAAAAAATCGTTATGATTTTGTTGCACGAACAGTTATCGAACATAACCTCGAACAGCCGAATTTTTCTCAAATTGTTCGTGTTCGCCGAACGGCTCGAACACCGCCCAAAACAGCTCGAATTTGAGATTGGCGAACAGTTCGAGTAGAACAAGGCTCATCTCTAGTTATTGATAGGGGATTTATAGTGATTGTATAAAGTTCGTGACGCCACCTGTGGTATGCGGCTAGGCGAGCCGCCGCTGCGGAGCAGGGATGGTGTGGCTCTCCACAGGTAGAGCTTAGCTCCAGGGCAGTGTAGACGTTATGGGTTATGCTGGGCGTTGTAGTGCAAACAGAGGCTGGACAGACATCTGTCTGAGATGATCTAGTGAATCCTGCTTTGAGCAGGGGGTTGGACCAGATGACCCAGGGGGTCCCTTCCAACTCTACCATTCTATGATTCTATAATTCTATGATTCTATGATGGCGCAGCAATAATCAGTCCACAACTTAATGGCGGTTTCCTCTTATCTTTACTGGCGGTGATTAGGCAAACCGGGACTAGGGTACTGGCCAGAGGTGGAAGTCCGGGCAGCCTGGAAGCAAGTAAAGGATCCTCCTTGCCAAGTGAAGTTGGAGGCCTTCCCTTTCCACTAAACTCTTTGGCCCTGCTGCTTGTAGCTGTGCGGTGGCCCTCGACCTTGAGTGCAACGTTTCTGTGCTCACCCGTATGGCAGGCAGCTCAGGCCTTGCTGGCGCGTCGCTCCCACATGGCGGTGACCCTGCGGTGCTGCTGAGCCTCCGGGCATCTGATGGGGCCAGGAGACCTGCAGTCTGCTGCCCTCCGGTTTCTACTGCTGGGCCTTCGGTGCCCCACAGCATCGGACTCCTGTGTCCGGTTCTTCTGTGCTGGTTCTTCTGTGGTGAGCAGCTCCAGTCCCCAGCTCCTCTCTTCGTGACGTCCTGACTTCAACTCCTCACGCTAAGATTAACTAACCCCGCCCCCAGATCCCGGTTGCCAAGGGGAGGAACTCCCCTTGCTGGTCTGGGGCCAGGAAAGTGTTGCATGCTTAGTAAAACCTGATTAGGGGACCCCTGCTTGCTTCCAGGCATGGCATCACCTCTTGTGAGGGAGGCAATGCCACTGTGGCAACCGAAACCCTGGGGTGCCACATCCTACATACCAGGATAGGGATGAGGGACGCCATGCATACCACAATAGAGATTAGGGATGCCATGCATACCAGGATAGGGATTAGGTGTGCCATGCATACCAGGATAGGGATGAGGGGTGCCATTCCTACAGGATAGGGATGAGGGGTGCCATGCATACCAGGATAGGGATGAGGGGTGCCATGCATACCAGGATGGTGATTGCTGTGCCATGCATACCAGGATAAGGATGAGGGGTGCCATGCCTATGAGGATGGGGATGGGGGCAAAGTATAATAGGAAGGTGGAGCATATATACCAGGATGGGGAATATTATCAGAATTGGGGAACATTACTTTTATACCAGTGTCAGCAGCAGACCCCCTCCCCCTTAACAGTATATCGTGACCATATTTTTTGCTTAAATTTTTTTTTATATTTTCCTCCTCTAAAACCTAGGTGCGTCTTATGGTCTGGGGTATCTTAAAGTCCGAAAAATACGTTACTTGTTCTTTGCAGGGCCAGCTGTTGCTTCTATTTTGGGTTCATTTGACTTTCTAATCTCTTTTGATTCTAATTTTTGAGAGGTATCAAGACTAAAGAATAGGTATTCTGACATATCTTTCTTTTCATTTCAACATTAATCATATTGGATAAATATTTCTTCATTCTACGAGGTTGGACAATTATGCATGCAGCAATACTAAATGCAGTGCCTTGAAAATTATTCATACTCCATGAACTTTTCCACATTACTCCCACAAACTTAAATTTTTTTATTCGGATTTTATGTGATATACGGAAACAAAGTAGCAAGTATTTGTAAAATGTAAAGGAAATGATACATGGTTTTCTAAATATTTTTAAAGAATAAATCTGAAAATTGTTATGTTCATTTGTATTCAGCCCCCCTGTGGTCTGATACCCCTAAATCAAATCCTGAATGGCCAATTGCCTCCAGAAGTCACATATTTAAAAAATTGAGTCCACCTGTGTCACATTTATTCTCATTATAACAACAACTGTTCTGTGAAGGCCTTTGATGTTTGTTTGAGAACTTTGGGGATCAAACATCATCATGAAAACCTAGGAACATCCCAGACAGGTCAGGGATAAAGTGGTGGAGAAGAGTAAATCAGGGATAATTTACATAAAAAAAAACAAGCTCTGAACATCTCACAGAACACTGTTCAATCCATCATCCAAAAATGGAAGGAATATGGCACAACTTCAAACCTACCAAGACATAGTCGTCCACATAAAATGACATCCCAAGCAAGGACAGAACTATTAGAGAAACAGCTAAGGGGCCCATGGTCACTCTGGAGCAGCTGCAGAAGTCCACAGCTTAGGTGGGAGAATCTGTCCACAGGACAACTATTAGTTGTATACTCCACTAATCCTGCCTTCAACCCCTTTACAGCCCAGGGCGCACTAATACGTACCTGCACCCTGGGCTTTAAGAGCCAGGTACGTATTAGCACGCCCTGTTGATTTTGCCAGCACACAGACTGTGCGGGTGCGATCGCAGCCGGGTATCAGCTGATTGTCACAGCTGACACCCGGTGCTATGTGCTGGGAGCAGTCCCGCACCGCTCGCGGCACATTAACCCCCACAATGCTGCGATCGAAGTCGATGGAAGCATTGCGAAGTTAAGCGCTGCATACTCACATCTTCCCTGCCATCCCGCGCTGTCTGAGGCCGGGCTCCGTGTTTGTCATGGTGACCCGGATGTCGTCATGACAACATCCGGGTCACCAGACAGCAGGAAGATACTTTGATCATGCGCAGTGCATGACCAAAGTATCTTCTGCATCTGCAGCGCTGACAGCCTGTATAGCACAGGGATGGTGCTCCATCCCTAGCCTATACAGGCGATCAGAGTAAAAAAAGTGAAAGTTCCATAGTGGGGCAAAGTATAAAAGTAAAAAAAAGTGTTAAAAAATGAAGAAAAAGTAAAAAAAAATTGTAAAAATATAAAAAAAATAATCCACCAAAAATAAAAATACAATGTACCCATCAATAAATATTATTATGAAAAAAAAACAAACAATAAAAGTACACATATTTGGTATTGACGCGTCCGGAACTACCTGACCTACAAAACTGTCCCACTAGTTAACCCCTTTAGTGAACACGGTAAAAAATAAAAATAAAAAATGAAGCAAAAAACTATGCTTTATCATCATACCACCAAACAAAAATAGGAATAAAACGCAATGAAAAAGACGAATATAAATAAAAATGGTACCGCGGAAAACATCATCTTGTTTCGCAAAAAACAAGCCACCATACAGCTCTATGAGCTGAAAAATAAAAAAAATATAGCTCTCAGAATAAAGCGATGCAAAAAAATATTTTTTTCTGTAAAATAACTTTTATTGTGTAAAAGTGCAAAAACATAGAAAAATTATATAAATGTGGTACTGCTGTAAACATACTGATCCGAAGAATAAAGCTACCTTATCAATTTTACCACACGCATAACGGCATACAATTTTTTAAAAAAAAAAACAATTAGTGAATAGTTGTTTTTTGTTTATTTTGCCTCCCAAAATCGGAATAGAAAGCGATCAAAAAATGTCACATGCCTGAAAATGGTACCAATAAAAACGTCAACTCATCCTGCAAAAAACAAGCTGTAACATGACTCTGTCGACCGAAATATGGAAAAATTATAGCTCTCAAAATATCGCGATGCAAAAACTAGATTTTTTGCGTCTTTTAGTGTGTGACAGCTGTCAGTCATAAAATATGATTCTGGTATCGCTGTAATCGCACTGACCCGAAGAATAAAGTCATCTCATCACTTATACCGCACGAGGAACGGCGTAAAAAATAAACTCTAGGGTTAGGGTTGTGCTAGGGTTAGGGTTGTGCTAGGGTTGGGATTTTTTTCATAAGTAAAAAAAAAGATGACGATATGGCGACTAATGTTGAGCGTAAGTGCTCGCTACTTGAGTTTGCATCGGGTGCTCAGGTATGCACTGAGTTGAGTATCGCGGGTGCTCGAGTGACATGCTCGAGTCTCTGTCCCATATTCTTTGTGGCCTAAAAAACCTTGCAGGGATTGCCTGCCATGCACGAGCGATGCCCGCATGTTTTTTTTGGGGTGTCTAACCGTGAAACATGTGGGCGGTGACTCAAGCATGCCACTCGAGCACGCGCGATACATGATGCATATCTGAGTATCTGATGCAAACTCAAGTAACGAGCATTTGCGCTCAAGACTAATGACAACTTATTCAATATGATGACCTAATGTTATCAAATTCTGTGTCGCACCTCTGGGTTCAAAATGTTCACTATGCCCCTTGATAAAATCCTTGAGGGTTGTAGTTTCCAAAATGGGGTCACTTTTGGGGGCTTTCCACTATTTAAGCACATCAGGGGCTCTCCAAACGCAACAAGTCACACAGTGCTCATTTCTTTCTGAACCCTGCCGTACGCCCAAACACTGTGTTTTCCCCACATATGGAGTATTGGCGTACTCAGGAGAAATTGCACAAAAGTTTTTGGGGTCCATTTTCTCCTCTTACCCTTGTTAAAATAAAAAAATTGGCGCTAAAACATTTTTGTGGAAAAAGGTTGATTTTTTCATTTTCACCGCTCCATGTTGTAAAGTTCTGTAAAGCACTTGGGGGTTCAGAGTGCTCACCAGACATCTAAATAAGTTCCCTGAGGGGTCTAGTTTCCAAAATGGTGTCACTTGTGGGAGGTTTCCACTGTTAAGGCACATCAGGGGCTGCCCAAACAAAAATGGCGTCCGCCAATTATTCAAGCAAATTTTACAATCAAAAAGTCAAATGGCGCCTCTTCCCTTCCGAACCGTGCCGTGAGCCCAAACAGTGGTTTTCCCCCACATATGGGGTATCTACGTTCTCAGGGGAAATTGCACAACATATGAGGTATCTGATTACTCAGGAGAAATTGCACAACAAACTGCATGGTGCAATTTCTCCTGTTACCCTTATGAAAATGCAAAAGTGGGGGCTGAAAAACATTTTCATGGGAAAAATGTGAAAATTGTATTTTTACGGCTCAATGTTATAAACTTCTGTGAAGCACCTGGGGGTTCAAGGTGCTCACCACACATTTAGATAAGTTCCCTGGGGGGTCTAGTTTCCAAAATGGTATCACTTAAGGGGGGTTTTCACTGTTTAGGCACATCAGGGGCTCCCCAAACGCAACATGACGTCTACTAATTATTCAAGCAAATTTTATATTCAAAAAGTCAAATGGCGTTCCTTCCCTTCTGAACCCTTGTCGTGCGCCCAAACAGTGTTTTTTCCCCACATATGGGGTATCTGCGTGCTCAGGGGAAATCGCACAACATATTTTGTGGTCTATTTTTTCCTGTTACCCCTGTGAAAATAAAAAAATTTGGGTCTAAAGTAACATTTTTGTGAAAAAAGTTAAATGTTACATTTTTTCCTCCACCTTCCAAAAATTCCTGTGAAGCACTTGAAGGGTTAATAAACTTCTTGAATGTGGTTTTGAGCACCTTTAGGGGTGCAGTTTTTAGAATGGTGTCACTTTTGGGTATTTTCTGTCATAAAGACCCCTCAAAGTGACTTCATATGTGATGTGGTCCCTAAAAAAAATGGTTTTGTAAATTTTGTTGGAAAAATGAGAAATCGCTGGTCAACTTTTAACCCTTATGGCTCCCTAATAAAAAAAAAATTGTTCCAAAACTGTGCTGATGTAAAGTAGACATGTGGTAAATGTTATTTATGAAATATTTTGTGTGACATATCTCTCTGATTTAAGGGCATAAAAATCCAAAGTTTAAAAATTGCTAAATTTTTGCCAAATTTCCATTTTTTTCACAAATAAACGCAAGTGATATCGAATTATTTTTGCCACAATCATGAAGTACAATATGTCATGAAAAAACAATCTCAGAATCAGGGGGATCCGTTGAAGCGTTCCAGAGTAATTACCTCATAAATTGACAGTGGTCAGAATTGTAAAAATTGGCCTGGTCATTAACGTGCAAACCACCTTGGGTAGTAAAGGGGTTAAGTGTAGCAAGAAGAAAGACATTTTTAAAAGCAAGCCATAAGAAATCCTATTTGAAGTTTGCCAAAAGCCATGCAGGGGACAAAGCTGGCATGTGGGAGATGGTCTGGTCATATGAGATCAAAGTAGAGCTTTTGGGCAAAATGTAAACTACTATGTGGGGCAGTAAACTAAAACTGCACATCACCCTGAAAAAAACATCTCCATCTTCAAACACTTGGTAGTGCCAGCATCATGCTGTGTGGATGCTTTACTGAAGAAGGGACAGCAAAGCTAGTCAGACTTGATGAGAAAATGGATGGAGCTAAATACAGGGCAATCCTAGAGGAAAACATGTTAGAGGCTACAAAAGACTTAAAAGACTTGAGACCGGGGCATAGGTCCACCTTCTAGCATGACAAAGACCATACTGCCAGAGCTACAATGGAATTGTTTATATCAAAGCATATTTATGTATTTTAATGGCCCAGTCAAATTCCATAACTGAATCCCATTGAGAAACTATGGAAAGACTTGAAAATTTCTGTTCACAGACACTCTCCATCCAATCTCACTGAGCTAGAGCCAGTTTGCAAAGAAGCATGGGAATTTTTTTTAGCAGCAGCAGTAATTGCAGTGAAAGGAGGTCCTATAAAGTATTAACTAGGGGGACTGAATACAAATGCACGTGACAATTTTCATATTTATATTTTTTAAATATTTACTGTAGAAAACCACATATTCTTTCCTTTAGATTTCACAAATACTTGCTACTTTGTGTTTGTATATCACATAAAATCCAAATAAAAAATATTTAAGTTTGTGGGTGTAACATTAAAAAATGTGGAAAAGTTCATGGGGTATGAATACTTTTTCATGCACTACGTATATATTATTTAAATGTTCGAGTTCCTGTGCCTGCTCTGTACGAGCAGAGTGCAAATAAGCCATAAATGTTCAGTGAATGTCCCCAAGGAGTTAAAAATATCTTCTGTATGCTTTCCTGTATTGAAAGGATCTGAAAGCTGATGCTTTTGGCTTTGTGTTCAACTAGTACAAAAATACAGTATACTGTGTAATGCTAGAATATACATTTAAGGCAAATCTCCAAACATAAATAGCATCCTAATTACAATTATATTAATACACTTTCTGTCCCTGACTTCAAATCACAATCACTCATTGCGATGGCTGTCCACCAGCTTTCCAATTTGGCACTAATTCATAAGGGGTCTTGATACGCCACCCCTACCATTGTCTTCCCTATGCTGTCAAGTTCACTTTAAGATGATACTACACAGGGGCGGACACTAACAGTTTTGGGGTACCTGTGCAAGAAATGTGTCTGGGTCCCTCTCCTTTTACAGCAACAAAGATACAGATTACATATACTGTATTCAATATATACAGTGAAGGAAGTAAGTATTTGATCCCTTGCTGTTTTTGTAACTTTGCCCACTGACAAACACATGAGCAGTCTATAATTTTAAGGGTAGGTTAATTTTAACATTGAGAGATCAATGCTTTCATCAGAAAATCACATTGTATAAATTAGATACATTTATTTGCACTTTGCAGTGAGAAATAAGTATTTGATCCCCTACAAACCATAATGAGTTCTGGCTCCTACAGACCAGTTAGATGCTCCTAATCAACTCGTTACCTGCATTAAAGACAGCTGTCTTACATAGTCACCTGTATAAAAGACTACTGTCCACAGACTCAATTAATCAGTCAGACTCTAACCTCTACAACATCGGTAAGACCAAAGAGCTTTCTAAGGATGTCAGGGACAAGATCATAGACCTGCACAAAGCTGGAATGGGCTACAAAGCCGTAAGTAAGATGCTGGGTGAGAAGGAGACAACTGTTGGTGCAATAGTAAGAAAATGGAAGAAATACAAAATGATTGTCAATCTAAATCGATCTGGGGCAACCATGCAAAATCTCACCTCGTGGGATATCCATGATCATGAGGAAGGTGAGAGATCAGCCTAAAACTACATGGGGGAACTTGTTAGTGATCTCAAGGCAGTTGGGACCACATTCACCAAGAAAACCATTGGTAACACATTATGCCTTAAAGGTTTAAATATCTGCAATGTCCGCAAGGTTCCCCTGCTCAAGAAGGCACATGTACAAGCCCGTCTGAAGTTTGCCAATGAACACCTGGATAATTCTGTGAGTTATTTGAAGAAGGTGCTGTGTAGAGATGAGCGGTGTTCGACTCGAACTGTTCGCCAATCTCAAATTCGAGCTGTTTTGGGCGGTGTTCGAGCCGTTCGGCGAACACAAACAATTTGAAAAAAATTCGGCTGTTCGAGGTTATGTTCGATAACTGTTCGTGCACCAAAATCATGACTGGATTTTTTCTCAGTAATGCTGAAAATTAATGTTAATACGCAGTTTGAGTGTACAGCGGAGCGGGGGGAGGGGCAGGGGATGCAGAAATAATAAAGATCTCCATTTTTTTTTCTCTTTCCCGCATTTACAGTGGGGAGGTGCAATCTGTCAGCCTATCAGCAGCGCACACACGGAGTGAACTGCTTTTTTTCACACAAGCAAGGGCATGTGTCATTGGCAGTGTATGTCACATGTCCTTGCCCTATAAGATCCAGCCATTTTCCCCGTCGCCACCATTTTTCTCACTGCTGCAGCTGCGTGTTAGACGGCACCGCTGTTGCTGTGTGCGCTATACTTGGTTCATTTCAAGCCAATTTTCGCACAAATCTACAGATAGCTTGGGAGTAGGGAATAGTTGTGATTGCAGTCCTAGGACTAGGTTACATCATTTTCTACGACTTTGATCAGGCAGGTCTGTGCTCTTAAATAGATAGGTTGGGAGTAAAGACTAATTGTAATTGCAGTCCTTTTCATGGCTAGGTTACATCAGTTCCTATCACTTTTATCAGGCAGGTCTGTGCTCTTAAAAAGATAGGTTGGGAGTAAAGACTAATTGTAATTGCAGTCCTTTTGAGGGCTAGGTTACATCAGTTCCTATCACTTTTTGCCAGGCAGGTCTGTGCCAGTGCTGTGCAAGTTTTTTTCACAGCATTTGGCTAAATCTAGCAAAGCAAATCCTTTTTGGCCTCTTGCAGTGTGTGTTAGTCAGTGGAGTAGCCTATCTGTGTTGCAAGCTACACAACCTGTGTATAGAATACAATTTTTTTTACTGCACCTAGTGAAGTAAAACCTTTTGGGCATAGCATCATTCTAATAGTCCATCTATACTAACCTCCACCAGGTTGCAAATTCAATATAATTTTTATCTGCATCTAGCTCTGAAAAAATATTTTGGCTTGTAGCAGTGTGTGGGACTTGTTCTATTAGTCCATCTATACTAACCTTCACCAGGTTGCAAATTCAATATAATTTTTTTCTGCATCTAGCTCTGAAAAAATATTTCGGCTTGTAGCAGTGTGTGGGACTTGTTCTATTAGTCCATATATACTAACCTCCACCAGGTTGCAAATTCAATATAATTTTTATCTGCATCTAGCTCTGAAAAAATATTTTGGCTTGTAGCAGTGTGTGGGACTTGTTCTATTAGTCCATCTATACTAACCTCCACCAGGATGCAAATTCAATATAATTTTTTTCAGCATCTAGCTCTGAAAAAATATTTCGGCTTGTAGCAGTGTGTGGGACTTGTTCTATTAGTCCATCTATACTAACCTCCACCAGGTTGCAAATTCAATATAATTTTTTTCTGCATCTGGCTCTGAAAAAATATTTCGGCTTGTAGCAGTGTGTGGGACTTGTTCTATTAGTCCATCTATACTAACCTCCACCAGGTTGCAAATTCAATATAATTTTTTTCTGCATCTAGCTCTGAAAAAATATTTTGGCTAGTAGCAGTGTGTGGGACTTGTTCTATTAGTCCATCTATACTAACCTCCACCAGGATGCAAATTCAATATAATTTTTTTCTGCATCTAGCTCTGAAAAAATATTTCGGCTTGTAGCAGTGTATGGGACTTTTTCTATTAGTCCATCTATACTAACCTCCACCAGGTTGCAAATTCAATATAATTTTTTCTGCATCTAGCTCTGAAAAAATATTTCGGCTTGTAGCAGTGTGTGGGACTTGTTCTATTAATCCATCTATACTAACCTCCACCAGGTTGCAAATTCAATATAATTTTTTTCTGCATATAGCTCTGAAAAAATATTTTGGCTTGTAGCAGTGTGTGGGACTTGTTCTATTAGTCCATCTATACTAATCTCGTCCAGGTTGCAAATTCAATATAATTTTTTTCTGCATCTACCTCTGAAAAAATATTTCGGCTTGTAGCAGTGTGTGGGACTTGTTCTATTAGTCCATCTACACTAACCTCCACCAGGTTGCAAATTCAATATAATTTTTTTCTGCATCTAGCTCTGAAAAAATATTTCAGCTTGTAGCAGTGTGTGGGACTTGTTCTATTAGTCCATCTATACTAACCTCCTCCAGGTTGCAAATTCAATATAATTTTTATCTGCATCTAACCCAGCCAATACTTTTGGGCTAATACCACAGTTTGGCCTCTCAGCTCTGCTCGGTTCCCATCCATTGTTTTTTGTGCAAACAACTCCAGAGTTGTGAATTAGTTAACCACCAAAATGAATGGAAAAAGGCCTGCTGCTGGTGGAAAGGGGAATAGGCGTGTTGGGAAGGGAAAAAAATGTTGTGTCCGTGGGGTAGGTGTTAAAGCAACAGTAACATCTGCAGAAGAAAGATCATCTTCCAGCCAAACTAAGATGTCTACTTCTTTTAGCGGACAATGTGATAAGATCCCTTTCTTACGGCCACGCCAATCTCTACAAATTCCAGATGAGGCACAAAAACAGCAGGTGCTTCAACGGATATCAAGTGCTCCTTTAAGTGGGCTCTCCTCCACCTCAACTTCAACATCACAAATACTCCAGTCCTCAGAGGTGTCACCCCAATCGCACTTGCTTCCTCACAGCTCCCAAGTCTCCAGCTGCCCATCTGAGTATGGGGTAGAACAGATGGTTGAGTATGCAGAGCTGTTTACTCATACTATAGCCTGGGAATCAGAGGTCGGCTCTGAGCCCAGAGCTTCTGTGAATCCAGACGAGGAAATGATCTGCACTGATGCCCAGAATCTTTATGAGTCAGATCCAGGACCAGACGCAGAAGGTTCTGAGCATAATGTAGACCCTCATTCCCAAACTGTAACTCCTGTTGGTGGAGACAATGAGGAAGATGATGATGAGATTCAAATACCTGATTGGAGCGACAACTTTAGTTTTATGTCAGGGCAGGAAGAGGTTGGCTCTGAGGACGACGGGTGTGATAACACACAGGGTGATGATGACGAGGTTGGAGATCCCACTTACTGTCAACCCACAGTCAGCCAGTCGATGAGGTCAGCAGAGGAGGTGGAGGAGGATGCTAGTGATGACGAGGTCAGGTTGCGCGTTCCTGGACAGAGACGTTGTACTGGAAGCACGTCAACAACTGCATCCTCAAACACAACTCTGCCTCTGACCACAAGTCGTGGTGGCTCTTCAGGTCGCATGGGTCCTAAGCCTTGCATAGCCTGGGCATTTTTTCAGATCGATAAAGATGACCCAACTCGTGTTATCTGTAACATTTATCAGCAAAAGCTAAGTAGAGGCCAAAAAATACATCGTTTGAGTACTTCATGCATGAACCGGCACATGGATATGAAGCATAAGTTGCAGTGGGAAGCTCACTGTGCTACAATGCGGCCTAGCCGGCCGGGCCAACCACCGTCTGCCACATCTTGTGCATCCTTTGTGACTGGGGGGACAGCAGTCACACCTGTTTTGGGACGCAGACCTGCCACCTCTTTACCAGCAACAGCCAGCGTGGTTGACAGGTCATCATTTTCTTTGGAGGTGAAAACACCAGCTGGTGTTCAGCGCTGTCCGACATCGATAGCACCACCTTTGGATCAAGGCAACCTAACATGTCTGCCTGCATCTTCCTCACAGACCGGCAGTTTGCCGGGGCCACCCTTCTCATCCCCGTCTAAGCACAACAGCCAGCCCTCGGTCCCTCAGATGTGAACAAGTAAAAGACCATTTCCTTCTTGCCATGAGAAAGCTAAGAGGTTGAATTTCACCATCTGCAAGCTCTTGGCTACAGAAATGCTGCCTTTCCGCCTGGTGGACACAGAGGATTTTCGAGACCTTATGTCCGTCGCAGTGCCCCAGTGCCAGATGCCCAGTCGGCACTACTTCTCAAAGAAAGGTCTGCCTGCGCTCCACCAGCATGTTGCACAGAACATCACGGCTTCTTTGAGAAACTCTGCGTGTGACAGGGTGCATTTCACCACAGACACTTGGATGAGTAGGCATGGACAGGGGCGTTACATGTCGCTGACTGAGCACTGGGTAACTATGGTGACAGCAGGACAAGGGGCTGCTGTCCAAGTCTTGCCGTCCCCACGAGTTGTGCGTCAATCCTCTTTATCTAGAAGTTCCTCCACTGCTACTGCCTCCTCAACCTACTCTCGGTTCTCTACCTGCACCCAAAGCCTGTCTGGTCATGCCACAAGCTGTCTAACTGCGCAGAAGGGATCCTGCACACCTCCTTACTATGCTGGCAGCAGGGCTCAACGTCATCAGGCGGTTTTTACATTGAAATGTCTGGGAAATGTGAGTCACACAGCTGAGGAGTTGTGGTCAGCTCTGGAGAACCAGTTTCATGAATGGTTGTCTCCACTGGACCTGAAACCAGGGAAGGCCATGTGCGACAATGCTGCAAACCTGGGTGCGGCCCTTCGCCAGGGCAATGTCACACACGTGCCTTGTATGGCTCACGTGTTGAACCTGGTTGTCCAGCAATTTTTAGCCCACTATCCCGGACTAGATGGCCTTCTGCAGAGGGCACAGTCGCTGTGTGCTCACTTCCGCCGTTCGCATCCAGCAGCTCAGCGACTTACATCTCTACAGAAGTCGTTGGGCCTGCCACTGCAAGGGCTAAAATGCGATGTGCCTGCCTGGTGGAATTCAACTCTGCACATGTTGCAGCGACTGTGGCAGCACCGACAAGCACTGGTGCAATACGCTGTGACGTATAGCCTGGTCCAACGAGATCCAGAGGTGGAGAAAATCACGCTGGAGGAGTGGTCTCGGATCAGGGACCTATGCACCCTTCTGCACAGTTTTGAAATGGCGACGAAGATGTTTAGTGCTGACGATGCCATTATCAGCATGACTATTCCGGTGATTTACATGCTGGAGCACATGTTAAACAGAATTCGGAGTCAGGTGGTGGCACAAGAGGAGGTGGAGGAAATAGAGGAGGAGGAGTTGTATGCGGAAGGGCTAACATCTGCAAGGTCCAGACGGTCGGCAGCACCAAGGCGGCAGGCATGTGAGGTTGGGGGAGATGGTTTTACCAGGGCGCATGGAAAGCAGCCAAACTAGTGAGGAAGGTGCAGGAGCCCAGGAAGAAGTGGAGGACGAACTAATGGAAGACTCATCAGATGAGGGAGACCTTGATCACATTTCTATTGTGCGAGGTTGGGGGGAGAGGGCAGAGGAAGGAAGCATGATTGTTACCTCGCCACCAACACAACAGGGACTTGGTGCTCCTGGATGCGCAAGACACATGAGTGCCTTCTTGCTGCACTACCTGCAACATGACCCTCGAATTGGGAGAATTAGAAATAATCCTGACTACTGGGTTGACACACTGTTAGATCCGCTGTACAAAAGTAAATTTGCAGAAATTATTCCTGCCATAGAAAGAGATGCACGCATGCAGGAGTATCAGCAGAGACTGTTGCAGAATCTTACATGTGCTTTTCCACAAAACACTAGTGGTGCACGTAGTGAATCTCACAGTTCCAACTTGCCAACCGTGGGACTGTCGAGTGTTCAGCACTCAAAACGTAACAGAAACACAGTATCTGCTGGTAACATCAATTTTGCGGAATCATTTCACCACTTTTTTAGCCCATCCTTTGCAAGGCCACAGGAGACAAGAAGTCTGACACATAGTCAACGCCTAGAGACGATGGTACAGGAGTATCTCGAAGTAAACATTGAAGCCATGACTGTGTCACTGGACCCTTGCTCTTTTTTGGCTTCCAATCTGGATAAATGGCCGGAGCTCGCCACTTACGCCTTGGAGATCTTGTCATGACCCGCAGCCAGCGTTCTGTCTGAACGTGTGTTCAGCGCTGCTTTTGGTATGCTGACAGGTAAGTGCACGCGGCTCTCCACTGATAACGTAAACAGACTCACGTTCATAAAGATGAACAAATCATAGATCCAAAATGACTTTTCTACCCCTGTGTCATCCTGGGGAGAGTAAAAGCTTGATGATTTGTTAAAATCACCTCACTAACCGTTTTAAGCTTTCAAATTACTAATCATGTTTATCTGTATCTTGGCTGGAAAATAATTTGGGCCTTGTAGCAGTGTGCAGTACTGATTCTATTAGGCCATCTATACTAAACTCCACCAGATTTAAAATTACTAATCATGTTTATCTGTATCTTGGCAGGAAAATAATTTGGGCCTTGTAGCAGTTTGCAGTACTGATTCTATTAGGCCATCTATACTAAGCTCCACCAGCTTTCAAATTAAGAATAATTTTTAGCTGCATCTAGCCCGGAAAATAATTTTGGCGCTCCTAGATGCGCAAGACACATGAGTGCCTTCTTGCTGCACTACCTGCAACATGACCCTCAGATTGTCAGAATTTGAAATAATCATGACTACTGGGTTGCCACACTCTTAGATCCGCCACACTCTTCGATCAACCTTTTCATTTTAATAAAGAACAAAAAAATGGTCATTTTTGAAATTATAAGCATTAGCAGGTTATTAGAAACTGAAATCAAACAGTTTTCAACTCAAAACTTTATTCTAGGTGATGTTACATTTGCACATAGGACCCCTTGTTCGAAAGGAGTTTCTCAACTCTCTCGTCCATTGAAATTGTCAGGTTTTGGATGGTTTCTGCTTCAATTGTTTTGCATAAGGACAGAATACCCTCCCAGAGCTGTTGCTTAGATGTGAACTGCCTCCCGCCATCATAGACACTCCTTTTGATGATGCTCCAGAGGTTCTCAATGGGGTTGAGTTCAGGGGAGCATGGAGGTCACACAATAAGTTTGTCCCCTTTTATGTCCATATCAGCCAGAGATGCAGATGTGTTATGTGCAGCATGAGACGGTGCATTATCATGCATGAAAATGATCTTGCTGCGGAATACATGGTTCTTCTTCTTGAACCATGGCAGGAAGTGCTGTTTGAGAAATTCCATATACATTATGGAGTTCATCTTTACCCCTTCAGGGATCCTAAAGGGGCCGACAATCTCTCTCCCCATGATTCCAGCCCAAAACATTACTCCACCTCCTCCTTGTTGGCGCCATAGCCGTGTTTGCATGGGGTGTCCATTAAACAGCCATCCTCCACTCCATCCATCTGGACCATCGAGCGTGGAATGGCACTCATCGGTGAACAAAACAGTTTTGAAGTCAGTCTTCATGTATTGTTTGGCCCACTGGAGCCATTTCTGCTTGTGTACAGTGGATAGAGGAGGTCGACAGGATGGCTTACGCACAGCTGCAAACCTCTGAAGGACCCTGCATCTTGTTGTTCGAGGGACGTTGGAGGCACCAGCAGCTTCAAAAACTTGTCTGCTGCTATGACAAGACTCTTTTGCCGCTGCTCTTTTAGCCTGACGTAATTTCCTGTAGGAAAGAGTCCTCAATTTTCCCTTATCAGCACGCACACGTGTGTACTGTGAATCAGCTACATACTTCTTGATTGTGCGATGATCAGGATGAAGTGTATTGGCAATGTTGATTGTAGTCATGCCTTGACCTAAACACTCCACAATTTGTTGCGTCTCAGCAGCCGACACATCGTTTTTCTTTCCCATTTTGGCAGAAAATGTAGGCTGCTTGATAATGTGGGACAGCCTTCTTAAGTAGTCTTGCCTTTCATTGGACACACCTGCCAAACTAATTTGCACAGGTGTCTGCAATTGCTTACAGTGATATAAAGAGCCCTGACAAACATCACCATCAATGAGTTTAACTGACAGACCAAAAAATTCTTACCTTATCACTCCTAAACACTTTTTTCATAATAATTTGGAACACAGTGTACATGTGCTTTTCCACAAAACACCAGTGGTTCACGTAGTGAATCTTACAGTTCAAACTTGCCAACCGTGGTCTGTATGGAGTTGTTCAATAAAGGGCCCAAAATTAAGATAACATAGACGGGAGAGGTCTCTATGAATATGAATTCCTAAGTATTTGATACCCTGTGAGGGCCAGGCAAAGGGAAAGTTGGACTGGATGGAATCCTGTATGGATTTGGGGAGGGAGACATCGAGGGCCTCAGACTTCGCTGCATTGATTTTAAAATTTGACCATGTAACAAAGTGATCTATTTCAGCCATAACAGCAGGGATGGATATATGTCATTGAGTGATATATACTAGGACATCATCAGCAAATGCAGAGCATTTGTACTTGGTGCCTCCCACCTCAATCCACCTAATATTGGGGTTATGGCGAATTGATGGGAGCAAGTGCTCCGTCACTAGGATGTATAAGAGAGGGGACAGAGGACACCCCTGCCTTATCCCATTGGTGATTATGAAAGGTGATGAAAATGTTCCACTTATCTTCAGCCTAGGTGACGTATTGCGATACAGCGCCGTGATTTTGGCTATAAAAGGGTCCCCTAGACCCCTACCCCAAGCTTTTTGAGAGAATAATATATGGCGTGCAAGGAGACTCTATGGAATGCTTTCTCAGCATCCAACGAGAATAATCTAATTACAAATTTTTAACTGCATCTAGCCCAGGAAATACTTTGTGCCTAGTAGCAGTGTCTACTAGTCAGCGGATTATCCCAGCTGTTAAGCAAGCTACACCACCTGTAGTTTAGGCACTTAATTTTTTCAAAGGAAATGGTTCGGGCCCCCGGGACACTCAGTGAAGAGCATCAGGGACGCACCCCAAGGCATAGGGGCTGGGACTGGCGGTAGGACGACTTGTGGTGGACCGCCAAGCTCGATCCTTATAAAAGCTTTTTAACTGCAGCAGCTTTAGTGGATGCTACTGGAGCTGGAATTACCGCGGCTGCTGGCATGAGACTTGCCCTTCAATAGGTCCTGGTGAGAGGATTTAAAGTGTACTCATTCAAATTAGAGAGACAATTTAAATTAAAAAGATTAGACCTGCCTCCACCGCAGGGGGGCTCGTTCGACCCACCAGCGGACAGGCACTAGTATTGGGAGAGGGGGGCTGGCCGTCAGGGTCCACCGCGGCTCTGGCACAAACCCGGCGACACGGAGGTCGCACGGGCAGGAACGGACTGGCTGTGTCGGCTTCGCACTTTTTGGGTTTTAGAAGGGCATGACATGCCTATATCTGTGTCTCCCCCTCCTTTTACTCCTCCACCTCTTTTCTTTTTGCATGACTATATGTACTTGTCACTTTTAAATTTGTTAGTTGTGTCTTTTGAGCAGTTTGTCAGCTTTTGGACACCTTTGAAGGTGTTTTCTATGTATTTCTATGTGTTTTTGTTTGCCTGCCATTGGTTTTAACAGTGTTCGAAGGTGTTCGATGAACAGTACGACGAACAGTTCGTCGAACATACGGGTGTTCGACGAACCGAACCGAACTCAAACACTACGGGGGTGGCTCAACACTAGTGCTGTGGTCCGATGAGACAAAAATTGAGCTCTTTGGCATTAACTCAACTCGCCATGTTTGGAGGAAGAAGAAGGATGAGTACAACCCTAAGAACATGGTCCCAACCATGAAGCATGGTGAGGGAAACATTATACTTTGGGGGTGCTTTTCTGCAAAGGGTACATGACCACTGCACCGTACTGAAGGGAAGATGGATGGGGTCATGTATCGTGAGATTTTGGCCAACACCCTCCTTCCCTCAGTAAGAGCATTGAAGACAGGTCGTGACTGGCTCTTCAAGCAAGACAATGACCCAAAACATACAGCCACGGCAACAAAGGAGTGGCTCAAAATGAAGCACAGTAAGGTCATGGAGTGGCCTAGCCAGTCTCCAGACCTTAATCCCATAAAAAACTTATGGAGGGAGTTGAAGCTCCGAGTTGCTATGTGACAGCCTCAAAATTTAATGATTTAGAGATGATCTGCAAAGAGGAATGAACCAAAATTCCTCCTGACATGTGTGCAAACCTCATCATCATCTACAAAAAATGTCTGACTGCTGTGCTTGCCAACAAGGATTTTGCCACCAAGTATTAAGTGTTGTTTGCCAGAGGGATCAAATACTTATTTCTCACTGCAAAATACAAAAAAATTATCTAATTTATACAATGTGATTTTCTTGATTTTTTTTCAATATTCTAGCTCTCAAAGTTTAAATTACATACCCTTAAAATTATAGACTGTTCATGTCTTTGTAAGTGGGAAAACTTACAAAAACAGCAAGGGATCAAATACTTATTTCCCCCACTGTATATACAGTACAGACCAAAAGTTTGGACACAACTTCTCATTTAAAGATTTTTCTGTATTTTCGTGACTATGAAAATTGTACATTCACACTGAAGGCATCAAAACTATGAATTAACACATGTGGAATTAAATACTTAACAAAAAAGTGTGAAACAACTGAAAATATGTCTTATATTCTAGGTTCTTCAAAGTAGCCACCTTTTGCTTTGATGACTGCTTTGCACACTCTTGGCATTCTCTTGATGAGCTTCAAGAGGTAGTCACCGGAAATTGTCTTCCAACAATTTTGAAGGAGTTCCCAGAGATGCTTAGCACTTGTTGGACCTTTTGCCTTCACTCTGCATTCCAGCTCACCCCAAACCATCTCGATTGGGTTCAGGTCTGGTGACTGTAGAGGCCAGGTCAGTTGGCGTAGCACCCTATCACTCTCCTTCTTGGTCAAATAGCCCTTACACAGCCTGGAGGTGTGTTTGGCGTCATTGTCCTGTTGAAAAATAAATGATGGTCCAACTAAACGCAAACTAGATGGAATAGCATGCCGCTGCAAGATGCTGTGGTAGCCATGCTGGTTCAATATGCCTTCAATTTTGAATAAATCCCCAACAGTGTCACCAGCAAAGCACCCCCACACCATCACACCTCCTCCTCCATGCTTCATGGTGGGAACCAGGCATGTAGAGTCCATCCGTTCACCTTTTCTGCGTCGCACAAAGACATGGTGGTTGGAACCAAAGATCTCAAATTTGGACTCATGAGACCAAAGCACAGATTTCCACTGGTCTAATGTCCATTCCTTGTGTTCTTTAGCCCAAACAAGTTTCTTCTCCTTGTTGCCTGTCCTTAGCAGTGGTTTCCTAGCAGCTATTTTACCATGAAGGACTGCTGCACAAAGTCTCCTCTTTACAGTTTTTGAAGAGATGTGTCTGCTGCTCGAACTCTGTGTGGCATTGACCTGGTCTCTAATCTGAGCTGATGTTAACCTGCGATTTCTGAGGCTGGTGACTCGGATAAACTTATCCTCAGAAGCAGAGGTGACTCTTGGTCTTCCTTTCCTGGGGCGGTCCTCATGTGAGCCAGTTTCTTTGTAGTACTTGATGGTTTTTGCAACTGCACTTGGGGACACTTTCAAAGTTTGCCCAATTTTTTGCACTGACTGACCTTCGTTTCTTAAAGTAATGATGGCCACACGTTTTTCTTTACTTAGCTGCTTTTTTCTTGCCATAATACAAATTCTAATAGTCTATTCAGTAGGACTATCAGCTGTGTATCCACAAGACTTCTGCACAACACAACTGATGGTCCCAACCCCATTTATAAGGCAAGAAATCACACTTATTAAACCTGACAGGGCACACCTGTGAAGTGAAAACCATTTCCGGTGACTACCTCTTGACGCTCATCAAGAGAATGCCAAGAGTGTGCAAAGCAATCATCAAAGCAAAAGGTGGCTACTTTGAAGAACCTAGAATATAAGACATATTTTCAGTTGTTTCACACTTTTTTGTTAACTATATAATTCCACATGTGTTAATTCATAATTTTGATGCCTTCAGTGTGAATGTACAATCTTCATAGTCATGAAAATACAGAAAAATCTTTAGATGAGAAGGTGTGTCCAAACTTTTGGTCTGTATTGTATATATATATATATATATATATATTGTAGGGTCTCATGCTCTCAGGTAGACATTAGGTAGCGTTCACACAGAAAAAACAAACAGCATAGCCAGAACAATAAACAGAATTTTTTAAAATTCCAAGATCAAATTAGAAAACAGCAAAAAGGCAATGGTACTCACCAGCCAAGGGTACAAGAAAAATGTACACCAGGACGCAGCCGGCCCCCTTTTGTAAGAA
The DNA here is from genome assembly GCF_046119375.1 of Phyllobates terribilis. Classification (NCBI taxonomy): domain Eukaryota; kingdom Metazoa; phylum Chordata; class Amphibia; order Anura; family Dendrobatidae; genus Phyllobates; species Phyllobates terribilis. The sequence goes on along the minus strand of NW_027362764.1, from coordinate 523,685,639 downwards.
GGAGGTAACACAGGTGCAGAATGCTGATAAACAATCACTCTCAACCTCTCACTGGAGGAGCGACTACCCAGCATTAAAACTGCACAAGATGAAACTTGCAATAGGGTGCAATTCACACACTCACGGCACCGTGCCTGGTCAGCATCCTATTACACGCCCCTCCTATTCGATTAGGCGGGATGCCCGGCACCCTATCCGTGCATCGCAGAGGTGCAAAGCCCCCATTCACAAGGTCACCATTAAATGGGCCTGGCTGCGCCCTGGCAGATAAAAAAGTGCAAAAATATCATATGAGGTATTAGTTGATATTTTGGCCAAAATACTTAAGCTCGCAACCCAAACGTCAAGGGTCCTCATGATTTTGTGAGTCCCTACTCTATCATTAAAAACAAACTGCATAGCCAGAACAAAAAACATATTTTTTAAAATTCCAAAATCAAATTAGAAAACAGCAAAAAGGCAATGGTACTCACCAGCCAAGGGTTCAAGAAAAATGCACACCAGGATGCAGCCGGCCCCTTTTTGTAAGAAGGAGGTAACACAGGTGCAGAATGCTGATAAACAATCACTCTCAACCTCTCACTGAAGGAGTGACTGCCCAGCATTAAAACTGCACAAGATGAAACTTGCAATAGGGTGCAATTCACACACTCGCGGCACCGTGCCTGGTTAGCATCCTATTACACGCCCCACGCCCCTCAAATACTTATTTCCCCACAGTATATATATATATATATATATATATATATATATATATATATATATTGTAGGGTCTCATGCTCTCAGGTAGACATTAGGTAGCGTTCACACAGGCAAAGCGGTTTGGACCAAACATGCAGTTTTATTGCTTTCATAAAACTTTAAGGGATTCAAAACCAAAAATAGCCTTTGGGCACAAAGGTCACACTGAAAAGGCTGCAGCTTCCACACAGTTCTCTGCAGCTCCAACACACTGACTGCTCAGCTTTCCTAGCTGACCGATGCAGTCTCCATTCAGAGAGAGACTTTGACATGTCTCTCTCTCAGTTACAGCTCACATTTTGGCTGGTCACTCACCAGCTGCAGCATACTTGACTTTGCTCACCATCCAGCAGACTGACACACCCAGTGAACGGCCCTGGTTCTTAGTCAAAACTAGGCAGGTGCATCTAATCAAGACCCTTAGTGCTAGGATTTAATCCTGACCTACCCGGCTTAGCTACATATCCTTGGCTACATATCCATGGCTGGTGTCTAGTCGAGGACCAAGTGAGTACCTCTGCAAGAACCCCAGGAAGTGAAAGAAGAAGAGAAAATGAGAAAACCCCTGAAAAGAGAGCAAAACCTAATGCTAGCACCAGTCACCACCAAGCACATAGGGAACCTCAAACTGCAATAAACAGCAAAGAACTGAGCAGGGAGCAAGGTCAAATAGCCTGCCTAATGATCAAGTGTTGATTACCTCCCAATCATCTCCAAACAGCCACTCCCTGCTAGTTTCAGCAGCAGACTGAACATAATCTCACCACTGCTCAATACCAGACACAACAGTGTCCTGCGTCCTCACACATCCCACAACATGAGAACGCTATGCTCCACAAGATTGGAACTGTTTCCCTGCACGCATAGTAGCTCTGCTTCCAGGGTCAGGACAATGGCGGCGCTTGCGATCAGAGTAGCATAGCACCGGACCTGCTCCATTTCCAGGTGGGAGCACAGAACCATGATTTGTGACAGTACACCACTCACCACCCACCTTGTCCAGAAACCTCTTATGGAACTCATCAATAAGACGATTGGCATATATATTACCTCTCGAGTGCCAGGACCTCTTCTCAGGACCGCACCACTTCCAGTAGATCAAATATTGAATGGAGTTCTGAACTCTACTTTCTATCTTAAATAGTGTTGAGTGGTACTCGCCCGAGCATCACGCTACTCAGGATGTTCGGCGAGCACCGAGCATTTCCGGGTTACTCGAGCGGGAGCTCGGGTCTCCGCCTTGCATGTTTGTCGCTCTTTACAGAGCCAATGAACATGCAGGGATTGCCAGCCAGTCACTGTAATGCCACAGCCATGTTGTTTGTGGGCATTACAGTGTTTGGCTGGCCGCACAGCGTCACCTCGAGTATTTAAAACCGGGCGCCGCCATCTTGGACACAGTCGCTCCAGATTAGACAATGTAGAGACCGCGCTGCTGAGCTAGGGAGAGATTTTTCCTGCGAAATAGTTAGTGTAGGGTCTGTAAAGGCTGCCGGATCAAACAAACAGTCCTTCTCAGGACTAATATCCATCCCAGATATCAGGCAGGCAGGCTGTATAGAAGACGCAGTGGTTATACCAGAAAACGCTGCATTACAGTCCTGTGTGCTCCTGTTTCTGAAATTGCTGGACTTAGCTGCAGGTCTCGAGGGCCAGTAAAAATCCCTTTTTTTTCATCTAAATCCTCTTTTTTTTTCCTCCTTCACACTGTACAAATACCCATCTTATTAACATATTGCTGTCCCCCCCCCTCAAAAAAGTGTGTCTCTGATTTTTCAGACACAAATATATCTGTTGAAAAGATTCTGGTATAGGCTACAGAAACAGAAGTGTGGTTTTGCATTTCCACGGGTCGAATCTCTGTTGTATCCATTTTTGGGCCTTTTATATCGAAAAAAAAACAGTTTGAGTGTGTCGCTCACTGTTCAGCCGCAAATATATACATTTAAAAAAGTCTGGTATACACCAGTAAATTATAACTGTGGGTTTGCTGTTCCACGGTAAAAAATCTCTATTATCCTGCTTTTCGCTTTTTTGCCTTTAAAAAAAACAGTAGTGTCTCCTGACTGTTCTGACTAGTGTTGAGCGATACCTTCCGATATCGGGAAATATCGGATGGGATTGGATCGGACCGATACCCAAAAAGTATCGGATATCGCCGATTCCGATACCGGAAACCAATTAAAGTCAATGGGACAGAAATATCGGACTGAAAATAAACCCTTTCTTTCCTTGTAGGTTAATTCTACATGAAGGAAAACAACTAAGAATAATGTAGAATGTATTGGGGGAGGTGGGGGAGACAATAAAGGCATAGAGGTTTAGCCCAATCAAATGGAATAGCAGGAATTAATATTTTTTTTAAGACGTTCTGAGTTACGGAAATATTGACTATGTTAAGTATTTTTAAATTTTGTCAGATATTTATATTTCACTACTTCCATGCTCTTCACCTTCTTTTTTACTTCTCCCACACTTTCTCCTTCATCATCCTCAGCATCAGCATCTTTTTCATCAACTTCTTCTTCACCTTCTTCATCTTCTTCTTCTTCACCTTCTTCGTATTATTCTTTTTTATTACATTCTTCATATTCTTCTTATTCAACTATTATTCTTCTTCATATTCTACTTCTTCATCTTCTTCATATTCTTCTTCTTCATCATATTCTTATTTGTGACAGGCATTCCTGTAGTTGTTATCTATAAAAGTTTGAACATTACACCTTTCGTTCTGCCCGTCACAAAAGATTTACACAGGATTTGTCTGCGTTCAGTTTGGCCTGCAGCAGCAGGTCTTTTCCAGGGGCACCACGAGGAGGAACGGACTCACCCCCATACACTGCTTAGTCATCTTCTGCTTATAATTTAGATATTATCTTTTGCTCTGATTTTTAGTCTTATGCTTAATGTTCTTCCGCTTTTTGTTCTGCAGCTTCTTGTACTTCTGCTTCTTGGTTTTCTGTCTTTTGTTCTTCTGCATCTTGGTGGTTGTCTTCTCTTCTTTGTCCTCTTGGTCAACTTCTTCAGGGTCATCTTCTTGGTCTTCTTCGGGGTGGTCTTCAGGGTCGTCATCTTCAGGGTCCTCGTCTTCAGGGTCGTCGTCTTCGGGGTCCTCGTCTTCTTCGGGGTGGTCTTCAGGGTCCTCGTGTTCAGGGTTGTCGTCTTCAGGGTCCTCGTCTTCTTCAGGGTGGTCTTCAGGGTCCTCGTCTTCAGGGTCGTTGTCTTCGGGGTCCTCGTCTTCTTCGGGTTGGTCTTCAGGGTCCTCGTCTTCAGGGTCCTCGTCTTCGGGGTCCTCGTCTTCTTCGGGTTGGTCTTCAGGGTCCTCGTCTTCAGGGTCCTCATCTTCGGGGTCCTCGTCTTCTTCGGGTTGGTCTTCAGGGTCCTCGTCTTCAGGGTCCTCGTCTTCGGGGTCCTCGTCTTCTTCGAGGTGGTCTTCAAGGCCGCGAGCCGGCCGCAGTTACCAAAACCCACAGTCCTACAGGGGGTGCTTGTCCTATTGGCACTATGGAACCAGCCTTCATTGGCAGATACCGCAGCCCACATTGGAGTCACCTAAACTGCAGGCACCATAAAGTCGGCTAACCCGACCGCAACACGACAGGACAACGCATTGGAGGCAAAGTGACGTTGACACTACCCGGAAACAGCTGGCATGCTGGAACCAGGCTGGGCAGGAGGGAGTACCCGTGCCAAAGACACTGCCGAGAATCAGCTGACGGTGCTGGAACCGAGGGTAAATACTAAAAACAGAGTGGAGCCAGAGGCGTAATTGGAGCAATTTTAAAATCTGTAGTAGTGTGAATGTGGACAGAGCTGGAGAAATTGCCAGACACACAACTGGGGATCAGCTGACGTTACTGAACCCCAATAACACGGCAGCAAGTGTTGACTGTGCAGACGGCACTTCCGAGCGCCAACTGGCAGTGTTGGAGCTCAGGGATAATACTGAAAACAGAGGAGCCAGAGGTGTAATTGGAGCAACTTTAAAATCTGTAGTAGTGAGAATGTGGACAGAGCAGGAGAAATTGCCGTCCGCACAGCAGGGGAACAGCTGACGTTACTGAACCCCAATAACATGGCAGCAAGTGTTGGCTGTGCAGACGGCACTTCCGAGTGCCAACTGGCGGTGTTGGAGCTCAGGGATAATACTGAAAACAGAGGAGCCAGAGGTGTAATTGGAGCAACTTTAAAATCTGTAGTAATGAGAATGTGGACAGAGCAGAAGAAATTGCCGTCCGCACAGCAGGGGAACAGCTGACGTCACTGAGCCCCAATAACACGGCAGCAAGTGTTGACTGTGCAGACGGCACTTCCGAGCGCCAACTGGCGGTGTTGGAGCACAGGGATAATACAGAAAACTGAGGAGCCAGAGGTGTAATTGGAGCAACTTTAAAATCTGTAGTAGTGTGAATGTGGACAGAGCAGGAGAAATTGCCATCCGCACAGCAGGGGAACAGCTGACGTTACTGAACCCCAATAACACGGCAGCAAGTGTTGACTGTGCAGACGGCACTTCCAAACGCCAACTGGCGGTGTTGGAGCTCAGGGATAATACGGAAAACAGAGGAGCCAGAGGTGTAATTGGAGCAACTTTAAAATCTGTAGTAGTGAGAATGTGGACAGAGCAGGAGAAATTGCCGTCCGCACAGCAGGGGAACAGCTGACGTTACTGAACCCCAATAACACGGCAGCAAGTATTAACTGTGCAGACAGCACTTCTGAGTGCCAACTGGCGGTGTTGGAGCTCAGGGATTACAGTTCAGGTGGTAGAAACATGAACACAACAGGAGACCTGGACACTGTTGCCAACCAATTATTTATTCTGGAAGAGGACTGGCAAATTCATGAGAGATCCAGGCCTTGTTCATTTTGAGAAAAGTAAGCCAGTCAACGTTATCGGAGGATAGTCGCATGCGACGGTCTGTTAGTACACCACCTGCGGCACTAAAGACGCGTTCCGATAATACACTAGCAGCAGGGCAAGCTAGCACCTCCAATGCATACTGACTAAGCTCTGGCCATGTAACCAGCTTACAGACCCAAAACTTGAAGGGAGAAGAGCCGTCTGGGAGTACACTAAGAGGGCAAGACATGTAGTCTGTCACCATCTGATGGAAACGTTGCTTCCTGCTGACTGGAGCCGTCTGTGATGGTGTAGACATTTGTGGCGGCGGGGACACAAAACTTTGCCACATTTCGGCCATACTGGTCTTGTCTTGTGCTGAGGCGCTGCTTCTGCTCCCTCTTTGTGCAGAGCTTCCTCCACTGCCTAGACGCACTGAGCTGCTTTGTAAAGCACTAGCAGCACTGCTCTCGGTTGGAATGGAGAACATGATGGAATGCACCAGTGCGTCTTGGTACTCCCGCATTTTACGCTCCCGGTTCAATGGTGTTATGAGGCTTTGTAAGTTGTCCCGGTAGCGAGGATCTAGGAGGGTGGACACCCAATAATCAGCCGTGTTGAGAATGTGGGCGATGTGGCGGTCATTTCTCAGGCACTGCAGCATGAAATCAACCATGTGCTGCAGACTGCCAACTGGCCATGAAACGCTGTCCCCTGCTTGAGGCGTGATCTCTGCCTGCTCTACATCACCCCACCCTCGCTCTTGATATTGACTACTAGAGCATTGTGTACCTCCCTTCTCTGGACAGATGTCTTCCTCATCCATTGACTCCTCCTCATCCTCCTCACAAAGTGTCCCCTGCCTAGGCCTTTGTGAGGAACCACGTTGCGCAGACTGTAGAGAAGCAGATGGCATTTGTGACTCCTCATCCTCCACCTCTTCCAAAACCTCGTCCCTTAGTGCTTGCAGTGTTTTTCCAAGCAGGCAGATAAGGGGGATAGTCATGCTGACTAGTGCATCATCTGCACTCGCCATCAACGTGGAATAATCGAAGGCACGCAAAACGTGGCAAATGTCCTTCATAGAGGCCCACTCAGTGGTGGTGAAGTGTGAACGGCGCGCACTGCGACTTGTTTGCGCCTGCTGCAGCTGGTACTCCATTACTGCTGCCTGCTGCTCACACAACCTCTCCAACATATGTAACATTGAATTCCACCTGGTGGGTAGGTCACATATGATGCGATGCTCCAGAAGACGTAATCGCGCTGCAGAGCTGCAATGCGTGATCCTGCGTTGCTGGAACGCCGCAAGTGAGCGCACTCTATGCGGACCTTGTGAAGCAGTGTATCAAGATCCGGATAGTCCCTCAAAAAACTCTGCACGACCAAGTTGAGCACATGTGCCAGACATGGGATGTGAGTGAGGTTGCCTAGGCCCAGAGCTGCCACCAGATTTCGGCCATTGTCACACACTACCATGCCTGGCTGGAGATTCGCTGGCACAAACCACACGTCGCTCTGCTGCTTGATGGCATTCCAGAGCTCCTGCGCTGTGTGGCTTCGATTCCCCAAAGAAATTAATTTTAATACGGCCTGTTGAAGTTTGGCCACGGCTGTGCTCATATCGGTCATCATAACAGGTAACCGTTCACGGGTCGATGTGGAGGTAGACCGTGACGGCTCCTGCAGCGCTGATTCAGAGGAACTGGAGTATGAAGAGGAGTCAATGTGTACAGACTGGATTCCTGCAATCCTTGGAGTTGGCAGAACATGTACAGCGCCACTCTCCAGATCTTTACCCGGCTCCACAACATTTACCCAATGGGCAGTGAGGGAAAGGTATCGTCCCTGTCCATGCTTACTGGTCCACGCATCGGAGGTCAGGTGGACCTTGTTACTGACGGCGTTTTGTAGCGCATGTTTAATTTTTCCCTCCACATGATGTTGCAGGGCAGGGACGGCTTGCCTGCTGAAATAAAAGCGGCTGGGCAAGTTGTATTGTGGGACTGCCAATGCCATAAAGTTACGGAAGGTGTCAGTCTCCACCAGCCTGAATGATAGCATTTCAAGGGCCAGTAGTTTAGCAATGCCAGCATTCAGAGCCTGTGCTCGGGGGTGGTTTGCCGAGTAAGGGCGCCTTTTCTCCCATGCCTGTGCTAACGATGGCTGTAGACTGGCCTGGGAGTGTGAGGATGACTGGGAAAGTGGTGCTGTGGGTGGAATTACACTGTGTCTCTGTACAACAGTGCCAGAGATTCTTCCATGGCGATCCTGTGAGGAAGCCGAACCAGCTGTTTGTAAGCTGGAGGAAGAGGCTACAACACGAGCTGAAGAGGTGGTAGGTGGCGCTGTAGGTTGGCCTAGGTCTTCAGTGTGTTTTTGTAACTCCACCACATGCTTGGTCCGCACATGTTTCCACATATTTGTGGTATTGAGGTTGCTGACACTTTTCCCTCTTTTCACCTTCTGATTACACAGCTTGCATTTGACAATGCAAATGTCATCTGCAACTGTGTCACAAAAGGACCAGGCACTGCAAGTCTTGGGAGCACCCGCTTTGGATTTTGGAAGAGCCATGCTCCTAATGGGTGCCGAAATGGAGGCAACAGGCAACCAAGTCTGCCCCCTCCCTCTCCCTCCTTTTTGGGCTGTTCGGGGAATCTCTTCCTCAGAGCTTCTCCCACGACCTTCCTGTCCCTCACGCCATGATGGGACAAGGACCTCATAATCTACACCACCCTCTTCAAACAACTGCTTCTCCTGGGTAGTCTCGACAGCACAGTATGCACCAGAAAGTGGCACCTGAGTCTCATCATCAGATGCGTACTGAGGTGTGCTGCTGACTATAGGCACTGGCCCACCCGCCTCTTCAGATTCAGAGAGACAAAACGGTTGCACATCACTGCATAACACCTCTTCTTCAAATTCTCGAATTCTGCTTGGCTGGCCCCCTCTTTCCAAGCCAAGAGATTCAGAGAACAGAAGTAGAAATGGCTCCTGTCCAGGGCTCTCTGACTGCCTGGGCAATTTGGCAGGTGGTGAAGAGACAGATGGGTGCTCTTCAGTGCTCAGGACCTGAGAGGATCTGTAACTAATTGAAGTCGATGCGTTAGCTGCCATCCATCCGACAACGGCTTCAATTTGGCCCTCCCGCAGCAGTGGGGTACGGCTAGCTCTAACAAAGCTGCGCATAAAGGACTGTTCCCTGGTAAAACTGGGGGATGCTGAGTCACTGGTGCCCGCAGCAGGCACAGAATCCCCACGTCCTCTCCCTGCAGGCACAGAATCCTCACGTCCTCTCCCTGCAGAAGCTCCACGCCCACGACCACGACCACGACCACATGCCTTACTCCCTGCCTTCTTCATCTTGGTAGACTGAGAAAGATAGGCAGAAAAGAACTAAAGGCCTAGTGTGCTTATTCCTGAACAGCTGCTAACAGGTATAAGAAACACTAATTTTATAAAGTGTGGACTAGACTTTAATATGAGCTAATGTGGCCTACACAACTGTAAAGTGGAGTGTTTGGTGAACTTTATTTAGGTTTTTTTTGTCACAAAAATACACTGGATGTGCCCAAAGATGTAATACCGATAGTATCACAAACTTTTTGTAGCTATTACAATGTAGGAAGGTAACCTACAATGCAATAGATGACGCTACAAAAAATAGGCTAATACTAATCTGGCTGGGGCTGCAGGGCACAATGCTGCAGAAAGGCTCCTCTAACTACTCCTGTATAGTGTGTTTGGAACCAATGTAGCTGAATACGGATGGAACCACCACACTAATAGGAGAAATCAGGAAAAATTATGAATTGGCAAAAAAGGACAATGTATGAGGCAGTGACACACACTGAGTGCACTACAACCAGACGTGGCTGAAGCACACACTACAGGGTGAGCTGCACTCACACACACAGACCTTGCAGACAGCGGTGAACAGTGCAGATGCAGAGCACTGTGCACTAACGCTGCAAGACAAAAAAGAATTCTCTATCTACTCCTATATAGTGTGTTTGGAACCAATTTAGCTGAATACGGATGGAACCACCACACTAATTGGAGATATCAGGAAAAATTATGAATTGGCAAAAAAGGACAATGTATGAGGTAGTGACACACACTGAGTGCACTACAACCAGACGTGGCTGAAGCACACACTACAGGGTGAGCTGCACTCGCACACACAGACCTTGCAGACAGCGGTGAACAGCACAGAGAACTGTGCACTAGCGCTGCAAGGCACAGCGATTTATAAAGTAGCTTGGGTAAAGCAGAATAGACCAAATAGGTAGCTAAAACTGTCCCTCAAAACAACAGTGTCCTATCCCTAACTGAATTCACAGCAGAGTGAGCTCAAAATGGCGGCGGCGGCTTTTATAGTGCATCATGACATCATTTCAGCAGCCAATCACAGCCATGCCATAAGTTAAGATGCCTACATGCCTAACAGGATGTGCCCACACTTCTTAGGATCCTCATTGGCTGAATAAAATTAAACTGGCTCATTGCATTATGGGAACTTCCGATTCCGGTATACGATATTGCAAAAGTATCGGAATTAAGTATCGGAATTCGGATACTGCGAATATCGGCCGATACCCTATATTTCAGTATCGGAATGCTCAACACTAGTTCTGACACAAAAATATATCTGTTGAAAATAGTTTGTTGTAGGCCCGACAAATCCCAGTGTGGTTTTGCATTTCCACGGGTCAAATCTCTGTAGTATCCAGTTGTGGGCCTTTTGTATCTAAAAACACCTGTTTGAGTGTGTCGCTCACTGTTCAGCCGCAAATCTATATATTTAAAAAAGTCTGGTATACGCCAGTAAATTATAACTGTGGGTTTGCTGTTTCACGGTAAAAAATCTCTACTATCCTGCTTTTCGCTATTTTTGGCTTAAAAAAAAACAGTAGTGTCTCCTGACTGTTCTGACACAAAAATATATCTGTTGAAAATAGTTTGCTGTAGGCCCTACAAATCCCAGTGTAGTTTTGCATTTCCACTGGTCAAATCTCTGTAGTATCCAGTTTTGGGCCTTTTGTATCTAAAAAAAAAACAGTTTGAGTGTGTCACTCACTGTTCAGCCGCAAATCTATATATTTAAAAAAGTCTGGTATACACCAGTAAATTATAACTGTGGTTTTGCCATTCCACGGTAAAAAATCTCTATTATTCAGGTTTTGGTATTTTTTCCGTAAAGAAAAACGGTAATACTTTATCCCTGATTGCTCTGTTTGTTTAAAAGAGTCGGGTGTACACCAGAGAAATAGAACTGTGGTTTTCCTCTTCCACGGTTCTAATCTCCTTTTTATTACCCTTTTTCCATTGATAGTGCAAGTGTAAACTATTTTACTTCCTTTACAATGGGCAAGTCGCGTGACAAGGGACATGGAAGTGGACGTTCTGGTGATGGTGCGTGCAGAGGACGGGGTCGTGGCCAAGGTGAAAATGTGCCACAACCAACAGCCACATCTTCTCGCTCCCACTTCTTGACCGAATTACTAGGGAAGCACAGAACAACACCAGTATTGCGAACTGATCAGTGTCAACAGGTTATTAATTGGATAGCAGATAATACTTCCAGTTACCTGAGCACCACCACCTCCGATCAGTCTTCCACACGGTCAAATGTTAGTAGCCGTGAGTCTCGGCCGCATACTCCTCCTCACCCTGATGCTACTTCCTCCCACCATGCCGAGTGTCGTCAGACAGCAACTGATCCCACACTTGGACACTCTGAAGAGCTGTTCACTGGTCCATTTTCATATTTGTGCCCCTCGCCTGCTCCGCTTGAAGTGGTGGAAGAGGAGAACCCATGTAGCGATGCTCAAATATTTGAACAGCCATGGCCACAGGAAGTCGACGCTGGCAATTTGTCACAAGAAGTGGATGATGACGAGACACAATTGCCAGGAAATGAGGAGGAGGATCGTGGTGCGCAAGTGGAAGAGGAGGAGGTGGTGGATGATCTAGTAACTGACCCAACGTGGCAGGAGGAAATGCAGAGTGAGGCCAGCAGCACACAGGGGGAGGGAGGCAGAGTACCCCAACAGGCAGGATGAAGCAGTGTGGTGGCCGCAGACAGAAGGCGGGCAACCGTTCCCTGTAACACCAACACGAGGGACGTTGCCAGTACAAGCGGTAGGTCTTCCAGAGTCTGGAATTTTTTTAAAGACTCTGCTGATAACCCCAAAAAAGGCCATTTGTACCACCTGCCATGCCAGCATCAGCAGGGTGACAAAACTACGAGCCTGACCACCACCAGCATGATCAGGCACATGGCAGCAAAGCACCCGACTTTGTCGGGCGAACCCCAGGGTCCACGACCAGTGTCAGCGGGTGTCACCACTGCTTCTTCCGCTGTTGTGCGTGCAATAGAACCCCCTGTTGTGTGTGCAAGGCAATCCCCTGTCCATACTGCATGTAAAGATGCCCCCTCCTCTCAGTCTTCACTTTTTATGGCAGTTTCTCAAGAACAAGCATCAACGTCCACGTCCACGTCCCACCGCAGCGCTCAATTGTCCATATCCGAGACCTTTGAACGAAAGCGGAAATTCGCAGCTAACGCCACACAGGCCACAGTCCTAAATTCGCACATTTCACGACTGCTTGCGTTGGAAATGCTGCCTTTTAGGCTGGTGGAGACGGAATCCTTCCGCAACCTTATGGCATGGCGGTGGCCGTCCCTCGGTACTCGGTCCATAGCCGACACTATTTTGCCCAGTGTGCCATCCCCGCACTACACAAGCACGTGTTCCAAAACATCTGCCATGCCCTCAACAACGCAGTTACTGGGAGAGTCCACCTGACAACGGACACGTGGACAAGTGCTTGTGGCCAGGGACGGTACATCTCCCTGATGGCACACTGGATAAACATAGTGGAAGCGGGGACCCAGTCGGACCTTGGGACGGAACACATCCTCCCCACACCGAGGATTGCGGGCCCTATGTCAGTCAGAGTTGCCCCCACAGTGTACAGCTCCTGCACATCATCCTCTTCCTCATGCTCAGCCTCCATTTCAGATATCACCACATCAGTTACAAGCTGGAAGCACTGCAGCACTGCCTCTGCCAAGCGGCAACAGGCTGTGCTGAAACTCATAAGCTTAGGTGATAAACCTCACACTGCTTGTGAGTTGTGGACAGCTGTGAAAGAGCAGGCAGATCTGTGGCTGAGACCGCTGAACCTCCATCCAGGCATGGTCGTGTGACAATATCCGTAACCTGGTGGCGGCTCTGAGGCGAGGCAAGATCACACACGTACCATGCCTGGCTCATGCGCTTAAGCTCATGGTTCAGCGGTTTCTTAAATCGTACCCCGAGTTGCCAGATCTGCTCGTGAAAGTATGCCACCTGTCAGCTCATTTTCGGAAGTCGGCTACAGCTTCTGCCGCCCTTGCTGTGTTGCAGCAGTGTTTGCAGCTTCCGGCACACTAACTGGTGTGTGATGTCCCCACACGTTGGAACTCTACCCTCCACATGTTGCTAAGGATTTGTGAGCAGAAGAGCAGGAAGAGGAGGTGGAGGAGAGCATGGTCTGTTGTCATCTTGGTGAGGACACGGAAGTCTTGCCTGTTACCAGTCTGGCACGCATGGCTGACTTTATGTTACGCTGCCTTAACCGTGACCCTCGCATTGTCAAAATGTTGGGTGACAGTCATTACTGGTCGGTGACACTTGTAGACCCCCGCTACAAGGAGAACTTTCACTCTCTTATTCCTGAGGTGGAGAGGTCTACAAAAATGGGGCAGTACCAGAAGGCCCTTGCTGCAGAACTGTTAAAAAATTCCCATCTGAACACGCTAGCGGCAGAGGTCACAGTTCGTTGCTGCTCAACCAAGGCGTACATGCGAGAGAGATGCAACTCCAATCCAGCAGAGGCAGGGGAACACTGTCAACATTCTGGGACAGTTTTCTCAGACCCTCCCTTCGGACAGACCCTGAGGCGCGGGTACTCTCACAAGGAGTGGAAAGTTTCAATAGATGGTGAGGGAGTACCTTGCCGACCGTACCAGCGTCCTCCGTGATTCCTCTGTGCCTTTTAATTATTGGGTATCCAAGCTGGACACTTGGAATGAACTCGATCTGTACGCCTTGGAGGTCCTGGCCTGCCCTGCTGCTAGCGTGTTATCGGAGCGTGTTTTTAGTGCCGCTGGGGGAATTATAACTGATAAGTGCACTCGCCTGTCAACTGACAATGCTGACAAGCTGACCCTTATCAAAATGAACAAGGGCTGGATTGGGCCAGACTTCTCATCACCACCAAATGTCAGCAGAGTAACATAAAGTCAAATCCACTGTGTTATTTCGGGAGGTGTATTCCCATGCATCCCTTCACACCCACACACGCTTCCTCATTTCGGCTGTTTTATGTTCTTCTCCTTATCCTCAGACTCCACCACCACTATACCACCAGGGTGACCGTGGTCCGTGTTGCCATTATTGAACGTTACTCCATCCTGATTTTTGTCAGTTTTTGCTTGGAAGGCATAAGCAAAGACTGTGGGAGACCCACTCCCCAATAATGGGAATAATATTTTTAAGATGCTGTACTGTATGGCTCTTCCAAAGGCCATTAAAAGCGTCTTGTTATACCACTCTGACCTCCACGTCTTTTCCGAAGGGCATTAAAAGTGTCATGTTATACCACTCTGACCGCCACGTCTCTTGTAAGGGGCATTAAAAGTGTCTTATTATACCACTCTGACCTCCACATCTCTTGTAAGGGGCATTAAAAGCATCTTGTTATACCACTCTGACCTCCACTTCTCTTGTAAGGGGCATTAAAAGCGTCTTGTTATACCACTTTGACATCTACGTCTCTTGTAAAGGGGCATTAAAAGCGTCTTGTTATACCACTCTGACCTCCACGTCTCTTGCAAGGGGCATTAAAAGCGTCTTATTATAGCACTCTGACCTCCACGTCTCTTCTGAGGGGCATTAAAAGCATTTTGTTATACCACTATGACCTCCACGTCTCTTGTAAGGGACATTAAAAGTGTCTTGTTAAGCTACTGGGACCTCCACGACTCTTCAAAAGGGCATTGCATTTCCTCAAAATTTTTGGAAGCTTTTGCTTGGAAGGCATAAGCAAATACTATGGGACACACAATCCCCAATAACGTGACTAATGCTTGTAGCATGCTGTACTGCATGGCTCTTGTAAGAGGCATTGCAAATTGCTCCGTCCTAATTTTTGGAAGCTTTTGCTTGGAAGGCATAAGCAAATACTATGGGAGACCCACTCCCCAATAATGGGACTAATTTTTGTAATATGCTGTACTGCATGGCTCTTGTAAGAGGCATTGCAAGTTGCTCCGTCCTAATTTTTGGAAGCTTTTGCTTGGAAGGCATAAGCAAATACTATGGGAGACCCACTTCCCACTAATGGGACTTATATTTGTAATATGCTGTACTGCATGGCTCTTGTAAGAGGCATTGCAAGTTGCTCCGTCCTAATTTTTGGAAGCTTTTGTTTGGAAGGCATAAGCAAATACTATGGGAGACCCACTCCCCAATAATGGGACTTATGCTTGTAATATGCTGTACTGCATGGCTCTTGTAAGAGGCATTGCAAGTTGCTCCGTCCTAATTTTTGGAAGCTTTTGCTTGGAAGGCATAAGCAAATACCATGGGAGACCCACTCCCCAATAATGGGACTTATGCTTGTAATATGCTGTACTGCATGGCTCTTGTAAGGGGCTTTAAAAACATCTTGTCAAGCTACTGTGACTTCCACGACTCTTCCGAGGGGCATTAAAACCGTCTTGTTAAGCTACTGTGACCTCAACGTCTATTCCACGGGGCATTAATATTGTCTTTTTATTCCACTGTAACTTCCACCACTCTTCCAAGGGGCATTAAAACAATCTTGTTAAGCTACTGTGACCTCAACGTCTATTCCACGGGGCATTGATATTGTCTTTTTATTCCACTGTAACTTCCTCCACACTTCCAAGGGACATTAAAACCGTCTTGTTAAGCTACTGTGACCTCCACGTCTCTTCCAAGGGGCATTGAAATGTTGGTTTTAATTACCTTACCTCTAATCTTCATTACTCTTCCAACGGCCATTGCATTTCCTCCTAATTTTAGTCAGCTTTTGCTTTTCAATGCAAAGGTGAAAACTAAGGGAGACACACTCCCCAATAATGGGTAGAAGGTTTTTAGTACGCTATAATCCACGTCTGTTTCAAGGGGCATTGCAGTTCCTCATAATTTTTGGAAATCCTTCCATTCACTGCTTAGGCCAACAGTGCACATGAGTCCCAGTTGCTATAAATGGAAAAAAAGGTTTAGTTAAGGCCCTCTGACCTCCATGTCATTTCCAAGGGGCATTGGAATGCCTCAAAATTTTTAGTAGGCATTGCACTCACTGTATGCCCTATAACTGTGTAGCCGAACTGCTCCTTTTGTTACAGAAGCATATCCTACAAGACATATGTGGTTGAATGGCATGATATTGATGTGAATGGTCCCTGTTCCTCCTGCTCTTTCTCCTTTGCCACTACCTCATCCATCATTTATCACCTGAAGCTTTGTTTTAACGGGAGTCATAGAAATTGGATAGTAGCAGGAAAACATCCAGCAATCCTCGGAGGAGGTAGGATATGCGCCAAAACGCTGACCACCTCAGGCCTAGCCGCTACTACATACATGCGCTTGCATTCCTTGAAAACAAAGCAGATGCTAACTTCTATCATCCTCATCATGCTCCTCACCTTGACACTCTCAACTCCCCTGATGGAGAAGCCAGGGCCCACTGGAGGAACCGAGTTCTCTGGTGGGCTCGTCCAATGCTGCCCGAAAGCAGACCAGTCTAATAAAAGTGTGTGGGGATGTTCCGCGGAGAAATCGGGGCTGCTGGGGACCGTTTAAGGACACCTGGCCGCCCCCAGGCGGCTGGGGACCGTGTGTGGACACCCGGCCGCGGGGCGGCTGGGGACCGAGTGTGGACACCCGGCCGCCGGGCGGCTGGGGACTGAGTATGGATAAAAGGGCCGCCGACGCAGCCATGACATGGTGGCCGGCGCCTGCCTCCACATGCCTAAAAGGCCCAGTTTCAAGTGCAAGCAAGCTAGCAGTATTGTATTGCAGTCTGGGAGTGGGTGGGTGGCAGGTTGCACACTTACGCTTGCATTCCAAGAAAACATAGCAGATGCTAACTTCTATCATCATCATGCTCCTCACCTTGGCACAAACAACTCCCCTGATGGAGAAGCCAGGGCCCACCGGAGGAGTCGGGTTCTCTGGTGGGCTCGTCCAATGCTGCCCTAAAGCAGGCCAGTCTAAGAAAAGTCTGTGTGGATGTTCCGCGGAGAAATCGGTGCGACTGGGGACCGTTTATGGACACCCGGCCTCCCCCAGGCGGCTGGGGACCGTGTGTGGACACCCGGCCGCCAGGCGGCTGGGGACTGAGTATGGATAAAAGGGCCTCCGACGCAGCCATGACATGGTGGCCGGCGTCTGCCTCCACATGCCTAAAAGGCCCAATTTCAAGTGCAAGCAAGCTAGCAGTATGGTATTGCAGCCTGGGGGTGGGTGGGTGGCAGGTTGCACACTTACGCTTGCATTCCAAGAAAACAAAGCAGATTCTAACTTCTATAATCATCATGCTCCTCACCTTGGCACAAACAACTCCCCTGATGGAGAAGCCAGGGCCCACCGGAGGAATCGGGTTCTCTGGTGGGCTCGTCCAATGCTGCCCTAAAGCAGGCCAGTCTAAGAAAAGTCTGTGTGGATGTTCCGCGGAGAAATCGGGGCACCTGGGGACCGTGTGTGGACACCCGGCCGCCCCCTGGCGGCTGGGGACCGAGCGTGGACACCAGGCCGCCGGGGCGGCTGGGGACTGAGTATGGATACCTCGCTGCCGAAGCAGCCATGAGGTAGTGGCCAGCTTCGGCCTCCTCAAAACTAAAAGGCCCCATTTCAAGTGCAAGCTAGCAGTATGGTATTGCAGCCTGGGGGTGGGTGGGTGGTTGGCTGCATATTTGCGCTTGCATTGCAAGGAATGGGGGAGGTACAATTGAACACTGCCCTGGGACAAGGACTTGCACAGGGATAGTTGCAAGTCTGCATACTCTGATGCGGCAAGGATCACTTCTGATGGGCACAATTTTAGGCAGTGACCCGGGAGTCAGACATGCTTACAGGGGTCTTCCCCTTGCTGTCCCCATGTCTTTTCAGCACTGTATGCATGTGTCACACAGCACATGGCCAGATAAGGTTGCAAAATGTTAAAATTACATTTCCCGGTGAATGCATTTGTCACAGTTGAAAGCAATACAAAAGTGCAAAAACGCATAAAAAATGCTACTTGTGAACATAGCCCAAGGTGTGGAGGAATATTTTTGTTTTTGGTTATTTATTTTACCTTATACACAAGTCTTTACCCTGGAAAAGAAATTCCTTCACATATTTCACAGGAAAAAAGTTTCACTTTCGTTTTTGAACGTTTTATTATGAGCCTGTAAAAGTGGCTTAATACCTCTGAACATATTGCTGACAACAGTGACCTGGGGGTCAGAAATGCTTCCTGGGGCGATCCCCATGCTGTCCCCATGTCATTTGAGCACTGTCACTATCGCTTTGGGCACTTTTTAGGCTTTCTACTGACTGCCAGGGGTGCCATCGCAAAAATGCTCGGGTCTCCCATAGACTAACATTGGGCTCGTTGCTCGAGTCGAGCACCCGAGTATCATGGCGAGCTCGGGCTGAGCTTCGAACACCGAGCATTTTAGTGCTCGCTCAACACTAATCTTAAATTCTTTAGTATTATCAACCAGAATAGGAGGAGGAGGACCCTTGGTCAAAGGCAGAGTAGCCACCTTCTTTAATAATGTTTTGTGAAAAACATTGAGAACTCACATAGAGAAAGGCAAATTTGAATCTGCAGCATGTCGATTCTTGCAACATTTTTTGCAGTGCATTTCACTCATACTAGTGAGTAGAGGAAAAATACTCAACAAAAAGAGGATGTAAAAAAACACAACAAAAAAGCATAATTTATTCAGTGTTTTTTTCTGCTAACTGGTGATGAGCGAGCGTGCTCACCAATGCTCAGTACTCAACTGAGCATCACGGTGATTGACAAGCTCGGCGCTCATCGAGTATTTCTGGGTTGCTAGGGCGGGAACTCGAGTCCCCTCCCTGCATGTTTGGCGCTCTTTAGAGATTGCCTGCCACGCACTGTAATGTTATAGCCATGTTGATTGTGGGCATTACAGTGATTGGCTGGCCGCACAGCGTCATCAGGTCTATATAAGACCCGGCGCCGCTATGCTAGTCACAGTCTACCCCGGAATCAGGCAGAGTAAGGAGAGGTGCTGCTATATCAGGGAGAAATGTGTTTGTTTATAGTTAGTACTAACTATTGAACCCGTTCTACACCCAGGTGGCGAGCATTTTTATTGGTTTATGGTCTTCCATGATGGCATGTGCTGCCCCCCTCCTGGTATTTGTGCTGCCCCCATCCTGTACCCATCATCCTATCCTGGTATGCATGGCACCCCTCATCCCTATCTTGGTATGCATGGCACCCCTCATCCCCATCCTGGTATGCATGGCACCCATCATCCCCATCCTGGTATGCATGGCACCCCTCATCCCCATCCTGGTATGCATGGCACCCCTCATCCCCATCCTGGTATGCATGGCATCTATCATCCCTATCCTGGTATGCATGGCACCCCTCACCCCCAATCCTAGTATGCATGGCACCCTTTACCCCCAATCCTTGTATGCATGGCACCCCTCACCCCCAATCCTAGTATGCATGGCATCCTTCATCCCCAATCCTGGTATGCATGGCACCCCTCACCCCCAATCCTGATATGCATGGCACCTCTCACCCCCAATCCTAGTATGCATGGCATCCTTCATCCCCAATCCTGGAATACATGTCACCCCTCACCCTCAATCCTGGAATGCATGGCACCCCTCATCCCTCATCCTGGTATGCATGTGCCCCTCACCCCCATCCTGGTATGCATGGCACTCCTCATAACTATCCTGGTATGCAAGGTACCCCATTGCTCATCCCTATCCTGGTATGTATGGTACACCTCATCCCTATCCTGGTATGCAAGGTAACCCATCCCTCATCCTGGTATGCATGTTACCCTTCATACCCAATCCTGGTATACATGGCACCCCTCATCCCCAATACTGGTATGCATGGCCCCCCTCATCCCCAATCCTGGTATGCAAGGCAACTCTCATCCCCCAATCCTGGTATGCATGGCACCCTTCATTCTCAATCCTGGTATGCATGGCACACCTCATCCCCAATCCAGGTATGCATGGCACACCTCATCCCCAATCCTGGTATGCATGGCACACCTTATCCCCAATCCTGGTATGCATGGCTGCCCTCATCCCCAATCCTGGTATGCATGGCACCCCTCATTCCCAATCCTGGTATGCATGGCACCCCTCATCCCCAATCCTGGTATGCATGGCACCCCGTCTCTCATCCTGGTATGCATAGCCCCTCATCCCAAATTTGGTATACATGGCACCCCTGATTTCAAATATGATATACATTACACCCCTCATTCCAATCCTGGTATGCATGGCACCCCTCATCCCCATCCTGGTATGCATGGCACGCCTCATCTCCAATACTGGTATGCATGGCACACCTAATCCCCAATCCTGGTATGCATGGCACACCTCATCCCCAATCCTAGTATGCATGGCACACCTCATCCCCAATCCTGGTATGAATGTCACACCTCATTCCCAATCCTGGTATGTATGGCACCCCTCATCCCCAATCCTGGTATGCATGGCACCCCTCATCCCCAATCCTGGTATGCATGGCACCACTCATCCCCAATCCTGGTATGCATGGCCCCCTCATCCCAAATTTGGTATACATGGCACCCCTCATTCCAAATCTGGTATACATTCCACCCCTCATCCCAATCCTGGTATGCAAGGCACCCCTCATCCCAATCCTGGTATGCATGGTACCCCATCTCTCATCCTGGTATGCATGGCCCCCTCATCCCAAATTTGGTATACATGATACCCCTCATCCCCAATCCTGGTATGCATGGCAGCCCTCATCCCCAGTCCTGGTATCCATGGCACCCCTCATCCCCAATCCTGGTATGCATGGCACCCCTAAACCCCAATCCTGGTATGCATGGCACCCCGTCTCTCATCCTAGTATGCATGGCCCCATCATCCCAAATTTGGTATACATGGCACCCCTCATCCCAATCCTGGTATGCCTGGCACCCCTCATCCCCAATCCTGGTATGCATGGCAAGCCTCATCCCCCAATCCTGGTATGCATGGCACACCTCATCCCCAATCCTAGTATGAATGGCACACCTCATCCCCAATCCTGGTATGCATGGCACCCCGTCTCTCATCCTGGTATGCATAGCCCCTCATCCCAAATTTGGTATACATGGCACCCCTCATTTCAAATCTGATATACATTACACCTCTCATCTCCAATACTGGTATGCATGACACACCTAATCCCCAATCCTGGTATGCATGGCACACCTCATCCCCAATCCTAGTATGCATGGCACACCTCATCCCCAATCCTGGTATGAATGGCACACCTCATTCCCAATCCTGGTATGTATGGTACCCCTCATCCCCAATCCTGGTATGCATTGCACCCCTCATCCCCAATCCTGGTAAGCATGGCACCCCTCATCCCCAATCCTGGTATGCATGGCCCCCTCATCCCAAATTTGGTATACATGGCACCCCTCATTCCAAATCTGGTATACATTCTACCCCTCATCCCAATTCTGGTATGCAAGGCACCCCTCATCCCAATCCTGGTATGCATGGTACCCCATCTCTCATCCTGGTATGCATGGCCCCCTCATCCCAAATTTGGTATACATGATACCCCTCATCCAAATCCTGGTATGCATGGCACACCTCATCCCCAATCCTGGTATGCATGGCAGCCCTCATCCCCGGTCCTGGTATCCATGGCACCCCTCATCCCCAATCCTGGTATGCATGGCACCCCTTAACCCCAATCCTGGTATGCATGGCACCCCGTCTCTCATCTTGGTATGCATGGCCCCATCATCCCAAATTTGGTATACATGGCACCCCTCATTCCAAATCTGGTATACATGGCACCCCTCATCTCAATCCTGGTATGCATGGCACGACTCATCCCCAATCCTGGTATGCATGGCGCGCCTCATCCCCCAATCCTGGTATGCATGGCACCCCTCATCCCCCACTCCTGGTATGTATGGTACCAAATCCCTCTTCATGGTATGCATGGCGCCACTCAACCCCCAATTCTGGTATGCATGGCACCCCATACCTCATCCTGGTATGTATGGTACCCCGCATCCTGGTATGCATGGCACACCATCCCTCATCATGGTATGCATGGTACCCCGCATCCCTCTTCTGGTATGTATGGTACCCCTCATCCTGGTATACATGGCACCCATCATCCCAATTCTGGTATGTATGGCAGCACTAATCACCCAATCCTGGTATGTATGGCCTCCTCATCCCCAAATCTTGTTATGCATGGCACCCCAAGCCTCATCCTGGTATGCAGGGTACCCCACATCCATATTCTGGTATGTATGGTACCCCTCATCCTGGTATAAATGGCACCCCTCATCCCAATTCTGGGATGTATGGCCTCCTCATCCCTATCCAGGTATGTATGGCACCCCTCATCCCCATCCTGGTATGCATGGAATCCCTCATCCCCAATCTTGGTATGCATGGTACCCCTCATCCCTATTCTTTTATGCATGGTACCCCTCATCCTGGTTTGCATGGCACCCAATCCCTCATACTGGTATGCATGGCTCCCTCATCCCCAATCCTGGTATGTATGGCCCACTCATCCCTATCCAGGTATGTATGGCACCCCTCATCCCCATCCTGGTATGCATGGAATCCCTCATCCCCAATCTTGGCATGCATGGTACCCCTCATCCCTATTCTTTTATGCATGGTACCCCTCATCCTGGTATGCATGGCACCCCATTGCTCATTATGGTATGCATGGTACCCCAGATTCCTATCCTGGTATGCATGGTACCCCTCATTCCTATTCTGGTATGAATGGCACCCCTCATCCCCCAAACCTGGTATGCATGGTCCCCTCACCCCCCAAACCTGGTATGCATGGTCCCCTCACCCCCCAATCCTGGTATGCATGGTCCCTTCACCCCCCAATCCTGGTATGTGTGGCCCCCTCAACCCCCAATCATGGAATGCATGGCACCCCTCACCCCCAATCCTGGTATGTATGGCATCCTCATTCACCAATCATGGTATGCATAGCACCCCATCCCTCATCCTGGTATGCATGGTACCACACATCCCTATTCTGTTATGTATGGTACCTCTCATCCTGGTATACAAGGCACACCTCATCACAATTCTGGTATGCATGGCCTCCTCATCCCAGAAACCTGGTATGCATGGCACCCAATCCCTGATCCTGGTATGCATGGCTCCCTCATCCCCAATACTGGTATGTATGCCCCCCTCATCCCTATCCTGGTATGCATGGCACCCCTCATCCCCATCCTGGTATGCATGGTACCCCTCATCCCTATTTTGGTATGCATGGTACCCCTCATCCCTATTGCTGGTATGCATGGCACCCCTGATCCCCCAATCCTGGTATGCATGGCCCCCTCAACCCTCAATCATGGTATGCATGGACCCCTCACCCCCCAATCCTGGTATGCATGGCCCACCTCATCCCCCAATCCTGGTATGTATGGCCCCCTCACCCCCAATCCTGGTATGAATGGCACCCCTCACCCCCCAATCCTATTATGTATGGCCCCCTCATCCCCCAAAGCTAAAATGAATGGCTTTCTCATCCCCCATCCTGGTATGTATGTCTCCCTCATCCCCCAATCCTGGTATGTGTGGCCCCCTCACCCCCATTCCTGGTATTCCTGCCCCCCCTCATCCGCGAATCCTGGAATGCATGTCCCCCTTATCCCCCAATCTTGGTATCTATGGCCCCCTGATCCCCCAATCCTGGTATGTGTGGCCCCCTCATACCTAACTCCTGGTATTCATGGCCTCCTGATTCCCCAATCCTGGTATGTGTGGTCCCCTCATCCCCCAATCCTTGCATGCATGGCCCTCTTAATCCCCCAATCCTGGTATGTATGGCCCCCCTCATCCCCCAATCCTGGTATATATGGCTCCCTCATCCCCCAATCCTGGTATGTGTGGCCCTCTCACCCCCCAATCCTGGTATGCATGGCCCCCCTCATCCCCCAATCCTTGTATGCATGGCCCCCCTCATCCCCCAATCCTGGCATGTATGGCCCCCTCATCCCATATCCTGGTATGTGTGGCCCCCTCACCCCCGATCCTGGTATGCATGGCCCCCCTCATCCCCCAATCCTGGTATGCATGGCCCATTCACCCCCCAATCCTGGTATGCATGGCTTTCTCATTCCCCAATCCTGGTATGTGTGGCCCCCTCACCCCCATTCCTGGTATGCATGGCCTCCTCATCCCCCAATCCTGGTATGTATGGCTCCTCATCCCCCAATCCTAGTATGTGTGGCCCCTTCATCCCCCTTTCCTGGTATGTATGGCCCCCCTCATCCCCCAATAATGGTATGCATGGTCCCCTCACCCCCCAATCCTGGTATGTGTGGCCCCCTCAACCCCCAATCATGGTATGCATGGCACCCCTCACCCCCCAATCCTGGTATGTAAGGCATCCTCATCCACCAATCATGATATGCATAGCACCCCATCCCTCATTCTGGTATGCATGGTACCCCACATCCCTATTCTGTTATGTGTGGTACCTCTCATCCTGGTATACATGGCACACCTCATCACAATTCTGGCATGTATAGCCTCCTCATCCCAGAAACCTGGTATGCATGGCACCCAATCCCTCATCCTGGTATGCATGGCTCCCTCATCCCCAATCCTGGTATGTATGCCCCCCTCATCCCTATCACGGTATGCATGGCACCGCTCATCCCCATCCTGGTATGCATGGCACCCCTCA
This sequence comes from Phyllobates terribilis, assembly GCF_046119375.1. Classification (NCBI taxonomy): domain Eukaryota; kingdom Metazoa; phylum Chordata; class Amphibia; order Anura; family Dendrobatidae; genus Phyllobates; species Phyllobates terribilis. Next base: position 523,661,029 of record NW_027362764.1, on the reverse strand, counting down.
TCCCCAATCCTGGTATGCATGGTACCCCTCATCCTGGTATGTATGGCACCCCATCCGTCATCCTGGCATGCATGGTACCCCACATTCCTATCCTGGTATGCATGGTACTCCTCATTGCTATTCTGGTATGCATGGCACCCCTCATCCCCATTGCTGGTATGCATGGCACCCATGATCCCCCAAACCTGGTATGCATGGTCCCCTCACACCCCAATCCTGGTATGCATGGCCCCCTCAACCCTCAATCATGGTATGCATGGACCCATCACCCCCCAATCCTTGTATGCATGGCCCACCTCATTCCCCAATCCTGGTATGTATGGCCCACTCACCCCCAATCCTGGTATGAATGGCACCCCTCACCCCCCAATCCTATTATGTATGGCCCCCTCATCCCCCAAAGCTGGAATGAATGGCCTTCTTATCCCCCAATCCTGGTATGTATGGCTGCGTCATCCCCCAATCCTGGCATGTGTGGCCCCCTCACCCCCAATTCCAGGTATTCCTGGCCCCCCTCATCCCCGAATCCTAGTATGCATGTCCCCCTCATCCACCAATCTTGGTATCTATGGCCCCCTGATCCCCCAATCCTGGTATGTGTGGCCCTCTCATACCTAACTCCTGGTATGCATGGCCTCCTGATTCCCCAATCCTGGTATGTGTGGTCCCCTCAACCCCCAATCCTTCATGCATGGCCCTATTAATCCCCCAATCCTGGCATGTATCGCCCCCCTCATCCCCCAATCCTGGTATATATGGCTCCCTCATCCCCCAATCCTGGTATGTGTGGCCCTCTCACCCCCCAATCCTGGTATGCATGGCCCCCCTCATCCCCCAATCCTTGTATGCATGGCCCCCCTCATCCCCCAATCCTGGTATGTATGGCCCCCTCACCCCCCGATCCTGGTATGCATGGCCCCCCTCATCCCCCAATCCTGGTATACATGGCTTTCTCATTCCCCAATCCTGGTATGTGTGGCCCCCTCACCCCCATTCCTGGTATGCATGGCCTCCTCATCCCCCAATCCTGGTATGTATGGCTCCTCCATCCCCCAATCCTGGTATGTGTGGCCCCCTCATCCCCCTTTCCTGGTATGTATGGCCCCCCTCATCCCCCAATAATGGTATGCATGGCCCCTTCACCCCCCAATCCTGGTATGTGTGGCCCCCTCAACCCCCAATCATGGTATGCATGGCACCACTCACTGCCCAATCCTGGTATGTAAGGCATCCTCATTCACCAATCATGGTATGCATAGCACCCCATCCCTCATTCTGGTATGCATGGTACCCCACATCCCTATTCTGTTATGTATGGTACCTCTCATCCTGGTATACATGGCACACCTCATCACAATTCTGGTATGTATGGCCTCCTCATCCCAGAAACCTGGTATGCATGGCAACCAATCCCTCATCCTGGTATGCATGGCTCCCTCATCCCCAATCCTGGTATGTATGCCCCCCTCATCCCTATCCTGGTATGCATGGCACCGCTCATCCCCATCCTGGTATGCATGGCACCCCTCATCCCCAATCCTGGTATGCATGGTACCCCTCATCCCTATTTTGGTATGCATGGTACCCCTCATCCTTGTATGTATGGCACCCCATCCGTCATCCTGGCATGCATGGTACCCAACATTCCTATCCTGGTATGCATGGTACCCCTCATTGCTATTCTGGTATGCATGGCACCCCTCATCCCCATTGCTGGTATGCATGGCACCCATGATCCCCCAAACCTGGTATGCATGGTCCCCTCACACCCCAATCCTGGTATGCATGGCCCCCTCAACCCTCAATCATGGTATGCATGGTCCCCTCACCCCCCAATCCTGGTATGCATGGCCCACCTCATTACCCAATCCTGGTATGTATGGCCCCCTCACCCCCAATCCTGGTATGAATGGCACCCCTCACCTCCCAATCCTATTATGTATGGCCCCCTCATCCCCCAAAGCTGGAATGAATGGCCTTCTCATCCCCCAATCCTGGTATGTATTGCTCCCTCATCCCCCAATCCTGGCATGTGTGGCCCCCTCACCCCCCATTCCTGGTATTCCTGGACCCCTCATCCCCGAATCCTAGTATGCATGTCCCCCTCATCCACCAATCTTGGTATCTATGGCCCCCTGATCCCCCAATCCTGGTATGTGTGGCCCCCTCATACCTAACTCCTGGTATGCATGGTCTCCTGATTCCCCAATCCTGATATGTGTGGTCCCCTCAACCCCCAATCCTTGCATGCATGGCCCTCTTAATCCCCCAATCCTGGCATGTATGGCCCCCCTCATCCCCCAATCCGGGTATATATGGCTCCCTCATCCCCCAATCCTGGTATGTGTGGCCCTCTCACCCCCCAATCCTGGTATGCATGGCCCCCCTCATCCCCCAATCCTTGTATGCATGGCCCCCCTCATCCCCCAATCCTGGTAAGTATGGCCCCCTCATCCCATATCCAGGTATGTGTGGCCCCCTCACCCCTCGATCCTGGTATGCATGGCCCCCCTCATCCCCCAATCCTGGTATGCATGGCCCCCTCATACCCCAATCATGGTATGTATGGTCCCCTGATACCCCAATCCTGATATGCATGGCCCCCTCATTCCCCAGTTCTAGTATGCATGTCCCGCCTCATCCCCCAATCCTGGTATGTGTGGCCCCCTCATCCCCCATTCCTGGTAAGTAAGGCCCCGCTCATCCCCCAATCCTGGTATGCATGGCCCCCTCATCCCCCAATCTTAATATGCATGGCCCCCCTCATCCCCCAATGCTGGTATATATGGCTCCCTCATCCCCCATTCCTGGTATGTGTGGCCCCATCTCCCCCAAACCTGGTATGCATGGCCCCCCTCATCCCCCAATCCTGTAATGTATGGCCCCCTCACCCCCCAATCCTGGTATTTATGGCCCCCTCACCCCACTATCCTGGTATGCATGGCACCCCTCACCCCCCAATCCTGGCATGCATGGCCCCCCTCATCCACCAATCCTGGTATGCATGGCCTCCTCATCCCCTAATATTGGTGTGTATGGCCCCCTCATCCCCCAATCCTGGTATGTGTGGCCCCCTCATCCCCCAATCCTGGTATATATTGCACCCACATCACCCAATCTTGGTATGCATGGCCTCCTTCATCCCCCAATCCTGGTATGTATGGCCCCCCTCATCCACCAATCCTGGAATGCATGGTCCCCCTCATCCCCCAAACCTGGTATGTGTGGCCCCCTCATCCCCCAATCCTGGTATACATGGCACCCCTCACACCCCAATCTTGGTATGCAGGGCCCCTCTCATCCCCCAAGACTGGTATGTATGCCACCCTACATCCCCCAAACCTGATATGCATGGCACACCTCATCCCCAATCCAGGTATGCATGGAACACCTCTTCCCTAATCCTGATATGCATGGCACACCTCATCCCCAATCCTGGTATGCATGGCTGCCCTCATCTCCAATCCTGGTATGCATGGCACGCCTCATCCCCAATCCTGATATGCATGGCACCCTCATCCCCAATCCTGGTATGCATGGCACCCCATCTCTCAGAACTGGTATGCATAGCCCCCTATTCCCAAATTTGATATACATGGCACACCTCATTCCAAATCTGGTATACATTACACCCCTCATCCCAATCCTGGTATGCATGGCACAACTCATCCCCAATCCTAGTATGCATGGCACACATCATCCCCAATCCTGGTATGCATGGCAAACCTCATTCCCAATCCTGGTACATATGGCACCCCTCTTCTCCAATCCTGGTATGCATTGCACCCCTTCTCTCATCCTAGTATGCATGGCCCCATTCATCCCAAATTTGGTATACATGGCACCCCTCATTCCAAATCTGGTATACATTCCACCCCTCATCCCAATCCCGTTATGAAAGGCACCCCTCATCCCATTCCTGGTATGCATGGTACCCCATTTCTCATCCCAGTATGTATGGCCCCCTCATCCAAAATTTGCTATACAAGGCACCCCTCATCCCAATCCTGGTATGTATGGTACCGAATCCCTCATCATGGTATGCATGGCACCACTCAACCCCCAATCCAGGTATGCATGGCACCCCATACCTCATCCTAGTATATATGGTACCCCTCATCCTGGTATACATGGCACCGCTCATCCCAATTCCTGTATGTATGGCACCCCTCATCCCCCAATACTGGTATGTATGGCTTCCTCATCCCAAATTTGGTATACATGGCACCCCACATACCAATCGTGGTATGTATGTCCCCCTTCATCACCCAATCCTGGTATGTATGGTACCGAATCCCTCATCATGGTATGCATGGCACCACTCAACCCCCAATCCACGTATGCATGGCACCCCATACCTCATCCTGATATGTATGGTACCCCTCACCCTGGTATACATGGCACCCTAATCCCAATTCTGGTATGTATGGCACCCCTCATCCCCCAATCCTGGTATGTATGGCCTCCTCATCCCCCCATATTGGTATGCATGGCACCCCATCCCTTATACTGGTATGCATGGTACCCCATATCCATATTCTGGTATGAATAGTATCCCTCATCCTGGTATACATGGCACCACTCATCCCAATTCTGGTATGTATGGCCTCCTCATGCCAGAAACCTGGCATACATGGTACCCAATCCCTCATCCTGGTATGCATGGCTCCCTCATCCCCAATCCTGGTATGTATGGCCCCCTCATCCCTATCCTGGTATGCAGGGCACCCCTCATCCCCAATCTTGGTATGCATGGTTCCCCTTATCCCTATTCTGGTATGCATGGTACCCCTCATCCTGATATGCATGGCACCCCATCCCTCATCCTGGTATGAGTGGTACCCCTCATTCCTATTCTGGTATGCATGGCACCTCTCATCCCCATTGCTGGTATGCATGGTCCCCTCACCCCCCAATCCTGGTATGCATGGCCCCCTCAACCCCCAATCACGGTATGCATGACACCCCTCACCCCCCAATCTTGGTATGTATGGCCTCCTCATCCCCCAATCCTGATAAGCATGGCACCCCATCCCTCATCCTGGTATGCATGGTACCCCACATTCCTATTCTGGTATGCATGGTACCCCTCATCCTGGTATACATGGCACCCCTCATCCCAATTCTGGCATGTATGGCCTCTTCATCCCAGAAACGTGGTATGCATGGCACCCAATCCCTCATCCTGGTATGCATGGCTCCCTCATCCCCAATCCTGGTATGCATGGCCCCCTCATCCCTGTCCTGGTATGCATGGCACCCCTCATCCCCATCCTGGTATGCATAGCACCCCTGATCCCCAATCCTGGTATGCATGGCACCCCTCATCCCTATTTTGGTATGCATGGAACCCCTCATCCTGGTATGCATGGCACCCCATCCCTTATCCTGGTGTGCATGGTACCCCACATTCCTATCCTGGTATGCATGGTACCCCATATTCCTATTCTGGTATGCATGGCACCCCTCATCCCCATTGCTGGCATGCATGGAAACCCCTCATCCCCCAAACCTGGTATGCATGGTCCCCTCACACCCAATCCTGGTATGTATGGTGCCCTAACCCCCAATCCTGGTATGGATGGTGCCCTCACCCCCCAATCCTGTTATGTGTGGCCCCTCAACCCCCAATCATAGTATGCATGGCCCCCTCAACCCCCAATCCTGGTATGCATGGCCCTCTTCATCCCCCAATCCTGTTATGTATGGCCCCCCCACCCCCCAATCCTGGTATGTATGACCCCCTCACCCCCAATCCTGTTATGCATGGCATCCCTCACCCCCCAATCCTAGTATGCATGGCCCCCCTCATCCCCCAAAGCTGGTATGAATGGCCTCCTCATCCCCCAATCCTGGTTTGCATGGATCCCTCATCCTCCAATCCTGGTAGGTGTGGCCCCCTCACAGCCCCATTCCTGGTATGCATGGCCCAATTCATCCCCCAATCCTGGTATGCTTGTACCCCTCATCCCCCAATCTTGATATGTATGGCCCCCTGATCCCCAAAATCCTGGTATGTGTGGCCCCCTCATCCCCCAATTCTGGTATGCATGGCCCCCTGATCCCCCAATCCTGGTTTGTGTGGCCCCCTCATCCCCCAATCCTGGTATGCATGGCCCCCTTCATCCCCCAATGCTGGCATGTATGGCCCCCTCATCCCCCAATCCTGGTATGCATGGCCCCCCTCATCCCAAAATTCTGGTTTGTATGGCTCCCTCATCCCCCAATCCTGGTGTGTGTGGCCCCCTCACCCCCAATCCTGGAATGCATGGCCCCCCTCATCCCCCAATCCTTGTATGCATGACACCCCTCATCCCCCAATCCTGGAATGTATGGACCCCTCCTACCCAATCCTGATATGTGTGGCCCCCTCATCCCCCAATCCTGGTATGCATGGCCCCCATCATCTCTCATTCCTCGTATGCATGGCCCTTCACTCCCCAATCCTTGTATGCATGGCATCCCTCACCCTCCAATCCTGGTATGCATGGCCCCCCTCATCCACCAATCCTGGTATGTATGGCTTCTTCATCCCCCAATCCAGATATGTATGGCTTCCTCATTCCCCAATCCTGGTATATGAGGCCCCCTCACCTCCATTCCTGTTATGCATGGTCTCCTCATCCCCTAATCCTGGTATGTGTGGCCCTTTCATCCCCCAATCCTGGTATGTAGGCCCCCCTCATCCCCCAATCCTTGTATGCATGGCCCCCATATCCCCCAATCCTGGTATGCATGGCCCCCCTCATCCCCCAATCCTGGTATGTATGGCTCCCTCATCCTCCAATCCTGGTATGTGTGGCCCTCCCACCCCCAATCCCGATATGTATGGCCCCCTCATACCCCAATCCTGGTATGTGTGACCTCCTCACCCCCCAATCCTGGTATGCATAGCACCCCTCATCCCCCAATTCTGGTATGTATGACATGTTCACCCCCCAATCATGGTGTGCATGGCCCCCTCACCCTGCAATCCTGGTATGCAAGGCATCCCTCATTTCCCAATCCTGGTATGTATGGCCCCCATCCTCCCCCAATCCTGGTATGCATGGCCTCCTCATCCCCCAATCCTTGTATGTATGGCTCCCTCATCCCCCAATCCTTTTATGTGTGGCCCCCTCAGACCCATTCCTGGTATGCATGGCCCCCCTCATCCCCTAATCCTGGTATGTATGGCCCCATCATCCCCCAATCCTGGTAAGTGTGGCCCCCTCATCCCCCAATCCTGGTATAAGTGGCCCCCACATCCCTCATCCTGGTATGCATGGTACTCCACATTTCCATCCTGGTATGTATGGTACCCCGTATTCCTATTCTGGTATGCATGGCACCCCTCATCCCCATTGCTGCTATGCATGGAACCCTTCATCCCCCAAACCTGGTATGCATGGTCCCCTCACCCCCAATCCTGGTATGCATGGACCCCTCACCCCCCAATCCTGGTATGTGTGGCCCCTCAAACCCCAATCCTGGTATGCATGGCCCCCTTCATCCCCCAATCCTGTTATGTATGGCCCCCTCACCCCCCAATACTGGTATGTATGGCCCCCTCACCCCCCAATCCTGGTATGCATGTCACCCCTCACCCCCCAATCCTAGTATGCATGGTCCCCTTCATCCCCAAAATCTGGTATGAATGGCCTCCTCATCCCCCAATCCTCATATGTATGGCTCCCTCATCCCCCAATCCTGGTATGTGTGGCCCCTCACCCCTCATTCCTGCAATGCATTGCCCCCTTCATCCCCCAATCCTGATATGCATGTCGCTCTCATCCCCCAATCTTGGTTTGTATGGCCCCCTGATCCCCAAATCCTCGTATGTGTGGCACCCTCATCCCCCAATCCTGGTATGCATGGCCCCCTTCATCCCCCAATGCTGGCATGTATGGCCCCCCTCATCCCCCAATCCTGGTATGCATGGCCCCCCTCATCCCCCAATCCTGGTATGTATGGCTTCCTCATCCCCCAATCCTGGTATGAGTGGCCCCCTCACCCCCCAATCCTGGTATGCATGGCCCCCCTCATCCCCAATCCTGGTATGCATGGCCTCCCTCATCCCCCAATCCTGGTATGTATGGTCCCCTCATCCCCAATCCTTGTATATGTGGCACCCTCACCCCCATTCCTGATATGCATGGCCTCCTCTTCCCTCAATCCTGGTATGCATGGCACTCCTAATCCCCCAAACCTGGTATGCATGGTCCTCTCACCTCCCAGTCCTGGTATGCATGATCCCCTCACCCCCAATCCTGGTATGTGTGGCCCCTCAACCCCCAATCATGCTATGCATGGCCCCCCTTAGCCCCCAATCCTGGTATTCATGGCCCCCTTTATCACCCAATTCTGTTTTGTATGGCCCCCCCACCCCTCAATCCTGGTATGCATGGCACCCCTCACCCCCCAATCCTAGTATGCATGGCCCCCCTCATCCAACAAATCTGGTATGAATGGCCTCCTCATCCCCCAATACTGGTATGTATGGCTCCCTCATCCCCCAATCCTTGAATGTGTGTCCCCCTCACCCCTCATTCCTGCTATGCATGGCCCCCTTCATCCCCTAATCCTGGTATGCATGTCCCCATAATCCCCAAATCTTGGTATGTATGACCCCTTGATCCCCAAATCCTGTTATGTGTGGCCCCCTCATCCCCCAAGCCTGGTATGCATGGCCCCCTTCATCCCCCAATACTGGCATGTATGGCCCCACTCATCCCCCAATCCTGGTATGCATGGCCCCTTTCATCCCCCAATCCTGGTATGCATGGCCCCCCTCAACCCCCAATCCTGGTATGTATGGCCCCCTCATCCCCCAATCCTGGTATGTCTGGCCCCCTCATCCCCCAATCCTGGTATATGTGGCCCCCACATCCGTCATCCTGGTATGCATGGTACTCCACATTTCCATCCTAGTATGCATGGTACCCCGTATTCCTATTCTGGTATGCATGGCACCACTCATCCCCATTGCTGGTATGCATGAAACCCTTCATCCCCCAAACCTTGTATGCATGGTCCCCTCACCCCCAATCCTGGTATGCATGGACCCCTCACCCCCCAATCCTGGTATGTGTGGCACCTCAACCCCCAATCATGGTATGCATGGCCCCCTCACACCCCAATCCTGGTATGCATGGCCCCCTTCATCCCCCAATCCTGTTATGTATGGCCCCCTCACCCCCCAATACTGGTATGTATGGCCCCCTCACCCCCCAATCCTGGTATGCATGTCACCCCTCACCCCCCAATCCTAGTATGCATGGCCCCCTTCATGCCCAAAAGCTGGTATGAATGGCCTCCTCATCCTCCAATCCTGGTATGTATGGCTCCCTCATCCCCCAATCCTGGTATGTGTGGCCCCTCACCCGTCATTCCTGCTATGCATTGCCCCCTCATCCCCCAATCCTGGTATGCATGTCCCCCTCATCCCCCAATCCTGGTTTGTATGGCCCCATAATTCCCAAATGCTGGTATGTGTAGCCCCCTCATCCCCCAATCCTGGTATGCATGGCCCCCTTCATCCCCCAATGTTGGCATGTATGGCCCCCCTCATCCCCCAATCCTGGTATGCATGGGCCCCTCATCCCACAATCCTGGTATGTATGGCTTCCTCATCCCCCAATCCTGGTATGTGTGGCCCCCTCACCCCCCAATCCTGGTATGCGTGGTCCCCCTCATCCCCCAATCCAGGTATGCATGGCCCCCCTCATCCCCCAATCCTGGTATGTATGGTCCCCTCATCCCCAATCCTTGTGTATGTGGCACCCTCACCCCCATTCCTGATATGCATGGCCTCCTCTTCCCTCAATCCTGGTATGCATGGCACTCCTAATCCCCCAAACCTGGTATGCATGGTCCTCTCTCCCCCCAGTCCTGGTATGCATGGTCCCCTCACCCCCAATCCTGGTAAGTGTGGCCCCTCAACCCCCAATCATGGTATGCATTGTCCCCCTTAGCCCCCAATCCTGTTATGCATGGCCCCCTTATCACCCAATTCTGTTTTGTATGGCCCCCTCACCCCCCAATCCTGGTATGCATGGCACCCCTCACCCCCCAGTCCTAGTATGCATGGCCCCCCTCATCCAACAAATCTGGTATGAATGGCCTCCTCATCCCCCAATACTGGTATGTATGGCTCCCTCATCCCCCAATCCTGGTATGTGTGTCCCCCTCACCCCTCATTCCTGGTATGCATGGCCCCCTTCATCCCCTAATCCTGGTATGCATGTCCCCATAATCCCCAAATCTTGGTATGTATGACCCCCTGATCCCCAAATCCTCGTATGTATGGCCCCCTCATCCCCCAAGCCTGGTATGCATGGCCCCCTTCATCCCCCAATGCTGGCATGTATGGCCCCCATCATCCCCCAATCCTGGTATGCATGGCCCCCTTCATCCCCCAATCCTGGTATGCATGGCCCCCCTCATCCCCCAATCCTGGTATGTATGGCCCCCTCATCCTCAATTCTGGTATGTGTGACCACCTCACCCCCCTATCCTGGTATGCATGGCCCCCCTCATCCCTCAATACTGGTATGCATGGCCCTTCACCCCCAATCCTGGTAAGTGTGGCCCCCTCATCCCCCAATCATGGCATGCATAGCCCCCCTCATCCCCCAATCCTGGTATGTATGGCCCCCTCACCCCCCAATCCTGGTATGTATGGCCCCATCACACCGCAATCCTGGTATGCATGGCACCCCTCACCCCCCCAATCCTGGTATGCATGGCCACCATCATACCCCAATCCTGGTATGTATGGCCTCTTCATCCCCCTATCCTGATATGTATGGCTTCCTCATTCCCCAATTCTGGTATGTGTGGCCCCCTCACCCCCATTCCTGGTATGCATGGCCTCCTCATCCTCAATCCTGGTATGTATGGCTCCCTCATCCCTCAATCCTGGTATGTGTGGCCCCCTCATCCCCCAATTCTGGTATGTAAGGCCCCCCTCATCCCCCAATCCTGGTATGCATGGCCCCCTCATCCCCCAATCCTGGTAGGGATGGCCTCCTCACCCCATAATACTGGTATGCATGGCACCCCTCACCCCCCAATCCTGGTATGCATGGCCCCTATCATCCCCCAATCCTGGTATGCATGGCCTCCTCATCCCCCAATCCTGGTATGTATGGCTCCCTCATCCCCCAATCCTGGTATGTGTGGCCCCCTCACACCCATTCCTGGTAATCATGGCCCCCCTCATCCCCCAAGCCTGGTATGTATGGCCCCCTTATGCCCCAATCCTGGTATGTGTGGCCCCCTCATCCCCCAATCCTGGTATATGTTGCCCCCACATCCCCCAATCTCGGTATGCATGGCCCCCTTCATCCCCCATTCCTGGAATGTATGGCCCCCCTCATCTGCCAATCCAGGTCTGCATGGCCCCCCTCATCCCCCAAACCTGGTATGTGTGGCCCCTTCATCCCCCAATCCTGGTATGCATGGCACCCCTCACCCCACAATCCTGGTATGTATGGCACCCCTCATCCATTTCACGCTGCACACATACAAAAAAAATAAACACTTATACTCACCTTTCTTCCCTGTCTTCCAGCGCTGCTGTGTCCTGTCCTGCCGGAGGCCGGGGGAGGACTGCGGCGCTGGAGTACGCGCATGCCCATACCGCGCTGTCCGGCGCCATTTTGCTGAATACACACTGCAAATGAGTATTCAGTAAAATGGCACCAGATAACGCTATGTGCATATGCCGAATCTGACGCATCACTCCTTCCCCGGTCTCCGGCAAAGAGAGGTACCGAGGCAACGCTCCTCCCAGTCAGCTAAGTATGTAATTATGGCACCGGAGATCGCGATATGCGTTCAGTGTCTACGCGTACCGTGATCTCCGGCGCCAAACACTCTCCTCTTACCTGTAACAGCTCGATGCGTTCTTCTGTCTGAAGCCAGACTGTGCAGGTGTGCTGCACTTGTGCAGTCTATAAAGGCTTCAGACAGAGACACGCATCTCCGGTTATATTATAGATAGGTATTCCACTACATATATAAATCCAACTGAACTAACAGTCCTTCTGAGGACTAATCCAGCTGCATATATTCATGGTGATAGCAGGAGTTAGGCAGGTAGGGTATGTGGCAGACTGCAGTGCATATTGTGCAAGAGGGTCCATTGAACATTCTGTCAGTATAGGTATTCCATAACATATACAGTATATATATATATATATATATATATATATATATTCATCTGAACTAACAGTCCTTCTGAGGACTAATCCAGCTGCATATAATCAGTGCTAGCAGGAGTTAGGCACGCAGGCTATGTATGTGGCAGACTGCAGTGCATATAGCGCAAGAGGGTCCATTGAACGTCCTGTCTGCTGCTGCTGTAATAATTACAGATATTTGTAGACATAGCCCAAGATATCAGGGGCCAGGACAATTTTTTTTTTTACCTTAATCCTTGTTTTTTGCTCAAAAAGCAATCCAGTGAACACCATTTTTCTGCTCAATTTGCTTGTTAGCACTGCAGAATACAACAAGATCTGTTCCATATTTCAGCAATAAAAGAAATTCAGAAATGTGAACTGAACGTGCTAAATATTGGCCTCCTGTTTCATTCTGTTGCAGTGAGTCGGTCAAGCTATTCACACTAGGTGTCTGTGAAGAATAGTATTAGTAAATTACAGGCCTGCTATTTAAAATCGTTGTTCTCTGTCAGACATAACATCTATAAGAGTGTTCCAAAATCAGCCATTTCTTCCATTTTCAAATCGTTGCAGTGTGTCGTTCAAGCTATTCCCACTGGGTCTTCGTGTAGAATAATATTAGTAAATTACAGGCCCACTATTTAAAACCGTGGTTCTCTGTCAGACATATCACCTATAACACTGTTCCAAAATCAGCCATTTCTGCCTTCCATTTCGTTGCAGTGTGTCGGTCAAGCTATTCTCACTAGGTCTCTGTGTAGAATAATATTAATAAATTACAAGCCTGCTATTTAAAATTGTGGTTCTCGGTCAGACGTATCACATATAAGCGCGTTCCAAAATCAGCCATTTCTCGTGAACTTGGAAAATATTGTCCTCCATTTAAAGTGGGCAAGGTGCATGGCAAGGGAAAGGGAAGTGATCGTGATGGTGATGGTGCATGCAGAGGCTGAGGACATGGCCGTGGGCAAGCTGAAATTGTGCCATAACAAACACCCACATCTTGTCGCTTGACCTTTCTGTCCCAATTACTAGGGGACCGCAGTACACCAGTATTGAACCCAGAAAAGTGTCAAATGTTGTTGGCTGGATAGCAGATAATGCTTACAGTCACTTTGCCACCACCACCATGCAGTCTTCCACACAGTCAAGTCTCAGTAGGCATGAGTCTGGACCGCATATTCCTCACCCTGATCCTCCTTCCTTCCACCGTACCGAGTGCCCGGAGACAACTGATCCCACACTTGGACACTCAGAAGAGCTGTTCAATTTTCCATTTGTAGATTCGGGCCTCTCGCCCGGCCAGCTTCAGGCCTGTTAAGAGGAGAACGCGTGTAGTGATGCCCAAATATTGGAGCAGCCACGGTCACATGAAAGAAACGGTGGGAAAGTGCAATTACTGTCGCAAGAGGTGGATGATGATGATGATGAGACACAATTACCAGAAAGTCAGGAGAAGGACAAGGGTGCGGAAGTGGAAGACGAGGTGGAGGATGATATAGTAGCTAACCCAACCTGGCAGGGGGACATACAGAGCGAGGGCAGCAGCACATAGGAGGAGGGAGGTGTAGCACCACAACAGGCAGGAAGAAGCAGTGTGGTGGCCGCAGACACAAGGTGGGAAAGCATTCCTCATAACGTCAACACGACGGAAGTTGCCAGTACAACTGTTAAGTATTCCCGAGTCGGGTTGTTTTTTAAAGACTCTGCAGATAACCCCAAAATAGCCATTTGCACCACCTGCCAGGCCAGCATCAGCAGGGGTAGCAAAACTACCAGCCTGACGACCACCAGCATGATCAGGCACATGGCAGCAAAGCACCTGACTAAGTGGGCCGAACCCCAGGGTCCAGCAACAGTGTCTGCGGGTGACACCACTGCTTCTTCCACTGTTGTGCATGCACGCTCATGCCCTGTCCATGGCACATGCCAAGATGCCTCCCGCCCTGCACATGTCATTGCACATTCTCAACTAGCACCATCAGAAAGCACATCCACATCCTTGTCCCAGGGCAGCGTTCAGTTGTTCCTACCCCTGTCCTTGGCACGTAATCGTAAATACGCAGCCAACGCCCCACAGGCTATATTATTTAATTCACACATTTCACAAATGCTTGCGCTTGATATGTTGCATTTTAGGCTCGTAGAGACGGAAGCTTTCCGCAACCTGGTGGCGGAGGCCGTCCCTTGGTACTCGGTCCCCAGCTGCCACAATTTCTTCTTTCGGTGTGCCGTCCCCACATTACACGAGTACGTGTCCTACAACATTATCCGAGCCCTCAACAACGCACTTACTGGGAAAGTCCACCTAACCACGGACACTTGAACAAGTGCTTGTGAGCAGGGACGGTACATCTCGCTGATGGCACACTGGATTAATATAGTGTAAGGCGAGATCCAGTCAGACCTTGGGACGGAACACGTCCTCCCAACGCCAAGGATTGCGGGCCCTGGGTCAATCAGTAGTACGTGAGTTTCCAAAGAACAAGCATTATTAAAAGATACATAGGCAGTCAATGGGATTCAAAGAAATGTAGATTTTAAAGTTCACATTACACACACAGCACATCTCATAAAGACTTGTCACTAGTGTTGATCGAGCACTAAAATGCTCGGGTGCTCGAAGCTCAGGCCGAGAACATTGTGATACTCGGGTGCTCGACCTGAGAGTCGATCCCAATGTAAGTCTATGGGAAACTTGAGCATTTTTCTGGCGGTTTCCCCCGCCGGTCTGCAGAAGGTCAAAAATTGCCCAAATCGATGGGAACAGTGCTCAATGAAACATGTCAGGCAGGTAGAATATATTGGCAGACAGACAGGCAGGGTATATAGGAGAGAGCATGAAAAGCATAGCAGGGCACTCTGAACACTAGTGCCCTCCGATTTTCACGCACCAGTCTCTTTAAAAAAGCCGGCAATTCAGCAGCCGCATACAGTTATAGCATCGGTACCCGACAATTTAGAACAGAAAGAATAGAGCATCACACATAGATTAGATAGATAGAAACATGTCAGTCATATATATGAGTACAGTGACAGTGTTGGTTACTTTACTTGTCATTTAGCTTTAAAATAAAGGATTTCTAAAAAAAAAATTGGCGTGGGGTCCCCCGTAATTCTAGTCTCTAGTGGAGGTTAAGCAGACGGCTGGGGCAGATGTTTGAAGCCAGCGAAGGGGGTAATACCCACGAAGCTTCCCAGGCTACTAATATCAGCCCCCAGCTGAATACCTAGCCTTTACTGGCTATTAAAATGGGGGACCCAAAAAAAATGACGGGGGGTCCCTATATTATAATAGCTAGCAAAGGCTAGGCACACAGCTGGGGGCTGATATTAATAGCCCAGGAAGGGTGCCATGAATATTGGCCCCTCCCAGGCTAGAAACACCAGCCCTCAGCCGCCCCAGAAATGGCGCATCCATAGGATGTGCCAGTTCTGGCACTTGGCCTCGCTATTCCCACTGCGCTGTGGTGGTGGCGGCAATGGGGTAATAGGACTGGGGTTGATGTTAGCTTATAAAACCAGCTGACATCAAGCCCAGGTTAGTAATGGGGAGGCGTCTATAAGACGCCCCCATTACTAACCCCATAGTGAAAGTGAAAAAAACCACCAACACCCAGAATAAAATCTTTTATTTGAAATAAACACACAATACTTTAATATTCTAAATTAAACTCTACTTACCATATCGCCCAATCCACCTGAAGCCAATGTCTCCTGCAATAAAAGTAAAATAATTAACCAACCTCATCCTTCCCTTTCCATGGTTCCCACGACCGCTCCAGCTCTGCTACATGGAGATGGCAGGCTGGATCGTAGCAGAACGCTGCCATCCAGCTTGCCATGCCGCAGAGACACTGAGAAGTGCAAGCTGCAACGGCATCCAGATGAGCTAAGTTCATGTCAAATGAACTCGGCTCACCTCATGCACGTTACTGACAGCATGAGAGAATTCACCTGCTCACCCGGTGACATCATTTGCCGACACCGCATGCGCAGGAGAATTCTCCCATGCTCTCAGTAATGTGTATGAGGTGAGCCGAGTTCATTTGACATGCTTACTCGTCCAGGTGTCTGTGATGAAATTTACCCTGGCAAGCATAGATTAGTCAAGGAAAGGGTGATGTTGTCACATGCTGGTGTAGCAAAGGCACAGCTTTCTTAGAGAAGTAATGGTGACTGGGAAACTGGTACTGGTGGACTGCAACGGCCATCATCTTTTGGAAACCATTTGCATCTACCAGGCGGAAAGGCAGCATTTCTGTGGCCAACAGATTGGAGATGATGGAGTTCAATCTCTTAGCTTTTGTCATGTGTAGGAGGAAATAATCTTTTACGTGACCACAACTGCGGGACTGAGGTTTGGCTGCAGTGGTGAGAGAGGGCAGAGTACGGTGAAAGGGACAAACTGCTGGACGGTGAATAAGGTGCAGGCGGAGATGTTATGGTGGATTGATAAAGTTGTGGTGTGCTCGTTCTCTGAGATCAGTCCAAAGCAGCAGGCATGTCCGCTTCCATTACAGCTAATGGGCTCTCACTCAGCCTGACTGGAGCAGTTAAATAATTGGAGGTTCTGCAGTCGGAGACCTGTGTGACAATTCTTGGCACAATAACAGAGGAGGAGGAAGAAGCAGCAGGTGCGGTTGATGGAGCAACTGATGGTTGTTGAGGTCCACTGGTCTGCATTTTATCGCAATGAGATTGCCAGAGTAATGCATGTTGATTGCACATGTGAAGGTTCATGCATGTAGTAGTCAAAGTATTGCACTTTTTCCCTCTACTAAGTTTTTTCTTGCAAAGTTGGCAGATAATGTGAGCTGGCTCATCCTTTGCCGTGTCAAAAATGGCCCAGGCTAGGCAACCCTTGCCATGCCTACAAGCCACAGACCCACGACTGCTGCTGGACACAGCAGTGCTCATTGTGGTTGCATCACTCCTTGTCTGCCCCTTAGTGCACAACGTAACCTTCTCATCTTCCTCCTCCTCCACCTCCTCAGATGACCTACTCAGCTGCGTGCCTCTGGGTTAACACCAAGTGGGATCTACAACCTCATTACCATCCTCTGTGCTATCCCATTCCAGATTCTTAGAGTCACCCTCCTCTTCTTCCTGCCCTGACAGCACAGTACAGTCCGCGTGAGCCTCAGGTATCTGAGTCTCAACAGGATCACCTTCCCCTGGGAGTTAACGTCTGGTGACGAGGGTCAGGATGCTGCTTGAAACCTATTACGACCTGCCCCAGATCCAACCTGAAAAAATGTTGAGCATCGGTGCAGATGCTTTCCTTCCTCCTCTTGACTCTGTGAATCTTTAGAGTACACTTCTGATGCCCATGGCATAGAATGTGTGAACAGTTCTGCAGACTCACCCATCTGTGGTTCAATACAGTCAGTTGGACGGTTGGACAGTTGTGACGTGGGGGGAAGCAAGGGTAATTGGGGTGCCACCTCTGTGGACTGTACTGTGTCCGATGTTGAGGTGGAGGAAGACGAAGAGAGGCCACTTAAAGCAATGCTTGCCATCCACTGGAGCCCATGCTCTTTCTGACCCTCATCAACAAGGCATACCACTGTGCAGCTGCCAAAGAAAGGGAGTAGAGTAGTTTGTCCAGTAACAGAAGTTTTCAGTTGTGTTTGGATAGGACGTGATGGTGTTGGTTCACACTAGTGCTTTCACTAACATTACCACCTACCCCACATAAACCTTAAACACCAAGCCTATTCCTCCTTCCACCACGACCTCACTTTTTCCCACTCATGTTGCTCAGATAGTGTGGTAGGAGCACGCTATCAGCAACAAAAAAATATTTTTTACTCTGCACAGCTCTGCACACAGATGAATTTCAGTGGCACTAAATGACAAGGTGAGATACGGTGTACTGAATCACGTTAGATACTGAAAAAAATAGTTTTTTTTATGCTGTACACTGCTGAATTTCAGCGGCACTAAATGACAAGGTGAGATACGGCATGCTGTATCACATTAGCAATGGACAAATATTTGTTTTTTACTCTGCAACAGCTCTACACACAGCTGAATTTCAGTGGCACTAAATGACAAAGTGAGATATGGCATGCTGAATCATGTTAGCAACTGAAAAAAATATTTGTGTTTACTCTGCACACAGCTGAATTTTACCATCACAAAATGAAAAGGTGAGATATGATGTGCTGAAACATGTTAGTCACAGAAAAAAAATAACTTTTAATGGTGTACTCGTGCATGGAGTACAATGGAAGCAGTGCAGAAGAGAGTTGTATGCTGAAATATGCCCTGCTATCTTTGTCTGTACCTCACTAATGGCACAAGAAAAACAAGATCTGCTGGAAGGTCGATGTCACAGCCACAGAGGACACTAGCTATGTAAACTATCTGACTTAGAAGCAACCGCCTAGCTAACTGACTAAAATCTCTAATGAATCCAGGAGCAGACCTGGAGCATCCTCTCTGTGCTGTTACACTGACAAAATGGCGCTAAACAACATGTCTGTTCTTTATATAGAGAGGGACATGTAATTTAAGCAGCCAGTGGCACAAGCCCTTGTGTCTCGACATTGTGGATGGTTCCTGCGCTCTGATTCGCTAGCCACAATTTGCACACATAAAGTTAGGGGGAAAAAAATTACAAGCACGCCGCTCCGCTGAGCTCTCCACACCCCCTCCCCTCATCAAACACGTCCCTCTCGCTCATCATACACCACCACTATCCTAGCCAAAGTGCTAAAAAACTTTAGTGGCAATGCAATAATTTCCCGCACCTTTACCGACATTTTACTGAATTTTGCAGATTTTAAGAAAAAGTGTGTCCGATCACGAATCCGAATGTGCCATATTCGTGCCGAATTTGAAATTGGTCAAACATATTCGCTCATCTCTAGTCACTAGTCCCACCCATGAGCGCCTGTGTCACATGACAGCAGGTCATTGATGGGCTGGCATGACATCCCGGGGTCTGCAGGTTGTCATTGCCGGGATGCTATGAGCGCTGCCCACCAGTCTGACTGAAGCCCTGCTGTATGTAGCACAGGCAAACTGAAGATTGCAGCTTCTAGTCTTCCATGGAGACTATTGAAGCTAGTGTAAAGTTAAAAAAATAAGTTTTTTAAACATAGAAAAAAAAAATATATATACAAAAATTCAAATCACCCCCCTTTGTCCATTTCAAAACAAAACAATAAAAAATCAAATAGACACATATTTGGAATTGACCTAGCAATATATAAAATTAATTAATCGGTAAACAGCATAATGAGAAAAATCAAATGCCAGAATTACATTCTTTTCTTCGCCGCAGCATTGCAAAAAAATGCAATAACAGGCAATCAAAAGAAAATATCCACCTCAATATGGTATCAATAAAAACATCACCTTGGAGCGCAAAAAATAAGCCCCCACCTGGCCACAGATCTTGAAAATGGAGACACTACGTGTCTCGTAAAATGGCAACTTTTTATTTTTTTTGCAAAATTTGGATTTATTTTCATCACTTAAATAAAAAATATATACATATTTGGTATTTATAAACTCATAATGACCTGGGGGATCATAATGGCAGCTGAGTTTTAGCATTTACTGGACATGGTAAGAAAAACAATTGTGGAATTGCACTTTTTTTGCAATTTCACCGCACTTTGAATTTGTTTTCCAGCTTTCCAGTACATGACATGGTAAAACCAATGGTGTCGTTCAAAAGTACAACTCGTTCCGCAAAAAAAACAAGTCCTTACACGGCCATAATGACAAAAAATAAAAAAAGGTTATGGCTCTGGGAAGAAGAGGAGCCAAAAACAAAAAAGCAAAAATGGAAAAATCCAAGGTGGTTAAAGGTTTAAATAAGCACTATTCTATTAGTGCTCATTAAAGGGAACCTTTCAGTTGATTCGTGCGGCGCAATATGTGGGCAGTATGAATCAGAGCCTGGCTGCACTACTGCAGCCAGGTATATTTTTCTCTGAAACATGTCAACATTTCAGAGAAAATATTGTTGGAAAAATTGGGCTATTGTCATCTCTGCTTATGGTCCTCGGCAAAAATTTCCCAGCTCAACTGCAGGTGATTGAAAGATCTTTTCCAAGGTCTCTTTCTATTAGTATGCACTTTTTTGATCCGTTACACTTTTGATTTTGTAACATCTTCTCCTAGCTAAAAAATGACTGCACCAAAACTACCATAAACTCATCTGACCTAAAGGAAGAAACACATATTCATTATAGCTTATCAGCACATTCAGTCATCTGATTGTTATTTATCTGTGTTGTTATATACAGCACATGCCGTTGTCTATTCTTTCCATTTTTCTGTGCGATTAAACAATTACAATTTTCAGAAGCATAATGTGTCCACCTTATCATAACACGTCTTAAGCTCTTGGAGTTTGTTTATCTAGATACTTTTGCATCCTTTCTCTGATATGATATATACACAAACATACGCAGTTCAGTTTATCGAACCAGGCAAAACACAGAATGCCTCTGTTTATGCAGCTTGTGGGAATTCCTGTTATAGGAGGAGCCATCATAACAATCAGAAGCACATCCTTTGGCCTGGGAAAAAATCATCTCCCACATGCTTTTTACTTTAATTTTATCAAAATATTTGACACAAGGAAATGAAGTGCAGTGAACCTTTCATAACCATCCATAGAAAGAACATAATGACAAGTTAGTTCCATAAACACAAAATGTTCATAACTTAATAAAATTGCTCATTAATGTACCTGTGCTCTAAATACTTATACCTTACAAGTGGCAACCGAGACATATACATGTATAAAAAAAATGTGTTCATTGTGTTTCATTTGTTGCCACTAAGGTGCCAAAAACTATACTATTTGAGGTTTAATGGAGTTTCCCTCCCTACATTTTCGATATAGCATCTGGAAATGGCTAATAGTCATTCAATTGCAGAAGATTTTTTTGGAAAAGGCACAAAAGGAGATAGGGAATGAGAAAGAAAAGAAAGAAAATTGCTGGCCAAGGATACTTATTTTATGTTTTGCCTGTATTATACTCTGTGTGAGTGGCTTTTTTTAATATGGTGTATAGGTGACTATAGAACATATTGGAGAATATTTAATAAGACTAGCGATGTTTGAATCAGTATTAACAAAAAAGCATGCTGGAGTAGGATGGACCTAATTTATTAAGAGATGCATGACTCCTAATAAATGAAACCCATCTCTTCAGGTAAATAGTTAAAATGTAGATTTCCACTAAAATTTATGCCACTTTCTGGTGTAAATTTTAGTAATTTTTTGTGGCCACATGTGGCCCAGTCTCCTTACATCGGGTTCTACTAACTTTTTAGAAAACCTGTGTGGGTGGTGGAAAAAGAAAAATGATGTCATAAATATGGCATGCGACATAATTTGTGAGGTTTTTTTACTGCAGAATACTGGCATACGGGCAAGGATAAATGTACTCTTCTATCTCTGCATGCGCACCTGTAATGTAGCAATGAAAACCAAAGGCAGCTTGGCACAGGCTAGATTGGGTGTGAACAAAGAAAATGACGGCACTTCCACTACAAGAAATAGGTGTGAACAGGTGCTTACTAAGAGGAGCTACCTCCATGTACAATGAACAAAGTAGCACTCTGTAACGCTGAGCATGTAAATATGAAGTATGAAATATGAATAGCATTACTGCTGTAGAAGATAGAAATAAATGAGAAATTTTAGCGCATGTAAATATGAAGTATGAAATATGAATAGCATTACTGCTAGAGAATATAGAAATAAAGGAGAAATCTTAGCGCATAAATTGGCCAATTCATGTGTAACTGACAGCCGCGATAAGGCGTTTCTCGAGGTCAGGACCTAACAATGTGAATACCTCTCTAAGGGACATCCGTCTGCTTATGTGTGGGAAAGTAAGATCCTCATGCAATTAAAACCATCTGCGGCAATGTTGTGGAGCGCTCAGTCAAAGCTTAAAACTAGTAGCAAAGAAAATGCATTTCCACTACAAGAAATACACTGTGTTCCAAATTATTATGCAAAAAGTGTTTAGGAGTGATAAGGTAAGAATTTTTTTGTTTGTCAGTTAAACTCATTGATGGTGATGTGTGTCAGGGCTCTTTATATCACTGTAAGCAATTGCAGACACCTGTGCTAATTAGCTTGGCAGGTGTGTCCAATGAAAGGCAAGACTACATAAGAAGGCTGTCCCACATTATTAAGCAGCCTACATTTTCTGCCGAAATGGGAAAGAAAAAGGATGTGTCGGCTGCTGAGAAGCAACAAATTGTGGAGTGTTTAGGTCAAGGCATGACTACAATCAACATTGTCAAGACACTTCTTCGTGATCACCGCACAATCAAGAAGTATGTTGCTGATTTACAGTACACACGTGTGCGTGCTGATAAGGGAAAATTAAGGACTCTTTCCTACAGGCAATTACGTCAGGTTAAAAGAGCAGCGGCAAAAAAGCCTTGTCATAGCAGCAGACAAGTTTTTGAAGCTGCTGGTGCTCCAACGTCCCCCGAACAACAAGATGCAGGGTCTTTCAGAGGTTTGCAGCTGTGCGTAAGCCATCCTGTCGACCTCCTCTATCCACTGCACACAAGCAGAAATGGATCCATTGGGCCAAACAATACATGAAGACTGACTTCAAAACTGTTTTGTTCACCGATGAGTGCCGTGCAACGCTCGATGGCCCAGATGGAGGGAGTGGAGGATGGCTGGTTGATGGACACCCCATGCAAACATGGCTACGGCACCAACAAGGAGGAGGTGAAGTAATGTTTTGGGCTGGAATCATGGGGAGAGAGATTGTCAGCCCCTTTAGGATCCCTGAAGGGGTAAAGATGAACTCCATAATGTATTTTGAGTTTCTCAAACAGCACTTCCTGCCATGGTTCAAGAAGAAGAACCGTGTATTCCGCAGCAAGATCTTTTTCATGCATGATAATGCATGTCTCATGCTGCATGTGGCACCCCAGGTGTCTGGTTTCCACAGTAACAAGCAATGTTATGTCTGAGAGCCGGTGGGAGGTCTCTTGGTCAGGAATCCTATGCATGCCACACCTCCTGCCCAGTCCTGGGAGGGGAAGAACTTCCCCTGTATAAACCTGGGGCTGAGGCAGGGTTAGAGAGTTGAGAGGGAGAGTTCAGCCAGGAGGGCTGACAGGGAGCTGTGGCTCCGGCTGGGCCCAGCTCCTGGGCCATGCCAGAAGTAGAAGAAGAGAAGCAGCATAGGAAGAAACAACAGGATCTCTGTGGGAGCAGTGTTACAAAGAGTCAGGGGCTGGTAGCTGCAGAGCTCGCCCTGACTGAGAAGATTTCTTACCGGACCCGGAGTCCGAGGCTGTGGGGACTAACTCCTACCCAGCAGCAGAATCCGTCAGGCAGGGGATTCCAGGTCCTCTGGCCAAGAAACTCGAAGGCACGGTCACACGCGTGGGACCAGCACTGCCGTCGTGGAGCGGAAGCCACTAGAAGGCCCCGAGTCACCGGCCATACGGGTGAGCACCACACGGTACACTCAGGGACGTGGGCTACTTTTACCCGCCTCTAGCAAGGTAGCCAGAAGAGTACGATTAGTTGGGGAGGCCTACAACTCCGCCTGGCCAAGGGGGATCCCATCTGCTCAAGGACTGACCAGGCCCCGACCGCTAGCCAGTACTCCGGGAGGGTCTATCTTTGTCACCAGTAAAGACCCTGAACTACACCGCATCGTCTCTGAGTGGTTCCTGCTACCCCCATCATCCACGTCGGCTGCCCTGAGGCCATACCCCTCCCGTTGGGGGTTATACCATCTACGCTGCACTATCCTACCACCGGCCTCAGCGGTCTGCCCTGCAGCGGCAGCTCCATAGCTGCATTCAACGGGTGGCGTAGTCGTCCTACATCTACTGCTAATATACCGCCACTTAGTCTGACTCCCTGGGCACGGACCGGGTCTCCGCCACGAGACTACTACCCCCAACAGGCCCGGCTCCGGGTAGTCCCCGCGTGCGCAACGCTACACCAAGTAGGCCCAGGGGTGCGTCAACTTTTGGCGTAGTCGGCAGGATCTCGTGCCCGCAACCACCGGGTACTGCGTGCCTGAAAAAGACTGTTCAAACTTACCAGTGGTGAAGATTCCCGCCATCCGGCGCCATCTTCTGTCTTCTTCCCGCCATCCGCGAAGTTTTCCCGCCATCCGGCGCCATCTTCTGCCTTCTTCCCGCCATCCGTGGAGTTTTCCCGCCGTTGGACGCCATCTTGAAGACGCCGCGCGGGAAGAAGAGGGGCGTGGACTCCGAAAGCGCGCGAGAACTGAAGCCCCGCCTCACGTCCGGACGTTGCGTAAGGTCCTGGAAGGAGCCCAGCAGACGCCGACGTCACAGGAGCGCGACGGAAGGTCCTCAACCCTGACGATCCACTGCGGAGCCGCGGCCTACGGAAGAGGATCATCGCAAGGTAGGCCACGGTCCACTAGGGGGGAGAAGGATGTCGGATACGTAGGAGAGCTTCACCGCTTCAACCCCCGCCAGCGCCACCGCCGTTGCGGTCATGCCTTTCACCATGCCCTATATCCCGGGGGCAGCCTGGCTACCCCAGTACTCAGGGAAGTCACATACCCTGCATGACTTTAGAGAAAAGCTGGATAGCCTCTTCCAGGTGTACCCCCTCACAGAGGAGCAAAAAGTGAGCATCCTGGTGGCCCAATTAACCGGGGCAGCCCAAAGGGAGGTAAAGTCCTGGCCACCTGGGAGGAGGACTGTCGCAGAGATACTAACCCAGCTAACCGAGGAGGAGCTGCAGTACTACCAATACGAGGAAAGCCAAGAGGACCCGGACGGGTCTGAGGACTACCCTCAGGAGGGAGCACAAAGAGGACATAGCTACTGAAGGGAAGTAGCGTGAATAAAGAGCTGTAAATAGTTACCCGTAAGGGTACAAGGACTGCTGCTAATTAAAATATGGCCCCCGTTGGGATTAGTGAATTGTTCCCCGTGTGTCCCTATCCCTTACCAGGCTGAGGACTGTGAGCAGCCATCCCCTATCCCTTACCAGGCTGAGGACTGTGAGCAGCCAATCCTTATCCCCACTGGCTGAGGACTGAGAGCGGCCATATCCTGTAAATAATTATGTGTTTCTAGTAATTCATAGGAGTCCTTGGTGTATTTACCGGCAATCCTTTGTACAGTTAGTGGAGCGTAACCCAGGATGGACTAAAAGACTGTTAAGGACTCGGGGAGGACAGACCCCTACCTGGTTACGTCTCCCTGTTTTGGTGAAATGGACACCTTTGTTTCCTTCAAAGACTGCACCCGGTTGCGGACATGCCGTGACCAACTTTATGTGTTTCTTTATTGTATTATTATTGTTTATACCTTGTTATGTTTTTCTAAAAATATGTTTAGTCCCGGAGTACTAAATTTCACTAGGGGGGAATGTGGCACCCCAGGGGTCTGGTTTCCACAGTAACAAGCATTGTTATGTCTGAGAGCAGGTGGGAGGTCTCTTGGTCAGGAATCCTATGCATGCCACACCTCCTGCCCAGTCCTGGGAGGGGAAGAACTTCCCCTGTATAAACCTGGGGCTGAGGCAGGGTTAGAGAGTTGAGAGGGAGAGTTCAGCCAGGAGGGCTGACAGGGAGCTGTGGCTCCGGCTGGGCCCAGCTCCTGGGCCATGCCAGAAGTAGAAGAAGAGAAGCAGCATAGGAAGAAACAACAGGAGCTCTGTGGGAGCAGTGTTACAAAGAGTCAGGGGCTGGCAGCTGCAGAGCTCGCCCTGACTGAGAAGATTTCTTACCGGACCCGGAGTCCGAGGCTGTGGGGACTAACTCCTACCCAGCAGCAGAATCCGTCAGCCAGGGGATTCCAGGTCCTCTGGCCAAGAAACCCGAAGGCACGGTCACACGCGTGGGACCAGCACCGCCGTCGTGGAGCGGAAGCCACTAGAAGGCCCCGAGTCACTGGCCATACGGGTGAGCACCACACGGTACACTCAGGGACGTGGGCTACTTTTACCCGCCTCTAGCAAGGTAGCCAGAAGAGTACGATTAGTTGGGGAGGCCTACAACTCCGCCTGGCCAAGGGGGATCCCATCTGCTCAAGGACTGACCAGGCCCCGACCGCTAGCCTGTACTCCGGGAGGGTCTATCTTTGTCACCAGTAAAGACCCTGAACTACACCGCATCGTCTCTGAGTGGTTCCTGCTACCCCCATCATCCACGTCGGCTGCCCTGAGGCCATACCCCTCCCGTTGGGGGTTATACCATCTACGCTGCACTATCCTACCACCGGCCTCAGCGGTCTGCCCTGCAGCGGCAGCTCCATAGCTGCATTCAACGGGTGGCGTAGTCGTCCTACATCTACTGCTAATATACCGCCACTTAGTCTGACTCCCTGGGCACGGACCGGGTCTCCGCCACGAGACTACTACCCCCAACAGGCCCGGCTCCGGGTAGTCCCCGCGTGCGCAACGCTACACCAAGTAGGCCCAGGGGTGCGTCACTGCACATAACACATCTGCATCTCTGGCTGCTATGGGCATAAAAGGGGACAAACTTATGGTGTGGCCCCCATGCTTCCCTGACCTCAACCCCAATGATAACCTCTGGAGCATCATCAAAAGGAGTGTCTATGATGGCGGGAGGCAGTTCACATCTAAGCAACAGCTCTGGGAGGGTATTCTGTCCTCATGCAAAACAATTGAAGCAGAAACCATCCAAAACCTGACAAATTCAATGGACGAGAGAGTTCAGAAGCTCCTTTCGACAAGGGGTCCTATGTGCAAATGTAAGATCACCTAGAACAAAGTTTTGAGTTGAAAACTGTTTGATTTCAGTTTGTAATAACCTGCTAATGCTTATAATTTCAAAAATGACCATTTTTTTGTTCTTTATTAAAATGAAAAGGTTGAAATCTCTGCTGTGCATAATAATTTGGAACATGCATTTTGAGTGCAGTTTGAGATTTTTATTTTTTAAAAAATATACTGTTATCATAGGCAGTTTGTACAAAAACCTTTCAATTGTACTCTAATAGTTATTTGACAGGAAAATTACAATGACTGCAATTCATATAGGTAATTTTGGAAAATCTGAGAAAATATTATTTGCATAATAATAAATGAGAAATCTTAGCGCATAAATTGGCCAATTCATGTGTACCTGACAGCCGCGATAAGGCGTTTCTCGATGTCAGGACCTAACAATGTGAATACCTCTTTAAGGGACATCCGTCTGCTTATGTGTGGGAAAGTAAGCTTTGACTGAGCACTCCACCCCCATGCCGCAGGTGGTTTTAATTGCATCAGGATCTTACTTTCCCAACACATAAGCAGACGGATATCCCTTAGAGAGGTATTCACATTGTTAGGTCCTGACATCGAGAAACGCCTTATCGCGGTTGTCAGGTACACATGAATTGGCCAATTTATGCGCTAAGATTTCTCCTTTATTTCTATATTCTACAGCAGTAATGCTATTCATATTTCATACTTCATATTTACATGCGCTAAAATTTATCATTTATTTCTATTTTCTACAGCAGTAATGCTATTCATATTTCATACTTCATATTTACATACTCAGCATTACAGAGTGCTACTTTGTTTGTTCATAGATTGGGTGTGAAGTCATCAACTGACACTACATGGTGACTTTGATTGTGACACTTTTCACATGCCAAAAATCATGCACCCTTGCAGCATTAGAAAGCTAATATGGAGCACTAAACTCAAAAGGTAGCCAGACACTGACATACAACTCACAAAAAATACAAATCATTTGCATTTTTGTGACATGCCAATTTGCTCAATTCAACCTTATTTATATTATACTGTGAGGCAACAGTGAGATCTTTGGCTATGCAGCGGGTGTCGTGGGCAAAGTCACCATGTCACCCCAGCCTAATAGATTTTATCATCTTTAGGGTTCGCTCACATCTGCGTATATAAACTTGCTGAGTTTCTCAGCCAGAAAAGTTCACGAGTGTCAAACGAGTGTCAGGCATTTTTTTTCTCAACTTGCATCCGTATGTCATGCGTGTGCTATGCGAGTGTGCGTTTTTTCCTTACCTCCCATCCATATGACATCCGTATGACATGTGTATGCAATACGTTCTCAACATAATCTTTAACATACAGTAATTCTCTGTTATTTCAAGCTACTTTTCTAACTAATAAAACAAGCTTATATACAGTTTTAGATAGATAGATGTTACTGATATACAGTTAGGTCCATATATATTTGGACAGAGACAACATTTTTCTAATTTTGGTTCTAGACATTACCACAATGAATTTTAAACAAAACAGATGCAGTTGCAGTTGAAGTTCAGACTTTCAGCTTTCATTTCAGGGTATCCATCCACAATAAAATTGGATGAAGGGTGCCACCCTGTTTTTAAAGGGACCAAAAGTAATTGGACAATAGACTCCAAGGCTATTTCATGGACAGGTGTGGGCAATCCCTTCATTATGTCATTCTCAATTAAGCAGATAAAAGGCCTGGAGTTGATTTGAGGTGTGGTGCTTGCATTTGGAAGGTTTTGCTGTGAAGTAAACATGTGGTCAAAGGAGCTCTCCATGCAGGTGAAACAAGCCATCCTTAAGCTGCAAAAACAGAAAAAACCCATCCGAGAGATTGCTAAAATATTAGGAGTGGCAAAATCTATAGTTTGGTACATCCTGAGAAAGAAAGAAAGTGCTGGTGAACTCATCAATGCAAAAAGACCTGGGCGCCCATGGAAGACAACAGTGGTGGATGATTGCAGAATAATCTCCATGGTGAAGAGAAACCCCTTCACAACAGCCAACCAAGTGAACAACACTCTCCAGGAGGTAGGCATATCAATGTCCAAATCTACCATAAAGAGAAGACTGCATGAAAGTAAATACAGATGGTTCACTGCACGGTGCAAGCCACTCATAAGCATCAAGAATAAAAAGGCTAGACTGGACTTTGCTAAAAAACATCTAAAAAAGCCAGCACAGTTCTGGAAGAACATTCTTTGGACAGATGAAACCAAGATCAACCTCTACCAGAATGATGGAAAGAGAAAAGTATGGTGAAGGAGTGGTATAGCTCATGATCCAAAGCATACCACATCATCTGTAAAACACGGCGGAGGCAGTGTGATGGCTTGGGCATGCATGGCTGCCAGTGGCACTGGGTCACTAGTGTTTATTGATGATGTGACACAGGACAGAAGCAGCCCAATGAATTCTGATGTATTCAGAGCCATACTGTGTGCTCAGATCCAGCCACATGCAGCCAAACTGATTGGTCGTCGTTTCATACTACAGATGGACAATGACCCAAAACATAAAGCCAAAGCAGCCCATGAGTTTATTAAAGCAAAGAAGTGGAATATTCTTGAATGGCCAAGTCAGTCACCTTATCTCAACCCAATTAAGCATGCATTTCACTTGTTAAAGACTAAACTTCAGACAGAAAGACCCACAAACAAACAGCAACAGAAAACCACCGCAGTGAAGGCCTGGCAGAGCATCAAAAAGGAGGAAACACAGCGTCTGGTGATGTCCATGAGTTCAAGACTTCAGGCAATCATTGCCAACAAAGGGTTTTCAACCAAGTACTAGAAATGAACATTTTATTTACAATTATTTAATCTGTCCAATTACTTTTGGTCCCTTTAAAAATAGGGTGGCACATGTTAAGGAGCTGAAACTCCTAAACCCTTCATCCAATTTTAATGTGGATACCCTGAAATGAAAGCTTAAAGTCTGAACTTCAACTGCATCTGAATTGTTTTGTTTAAAATTTATTGTGGTAATGTCTAGAACCAAAATTAGAAAAATGTTGTCTCTGTCCAAATATATATGGACCTAACTGTATGTAATCAGTGCTTTGCGTGTGTAGTTTTCTTTACTTGCTTTTAGCTAATAAATAAATAAAAGAAAGAGGCCTGTGGTCCCCTTTATTTTTAATAACCAGCTAAGGGAAAGACAGTTTGGGGCTGGTCTTATTAGTCTGGTAAGGGGCCAATATCCATGCATCTTCCCGCAGCTCACAGCTGTCAGCTTAGCCTTTACTGGTTATTAAAAAAGAGGGACCCAAAAAGAATTATGTGGGTTCCCTCCAATTTTTAATAACCAGCAAAGGCTAAGCAGACAGCTGCGGGATGATATTAATAGGCTGGGAAGGAGTAATGGATATTGGCCCCTTTCCAGACTAGTAACACGAGCCCTCAGCCGCCCCAGACATGGCGCATATATTAGATGCACAAATTCTGACTCTTAGCCTTAGCTTTTCCCGATTGCCCTGATGTGTGGGCAATTGTGGTAATGGTTTTGGGGTTGATGTCAGCTTTGTAATGTCCACTGACATCAAGCCCAGGGGTTAGTAATGGTGAGGCATCTGTCAGACACCATTACTAACCCTGTAAATTAAAATGATTAAACACAAACACAGAAAAGTCCTTTAATTGTAAAAAGCACTCTCTGACAATTATCGTCTTTTACCCATTTAATATTATCAAAAAAGTAATCCAAACAGTCCGCCGTAATCCATAATATGGACATCACATGCCAATCCATAACTCTGATGCATCCCTGCTATGATCCCTGCGATTCTGCTAAGCTGTGATGAGCACTGACATCAGAGCAGATGAGAGTACATACTGAGAGTAGCGTGTGAATGAAGCTGTTATGAAGAACGCTGACGTCAGTAAGGTTATTGCAGTTCACAACCCATGAACTGCGGTAACATTACTGATGTCACTGCTCGCAGAGTGTTAGCTTATTGCGGGTTCTCAAGCTGCGAGCAGTGACATCAGTAAAGCACTGGAGTTCATTGGCTGTGAACTGCGATAACCTTACTGACATCAGCGCTCATCATAGCAGCCAGATTCACACGCTCTTCTCAGTGTGTTCCATCAGACGTGGTGAGCGGAGTCGGGGATCGTCATGGGATGCCCATATTATGGATTACGGTGGACAATTTTGATCACTTTTTTTATGATATTAAATGGGTAAAAGAGGGCAATTGTCAGGGAGCACTTTTTTACAGTTACAGAACTTTTTTCTTTTAACTTACGGGATTAATAATGGGGGGTGTCTAAAAAACACCATTCCATTACTAATACATGGGTTTGATGTCAGCGGACATTACAAAGTGGACATCAACCCCAAACCCATTACCCTGATTGCCAACACATCAAGGCAAGTGGGAAAAGCTGAGGCCAAGCACCAGAATTGGCACATCTAATGGATGCACCTTTTCTAGGGTGGCTGAGGGCTGGTCTTATTAATCTGGGAAGGGGTCAATATCCATGGTCCCCTCCCAGCCTATTAATATCAGCCTGCAGCTGTCTGCTTAACATTTGCTGCTTATTAAAAATAGGGGGGATATAATTTTTTTGGGGGGAGTCCCTTTTTTAATAACCAGTAAAGGCTAAGCAGACAGCTGTGAGCTGATATTAATAGGCTGGGAAGATCCAAATACAGTGCATTGTGAAAGTATTTGGCCCCCTTGTACTTTTCTACCTTTTGCCACATTTCTGGCTTCAAACATAAAGATTAGTGATGAGCGAGCATGCATGCCACTGCTCGGTACTCGCCAGAGCATCTCAGTACTCGAGACGCTTGGAGCTCGCCGAGTACTTTCGAGATGCTCGGGCGGGATCTCGGGTCCCCGTCCTGCATGTTTGGCGCTATTTAGAGCACCAATCATGCAGGGATTGTCTGCCACTCACTGTAATGTCACAGCCATGGTGGTTGTGGCATTACAGTGATTGCCCAAATCGATGGGAACAGTGCTCACAGTGAAACATGAAAAGCCGGCAATTCAGCAGCGGCATACACCGCTACCCGACAATTTAGAACAGAAAGAATAGAGCATCACACATAGATTAGATAGATAGAAACATGTCAGTCATATATATAATGAGTACAGTGACAGTGTTGGTTACTGTTCTTGTTATTTAGTGTTAAAATAAAGGATTCATTAAAAAAAAATAATAGTGTTTTTGTCTCTTTAAAAAAGCCGGCCGGCAATTCATCAGCGGCATACACTGGTACCCGACAATTTAGAACAGAAAGAATAGAGCATCACATGTAGATTAGATAGATAGAAACATGTCAGTCACATATATAATAAGTACAGTGACAGTGCTGGTTACTGTACTTGTCATTTAGTGTTAAAATAAAGGATTTATTGAAAAAAAAATTGGCGTGGTGTTCCCCATAATTTCAGTCTCTAGCGGAGGTTAAGCAGACGGCTGGGGCAGATGTTTGAAGCCTGGGAAGGAGGTAATACCCACGGAGCTTCCCAGGCTACTAATATCAGCCCCCAGCTGAATACCTAGCCTTTACTAGCTATTAAAATGGGGGACCCAAAAAAAAATGACGTGGGGTCCTCCCTAATTTAATAGCTAGCAAAGGCTAGACAGACAGCTGGGGGCTGATATTAATAGCCCAGGAAGGGTGCCATGATTATTGGCCCCCTCCCAGGCTAGAAACACCAGCCGTCATCTGCCCCAGAAATGGCACATCCATAGGATGCGCCAATTCTGGCACTTAGCCTCGCTCTTCCCACTGCCCTGTAATGGTGGCAGTGGGGTAATAGGGTTGGGGTTGATGTCAGCTTATAATGCCAGCTGACATCAAGCCCAGGTTAGTAATGGAGAGGCGTCTATAAGACACCCCCATTACTAACCCCATAGTGAAAGTTAAAAAAAAACACAAACACCCAGAATAAAGTCCTTTAATTGAAATAAAGACACAATTCTTTAATGTTCTAAATTAAACTTTACTTACCGCCACGCCCATTCCAGCTGAAGCCAACGATCTCCTGCAATAAAAGTAAAATAATAAACCAACCTCATCCTTACCTTTCCATTGTTCCCAGGATGGCTTCAGCTCTGCTACATTGACATGACAGGCTGGATCGCAGCAGAACGCTGCCATCCAGCTTGCTATGCCACAGACACTGAGACGCTCCTCAGTGTCTGGCTGTGTTGTCATCCAGATGAGCCGAGTTCATGTCCAATGAACTCAGCTCACCACGTTCACGTCACTGACAGCGTGGGAGAATTCTCCTGTGCATGCGGTGCTGGCAAATGACGTCACCGCTTGAGCAGGAGAATTCTCCCATGCTGGGACGGCATTGAGAAGCCAGGCTGGATAGTAGCAGAACGCTGCCATCCAGCTTGCCATTCTTCAGAGACACAGCAGAGCACAAGCATGCCTGCGCTCCTCAGTGTTTCTGAAGGAGGGCAAGCTGGATGGCAGCATTCTGCTACCATCCAGCCTGCCATCTCAATGCCGTCCCAGCATGGGAGAATTCTCCTGCTCTAACGGTGATGTCATTTGCCGGCACCGCATGCGCAGGAGATTTCTCCCACGCTGTCAGTGACGTGCATGAGGTGAGCTGAGTTCATTGGACTTGAACTCGGCTCATCTGGATGCCGTCACAGCCACACACTGAGGAGCTTCACTGAGT
This sequence comes from Phyllobates terribilis, assembly GCF_046119375.1. Lineage (NCBI taxonomy): Eukaryota > Metazoa > Chordata > Amphibia > Anura > Dendrobatidae > Phyllobates > Phyllobates terribilis. The sequence continues at coordinate 523,627,461 of NW_027362764.1, read as the reverse complement.
AGCTTCTCAGTATCTGTGGCATGGCAAGCTGGATGGCAGAGTTCTGCTGCTATCCAGCCTGTCATGTCAATGTAGCACAGCTGAAGCCGTCCTGGGAACCATGGAAAGGTAAGGATGAGGTTGGTTTATTATTTTACTTTTATTGCAGGAGATTGTTGGCTTCAGCTGGAATGGGTGTGACAGTAAGTAGAGTTTAATTTAGAACATTAAAGAATTGTGTCTTTATTTCAATTAATGTACTTTATTCTGGGTGTTTGTGTTTTTTTTAACATTCACTATGGGGTTAGTAATGGGGGTGTCTTATAGACGCCTCTCCATTACTAACCTGGGCTTGATGTCAGCTGGCATTATAAGCTGACATCAACCCCAACCCTATTACCCCACTGCCTCCGCTACAGGGCAGTGGGAAGAGCGAGGCTAAGTGCCAGAATTGGCGCATCCTATGGATGTGCCATTTCTGGGGCAGCTGACGGCTGGTGTTTCTAGCCTGGGAGGAGGCCAATATTCATAGCATCCTTCCTGGGCTATTAATATCAGCCCCCAGCTGTCTGCCTAGCCTTTGCTAGCTATTAAAATAGGGGGGACCCGGCGTCATTTTTTTCTGGGTCCCCCATTTTAATAGCTAGTAAAGGCTAGGTATTCAGCTGGGGGCTGATATTAGTAGCCTGGGAAGCTCTGTGGGTATTACCTCCTTCCCAGGCTTCAAACATCTGCCCCAGCCATCTGCTTAACCTCCGCTAGAGACTAAAATTATGGGGAACACCACGCCAATTTTTTTTCTAATAAATCCTTTATTTTAACACTAAATGACAAGTGCAGTAACCAACACTGTCACTGTACTTATTATATATGTGACTGACATGTTTCTATCTATCTAATCTATGTGTGATGCTCTATTCTTTCTGTTCTAAATTGTCAGGTACCGATGTATGCCACTGATGTATTGTCGGCCGGCTTTTTTAAAGAGACAAAAACACTATTATTTTTTTTTTTTATAAATCCTTTATTTTAGCACTAAATAACAAGTACAGTAACCAACACTGTCACTGTACTTATTATATATGTGACTGACATGTTTCTATCTATCTAATCTATGTGTGATGCTCTATTCTTTCTGTTCTAAATTGTCGGGTACCGGTGTATGCCGCTGATGAATTGCCGGCCGGCTTTTTTAAAGAGACGGGTGCATGGAAATCGGAGGGCACTAGTGTGTTCCAAGTGCCCTGCAATGTTTTTCATGCACCCTCCTATATACCCTGCCTGTCTGCCTATATATTCTGCCTGCCTGACGTTTAATTGAGCACTGCTCCCATCGATTTGGGCAATTTTTGACCTTCTGCAGACCGCCGGAGGGGACCGCCAGAAAAATGCTCGAGTTTCCCATAGACTTACATTGGGCTCGTTGCTCGGGTCGAGCACCCGAGTATTCCAGTGTGCTCGACCCGAGCTTCGAGCACCCGAGCATTTTAGTGCTCACTCATCACTAATAAAGATATAAAATTAAAATTTTTTTGGGAAGAATCAACAACAAGTGGGACACAATCGTGAATTTAAACGAAATTTATTGGATATGTTAAACTTTTTTGAAAAAATAAAAAATGAAAAGTGGGGCGTACAATATTATTTGGCCCCTTTACTTTCATTGCAGCAAGCTCACTCCAGAAGTTCAGTGAGGATCTCTGAATGATCCAATGTTGTCCTAAATGACTGGTAATGATAAACAGAATCCACCTGTGTGTAATCAAGTCTCCGTATAAATGCACCTGCTCTGTGATAGTCACAGGGTTCTGATTCAAGTTCAGAGAGCATCATGAAGACCAAGGAACTCACCAGGCAGGTCCGAGATACTGTTGTGATGAAGTTTAAAACTTGGGAAATGTTTTTGTATCCAAATTCGGCTTTAAACATCTCAAGGAGCACTGTGCAAGCGATCATATTGAAATGGAAGGAGTATCAGACCACTGCAAATCTACCAAGACCCAGCTGTCCCTCTAAACTTTCATCTTGAACAAGGAGAAGACTGATCAGAGATGCAGCCAAAAGGCCCATGATCACTCTGGGTGAACTGCAGAGATCTACAGCTGAGGTGGGAGAGTCTGTACATAGGACAACAATCAGTCGTACACTGCACAAATCGGGCCTTTATGGAAGAGTGGCAAGAAGAAAGCCATTTCTTAAAGATATCCATAAAAAGTCTCATTTGAAGTTTGCCACAAGCCACCTGGGAGACACACCAAACATGTGGAATAAGGTGCTCTGGTCAGATGAAACCCAAATCGAACATTTTGGCCACAATGCAAAACGATATGTTTGGCGTAAAAGCAACACAGCTCATCACCCTCAAAACACCATCCCCACTGTCAAACATGGTGGTGGCAGCATCATGGTTTGGGCCTGCTTTTCTTCAGCAGGGACAGGGAAGATGGTTAAAATTGATGGGAAGATGGACGGAATAAAATACAGGACCATTCTGGTAGAAAACCAGTTGGAGTCTGCAAAAGACCTGAGACTAGGACAGAGAATTATCTTCCAATGAGACAATGATCCCAAACATAAAGCAAAATCTACAATGGAATGGTTCAAAAATAAATGTATCCAGGTGTTAGAATGGCCAAGTCAAAGTCCAGACCTGAATCCAATCGAGAATCTGTGGAAAGAGCTGAAAACTGCTGTTCACAAACGCCCTCCATCCTACCTCAATGAGCTTGCGCTGTTTTGCAAGGAAGAATGGGCAAGAATTTCAGCCTCTCGATGTGCAAAACTGATAGAGACATACCCCAAGCGACTTGCAGCTGTAATCGCAGCAAAAGGTGGCATTACAAAGTATTAACTCAATGGGGCCAAATAATATTGCACGCCCCACTTTTCAGTTTTTAATTTGTTAAAAAAGTTTAAAAAATTCAATAAATATTATTCCACTTCACGATTGTGTCCCACTTGTTGATTCTTCCCCCAAAAATTAGAATTTTATATCTTTATGTTTGAAGCCAGAAATGTGGCAAAAGGTAGAAAAGTTCAAGGGGGCCAAATACTTTCACAATGCACTGTATATTGGCCCCTTCCCAGAATAATAACACCAGCTCACAGCTGTCTGTTTACCCTCAGCTGGTTATTAAAAATAAGGGTGACCCCAAGCCATTTTTTTTCATTTATTTTATATTTATTAGCTAAATACATGTACAGTAAAGTACACACGCACTGCACTGATTATATACAGTGGCATGTAAAATTTTGGGCAGCCTTGATAAAAATTTCAGTTATTGTGAACAGTTAAGCAAGTTGAATATGAAATGATCCCTAAAAGGCCTAAAGTTAAAGATGACACATTTCCTTTGTATTTTAGGCAAAAAATATATATATATTTTCATATTTTACATTTTAATAATTAAAAAAGGAAAATGGACCAATGCAAAAGTTTGGGCACCCTGCATGGTTGGTACCTAGTAGCAACCCCTTTTGAAAGTATTACAACTTGTAAATGCTTTTTGTAGCCAGCCAAGTGTCTTTCAGGTCTTGACTGAGGGATTTTCAGCCATTCTTTCTTGGAAAATTCTTCCAGCTCAGTGAGATTCCAGATTCTTCTTGCATGCACCGCTATTTTAAGGTCTAGTTACAGATTTTCACTGTTGTTCAGATCAAGGGACTGTGAGGGCCATTGTAAAACCTTCAGCTTGCTCCTTTTGAGGTAGTCTATTGTGGATTTTGACGTGTGTTTAGGATCATTATCCATTTGTAGAAGCCATCCTCTTTTCAACTTCAGCTTTTTTACAGATGGTGTTATGTTTGCATCAAGAATTTGTTGAAATGTCATTGACTCCATTTTTCCCTCTACCTGTGAAATGTTTCCCAAGCCATTGGCTGCAGCACAACCCAAAAGCATGATGGATCCACCCCCATGCTAAATGGTTGGCGAGATTTTATTTTCTTGAAATTCTGTGCCCTTTTTTCTCCACACATACGTTTGATTATTATGGCCAAATAGTTCTATTTTAACCTCATTGGTCTACAGGACTTGTTTCCAAAATGCATCATGCTTGTTTAGATGTTCTTTTGCATACTTCTGAAGCTGAATTTTATGGGGAGGATGCAGGAGAGCTTTTCTTCTGATGACTATTCCACGAATGCCATATATGTGCAGGTGTCTCTGAACGGTAAATCAATGTACCACAACTCCGGGGGTCCTGATTTACCTCTCTAGCAATCCCACGAGCAGCTCTCACTGAAATTTTGCTCTGTTCTCCAAACCTTATCTTGATCTTCAATGTTCCTGTTAACTGCCATTGACTAATTTCATTTCAAACTGAGGAAAGGGCAACTTGAAAACGCTTTGCTATCTTCTAATAGATTTCTCCTGCTTTGTGGGCCTCCATCATTTTCATTTTCAGAGTATTAGGCAGCTGCTTTGAAGAACCCATGGCTGCTGTTTTTTGGCACAAGGTTAGAAAAGGCTAGGTTTTTATAAAGCTGGGAAATTTGCATCACCTGGCCTTTCCTAACGATGATCGTGAACAAGCCATAACTCTAACAGGCTAATTAAGGTCTGAAAGCTTGGTCAAAGTTATCCAAGCACACAAATCTCCAAGGATGCCCAAACTTTTGCATCAGCTCATTTAACTTTTTGTAATTTTTAAAATGAAAAAAAAAAAGACTATATATATATGTATATTTTTCTTAAAATACAAAGGAAATGTGTCATGTTTAACTATCTATTTATCTATGATCGCTCACACTGTGAATTTACTGTACTTGGCTGATGAGTGTATCCTATGAGATGTGTGTGTGAAAATCGGACAGTACACGTATTGTCCGTGTGCCGTGCAATTTTTTTTTTTCTCACCAATTGACTTGCATTTGTGAGTCTCAGATGTTTTATGTGGTTATACGCAACAAGCTGTGATTTTTTTCCTCACCTCAATTCCAGGTGAGGAAAAACTCGCAGATGAACACTGTCTCATTGATAAACATTAGTGAGAGTGCAATGCTATATTTTCCCACAATGCACTCTCCTATTTTATACGCAGATGTGAGTGAACCCTTAGTCTAGTCTTCTGCCTTTAAAGGGGTTTTCCCACGAACAAAAGTTCATTTGAATCAATAGATCTTGGAATAATAATAAGTTCCACAATTGGATGTGTTAAAAAATAAAATGTTCCTGTGCTGAGACAATCTTATAAATGTGCCCCTGCTGTGTACGGTGTAATGGCTGTGTCTGACCATGCAGGAATGTGGTCTGATCATACCACATCTCCTTGGCAGGGGGGAAAGCAAAAAAGGAGTATACAGTCATTATAGCAGGAGATCACAAATGATTATTTCTTTGAAGTAAAACATTGTTTAAAAACAGGCAGGGAAATGTTTTACCTCACAAAATGAATCAGCTGTGATCTCTTGCTGTAATGTCTGTATATTCTCTTTTGTTTCCTCTCCTGCCTAGCAGATATGGTATAATCCGACCATGTTCCTGCACGGTCAGACACAGCCATTACACAGTACACAGCAGGAGCACATTTATAAGATTATCTCAGCACAGGAACATTTTATTTAAACACATCCAATTGTGGAACTTATTATTATTCCAAGATCTATTGATTAAAATCAACTTGTGTTCGTGGTACAACCCCTTTAAGGCTGAACTTGACTGCAATCCAAAACCTGACAGATTCAATGGACGAGAGAGTTCAGAAGCTCCTTTCGAACAAGGGGTCCTATGTGCAAATGTAACATCACCTAGAATAAAGTTTTGAGTTGAAAACTGTTTGATTTCAGTTTGTAATAACCTGCTAATGCTTATAATTTCAAAAATGACCATTTTTTTGTTCTTTATTAAAATGAAAAGGTTGAAAACTCTGCTGTGCATAATAATTTGGAACATGCATTTTGAGTGCAGTTTGAGTTTTTTATTTTTTTAAAAATATACTGTTATCATAGGCAGTTTGTACAAAAACCTTTCAATTGTACTCTAATAGTTATTTGACTGGAAAATTACAATGACTGCAATTCATATAGGTAATTTGGGAAAATCTGAGAAAATATTATTTGCATAATAATTTGGAACACAGTGTAGTCCCAGATTGGTAGTGACTGATTTAATGGCATATTGGTTATTGCAAAATACTGCTTTTGTAAATCTCCAGCCTATTAATGCTGTACTTCATTTATGAAGTTATTCAAACAATTGAATGCTGTTCACTTAACCTGTTCACAGTGAAAATATAAATTATTCAGCGTGTCTTACACAGCGGATTATATATTACTCTATCTGCTGTGAAATAAGATGTATCCATGGTACAATAGCGCAAATTATGTATTTCTTCTTACTCATGTGCCTGTATTCATCGCATGCTCAAACCACTTAGAGGAATTTCAAGCAGGTAAGTGTGTATAATCACTCCATATAAATAGAGAAAGTTGCACAGAGCTTACTTGGAAGCCTATTGTCCTCACTCATTATATTAGTGGATTTGCAATCATTACTGTAATAGTGGAAACATCCACAGGCAATAATAATTCACATGGTGTTTAAAATGATTGAGTGTTTCTTTCAAATGGAATGGTATTGAAGGTAAGTAAGAGAGATGTGATGACAAATGCAGTAAAAGATGTATCATAGCTGCCCGTACATTCTGTAATTACAAAAGTTTTATTAAGATAATGGGTTAATGATCAATAGAGTAAAATAGGAAGACAGAAAGTCCACTGTTGGTTCTACAGTAAACTGTCTCCTAATCCCTTGCTTCGGCAGCCAAATCAAATTTTTACATTTACATTTTTCCCTCCACTTCTTCTAAGAGGCCATATGACACGTTTTTTGCAGAAAATTTTAGTTTTGAATGACACCATCCATTTTACCATACAGTGAGCGTAAAAACAGGAACAAAATTCCAAGTGGAATAAAATTTTGAAAAAGATGCAATTGAATTTGGGGTTTTTATTTTTACAACTTGTATAGTACAATTATAATGATACCAAGCCTGGATCGATTTTTCTTATTTAAGTGAACAAAAATTCACCTTTGCAAAAAAAAAAGTCACAGTTTTCAGAGATCTATATAATTTTTATTTTTTCATTGATGGAGCTTATGGTGTTTACCACATGGTTTAATTCCTTTTATATTTTAATAGACCAGACTTTTACTCATACAGTGAAACCAAATTTGATTTTTTAATGGGGTATTTTAATTTTTATATGTTTTTGTAAGCTTTTTTTTATGCTTACTTTACCTTTCAATCCATTTAGTCCAACTAGGGAACCTGAACTTTCGACCAACTAGTCACTTATGCTATATACTGCAACACTATAGCATTGCATTGTAAAATGTAAATTGTGGTCTACTATGAACCTCAGAGTGCTGTAACTAAGCTTCACAGGAGTACCAAGATGGCAGCGACAAGATGCTTCAAAAGACTTCTAAATGCCATGGTAATCAATTTAAATGCAGCTGTCAGAGATTCACAACAGGAGCATCTAGAAGGTTAACAGCAGCGATCAGAGCTCAGCTGCTTTTGTGGCAGTAAGAGAAAGATGCCAGGTACAGCTGCAACTCACTAAATTAGAATATCATCAAAAAGTTAATTTATTTTGGCTCTTGAATACAAAAAGTGAAACTCATATACTATATAGAGTCATTACAAACAGAGTGATCTATTTCAAGTGTTTATTTCTGTTAATGTTGATGATTATGGCTTACAGCCAATGAAAACACAAAAGTCATTATCTCAGTAAATTAAAACGATTAACAAAAAACACCTGCAAAGACTTCCTAAGCATTTAGAAAGGTCCCTTATTATGTTTCAGTAGGCTCCACAATCATGGGGAAGACTGCTGACTTGACTGATGTAAAGAAGGCAGTCATTGACACACTCCACAAGGTTCCAGAGTTCCAATTTTCGTTTGGAAATCAAGGTCCCAGAGTCTGGAGGAAGAGTGGAGAGGCACACAATCCAAGCTGCTTGAGGTCTAGTGTGAAGTTTCCACAAGCAGTGATGGTTTGGGGAGCCATGGCATCTGCTGGTGTAGGTCCACTGTGTTTTACCAAGAACAAAGTCAGTGCAGCTGTCTACCAGGAAATTTTAGAGCACTTCATGCTTCCCTCTGCCTATAAGCTTTCTGGAGATGGAAATTTCATTCTCTAGCAGGACTTGGCACCTGTCCACACTGCCAAAAGTACCTATACCTGGTTTAAAAACAACAATATCACTGTGCTTGATTGGCCAGAAAACTCGACTGACCTTAACCCCCATAGAGAATCTGTGGGGTATTGTCAAGAGGAAGATGAAAGACACCAGACCCAACAATGCAGACGAGCTGACGACTGCTATCAAAGCAACCTGGGCTTCCATAACACCTCTGCAGTGCCACAGGCTGATCGCCTTGAATGCCACACCACATTGATGCAGTAATTGATGCAAAGGAGACTCGACCAAGTATTGAGTGCATTTACTGAACATACATTTCAGTAGGCCAACATTTCGGATTTTAAAAACATTTTTCAAGCTGTTGTTATAAAGTATTCTAATTTACTGAGATAATGATTTTTGTGTTTTCATTGGCTATAAGCCATAATCATCAACATTAACATAAATAAACACTTGAAATAGATCACTCTGCAATGACTCTATATAATATATGAGTTTCACTTTTTGTATTGAAGAACTGAAATAAATTAACTTTTTGATGATATTCTAATTTAGTGAGATGCACCTGTATGTAACATAGCCACCATGTACTGTGTGTGGTGGGTACTCGAATCCTGAGATCTATCCAAACTCGTTGACTTTTGTTCTATGGTGTTAAAGGTGTAATTAATGTTGTTTTTTTGCAAAAATTATTGGTCCATTGACATCTATAAACTGTAATATATTGCATCAACACAATGAGGAGCCTCTCCAGGTGCCATTTTCCTTCTGTGATGTCCTGCTCTGCTACTGAGTCACACACACACACAGTTCCTCAGATTCTAAAAAGGACAGTCCAAAATGTACCCTATATGTTCCTGATCGCAACCTATTCCAGTGTGTCCTAAAAGTTATTAGGATCTTTTACACATCACTCTGGGCCTAAGCAATAAGGTCCATTTGGTTTGTAGTCAGATATGTTGTGCTTGTAACAGCATGCTATATTTACAACCTGCCTTACTTCCAGGATTTTTATTGTTAACTGCCCAAGCTTACCCAGTCTAATCTCCCCTTTTCCCCATTTGATTGAACTCTACCTGCTACAACCTTTACTCTCCATGCACCAGTCAGCTTTATAGCAATGTTTCACACATCTGCATTCGACCATCCAAGTACGGACTAACTACAGGTTTCTTGATGTCCCGCATCCTCACACATCCTACAAGACCAGAACGCAATGCTCCATAAGATTGGGACAGTCTCGGTGCATGCTTAGTAGCTCCGCCTCCAGGGTCAGACATTCAGTGTCTCCCACTCACACACCACCTCCTCTTCTCTCCCCCTATGTGTCGGTGTCCCCCAAGGTTCAGTTCTGGGACACCCTGCTCTTTTCCATCTATACCTTCGGCCTGGTACAACTCATGGAGTCTCATGGCTTTCAGTATCACCACTATGCTGATGACACACAGATCTGCCTTTCTTGACCTGATATCACCTCCTTACTAGTAATGAGCGAGCACTAAAATGCTTGGGTGCTCGTTGCTCAGGTTGAGCAAATCGTAATGCTTGGGTGCTCGGCCCGAGTAATGAGTCCAATGTAAGTCAATGGGAAACTCGAGCATTTTTCCGGCAGCCCCCCCAGAGGTATGGAGGGGGCTTAAAAATTGGTCAAATCGATGAAAACAGTACTCAAATGACATGGGAACAGCATGGGAGGTGATTCCTTGGTATTCTGATGGCTCTTGTAATCTGGTTCTCAATTGTTCTTGGATGGTAGTCCTGATTTAAAAAGGTCTTTCTGAGGCCACCAAGGTGTTTGTCTCTATCCATAGGGTTGGAACATATCCGATTGTATCTGATGGCTTGGCTGTCAACATTAGAGTTTTTTATGTGTTTTGGATGGAAACTGTCCCATTTAACATATGTTGGACGGTTGATTAGCTTCCAGTACAGGGATGTCTTTATTTCATTGTTTTGTAGCTTAATGATGGTGTCCAAAAAGTTAATTTCAGTACAGGAGTCGTTAAGTGTTAGGTTGATGGTGGGATGAAATTGATTAAAGTGTTCATGGAACGTCTTTAGCGAATGCGAATGAATGTTTCGCATGGATTTATGTCATTCTATATCAACTAAGGAATGTGCTCCTCGGGACCTGTGGGATCATCACAAAACTCGACCAGACCTCAATCACATAAAATTAAAACTTTCACACTCCTTATCTATGAACTACTCCAATATTTACGGCCACATTTGTTTATCCCTCTCCCATGCTCAAAGTTCTTCTTCACATCACATGTCTCATCTATTGCATTATTTCTGTGTCCTATTGTGTATAAATATGTGACTCTTCAGATTTCATGTTATACTATGCCTGTTGAAGAGACCTGAGTAGTTTCGAAAGCTTGCAATTTGTTACCATCTTTTCAGTTAGCCATTAAAAGATATCAACCACTGAGGACTCTCAAATCTTAATATTTTTCTATCTACTGGCTAACACGGTACAAAGATATACATTTTCCCTGTATCTCATTTATAAAATTCTCATTAAGTTGTTTAGTAAAGAAAAGTTTAGTTATGGACTCTCATCTCCCACATCTACCTCATCTGGTCCTGGCCCACTAAGTCACATGGCAGCATGCAATCTGCATAGGTGTATCACCAATGTAACAGCTGCACACACTCCCAGCCAGGATCCCCATTTTCCTGTAGTTCGGCAGGGCATGGATTATGCTCACCTCATCCACGACTTCTGCTCCTGTCCACATTACAATGTTCAGGTCAGGAGATCCGCTGCCAGGACATATATTGCAGTCTGTATTGGGACCAAAAGTACAAAACTGGCCAAAGTGTCCGTTATTACTGAGACTACTCCAGGTGTGGAAACCTCAGGATTCCTTAGGATTTCCTGTACTGTAGGAAAGTCCTTATTTGTTTATGAGTACAAATGAGCTGCTGAAATTGAAAAATTGCATCAAGTCGTGCAATGATATCACATCATCATGCCGACTGTGATGGGCAGCTGATTGCAATGACAAGCTGGTGTAGGTAGGAGTGCTAAGGTTCAAGTGTTGCCCTGGGTTGAACAAGGCTCTACTTACATCCCAGCCTGCTAGGAGAGCAGTCATTGAGAGAAATCTGCACATTTAGGCCACGGCCCCACTATCAGTATTTGGTCAGTATCCGGTCAGTATTTTTTCTCAGTAGTAGGTGCCAAAACAAGGAGTGGGTAATAAATGCAGAATTGGTGCACTGGTTTCTATTACACCTTTTATCTGATTGTTCCTCACCTGGTTTTGGTTTCCACTCGTGAGAAAAAATACTGACCAAATGCTGATAGGGAGGCCGTGGTCTTACTGTAACAATGTAGGAAAAATACAAGACATTTCTGGTTACACTATATCATACACATTTACAGCTGTTCACGAATAAATTTGTAGTTTGATTGCTTTTAAAGTAAAATATATTATAAGAAAAATAATCAGTAGTTACCCTGATTTTCTGACTTCAGTGCTAGGAATTAGAAACTATACCTGGAAAATAGTTGCTAAGTATAAAAGTGGGCAGCTTATCATTGTCCTTCTTCAAAATAGGAGAAGAAAATGCACAGCATAAAGGTGCTTTTATGTTGTCACTCACACAGTGGTGGCCAAAAGTATTGGCACCCCTCCAATTCTGTCAGATAATACTCAGTTTCTTCCTGAAAATGATTGCAGTCACAAATTCTTTGGTATTATTATCTTCATTTAATTTGTCTTCAATGAAAAAATGCAAAAAGAATTGTCCTAAAGCCAAATTGGATATAATTCCACACCAAACCTAAAAAAGGGGGTGGACAAAAGTATTGGCACTGTTTGAAAAATCATGTGATGCTTCTCTAATTCGTGTAATTAACAGCACCTGTAGCTTACCTGTGGTACCTAACAGGTGTTGGCAATAACTAAATCACACTTGCAGCCAGTTAACATGGATTAAAGTTGACTCAACCTCTGTCCTGTGTCCTTGTGTGTACCACATTGAGCATGGAGAAAAGAAAGAAGACCAAAGAACTGTCTGAGGACTTGAGAAACCAAATTGTGAGGAAGCATGAGCAATCTCAAGGCTACAAGTCCATCTCCAAAGACCTGAATATTCCAGTGTCTTCCGTGCGCAGTGTCATCAAGAAGTTTAATGCCCATGGCACTGTGGCTAACCTACCTAGATGTGGAGGGAAAAGAAAAATTGACTAGAGATTTCAATGCAAGATTGTGCGGATGGTGGATAAAGAACCTCGACTAACATCCAAACAACTTCAAGCTGCCCTGCAGTCCGAGTGTACAGCAGTGTCAACCCGTACTATCCGTCGGCGTCTGAATGAAAAAGGACTGTATGGTAGGATACCCAGGAAGACCCCACTTCTTACTCCGAGACATAAAAAAGCCAGGCTGGAGTTTAACAAAACTTACCTGAGAAAGCCTAAAACGTTTTGGAAGAATGTTCTCTGGTCAGATGAGACAAAAGTAGAGCTTTTTGGGAAAAAGCATCAACATAGAGTGTACAGGAAAAAAAAAGAGGCATTCAAAGAAAAGAACACGGTCCCTCCAGTCAAACATGGCGGAGGTTCCCTGATGTTTTGGGGTTACTTTGCTCCCTCTGGCACTGGACTGCTTGACCGTGTGCATGGCTTTATGAAGTCTGAAGACTACCAACAAATTTTGCACCATAATGTAGGGCCTAGTGTGAGAAAGCTGGGTCTCCCTCAGAGGTCATGGGACTTCCAACAGGACAATGACCCAAAACACAATTCCAAAAGCACTATAAAATGGTTTGAGAGAAAGCACTGGAGACTTCTAAGGTGGCCAGCAATGAGTCCAGACCTGAATCCCATAGAACACCTGTGGAGAGATCTCAAAATGCAGTTTGGAGAAGGCACCCTTCAAATATTAGGGACCTGGAGCAGTTTGCCAAAGAAGAATGGTCTACAATTCTAACAGAGCATTGTAAGAAACTCATTGATGGTTACCAGAAGAGGTTGTTCGCAGTTATTTTGGCTAAAGGTTGTGCAACCAAGTATTAGGCTGAGGGTGCCAATGCTTTTGTCTGGCCCATTTTTGGAGTTTTGTGTGAAATGATCAATGATTTGATTTTTGCTTCATTCTCTTTTGTGTTTTTTCCTTGCAAGCAAATTAAATGAAGATAATAATACCAAAGAATTTGTGATTGCAATCATTTTCAGGAAGAAACTGAGTATTATCTGACAGAATTGCAGGGGTGCCAATACTTTTGGCCACCACTATATAATGCAACCGTAACATGTTTAAACAGCAAACATGGCATGTACAATAATTAGAAGAGGAAGCTTTTTTTTCCCACCAGAGATTCATTATTAGATAACTGCAGATTCAATCTTTACTTGGTTGTTTCCATATCTTCTGAAGTACTATATACCGCAGCTGTGTCCATGCTCTGCTACCATTCATGCAGTCCATCCTCACCATAGCTTTACTGGTGGGCAGAGACAGATTAGGGACTTTGGCCCTTGGTTCCTATTCTATTTTATTTATTTATTTATTACTTGATTATATAGCACAAACATATTTTGTAGCACTTTTTACAGATATTGTCATCAATGCCTCCATTGGAGGTCACAATCTACAATCCCTGGCAAAAATTATGGAATCACCGGGCTCGGAGGATGTTAATTCAATTGTTTAATGTTGCTGAAAAAAAAGCAGATCACAGACATGGCACAAAACTAAAGTCATTTCAAATGGCAACTTTAGGGCTTTAAGAAACACTAAAAGAAAACAAGATTAAAAATGTGGCAATCAGTAAGGGTAATTTTTTTCAGACCAAGCATAGGGAAAAATTATGGAATCACTCAATTCTGAGGAAACAATTATGGAATCACCCTGTAAATTTTCATTTCCAAAACTAACACCTGCATCAAATTAGATCTGCTCGTTAGTCTGCATCTACAGTAAAAAGGAGTGATCACACCTTGGAGAGCTGTTGCACCAAGTGGACTGACATGAATCATGGCTCCAACAGGAGAGATGTCAATTGAAACAAATGAGAAGATTATCAAACTCTTAAAAGAAGGTAAATCATCACATAATGTTGCAAAAGATGTTGGTTGTTCACAGTCAGCTGTGTCTAAAATCTGGACCAAATACAAACAACATGGGAAGGTTGTTAAAGGCAAACATACTGAGACAAAGGAAGACATCAAAGCGTCAAGACCGGAAACTTAAAGCAATATGTCTCCAAAACAGGAAATGCACAACAAAACAAATGAGGAACGAATGAGAGGAAACTGGAGTCAATGTCTGTGACCGAACTGTAAGAAACTGCCTAAAGGAAATGGGATTTACATACAGAAAAGCTAAACATAAGCCATCATTAACACCTAAACAGAAAAAACAAGGTTACAATGGGCAAAGGAAAAGCAATTGTGGACTGTGGATGACTGAATGAAAGTCATATTCAGTAATGAATCGTGAATCTACATTGGGCAAGGTGAAGATGCTGGAACTTTTGTTTGGTGCCATTCCAATGAAATTTATAAAGATGACTGCATGAAGAGAACATGCAAATTTCCACAGTCATTGATGATATGAGGCTGCATGTCAGGTAAAGGCAATGGGGATATGGCTGTCATTAAATCTTCAATAAATGCCCAAGTTTACATTGATATTATGGACAGTTTTCTTATCCCATCAATTGAAAGGATGTTTGAGGATGATGACATTATTTTTCAAGATGATAATGCATCCTGCCATAGAGCAAAAGCTGTGAAAACATTCATTGAAAGGAATAAGGTCAATGTCATTGCCTGCAAATAGTCCGGTTCTCAATCCAATTGAAAATCTTTGGTGGAAGTTGAAGAAAATGGTCCATGACAAGGCTCCAACCTGCAAAGCTGATCTGGCAACAGCAATCAGAGAATGTTGGAGCCAGATTGATGAAGAGCACTGTTTGTCACTCATTAAGTCCATGCCTCAGAGACTGCAAGCTGTTATTAAACCCAGAGGTGGTGTAACAAAATACTAGTGATGTATTGGAGTGTTCTTTTTTGTGTTTATTTTTCATGATTCCAAAATTTTTTCCTCAGAATTGAGTAATTCCATAATTTTTTCCCTCTGCTTGATCTGAAAAAAATTACCCTTACTGAGTACCACACTTTTAATCTTAATTTCTTTTAGTGTTTCTAAAAAGCCCTAAAGTTGCCATTTGAAACTAATTTTGTGCCATGTCTGTGATCTGCTTTTTTTCAACAACATTAAACAACTGAATGAACATCCTCCGAGCCCTGTGATTCCATAATTTTTGCCAGGGGTTGTACAGTATGTTTCTGGTGCATAGGAGGAAACCAGGGAAACCAGGGAACCCAGAGGAAACCCACACAATCATGAAGAGAACATATAATCTCCTTGTAGATGTCCTTGTGTCCATACTAAGAGCTCGCTCTCTCTTGCGATTAAATCGGATGAATGCAATCTGATAAAAAATCGGGTTGCATTCGGACCAATTTAATCCTATATTTCTGTGCTCAGTTGCGTTTTTTTTTCCAGCGCCAATCGGATTGCGATCGGGCTGGAAAGAATCGGATCGCACGCACCGATATAAGCCTATGGGTACATATGAAACATCACTCTGGACTCGGATGTTACCCGAGTGCAGATCAATTACCGCCAATGCCAGCATTAGAGGAGATTGAGAAATTACTTTCTCCATTCCCTCTGCAGCTGTGCTGCGATCCTCTCTTTGCGAGAGGATCGCAGCATGGAGCACAGACATTCGGCTCCCGCTCGCAGTTATCGCATCGGATATAGTTCGCTAGTGGGACCCCGGCCTAATAATTTAACTACTGATTTTTTTTCAATGAAGGTGTGATAAATGTTTATAGTTTAAATACTCAATACGTTGGGTGTCACAAATCATTTTCAAATATGCTTATTTTTCAGCATTGTTTTTTTTTGCCATTTCTTGCTACATTTTGTGTGCTAACTAGTGTTGAGCCACCCCCGTAGTGTTCGAGTTCGGTTCGGTTCGTCGAACACCCGTGTGTTCGCCGAACTGTTCGTCGAACTGTTCGTCGAACACCTTCGAACATCGTTAAAACCAATGGCAGGCAAACAAAAACACATAGAAACACATAGAAAACACCTTCAAAGGTGTCCAAAAGCTGACAAACTGCTCAGAAGACACAACTAACACATGGAAAAGTGACAAGTACATATAGTCATGCGAAAATAAAAGAGGTGGAGGAGTAAAAGGAGGGGGAGACACAGATATAGGCATGTCATGCCCTTCTAAAATGCAAAAAGTGAGAAGCCGACACGGCCAGTCCACTCCTGCCCGTGCCACCTCCGTGTCGCCGGGTTTGTGCCAGAGCCGCGGTGAACCCTGATGGCCAGCCCCCCTCTCCCAATACTGGTGCCTGTCCGCTGGTGGGTCGAGCGAGCCCCCCTGTGGTGGAGGCAGCTCTAAGCTTTTTAATTTAAATTGTCTCTCTAATTTGAATGAATACACTTTAAATCCATTTACAAGGATCTATTGGAGGGCAAGTCTCATGCCAGCAGCCGCGTAATTCCAGCTCCAGTAGCGTCCACTAAAGCTGCTGCAGTTAAAAAGCTTTTATAAGGATCGAGCTCGGCTGTCCACCGCAAGGCATCCTACTGCCAGTCCCAGCCCCTATGCCTTGGGGTGCCTCCTGATGCTCTTCACTGAGTATCCCATGGTCCCGAAGCATTTCCTTTGAAAAAATTAAGTGTCTAAACTACAGGTGGTGTAGCTTGCTTAACAGCCGGGATTATCCGCTGACTAGCAGACACTGCTACTAGGCACAAAGTATTTCCTGGGCTAGATGCAGTTAAAAATTTGTAATTAGATACTCTCGTTGGATGCTGAGAAAGCATTCCATAGAGTCTCCTGGCACGCCATATATGATTCTCTTAAAAAGCTTGGGGTAGGGGTCTAGGGGACACTTTTATAGCCAAAATCACGGCCCTGTATCGCAATACGTCAACTAGGCTGAAGATAAATGGAACTGTAGCACCGAGGGCTCGGTTGCTACAGACGTATTGCACCTCACCCAGAGGTGTGATATCTCACTCTCAGATAAGGATGGAGTGTGGATCAGGACCCGACACCTGCATGCATTACACCACATTGCCGTGGGGCAGGGCGACCAATATGCCCCTGAGATGGGCACGACAGTCCCTGTCCCTGGCTGGAGTGGGGGGAGGGAACACTGAGGAAGGGGAACCCTGTAGTGCAGGAGCAAGGAGGAAGCAGTTCCTGGGTGCATTGAGAAGGGAGTATAAAAGGTGGGCACCATCTTAGTTCAGTGCAGAGAAGTCTGAGCAGAATTGGCAGGGAGCAGGGGCTCTGCATGAGCTCTGCTCCGGAGGCGGGCCTAGTAACAGAGGCCCAGGCCTGGAAGAGGGAGAAGGAAGGAAGAGGAGCAGAGAAGGAAGGAAGAGGAGTGGAGAAGGCTCCAGGAACGAGGAATGAAGGGATCCCAGGGGTGCGGACGGGCGAGTCGCCACCGCACGCCCGAATCCACCTGCGTGGAGGGGTCAGGCCAAAGGGGGAGACCGGTCCCCGAACTAGTGGAGGCAGGAAACGACCCTCAGCTAGAAACCGGAGGCTCTGACATTTTATGTGGCGCAGCCCCTCGCTACACCCGCTAGGAAGGCACCACATAGGGTCAGGGAAACTGGCGCCAAGTTTACCAAGAGGAGGCCCGAGGCAGCCGGACAGAAGTGTTGGTAAGAAAGGCCAGACAAAGGACACACAAAGGGGGTCCTGTGAAGTGCTCCAAAGTTATCTGGGAGTTGTCTGAGCCCCTCACCTGGTGAGCACAGTACGACGTGGGCAGCCGTTACCTGCAGACGTGGTCTGGATAATAAGAACTGTGAGTAAAGGCCCTGGACTGCATCATTGACTCCGTGTCGTTACTGCTGCTGCCCTGCACCATCACCCCCATCCTCCGCATACACTGCCCTGAGGCTATACTCCTCCCGTGGGGAGTTATGCTACGCTCTGCTGCACCCACAACACCAGCCTCAGCGGTCTGCCCTGTAGCGGCGGTTCACTCTGACCGCAATCCACGGGTGGCGTAGTCGGACATTTAAACATCAAAACCACATAAATAGTTCCGCCACTGGTTTGACCGCCCTGAGCCACGGAACCGGGTCGCCGCCACGAAGACTACAACCACCAGCATCCACCAAAAAGGGTCCGGCTCCGGGTGTCCCAAGGCCCAGGGGGTGCGTCAGAACATTTTCATCACCTTTCACAATCACCAATGGGACAAGGCAGGGATGTCCTCTGTCCCCTCTCTTATACATCCTAGTGACGGAGCACCTGCTCTCATCAATTCGCCATAACCCCAATATTAGGTGGATTGAGGTGGGAGGCACCGAGTACAAGTGCTCTCTATTTGCTGATGATGTCCTAGTATATATCACTCAATCACATATATCCATCCATGCTGTTATGGCTGAAATAGATCACTTTGTTACATGGTAAAATTTTAAAATCAATGCAGCGAAGTCTGAGGCCCTCGATGTCTCCCTCCCCAAATCCATATAGGATTCCATCCAGTCCAACTTTCCCTTTGCCTGGCCCTCACAGGGTATCAAATACTTAGGAATTCCTATTCATAGAGACCTCTCCCATCTATGTTATCTTAATTTTGGGCCCTTTATTGAACAATTCCATACAGACCACGGTTGGCAAGTTAGAACTGTAAGATTCACTACGTGAACCGCTGGTGTTTTGTGGAAAAGCACATGTACACCGCGTTCCAAATTATTATGCAAAAAGTGTTTAGGAGTGATAAGGGAAGAATTTGTTTGTTTGTCAGTTAAACTCATTGATGGTGATGTGTGTCAGGGCTCTTTATATCACTGTAAGCAATTGCAGACACCTGTGCTAATTAGTTTGGCAGGTGTGTCCAATGAAAGGCAAGACTACTTAAGAAGGCTCTCTCACATTATTAAGCAGCCTACATTTTCTGCCAAAATGGGAAAGAAAAAGGATGTGTCGGCTGCTGAGAAGCAACAAATTGTGGAGTGTTTAGGTCAAGGCATGACTACAATCAACATTGTGCGATGATCAGGATGAAGTGTCTTGGCAATCAAGAAGTATGTAGCTGATTCACAGTACACACGTGTGCGTGCTGATAAGGGCAAATTGAGGACTCTTTCCTACAGGCAATTACGTCAGGTTGAAAGAGCAGCGGCAAAAAAGCCTTGTCATAGCAGCAGACAAGTTTTTGAAGCTGCTTGTGCCTCCAACGTCCCCCGAACAACAAGATGCAGGGTCCTTCAGAGGTTTGCAGCTGTGCATACGCCATCCTGTCGACCTCCTCTATCCACTTCACACAAGCAGAAACGGCTCCAGTGGGCCAAACATTACATGAAGACTGATTTCAAAACTGTTTTGTTCACGGATGAGTGCCGTGCAGCGCTCGATGGTCCAGATGGATGGAGTGGAGGATGGCTGGTTGATGGACACCCCACGCAAACACGGCTACAGCGCCAACAAGGAGGAGGTGGAGTAATGTTTTGGGCTGGAATCATGGGGAGAGAGATTGTCGGCCCCTTTAGGATCCCTGAAGGCGCTAAAGATGAACTCCATAATGTATGTGGATTTTCTCAAACAGCACTTCCTGCCATGGTTCAAGAAGAAGAACCGTGTATTTCACAGCAAGATCATTTTTCTGCATGATAATGCACCATCTCATGCTGCACATAAAACATCTGCATCTCTGGCTGATATGGGCATAAAAGGGGACAAACTTATGGTGTGACCCCCATGCTCCCCTGACCTCTACCCCATTCAGAACCTTTGGAGCATCATTAAAAGGAGTGTCTATGATGGCGGGAGGCAGTTCACATCTAAGCAACAGCTCTGGGAGGGTATTCTGTCCTCATGCAAAACAATTGAAGCAGAAACCATCCAAAACCTGACAAATTCAATGGACGAGAGAGTTCAGAAGCTCCTTTCGAACAAGGGGTCCTATGTGAAAATGTAACATCACCTAGAATAAAGTTTTGAGTTGAAAACTGTTTGATTTCAGTTTCTAACAACCTGCTAATGCTTATAATTTCAAAAATGACCATTTTTTTGGTCTTTATTAAAATGAAAAGGTTGATCGAAAAGTTTGGGGGATCTAAGAGTGTGGCAACCCAGTAGTCATGATTACTTCGAATTCTGACAATATGAGGGTCATGCTGCAGGTAGTGCAGCAAGAAGGCACTTATGTGTCTTGCGCATCTCGGAGCCCCAAAATTATTTTCCGGGCTAGATGCAGCTAAAAATTATTTTTAATTTTAAATCTGGTGGAGCTTATTATAGATGGCCTAATAGGATCAGTGCTGCACACTGCTACAAAGCCCAAATTATTTTCCAGTCAAGATACAGATAAACATGATTAGTAATTAGAAAGCTTAAAACGTTTGGTAGGGTGATTTTAACCAATCATCAAGCTTTTACTCTCCCCAGGATGACACAGGGGTAGAAAAGTCGTTTCGGATCCATGATTTGTTCATCTTTATGAACGTGAGTCTTTCTACATTATCAGTGGAGAGCCGCGTGCGCTTATCTGTCAGCACACCACCAGCAGCGCTGAACACACGTTCAGACAGAACGCTGGCTGCGGGGCATGACAAGATCTCCAAGGCGTAAGTGGCTAGCTCCGGCCATTTATCCAGATTGGAAGCCCAAAAAGAGCAAGGGTCCAGTGACACAGTCGTGGCTTCAATGTTTACTTGGAGATACTCCTGTACCATTGTCTCTAGGCGTTGACTATGTGTCAGACTTCTTGTCTCCTGTGGCCTTGCAAAGGATGGGCTAAAAAAGTGGTGAAATGATTCCGCAAAATTGATGTTACCAGCAGATACTGTGGTTCTGTTACGGTTTGAGTGCTGAACACTTGACGGTCCCACGGTTGGCAAGTTGGAACTGTGAGATTCACTACGTGCACCACTGGTATTTTGTGGAAAAGCACATGTAAGATTCTGCAACAGTCTCTGCTGATACTCCTGCATGCGTGCATCCCTTTCTATGGCAGGAATAATTTCTGCAAATTTACTTTTGTACCGGGGATCTAACAGTGTGGCAACCCAGTAGTCAGGATTATTTCTAATTCTCACAATTCGAGGGTCATGTTGCAGGTAGTGCAGCAAGAAGGCACTCATGTGTGTTGCGCATCCAGGAGCACCAAGTCCCTGTTGTGTTGGTGGCGAGGTAACAATCATGCTTCCTTCCTCTGTCCTCTCCCCCCAACAGAAATGTGATCAAGGTCTCCCTCATCTGATGAGTCTTCCATCAGTTCGTCCTCCACTTCTTCCTGGGCTCCTGCACCTTCCTCACTAGTTTGGCTGCTACCATGCGCCCTGGTAAAACCATCTCCCCCACCCTCACATGCCTGCCGCCTTGGTGCTGCCGAACTTCTGGACCTTGCAGATGTTAGCCCTTCCGCATACAACTCCTCCTCCTCTACTTCCTCCACCTCCTCTTGTGCCACCACCTGACTCCGAATTCTGTTTAACATGTGCTCCAGCATGTAAATCACCGGAATAGTCATGCTGATAATGGCATCGTCAGCACTAAACATCTTCGTCGCCATTTCAAAACTGTGCAGAAGGGTGCATAGGTCCCTGATCTGAGACCACTCCTCCAGCGTGATTTGCCCCACCTCTGAATCTCGTTGGCCCAGGCTATACGTCAGAACGTATTGCACCAGGGCTTGTCGGTGCTGCCACAGTCGCTGCAACATGTGCAGAGTTGAATTCCACCGGGTAGGCACATCGCATTTTAGCCGGTGAAGTGGCAGGCCCAACGACTTCTGTAGAGATGTAAGTCGCTGAGCTGCGGGATGCGAACGGCGGAAGTGAGCACACAGCGACCGTGCCCTCTGCAGAAGGCCATCTAGTCTGGGATAGTGGGCTAAAAATTGCTGGACAACCAGGTTCAACACGTGAGCCATACAAGGCACGTGTGTGACATTGCCCCGGCGAAGGGCCGCACCCAGGTTTGCAGCATTGTCGCACACGGCCTTCCCTGGTTTCAGGTCCAGTGGAGATAACCATTCATGAAATTGGTTCTCCAGAGCTGACCACAACTCCTCAGCTGTGTGACTCACATTTCCCAGACATTTCAATGTAAAAACCGCCTGATGACGTTGAGCCCTACTGCCAGCATAGTAAGGAGGTGTGCAGGATCCCTTCTGCGCAGTTAGAAAGCTTGTGGCATGACCAGACAGGCTTTGGGTGCAGGTGGAAGACCGAGAGGAGGTTGAGGAGGCAGAAGCAGTGGAGGAACTTTGACATAAAGAGGATTGACGCACAACTCGTGGGGACGGCAAGACTTGGACAGCAGCCCCTTGTCCTGCTGTCACCATAGTTACCCAGTGCCCAGTCAGCGACATGTAACGCCCCTGTCCATGCCTACTCGTCCAAGTGTCTGTGGTGACATGCACTCTGTCACACACAGAGTTTCTCAAAGAAGCGGTGATGTTGTGTGCGACATGCTGGTGGAGCGCAGGCACACCTTTCTTTGAGAAGTAGTGCCGACTGGGCATCTGGTACTGGGGCACTGCGACTGACATAAGGTCTCGAAAATCCTCTGTGTCCACCAGGCGGAAAGGCAGCATTTCTGTAGCCAAGAGCTTGCAGATGGTGAAATTCAACCTCTTAGCTTTCTCATGGCTAGGAGGAAATGGTCTTTTACTTGTCCACATCTGAGGGACCGAGGGCTGGCTATTGTGCTTAGACGGGGTTGATAAGGGTGTCCCCGGCAAACTGCCGGTCTGTGAGGAAGATGCAGGCGGACATGTTAGGTTGCCTTCATCCAAAGGTGGTGCTATCGATGTCGGACAGTGCTCAACACCAGCTGGTGTTACCACCTCCAAAGAAAATGATGACCTGCCAATCACGCTGGCTGTTGCGGGAAAAGAGGTGGCAGGTCTGCGCCCCAAAACAGGTGTGACTGCTGTCCCCCCAGTCACAGAGGATGAAGAGGCCGCGGATGCACAAGATATGGCAGACGGTGGTTGGCTCGGCCGGCTAGGCCGCATTGTAGCACACTGAGCTTCCCACTGCAACTTATGCTTCATGTCCATGTGCCGGTTCATGCATGAAGTACTCAAACTATGTATTTTTTGGCCTCTACTTAGCTTTTGCTGACAAATGTTACAGATAACACGAGTTGGGTCATCTTTATCGGTCTGAAAAAATGCCCAGGCTATGCAAGGCTTAGCACCCATGCGACCTGAAGAGCCACCACGACTTGTGGTGAGAGGCAGAGTTGTGTTTGAGGATGCAGTTGTTGACGTGCTTCCAGTACTACGTCTCTGTCCAGGAAGGCGCAACCTGACCTCGTCGTCACTAGCATCTTCCTCCACCTCCTCTGCTGACCTCATCTCTTGGCTGACTGTGGGTTGACAGTAAGTGGGATCTCCGACCTCATCATCATCACCCTGTGCGTTATCACACCCGTCGTCCTCAGAGCCAACCTGTTCCTGCCCTGACAAAAAACTAAAGTTGTCGCTCCAATCAGGTATTTTGAGTCTTATCATCGTCTTCCTCATTGTCTCCACCAACAGGAGTTACAGTTTGGGAATGAGGGTCTACATTATGGTCAGAACCTTCTGCGTCTGGTCCTGGATCCGACTAATAAAGATTCTGGGCATCAGTGCAGATCATTTCCTCGTCTGGATTCACAGAAGCGCTGGAGTCGACCTCTGATTCCCAGGCTATAGTATGAGTAAACAGGTCTGCAGACTCAACCATCTGTTCTACCTCATACTCAGACGGGCAGCTGGAGATTTGGGAGCTGTGAGGAAGCAAGTGCGATTTGGGTGACACCTTTGAGGACTGGAGTATTTGTGATGTTGAAGTTGATGTGGAGGAGAGCCCACTTAAAGGAGCACTTGATATCCGTTGAAGCACCTGCTGTTTTTGTGCCTCATCTGGAATTTGTAGCGATTGGCGTGGCCGTAAGAAAGGGATCTTATCACATTGTCCGCTAAAAGAAGTAGACATTTTAGTTTGGCTGGAAGATGGTCTTTCTTCTGCAGATGTTACTGTTGCTTTAACACCTACCCCACGGACACAACCTTTTTTCCCCTTCCCAACACGCCTATTCCCCTTTCCACCAGCAGCAGGCCTTTTTCCACTCATTTTGGTGGTTAACTAATTCACAACTCTGGAGTTGTTTGCACAAAAAAACAATGGATGGTAACCGAGCAGAGCTGAGTGGCCAAACTGTGGTATTAGGCCAAAACTATTGGCTGGGTTAGATGCAGAAAAAAATTATTTTGAATTTGCAACCTGATGGAGGTCAGTATAGATGGACTAATAGAGAAAGTCCGACACACTACTAGAAGGCCAAATATTTTTTCAGAGGTAGATGCAGAAAAAAATATATTCAGTTTGCAACCTGATGGAGGTCAGTATAGATGGACTAATACAACAAGTCCCGCACACAGCTAGAAGCCCAAATATTTTTTCAGAGGTACTGTAGATGCAGATAAAAATTATTTTTAATTTGCAACCTGATGGAGGTCAGTATAGATGGACTAATAGAGAAAGTCCGACACACTACTAGAAGGCCAAATATTTTTTCAGAGGTAGATGCAGAAAACATATATTCAGTTTGCAACCTGATGGAGGTCAGTATAGATGGACTAATACAACAAGTCCCACACACAGCTAGAAGCCCAAATATTTTTTCAGAGGTACTGTAGATGCAGATAAAAATTATTTTTAATTTGCAACCTGATGGAGGTCAGTATAGATGGACTAATAGAGAAAGTCCGACACACTACTAGAAGGCCAAATATTTTTTCAGAGGTAGATGCAGAAAACATATATTCAGTTTGCAACCTGATGGAGGTCAGTATAGATGGACTAATACAACAAGTCCCACACACAGCTAGAAGCCCAAATATTTTTTCAGAGGTACTGTAGATGCAGATAAAAATTAGTTTTAATTTGCAACCTGATGGAGGTCAGTATAGATGGACTAATAGAGAAAGTCCGACACACTACTAGAAGGCCAAATATTTTTTCAGAGCTAGATGCAGAAAAAAATTATATTCAGTTTTCAACCTGATGGAGGTCAGTATAGATGGATTAATAGAACAAGACCCACACACAGCTAGAAGCCCAATATTTTTTCAGAGGTAGATGCAGAAAAAAATATATTCAGTTTGCAACCTGATGGAGGTCAGTATAGATGGACTAATAGAACAAGTCCCACACACTGCTAGAAGCCCAAATATTTTTTCAGAGGTACTGTAGATGCAGATAAAAATTAGTTTTAATTTGCAACCTGATGGAGGTCAGTATAGATGGACTAATAGAGAAAGTCCGACACACTACTAGAAGGCCAAATATTTTTGCAGAGCTAGATGCAGAAAAAAATTATATTCAGTTTGCAACCTGATGGAGGTCAGTATAGATGGACTAATAGAGAAAGTCCGACACACTACTAGAAGGCCAAATATTTTTTCAGAGGTAGATGCAGAAAAAAATATATTCAGTTTGCAACCTGATGGAGGTCAGTATAGATGGATTAATAGAACAAGACCCACACACAGCTAGAAGCCCAATATTTTTTCAGAGGTAGATGCAGAAAAAACTATATTCAGTTTGCAACCTGATGGAGGTCAGTATAGATGGACTAATAGAACAAGTCCCACACACTGCTAGAAGCCCAAATATTTTTTCAGAGGTACTGTAGATGCAGATAAAAATTAGTTTTAATTTGCAACCTGATGGAGGTCAGTATAGATGGACTAATAGAGAAAGTCCGACACACTACTAGAAGGCCAAATATTTTTTCAGAGGTAGATGCAGAAAAAAATATATTCAGTTTGCAACCTGATGGAGGTCAGTATAGATGGATTAATAGAACAAGACCCACACACAGCTAGAAGCCCAATATTTTTTCAGAGGTAGATGCAGAAAAAACTATATTCAGTTTGCAACCTGATGGAGGTCAGTATAGATGGACTAATAGAACAAGTCCCACACACTGCTAGAAGCCCAAATATTTTTTCAGAGGTACTGTAGATGCAGATAAAAATTAGTTTTAATTTGCAACCTGATGGAGGTCAGTATAGATGGACTAATAGAGAAAGTCCGACACACTACTAGAAGGCCAAATATTTTTTCAGAGGTAGATGCAGAAAAAAATATATTCAGTTTGCAACCTGATGGAGGTCAGTATAGATGGACTAATAGAACAAGTCCCACACACAGCTAGAAGCCCAATATTTTTTCAGAGGTACTGTAGATGCAGATAAAAATTAGTTTTAATTTGCAACCTGATGGAGGTCAGTATAGATGGACTAATAGAGAAAGTCCGACACACTACTAGAAGGCCAAATATTTTTTCAGAGGTAGATGCAGAAAAAAATATATTCAGTTTGCAACCTGATGGAGGTCAGTATAGATGGACTAATACAACAAGTCCCGCACACAGCTAGAAGCCCAAATATTTTTTCAGAGGTACTGTAGATGCAGATAAAAATTATTTTTAATTTGCAACCTGATGGAGGTCAGTATAGATGGACTAATAGAGAAAGTCCGACACACTACTAGAAGGCCAAATATTTTTTCAGAGGTAGATGCAGAAAAAAATATATTCAGTTTGCAACCTGATGGAGGTCAGTATAGATGGACTAATACAACAAGTCCCACACACAGCTAGAAGCCCAAATATTTTTTCAGAGGTACTGTAGATGCAGATAAAAATTACTTTTAATTTGCAACCTGATGGAGGTCAGTATAGATGGACTAATAGAGAAAGTCCGACACACTACTAGAAGGCCAAATATTTTTTCAGAGCTAGATGCAGAAAAAAATTATATTCAGTTTGCAACCTGATGGAGGTCAGTATAGATGGATTAATAGAACAAGACCCACACACAGCTAGAAGCCCAATATTTTTTCAGAGGTAGATGCAGAAAAAAATATATTCAGTTTGCAACCTGATGGAGGTCAGTATAGATGGACTAATAGAACAAGTCCCACACACTGCTAGAAGCCCAAATATTTTTTCAGAGGTACTGTAGATGCAGATAAAAATTAGTTTTAATTTGCAACCTGATGGAGGTCAGTATAGATGGACTAATAGAATGATGCTATGCCCAAAAGATTTTACTTCACTAGGTGCAGTAAAAAAATTGGTATTCTATACACAGGTGGTATATCTTGCAACACAGATAGACTACTCCACTGACTAACACACTCTGCAATAGGCCAAAAAGGATTAGCTTTGCTAGATTCAGCCAAATGCTGTGAAAAAAACTTGCACAGCACTGGCACAGACCTGCCTGGCAAAAACTGATAGGAACTGATGTAACCTAGTCCTGAAAAGGACTCCAATTACAATTAGTCTTTACTCCCACAACCTATCTATTTAAGAGCACAGACCTCCCTGATAAAAGTCGTAGGAAATGCTGTAACCTAGTCCTTAAAAGGACTGCAATCACAACTATTCCCTACTCCCAAGCTATCTGTATATTTGTGCGAAAATTGGCTTGAAATTAACAAGGTATGGCGCACACAGCAACAGCGGTGCCGTCTAACACGCAGCTGCAGCAGTGAGAAAATGGTGGCGACGGGGAAAATGGCTTGGTCTTATAGGGCAAGGACATGTGACATACACTGCCAATGACACATGCCCTTGCTTGTGTGAAAAAAAGCACTTCGCTCCGTGTGTGCGCTGCTGATAGGCTGACAGATTGCACCTCCCCACTGTAAATGCGGGAAAGAGAAAAAAAAATGGAGATCTTCATTGTTCCTGCAGAGATCCATCCCCTGCCCCTCCCCCCACCCCGCTGTACACTCAAACTGCGTATTAACATTAATTTTCATCATTACTGAGAAAAAATCCAGTTATGATTTTGGTGCACGAACAGTTATCGAACATAACCTCGAACAGCCGAATTTTTCTCAAATTGTTCGTGTTCGCCGAACGGCTCGAACACCGCCCAAAACAGCTCGAATTTGAGATTGGCGAACAGTTCGAGTAGAACAACGCTCATCTCTAGTGCTAACGTGCTTGCAACTAAAAAAATATATATAGGACATGCACTATAAACATTACAGTTTTATGGTGTTTTTTTCACACTTTTGGTATAATTTCTATGTCCTTAGCATTTTTTTTCCAAAAGTAGCATAATTTTTTTCATGCATTTTTCCAAAGGCGTCTCAATAGCAATACAAAAAGGAAAGGAAAAAAGGCATAATAAATTTCTTGTAAATGTATGTGCCCATGCAGTTCATTAGCTACTTCTTCCACAGGAAAAACACAATCACTAGAAAACTGCAGCAGTAATTTTGCATTTAACTCTACATTTCAAAGCATTTTTTAGATGTATCTGTTTGTTTTCTTATGCTTTTTTTTGCTCCTCACCTTAATTAATTTCAATAGAGAAAAACTCAATAAAAGCACTTTAAGAATCAACATCCTGCCTTTTAAAAAAACATACCATAGGACAAAAAAACACAAGGAAAACAACATGTTAATGAGATTTTAGAAATGTCATTCATTTTGCTACTACTATTAAAATGTTTCATTTTCTGTACTGAAAAACAGTCAGATAAAAATGAATAAAAAATGGAGCATGTGAACCAGCCCTAAAAATACAATAAAACATTTATTTGTATTTATTTGCAAGCAATAAAATAAAAAGAAAAAAAAACTATGTTTAAATTGGTAAAATTAATACACTGCATTTCGAGTGTTTAGAAAAACTGAAAACTATCTAATTTGTATGTCATAAAACTGCAATAAACGACCAGTAAAAATCACATTTTGATCAACAATACTTTTTAAAAAGTAGATATTTCTGTATCTCCATTACAAATGTACTATCAATTCTTTTTGTATTAATTCTTGCTTTATTAATTTGTATTTTTTTCTGATTACTCTTTAAATTACTCCAATAAAACATTCTAATCCTCATGAACTGTCAAAGCTAAAAAGAGTCATTTGTCACCTCCCCCTACGAAAAAAGAACCGAATTTATAGAATAATACTTCATTAGATTGCTTTTTATGCATTTTCTTTGGTAGAAGATTAAATGGCATTTGAGCCTGTAAAAATGTTCTTTCTAGCAACATGTTTGAAGCTACAGCTGCCTGATATGGCTAATGAATTTTACAATCAAAAGCTAAAGTGAATTAGCTGTAGCAGATGTTTTTACTCTGGGAACTACCAGACCTTTTTGGCCGCTCATTTGTCCTTAAAGGGGATAGAACTTTGCACTTCTATTATGTGTTGTCATCGAAGCATTGCACAACTTTATCAAACTTTTTTTTATTCTGGAAACTGAATTAATTTTCTGCAAGGTTTTTTTTTTTTTGTATGGCTTTTTAATCACATTTACTGAGGAACATGTGTACTGTAAAGTTGGAGAGCCGATTAAGGCTCCTGGAAAGACAACTTTCAAAAGAAAAGTGCGAGAGTTCTAAGGCCTCCATTTGAAGGTCTTGAGGTTTTGTGAAGAGGAAAAAATTAATTACTATTTTAATAACGAAGCCAAGCCTGCTGAAAATCCTCTTAGAGAGTAGCTGCATGATGTAATGGCTTGCAGGGGAGATATTGAAAGCACTGACCACACAGTCTGTCCTTCACTGTTGTATTCAATGCGTGTAAGATGATATATGCGAACGGGTCACACATTGCAAGCTTAAAAATAACAGTTTTTCAAAGGAAGGAAAGTATAATAGCAGAATGATATCTGAGGAATTAGGAAACAAGTATTATTATCTATTTAAAGCTGTCTTATAAGAGAAAAATATTATCTGACTATATAAATAAAAAAAATTATTAAGTAGGATAAGGATATTAATTTGAACCATTAAACCTATTTTGAGCTCAGTTTTATGGTGTTTAAAGGGGTTTTCCAAACTTTATTGGAAATTTTCAAAACTTTTCAACATACAAAAGAATAATTTGCTTTTCTCGTAATACTTATCTAAATAAAATTGTACTGTTAAAATTTAGAATTATTACTTGTAGCAAGGCTTCATAATAGTTCCTTTAAAAAAGAGTCATAAATGGGGATTATATAAAGGGGCTGGCCATTTTATCTTTATTTTCACAAATGTTTAGGGACACATGAATTTGTAGTACTTAGTAATACAGTATATAAGCATTACAGGATCCTCCGACTGCACTTGTTAGTACAGCCTTCTACACAGACTGCATAGCTCTTCCATTTTCAAAATGGCTGCTGACTGTGAAGCATGTGACCGGATTTGTCCATCATTCTCATTCAATTGAAAACAGTTTTCCCTTGTGCAGTGTTTTTCATTTAAAAAAGGCCGATGTACTGGTCTGGTCAAATGATCCTCCATTTTCAGCCATTTTGAGAATAGGAGCTTTATGCAGTCTCTAAGGAAGGCAGTACAAACAAAGCAGGCGGAGAAGCTGTATATAGCCACCTTAACATTAAAATTGCAACATCAAGAAAAAAATTGGAGAATTATGAAAATCACAGCATCAATAAACTTGTTAATGATATGCAAATGATGAAAAAATAGAAAGAAAAACAATCTTGATTTATTCAGTATCAAGTTTGAGCTCTACATGCACAGATATGCCAGCACTTACACAACTTGGCTGTTATCAATGAGGTTATTAATGGTTGTCTGGGGACTGTTCTGCCACACTAAATGCACTTGGGCACACAAGTCATCAAGATCCACTGCTGGCAGCTCTCTTTGCAATTGCTGACCTATGGTACACTCGGGGCGACAGAACATTCCTGTGACAAATATTTATAACCTCATTGAAGTGCATGTATTTCTGTGCATAGCGCTCATACTTGACACTGAATAAATTGAAATGTTTTCAGTTTCCATTTTTCATCATCTACATATCACTAACATGTCTATCGATCCTCTGTCAATATCAAACATCAGTTCTTCTAAGTGCACTTGCACTTATATCCCAAGCAATTCATACAGGGTAGATAGGGTGTTTGTGCAGTGAGATCTACACACCTGAGATGTTGTGCTCACAGGCACAGATGTACATCTGCTAAGATCTATAGTATGACACTCCTTGAGGGCTGCAGCTTCACCCCCTGGGTTCCAACCGGAGTCCAAAAATCGATGACGAGAATGAGGATGGATGATGATTAGTGCTGCCCAGGAATCAATGTTGCAAAATAAAATATTTATTGCTACGCGTTTC
This sequence comes from Phyllobates terribilis, assembly GCF_046119375.1. Classification (NCBI taxonomy): domain Eukaryota; kingdom Metazoa; phylum Chordata; class Amphibia; order Anura; family Dendrobatidae; genus Phyllobates; species Phyllobates terribilis. The sequence goes on along the minus strand of NW_027362764.1, from coordinate 523,596,136 downwards.
AAGGCTGTTCCAGCCTCTTCATGAGGCAAAATACACATGAGCTGACACTCTTAGATGTAGGATTGTACAATAAACAAATACAAGTAGGAAATTGAATAGTGAACCAGCTTAATTAACATGCAAGAGCTGACAATCTAGTCTCTTAGATGTGAATTACACAGTTTAACATATGGGCCAGAGAAAGAGCTATGCAATTGACAGGGAATTGAGGAAGGAGAAGTCTTTTTCAGAGAGTTGGACAACAAAAGTGTACTTGTGTTTACGCATAAATAACCTGGTGGAAAAGGCTTTGTCTGCAGAAAATAGATCCTGAACGACACCTGGGCTGCCCCTGAGGAAATATTATATTTACAACAGCCATCCTAGACATGACTCCAAAAGGAAATATTGAATATCAAAATTTGTAAGAATCCGATATTAATGAGACATACATTTTTCTGCACCGGGAAAAGAAGCATTATTTTTCATAATGGTACCCCCTGCCGAAGAGCAGAAAACTGATAACAGCTTGCCATGTTTGGTCTCTAAGTAAAAATAAAATCCCAATAAAAAATATGTCATCAATCTCGAATTTCTACGATCATCTGGAGAGGAGTTATCACATAAGTTGGAGATTTCATAAAATCATGAAGGGCTGAGACCAGCCCACAACCGGGCCCATGTGACGTCATCATGGGGGAGTGTGTGAGTGGAACTCAGGGGTTGATAAAAGATCAAGCAGAATTATGATCTGGGTTCGTGTAGAGAGATACATATCGTGCATGCAGGAATCCCGTACAGTGAACGGCCAATCGAAGTGCTCTCCTTCTGCTAAACTGAATCATTTCTGCGATCGGTGTAGTAAGTTCTTTTGTTAATCCCTTTTATTCTCTGTAACTGTATATGATGTATTGTTTTGTCCCCTTTGTAAAATCTTATATATATTTTTCATAAACACTGCCTCCCTTTGGATTAAATATAAAATTTAATAGTTCTCTTCCTTTTTGTTCTGTAACCAGGCCTCAAAGCCATACGTTACCTATCAGGTGTCCAATTGGCATTTGTAAATGATTGGTGGTGGCAGCGAGTAGTCTGGGGTTATCGTGGAGTTAGCAGTGATTTATGGCGGTATATACACATATTCCATGTATTGGAATCTGGAGGTGTATATACCATATGCTCACTGTTAGTTTCCTGATAATTGGTCTGTTAGTGCAAACAGCCTGCGGCCTCCTCCATTATTCGTCTGCTAATCGTGTAATTGTCTGGACGATAGGGGGCAGTAGAGAACTGTTCGCTACAAAGATCACAGCGGGTGGTTCTCGTGACCTTCGTGGATAATTGTGATATTGGTGAATAAAACCTTGACAATCATGATATACATTTTTTTATTAATAATTAAATAAACATTTATTTTTCAAACAATATAACATTTACTGTTTTTTTTTATAACATTTCTGGTCAATTATTGTGGCAGACATTTTTATTTGTTGATGTATAAGTGTCAGAGAACAACATTTACACACCACAAATGTGACAGATCCAGGCCATAGAAGACTGTGGATGAACACTAACTGCATCTCCTATGCTGTGGCTATATCAGCTGTGAACTGTATGTGCACTCAACATGTGCAATTCACAGCTGTGGGTGAAGCCTGGTGTCATTTTATTATAGTAACAAAATTCATAAAGCACAGTTTGCCTACATGGGCAGCACGGTGGCTCAGTGGATAGGACTGCAGCCTTGCAGTCCTGGGTTCAAATCCCACCAAGGACAACATCTGCAAGGAGTTTGTATTTTCTCCCCGTATTCGCGTGGGTTTCCTCCGGGTTCTCTGGTTTCCTCCCACATTCCAAAGATATATTGATAGGGAATTTAGATTGTGAGCCCCAATAGGACATAGACATAATGTCTGTAAAGTGCTTTGGAATTAATGGGGCTAGATAAGTGAGTAAATAAATAAATAAATAAACATGAGTACAGGGTCCCCCCTATTTAAATGTCAAAAATAATATGTTGCTACATGGTGAAGTACCAAAGGACAAATGGTGGAGTGGCCACAAACCACCAATAAAGTATTAAAAATAACAATTTATTTAGAAATATTAAAAATAGTATCCCTTATATACAGTTGATACCAGAAGTTTACATACACTATATAAAAAGACCCATATGCATGTTTTTCTCCATATCTGACCTAAAATATCTGACCTAAAACCTTTCCCGTTTTAGGTCTGTTAGGATTACCATAATTTTCAATATTTGCCAAATGCCAGAATAAAGAGAGAGAGAGAATGTTTTAAGGCATTTTTATTACTTACTGCAAAGTCAAAATACAATTTCATTAGTATTTGGTACCATTACATTTCATTAGTATTTGGTACCAATGCCCTTAAACTGAATGGCTTGGGTTAAACATTTGGGATATCCTTCCACAAGCTTCTCACAATAGTTGGTCAGAATTTGAGTCCATTCCTCCTGGCAAAACCGGTGTAACTGATCCAAGTTTGTACGTCGCGTTGCTCGCACCTGCCTTTTCAGCTTTGCCCATAAATTTTCAATAGGATTGAAATCAGGGCTTTGTGATGGCCACTCCAAAACATTGACTTTGTTATCCATAAGCCACTTTGTTACCATTTTGGCGGTATGCTTTTGGTCATTTTTCATTTGGAAGACCCATTTTTGCCCAAGCTTTAACTTCCTGGCTGATGTCTTGAGTTGTTGCTTCAGTATTGCCATATAATCTTCTTTTCTCATCATGCCATCTGTTTTGTGAAGTGCACCAGTTACTCCTGCAGCAAGCAACTCCATGACATGATGCTGCCACCCCCTTGTTTCACAGTTGGGATGGTGTTCTTAGGCTTCCAAGCTTCTTCCTTTTTCCTCCAAACGTAATGATGGTCATTATGCCCAAAAAGTTAAATTTTAGTTTCATCGGACCACAGGACATGACCGCAAAAATTAAGGTCTTTGTTCCTGTGTGCATTTGCAAACATTAATCTGACGTTTTGTATGTTTTTGATACAGTACTCGTTTCACTGTGGTTATTGACACAATCTTAATAGCTTCCGCCATAATCTTCACAAGGTCTTTTGCTTTTGTCCTTGGGTTGATATGCACATGTCGGACCACAGCATGTTCATCTCTGGGACACAGGACTCTGGGATTAAAAACATCAATTAACAAAATAAAACGTTGTTTGTCCCCCACCCCTCTTTTTTGTACCAATGAAATATTAAACAGACAGCTAGAAGGCTTTTTTATTTTAAAATAAAATGATTAACCACAGAAATTGTCGGGGAGTGTTTATTTAATTACATGATTTTTGTGTGTGTGTTTTTAATTTTATTACCGGGTTAGTAATGGGGGTGTCTGACAGACTCCTTTCCATTACTAACTCCTGTGCTTGATGCCAGCTGACATTACACAGCTGACATCAACCCCAAATACCATTACCCCGATTGCACATTTCTTCGTTTTTGCTTTAGTTTTTTGCAATTTGTGCATACAGGGGCGTGGTTCCCCCTTTTTGGTCTGTGCATTCTGTCTATATAGCTTTCCTTGGACAGGTGTTAAAACAGGCAGGTCTGGGTCCTGCCCAGTCCCTGTCTATTTTGAGGCCTGCTGGCATATAGAGGGGTAAAGTATAAGAGTTAGGGAACATACTGATTTGGTACACCTTGTTATGGTGGGATGGCTTTTATGCTTTTGATCAAATTAGTGTCAACTAAGTACTGTATGTTTTTTACATGTTATATTTATTTAGTTACTTAAGTGTATTTGCTCATTGTTTTTATTCTAGGTTATATTTGTCTGTTTAATGGCAACAGTGTGAATGTGCACCTATGCATTGCACTTTTACCAACATGTGTGCCAGCCCATTTCTTTGGTTTTGCTAAAATGTTATCAATAAAAGCATCAGCTCACAGCACAAAAAACAAGACCTAACACAACTCCATAGATAGAAAAATAAAATTGTTACAGATCTCGGGAAATGATGCCCCACACCGTTTTTTTTAATTTCTGATTTTTTCTCAACATTAAAAGGGTTTTCATACGAACAGAGGACATTTTAATCAATAGATCTGGCAATAAAAATAAGTTCCACAATTGAATTTCTTAAAATTATGATCCTGTGCTGATATAATCTTATAAATGTGCCCCTGCTATGTTCTGTGTAATTGTTGTGTCTCACCGTGCAGGAATATGGTGTGATCATACGACAGCTACTGGCCAGGGGAAGCAAATGAGAGTATACAGACAGGACAGCATGGGAACGCAGATGTTGCTTTATGTAAGATAAAATATTTTTCTGTCTGTTTAAAAACATGTTTTACCTCACAAAAATAATTAGTTTCCATCCCATGCTGTCATGTCTGTATATTATTTTTCTTCCTCCCCTGCCCTGGAGATGTGGTATATCTGAATATGTCCCTGCATGGTTAGACACAGCCATTACACAGTACACAGCAGGGGCATAAATATAAGATTATCTCAGCACAGGAACATTTTTTTTTAACATATCCAATTGTGGAACTTAATTTCATGCTAAGATCTATTAATTACCCCGAAGCCTGTTTTCACTTTCATGACCAGGCCAATTTTTTTTAATTCTGACCAGTGTCACTTTATGAGGTAATAAACTTGGAACGCTTCAACGGATGCCAGTGATTCTAAGACTGTTTTTTTTCATGGCATATTGTACTTCATGATAGTGGTAAAATTTCATTAATATGACTTGCGCTTAATTGTGAATATATTGGAAATTTAGCAAAAATTTTGAAAATTTAGAAATTTCCAAACTTTTACCTTTTATGGCCCTAAATTAGAGAGCTACAATATGTCACACAAAATAGCTAATAAATAACATTTCCCACAAGTTTACTTTACATTAGCACAATTTTTGAAGCATAACTTTTTTTTGTTAAGTTAGAAGGGTTAAAAGTTGACCTGCGATTTCTCATTTTTGCAACAAAATTTACATAACCATATTTTTAGGAACTACATCACATTTGAAGTGACTTTAAGGGGTTCATATGACAGAAAATACCCCAAAGTAACACCATTCTAAAACCTGCACGTCTCAAGGTGCTCAAAACCACATTCAAGAAGTATATTAACCCTTCAGGTGCTTCACAGAAATTAATGAAATGTGGATTAGACAAATTTTTTTCTTACTTTCACAAGGGTAACAGGAGAAAATGGACCCCAAAATTTGTTGTGCAATATCTACTGAGAACACGGATACCCCATGTGTGGGGGGAAATGACTGTTTGGGTGCACGGCAGGGCTCGAAAGGGAAGGAATGCCTTTTGACTTTTTGAATGTAAAATTTGCTAGCATAATTAACGGATACCATGCCACGTTTGGAGAGCCCCTCAAGTGCCTAAACAGTGGAAACTCCCCATAAATAATACCATTATGGAAACTATATCCCTCAGGGAACTTGTATAGATGTGCGGTGAGCACCTTGAACCTCCAGGTGCTTCACTGAAGTTTATAATTTAGAGCCATGAAAATAAAAAAAATCAATTTTTTCCCACAAAAATGTTTTTTAGCCCCAAATTTTGCATTTTCATAAGGGTAACAGGAGAAAATGGAACCCAAAAATTGTTGTGCAATTTCTCCTGAGTACACAGTTCACCATATGTGGGTGAAACTTATCTACAGATGTAATGACGATTTTGACTCCATGGGTGTTTTCTAGAAACAAGCAGCAGCGAATGTTGCTGAGTGAAAATTTACAAAATGTCGTTGGGGTGCAAGGAGCCATAGCGCATTTCCACAACCTTTGTGCTACCAGTAACGTGGAAGTCACCTATATTTCCAATAACAAATGATGGACCTGAGTTGGAGCTTTTTTTGTAGATTGAGTTGAAGCTTTTATTGGGAAGATTTTGCACAACATTTTGGATCACATTTATATGGCACCCTACGCTAGGCACTTACTTTGGGGTTACCATCTAAATCTCCAAGTGACGTGATTCAGATGGAACGCCCACTATAATGAGGCAACAGAGTTACTCTGGACTTCATCTGGCCTCTGTTCAGTGGTGTCCTTCTTTGCAAAAGTGCAAAAAACTGTGGCCAACAGCGCTTTTATGCATGCCTAAAAATTTGGACACCGCCGGATCATAGGCCAGACGGCGTACACAGTGATTCCATCTGTCTCATTATAGGGAATCTTCCGCTGGGGGTTCTGTCTGAATAATGTATTTCAGAGATTTACATGGAAACCCCAGTGTAAGCACTCAGCACAGAGCGCAGGATAAATGTGAGCCGAGCTTTACTTCGATCTTTGGAAGGCAGAATGAACAAATCAGCAGCAGGTGAAGAATTGGTTTTATTTATTCTTTACGCCGTTCCTCATGCAGTATAAGTGACTAGATGACTTTATTTTTCGGGTCAGTGCGATTACAGCGATACGAGATTTATAGCGGGTTTTTATGTTTGGCTGCTGTCACACACTAAAACATGATTTTTTTTGTTTTGCAAAAACTAGTGTTAGCATCGCCATATTTTGAGAGCTATAATTTTTCCATATTTTGACCGACAGAGTCATATCAGGGCTTGTTTTTGCAGGACGAGATGACGGTTTTATTGATACCATTTTCGGGCACGTGACATTTTTTGATCGTTTTCTATTCTGATTTTTGGGAGGCAGAATGACCAAACAACAGAAATTCTGGATTTTTTTTTATGCTGTTCTGCATATGGTAAAATTTATACCACATTTATATTGGGTTTTTTATGTTTTGTGGCTTTTACACAATAAAAACTTACTTTATAGAAAAAAATAATTATTTTTGCATTGCTTTATTCTGAGAGCTATAGCTTTTTTATTTTTCCACTGACAGAGTTGTATGGCTGCGAGACAAGATGACATTTTCAACGGACCATTTTTATTTATATTCGTCTTCCCATTTCATTGCACTTTTTGTTCAGCGGCATGATGATAAAACAACGTATTTTTTTGCCTCATTTTTTTTTTACAGTGTTCGCTGAAGGAGTTAACTAGTGGGACAGTCTTATAGGTTGGGTCGTTTTGGACACTACTATGTGGTTTTATTTATTTTTTATTTTTTTTACCTAAATAAATGTATTTATTGGATGAATATTTTTTCTTTATTTTTTGTTCTTTATTTTGTGTTTTTTTTTTATATTTTTATCATTTTTATTAGCTTTATTTTTTTACTTTTTTACATTGTCCAAGGATGGGACATCAGCTTCAGAGTGACAGATCACTTATCTAATACTCTGCAATGCTTCTGCACTGCTGAGCATCAGATCAGCATCTGACAGGCAAGGAGGAGGCGTGTCAGCTCCTACTCTCTGAGCAGGCGCTGACAGGCCACCTTCCTGAAGGACCCTGCGGCCATCTTGGGACTGGGGGACACCATGGAGACCATTTTGGGCGTTGCTGCGAGGTGTTAGCTCTCACATAGAGCTGACACCTTCATGTGAACGCTGCAGCACTCAGCGTAAGCCTGCGTGAACACTCCGACAAATATATACTGCTCTTTGTGGGAACGAACAGTTTAACGGAGCAGTATGTATAAGGTACATGTCAGGAAGGGGTTAAAATGTGCTTTGTTCGTGGGACAACCACTTTAAATAACAAAATAAATACTAGTTTTGCATTACTATAATCATACTGACCTGAAGAATCATGTTACTGGATCATTTTTACCATACAAAGAACACCCAAAACAAAATATTCCCCTCTTCCCTCATCAAACCCTGCACCAAAAAAATGGAGAAATTTTTGTTCATTTGCTGCATACATATATTTTCATCTAGCAGTCTTCAGTAGCACTCTTCTTATGTCTGTATAACAATGCAGTCACCAATAAAATGACACTACGCATTGATCCTAAATTTTAACTCTCCCCTTTTGCAAACACCCTGAAGGGGAAAGGAAAAGTGATGTCATACACATGCGATCAGATTCCACCCACATTTACTCCAATTGTAATGTGAGCTAGCATTACACTTGGTTTTAATATGAAATGTCAGCAGCTGCTTCCCCTATTATTTAAAAGATTAAAAAATCTAAACTTTATTTATCACTTTTCAAATTTTTTTACCTTTTGTCACTAACAACACTCGCTCATGACACATGTACATTAGATGTGAACAAAAAGGGTGACTCTACTACCCACTCTCTCAGCCACTCACCTAACGCAATAGGCCACAATGATCTAAGTGCACCCCACAAATGGTCCCTACATCCACGCCACACTTTACGCTGATGCCACTTGCCTTTTTACCAGGCCAACACACTGGGCAACACAATGTATACATGTACACACAGTTTTTAAAAGCTCCTGAACCATTCACTACTTGCACTCTGGCTACAAGGTATTACACACAAGCTCTTTTCTTTCATCAAAATTGTGGGCATGTTAGAGCAATGAAGAACAAAATTCTTTAATCTGTGATTTAATATACATAAAGAAGTACAGAGCTTAAAAAAGGTTACAAAAAGTGAAATAGCAAGAATACATACAATACACAAACAGTCATAAAAAAGAATTAAAGAAGACTTAAACAATTTGGATCGTGAGAAGTGATGAGCGACCACTAAAATGCTTGGGTACTCGTTGCTTGGGTCGAGCAAATTGGAATGCTCGAGTGCTTGGTCCGAGTAACAAGCCCAATGTAAGTCTATAGGAAACTCAAGCATTTTTCCGGCGGCTCCCCCCGGAGGTCTGCAGAGGGCCTAAAAATTGCCCAAATCGATGGGAACAGTGCTCAAATGACATGGGAAAAGCATGGGGTAGACCCCTGGAAGCATTTATGACTCCCAGGTCAGTGCTGTCAAGAACATTGTCAGAGGTATTACGCCACTTTTACGGACTCACATTAAAACATACAAAAACAAAACCAAAATGGATTTTCCTGGGAAATATGTTAAGGAACAATTCTTTCCAGGATAAAGACTTGTATATAAGGCAAAATAAATAACCAAAAACAAAAATGCTCCTCTACACCTTGGGCTATGTTCACACGTAGCATTTTTGATGTGTTTTTGCACTTTTTGCATTGCTTTCAACCAAGACAAATGCATTCACCGGGAAATGTCATTTTAATATTTTACAACCTTATCTGGCCATGTGGTGTGTGAAACATCATCAGACACATCCTGCTTCATTTATGAAGGAGGGATTGTGAAATTCACAAACACTATTTTTGCAGCATTACTATTCTTAAAGGGCCAGCAGTCGGCTATGCTTTGTTGTTCCCATTATTAAAGTGTAGGTCTCCTATCCTGTTATTGCATATGCAGTGACTGCAAGGGCTGCCAAAAATTTGGACGCACCCCAATACCCCTTTGAAGAGACATCAAGGAGGGTCTTAGTAAAAAAAATGTTCCCATTATAAAGGAGTGGGTGTCCTATAGTGGTAATTCCCATGCAGTGACTAGAAGGGCTGCCAAAATTTAGGAAAAACTATTTAAAGACACATAGAGCAGGGCAACAGTAATGACATGTTCCCTTTAGAAAGGAAAGTGCCTGCTATCCAGTTATAGGGTATGCAGTGACTCCAAAGGCTGCCAAAACTTAGGAAAAACCCCACTAACAATTTAAACACAAATATAGCTGGGCCACAGTAACGACATGTTTCCATTAGAGTCTGCTATCCAGTTATAGGGTACGCAGTAAGTCCAATGGCTCCCAAAATTTGGGAAAAAACCCTACTAACAATTTAAGCACATATGGAGTTGGGCTACAGTAACGAATACGACATGTTCCCATTAAAAAGGAGTGGGTCGCCCGTATTGTTTGCCTATGGAGTGAATGCAACGGCTGCCAAAAATGTGGGGGAACTTGAGAGTCCCTTACAACAGACGTAGAGGTCAGAGAGCCTCCTGAAAACAATGTTCCAATTATTAGGAAGTGGGTCTCTCATACTGTTTGCCTATGCAGTGAATGCAACGGCTGCTAAAAATTCGGAGGAACTCCAATGCCCCTTGCAAGAGACGTAGAGGTCAGAGGGCCTCCTGAAAACAATGATCCCATTATTAGGAAGTGTGTCTCCCATAGTGTTAGCCTATGCAGTGAATGCAACGGCTGCCAAAAATTTGGAGTACTCCAATGCCCCATGCAAGAAACATAGAGGTCGGAGGGCCTCCTGAAAACATTGTTCCCATTATTAGGATGTGTGTCTCCCATTCTGTTTACCTATGCAGTGACTGCAATGGCTGCCAAAAATTTGGAGGAACTCCAATGCCCCTTGCAAGAGATGTAGAGGTCGAAGGGCCTCCTGAAAACAATGTTCCCATTATTAGAAAGTGAGTGACCCATATTGTTTGCCTATGCCAGTGATTTTCAACCAGTGTTCCGCGGCACACTAGTGTGCCGCGACACATGGTCGGGTGTGCCGCGGGGAAAGTTCCCCAAACTATGGTGCCCCCTGTGTTTTGTTTCCCGGCAATGCGCTCGATGCGCAGTCACGCCTTCTTACAATGTAGGAGACGTGTACAATAACACATGCGCAAGCTTTGAACCTCGCGCGACTTAATGACGTCACCTAGGCCGGCGCGTCATCCTGAGAGTGGAGAGACTCTCGCATTTGCCCGCCGCCAAGGTAATGCCCGCCAATAATGCTGACTATATGAGCTTTTGCCTGAGTATATGAACTGTTGGCAGAATACTCAGCATATGAGCTGGTACTTTTAGTACTCCATCAGTATACTGCATATAACAATGAGAAATGTAAAATGAGAAATACTATAGTCATGAGGCTGGAGTACTACAAGTACCAGCTCATATGCTGAGTATATGAGCTGGCACTTGTACTCTGGCCTCATGGCCATAGTACTTCTCATTGTACCCCTTTATATTGCAGTATATGAGCCACATAATAATCAGCACCATATACTGTGGCGCTGTACAGTGCACATTACCACAGTATATGATGCTGATAATCATGTGCTCATATACGTGGGACTGTATTTATGAGGTTACATGGGATTGAATATATGAGGGGGTTATCCTTTTTTATTTCACTTTTTTAAAATAAATAATTTATTGAAAGGACCTCTGCCAGGCATATTTCACTCTTGAGGGCTAAAAAAGCAGCTCTTGTGGTGGTAAGAAGCTGATTTAAAACCCCCAAGAGTGAACTCCGTTAGAGTTGTATGTATGGAATAATAAATGATATTAGTACCGTTCTTCAGCAGTCATGTCCTGCTTGAATTGACTCTAGTGGCGTAGCACTTGGCAGCCGGCTCTATTCTACTTATAGAGAAAGCTGAGTGCTACGTCACTAGTGTCAATTCAAGCAGGAAATGCAGACCGTAGTAATATAAGTTATTATCACACATACAGCTCTCGCAAAGTTCACTCTTGGGGGGTTTAAATCAGCTTCTTGTCACCACGAGAGCTGCTTTTTAAGCCCTCAGGAATGAAATATGCCTAGCAGAGGTCCTTTAAGTGTGGCAGATAATGTAATACTCTTCTATTTTAGTGTGTGGCCGCGCACACTATCTCAGCAGTGATGGAGAAGTATTTGAGAATGGAAAAGGCAAATGCCGAACAGGACCCTGGACACAATTCTAACCCAAATGAAGGCCCTAGTATGAGAGTTCGACAAAAGAAAAAAGACAAGACGGTGAGCTCAAGGCAATACAGTGAAAGCTATCTTTCATTTGGATTTACTTCCACTGGGGATGCGACAGCACCAACACCACTGTGCTTGGTGTGTGGTGAGAAGCTTTCCAATAGCGCTATGGTGCCAAGCAAACTTAAACTCCATCTCCAAACGAAACACCCTTCCGTTCAAAATAAACCGATGGAGTATTTTGTACGCTTACGTACAAACAATGAGAAAGGGGCAACTTTTTTGAGAAAAAGCACAAAGGTAAATGAGAGAGCCCTCAAAGCTAGCTACCATGTTGCTGAACTCAGCTAAATCAAAAAAGTCCCACACTGTGGCAGAAACATTAATACTACCAGCTTGTAAAGCTATTGTAAATGAGATGCTTGGCCCTGAAGCAGCTAAAGAGATAGCTAAAGTGCCTCTCTCTGATAACACAATTGCCAGACGGATTGGTGACTTGTCTGCGGACATTGAAACAGTTGTTTTGGAAAAGGTGCGCATCAGTAAGAAATTTGCCTTGCAACTTGATCAGTGGACATTGTAGGTTCTTGGCCAATGTGCGTTTTGTGGATGGTGAAGCCATTAGAGAAAACTTCCTATTTTGCAAGGCACTGACAGAAAAATCAACAGGAGAGGCAATATTCCAAGTCACATCGGAATATCTTGATAAAAGTGGACTGACATGGGAAAACTGCACAGGTGTCTGCACTGATGGAGCCGCAGCCATGGTCGGGCGCATCAAAGGCTTTGTAAGTAGGGTTAATGAAAGAAACCCAGATGTTCTTGCTACCCACTGTTTCTTGCACCGTGAGGCCCTCGTTGCAAAGACCTTACCAGCAGATCTAGCTCCTGTGTTGGATGATGTTGTGCGCATAGTGAACTTTGTGAAGACGCGACCTTTGAGATGTCGCTTATTTGCGTTTTTGTATACAGAAATGGGAGCGGAACATAAAATCTTATTGCTCCACACGGAGGTCAGGTGGCTGTCACGTGGCAAAGTGCTTGCCCGTGTGTATGAGTTGCGAGAGGAACTTAAAATATTTCTTACAAACGAGAGGTCCGATTATTCAAAGCTGCTTGCAAGTGATGAGTGGTGTGCAAATCTGGCATACCTGGCTGATATATTTCAATATCTGAATGAACTAAACACACGGATGCAAGGTCGAAATGAAAACCTGCTTACAAGCACTGATAAAATGAACGGATTCCATTTAAAGGTGCAGCTCTGGCAACAACATGTGCAGGGCGGCAACCTTCAGATGTTCCCACTCACTGAGAAACTGCATGATGACAATACTGCTGCAATGTGCGAAGCCATTGGCAGACATTTGAAAACTCTTGAGGAGAAGTTATCGTTCTATTTCTCTTCAGCCTTCACAGAATGCCTTGACTGGGTTAGGGACCCATACAGCTCATTATCCGTTGCTGGAAATGACATGACTTTAAAGGAGCAAGAGGAACTCGTTGAACTGAAGCAAGATCGCGGTTTAAAGCTAAAGTTTGCTGATCTTCCTTTGGACAGTTTTTGGTTATCTGTTGCCAAGGAGTTCCCCATTCTGGCCAACAAAGCTATTTTGACATTGCTCCCATTTTCAACCACATATCTATGTGAGCTGGGCTTCTCAAGCTTGACTGCGATAAAAACTAAAAACAGGGAGAAACTGAGAACTGTTGAGGAAGAGCTTCGTGTGTGTCTTTCCACCATTCCTGCCAGGATATCCCTTTTGTGTTTATCGAAACAGGCCCAGGTTTCACACTGAGTGAGTAAAATAAATTTAGAATCTATATTATTAACTATATGTATAATATGACTGTTTTAGTGTCATTTTGTGCTATTTTGGTTGGTGGTGTGCCCCAGGATTTTCTAAGTATAAAAAGTGTGCCGCGGCTCAAAAAAGGTTGAAAATCACTGGCCTATGCAGTGAGTGTAACGGCTGCCAAAAATTTGGAGGAACTCGAATGTCCCTTGCAAGAGACGTAGATATGGTGATATGGTAGATATGGTGATGATATGGAGGAGGATGTGGAAGATGAGGAGAAGGAGGAGGAAAAGAGCAAATAGACAAAATCAGGAAGCGTATACCCATGTCTGGGTGTGAAGACAGAGGTGCATGGGAATAGAGTTAGACCTCCCAAAAAAAAACACGGTATTGAGTTTAAGTTATTCTGCTATCATTCGGTGGTGTTGAGAAGTCTGGTCCAATCCAGCCCATGTTCATTTTTATAAGAGTCAGCCTGTCAGCATTTTCTGTTGACAGGCGGATGCGCCTATCGGTTATAATTCCACCGGCAGCACTAAAAACCCACTCTTACAAAATGTTAGCGGCATGGCAGGCCAGGACCTCCAAGGTGTAGAGAGCCAGTTCATGCCACGTGTCCAGCTTGGATGCCCAATAATTATAAGGCACAGAGGAATCACAAAGGATGTTGGTACGGTCGGCAAGGTACTCCCTGTTAAGGGGACGGTGGCAACAACTTTATTAAAATGGAAAGCAACCGAACCCGGGGTCCGCGATGAAGCCTAGAAGACTGTGACCGAACACCCACCTGGAAAGAATGTGAAACAACCATCTTAAAATATAAATCACTCCAGTGTTACTACACACCGGGACGGGAAAGGATTCGCACTCTCCGTTAACTCCACGGGAGATGTGCGACAAATACTAAATAGTAAATAGTAATAGTAAATAGACATAGTGTTGACTGCACAGAGACTACGCCGCAGGCGCTAGGAAGTGTGTGTTACTCACGCCGGAGTGTACGTGCTCCCAGCTGGTGTGTGACTGGCCTGGGAAGTAACTCTCCAAGTGGCTAACAGGCGGTGCCAGGGATACGGAACCCGCAGTCTGCTCGGGGTGTATAGCAACCCCCTTGCCGGAGCCAGACTGCCAAACGGGAACTACCTGCCTAAGCACATCAAAGCCTGCCTAAGCGACCTGTGCTAATCAGCTGAGCGAACTCTGGCATCGGCAGGTCACGGAGACAGCAGCTAGGGAGCACGTGGAGCCCAAACAGACAAGCGTCCACACAACCTAAACGGAATGATCAGAGCGCACCGCCATGCTTGTGGTCGGGCTATTTAAAGACTAAGCCCTGCCCACAGTCACATTATTGGTCACACAACTGATGACATCACCTGCGGCCAATCAGAGGGTGCCGGGTCACCAAATCAGCTGATACCAAACCACCAATCACGGTCATGCTCAGTGCAGTGCACCCTGGACTTAGGCTGTAGCAGCCCTGCTCCCCTCCGCAACCTATGCTTAACACTACTAAGAACAAAGACCTGAGAGACAGCTTGTACACCTTGTGAACTAGCTAGGTGCTGGGAGTGAAGGTGATGCTGAGCAGCATCTACCCTGGCTAGACCAGAATGGGAGACCACAAAATCAACTGATGAATCTGACCCAACTTCAGATCCAGCCAATGCCCATCATCTAACACTCCCTCACCATCTTCTGAAACTTTTCCCTCCTTGTGAGAGTACCCCGTGTCTCAGGGCCTGTGCAATGGGACAGTCTGAGAAAACTGACCCAGAACTTTGACAGTGTTCCTATGCCTTTGCTGGATGGTATTTGTGCCTCTCTTGCCTGTACTCCTTTGTTGTCCAAGGAACTGTGACCTCTGCCGCCAGGGTTTTCAAATGGGAATTTTTTAAATAATTCCGCAACAAGTGCATTCTGGTACTGCCCCATTTTATTAGGCCTGTCCTGCGCAAGAATAAGAGACAGAAAGTTCTCCTTGTAGCATGAGTCTAGAAGTGTCATCAACCAGTAATGACTGTCACCCATAATTTGGACAATGCGAGGTTCACGGGAAAGGCAACACAACATAAACTCGGCCATGTGTACCAGACTGCAAGGAGACAAGACTTCCATGTCCTCACCAAGAGGACAACTGACCATGCTCTCCTTCTCATCCTTCTCCTCTTCCTTCTCCTCCCTGTCCTCAGGCCATCCACGCTGAACAGACGGTATGACAGTTGTGCAGGTAGTACCGTCTATACTGCAGGAAACTAGCTCCTGTTCTTCCTCCTCCTCCAACTCCTCTTCCTCATTGTCACCCAATCCACATTGGAATGAGAAGAGGCTGGGCTGAGTTGAATAACCCTGTATGGTTCTTGCTCCATCTCGTCGTGCTCCGCCTGCAATGCATCCTCTTTAATTGAGATCAGAGAGTGTTTCAGAAGACAGAGAAGCAGGATGGTGATGCTAATTATGGCATCATCGCCGCTCACCATCTTGGTGGAGTTTTGGAGGATGGTACATATGTCTGGCTGACATCCATGTCCACTCCTGAGGTCTTATGCGTGGAGTCTGAACTGAATACGGATGGCCTTGTTGATGCTGGTAGTCAACAACTGCCCTCTTCTGCTCACAAATCCTTCCCAACATCTGCAATGTAGAGTTCCATCATGTGGGGACATCGCACATCAATTGTGAGCTGGAAGCTGGAAACGCTGCTGAAGCACAGCAAGGGTGGCGGAAGCTGTAGCTGACTTTCTAAAGTGGGCACACAGGAGTCATACTTTGACAAGCAGATCCATCAAATCCGGATTGGTTTTGAGAAACCACTTAACCATGAGGTTATGAACATGGGCCAGGCATGGTACGTGTGTGAGCTAGCCCCGCCTCTGAGCCGCCACCAGGTTCCGGCCATTGTCACACACGACCATGCCTAGCTGTAGGGTCAGCTGTGTCAGCCACAGATCTGCCTGCTGCTTCAGAGCTGTCCACAACTCTTCAACGTTGTGCGGTTTGTCACCTAAGAATATTAGCTATAGCACAGCCTGCTGCTGCTTGGCTGAGGCAGTGCTGTAGTGCTTCCAGCTTGCGACTGATATGGTCATTTCGGAGATGGAGGCTGAAGAGGAAGAGGAGGAGGAGGTGCAGGAGCTTTGAAATGTGGGGGCAACCCTGATTGACCCAGGGCCCGCAATCCTCAGTGTCGGGAGGACGTGTTCTATCCCAATGTCCGACTGGGTCCCGGCATCAACTATATTAATCCATTGTGCCGTCAGGGAGATGTACCGTCCCTGCCCACAAGCACTTGTCCACGTGTCAGTGATTAGGTGGACTTTCCAAGTAACTGCGTTGTTGAGGGCATGGCTAATGTTGTAGAACACGAGCTCGTGTAATGCGAGGACGACACAACGTGAGAAATAGTGGCGGCTGAGGACCGAGTACCGAGGGATGGATGCTGCCATCAGGTTGCGGAAAGCTTTCGTCTCCATGAGCCCAAAAGGCAACATTTCGAGCGCAAACATTCGTGAAATGTGTGAATTTAGTAGTGTTGCCTGTGGGGCATTGGCTGCGTATTTGCGTTTGCGTTCCAAGGACTGGGGTAGAGACAACAGAACACTGCGCTAGGACAAGGACATGGACGTGCTTGCTGATGGTGCTTATTGAGAGTATGCAACGACACGTGCAGGGCGGGAGGCATCTTAGCATGTGCATTGGACAGGGGATTGGCGTGCACGCACAACAGCGGAACAAGCAGTGGTGTCACCCGCAGACACAGTTTCTGGACCCTAGGGTTTGGCCCACTTAGTCGGGTGCTTTGCTGCCATGTGCCTGATCATGCTGGTGGTGGTCAAGCTGCCAGTTTTGCTACCCTTGCTGATGCTGGCCTGGCGTGGTGCAAATGGCCTTTTTGGGGTTATCTGCAGATTCTTTAAAAAATAACCAAACTCAGGAAGACCTAACAGTTGTACTGGCAACTTCCGTCATGTTGGCGTTACGAGGAAGGCTTTCCCGCCTTGTGTCCTGCCTGTTGTGGTGCTACGCCTCCCTTCACCTGTGTGCTCTGTATGTCCCCCTGCCAGGTTGCGTCGGTTATTATATCATCCACCACCTCGTCTTCCACTTCCGCTCCATGGTCCTCCTCCTGACTTTCTGGCAGTTGTGTCTCATCATCATCATCCATCTCTTGCAATAGTAATAGCACTTTTCCACCGTTGCCTTCATGTGACTTTGGCTGCTCAAATATTTGGGCATCACTACACGCATTCTCCTCTTGACTCACTTGAAGCTGGCCAGGCGAGAGGCCCGAATCTACAAATGGAAAAGTGAACAGCTCTTCTGAGTGTCCAAGTTTGGGATCAGTTGTCTCCGGGCACTCGGCATGGTGGGAGGAAGGGGGATCAGGTTGAGGAATATGCGGTCCAGACTCACGGCTACTGAGACTTGACCGTGTGGAATACAGGGTGGTAGTGGTGGTGGCAAAGTGACTGGAAGCATTATCTGCTATCCAACCAACAACCTTTTGACACTGCTCTGGGTTCATTAGTGATGTACTGTGGTCCCTTAATAATTGGGACAGGAAGATAAAGCAACAAAATGTGAGTGTTTGTTGTGGCATATTTTCAGCTTGCCCATGGCCAAGTCCTCAGCCTCTGCATGCACCATCACCATTACGTTCACTTCCCCGTCCCTTGCCACACACCTTGCCCATTTTAAATGGAGGACAATATGTTCATGAGAAATCGCTGATTTTGGAACGCAGTTATATGTGATACGTCTGACAGAGAAACACGATTTTAAATAGCAGGCCTGTAATTTACTAATACTATTCTTCACAGACACCTAGTGTGAATAGCTTGACCGACACACACTGCAACAAAATGAAATTGGAAGAAATGGCTGATTTTGGAACACTCTTATAGTTGATATGTCTGACAGAGAACCACGGTTTTAAAAAGAAGGCCTGTAATTTTCTAGTACTATTCTTCACAGACACCTAGTGTGAATAACTTGACCGACACACACTGCAACAAAATGAAAATGGAAGAAATGGCTGATTTTGGAGCACTCTTATAGGTGTTATGTCTGACAGAGAACCACGGTTTTAAATAGCAGGCCTCTAATTTCCTAGTACTATTCTTCACAGACACCTACTGTGAATAGCTTGACCGAAACACTGCAACAAAATGAAAATGGAATAAATGGCTGATTTTGGAACACTCTTATAGGTGATATGTCTGACAAAGAACCACAGTTTTAAATAGCAGGCCTGTAATTTAGTAATATTATTCTACACAGAGATCTAGTGTGCATAGCTTGACCGACATACTGCAACAAAATGAAAATGGAAGAAGTGGCTGATTTTAGAACACTCTTATAGGTGATATGTCTGACATAGAACCACGGTTTTAAATAGTAGGCTTGTAATTTACTAATACTATTCTTCACAGACACCTAGTGTGAATAGTTTGACCGACACACTTCAAAAGAATGGAAAATGAGGCCAATATTTTCCACGTTCAGTTCAAATTTCTGGATTTTAACAGATTTCTGGATGTAACAGATCTGGCTGTATTCAGCATTGCTAACAAGCAAATGATGCAGAAAAACTGTGTAGTCTGGATTGCTTTTTAAGCAAGTAATCAGGATTAAGATTAAAAAAAAAAAATTCCCCTGGCCCCAAAATATCTGAGGCTATGTTTACAAATATCTGTAATTATTACAGCAGCAGCAGACAGGACTTTCAATGGACCCTCTTGCACTATATGTACTGTAGTCTGCCATATACACTGCTTGCCTGCCTAACTCCTGCCTAACTCTGATTATATACAGCTGGTTTAGTCCTCAGACAGACCAAAAGTTTGCACACACCTTCTCATTCAAAGATTTTTCTGTATTTTCATGACTATGAAAATTGTACATTCACACTGAAGGCATCAAAACTATGAATTAACACGTGTGGAATTATATACTTAACAAAAAAGTGTGAAACAACTGAAAATATGTCTTACATTCTAGGTTCTTCAAAGTAGCCACCTTTTGCTTTGATGACTGCTTTGCTTTGCCTTAAGAGAGTATTTATCATAATTTCTATTGTATATAAACTATATGAAGGTCTAAAAATGGAAAAGCTAGTTATTTTGGTATTTTATAGGTTACAATACTTTGACATATCTTACAATATAGGAGAGCATATTATACTAC
The DNA here is from genome assembly GCF_046119375.1 of Phyllobates terribilis. NCBI lineage: Eukaryota > Metazoa > Chordata > Amphibia > Anura > Dendrobatidae > Phyllobates > Phyllobates terribilis. The sequence goes on along the minus strand of NW_027362764.1, from coordinate 523,576,606 downwards.
ACTGTATAGGTCACAGCCTTCTGTTGGAGGTTTGCATCAATTAATGCTCCAGAACCTTAGACAAAATGAAAAATCAGCATGGGAACATAGCCCAAACGTGGTTTTTTTTAAAAATAATTAGTTAGCTGGTATGCTAAAACCATTGATTGGATAAAACTAGTGCTACACTAGTAGGCATCCTTCCAAATACAGCAAATAAAAGCAAAAAAAAAAAACTGTTGATATTTGCATGGATTTCCTCTCAGTACTCCAATTTTCTTCCCAAAAGAGTAAAATATACTAAAAGGTTAATTTGGAATTTAAATTAGGTTCAGAGTGATAATAATCCCTTTACAGTGGTATAAAACACGTTGGTACTATATAATAAATAATAATTATTAATTAAATAAATTACATAGTTTAGGAAAGACTTGTGTGGCATATCTGGAAGATAAAAATTATTTAGCTATCATCAATTTATTCAGAGCTTTCCTTTAATTAGAAGGTATGTTTTAGGTAAGCACAAATGTGTAAGAGTTCACAAATGTTTTATTTCCCATTAAGCATATTGCTTCACAAGAAGTTCTAGATGTTTTCTATTTGAAAATAAGAATTGTGTCTTCTAATTCCCTGCTGCTTTAAATATTTTTCCTAGGCTGATTATATAGGAGAACAAAAGAGTTTTTGCTTAAAGACTGACAAGGAAGCAGTTTCTGTGTCTTGTAGCATTAGTGACAATTGTAATGAATTCAATTTGTAACAATTAAACTAAAACAAACCATATTGGGGGATCTTAACCTTGACATTATGAGTTAATTTGCTACATTTTCCTAGCAAAATTAGGTTGTATAAACAGTAGTAGTAATTAGTTTAAAATACCCTGTAACATAGTCAGGCAATCGTCACCAATCCAGCATTAGCTCACATGTTCAGAAAGATTTGTGGGGCTCTGATATATTTAATTAAATACTAATATTTACATACTATTAGTAGATGTCTTATCTGTAATTATGCTGCCACCTTCTTGAACTGATAGATAACAAATTGAACAATGGCAAAAAAGGTAAATTTTGACTGTCTTCTACAGCTAGAAAAAAGATGTAATAAAAGCAACAAAAGCATATATACTTATCACTAAAATCAGGACAATAGTATTCGCTACCTCATCCTCTAATTTTTTAATTGAACTAAAGAGAATATTATTTTCACACCTCAGCTTTTGTAAGTAAAATTCATAAGTAAAAAATACATATGATATTTTTCATAAAAATCTATTTTAGTAGTTTAGCTTAACCCCTTTACCCCTGAAGGCTCTTTGCACGTTAATGACCAGGCCAATTTTTACAATTCTGACCAGTGTCACTTTATGAGGTAATAACTCTGGATCGCTTCAACGGATCCCCCTGATTCTGAGATTGTTTTTTCGTAAATATTGTGCTTCATGATAGTGGTAAAATTTATTTGATATAACTGCCGTTTATTTGTGAAAAATTGGAAATTTGGCAAAAATTTTGAAAATTTTGCAATTTTCAAACTTTGAATTTTCATGCACTTAAATCACAGAGATATGTCACACAAAATAGCTAATAAATAACATTTACCACATGTCTAATTTACATCAGTAGAATTTTGGAACCAAATTTTTTCTTAGGAAGTTATAAGGGTTAAAAGTTGACCAGCGATTTCTAATTTTCCAACAAAATTTACAAAACCATTTTCTTTAGGGACCAAATCACATTTGAAGTAACTTTGAGGGGTCTATATGACAGAAAATACCCAATATTGATACCATTCTTAAAACCACATTCAAGAGGTTTATTAACCCTTAAGGTGCTTTACAGCAATTAATCGAATGTGAAAGGAAAAAATTAACTTTTTTTCACAAAAATGTTATTTAGACCCAATTTTTTTTACTTTTGCAAGGGTAACAGGAAAAAATGGACCCGAAAATTTGTTGTGAAATCTCTCCTGAGCACGCCGATACCCTATATGTGGGGGAAAACCACTGTTTGGGCACACGGCATCGTGTAAAATTTGCTTGAATAATTAGCGGACGCCATGTTGCATTTGTCTGATGTGCCTAAACAGTGGAAACCCCCCACAAGTGACACCATTTTGGAAACTAGACTCCTCAGGGAACTTATCTAGATGTGTGGTGAACACCTTGAACCTCCAGGTGCTTCACAGAAGTTTGTAATGTGGAACCGTGAAAATAAAAAAATCCCATTATTCCACAAAAATGGTTTTAGCCCCAAATTTTTTATTTCAAATTTGTAAATGGAGAAAATGGACATTTTTTGGTAAATTTTTTTCTGAGCATGAAGATACCCCATATGTGGGGGAAAACTATTGTTTGGGCACACGACAGGGCTCAGAAAGGAAGAAGTGATATTTTGGAACACAGACTTTGATGGAATGGACACAGGTGTCATATTGCGTTTGGAGAGCCCCTGATGTGCCTAAACAGTGGAAACTACCCTCAAGTGACCACATTTTGGAAACTAGATCCCTCAAGGAATTTATTTAGATGTGTAGTGAGCACCCTGAACCCACAGGTGCTTCACAGAATTTTAAAACGTGGATCTGTAAAAATGAAAAAAAAATATTTTTCCCACAAAAATGTTGTTTAAGCCCCTAATATTTTAGTTATTAAGGATAGCAGGAGAAAATTGTCCCAAAATTTGTTGTGCAATTTCTCCTGAGTACGCCGATACCCAATTTGTGGTCAAAAACTACTTTTGAGGCACAGTGCTAAGCTCAGAAGGAAAGAAGCGCCATATTGGAGATCATATTTTGCTGGGCTAGATTGACGGTGCCATGTCACATTGGTAGAGCCCCTAAGGTGCCAGAACAGCAGAACCTCCCATAAGAGACCCCATTTTACAAACTACATCTCTCAATGATTTCATCTAGGGGTGCAGTAATCATGTTGACACCACATGTGTCTCACAGAATTTTGGGCGATGAAGAAAGAATAATTACATTTTTACAACCAAAGTTTTGCTTCAGCCCGAGATTTTACATTTTCACACTATGAAATGGGTAAAAATGGCACCAAAATTTGTCACACAATATTTGCTGAATGTAGAAATACCCCACATGTGGCTGTACAGTACTGCTTAGCCACACGACTAGACTCGGGAGGATATGAGCGCTATTTGCCTCCTGGAGCGCAGATTTTCCTAGAATAATATGCAGACTCCATATACAGAGACCCCAAGTGCTAGAAGGGCATAATCCCGCCTCAAGTGACCACATTTTGGAAATTATACCCCTTTGGGAATTTATCTACAGGTGTGGTTAGGATTTTAACTACATGGGTGTTTTTCAGAAACAAGCAGCAGTGGATGTTGCTGAGTGAAAATTGCAAACTGCCGTTGTAGTTACCAGTACATTGTGGTCAGCTCGTGCTTGTGGAGACATGCACCCAGGACCGGCGTCAGCACCCGGCGCACCCAGGCAAGTGCCGGGGCCCTGAGCAGGTGGGGGGGCCCACTCGCCATCAGGCACCCCTGTGCGCTATGGGACCCCTGAGCGGTGCAGTGCCAGTGCCAGCGCCCACCACCTCCCCGCTTGCTCAGGGCCCCAGCAGCTGGCACAATACTTACTTCCCCCTGCCTCCGCAGCAGCTCCGGTCTCTTCTGCGTCCTCTGACTGTGACGTCTCCTGTCAGAGGGCACGATGACGTCTTTCCACCGCGTCCTTTCCTGAGCCGTCACAGTGCAGAACGAGAAGACGCCAGCGCGGGTGAGGAGTCCGGAGCAGCGGCAGCAGGTGAGAAGTGAGGTGAGTATTTGATTTTTTTTTTCTTTATGTATGGACGCATGGGGAATGACATCCTGCATGGGGCATTATATGGGGGGAGTAACATCCTGCATGGGGCATTATATGGGGGTGAAGTGACATCCTGCATGGGGCATTATATGAGGGAGGAGTGGCATCCTGCATGGGGCATTATGTGTGTGTGGGGGAGACAGCCTGCATGGGGTATTATGTGGGGGGGCACAGCCTGCATCCTGTATGGAGCATTATATGAGGGTCAGTATCCTGTATGGAGCATTATATGTGGGCAAGTATTCTGTATGGAGCGTTATACAGTGAGTACGGAAAGTATTCAGACCACTTTAAATTTTTCAATCTTTGTTTCATTGCAGCCATTTGGTAAATTCTAAAAAGTTCATTTTTTTTCCTCATTAAAGTATACTCTGCACCCCATCTTGACTGAAAAAAAACGGAAATGTAGAAATTTTTGCAACTTTATTTAAAAAGAAAAACTGAAATATCACATGGTCATAAGTATTCAGACCCTTTGCTCAATATTGAGTAGAAGCACCCTTTTGAGCTAGAACAGCCATGAGTCTTCTTGGGAATGATGCAACAATTTTTCACACCTGGATTTGGGGATCCTCGGACTTTGTGGAACTTTCTCCCATCTCCTTACTGCATCTCTGGTGCTCAGCCACAGTGATCTTGGGGTTCTTCTTTACCTCTCTCACCAAGGCTCTTCTCCCACGATTGCTCAGTATGGCTGACCAGGTCTAGGAAGACTTCTGGTGGTCCCAAACTTCTTCCACTTAAGGGTTATGGAGGCCACTGTGCTCTTAGGAACCTTGAGTAATGCAGAAATTCTTTTGTAACCTTGGCCATATCTGTGCCTTGACACAATTCTGTCTCTGAGCTCCTTGGGTAGTTCCTTTGAGCTCATGATTCTCATTTGGTCTGACATGCACTGTGAGCTGTGAGGTCTTATATAGACAGGTGTGTGCCTTTCCAAATCAAATTCTATCAGTTTAATTAAACACATCCGGACTCCAATGAAGGAGTAGAACCATCTCAAGGAGGATCACAAGGAAATGGACAGCATGTGACTTAAATATGAGTGTCTGAGCAAAGGTTCTGAATACTTATGACTATGTGATATTTCAGTGTTTCTTTTTTAATAAATTTGGAAAAATTTCTACATTTCTGTTTTTTTTCAGTCAAGATGGGGTGCAGAGTGTACTTTAATGACAAAAAATGAACTTTTTAGAATTTACCAAATGGCTGCAATGAAACAAAGAGTGAAAAATTTAAATCTGAATACTTTCCGTACCCACTGTATGGGGCCCATAATACTGTATGGATGACTATGTGGTGCCCATAATACCATATGGAAGACTATACTGTCTGGTCTGCACTGTGCGCTGCAAGGATTCGCCGGTTTCTGAGCTATTGTAGAATTTACTATAGATATCGCTCATGTAATGTAAGAAGTGAAATCTTTGGCATTGTACTATACCTATATTTCTCTGCCGTATCTGTGCATCATGAATCGTGGTATGTGTTAAAGGGACGCTAACTACGGTTTAGGCACACCATCGGGTTCAAAAGTGAGATGAGCATTTGTATTTGTGAGCACAGAATTTGCTGAATTTCTTTTGGGGGGCAAGGGCCATTTCACTTTTCCAGAGCCTTTGTGCTACTAGTAATGTGGAAAACCCCCATATTTTGATAAACAAATGATGGACCTGAGTGGGACTAGTTTTTTTTGTGGATTAAGTCAGAGCTTTTATTATGATTCAAAATGTTATGTAAAATGTTTCCATTTATCCTGAGCTCTATGCTGAGCACTTATATAAGGGTTTTCATTTAAATCTCCGAGTGATGTAATTCAGATGAACCCCCAAGGGATCCATTCACTGTAATGAGGCAGCAGAGTTACTCTGGACTCTGTCTGGTCTCTGTTCTGCGGTGTCATTTTTTTTAGAGGTTCACAAAACTGTGGCCAATGGCACTTTTATGCTCGCCTAATAAAAAGACAGACACTGTGGGATCACAGGCCAAACGGCGTCCACAGTGCCTCCATCTGCCACATTATAGGGAATCTTCCGCCGACGGTTCGGTCTGAATCATGTATTTCAGAGATTTACATGTAAATCCCAGTGTAAGCGTTCAGCACAGAGTGCAGGATAAATGTGAGCCAAGCCTTACTGCGATCTTTGGGAGGCAGAATTAACAAATCAGCAGCAGGTGAAGAATTGGTTTTATTTATTTTTTACGCCTTCCTCATGCAGTATAAGTGATTAGACGACTTTATTATTTGGGTCGGTACGATTACAGCGATACGAGATTTATATTGGATTTTTATTATTGGCAGCTGTCACTAAAAACACTTTTTTTTTTCAAAACTGCATCACCATATTTTGAGAGCTATAATTTTGCTATATTTCAGTCGATAGAGTGATTTAAGGGCTTGTTTTCTGCGGGGGAAGTTGATATTGTTATCGGTACAATTTTCGGGCATGTGACATTTTTTGATCGCTTTCTATTCCCATTTTTTGGAGGCAGAATAAACAAAAAACAACAATTCAGGAACTGTTTTTTTTTAATGCTGTGGTAAAATTGATAAAGCTGCTTTAGTCTTTGGGTCAGTACGTTTACAGTGATACTACATTTATATAGTTTTTTTGTGCTTGGGTGCTTTTACACAATAAAAACTATTTTATAGAAAAAATATTTTTTTTTTGCATCATTTTATTCTGAGAGCTATAACTTTTTTATTTTTTGGCTGATTGAGCTATATGGTGGCTTGTTTTTTTGCGGGACAAGATGATGTTTTCAGTGGTACCATTTTTATTTACATTTGTCTTTTTAATCGCGTTATTCCACTTTTTGTTTGGTGGTATGATCATAAAGCACCGCTTTTTGCTTCTTTTATTTTTTTACCATGTTCACTAAAGGGGTTAACTAGTGAGACAGTTTTATATCTCGACTATAGGTCGTTTCAGACGTGACAATACCAAATATGTGTACTTTTATTATTTGTTTTTTTTCATAATAATATTTGTTTATGGGTACAATATATTTTATTTTTTTTAGTATTTTTTTTATATTTTTTTATATTGTTACAATTTTTGTTCACTTTCTGACACTTTCTTTCACTTTTTTACTTTGTACCACTATGGGACTTTCATTCTTTGCAGGCTGATCGCTTGAATAGCATAGGGAGGCAGGAGCATCCCTGTTATGCGGGCTGTCAGGAGCATCCCTATGCTGTCAGTGCTGCACTGAAAGCAAGCATGTTATATCATGCACTGCGCATGATCTAACTAACTTGCTGGTGCCTGGTGACCCGGATGTCGTCATGACGACATCGGGTCATCATGGCAACGATTGGGATTCTGTGATCATGTCATGGGGTCTCCGATCCAAGGTAAGAGGGGCTGTATTCCCTCTGCCTGCTTCAGAAGTGCTGTTATCGACTTTGATCGCAGCTTTTCAAGGTTTAATATTCTAGGAGCAATGCGGGACCACTCCTGGAACCAAGTACCAGGTGTCAGCTGTCAGAATCAGTTGACTCCCGGCGACGATCGAGCCTGCACAGCCTCTGTGTGGGCGCGATCACCGAGACGTATCTATAAGTGCCTAGTCATTAATGCCCGGGGCACAGGAACGTATAAATATGTCTCACGTCAGAAAGGGGTTAATATTTTTATTTAACACTGTGTATGTTAGTATACAATGGGAGGTTATCATATAAAATATATGATGGTTTTAATTGCAAAGGTAATTTTTACAAGTTTAGTGTTATAGTAAACATATTTTTTTTAACCCCTTCACATCATGGCCAATTTCTCTTTTTGTGTTTTCATTTTTTCCTCCCCTTTCTTCCCAGAACCATGACTTTCTATTTTTCTTTCAAGATAGACATATGAGGGCTTGTTTTTAGCAGGACAAGTTATACTTTTCAATAAAGCTATTCATTTTACCACATAGTGTATTAGAAAATGGGAAAACCTTTCCAAGTGGGGATAAACTGGGAAAAAAATTCAATTCGGGAAATTGTTTTTACAGTGGACATTTTGTGGTAAAAATAACCTTGCTATATGATTCTGCTCATCAGAATGATTATGAAGAGACAAAACATTTCCAGTTTTATTATTTTAGTGGTGAAAAAAAAAATTCGGAGGTTGTGTCATACTTTCTGAGACCCGTCACATTTTCATTTTTCAGTTGAATTTTGGCATTCTTGATTTTTTTTTTGTTTACTGTTCAGGGTTAATTATTTTTGTAGCTTGATAGATCGTACTTTTGTGAACGCGGTGATATCACTTATGTGTATTTTTTATTTTCTTAATATCTTTCTTTTTAATAGGGATGATTTCAACTTTTATGTTTTTTTAATTTTTTCATATTTTTTACATTTCACAGTTCTTAATAGTCCCTTTAGGGGACTTGAAGCTCCGATTGTCTGTTCGTTTGTGCTACATTCAACAATGCTATAGCTGCACAGAGCAGAAATCAAGGCCTCCTTCGAAGCCTGGCCACTGGCAGGGTTTCAAAGAAGCTCCGTAATGACAAGCAAACCTCCGACTGTTACAGTAACCCATCGACGACTCGTGATCACATCACAGGTGTGCAGATGGGCGCTTAGAATGTCACGCCTCCATGCCAGCATGTGTTAAATTTCACTGTTAGAGTTTGACAGTTACATTTAGTAGCTTAACGATTGCGGGTGTAGCTCTGCTACACCTGTGATTTTTAGAGGCAGGTCCTGGCTGTAACATACAGTCATCACCAGCTGAATACTGGGCGGGCTCACCCCTTGAGCCCGCTCCATACACCCACTTCCAACTTGTGCCGTACATGTACGGCGCATGTCATGAATGGGGTTAAAAACTTGCAATGCCTGCTAAGCACAGCCTGCTAATTTTAGCTAACATATATAATGGGAAAGTTTTATTAAGAGTGGTGATTCATAATTCAGTTTAAAAAAAAAAAGAGATTATTGGCCGAAACTGTGCCAAACTTGTCAGCATTTTAGACTGTCCTAATGGTAGAAAATAAAACGTATACCTTTTACGAAAAGATGCAGATTTTCATTAAAATATAAGACTTTTTTTATCTGTGTGTTTCATTAAACATATTTGTTAGTTAGTTCGTTAACTAGAAATCCGTCAGTGAGCTCATTCACTTTGCATAACTATTTTATGCCGTTTTTTTATCTTGTCTTTTTTTTCTTGTAAAATGTATTTTATATTATCATAATCACATTAAAATACTAATATAAACACATTTTGGGATTCAGAGGTACAAATGCAACACATCGGAGGCACTGTGACTGCCACATACATCACATAGGAGACACCGTGACTGCTGCATATATCCATAAACTGGATCACGGAGCACGCTAACTTCACTCACAAAGAATGTTCTGACGCTGGTACTGGCCAGTTTCAGGAGGTAGTGCAGTGTTATGTGCACAGCAGCATTCATTACCAAATATGCTGCAAACACACATTCTAAAGGCAAATTAAAGGGCTGGAGCTGGCAGCCCTAGAACTTCAGCCCATAGGGAATCTGCTGTTGGGTTGAATGTAAAGATATTACAGGCCAGAAGTTCCCTATCTCTGCTGTATATGCGCATTTTGCTAGACACTAGTGATGAGTGAGCTCTAAAATGCTTGAGTACTTGTTGTTCGAGTCGAGAAAATTGGAATGCTCGAGTGTTTGGACCGAGTAACGAACCCAATGTAAGTCTATGGTAAATTCGAGCATTTTTCCGGCGGCTCTCCCCGGCGGTCTGCAGAGGGCTTAAAAATTGCCCAAATCGATGGGAACAGTGCTCAAATGACATGGGAACAGCATGGGGAAGACTCCTGGAAGCATTTCTGATTCCCAGATCACTGCTGTCAACAACGTTGTCAGAGGTATTACACCACTCACAATTAGTGTTGAACCACCCCGTAGTGTTCGGGTTCGGTTCGTCGAACACCGGGATGTTCGTGGAACTGTTCGTCGAACACCTTAGTACACTGTCGAACACCGTTGAACACCGTTAAAACCAATGGCAGCCAAAAAATACACATAGAAAACACATTCAAAAGCTGACAAACTGCTCAGAAGACACTCTCTTTAAAAAAGCCGGCCGGCAATTCAGCATCGGTACCCGACAATTTAGAACAGAAAGAATAGAGCATCACACATAGATTAGATAGATAGAAACATGTCAGTCACATATATAAGAAGTACAGTGACTGTGTTGGTTACTGTACTTTTCATTTAGTGTTAAAATAAAGAATTTATTAAAAAAAAAATTGGCGTGGGGTTCCCCGTAATTTTAGTCTCTAGCGGAGGTTAAGCAGACGTCTGGGGCAGATGTTTGAAGCCTGGGAAGGGGGTAATACCCATGGAGCTTCACAAGCTACTAATATCAGCCCCCAGCTGAATACCTAGCCTTTACTAGCTATTAAAATGGGGGACCCCCAAAAAAATGATGTGAGGTCCCCCCTATTTTAATAGCTAGCAAAGGCTAGGCAGACAGCTTGGGGCAGATATTAATAGCCCAGGAAGGGTGCCATGAATATTGGCCCCCTCCCAGGCTAGAGACACCAGCCGTCAGCCGCCCCAGAAATGGCGCATCCATAGGATGTGCCAATTCTGGCACTTAGCCTCACTCTTCCCACTGCCCTGTAGCGGTGGCAGTGGGGTAATAGGGCTGGGGTTGATGTCAGCTTATAATGCCAGCTGACATTAAGCCCAGGTTAGTAATGGAGAGGCGTCTATAAGACACCCCCATTACTAACCCCATAGTCAAAGTTAAAAAAAAACACAAACACCCAGAATAAAGTCCTTTAATTGAAATAAACAGACAATTCTTTATTGTTCTAAATTAAACCATACTTACCATCACACCCATTCCAGCTGAAGCCAACGATCTCCTGCAATAAAAGTAGAATAATAGACCAACATCATCCTTACCTTTCCATGGTTCCCAGGACGGCTCCAGCTCTGCTACATCAAGATGACAGGCTGGATCGCAGCAGAACACTGCCATCCAGCTTGCCATGCCGCAAACACTGAGAAGAGCAGGCATGATTGCGCTCCTCAGTGTCTGGCTGTGACGGCATCCAGATGAGCCGAGTTCATGTCCAATGAACTCAGCTCACCTCATGCACATCACAGACAGTGTGGGAAAATTCTCCTGCGCTTGCCGTGAGCGCAGGAGAATTCTATGAACGCGCCATTTTCTGGGGTGGCTGCGGACTGCAATTTGCAGCGGGGAGGGCCCAGAAAGCTTGGGTCTCCCTGCGCTGCGGATTCCAGCCCCCAGCTGCCTAGTTGTACCTGGCTGGACGCAAAAATAGGGCGAAGCCCGACGTATTTTTTTTTAATTATTTCTAGAGTTGAGCCACCCCCGTAGTGTTCGAGTTCGGTTCGGTTCGTCGAACACCCGTATGTTCGTCGAACTGTTCGTCGAACTGTTCGTCGAACACCTTCGAACACCGTTAAAACCAATGGCAGGCAAACAAAAACACATAGAAACACATAGAAAACACCTTCAAAGGTGTCCAAAAGCTGACAAACTGCTCAGAAGACACAACTAACACATGGAAAAGTGACAAGTACATACAGTCATGCGAAAAGAAAAGAGGTGGAGGAGTAAAAGGAGGGGGAGTCACAGATATAGGCATGTCATGCCCTGCTAAAACCAAAAAAGTGCGAAGCTGACACGGCCAGTCCGTTCCTGCCCGTGCGACCTCCGTGTCGCTGGGTTTGTGCCAGAGCTGCGGTGGACCCTGACGGCCAGCCCCCTCTCCCAATACTGGTGCCTGTCCGCTGGTGGGTCGAGCCAGCCCCCCAGCGGCGGAGGCAGGTCTAAGCTTTTTAATTTAAATTGTCTCTGTAATTTGAACGAGTACACTTTAAATCCTTTTGCAAGGATCTATTGGAGGGCAAGTCTGATGCCAGCAGCCGCGGGAATTCCAGCTCCAGTAGCGTCCACTAAAGCTGCTGCAGTTAAAAAGCTGTTATAAGGATCAAGCTTGGCGGTCCACTGCAAGGCGTCCTACCGCCAGTTCCAGCCCCTGTACCTTGGGGTGCCTCCCTGATGATCTTCACTGAGTGTCCCGGGGGTCCGAAGCATTTCCTTTGAAAAAATTAAGTGTCCAAACTACAGGTGGTGTAGCTTGCTTAACAGGTGGGATAATCCACTGACTAGCAGACACTGCTACTAGGTCCAAAGTATTTCCTGGGCTAGATGCAGTTAAAAATTTGTAATTCGATCTACAGGCGGTGGCTACTCCGCTGACTAGCAGACACTGCTACTAGGCCCAAAGTATTGCCTGGGCTAGATGCAGTTAAAAATTTGTAATTAGATACTCTCGTTGGATGCTGAGAAAGCATTCCATAGAGTCTCCTGGCACGCCATATATTATTCTCTTAAAAAGCTTGGGGTAGGGGTCTAGGGGACCCTTTTATAGCCAAAATAATGGCCCTGTATCTCAATCCGTCAGCTAGGCTGAAGATAAATGGAACATTTTCATCACCTTTCATAATCACCAATGGGACAAGGCAGGGATGTCCTCTGTCCCCTGTCTTATACATCCTAGTGATGGAGCACCTGCTCTCATCAATTTGCGATAACCCCAATATTAGGTGGATTGAGGTGGGATGCATCGAGTACAAGTGCTCTGCATTTGCTGATGATGTCCTAGCATATATCACTCAATCACAAATATCCATCCCTGCTGTTATGGCTGAAATAGATCACTTTGTTACATGGTGAAATTTTAAAATCAATGCAGCAAAGTCTGAGGCCCTCGATGTCTCCCTCCCCAAATCCATACAGGATTCCATCCAGTCCAACTTTCCCTTTGCCTGGCCTTCACAGGGTATCAAATACTTAGGAATTCGTATTCATAGAGACCTCTCCCATATATTTTATCTTAATTTTGGGCCCTTTATTGAACAACTTCATAAAGATCTTACTTCTTGGACGGTGAAGGATTTTTCCTGGTTCGGCAGAATAAGTAAACTAAAAATGAACGTCCTACCTAAACTCTTATACCTCTTCCAAACCATTCCCGTGGTAATTCCCTCAAATTTTTGGAAAAGACTACGTAGTAGCTTTTAGTATCCCCAGGATGACACAGGTGGGGCAGATGGTGGTTGTCCCGGCCCGCTAGGCCGCATTATAGCACAGTGAGCTTCGCACTGCAGCTTATGCTTCATATTCATGTGACGGTTCATGCATGAAGTACTCAAACTATGTATTTTTTGGCCTCTACTTAGCTTTTGGTGACAAATGTTACAGATAACACGAGTTGAGTCATCCTTAGCAATCTAAAAAAATTCACAGGCTATGCAAGGTTTAGAGCCCATGCGACTCTGCTACTAGCAATACTATCAAATGATTGGCTGGGTTAGATGCAGAGCTTCTGGGTTTGGTTGGGGGTCCCCACAGTCTGCCTAGGCTAGATGCAGTTAAAAATTCTCATTAGATACACAGGCGGTGCAGCTTGCTTCGCAGCTGGGCTAATACGCCCAAAGTATTGGTAGACTCTATACTAAATAAGGAAGGATTCACTGACTGTGGTGGCCCCTCCGTGGGCCGTGGCGATTGGTGGAGATTTGGTGGATGATTATAGGAGAAAGCTCCTTATTAGAGAAAGTTGGTGGATTTAAACTTTAAATACACATGTACCAGCGGGTTTAAACATCAGACATGATTTGATGTATCATTATGAGTGATCATTTATAGATTATTATTATATATATGTTCCTTTTTTCTTCTTTTCTTTTTCTTTTTGATTATTTACATTTACATGCATTGTTTCTATGCTATACGATTTTAACATGGTATGTGTGTTTAAATTTCTGATTAACTCAGCCTTGAACAGGTGCATAGCAGGACATGACATATAAATACCACTTCCTTGCTGTTTTTTTGCTATGTAATGATTAAGAACTCGTATATATATTGTACAGAAAGAAGGGCGAAAGTTCACCAAGGCAGGAGGAAATTGGAGTTTCATAACACATATTTGAACTGGAGAGGTATTAGAGGCCTGCAATGGCCACAGGTACTAATGGAGGTAATCAAGGTAGGGAGAGAGGCAAGAGGTCCGGTCATCTTAGTTATACAGGCCAGGGGAAACGACATAGCTTATCACAAGAGCGCATAACTAATGGCAATAATGAAACTAGACACTGAGCGCTTCTGAGAATTTTACAAAAAACTAACTATAGTATGGTCAGAGATTGTGCCGAGAACGGTATGGAAAGGTACGTGAGACACCACGGCCATCGAACGGACAAGGCAGGTAATAAATATTCGGATGGCAAAATTTATAAGAGACAGAGGCTGTGTAGTGATACGACACCGACAACTGGATGGAGATAAAGCAGGCCTCATATGGCCCGACGGTGTTCACTTAATGGATATTGGACTGGACATATTCCTGTCAGGACTCCAGGACGGAGTGGAACAAGCGTTAAGAGTGATGGATGGGGGTCGGAGTCCTGCATACCAGTAAGCAGGATCCTCCGTGGCCTGGAAATAGAAAGGACATGTTGGAGAGTTACACTTGTTGGCCAACTTGCCGTTGTGGAGACTGGAGACACAGGGCATGCTGCAACAAGCTGAATTATTTTAGAAATAAAATGCATTTCTAATGGAATGAGTGTAAACAGTTAATAAAGCTGTGACCGATCCTCACCCATCCAGTTGTAAGAGTTACATGATTGTATTGTCAATGAAAGGGGGGCATTAGGGGGCTGAGCGCCTGGGTTTGGTTAGGGGTCACCACAGTCTGCCTAGGCTAGATGCATTTAAAAATCATTATTAGATACACAGGCAGTGCAGCTTGCTTCGCAGCTGGGTTACTACGCTGACTAGCAGACACTGAAGCTTTGGAGCAGACCTCTGAGTAAACAACTCTTCAGACTCAACCATCTGTGTTACCCCAAGCCATAGTGCATGTATTTTCTTATGGTTAAAAGGGGGGAGACCCAACCCACCTCTAATTGACGATGGCAACGTCACGTAAAACAAAGCAAGGGGACTCCAAAAAGAGTCTCCATTTTTTCCAAAAATTTGTGGCACAGACACCACTTAAGTGGCATCAATTGCCCCAGAGTTGCTTAAAACGGTTGGTTAGAATGAGTACCGCAAACTGCTACTATGCCCAAAATTATTTTCCAGACAAGATGCAGCTAAAAATTATTAGTAATTTGCAAGCTGGTGGAGCTTAGTATAGATGGCATAATAGAATGAGTACCGCACACTGCTACAGGCCCAAAATTATTTTCCAGACAAGATGCAGCTAAAAATTATTAGTAATTTGAAAGCTTAAAACGGTTGGTGAGATGATTTTACGAAATCCTCAAGCTTTTACTCTCCCCATCATGACACAGGGGTAAAAAAGTCCATGCGGATCCATGATTTGTTCATCTTTATGAATGTGAGTCTGTCAACATTCTCAGTGGACAGCTGCGTGCACTTATCTGTCAGCACACCACCAGCAGCGCTGAACACACGTTCAGAAAGAACGCTGGCTGCGGGGCATGACAAGATCTCCAAGGCGTAAGTGGCAAGCTCCGGCCATTTATCCAGATTGGAAGCCCAAAAAGAGCAAGGGTCCAGTGACACAGTTATGGCTTCGATGTTTACTTGGAGATACTCCTGTACCATCGTCTCTAGGCGTTGACTATGTGTCAAACTTCTTGTCTCCTGTGGCCTTGCAAAGGATGGGCTAAAAAAGCTGTGAAATGATTCAGCAAAATTGCTGTTACAAAGAGATACTGTGTTTCTGTTACGGTTTGAGTGCTGAACACTCGACAGTCCCACGGTTGGCAAATTAGAACTGCGAGATTCACTGCGTGCACCACTGGTATTTTGTGGAAAAGCACATGTAAGATTCTGCAACAGTCTCTGCTGATACTCCTGCATGCGTGAATCCCTTTCTATGGCAGGAATTATATCGGCAAATGTGTGGCAACCCAGTAGTCAGGATTATTTCGAATTCTGACAATTCGAGGGTCATGTTGCAGGTAGTGCAGCAAGAAGGCACTCATGTGTCTTGCGCATCCAGGAGCACCAAGTCCCTGTTGTGTTGGTGGCGAGGTAACAATCATGCTTCCTTCCTCTGCCCTCTCCCCCCAACCTCGCACAACAGAAATGTGATCAAGTTCTCCCTCATCTGATGAGTCTTCCATCAGTTCGTCCTCCACTTCTTCCTGGGCTCCTGCACCTTCCTCACTAGTTTGACTGCTACCATGCGCCCTGGTAAATCCATCTCCCCCACCCTCACATGCCTGCCGCCTTGGTGCTGCCGCCTTGGTGCTGCCTTGCAGATGTTAGCCCTTCCGCATACAACTCCTCCTCCTCTACTTCCTCCACCTCCTCTTGTCGCACCACCTGACTCCGAATTCTGTTTAAAATGTGCTCCAGCATGTAAATCACCGGAATAGTCATGCTGATAATGGCATCATCAGCACTAAACATCTTCGTCGCCATTTCAAAACTGTGCAGAAGGGTGCATAGGTCCCAGATCTGAGACCACTCCTCCAGAATGATTTGCCCCATCTCTGGATCCCATTGGCCCAGGCTATACGTCAGAACGTATTGCACCAGGGCTTGTCGGTGCTGCCACAGTCGCTGCAACATGTGCAGAGTTGAATTCCACTGGGTAGGCACATCACATTTTAGCCGGTGAATTGGCAGGCCCAACGACTTCTGTAGAGATGTAAGTCGCTGAGCTGCGGGATGCGAACGGCGGAAGTGAGCACACAGCGACTGTGCCCTCTGCAGAAGGCCATCTAGTCTGGGATAGTGGACTTAAAATTGCTGGACAACCAGGTTCAACACGTGAGCCATACAAGGCACGTGTGTGACATTGCCCCGGCGAAGGGCAGAACCAAGGTTTGCAGCATTGTCGCACACGGCTTTCCCTGGTTTCAGGTCCAGTGGAGACAACCATTCATGAAACTGGTTCTCCAGAGCTGACCACAACTCCTCAGCTGTGTGACTCACATTTCCCAGACATTTTGAAGTAAAAACCGCCTGATGACGTTGAGGCCTGCTGCCAGTTAGAAAGCTTGTGGCATGACCAGACAGGCTTTGGGTGCAGGTGGAGGACCGAGAGGAGGTTGAGGAGGCAGAAGCAGTGGAGGAACTTTGAGATAAAGAGGATTGACGCACAACTCGTGGGGAAGACAAGACTTGGACAGCAGCCCCTTGTCCTGCTGTCACCATAGTTACCCAGTGCCCAGTCAGCGACATGTAACGCCCCTGTCCATGCCTACTCGTCCAAGTGTCTGTGGTGAAATGCACCCTGTCACACACAGAGTTTCTCAAAGAAGCGGTGATGTTGTGTGCGACATGCTGGTGGAGCGCAGGCACACCTTTCTTTGAGAAGTAGTGCTGACTGGGCATCTGGTACTGGGGCACTGCGACGGACATATGGTCTCGAAAGTCCTCTGTGTCCACCAGTTGGAAAGGCAGCATTTCTGTAGCCAAGAGCTTGCAGATGGTGAAATTCAACCTCTTAGCTTTGTCATGGCTAGGAGGAAATGGTATTTTAATTGTCCACATCTGAGGGACCGAGGGCTGGCTGTTGTGCTTAGGCGGGGTTGAGAAGGGTGTCCCCGGCAAACTGCCGGTCTGTGAGGAAGATGCAGGTGGAAAGTTAGGTTGCGTTGATCCAAAGGTGGTGCTCTCGATGTCGGAGAGCGCTCAACACCAGCTGGTGTTTCCACTTCCAAATGAAATGATGACCTGCCAATCACACTTGCTGTTGCGGGTAAAGAAGTGGCAGGTCTGCATCCAAAAACATGTGTGACTGCTGTCCCCCCAGTCACAGAGGATGAAGAGGCCACGAATGCAAAAGATGGGGCAGACGGTGGTTGGCCCGGCCCGCTAGGCCACATTGTAGCACAGTGAGCTTCCCACTGCAACTTATGCTTCATATCCATGTGACGGTTCATGCATGAAGTACTCAAACTATGGATTTTTTGGCCTCTACTTAGCTTTTGCTGATAAATGTTACAGATAACACGAGTTGGGTCATCTTTATCGATCTGAAAGAATGCCCAGGCTATGCAAGGCTTAGCACCCATGCGACCTGAAGAGATAACACGACTTGCGGTCAGAGGCAGAGTTGTGTTTTAGGATGCAGTTGTTGACGTGCTTCCAGTACTACGTCTCTGTCCAGGAAGGCGCAACCTGACCTCGTCGTCACTAGCATCCTCCTCCACCTCCTCTGCTGACCTCATTGACTGGCTGACTGTGGGTTGACAGTAAGTGGGATCTGCAACCTCGTCATCATCACCCTGTGTGTTCTCACACCCGTCGTCCTCAGAGCCAACCTCTTCCTGACCTGACAAAAAACTCAAGTTGTCGCTCCAATCAGGTATTTGAGTCTCATCATCGTCTTCCTCATTGTCTCCACCAACAGGAGTTACAGTTTGGGAACGAGGGTCTACATTATGGTCAGAACCTTCTGCGTCTGGTCCTGGATCCGACTCATAAAGATTCTGGGCATCAGTGCAGATCATTTCCTCGTCTGGATTCACAGAAGCTCTGGAGCTGACCTCTGATTCCCAGGCTATAGTATTAGAAAACAGCTCTGCAGACTCAACCATCTGTTCTACCCCATACTCAGACGGGCAGCTGGAGACTTGGGAGCTGTGAGGAAGCAAGTGCGATTGGGGTGACACCTCTGAGGACTGGAGTATTTGTGATGTTGAAGTTGAGGTGGAGGAGAGCCCACTTAAAGGAGCACTTGATATCCGTTGAAGCACCTGCTGTTTTTGTGCCTCATCTGGAATTTGTAGCGATTGGTGTGGCCGTAAGAAAGGGATCGTATCACATTGTCCGCTAAAAGAAGTAGACATCTTAGTTTGGCTGGAAGATGGTCTTTCTTCTGCAGATGTTACTGTTGCTTTAACACCTACCCCACGGACACAACCTTTTTTTCCCTTCCCAACACGCCTATTCCCCTTTCCACCAGCAGCAAGCATTTTTCCACTCATTTTGGTGGTTAACTAATTGACAACTCTGGAGTTGTTTGCACAAAAAACGATGGATGGGAACCGAGCAGAGCTGAGTGGCCAAACTGTGGTATTAGCCCAAAAGGATTGGCTGGGTTAGATGCAGTAAAACAATTTTATTACATACACAGGTGGTGGAGCTTAGTATAGATGGACTAATAGAATGAGTCCCACACACTGCTACAAGCCCAAAATTATTTTCCTAGCTAGATGTAGCTAAAAATTATTTGTAATTTGCAAGCTGGTGGAGCTTAGTATAGATGGACTAAGAATAAGTCCCACACACTGCTACAAGCCCAAAATTATTTTCCGAGCTAGATGCAGATAAAAATTATTTGTAATTTGCAAGCTGGAGGAGCTTAGTATAGATGGACTAAGAATAAGTCCCACACACTGCTACAAGCCCAAAATTATTTTCCGAGCTAGATGCAGCTAAAAATTATTTGTAATTTGCAAGCTGGTGGAGCTTAGTATAGATGGACTAAGAATAAGTCCCACACACTGCTACAAGCCCAAAATAATTTTCCGAGCTAGATGCAGATAAAAATTATTACTAATTTGCAAGCTGGTGGAGCTTAGTATAGATGGCCTAATAGAATGATGCTATGCCCAAAATGTTTTACTTGGCTAGGTGCTGTAAAAAAAATTGTATTCTATACACAGCTACTCCACTGACTAACACACACTGCAAGAGGCCAAAAAGGATTTGCTTAGCTAGATTTAGCCAAATGCTGTACACTCAAACATCGTATTAACATTAATTATCAGCATTACTGTGAAAAAATCCAGTTATGATTTTGGTGCACGAACAGTTATCGAACATAACCTCGAACAGCCGGATTTTTTTCAAATCGTTCGTGTTCGCCAAACGGCTCGAACAACGCTCAAAACAGCTCGAATTTGAGATTGGCGAACAGTTCAAGTCGAACACCGCTCATCTCTACTCACAATAAAACATACAAAAGCGAAACCAAAATGGATTTTCCTGGGCAATATGTTAAGGAACATCCTTTCCAGGGTAATAACTTGTATATAAGGCAAAATAAATATACAAAAATAAAAATGCTCCTCCACACCTTGCGCTATGTTCACACGTAGCATTTTTGATGCATTTTTGCACTTTTGCATTACTTTTAACCAAGACAAATGCATTCACCAGGTAATATAATTTTAACATTTTACAACCTTATCTGGCCATGTGGTGTGTGACACATCATCAGACACAGCCTGTTTAATTTATGATGGAGGGACTCTAAAAGTCACAAAGCCTATTTTTAAAGGGCCAGCAGTCGGCCCTCGCTATTGTTAGAGAGCCATCAGCCGGCTATGCTTTGTTGTTCCCATTATTAATGAGTGGGTCTCCTATACTGTTATTGCATATGCAGTGAAGCAACGGCTGCCAAAAATTTGGAGGAACGCCAATGCCCCTTGCAAGAGACGTAGAAGTTGGAGAGCCCCCTGCAAAAAATATTCCCATTATTAGGAAGTAAGTGTCCCATACTGTTTGCCTATGCAGTGAAGCAACGGCTGCCAAAAATTTGGAGTAACTCTAATGTCCCTTGCAAGAGACGTACAGGTCGGAGGGCCTCCTGCAAAAAAATGCTCCCATTATTAGGAAATGTGTCTCCCATACTGTTTGCCTATGCAGTGAAGCAACGGCTGCCAAAAAATTGGAGGAACTCCAATACCCCTTGCAAGAGACGTAGAGGTCAGAGGGCCTCCTGAAAACAATGTTCCCATTATTAGGAAATGTGTCTTCCATACTGTTTGCCTATGCAACGGCTGCCAAAAATTTGGAGGAACTCCAATGTCCCTTACAAGAGACGTAGATATGTTGATATGGTACATATGGTGGTGATATGGTAGTGGAGGATGACGATGCGGAGATGGAGGAGGACAAGAGCAAATAGACAAAATCAGGAAGCATATACCCATGTCTCGGTGTGAAGACAGAGATGCATGGGAATATAGTTAGACCTCCCCAAAAAAGACACTGTATTTGAGTTTATGTTACCCTGCTATCATTCGGAGGTGGCACTGAAAACCCGCTCTGACAAAACGCGAGTGGCAGGCCAGGACCTCCAAGGCATAGAGAGCCAGTTCATGCCACGTGTCCAGCTTGGATACCCAATAACTATAAGGCACAGAGGAATCACGGAGGACATTGGTATGGTTGGCAAGGTACTCACTCACAATCTTCCCAAACTTTTCCTTCCTTAAGAGAGTACCCTGAGCATACAGGGGTTGTGTGATGGGAGGGTCTGAGAAAACTGTCCCAGAACTTTGACAGTGTTCCTCTGCCTCTGCTCGATTGCATTTGTGTCTCTCTCGCCTGTACTCCTTGATTGTCCAAGGAACTTTGACCTCTGCTGCCAATGTTTTCAGATCGGAATTTTTTTAATAATTGCGCAACAAGGGCCTACTTGAACGGCACCTTTTTATTAGGCCTGTCC
Organism: Phyllobates terribilis; assembly: GCF_046119375.1. Lineage (NCBI taxonomy): Eukaryota > Metazoa > Chordata > Amphibia > Anura > Dendrobatidae > Phyllobates > Phyllobates terribilis. The sequence continues at coordinate 523,555,361 of NW_027362764.1, read as the reverse complement.
TGCAAGTGAATAAGAGACAGAAAGTTCTCTTTGTAGCGTGGGTCTAGAAGTGTCACCAACCAATAATGTCTGTCACCCAAAATTTGGACGACGCGAGGGTCACAGGAAAGGCAGCGTAACATAAACTCAGCCATGTGTGCCAGACTGTAAAAAGGCAAGATTTCCGTGTCCTGATAAAGAGGATGACTGACCATGCTCTCCTCCTCATCCTCCTCCTCTTCCTCCTCCTCCCAGTCCTCAGGCCATCTATGCTGAACAGACAATATGAGAGTTGTGCAGGTAGTATCATCTAAAGCGCAGGAAACTAGTTCATGTTCTCCCTCCTCCTCCTCTTCCTCATTGTCACCCAATCCACGTTGGGATAAGATGAGGCTGGGCTGTGTGGAATCACCCTGTATGGTTCCTTGCTCCATCTCATCATGCTCCGCTCTCAATGAATCCTCTTTAATTGTGAGCAGAGAGCATTTCAGAAGACAGAGAAGCGGCATGTTGATGCCATAATTAGCGTCATCTTGGTGGAGTCCTAAAAGTTTTGGAGAATGGTACATATGTCTGACATCCATTTCCACTCCTGAGATCTTATGTGTGGAGTCTGAACTGAATACAGACGGCCTTGTTGATGCTGGTAGTCAATAACTGCCCTCTTCTGCTCACAAATCTTTCCCAACATCTGCAATGTACAGTTCCAACGCATGGGGGCATCGCAGATCAGTGGGTGAGCAGGAAGCTGCAAATGTTGCTGAAGCACGGCAAGGGTGGTGGAAGCTGTAGCTGACTTTCTAAAACGGGCACACAGGCGGCGTACTTTGACAAGCAGTTCTGACCGATCGGGGTAGGAATTGAGAAACCGCTGAACCACGAAGTTAAGCAAATGGGCCAGGCATGGTACATATGGGGGCAACCCTGAATGACCCAGGGCCCGCAATCCTCAGCGTCGGGAGGATGTGTTCCGTCCCAAGGTCCGACTGGGTCCCAGCTTCCACTATATTGACGTGCTTGCTGATGGTGCTAGTTGAGAGTATGCAAGGACAGGTGCAAGGCGGGATGCATATTGGCATGCACTATGGACAGGAAATTGGCATGCACGCACAACAGCTGAACGAGCAGTGGTGTCACCCGCAGACACTGTTGCTGGACCCTGGGGTTTGGCCCACTTAGTCGGGTGCTTTGCTGCCATGTGCCTGATCATGCTGGTGGTGGTCAGGCTGCTAATTTTGGAAGCCCTGCTGATGCTGGCCTGGCAGGTGGTGCAAGTGGCCGTTTTGGGGTTATCTGCAGAGTCTTTAAAAAATGACCAGACTCGGAAAGAAATAACTGGCAACTTCCGTCGTGTTGGCGTTAAGAGGAATGCTTTCTTGCCTTGTGTCTGCGGCCACCACGCTGCTTCTTCCGGTCTGTTGTGGTGCTACGCCTCCCTCCCCCTGTGTGCTGCTGTCCTCACTCTGTATGTCCCCCTGCCAAGTTGGGTCAGTTACTATATCATCCACCACCTCGTCTTCCACTTCCGCACCCTGGTCCTCCTTCTGACTTTCTGGCAATTGTGTCTCATCATCATCATCCACCTCTTGCGACAGTAATTGCACTTTACCACTGCCACCTTCGTGTGACCGTGGCTGCTCCAATATTTGGGCATCGCTACACGCGTTCTCATCTTGACTCACTTGTAGCTGGCCAGGCGAGAGGCCCGAATCTACAAATGGAAAAATGAACAGCTCTTCTAAGTGTCCAAGTGTGGGATCAGTTGTCTCCAGGGATTCGGCATGGTGGGAGGAAGGAGGATCAGGGTGAGGAATATGCAGTCCAGACTCACGGCTACTGAGACTTGACCATGTGGAAAACAGGGTGGTCGTGGTGGCTTAGTGATTGGAAGCATTATCTGCTAACCAACCAATAACCTTTTGACACTGCTCTGTGTTCAATAGTGGTGTTCTGTGGTCCCTGTTAATTAGGACAAGAAGGTCGAGTGACAGGATGTTGGTGTTTGTTATGGCATAATTTTAGCTTGCCCACGGTCACATCCTCGGCCTCTGCATGCACCATCACCATCATGTCCACTTCCCCGACCCTTGCCACGCACTTTGCCCATTTTTAATGGAGGACAATATTTTCCAAGTTCACGAGAAATGGCAGATATTGGAACGCAGTTATATGTGATACGTCTGACAGAGAACCACAATATTAATAGCAGGCCTGTAATTTGCTAATACTATCCTTCAGACACCTAGTGTGAATAGCTTAACAGACACACTTCAACGGAATGAAAATGGAAGAAATGTCTGATTTTGGAACACTCTTATAGGTGTTATGCCTGACAGAGAACCACGGTTTTAAATAGCAGGCCTTTAATTTGCTAATACTCTCCTTCATAGACACTTAGTGTGAATAGCTTGACCGACACACTGCAACGGAATGACAATGGAAGAAATGTCTGATTTTAGAACACTCTCACAGGTGTTATGTCTGACAGAGAACCACGGTTTTAAATAGCAGGCCTGTAATCTGCTAATACTATCCTTCACAGACACCTAGTTTGAATAGCTTGACCGACACACTGCAACGGAATGAAAATGGAAGAAATGTCTTATTTTGGAACACTCTTATAGTTGTTATGTCTGACAGAGAACCACGGTTTTAAGTAGCAGGCCTGTAATCTGCTAATACTATCCTTCACAGACACCTAGTGTGAATAGCTTGACCGACACACTGCAACGGAATGAAAATGGAAGAAATGTCTGATTTTGGAACACTCTTATAGGTGTTATGTCTGACATAGAACTACGGTATTAAATAGCAGTCCTGTAGTTTGCTACTAATATTCTTCACAGACACCTAATGTGAATAGCTTGACCAACACACTGCAACAGAATGGAAAAGGAGGCCAATATTTTCAATTTCAGCTTAAATTTCTGGATTTTTATCGCTGACATATGGAACAGATTTGTCTTTATTCTGCAGGGAGAACAAGCAAATGGAGCAGAAAAATTGTGCACTCTGGATTGCTTTTTAAACAAATAACCAGGATTAAGGTAAAAAAAAAAATTCCCCTGGCCCCTGATATCCTTCCTCTTGTGTTAGGGTCGTGACCGACCCGTTTTAGGTTTTAAATGCATACAAATTCTACACACATTTGTTTATTGCATCATGACTTTTTGACTTTTTCAGGAATTTATTTTTAAACAAAATACAATAAATAAAACTATTTTCCTAAATTGTAAAAATGCTCTTATTAAAATTATAACATTTGTGTTGTTGGGGTCAATTTCGACCCAGGTCTAATATAAGAGTAAAAAAACAATAATAAGTCCCACAACTGAACTCATAAATAGAGATGAGCGTTGTTCTACTCGAACTGTTCGCCAATCTCAAATTCGAGCTGTTTTGGGTGGTGTTCGAGCCGGTCGGCGAACACGAACAATTTGAGAAAAATTCGGCTGTTCGAGGTTATGTTCGATAACTGTTCGTGCACCAAAATCATAACTGGATTTTTTCTCAGTAATGATGAAAATTAATGTTAATACGCAGTTTGAGTGTACAGCGGGGCGGGGGGAGGGGCAGGGGATGGATCTCTGCAGGAACAATGAAGATCTCCATTTTTTTTTCTCTTTCCCGCATTTGCAGTGGGGAGGTGCAATCTGTCAGCCTATCAGCAGCGCACACACGGAGCGAAGTGCTTTTTTTCACACAAGCAAGGGCATGTGTGATTGGCAGTGTATGTCACATGTCCTTGCCCTATAAGACCAAGCCATTTTCCCCGTCGCCACCATTTTCTCACTGCTGCAGCTGCGTGTTAGACGGCACCGCTGTTGCTGTGTGCGATATACCTTGTTAATTTCAAGCCAATTTTCGCACAAATATACAGATAGCTTGGGAGTAGGGAATAGTTGTGATTGCAGTCCTTTTAAGGACTAGGTTACAGCATTTCCTACGACTTTTATCAGGCAGGTCTGTGCTCTTAAATAGATAGATTGTGGGAGTAAAGACTAATTGTAATTGGAGTCCTTTTCAGGACTAGGTTACATCAGTTCCTATCAGTTTTTGCCAGGCAGGTCTGTGCCAGTGCTGTGCAAGTTTTTTTCACAGCATTTGGCTGAATCTAGCAAAGCTAATCCTTTTTGGCCTATTGCAGAGTGTGTTAGTCAGTGGAGTAGCCTATCTGTGTTGCAAGATATACCACCTGTGTATAGAATACCAAATTTTTTACTGCACCTAGTGAAGTAAAATCTTTTGGGCATAGCATCATTCTATTAGTCCATCTATACTGACCTCCATCAGGTTGCAAACTGAATATAATTTTTTTCTGCATCTAGCTCTGAAAAAATATTTGGGCTTCTAGCGGTGTGTGGGACTTGGTCTATTAGTCCATCTATACTGACCTCCATCAGGTTGCAAATTAAAAATAATTTTTTTCTTCATTTATCTCTGAAAAAATATTTGGGCTTCTAGCAGCGTGTGGGACTTGTTCTATTAGTCCATCTATACTGACCTCCATCAGGTTGCAAATTAAAAATAATTTTTTTCTTCATTTATCTCTGAAAAAATATTTGGGCTTCTAGCAGCGTGTGGGACTTGTTCTATTAGTCCATCTATACTGACCTCCATCAGGTTGCAAATTAAAAATAATTTTTTTCTGCATCTAGCTCTGAAAAAATATTTGGGCTTCTAGCAGTGTGTGGGACTTGGTCTATTAGTCCATCTATACTGACCTCCATCAGGTTGCAAATTAAAAATAATTTTTTTCTGCATCTAGCTCTGAAAAAATATTTGGGCTTCTAGCAGTGTGTGGGACTTGGTCTATTAGTCCATCTATACTGACCTCCATCAGGTTGCAAATTAAAAATTATTTTTTTCTGCATCTAGCTCTGAAAAAATATTTGGGCTTCTAGCAGTGTGTGGGACTTGGTCTATTAGTCCATCTATACTGACCTCCATCAGGTTGCAAATTAAAAATATTTTTTTTCTGCATCTAGCTCTGAAAAAATATTTGGGCTTCTAGCAGTGTGTGGGACTTGGTCTATTAGTCCATCTATACTGACCTCCATCAGGTTGCAAATTGAATAAAAAAATTTTCTGCATCTAGCTCTGAAAAAATATTTGGGCTTCTAGCGGTGTGTGGGACTTGGTCTATTAGTCCATCTATGCTGACCTCCATCAGGTTGCAAATTAAAAATAATTTTTTTCTGCATCTAGCTCTGAAAAAATATTTGGGCTTCTAGCAGTGTGTGGGACTTGGTCTATTAGTCCATCTATACTGACCTCCATCAGGTTGCAAATTAAAAATAATTTTTTTCTGCATCTAACCCAGCCAATAGTTTTGGCCTAATACCACAGTTTGGCCACTCAGCTCTGCTCGGTTACCATCCATTGTTTTTTTGTGCAAACAACTCCAGAGTTGTGAATTAGTTAACCACCAAAATGAGTGGAAAAAGGCCTGCTGCTGGTGGAAAGGGGAATAGGCGTGTTGGGAAGGAGAAAAAAGGTTGTGTCCGTGGGGTAGGTGCAGAAGAAAGACCATCTTCCAGCCAAACTAAAATGTCTACTTCTTTTAGCGGACAATGTGATAAGATCCCTTTCTTACGGCCACGCCAATCGCTACAAATTCCAGATGAGGCACAAAAACAGCAGGTGCTTCAACGGATATCAAGTGCTCCTTTAAGTGGGCTCTCCTCCACATCAACTTCAACATCACAAATACTCCAGTCCTCAAAGGTGTCACCCAAATCGCACTTGCTTCCTCACAGCTCCCAAATCTCCAGCTGCCCGTCTGAGTATGAGGTAGAACAGATGGTTGAGTCTGCAGAGCTGTTTACTCATACTATAGCCTGGGAATCAGAGGTCGACTCCAGCGCTTCTGTGAATCCAGACGAGGAAATGATCTGCACTGATGCCCAGAATCTTTATGAGTCGGATCCAGGACCAGACGCAGAAGGTTCTGACCATAATGTAGACCCTCATTCCCAAACTGTAACTCCTGTTGGTGGAGACAATGAGGAAGATGATGATAAGACTCAAATACCTGATTGGAGCGACAACTTTAGTTTTTTGTCAGGGCAGGAACAGGTTGGCTCTGAGGACGACGGGTGTGATAACGCACAGGGTGATGATGATGAGGTCGGAGATCCCACTTACTGTCAACCCACAGTCAGCCAAGAGATGAGGTCAGCAGAGGAGGTGGAGGAAGATGTTAGTGACGACGAGGTCAGGTTGCGCCTTCCTGGACAGAGACGTAGTACTGGAAGCACGACAACAACTGCATCCTCAAACACAACTCTGCCTCTCACCACAAGTCGTGGTGGCTCTTCAGGTCGCATGGGTGCTAAGCCTTGCATAGCCTGGGCATTTTTTCAGATCGATAAAGATGACCCAACTCGTGTTATCTGTAACATTTGTCAGCAAAAGCTAAGTAGAGGATAAAAAATACATAGTTTGAGTACTTCATGCATGAACCGGCACATGGACATGAAGCATAAGTTGCAGTGGGAAGCTCAGTGTGCTACAATGCGGTCTAGCCGGCCGGGCCAACCACCGTCTGCCATATCTTGTGCATCCGCGGCCTCTTCATCCTCTGTGACTGGGGGGACAGCAGTCACACCTGTTTTGGGGCGCAGACCTGCCACCTCTTTACCCGCAACAGCCAGCGTGATTGGCAGGTCATCATTTTCTTTGAAGGTGGTAACACCAGCTGGTGTTGAGCGCTGTCCGACATCGATAGCACCACCTTTGGATGAAGGCAACCTAACATGTCCGCCTGCATCTTCCTCACAGACCAGCAGTTTGCCGGGGACACCCTTATCAACCCCGTCTAAGCACAATAGCCAGCCCTCGGTCCCTCAGATGTGGACAAGTAAAAGACCATTTCCTCCTAGCCATGAGAAAGCTAAGAGGTTGAATTTCACCATCTCCAAGCACTTGGCTACAGAAATGCTGCCTTTCCGCCTGGTGGACACAGAGGATTTTCGAGACCTTATGTCCGTCGCAGTGCCCCAGTACCAGATGCCCAGTCGGCACTACTTCTCAAAGAAAGGTGTGCCTGCGCTCCACCAGCATGTCGCACACAACATCACCGCTTCTTTGAGAAACTCTGTGTGTGACAGGGTGCATTTCACCACAGACACTTGGACGAGTAGGCATGGACAGGGGCGTTACATGTCGCTGACTGGGCACTGGGTAACTATGGTGACAGCAGGACAAGGGGCTGCTGTCCAAGTCTTGCCGTCCCCACGAGTTGTGCGTCAATCCTCTTTATGTCATTTTTCCTCCACTGCTTCTGCCTCCTCAACCTCCTCTCGGTCTTCCACCTGCACCCAAAGCCTGTCTGGTCATGACACAAGCTTTCTAACTGCGCAGAAGGGATCCTGCACACCTCCTTACTATGCTGGCAGTAGGGCTCAACGTCATCAGGCGGTTTTTACATTGAAATGTCTGGGAAATGTGAGTCACACAGCTGAGGAGTTGTGGTCAGCTCTGGAGAACCAATTTCATGAATGGTTGTCTCCACTGGACCTGAAACCAGGGAAGGCCGTGTGCGACAATGCTGCAAACCTGGGTGCGGCCCTTCGCCGGGGCAATGTCACACACGTGCCTTGTATGGCTCACGTGTTGAACCTGGTTGTCCAGCAATTTTTAGCCCACTATCCCAGACTAGATGGCCTTCTGCAGAGGGCACAGTCGCTGTGTGCTCACTTCCGCCGTTCGCATCCCGCAGCTCAGCGACTTACATCTCTACAGAAGTCGTTGGGCCTGCCACTTCACCGGCTAAAATGCGATGTGCCTACCCGGTGGAATTCAACTCTGCACATGTTGCAGCGACTGTGGCAGCACCGACAAGCCCTGGTGCAATACGTTCTGACGTATAGCCTGGGCCAACGAGATTCAGAGGTGGGGCAAATCACGCTGGAGGAGTGGTCTCAGATCAGGGACCTATGCACCCTTCTGCACAGTTTTGAAATGGCGACGAAGATGTTTAGTGCTGACGATGCCATTATCAGCATGACTATTCCGGTGATTTACATGCTGGAGCACATGTTAAACAGAATTCGGAGTCAGGTGGTGGCACAAGAGGAGGTGGAGGAAGTAGAGGAGGAGGAGTTGTATGCGGAAGGGCTAACATCTGCAAGCTCCAGACGGTCGGCAGCACCAAGGCAGCAGGCATGTGAGGGTGGGGGAGATGGTTTAACCAGGGCGCATGGTAGCAGCCAAACTAGTGAGGAAGGTGCAGGAGCCCAGGAAGAAGTGGAGGACGAACTGATGGAAGACTCATCAGATGAGGGAGACCTTGATCACATTTCTGTTGTGCGAGGTTGGGGGGAGAGGACAGAGGAAGGAAGCATGATTGTTACCTCGCCACCAACACAACAGGGACTTGGTGCTCCTGGATGCGCAACACACATGAGTGCCTTCTTGCTGCACTACCTGCAACATGACCCTCGAATTGTGAGAATTAGAAATAATCCTGACTACTGGGTTGCCACACTGTTAGATCCCCGGTACAAAAGTAAATTTGCAGAAATTATTCCTGCCATAGAAAGGGATGCACGCATGCAGGAGTATCAGCAGAGACTGTTGCAGAATCTTACATGTGCTTTTCCACAAAATACCAGTGGTGCACGTAGTGAATCTCACAGTTCCAACTTGCCAACCGTGGGACCGTCAAGTGTTCAGCACTCAAACCGTAACAGAACCACAGTATCTGCTGGTAACATCAATTTTGCGGAATCATTTCACCACTTTTTTAGCCCATCCTTTGCAAGGCCACAGGAGACAAGAAGTCTGACACATAGTCAACGCCTAGAGACGATGGTACAGGAGTATCTCCAAGTAAACATTGAAGCCACGACTGTGTCACTGGACCCTTGCTCTTTTTGGGCTTCCAATCTGGATAAATGGCCGGAGCTAGCCACTTACGCCTTGGAGATCTTGTCATGCCCCGCAGCCAGCGTTCTGTCTGAACGTGTGTTCAGCGCTGCTGGTGGTGTGCTGACAGATAAGCGCACGCGGCTCTCCACTGATAATGTAGACAGACTCACGTTCATAAAGATGAACAAATCATGGATCCGAAACGACTTTTCTACCCCTGTGTCATCCTGGGGAGAGTAAAAGCTTGATGATTGGTTAAAATCACCCTACCAACCGTTTTAAGCTTTCAAATTACTAATCATGTTTATCTGTATCTTGACTGGAAAATAATTTGGGCTTTGTAGCAGTCTGCAGCACTGATCCTATTAGGCCATCTATAATAAGCTTCACCAGATTTAAAATTAAAAATAATTTTTAGCTGCATCTAGCCCGGAAAATAATTTTGGGGCTCCGAGATGCGCAAGACACATAAGTGCCTTCTTGCTGCACTACCTGCAGCATGACCCTCATATTGTCAGAATTCGAAGTAATCATGACTACTGGGTTGCCACACTCTTAGATCCCCCAAACTTTTCGATCAACCTTTTCATTTTAATAAAGACCAAAAAAATGGTCATTTTTGAAATTATAAGCATTAGCAGGTTGTTAGAAACTGAAATCAAACAGTTTTCAACTCAAAACTTTATTCTAGGTGATGTTACATTTTCACATAGGACCCCTTGTTCGAAAGGAGCTTCTGAACTCTCTCGTCCATTGAATTTGTCAGGTTTTGGATGGTTTCTGCTTCAATTGTTTTGCATGAGGACAGAATACCCTCCCAGAGCTGTTGCTTAGATGTGAACTGCCTCCCGCCATCATAGACACTCCTTTTAATGATGCTCCAAAGGTTCTGAATGGGGTAGAGGTCAGGGGAGCATGGGGGTCACACCATAAGTTTGTCCCCTTTTATGCCCATATCAGCCAGAGATGCAGATGTTTTATGTGCAGCATGAGATGGTGCATTATCATGCAGAAAAATGATCTTGCTGTGAAATACACGGTTCTTCTTCTTGAACCATGGCAGGAAGTGCTGTTTGAGAAAATCCACATACATTATGGAGTTCATCTTTAGCGCCTTCAGGGATCCTAAAGGGGCCGACAATCTCTCTCCCCATGATTCCAGCCCAAAACATTACTCCACCTCCTCCTTGTTGGCGCTGTAGCCGTGTTTGCGTGGGGTGTCCATCAACCAGCCATCCTCCACTCCATTCATCTGGACCATCGAGCGCTGCACGGCACTCATCCGTGAACAAAACAGTTTTGAAATCAGTCTTCATGTAATGTTTGGCCCACTGGAGCCGTTTCTGCTTGTGTGAAGTGGATAGAGGAGGTCGACAGGATGGCGTATGCACAGCTGCAAACCTCTGAAGGACCCTGCATCTTGTTGTTCGGGGGACGTTGGAGGCACAAGCAGCTTCAAAAACTTGTCTGCTGCTATGACAAGGCTTTTTTGCCGCTGCTCTTTCAACCTGACGTAATTGCCTGTAGGAAAGAGTCCTCAATTTGCCCTTATCAGCACGCACACGTGTGTACTGTGAATCAGCTACATACTTCTTGATTGCCAAGACACTTCATCCTGATCATCGCACAATGTTGATTGTAGTCATGCCTTGACCTAAACACTCCACAATTTGTTGCTTCTCAGCAGCCGACACATCCTTTTTCTTTCCCATTTTGGCAGAAAATGTAGGCTGCTTAATAGTGAGAGAGCCTTCTTAAGTAGTCTTGCCTTTCATTGGACACACCTGCCAAACTAATTAGCACAGGTGTCTGCAATTGCTTACAGTGATATAAAGAGCCCTGACACACATCACCATCAATGAGTTTAACTGACAAACAAACAAATTCTTCCCTTATCACTCCTAAACACTTTTTGCATAATAATTTGGAACGCGGTGTACATGTGCTTTTCCACAAAACACCAGTGGTTCACGTAGTGAATCTTACAGTTCTAACTTGCCAACCGTGGTCTGTATGGAATTGTTCAATAAAGGGCCCAAAATTAAGATAACATAGATGGGAGAGGTCTCTATGAATAGGAATTCCTAAGTATTTGATACCCTGTGAGGGCCAGGCAAAGGGAAAGTTGGACTGGATGGAATCCTATATGGATTTAGGGAGGGAGACATCGAGGGCCTCAGACTTCGCTGCATTGATTTTAAAATTTTACCATGTAACAAAGTGATCTATTTCAGCCATAACAGCAGGGATGGATATATGTGATTGAGTGATATATACTAGGACATCATCAGCAAATAGAGAGCACTTGTACTCGGTGCCTCCCACCTCAATCCACCTAATATTGGGGTTATGGCGAATTGATGAGAGCAGGTGCTCCGTCACTAGGATGTATAAGAGAGGGGACAGAGGACATCCCTGCCTTGTCCCATTGGTGATTGTGAAAGGTGATGAAAATGTTCTGACGCACCCCCTGGGCCTTGGGACACCCGGAGCCGGACCCTTTTGGGTGGATGCTGGTGGTTGTAGTCTTCGTGGCGGCGATCCGGTTCCGTGGCTCAGGGCGGTCAAACCAGTGGCGGAACTATTTATGTGGTTTTGATGTTTAAATGTCCGACTACGCCACCCGTGGATTGCGGTCAGAGTGAACCGCCGCTACAGGGCAGACCGCTAAGGCTGGTGTTGTGGGTGCAGCAGAGCGTAGCATAACTCCCCACGGGAGGAGTATAGCCTCAGGGCAGTGTATGCGGAGGATGGGGGTGATGGTGCAGGGCAGCAGCAGTAACGACACGGAGTCAGTGATGCAGTTCAGGGCCTTTACTCACAGTTCTTATTATCCAGACCACGTCTGCAGGTAACGGCTGACCACGTCGTACTGTGCTCACCAGGTGAGGGGCTCAGACAACTCCCAGATAACTTTGGAGCGCTTCACAGGACCCCCTTTGTGTGTCCTTTGTCTGGCCTTTCTTACCAACACTTCTGTCCGGCTGTCTCGGGCCTCCTCTTGGTAAACTTGGCGCCAGTTTCCCTGACCCTATGTGGTGCCTTCCTAGCGGGTGGAGCAAGGGGCTGCGCCACATAAAATGTCAGAGCCTCCGGTTTCTAGCTGAGGGTCGTTTCCTGCCTCCAGTAGTTCGGGGACCGGTCTCCCCCTTTGGCCTGACCCCTCCACGCAGGTGGATTCGGGCGTGCGGTGGCGACTCGCCCGTCCGCACCCCTGGGATCCCTTCATTCCTCGTTCCTGGAGCCTTCTCCGCTCCTCTTCCTTCCTTCTCCCTCTTGCAGGCCTGGGCCTCTGTTACTAGGCCCGCCTCCGGAGCAGAGCTCATGCAGAGCCCCTGCTCCCTGCCACTTCTGCTCAGACTTCTCTGCACTGAACTAAGATGGTGCCCACCTTTTATACTCCCTTCTCAATGCACCCAGGAACTGCTTCCTCCCTGCTCCTGCACTGCAGGGTTCCCCTTCCTCAGTGTTCCCTCCCCCCACTCCAGCCAGGGACAGGGACTGTCGTGCCCATCTCAGGGGCATATTGGTCGCCCTGCCCCACGGCAATGTGGTGTAATGCATGCAGGTGTCGGGGTCCTGATCCACACTCCATCCTTATCTGAGAGTGAGATATCACACCTCTGGGTGAGGTGCAATACGTCTGTAGCAACCGAGCCCTCGGTGCTACAGTTCCATTTATCTTCAGCCTAGGTGACGTATTGTGATACAGGGCCGTGATTTTGGCTATAAAAGGGTCCCCTAGACCCCTACCCCAAGCTTTTTAAGAGAATCATATATGGCGTGCCAGGAGACTCTATGGAATGCTTTCTCAGCATCCAACGAGAGTATCTACTTACAAATTTTTAACTGCATCTAGCCCAGGAAATACTTTGTGCCTAGTAGCAGTGTCTGCTAGTCAGCGGATTATCCCGGCTGTTAAGCAAGCTACACCACCTGTAGTTTGGACACTTAATTTTTTCAAAGGAAATGCTTCGGGACCACGGGATACTTAGTGAAGAGCATCAGGAGGCACCCCAAGGCATAGGGGCTGGGACTGGCACTAGGATGCCTTGCGGTGGACAGCCGAGCTCAATCCTTATAAAAGCTTTTTAACTGCAGCAGCTTTAGTGGACGCTACTGGAGCTGGAATTACGCGGCTGCTGGCATGAGACTTGCCCTCCAATAGATCCTTGTAAATGGATTTAAAGTGTATTCATTCAAATTAGAGGGACAATTTAAATTAAAAAGCTTAGAGCTGCCTCCACCACAGGGGGGCTCTCTCGACCCACCAGCGGACAGGCACCAGTATTGGGAGAGGGGGGCTGGCCGTCAGGGTTCACCGCGGCTCTGGCACAAACCCGGCGACACGGAGGTGGCACGGGCAGGAGCGGACTGGCCGTCTCGGCTTCTCACTTTTTGGATTTTAGAAGGGCATGACATGCCTATATCTGTGTCTCCCCCTCCTTTTACTCCTCCACCTCTTTTCTTTTCGCATGACTATATGTACTTGTCACTTTCCCATGTGTTAGTTGTGTCTTCTGAGCAGTTTGTCAGCTTTTGGACACCTTTGAAGGTGTTTTCTATGTGTTTCTATGTGTTTTTGTTTGCCTGCCATTGTTTTTAACGGTGTTCGAAGGTGTTCGACGAACAGTTCGACGAACAGTTCGGCAAACACACGGGTGTTCGACGAACCGAACCGAACTCGAACACTACGGGGGTGGCTCAACACTACTCATAAACACAATATAAACCAACAGCCCACAGCCAGCTCTACCTCCAACAACTTGAGTTAGGGACATGGCCAGGCATGTATGGCCAAATCAGCTTAGAGTTGGTACTTTGCAGAGTATACATCTCCAGTTTACACATGCAACTATGAGGAGAAGATTTGATGTAAGCCAAATTCTGGATTATGTCTTAGATGATAATGAATCAGAGGACACAAAGCAGCAAACTGATACAGATGAACAGGTTTCTGAGGAGGTAGATGATGTGGAGTATCAACCGGAAGACACAGACAGTTCTGATCAGTCTGATGAGGAGGTCACTGGTGCTGAAGCTGCTCCCGCTGAAAGATTCAAATCCAAAAGCGGCAAGATCAGTTGGAGCTCAGTTCCTCCAGATGTACATGGTAGGGCAGATGCTGCAAATGTCATAAAAATGACCCCTGGGATCACAAGGTTTGCTGTGACAAGAGTAAGTGACATCAAGTCATGTTTTGATCTGTTTATGCCATTGTCAATAAAAAAAGTCATTATTGCTATGACAAACCTTGAAGGAAAAAAAGTCCACGGCAACATGTGGAATGACCTTCATGATGATGTCCTGGATGCCTACATTGGTGTTCTTCTACTTGCTGGAGTGTACAAATCCTGCAATGAGGCCACTGATAGTCTCTGGGACGCATCGACAGGCAGGAATATTTTCCGGGCAACAATGTCACTTCAAAATTTTCAAACGATTTCAACAGTCCTCAGATTTGACAACAGAGACACCAGAACAAAATCTGACAAACTTGTTCCCATCATGGAAGTTTGGGAGAAATGGGTGCAGCTCCTTCCACTGATGTTCAACCCAGGGCCAGACGTGACAGTAGACGAATGTTTTCTCCCTTTCCGCGGAAAATGCCCCTTCCGGCAATACATGCCAAGTAAGCCAGGCAAATACGGCATAAAAATTTGGGCAGCCTGTGATGCAAAAACTAGCTATGCATGGAATCTACAGATTTACACAGGCAAGTCTGCAAGTGGCATCCCTGAAAAAAAACAAGGAAAACGTGTAGTCCTCGATATGACTACTGGACTGCAGGGTCACAACATTACTTGTGACAATTTTTTTACCAGCTATGACCTTGGACAAGAACTTCTCAGGAGGAAAATCACCATGGTGGGCACAGTGAAAAAAAACAAACCTGAGCTGCCCGCTGAATTGTTGCAGATGAAGGACAAGGCTCCACTTTCCTCAAAGTTTGTTTTTACAGACACCACCACTGCTGTTTCATACTGCCCCAAAAAACAACGGAATGTGGTACTGATGTCCACACTTCACAAAGATGCAGCTGTGTCATCAGGAAGTGACAAAAAGCCCAGAATCATTCTGGACTATAACAAAAACAAAGGAGGAGCGGACAACCTGGACAAGCTGTGAAAATAAATATCACTGCACTCCCTTTGTAGGTGCTCGAGCAGGGGCCGAACCCTTTAGGACACAGTTCAAGAAACCTCGGCACTCAAAACGTCCTATATATGTGATAATTTATTTTAGCATGATAAACACACAGCAATATTACAACAAAACGTTTCGGTCATGATGACCTTCTTCAGTTGGCAAATAGAACTGCTGGTGTAGGTAGAGGGATAGGGTCCCAAACGGGCTGCCTTAGAGGAGCGTGCGTTGGCTCCAGTTGCGCATCGCGGTGTCCACCACATCGAGCGGTGGACCCACATTCACCAAGGATGGAATTCAAAGAAAAAGCACAAGCGGAGGATGTTTCTTGAGGAACTAGGAAGATCCCTTGTCAAGGCGCACATTGACCAAAGGGAACGAGTGCCCCGAGACCCAGCCGCTGCAGCCTTGGTCCGACAACTCCAGAGCTCAACAAGTGCTTCGTCCACACACACAGCAACACAAAGAGCATCATCACCAGCATCCTCCTCAACCAGGCCTGCCTCAACATAAACCACAACAGCCACAACCCCAGTGAGACCACCTGATTCTAAAATAAAGAGGTGTCAGGTCTGCCCTAGCAATAAGGACAGAAAGACAAACACATCGTGCTTCGGCTGCAAAAAATACCTCTGCAAAGAACACACAAAAAGTGTCACTTTTTGCCACACCTGCATCTAAATACTAATGCATCTAAAAACTAGTACTTGATTTCTTTTGATTTGCTTGATTGATTGCTGTTTGTTTGTTTGACCTAGAAAAGCTACTTTTTATTATTATTGCTATTAATGTTAATATAATTTTCATCTTTTATTTGTATTAAAGTTCTATAAAAAAAAAAATCTGTTTTTTGCCTTTTTCATAAAGTAGTTAGATATGGGTCAAAATTGACCCGTAACACCATAGATGTTACTAGAGTTAATAATATAAAATATATATATGTATACTTTTTTTACATTTAAGAAATGTGTTCTAAAACCCTTCAGTAATAGTCAGGTAATATAACAAACTTTTTTAAGTTTATATTATTCTCTTGAGGTTCATTTGACAATATTTTTATATTGAAAATGAAGGGTATGCTCTCAAATGAAAGGCCCAGGGGGCCACAACAAAAATATTAAAATCAATCCTTCCATGGATGAGAAACCCTAACAAGGTAACTAAGAGGTAAGAAACAAATTGGATCATAAATAACTGTTTTTAGGGTATCCTAGGGGTGATTTAAGACACGGGTCAAAACCGACCCGTTAACATAAAAAAGAGTAACAGAAAGCTAACACAAGAGGAAGGATATCTGGGGCTATGTCTACAAGTAATTATTACAGCCGCAGCAGACACGACATTCAATGGACCCTCTTGCACTATATGCACTGCAGTCTGCCACATACACTGCCTGCCTGCCTAATTCCTGCTATCACTACTGAATATATGCAGCTGGATTAGTCCTCAGAAGGAGTGTTAGTTCAGTTGGATACATATATATATATATATATGTATATATATACATATATATATATATTGGAATACCTATGCTAACTATGAAGAAGCAAATCTCTCCCTGACACAGCAGCACCTCTCCCTACTCTGCCTGATTTCGGGGTAGATTGTGACATGCATGGTGGCGTTAGGTCTTATATACACCTGATGATGCTGTGCAGCCAGACAATCACTGCAAAGCCCACAACCAAGATGGATACGGCATTACAGTGCGTGGCAGGCAATCCCTGCATGTTCATTGGCTCTCTAAAGAGTGGCAAACATCCAGGGAGGGGACCCGAGTTCCCGCCCGAGCAACCTGGAAATATGCGCCGAGCACGAAGCTTGTCGAGCACAGTGATGCTCCGGCGAGTACCGAGCAGTGACGAGCACGTTCGCTCATCGCTACTAGACACAGAAAAATGCTCTAATAGGTAAACCAATAAAAACACCTGCAACTTAAAGTAGCAAACTTACAAGATGCATTGCAATATACAGAAGGTAAACTACAATGTAATCACAATATTCAAAAATTGCAAAAAAAATCTAGGTGAGAAGTAAATTGAAGGTTAGAGAGGAGCGAATTTTTTGAAATTCAAATTTGCTGACATTTCCCCAAAAATTAGATTTGCGCTGGAATAAATTTGCACATATTTCAATATATTAAAGCTCAAAATTGCTCATAAAATACACATGGGGAGAGAAGAAAGATTCTAGCTAACCAGAAAGGATTACCCTTTATAGGCGAGTGGACCCCATTGACCGTAAGAGCTTACACTTTACAGGCAAGAGAGAGAGACCTGATCGTGCTGATTATAAAAGCTTACACTCTACAGGAGAGAAAACCCCGCTGACCATAAGAGCTTCCACTCTACAGGAGTGAGAGATAGAGAGAACTCTGCTGATTATAATAACTTATACGCTATAAGAGAAAGAAAGAAGACCCCACTGACCATAACAGCTTACAAGCTAAAAAAGAGAGAGACTTGCCCAGTGACTCTGGAGATGTAAAACGACTCTGCCGTACAAACTGTGCTCTACTTGGAACCACTGATCTGTGATGTCTCAGTTACTGACCACCACTGTATAAGGTATGATAATCCATAAGATGTCATAGCTGCAGGACATTATGGAGAAGCCCTTGTGGCAATTCAAAATTATGCTTACTTCCTCTCTGCTGCTTCAGCAGTGCATGAAATGATGTTGGGCAAGTTTTTTTTTTGCTAACCGTGAATTGGATATTAAAATTTTTGAACTTGCCTGAAACTGCGAATTTCAACTTAAATTCAATTTGTTCATCTCTATTGGAGATGAATATTGAATAAATGACAGAGAAGTAGAGCAATATAATTAAAGCAGAATCATAGATAATACCACATTGATATAAAGCAGCAGCTCACCCAGAGAAAATTACTAAAAGGCATTTCACACTATGCTTCATCAGAGCTAGTTGATATCTTTGAGGAATGGACTTTTTAACCTAAAGCTTGTCAAAAGCATGCAAGTAGCCACCTCTGGATACACTAATATATCAATCCTGGACTCGAGAATGTCAATGACAGGGTAGAGATGTTATTGAAGGCTTGCTAAAGAAGTAAATCTGGTCGTGTGTAAGGGGTCTTAATCACATGACTGCAATTCAATAGAGATGAGCGGACCAGTTCAAAGCAAATCAAATTTGAATTGTATTTTGCAAAAAAAATGAATTCTCTTGAATTTTTTGTGATCTGCTTTTTCAGGAAAATAACTTCAATGCAAAATGAATTTTCTGGCCAAATTTGAGCAACATACCCCATTCGAATTTCATCTGATTTGCTTATCCCTACAACTCAAATTATATTGCTTTATTAATGGAATGCTATTCAGTTCATTTGATTAGAATCCTGGCACATGTTAATTGATTACCATCATTGATTTTGGTAGGAAAATTCACTTAAGGTGTAGAAATATAGATAAGTAGAAGAAGGCAGAACAATCGGCGGAAGATTGACTTTGAGTCGAATTTCCTGAAATTTGCAGGTCCCCACCAACTCTGTGATTCAAGGATTGCCTTAAAAAATGCCTGCTGTCATTTCACACACACACTGCAGAAGACTTAGAAAGAGGGCTAAAGATGTCAGTGTGAGCTTCCCCAAAATGCCCTGTAGCTATCACAGCAAATATCTAGCACAGCTAATCAGGGGGCTATCACAGCAAATATAAAATATGAGAGCTGGCCAAGGAGCGCTATTTTGTGCTTGTACATGATAAGGATAAAAAATCAGAGTGCCAGTTCGTGAAAGCTAGGGATGGAAAATGGGAGTGCTAGTTTCAGACTGTGAATACTAATCCAAATAGTAAAGTTATACACTGTGTGCAGAATTATTAGGCAAGTTGTATTTTAGAGGATTATTTTTATTATTGATCAACAACTATGTTCTCAATCAACCCAAAAGACTCATAAATATCCAAGCTTAATATTTTTGGAAGCTGGAGTGGTTTTTTTTTTAGATTTGGCTATCTTAGGAGGATATCTGTATGTGCAGGTAACTATTACTGTGCAGAATTATTAGGCAACTTAATAAAAACCAAATATAATCCCATCTCACTTGTTTATTTTCACCAGGTAAACCAATATCAGTGCACAAAATTTAGAAATAAACATTTCTGACATGCAAAAACAAAAAACTAAAAAAAAATAGGATCAATATAGCCAAGTTTCTTTATGATGACACTCAACAGCCTTCCATCCATAGATTCTGTCAGTTGATTGATCTTTTTTCGATCAACATTGCGTGCAGCAGTCACCACTGCCTCCCAGACACTGTTCCGAGAGGTGTACTGTTTTCCCTCCCTGTAGATCTCACATTTTATGATGGACCACAGGTTCTCTATGGGGTTCAGATCAGGTGAACAAGGGCGCCATGTCATTACTTTTTCTTCTTTTAGACCTTTACTGGCCAGCCACGCTGTGGAGTAGTTGGATGCATGTGATGGAGCTTTGTCCTGCATGAAAATCATGTTTTTCTTGAACAATACCGACTTCTTCCTTACCACTGCTTTAAGAAGTTGTTTTCCAGAAACTGGCAGTAGGTCTGGGAGTTGAGCTTCACTCCATCCTCAACCCGAAAAGGTCCCACAAGTTCATCTTTGATGATTCCAGCCCATACCAGTACCCCACCTCCACCTTGCTGGCGTCTGAGTCGGAGTAGAGCTCTCTGCCTTTTACTGATCCAGCCTCTGGCCCATCCATCTGGCCCATCAAGAGTCACGCTCATTTCATCAGTCCATAAAACCTTTGAAAAATCAGTCTTAAGCTATTTCTTGTCCCATTCTTGACGTTTTATCTTATGTTTCTTGTTCAAAGGTGGTCATTTTTCAGCCTTCCTTACCTTGGCCATGTCCCTGAGTATCGCACACCTTGTGCTTTTTGATACTCCAGTAACGTTGCAGCTCTGATATATGGCAAAACTGGTGGCGAATGGCATCTTGGCAGCTTCACGCTTGATTTTCCTCAATTCATGGGTAGTTATTTTGCGCCTTTTTTTGCCAACACGTTTCTTGCGACCCTGTTGGATATTTGCCATGAAACGCTTGATTGTTCGGTGATCACGCTTCAAAAGTTTGGAAATTTCAAGACTGCTGCATCCCTCTGCATGACATCTCACAATTTTGGACTTTTCAGAGCCCGTCAGATCTCTCTTCTGACCCATTTTGCCAAAGGAAAGGAAGTTGCCTAATAATTAAGCACACCTTATATAGAGTGTTGATGTCATTAGTCAACACCCCTACTCATTACAGAGATGCACATCACCAGATTTACTTAATTGGTAGTTGGCTCTCAGGCCTATGCAGCTTGGAGTAGGACAACATGTATAAAAAGTATCAAAGTGATCAAAATACGCATTTGCCTAATAATTCTGCACGCGGTGTATATAGGGAACAGCTGTATTTGTATAGTCAGTGTGACTGAATTGATTTATCTGAGACATACTGCAGTAAGGCTGTGGGCCCACGATGCGGATTTAATGCGTTTCCGCTGCGCCATTTCTGCCGCGAAAACTCATTAAAAACGCATGTTAAGTTGTCTGCCATGTTTCCCAATGATAATCCATATGTGCTGCGCACATGCTGAGGAAATTTCCGCTACGGATTATCATTGCGGAAAAATCAGCAGCACAACCATTTCTTGTGCGTAATCAAGGCAAAATTGCCGCCATTGACTTGCATTGAATCGCATAACATCCGCATGCATACATGCGCCTCGCCTCCAGACCCAGGTACCATGAATAAAAAAAAATAATTAAAACGTAAAAAATAAAAAAAAACATTATACTTACCTCTCCGGTGGCCCCAGGTCTCCTCTCCGGTGGCGTGCTCAGTCCTCGGCGTCCCACGGTGTTCTGAAAGGACCTGCACTGACGTCATTTAGTCATGTGATGGTCACATGACTATTAGCAAATGCACATATACATAGTTTTGGGGGTGAAATCCTGCTGACAGATTCCCTTTTAATAACAGTATTTTTAACTCTTAATACACTGCAATTGTGGGTAACATTAAACCCCTCGGTGATATTTCTGCAACTAAAGTAAAATCCTGAATCCAAGGCTGCAAGTTACAATCAGGTAAAATAAAATGTAGTATAAATGAACTAAATCATTTATATTTGTTTTTCTTTTAACTTAATAAATCTAGTTCACCTGAAGTTAACCTCCTCCCGACATGTGATGTATAGTACTAGTCAAAAGTTTGGACACACCTATTCATGCCTTGGCTTTTCCTTGTACTTAATGGAATGTGCACATTATAGATTAAGACTTAATGCAGAAACACCATAAAAGGTCACATATGGAAACAAGTATTAAAGAAATGCATGTGTAACAAACCAAAATATGTGTTAAATCTTAGATTCCTCAAAGTATTTTTACTCTGGTGACCGCTTAAGAAACCCTTGGCATTCTCTCACGTGACTTCATCAGGTTGTCACTTAGAATGGATTCCAATGAATAGGTATGCCTGGTAAAGCATTTGGGTAATTACTGCTCTTCAGAAAGTACTTGCGACCATCAGTTATATTTTGTAAAGTCAGTGTTGGTACACATTTCCTTACAGTAATGAGCCATATTCCAAAACAGTTTTAAGCCAGAAAATGGCAAGAACCACTGAACTAAGTAAATAGGAATGACAGTACATCATTACTTTAAGACATGAAGATCGGTCAGTCCAGAAAATTGCTAGAACCTTGAAGGTAACCTCAAGTGTAGTCCTGAAAACCATCAATCATTATAATGAACCTGGTCTTCATGAGGACTTCCCAGAGAAAGGAAGACCAAGAATGACCCTTGCTGCCAAGGATAACATTTTCAAGTTTACTTTTTCTAAATATACAGTATTTTGACTGCATCTTTATTGCACACCTTAACTGCTGTGACCTACTGCGGTTTCATTCTATGGTTCAGAACTTTTACCATTTGTTCTATAGTCTGGAACTTCTGACGTTTTTTACAGCATTTTACTACATATGTTCTTCCGTCTTGCTTGATTTGATATAAGGTCTAAATAGTCCAATGAAGAGGTTTACAATTTGGAAAGAGATCAAAAATAGCCATGCCGACATAATTTGTCTTCAAGAGACCAAATTTTGTAAATCTAACCAGCCAACGTTCCACTACAGAGACTTTCCCCACATTTTTGAAGCTCTTAACGTTAATAAGAAAGCAGGGGTTATTTCAATTTTAAAAAACACTATCCCATTTAAATTGATGGAGGAATTTGAGGATGACCTGGGTAGATACCATATTCTAGTTTGCTATCTTAATAATTGCCTTTGTACCATTGTCAATGTCTACGCCCCAAACAAAAGAATTTTCAAACTTCTAGATAAGCTTATTAAAAAGATTCAATTAATAAGAAAGGGTGAATTAATTTTTCTTGGCGACTTCAACATTGTACCCAACAGTTTTATTGATTCTTCATCTTCCAAAAGACAAACCTCCCCAAGTTTGAATTCTTGGTTAGCAAGAAACAAACTTTTTGATTAATTATCAATTATGGAGATGTAACTCCACCTTTTTACAAATCCCCACCTACAAATCAGAGATTGAATCATCTATCATACAATATTTTATTGAAAATACCTCTGATGCAATAAGCCCGTTCCATATCTGGAATGCTCATAAAGTGGTCATCAGAGGAATCCAGATGAAGATATCCTTAATCCACAAGAAAAAATTTAGAGAAAAAATACTCTCTTTACATCTCCAATTAAATACTAAACAAGCCTTACAATTTAATCTTGCCTCTCCCTCGCCCACTTTGCAACAGAAATTAAAAGCACTCAGACAAGAACTCAAAAAATAACTTTTTTCATCTTATGATACCTATATTAGATCTTGTAAATTCAAATCTTATTGTTCCCTTAATAAACCATCCAAGTTCATGTCATGGAGAAAAGACTAGAGTAAAACAAAGGATTGACAAAATCTTATCTCCATCAGGTGAATATAAATATCATCCCAAAGATATCACTGACTCCTTCGCTGATTATTACTTAAATTTGTATAATCTTGATCCTGGCCCCTCCATTAAACCCCCAAATGAAGAAATCTTTAACAAATTTCTCTCAGAAATTAACCTTCCAAAAATCAACCCAACAGACCTTGAATACCTTAACCTTCCCTTCTCAATAGATGAGATTTTTAGCTACAATACAAAAACTCAAAAATTATGAAATCTTCTGGTCCTGATGGTTTTAACAACGAATACTATAAAAATGTTGGTACTCTACTTGATCCTCATCTTGCATCGGTCTTTAGTTTGGCCTTGGCTCAGGGCTCCTTTACAACAGGAATGTTGGAAGCC
The DNA here is from genome assembly GCF_046119375.1 of Phyllobates terribilis. NCBI lineage: Eukaryota > Metazoa > Chordata > Amphibia > Anura > Dendrobatidae > Phyllobates > Phyllobates terribilis. The sequence continues at coordinate 523,532,042 of NW_027362764.1, read as the reverse complement.
AAAAACATTCTTACTTATAAATCTAAAGGAGACCATGATCGGGTCAAAAATTATGGACCGATTTCTTTAATTAATTCTGATTTAAAAATTTATGCTAAGATGTTAGAAATTAGACTTCAAACCACCTTACCTATACACACCAATAATGATCAGATAGGATTTATAGTGGGTCGTCCATCGACTGATGGTACCAGGAGACTCCTAAATATAATAAATTAAATTCATTTCTCAAATATGTTATCCATCAGCCTTACCTTAGATGCCGAAAAGGCCTTTGACAGGCTGAATTGGAAATTCCTCAATCTCACCTTATCCAAATTTGGATTTAACAGCAAAAGTCTGTCCTCTATCCTTGCACTCTACTCTTCCCCAGGGGCCAAGGTATACACAAATAATCACATTTCAAATCCCTTTCAGATATCAAATGTTACTAGGCAGGGTTGCCCCTTATCCCCTCTACTGTTTGCCCTTGCTCTTGAACCCTTAGCTTAATCTATTAGAGATAATCTTGCCATTAGGGGTATCGAAACTCCTACTCGCCTCTTTAAAATTGGACTTTTTGCAGATGATTTGATCCTTTTCTTAACTGACCCTGTAACTTCTATTAAAGAACTTTTGCTCATTCTAAAAGTCTTCTCAGAAGTCTCATACTTCAAAATTAACTCTAATAAATCTCAGATACTACATTTTAACCTAAAAATTTCTACCATTGATGACATTAAAAATATTTCCTCATTCAACTGGGATAATAATGAATTACCATATTTTGGCTTCACTCTCACAAAAAAATTGAAATCTCTAATTCCCATGAACATGGACAATATTACTAAAGTTATATCTAATGACTTAGTTTATTTTGGCACTTCTGAACTATCTTGGGTAGGCAGGGTAATGGTGGTCAAAACCTATATTCTCCCAAAAATCTTCTATATCTTCAGGACTCTCCCCGTTATCATTCCCCAATTCTACCTCACTAAGATATAAAAGTTACTAAACAATTTAGTTTGGAAGCATAAAAAAACTAGAATAGCTTCTAATGTTCTTTATAAAAATCCATGGGGGCAATGTTAATAGTAGAGGACAACCTTTTTAAATTCGCTAGGAGTGATATTACTGGCACTGTGTGAACAGTGGCTATATTCATACAATGATTTTAAATCCTTCTCCACCAAAGTCTGAAAAAGGTCCAAACATGGAACCCTGGATTGCAGGGGGTAATAGGACAAAATTCATCTTATCATATTATGTCCAGATTCTTGGTGCCCCAATGGGCTCGAAATTCTCCCCTCCCTTGCCATATTGTAAATGGCGTGGTGGGAGGAGATGTATATTTTTTCAGATGACAATCCCTTTTTCAATTTCATCTTTTCGTTCAGCAGATATGTCAATGATTAACTTATAGTATGGCAAGGTGACACTCATAATATTGGCAACTTCAGCATGTACTTGAATTCTAAAGACTTAAATTTAAAGTTCACTGGCAGCTATCCTTCTAACTCAATTCCATTTCTCGATATTTTGCTCACTGGGAATCTTACCTCACACAAAGTGGAAACTTTATTTTACAGGAAACCTGGATCAGGCAACACTGTTTTACTTTCTTCTAGCCTACAGCCTCGTCATACCACTCGGGCTATACCATTTGGGGAATTTAATAGCGCCCGACGCATCTGCTTATCTCATACCTCCTTTGTTCAGGAAAGCAAAATCTATAATATAACCGGGGATGCGTCCCTCTGTCTGAAGCCTCGATAGACTGTGCATGCATGACGTGCAGTCTGGCTCCAGACAGAAGACCGCATCCAGCTGTTACAGGTAAGAGGAGGTGTATGGCGCCGGAGATCACGGTATGTGTAGACACTGAACGCATACCGTATCTCCGGCACCTTACTTGCAGACTTACCTGACCGGGAGGAGCGTTGCCGCGGTGCCTCTCTTCTGGCCGGAGACCGGGGGCGGAGTGAGGCGTCGGATCGGCGCGTGCGCATAGCGCTATCCTTCACCATTTTACTCAAGACACATTTACAGTGTGTCTTCAGCAAAATGGCACCGGACAACGTGGTGCTCCGGCACTGCTCTCCTCCCCCGGCCTCTGGCAGAACAGGACGCTGCAGCGCTGGAGTACAGAGAAGAAAGGTGAGTATAACTGTTTATTTTTTTTTGTATGTGTGTACAGTGTGAAAGGGATGAGGTGGCCACACATACCAGGATTGTGGGGTGAGGGGACCATGCATATACCGGGATTGTGGGGTGAGGGGACCATGCATATACCAGGATTGTGGGGTGAGGGGTACCATGCATACCAGGATTGGGGGTGAGGGGTACCACGCATACCGGGATTGGGGATGAGGGGAGCCACACATACTGGGATTAGGGATGAGGGGAGCCACTCTTACCGGGATTGGGGATGAGGGGAGCCACGCATACCAGGATTGGGGATGAGGGGAGCCACGCATACTAGGATTGGGGATGAGGGGAGCCATGCATACCAGCATTGGGGATGAGGGGAGCCACGCATACCGGGATTGGGAATGAGGGGTGCCATGCATACCGGGAATGGGGATGAGGGGAGCCACGCATACCGGGATTGGGGAGCCACGCATACCGGGATTGGGGATGAGGGGAGCCGTGCATACCGGGATTGGGGATGAGAGGAGCCATGCATACCGGGATTGGGGATGAGGGGAGCCACGCATACCGGGATTGGGGATGAGGGGAGCCACGCATACCGGGATTGGGGATGAGGGGTGCCACGCATACCAGGATTGGGGATGAGGGGTGTCACGCATACCGGGATTGGGGATGAGCGTGCCACGCATACCGGGATTGGGGATGAGGGGTGCCACGCATACCGAGATTGGGGATGAGGGGTGCCACGCATACCGGATTGGGGATGAGGGGTGCCATGCACACCGGGATTGGGGATGAGGGGTGCCATGCATACCGGGATTGGGGATGAGGGGTGCCATGCATACCAGAATAGGTATGAGGGGTGCCACACATGCCAGCATGGGAGACCATATACCAATAAAAATGCTCGCCAACCGGGCGTAGAACGGGTTCAATAGCTAGTTATAATTATAAGGGGATATATGGTTCCTCATTGATCAAACATGTCTTTAATACCATGTCTAACAAACACAGGTTACTTACCCCTTGTAATACATCTCATGATGATGATAATTTTCTCACCTTCACCACGGCTTTCAGTCCACAATTTAAGGATATTAAAAATATTATGCTTAAATACTTACCTGTGATTAATCAGTGTGACATTTTACGCCAAATTATTTCTGGAGGTTGCAAATGTATCCCCAAAAGGGGAGTAACCCTAGGTTCAGTAATTCCCTTTTCCCCAGCCTTTTGAGAACTTCTCCTAATGCCAATACTTGGCTGAGTGTCAAGGGTTTTTACAAATGTGGCAGCTCCAGATGCAATACTTGCGTCTATGCTCTGGACAGGACAAAATCTTTCCTAGTTCAACCCAATACACACCATGAAATTTCTAGTTTTATCAATTGCGATACTGATTTCGTGGTATACTACATTGTTTGCAGGACATGCCACGTTCGCTATATTGGGTGTAGCACCAGAAAATTATAAATAAGAATAGCGGAACATACAGCTGTGGCAAACATTAAGAGACCACTGCAAAATTTTCAGTTTCTCTGATTTTTCTCTTTATAGATACATTTTTGAGTAAAATTTACATTGTTGTTTTAGTCTATAAACTACTGACTAGTGTTGAGCCACCCCCGTAGTGTTCGAGTTCGGTTCGGTTCGTCGAACACCCGTGTGTTCGCCGAACTGTTCGTCGAACTGTTCGTCGAACACCTTCGAACACCGTTAAAACCAATGGCAGGCAAACAAAAACACATAGAAACACATAGAAAACACCTTCAAAGGTGTCCAAAAGCTGACAAACTGCTCAGAAGACACAACTAACACATGGAAAAGTGACAAGTACATATAGTCATGTGAAAAGAAAAGAGGTGAAGGAGTAAAAGGAGGGGGAGACACAGATATAGGCATGTCATGCCCTTCTAAAATCCAAAAAGTGAGAAGCCGACACGGCCAGTCCGTTCCTGCCTGTGCCACCTCTGTGTCGCCGGGTTTGTGCCAGAGCCGCGGTGGACCCTGACGGCCAGCCCCCCTATCCCAATACTGGTGCCTGTCCGCCGGTGGGTCGAGGCCCCCCACGGTGGGGGGGGGAGTAACATCTGCAGAAGAAAGACCATCTTCCAGCCAAACTAAGATGTCGACTTCTTTTCGTGGACAATGTGATACGATCCCATTCTTACGGACACGCCCATCGCTACAAATTCTAGATGAGGCACAAAAACAGCAGGTGCTTCAACGGATATCAAGTGCTCCTTCAAGTGGGCTCTCCATCACCTCAATTTCAACATCACAAATACTCCAGTCCTCAGAGGTGTCACCCCAATCGCACTTGCTTCCTCACAGCTCCCAAGTCTCCAGCTGCCCGTCTGAGTATGGGGTAACACAGATGGCTGAGTCTGCCCAGCTGTTTACTCATACTATAGCCTGGGAAACGGAGGTCTGCTCCAGAGCTTCTGTTAATCCAGATGAGGAAATGATCTGATCCGATGCCCATAATCTTTATAAGTTGGATCCAGGACCAGATGAAGAAGGTTCTGAGCATAATGTAGACCCTTGTTCCCAAACTGTAACTCCTGTTGGTGGAGACAATGATGAAGACGATGATGAGACTCAAATACCTGATTGGAGTGACAACTTGACTTTTCGGTCAGGGCAGGAAGAGGTTGGCTCTGAGGTCGACGGGTGTGATAACACACAGGATGATGATGACGAGGTTGGAGATCCCACTTACTGTCAACCCACAGTCAGACAGTCGATGAGGTCAGCAGAGGAGGTGGAGGAGGATGTGACTAGCCTTGGGGATGGGGATGACTCGGTACCCGGGCATTTGCCTGGCCTTGGGGATGTCGCGGTGGTCGGCTCCCTGGCCCGTACCCTGGGGTCTCTCTTTAAAAGGGTGGATAATTGTTAATTTTATAAGAGTTCATGACGCCACCTGTGGTATCTGGTGACAAGCACCAGTGCTGCAGCAGTCCACTGAGGCCGGTGATAAGGCAGCTCGATGGTATAGCTCCCCACAGGTGGAGCTAGGTCTCAGGGCAGCGTATGCAGGGGGAATGCAGGACAGGCGAGACCCAGCTGGGTCAGAGCAAGAACGGGAACGGACACGGTAGTCACTTCAGTACCTTTTACTGGTGGAAATTCAGGCACATCCCGGAGCACTGTAGGGTGAAGGGTGCATATCAGGATCCTCCCCAATGAGCGGGTGTAGGGCCTCCTGTTTCTTGCCTCTGCGTAGTAAGTTTCTGACCTGCCTGGAGCTAGGCCTAACTTTGTCTCTGTCCTGCGCTGGCTGACCTTGTGGTAGGGCCTTCTCTTGGAGTTCACGCTCCCAGTATGCGGGGCCTAAGCGTCTCCTGGCTCTGTTACATATCAGCACCTTAGCGATCCTGGGACTTGTAGTTCTCCAGGGATTCCGGTTATGCCTTACTGGGTCATAGAGATACCGGTAAGCTCGGATCCTGTGTCCGGTAAATGCTTCGGGGTGAGCTGGTTAAGCTCCTCTGCCCCTTATGTACTAACTCGCCACTCGCCTTTGGCCTACTCGGGCCCTCACTAGGCTATACACACTAATGGCAGCTTGCCGCGCTTCACTGATCTTACGGCACCGGTACACCTTAAGCTCTATCTGGGCTCCCTGAATCTAGCAAGCAGGAGCCTCGTGCTCCACTGCTGAACTATTAACTGCGTTCTCTAGACTAGACTGAGCTCCACTGCAGACTGACCTCTCTTAGGCTTCTCTACTGCAGGAACTCTTCAGAGGAACTGAACTGCCTAGTTCCACCTTCCCTATTTATATCCCTAACGGGCTCCCTCTGCTGGTCTGAGGTGGAAGGTGGAGATGTGTGAATGTTTATGGGGGCCTCTTGTGGAGGATTCCATCAATGCACTCTTGTAGGATCTGTGATACCAAGCGCAGCGGGGCATCACAGATGCTATTGACGACGAGGTTAGGTTGCGCCTTCCTGAACAGAGACGGAGTACTGGAAGCACGTCAACAACTGCATCCTCAACCACAACTCTGCCTCTGACCACAAGTCGTAGTGGCTCTTCAGGTCACATGGGCTCTAAGCCTTGCATAGCCTGGGCATTTATTCAGATCGATAAGGATGACCCAACTCGTGTTATCTGTAATATTTGCCAGCAAAAGCTAAGTAGAGGCCAAAAAATACATAGTTTGAGTACTTCATGCATGTACCGTCACATGGATATGAAGCATAAGTTGCAGTGGGAAGCTCACTGTGCTACAATGCAGCCTAGCCGGCTGGGCCAACCACCGTCTGCCCCATCTTGTGCATCCGCAGCCTCTTCATCCTCTGTGACTGGGGGGACAGCAGTCACACATGTTTTTGGACGCAGATCTGCCACCTCTTTACCCGCAACAGACAGTGTGATTGGCAGGTCGTCAGTTCATTGGGAAGTGGAAACACCTGCTAGTGTTGAGCGCTCTCCTACATCGAGAGCACCACCTTTGGATCAAGGCAACCTAACATGTCCGCCTGCATCTTCCTCACAGACCGGCAGTTGCCGGGGACACCCTACTCAACACCGTCTAAGCACAACAGCCAGCCCTCGGTCCCTCAGATGTGGAAAAGTAAAAGACCATTTCCTCCTAGCCATGAGAAAGTTAAGAGGTTGAATTTCACCATTTGCAAGCTGTTGGCTACAGAAATGCTGCCTTTCCACGTGGAGGACACAGAGGATTTTCAAGACCTTATGTCCGTCACAGTGCCCCAGTACCAGATGCCCAGTCGGCACTACTTCTCAAAGAAAGGTGTGCCTGCGCTCCACTAACATGTCGCACACAACATCACCGCTTCTTTGAGAAACTCTGTGTGTGACAGGGTGCACTTCACCACAGACACTTGGACGAGAAGGCATGGACAGGGGCGTTACATGTCGCTGACTGGGCACTGGGTAACTATGGTGACAGAAGGACAAGGGGCTGCTGTCCAAGTCTTACCGTCCCCACGAGTTGTGTGTTAATCCTCTTTATCTCGAACTTCCTCCACTGCTTCTGCCTCCTCAACCTCCTCTCGGTCCTCCACCTGCACCCAAAGCCTGTCTGGTAATGCCACCTGCTTTCTAACTGCGCAGAAGGAATCCTGCACACCTCCTTACTATGCTGGCAGCAGGGCTCAACGCATCAGTGTTTACTTTGAAATGTCTGGGAAATGTGAGTCACACAGCTGAGGAGTTTTGGTCAGCTCTGGAGACCCAGTTTCATGAAAGGTTGTCTCCACTGGACCTGCAACCAGGGAAGGCCATGTGCGACAATGCTGCAAACCTGGGTGCGGCACTTCGCCGGGGCAATGTCACACATGTGCCTTGTATGGCTTACGTGTTGAACCTGGTTGTCCAGCAATTTTTAGCCCACTATCCCGGACTAGATGGCCTTCTGCAGAGTGCACGGTCGCTGTGTGCTCACTTCCGCCGTTCGCATCCCGCAGTTCAACGACTTACATCTCTACAGAAGTCGTTGGGCCTGCCAGTTCACCGGCTGAAATGCGATGTGCCGACACGGTGGAATTCAACTCTGCACATGTTGCAGCGACTGTGGCAGCACCGACAAGCCCTGGTGCAATACGTTCTGACGTATAGCCTGGGTCAACGAGATCCAGAGGTGGGGCAAATCACGCTGGAGGAGTGGTCTCAGATCAGGGACCTATGCACCCTTCTGCACAGTCTTGAAATGGCGACGAAGATGTTTAGTGCTGACGATGCCATTATCAGCATGACTATTACGGTGATTTACATGCTTGGGCACATGTTAAACAGAATTCAGAGTCAAGTGGTGGGACAAGAGGAGGTGGAGGAAGTAGAGGAGGAGTCGTATGCGGAAGGGATAACATCTCCAAGGTCCAGACGGTTGGCAGCACCAAGGCGGCAGGCATGGGAGGGTGGGGGAGAGGGATTAACCAGGGCGCATGGTAGCAGCCAAACTGTTGAGGAAGGTGCAGGAGCCGAGGAAGAAGTGGAGGACGAACTGGCAATGGGCATGGAAGACTCATCAGATGAGGGAGACCTTGATCACATTTCTGTTGTGCGAGGTTGGAGGGAGAGGGCATGATTCTTACCTCGCTACCAACACAACAAGGACTTGGTCCTTCTGGATGCGCAAGACACATGAGTGCCTTCTTGCTGCACTACCTGCAACATGACCCCCGGATTGTCAGAATTCGAAGTAATCCCGACTACTGGGTTGCCACACTCTTAGATCCCCGGTACAAAAGTATATTTGCCGAAATAATTCCTGCCATAAAAAGGTATTGACGAATGCAGGAGTATCTGTTGCAGAATCTTACATGTGCTTTTCCACAAAACACCAGTGGTGCACGTAGTGAATCTCACAGTTCTAACTTGCCAACGGTGGGACTGTCGAGTCTTCATCACTCAAACAGTAACAGTAACACAGTATCTGCTGGTAACAGCAATTTTGTGGAATCGTTTCACCACTTTTTTAGACCATCCTTTGCAAGGCCACAGGAGACAAGAAGTCTGACACATAGTCAATGCCTAGAGAGGATGGTACAGGAGAATCTCCAAGTGAACATCGAAGCCATGACTGTGTCACTGGACCCTTGCTCATTTTGGTATTCCAATCTTGAAAAATCGCCGGAGCTCGCCACTCACGCCTTGGAGATCTTGTCATGCCATGCAGCCAGCGTTCTCTCTGAACGTGTGTTCAGCGCTGCTGGTGGTGTGCTGACAGATAAGCGCACGCGGCTGTCCACTGAGAATGTAGACAGACTCACGTTCATAAAGATGATCAAATCATGGATTCGCAAGGACATTTCTACCCCTGTGTCATCCTTGGGAGACTAAAAGCTTGGGGATTTGGTAAAATCACCTCACCAACCGTTTTAAGCAACAGTGGGGCAATTGATGCCACTTAACCCTAGAACGCATGACCATAAAAATCTACACTTTCACATACCTGGGGCCCTTTAGGCCCGTGTGCAAATAACATGGAATAACTCAAACTCAAATGACAAACAACTATATACATGAAGAATACCTAGAGTTTCAAAATTCTAACTAAAGCAATCTTGCAGAAAATAGAAAACAATTAACTGGGCGGGCCTGCAAGGCCACAGGTATGCGTTCTAGGGTTAAGTGGTGTCTGTGCCACAATTTTGGGAGTCCCCTTGCTGTGTCTTACGTGACGTTGGCATCGTCAATTCCAGGTGGGTTGGGTCGCACCCCCCCCTTTTAACTGTAAGAAACTACATACACTATGGCTTGGGGTAACACAGATGGTTGAGTCTGAAGAGCTGTTTACTCAGAGGTCTGCTCCAAATCTTCAGTGTCTGCTAGTCAGCGTAGAATTTTTAACTGCATCTAGTCTAGGCAATACTTTGGGCGTAGTAGCCCAGCTGCGAAGCAAGCTGCACCGCCTGTGTATCTAATAAGAATTTTTAAATTAATCTAGCCTAGGCAGACTGTGGGGACCCCCAACCAAACCCAGATGCTCAGCCTCCCTACCGCCCCCCTTTCATGGACAACCCAATAATGTAACTCTTACAACTGGATGGGTGAGGATCGGTCACAGCTTTATTAACTCTTTATACTCATTCCATTAGAAAGGCATTTTATTTCTAAAATAATTCAGCTTGTTGCAGCATGCCCTGGGTCCCCACTCCGGCAAGTTGGCCAACTAGTGTAACTCTCCAACATGTCCTTTCTATTTCCAGGCCACGGAGGATCCAGCGTACTCGTATGCAGGACTCTGACCCCCACCCATCACTCTTAACGCTTGTTCCACTCCGTCCTGGAGTCCTGACAGGAATATGTCCAGTCCAATATCTATTAAGTGAACACCGTCGGGCCGTATGAGGCCTGCTTTATCTCTTTCCAGTTGTCGGTGTCGTATCACTACACCGCCTCTGTCTCTTCTAAATTTTGCCATCCGAATATTTATTACCCGCCTTGTCCATTCGATGGCCGTGATGTCTCGCGCACCTTGCCATACCGCTATCGGCACAATCTCTGACCATACTATAGCTAATTTTGTGAAAAATTCTCTGAAGCGCTCAGTGTCTAGTTTCATTATTGCCATTAGTTATGCGCTCTTGTGATGACCTAGGTTGTTTCCCCCGGCCTGTATAACTAAGATGACCGGACCTCTTGCCTCTCTCCCTACCTTGATTACCTCCATTAGTACCTGTGGCCATAGCAGGCCTCTAATACCTCTCCAGTTAAAATATGTGTTATGAAACTCTAATTTCCTCCCGCCTGGGCGGACTTTCGCCCTTTTTTGTGCCCAATATATATACGAGTGGCCTATCACTCACACTGTTGGCTTAGCGTCACCTGTAAAAGAAACAAACCACGTTAGGATAACAAGTCCGGTCTTATGTATCTCGCCAAACACGTGGATCGCCATCTCCCTATCCTCTGAACTTCCGTTTCTGACAGTCCTGCTCTTGCTGCTTCCGTGGCCGCACCTATGCGGAATGAGTGTGTCCCGTAATCTTTGGGGTGGTTCCCTGCCGATGTTAAGCATTTATTAAATATAGCTTGGAACAGGTATCTTGATAATGGCGTTCCATCAATGTGTGATACGAAGAAATTACTTTGTGATCTGATGGTTAGATATGTTTTTACTATTGTTACCCGACTCAGTGTACCGTTTGTGGGTTGTAGAAGTACCCAAGTACCCCTGCCCGCTGGAACCGTTTTCAATTGGTGTATGCGTACACGTATTGCATTATTGGCTATGACTACTTCCTGGTGTAATAAGCGTCCACTGGTGGTAATTTTGGATTGAGGGACTAATTCGCTTATACATAGCGCCCCGAAGAAGGCGATCACAAATGCAGTAGACATTAGTGTTGCTTCAAATTGTGAGTGTTATATTAATGGTGTTAGGGATAAGATGTGAGAAATCAGTTTTAGTGACACGGGACGGGACGTCTACATTCCTGACTTGGCTGACCCCTTTTCCACCCTTTTATGGATTGTCTGATGATGAATCTTTGTCACATCTCCCCAATTCAGTAGTTGGAAGTGAAATGCTACTCCAGTCAGACACCGCTGCGCTGACGCCCCTGATATGCCCCTCATCATTAGCTGGTGGAGAAATTCTATGGTGACTTGTGATCTGGCTTGTTCACATTGGTCAACCCGTCTGCCTGCTACTAGTCATGTTCACTCTTCCCATGCCTTACCGTATGCTTGCCACGTTGACGGGGCAACTGACGCTCTGATTAATGGCATCAACTATTCGCCACTAGATCCCATAGGGAGAGTGGGCAACTGTTGCCCGATGGGTGGGCGTTGTGGAAGAGCTCTGTGAAAATCTGCCAATTGAATTGTTATAAAGCGTTAGCAGCAGCTTTATACCCCTCAGCATAGTGGCTAGCGCGGACCCATACATTGTGTTTTAGGCACAGGAATACTAGCCTGCGTAGTAGGCCTAGCACTGGGAGAGACGATGATGCCATCTTATTAATGCAGTGCGCTAGGCTGGTGTTTTGTGTTATGAAGCATATATTTTTGTTAGCCAGGCGCGCGCCCCATATTTCTATTGCTACCACTATTGGGAAAAATTATTTTCAGGGCTAGATGCAGCTAAAAATTATTATTAATTTCAAAGCTGGTGGAGCTTGGTATAGATGGCCTAATACAATGAGTCCCACACACTGCTAGAAGCCCAAATAATTTTTCAGAGGTAGATGCAGATAAAAATTATTTTTAATTTGCAACCTGATGGAGGTCAGTATAGATGGACTAATAGACAAAGTCCCACACACTGCTAGAAGGCCAAATATTTTTTCAGAGCTAGATGCAGATAAAAATTATATTCAATTTGCAACCTGATGGAGGTCAGTATAGATGGACTAATAGAGAAAGTCCCACACACTGCTAGAAGGCCAAATATTTTTTCAGAGCTAGATGCAGATAAAAATTATATTCAATTTGCAACCTGATGGAGGTCAGTATAGATGGACTAATAGAACAAGTCCCACACACAGCTAGAAGCCCAAATATTTTTTCAGAGGTACTGTAGATGCAGATAAAAATTATTTTTAATTTGCAACCTGATGGAGGTCAGTATAGATGGACTAATACAACAAGTCCCACACACAGCTAGAAGCCCAATATTTTTTCAGAGCTAGATGCAGACAAAAAATTATTTTGAATTTGCAACCTGATGGAGGTCAGTATAGATGGACTAATAGAGAAAGTCCCACACACTGCTAGAAGCCCAATATTTTTTCAGAGGTAGATGCAGAAAAAAATATATTCAGTTTGCAACCTGATGGAGGTCTGTATAGATGGATTAATAGAACAAGTCCCACACACAGCTAGAAGCCCAATATTTTTTCAGAGGTAGATGCAGAAAAAAATATATTCAGTTTGCAACCTGATGGAGGTCTGTATAGATGGATTAATAGAACAAGTCCCACACACAGCTAGAAGCCCAATATTTTTTCAGAGGTAGATGCAGAAAAAAATATATTCAGTTTGCAACCTGATGGAGGTCAGTATAGATGGACTAATACAACAAGTCCCACACACAGCTAGAAGCCCAATATTTTTTCAGAGCTAGATGCAGACAAAAAATTATTTTGAATTTGCAACCTGATGGAGGTCAGTATAGATGGACTAATAGAGAAAGTCCCACACACTGCTAGAAGGCCACATATTTTTTCAGAGGTAGATGCAGAAAAAAATATATTCAGTTTGCAACCTGATGGAGGTCTGTATAGATGGATTAATAGAACAAGTCCCACACACAGCTAGAAGCCCAATATTTTTTCAGAGGTAGATGCAGAAAAAAATATATTCAGTTTGCAACCTGATGGAGGTCTGTATAGATGGATTAATAGAACAAGTCCCACACACAGCTAGAAGCCCAATATTTTTTCAGAGGTAGATGCAGAAAAAAATATATTCAGTTTGCAACCTGATGGAGGTCAGTATAGATGGACTAATACAACAAGTCCCACACACAGCTAGAAGCCCAATATTTTTTCAGAGCTAGATGCAGACAAAAAATTATTTTGAATTTGCAACCTGATGGAGGTCAGTATAGATGGACTAATAGAGAAAGTCCCACACACTGCTAGAAGGCCACATATTTTTTCAGAGGTAGATGCGGAAAAAATATATTCAGTTTGCAACCTGATGGAGGTCTGTATAGATGGATTAATAGAACAAGTCCCACACACAGCTAGAAGCCCAAATATTTTTTCAGAGGTAGATGCAGATAAAAATTATTTTTAATTTGCAACCTGATGGAGGTCAGTATAGATGGACTAATAGAGAAAGTCCCACACACTGCTAGAAGGCCAAATATTTTTTCAGAGCTAGATGCAGATAAAAATTATATTCAATTTGCAACCTGATGGAGGTCAGTATAGATGGACTAATAGAACAAGTCCCACACACAGCTAGAAGCCCAAATATTTTTTCAGAGGTACTGTAGATGCAGATAAAAATTATTTTTAATTTGCAACCTGATGGAGGTCAGTATAGATGGACTAATACAACAAGTCCCACACACAGCTAGAAGCCCAATATTTTTTCAGAGGTAGATGCAGAAAAAAATATATTCAGTTTGCAACCTGATGGAGGTCTGTATAGATGGATTAATAGAACAAGTCCCACACACAGCTAGAAACCCAATATTTTTTCAGAGGTAGATGCAGAAAAAAATATATTCAGTTTGCAACCTGATGGAGGTCAGTATAGATGTACTAATACAACAAGTCCCACACACAGCTAGAAGCCCAATATTTTTTCAGAGCTAGATGCAGAAAAAAATTATATTCAATTTGCAACCTGATGGAGGTCAGTATAGATGGACTAATAGAATGATGCTATGCCCAAAAGATTTTACTTCACTAGGTGCAGTAAAAAAATTGGTATTCTATACACAGGTGGTATATCTTGCAACACAGATAGGCTACTCCACTGACTAACACACTCTGCAATAGGCCAAAAAGAACTAGCTTTGCTAGATTCAGCCAAATGCTGTGAAAAAAACTTGCACAGCACTGGCACAGACCTGCCTGGCAAAAACTGATAGGAACTGATGTAACCTAGTCCTGAAAATGACTCCAATTACAATTAGTCTTTACTCCCACAACCTATCTATTTAAGAGCACAGACCTGCCTGATAAAAGTCATAGGAAATGCTGTAACCTAGTCCTTAAAAGGACTGCAATCACAACTATTCCCTACTCCCAAGCTATCTGTAGATTTGTGCGAAAATTGGCTTGAAATTAACAAGGTATAGCGCACACAGCAACAGCGGTGCCGTCTAACACGCAGCTGCAGCAGTGAGAAAATGGTGGCGACGGGGAAAATGGCTTGGTCTTATAGGGCAAGGACATGTGACATACACTGCCAATGACACATGCCCTTGCTTGTGTGAAAAAAAGCACTTCGCTCCGTGTGTGCGCTGCTGATAGGCTGACAGATTGCACCTCCCCACTGCAAATGCGGGAAAGAGAAAAAAAAAATGGAGATCTTCATTGTTCCTGCAGAGATCCATCCCCTGCCCCTCCCCCCACCCCGCTGTACACTCAAACTGCGTATTAACATTAATTTTCATCATTACTGAGAAAAAATCCAGTTATGATTTTGGTGCACGAACAGTTATCGAACATAACCTCGAACAGCCGAATTTTTCTCAAATTGTTCGTGTTCGCCGAACGGCTCGAACACCGCCCAAAACAGCTCGAATTTGAGATTGGCGAACAGTTTGAGTAGAACAACGCTCATCTCTACTACTGACAACATGTCTCCAAAATTTAAAGTTAAAAATTTTGTATTTATTTGCAGCAAATCATAAGGCGTCAAAATGCTATAAAAGAAACAATGCTTTCAGACCTCAAATTACTCATGTTTTAACTCAGGAACAGTTCAAAAATCAATATTTGGTGGACTAACCATGATTTTTAATCACAGCATTCACGCATCTTGGCATGCTTTCCACCAGTCTTTCCATGCTTTCCAACAGAAAACTGTTCAGTGGTCTCTTAATTTTTGCCAGAGCTGTATATCGAATATTAAAAAAAACAGTACATACTCAGGGGCAGCAAAACTTTTTGTGTGTGTACATGGAGGTGACAACACAATTTAGCTTTTTTGGTTTAGAGAAGGTACCTTTAAATACAAAGTACCCCGCAGGGATAAACTTTAAAAATGATTTATTTTATATATATTAACATTAATTTTGTGTTGGAATATATACCAGTGTTCACCTTAAATTACACTTTTGTGATATGTAATCAATCAATATCCTAGAGTCCATCTCTCAGAATATGTATTATGATCATAGTTTATATGCCATTATACTCTATTCTTTGTATACATCTAGTCCTCTAATTGTATGTGGGATTCTCTCGTCATAATATCTTATCACATTTTCTTTACATTGTATAAGCTGAGATACATATAGTGTTATCTGGCTTCATTCATTTCTTGCTTAATATGTTATATATTTTTTCATCCTTTTGTTTCTTTGTGCTTTTATATGATTTGCACATCAATGTGATATTTTGTGGTACTATCTATGCATTTATATGGCGAATTTCATCCTCATGAGTTAATATCCCTAATTTGTACTGTATGGCAATAATCTTGTTTATAATCTTCCATTCTAATTTCATATATGCCGTGACGTCCACTGTTCTAAGGTACTCCTGGTTTGCATGCACAGTTGCATTATATGCTGATTAATTTATATGCATTTGTGATTATATCACTTCCCTTGATATATATACACCTATCTTTTCTGTTTAAGTTTGCTACGACTAAGGGCGCAGTCCTAGCAACAGAAACGCATCAGACTGTTTTAATCTTTTTAATATAATCTGAATAAAGTACCTGATTTTATCGTTGGAGTGACGACCATCCCTCCTTCTACATTCCACTATTGTTTGCTGTGCTTACCATCGGGACCGGCACCCTTCGCAGACACATACTCATCTCGGCATGGATACAGCGTGAAGCTCCCTGATCCTCCCTTACCCTCCTCCTGCAAAGTAATGGTTGGTTCAACAATAAATCCACACCTGCTTTGCTAGACCTTGAACTAGCTCATAATAATTACTAACCTGTTAGAAACCTCCTATTTAAGCACTTACTTAACCCAAAATGTCATGAACCAAGCTACCTCATTCTACAGGCCATCATTTTCGCTAGGAAAACTCTGGCCAAATCCCAAAAAAAATTTGACCAAATCAAAAACCTCTCTTTCCTGTCTGTTAACTTAATTCTTGTTCAACATTTACTTCCTTCTTGGAATTTGGCTGGTCTCCAAAAGATCAAAGATATCCATAATGGCTCCAGCTTGAGACCTTTGAAAGATTTAAAAAAGAGATTTAACCTTTCTATGACTGATTTTTTGCATTATGCGTCTCTGAAGGACAATGTGAGCACTATCTTATTCAATAAATCTCCCCTGTCTGAGGTTGCATGCAACCTAATCATTGATGGTGGTCACAGAGTCTTCTGGAGCACAAGATACCTTTACAACACTTTTACAACAAATTTAATTATAGCATGTGTTTAATTGTTTTAGTTAAACTGTTTTTCCCAATTTGTTCACTACAGTCCTGATCTTGTTATAACCTACTCTGTAACAAATGAAGTTCTCCCTGTATTCCTTGCCCTTCTCCCTTCTTTCCCCTATCCCCGTTGAGAAATAAATACATTTTCTCATCCTCCTTCCCTACCCCTCCCTCCTAATCCCTTCCTTATGTTAAATTTCAAATTTAATAAAATTATTGGGATGACAAAAGTTTTGAAAGGTATTGTAGAGTGTTTTTGAAGGGTATTTAAAAATAAAAGTAAAAAAGGCAAATTACATGTGATAGGAATGGGATAAGACAAGCCTGCATGAATTGTAATTTTTTTATCTTCACTTTAAATTAATGTGAACAGAAAATAAAAGTTTTCTCAAAATGCTTACAAGTTTTTATAGTTGATAGAAATAGCTATATTATGGCAAAAAAGGAAAATAATATCTTAATATGAGTACTCTTAATACATTTTTGGTTATTTTATCTTTGCCCTAACTGTAAAAAGTTATCTAGCCCTTTGTGAACAGTCTTATCCTTGTAAACATGACACTGTCACTTTAACTGTTTTTTTTTTTTTACTTTAAAGATACATTTAATATCTATTTCCCAGCAGTGTACAAACTGACATCATCTACTCATAAAAGCAGAATGCTTTGCTTTTTTTAAGCTTCAAGCTGAATAACAAATTGCCACAGATGACAGCATAAAAGAATAACATAATGGAATCAAAAGAAAATTCATTGTCAACAGAAACCCCCTGCTGAGGAATTTCAATTTCATATATCTAATTATCCCTGTCAGTTGGAAGAACTGACAAAAAGCATTCTTTGTTCTCCCTTTCTGCCTCCCGCATCTCACTCTCAATTAATTCCGGCATACAAATATGACTAATTGTCTTTGCAGTGCTCAAGAGCTCTGTATATAAATGTTCATGAACTGAAAATGATTTGGAGAGTATTCAAGCATCGATTTATGATATTCGAACACAATAGACATGCATAATTCAGGTGACCATGTTACTACCCTCACAAGCCCTTATTACAAAGATTAGGCTGGATTCTCTTTTCACGTGCCTTTTTTTTTCTCTGTATCTGCTTTGTGACAATAACTCACTTTGCACCTATTGAAAAGGGAGCATTATATGTCCCCTGCTCCCTATTGAAGTTGCCATGAGCAAAATTATCAGTATTTAAATGATACGGAGAAGCAAAACTAGAACACTGCCCTGCATAATTCAATGAGTAGATATTATAGTAGTTATTTCCGTTTGCTTTTTTTTACTTTATATTTATTTACATATTTTAAATATTTTCAGGAAATGTGTTTTTAGCAATTCCGTGATATAAATCTTAACTTACTTTTTTTTAATGAGTTTTTTTCTGTGGAATAACCTCTTTTTTACTTCTTGAACATTTCGTGTTTATATAATATCCTTTCCAAAAGTCTTAGAGCCCACATAAATGGTCATATTATTTTGTTCAGACCTTCATAGGTAACTAATAGAGATATATGTGGGACTACTGCACTTTTGTACAACTTTGATTTCACATGAAAGAAAACTGCGTTTTTTTGTCAGATACCAAGCAAATCCATTAAAATAAAATCTACTCTTTGAATCTCCCTCGTGTGGCAAACTGCAGGCAGAGCTTTTTTGGCTTACAGTGAGGAGTCACACAAGAGGCTGTGAAGCCATGGTGTGCATGCTACTAAAGGGATAGTTTAAAGTTTATTGCTAAGGAGAAATATATTGACAGAGATAGACAGACAGACAGACAGACAGACAGATAGATAGATAGATAGATAGATAGATAGATAGATAGAAAAAGAAGCACTAATTTAAATACAGTGTAGGTGCATGCATCTGGGTCCATGAACCATCGAACCATAAAATACATAAAAAAAGAAGGCAGCACTCTTATACAATCCAGGTGAAAAAGTGACTTTTTATTGTATGCCTCATTAAGAGACATTTCTGCTCAAACACTTTGAGAAAGGCTCATATTGAGTCATGGAATAATTAGTCACTTTTTCAATGGGATAGCCACTTTCCTTTTGTTCAGATACTGTAGATAGAGTAGCTAGGTATCCATTTATCTATTCTATCTATCTATCTCAAAACTAGAGAGTAGTGGATCTGCTGAGATTCGAATTTGCCAAATCTAGTGGATTTTACTACAAAATTTGATTTGCAAAGAATGTATAATCTGTGAATTGAATGATCCTTATTAAATAAACTTAATATGTACAAAAGAAGAACTAATACTCAATTCACCCTCTACTTTAGGTTCTCACTGTCCCTCATACAGTACTTGGCATTTCTTCTTATTGCCGCAGTTTGCTGAAACCCTGGGCATCTTCACGCTAGGCCACAATGTCATGAGCTTATGACACACATGTGCAGTGACGTCTGGGGAATAGTCACGGCAGAAAGTCCCAGCCTAGATGGAGTGCTTGCCAATTGGTCCCTGCCTTGTATGACGAGACCCAAGATTTCAGCATGTGGCGGCGGTTAGAAGAGGCGTCGTGGACCATAAGGCAGAGAATGAGGACAGCGAGCAGCAGAGATGGCCAGAGAGGTGAGCAGTGAGATAGTTTTAGCTTAAATCACATGGAGCAAATTATAAAAAAAATCAGCATTTTGAGAATGTGAACTTTTGTAAAATTCAAGTAGAATTCAATTTAACTTGAATAAAGGCATCCAACGCTACTAGAAACAATTACCCAGTTGTCCAGGGAATCATAATTCAAGGAATAAATGTCAGCACTTCATCTTCATGTAAAAAAATGGACTTGTGTTTATCCATCCATAGTGTTGTAGCGATGTTTCGGCTCATAACACAATGCTGAGCCTTCCTCAAGCTGAACACGTCTAGTCGGCATGTGACCACAAATACAGTTATATGAAGAAGTTTGGGCACCCCTATTAATCATAAGTTTAATGTTTTATAAAAGTTGGTGTTTTTGCAACAGCTATTTCAGTTTGATATATGTAATAACTGTTGGACACAGTAATGTTTCTGCCTTGAAATGAGGTTTATTGTACTAACAGAAAATGTGCAATCTGCATTCAAACAAAATTTGACAGGTGCATAAGTATGGGCACCCTTATTATTTTCTTGTTTTAAATACTCCTACCTACTTTTTACTGACTTACTAAAGCACTTTTTTTGGTTTTGTAACCTCATTGAGCTTTGAACTTCATAGCCTGGTGTATGCAATCATGAGAAAAGCTACTTAAAGTTGCCACTTGCAAGTTGTTCTCCTGTTTGAATCTCCTCTGAAGAGTGGCATCATGGGCTCCTCAAAACAACTGTCAAATGATCTGAAAACAAAGATTATTCAACATAGTTGTTCAGGGGAAGGATACAAAAAGCTGTCTCAGAGATTTAACCTGTCAGTTTCCACTGTGAGGAACATAGTAAGGAAATGGAAGAACACAGGGACAGTTCTTGTTAAGGCCAGAAGTGGCAGGCCAAGAAAAACATCAGAAAGGCAAAGAAGAAGAATGGTGAGATCAGTCAAGGACAATCCTCAGACCACCTCCAGAGAGCTGCAGCATTAACTTGCTGCAGATGGTGTCACTGTGCATCGGTCAACTATACAACGCACTTTGCACAAGGAGAAGCTGTATGGGAGAGTGATGCGAAAGAAGCCGTTTCTGCAAGCATGCCACAAACAGAGTCGGCTGAGGTATGCAAAAGCACATTTGGAGAAGCCAATCTCTTTTTGGAAGAAGGTCCTGTGGACTGATGAAACCAAGATTGAGTTGTTTGGTCATACAAAAAGGCGTTATGCATGGCGGCAAAAAAACACAGCATTCCAAGAAAAACACTTGCTACCCACAGTAAAATTTGGTGGAGGTTCCATCATGCTTTGGGGCTGTGTGGCCAATGCCGGCACCGGGAATCTTGTTAAAGTTGAGGGACGCATGGATTCCACTCAGTATCAGCAGATTCTTTACAATAATGTTCAAGAATCCGAGACAAAGTTGAAGTTACGCAGGGGATGGATCTTTCAGCAAGACAATGATCCAAAACACCGCTCCAAATCTACTCAGGCATTCATGCAGAGGAACAATTACAATGTTCTGGAATGGTCATCCCAGTCCCCAGACCTGAATATCATTGAACATCTGTGGGATCATTTGAAGAGGGCTGACCATGCTCGGTGACCATCAAACTTAACTGAACTGGAATTGTTTTGTAAAGAGGAATGGTCAAAAATACCTTCATCCAGGATCCAGGAAATCATTAAAAGCTACAGGAAGCGACTAGAGGCTGTTATTTTTGCAAAAGGAGGATCTACTAAATATTAATGTCACTTTTCTGGTGAGGTGCCCATACTTATGCACCTGTCAAATTTTGTTTGAATGCAGATTGCACATTTTCTGTTAGTACAATAAACCTCATTTCAAGGCAGAAACATTACTGTGTCCAACAGTTATTACATATATCAAACTGAAATAGCTGTTGCAAAAACACCAATTTTTATAAAACATTAAGCTTAAGATTAATAGGGGTGCCCAAACTTTTTCATATAACTGTATGCAAATCGTATACAATTATTGCTCCGACAATCATTGGGAATTATGACAGCATGCACACTTTCCACTGTCACAATTCAGCAGTTTGCAGTCACATAGAGTGACTTCAGTCTTTAGTCCCAAATCCCTTCAAGCTACTGTAGATACTGAAGATGTTAGCAATTTACGGGATAATCTGTAGTTTGCTACTTTCAAAACGGTTCAATTGATATGCTATTTTTTCATGACTTTACAGTAACGTTACAGGTGTTGTTATTTGTTTACTCCATTCAGTCACTATTCCCCTATATATATTATTCAGATATTACCTTATGTAGTTGTTACTTTCTATCTGAAAACTCATGATATACTTCATTGAGCCCATGTGACATAAAGACTCTCTGGGAATTACATGGCTTTATGTTCTGTGAAAGGGGTCACCAGAACTGCCTGCATGGTTCAATAGCATGGCATGTACCAAACACGCTTACTGTGGGGGAGGGGAGAATAATTATTGCAGTTGCTGAAGACGATCACACAGTTTCACAGTTCCGCCTCCCTGACAGTATAATGATAATCTATGATCCCATTTTGGAAGATATAGAATCTAGATGGTCATGTGATTTTTTGCTGACGCATCAGGGATTGGTAGCAGAGTGTAGAGGAGAAAGAAGCAGAGTGAAAACTGAATGAGGCTGAAGAGAGGAAAATGGAGAGGAAGTGCATGGAAGTAAGCTCACTATATAAGAGACATGTAGAGTGTGATTGGTATTCAGGTAAGGGGTGCAAAAAAAAAAAACTAAGTTAAATAATAATTGACTTTAATAATAATTTTAATCTTGAATGTGAGGGCTGTCGATGTAAAGCTTCTTACTATCCTTCCTACAGGTCGGTATATTTTAATAGCTAGAGCCATGACCGTGTGGGGTCAATGTAGTCTTTATTCACTGACTTACTTTGGACATCATGCAGATGTGAATATAAAACTGTCAAGTGTGAAAACACAGAGAAATATTGCCACATTCTTCCCATAGCCTGCTTACTGAGTTACCATAGCACAGCTATTAAGATTTCATAATTTTCTCTTCTCTACCATGATGGATTTTCTCCATGTGAGTAAGATAGTTTTCTTAACCTTCTAGTTTTCATTGTGCTTTTAGGAAGTACAAGACAGTGTTATTTGACTACTTGATTGAGCAAAATGTACTGATCTGCCTAAGAGAAAATTGCAATTTTATGAGTCCTTAGGATGATTATTTTTCTCATAGCCGGTTCCTTCCAGTCCCATCAAATTTTGAAGCACTTACAGTAAGACTCAAAATGTAATTGACATTTTCTGCTGTAGATGTATGTATTACGGAATGTTCCTCTGTAGATGACTGTATTACAAGACAGTAATATGATCTCCATCATAGTAATCTACAATGGATCTGATATTTCTGCGCATTCTTCACAAGTTTATGCGCATGTGCAGCTATATATTACTTACACATTGCAGAGAGGTATACCGTGCCTAGCTTCATCACTGTACAGCACTTACACCTAAAGAAGGAAGTACACTGATGTAGATCAGGTGTAGGATATTAATTATAACAGGAGAAGTCACAGACACTAGAGAATTACAGAAAGTGCTGCTAGAATAGCTGCGGTAACTTTCTGGATACAAGTTCAAGAGTAAAATATATTAGGAGCTTAACTGTCTAACACAGAAAGAAAAACACTGTAAAGTAACAAAAAGTTTTCAAGACAGAAATTTTTTTATTTTTTCTAAGGATTTACAAGTTACTTGAAGGTAAACTGAATTCTTCTTGAATTTCATCTAAAATTGCATTCAGCAGAGTCCTAATATTTTTTCACAATTCTCCTGGGGTCAAAAAAGGGCCAAGAGGGTGTTAAGAATAAGTTTTAAAAAACAAATCCTTATGTCATAACCTGACAAAAAGGCCTTATGCGACAGGTTGACGTTCTTCTGTCCATGACATCATGAAGCTGTGAGGCTTAGCAGGCACTACGCTACCCGTAGAGTGAAAATCAGAGGCATGTGAATGAAGCTAAGACAAAAATGACCGAATGGGGAGCTCTGCAGAGAAGGTGAGGGCAGGGAAAAGTGAGAATTAATTTTTTCACCCTATGTTTATTATGTTTTGTCGTCTGGAGAAACCCATAAGCATGTTATCACTAGGGATGAGCTGACCCGTGGATGATCGGGTTCTGCCAAACTGTAGTTCAAAGTTTGGTATCCGACCGTGACTTCAAACTTGACTCCAAACCAATAGAAGTCAATGGGCACCCAAATATTGGTGCTTTAAAATGGCTGTAAAATGGTCATAGTAAGGACAAGGGGCTGCAAAAAGCAGCTAAATGGGGGTAAGAGCAGGACAATTGTCCTGCAAACAAATGTAGATAGGGAAATGACTTATAATAACATAGAATAAAAAAAAGAAAACAGAATAATCTTGACCCAGATAGCGGGGGTCCAAGTGGACTAGGAGGTGGAGGTAGACAAGCCGGTGTAGGTGGCAGAGGCAATGGATGAGTGATCCACTGTTTTTGTGGATTTTTTTGTTTTTTTATTGTTTTTTTCCTTTTTTTCATGTTTTTTTGTTTGCTTGTTTGTTTGTTTTAAGGAACTAACTTAAAAGAACACAGAACTAACCAAACAAATGTAGAATCAGGAGGCGGAAGTCCAAGTGGAGGAGGAAGTGGATGTGGTGGTGTAGGTGGAAAAGGCAAGGGAGGAGTGATCCAATACTGTTTTTGTGTTTTTTTTTTGTTTTAAGGAACTGACTTGAAATAAGACACAGAATTAACAAAACAAAAAAATAACAATCTAGAACCAGGAAGTGGAGGTCCAAGTGGAGGAGGATATGGAGTAGGTGGAGGTTGATGTGGCGAAGTAGGTGGAACAGGCAGAGAAAAGAGGAAGCCAAAACATTTTTTTTTTTAAATTTGGGGAAGTTGCAAAATTAAACAAATGGCAAATAGAGTTGGACAATGGCTGGGTACAGCTGGTATAGCTGTCTAGTCAGCCAAAGGTAAGCACAAGTCCCGTGGGATCCATGCCTGGTTCCTTTTAATAAATGTTAGCTTCCCCACGTTGGCTGTGGACAGGTGGATGTACCTGTCTGTGATTAAACCCTCTGCGGTGTTAAACACACGTTCTGACAGTACACTTGCCGTAGGGCAGGCCAGCACCTCGAAGGCATAAAGGGCAAGCTCAGGCCATGTGTCCAATTTGGAGATCCTGAAGTTAAATCGGCAGACCCATCAGTTAATATGTGGAGATGTGTGGAAATGTACTCTTCCACCATGTTGTTGTAATGCTGCCTTCTACTAGTATCAGATGTGGTGCCGGATGTCGTGGCGTGCTGAGAAAATGTTGCCACATTTCGGGCATGCTAACCCTGCCTTCCAAGGTGGTGGCGGTGCCCCAGCTGTGTTGGCGACTTCCTCCTCCTCTGCCTTGTTCTTCCAGTGAACCTCTGCTGTCAGGAGGGAACGCCATCAGTAATGCCTCTAGCAGCGTGCACTTATGTTTATTCATTTTGCAATCCCTCTCCAGTGACAGAAGTAATGATGGTATGTTGTCCTTGTAGGGAGAATCCAGCTGGGTGGCCACCCAGTAATCAGCAGTGGTAACAATTTGGCCAACTCATCGGTCATTGCGTAGGCACAGTAGCATGTATTGGCTCATGTGTGCCAGGCTAACCAGAGGCAACGACAACCTATCCTCCGTGGGAGGTGTATAGTCTGGGTCCTCTGTATCTCCCCAGCTACGCTCCAGTGATGCCCGAGAGCTGATTTGAGTGCCACCCTGCTGTGAACATGATTCCTCCTGCTCCTCATCCTCTAAAACTGTCCCCTGGCTGGAATGTTGTGTACCTGGCTGCTGTTGGTACAGGTATCCACCTACCGAGCCATGTGTGGACAACTGGCCAGATAACGTTGTGAATGGTCCTTGTTGCTCATGCTCTTCTTCCTGATGTTCTATCACCTCATCCATCATGGCCTGAAGTGTTTTTTACAGCAGGCATAGAAGTGGTAGAGTAAGGCTCATGATGGTGTCATCAGCTCTGGCCATGTTGCTGGAGTATCCGAAGCAGTGCAACGTGGCACATGACGTGCCCCCTGAGGCCGTGGGGTACTCGGTAGCCGGGCCGGTCGGGTTTTTTTTAGGGTAGTCACGGTGACAGTGACCCGGTCCATGGCCCAGGGTGGTCAATAATTAAAGGAATGAAGAATAAAGTTTTGGGGATAAAGTTTCGTGACGCCACCCTTGGTATGCGGCTATAGGTGGCTGCCGTTGCTGTTCAGATCCACTGGGGCTGTTGGTGACGCAGCGGAGATGGCTCAGCTCTCCACGGGTAGAGTTAGGCCTCAGGACAGCTAAATAGGTGATTTTAGATGTTGGTGGTGTAGTGCAAGGCAGGTGACGCAGCAATTAAGTCAAGGACACAGCGGGGTGCAGTCTTCAAGTTTTTTACTCACAGTTTTTATGGTGCTCCAGGTTACAACTGCTAGCCATGCTATCACAACCCACCCAGTCCTGTGTCCTCCGGGAAAGTGATCCAGCAGCTCTCAGATAACTTGGGTGCACTTGATCGGGACCCCCTTCTTATGTACCTTCCCCGGTTGTCTCTCTGCGCTGGCTCTTGCCCTCCTGCCCTGTGCCTCACACACAGTGTCCCGAGTCATTGGCCCCGGGCCTTGTTGGACGACGTCCTCTCTGTCCCCCTGGTCCTATATGGCCACCTTTTCAGTGAATGTGTGTGGTTTTGGGCTACGGCACTTAAAGTTACCGCAGCCTCCGGTTTGCTAGCAGAGTCTTGCAGTCCTCTTCTAGTCTGGGGCCGGTCCCCTACTGCGGGCTGATCCCTTCACGGTCGGCGTGAATTCGGGCGCATAGTTGGACTCCGCACTTCACGGGCCCCTAAGATCCTTTCTCTGTCTCTGGAGCCTTTCTCACTGCTCTGGTCTTCTCTCTCCACTCTCTGTAACAGACTCCTGTCACCAACTCCTCTAACTGACTAACTCTCTCTTCCACGGTCCTCACTCTCTGCGCTCTTGCTCCTAGGACTCCTTCAGGACCCTTCTAGATTTTTCTACCTTTCCTTTTATATTCTCCGTCATGTGACCCACGTCACCAACTGTCACTCTACATGGTCCCCTCTACCCTCAGTCCTTCCTTCAGTGCTCCCCTAAACTACTTCCTCCACCCACCTCCTCTACCTAGTTCCATCCTCCAGACAGGGACCGGGTATGTTCTCTCCCTCAGGAGCAATCTTGTCCTTCCCTAATGGAGTGGTGTAGTGTTGGATGTGAGTGTGTGGGTCCCGGGTAGTCCTCCCTCCTTACCGGAGAGTGGGGTACTACACCTCTGGCTGGGATGCAATACCTCTGTGGCAACTGGACCCGCAAGGGCACCACACACACACATCCCACATTGAGGCCCACTCATTGGTGGTGAAGTGGTGTTGTTCTGCAGAGCGACTCAGCAGGGTGTGATGCAGCTGGAGCTCTACTATCGCCTGCTGCTCGCACAGTCTGTCCAGGATATGCAAGGTGGAGATCTACCTTGTTGGTAAGTCGCATATGAGGCAGTGAGCGGGAAGGCAGAAGTGGCGCTGCATCAGCAGGGTGAGAATGCTGAAAGAGAGCACACACTTTCAGCAGAAGCTCAGACATATCTGGGAATTTTTTAAAGAAGTTCTGCACCACCAAACTCAGCACATGTGCCAGGCAAGGGATGTGTGTCAAACCGGGTACGCCCAAAGTTGCTATGAGATTTCGCCCGTTATCGCACACCCCCAGGCCGGGCTTGAGTTTCAACGGCACAACCAATCCTCTGTCTGCTGTTTGATCCCTGTCCATACCTCCTGCATGGTGTGGGATTTGCCCCCCTAACAGATGAGTTTCAGGACAGCCTGCTGTCGTTTCCCCCTGGCTGTGCTGAAGTTGGTGGTGATGGTCTTACTGTGACCAGATGAGTAGGCGGTGGAGGAATCAGAGTAGGAGGAAGAGACAATGTGGACAGAGGAACATCCAGAAATTCTCGGTGGTGGTAGGACATGCACTAGAACACCTTCCGCCTCAGGCCCAGCCGCCACTACTTTTACCCAGTGGGCAATGCCGTGTTTACTGGTCCAAGTATCGGTGGTTATATGGACCTTGCCACTGATGGCATTGCACATTGCACACCTGATTTGGTTCTCAATATGTGTGTTCAGGGCAGGGATGACCCATCTGGAACAACATACTGCGTGGCAGCCACCACCATCAGTTTTTAAGACTGTCCATCTCCAACAGCCGAAAAAGCAGCATTTCAAAGGCCAGTAATTTGGAAATGCTGTCATTCAGGACCATGGATCGTGGGTGGGTAGGGGGGTATTTCCTCTTTCTCTCAGGGGTTTGGGGGATGCAGAGCTGAATACTTATATGGGATGGTGTGGAGATGCTCAGTGACACTGGTGGTGATGGTGCAGTCACATCCTTTCTTTGCTGGGAGGCAGGTGGCCTTGTTGATTGTGAGCAGGACGAAGTGGTCTAGAATGCAGTAGAAGAGGGAGCAGGTGGAGGCCCAGATCTGTCATGCTTTTAAAGGTGAGTACTCCACTGCACCTTGTGCTTGGAATTCAAATGCCTCATCATGCAGGTTGTGTTAAGGTTCAGAACTTTTATGTCTCGCTTCAGGCACAGACACAGCAGTAGAGTATAATCTTTTTTTAGGCCTGGTCACAACTCATACAGACACCACGTGAGAGTATAATTCTTTTTTAGGCTTGGCCACAACTCGTACAATCACAGTGGTAGAGTATAATTTTTTTTTAAGCCCGGTCACAACTCATACAGACACTGCGGCAGAGTATAATTATTTTATAGGCCCGGCCACAACTCATATAGACACAGTGGCAGAGTATAATTATTTTTTAAGCCCCACCACAACTCGTACAGACACATAGGTAGAGTATAATTAGTTTTTAGGCCTGGCCACAACTTGTACAGACACAGCAGCAGAATACAATTATGTTTTAGGCCCACTACTCATACAAACACGGCAGCAGAGTACACAGAGGCTTTTTGGCACAGTACTCCCACAGGCGGGAGTGCAGAGTATGCACACAGGCTTTTTGGCGTGGTACTCCCACAGGCAGGGGTGCAGAATACACACAGAGGCTTAAAGTCACAGTACTTCCACAGGCAATGGTGCAGTGTCCACACAGAGGCTTTTTGGCTTATTGGACTTGGCTGTGATTGCTCCGGAAGTTCCCACAGCCTAAAAGATTGTTGATTGGCTGTGCTGCAGCCTTTCAACAACCTTTATTATGCATCTGAAAACAAACAGTAAAAAAGTCCATGTTCGGGGTTCAGTACCATACACTAGGTGTCCGGTACGAACCCCAAACTTTACAGTTAGGGTTCACTCATCCCTAATTACGACATATTTGATTCACTTCAAATTAATTCAATGAAATTCAAATTTCTTTGCTAAATTTGATAAAACTGCTGAAAACAATCTTGTCAGATATGCTAATCTCTATTTTTAATCTAAAACAAAAATATAAGTAATTAATCAGACACATTAGTGCAATATTGAGAGTCTGTACATCTTGAAGGTACTCCCTAGTGTAATATTAGTGCATTTGGTGTTTATTACTTGCATTACATGTGTTATCATACTAAGATGAACACTTCAAACTCTCTCAATCCTTGAGATAAGCAAGCCAAGAACCTAAACAGATTGCACAATCCAGATCTTTGATGGAAGATAGTTATCTTTGTATTATTTTTTAGGGATATACAGTATACTTAGGAACATTGCCACACTCTACATCTAAGTAGTGGATGTTGGTGACAAGCAGACATACTGTATCCGTAGTCTTATAGCCTTGATCTCAATTGAAGAAAATTGTAAGATACTTGGCATTCCAAAAGGTGAAACAAATTATTTTGGGCAATTTAAGTAACAAGTCAGTGACGTTTCGGCCCTAAGACATGGGCCTTCACCAAACACGGATTGCTGTGATAATATAAAACTGTGATCCAGCTGCATATATTCAGTGGTGATAGCAGGAGTTAGGCAGGCAGGCAGTGTATGTGGCAGACTGCAGTGTACGATACAGAATAAGAGAGTCTATTGAACGTATTGTTAGTATAGGTATTCCACAACATATATATATATATATATATATTCATCTGAACTAACAGTCCTTCTGAGGACTAATCCAGCTGCATATATTCAGTGGTGATACCAGGAATTAGGCAGGCAGGCAGTGTATGTGGCAGACTGCAGTGCATATAGTGCAAGAGGGTCCATTGAACGTTCCTGTTGCTGCTGTTCTTATAGATATTTGCAGACATAGCCCCAGATATCAGGGGCTAGGGAAATTTTTTTTATCTTAATACTGGTTACTTGCTTAAAAAGCAATCCAGAGTACACCATTTTTCTGCTCCATTTACTTGTTCACACTGCAGAATCTGTTCCATATTTTAGCTTTAAAAATCCAGAAATTTAAACTGAACGTGGAAAATATTGGCCTCCTTTTCCATTCTGTTGTAGTGTGTCGTTCAAGCTATTCACAATCGGTGTTTAGGAAGAATAGTATTAGTAAATTACAGGCCTGCTATTTAAAACCATGGTTCTCTGTCAGATATAACACCTATAAGAGTGTTCCATAATCAGACATTTCTTCCATTTTCTTTACGGTGCAGTGTGTTGGTCAAGCTATTCAGACTAGATGGAAGACGAGGTGGTGGATGATATAGTAACTGACCAAACTTGGCAGGGGGACATACAGAGCGAGGACAGCAGCACACAGGGGGAGGGAGGCGTAGCACCACAACAGGCAGGAAGAAGCAGTGTGGTGGCCGCAGACACAAGGCGGGAAAGCGTTCCTCATAACGCCAACACGACGGAAGTTGCCAGTACAACTGTTAGATCTTCTCGGTTATTTTTTAAATACTGTGCAGATACTCCCCAAAAGGCCATTTGCACCACCTGCCAGACCAGCATCAGCAGGGGTAGCAAAACTAGCAGCCTGACCACCACCAGCATGATCAGGCACATGGCAGCAAAGCACGCGACTAAATGGGCCAAACCCCAGGGTCCAGCAACAGTGTCTGCGGGTGACACCACTGCTTGTTCCGCTGTTGTGCGTGCACGCCAATCCCCTGTCCATGGTGCATGCCAAGATGCCTCCCGCCCTGCACCTGTTGTTGAACACTCTCAACTAGCACCATCAGCAAGCATGTCCACATCCTTGTCCCAGCGCAGCGTTCAATTGTCCCTACCCCAGTCCTTGGAACACAAGCACAAATACGCAGCCAATGCCCCACAGGCCACACTACTAAATTCACACATTTTGCAAATGCTTGCACTCAAAATGTTTCCTTTTAGGCTCGTGGAGATGGAAGCTTTCCACAACCTGATGGCAGCGGCCGTCCCTAAGTACTCGGTCCCCAGCCGCCACTATTTCTCCTGGTGTGCCATCCCCGCATTACACGAGCACGTCCCACAACATTACACGTGCCCTCAACAACGCAGTTACTGGGAAAGTCCACCTAACCACCGACACGTGGACAAGTGCTTTTGGGCAGGGACTTTACATCTTGCTGACGGCACACTGGGTTAATATAGTGGAAGCTGGTACCCAGTCGGACCTTGGGACGGAACACATCCTCCCGATGCCGAGGATTGTTGGCTCTGGGTCAATCAGGGTTGCCACCACATATTTTTGGCATGGTACTCCCACAGGCAGGGGTGCAGAATACACACAGTGGCTTAAAGGCACAGTACTTCAATAGGCAATGGTGCAGTGTACACACAGAGGCCTTTTGGCTTATTGGGCTTGGCTGTGATTGCTCCTGAAGTTCCCACAGCCTAAAAGATTGTTGATTGGCTGTGCTGCAGCCTTTCAACAACCTTTATTATGTATCTGAACTCAAAAAGTAAACCAATCTTCCAGGAAAAAAGTCCATGTTTGGGGTTCAGTACCGTACACTTGGTGTTCGGTACGAACCCCGAACTTTAGAGTTTGGGTTCACTCATCAATAATTACGACATATTTGATTCACTTCAAATTAATTCAATGAGATTCAAATTTCCTTGCTAAATTTGAGAAAACTGCTGAAAACAAACTTGGCAGATATGCTCATCTCTATTTTTAATCTAAAACAAAAATATAAGTAAGTAATCAAACACATTAGTACAAAATTGAGAGTCTGTACATCTTGAAGGTACCCCCTGGTGTAATATTAGTGCACTTGGTGTTTATTACTTGTATTACATGTGTTATTATACTAAGATGAACAGTTCAAACTCTCTCAATCCTTGAGATAAGCAAGCCAAGAACCTAAACAAATTGCGCAATCCAGATCTTTGATGGAAGATAGTTATCAGTGATGGGCGAGCACTAAAATGCTCGGGTGCTCCATGCTCAGGTCGAGCACATTGGAATACTAGGGTGCTCAACAGGAGCAACAAGCCCAATGTAAGTCTATGGGAAGCTAGAGCATATTTCAGGCGGCTCCGCCCGGCAGTCTACAGAGGGTCTAAAAATTGCCCAAATTGATGGGAACAGTGCTAAAATGACATGGGAACAGCATGGGGAAGACCCCTGGAAGCATTACTGACTCCCAGGTCACTTCTGTCAGCAACGTTGTCAGAGGCACTTTTACAGACTCACAATAAAACATACAAAAATGAAACCAAAATGGATTTTCCTGGGAAATATGTTAAGGAACATTCTTTCCAGGGAAATGACTTGAATTTAAGGCAAAATAAATAACAAAAAAAAAATTCTCCTCCACACCTCAGGTTATGTTCACACTTAGCGTTTTTAATGCGTTTTTGTATGGCTTTCAACCGTGACAAATGCATTCACCAGGAAAAGTAATTTTAAGATTTTACAACCCTATCTGGCCATGTGGTGTGTGAGATATCATCAGACACATTGTGTTTCATTTATGAAGGCGGGACTTTGAAAGTCACAAAGCCTATTTTTATAGGGGCATCAGGTGGCCTTTACTATTCTTAAAGGGCCAGCAGCCGGCCCTCACTATTCTTAGAGAGCCATCAGTCGGCTATGTTTTATTGTTACCATTACTAAAGAGTGGGTCTCCTATACTGTTATTGCGTATGCAGTGAGTGGCAGGGCTGCCAAAAATTTGGACACACCCCGATACCACTTTGAAAATTTGGATGCACCCCAATACCCCTTTGAAGAGACTTAGAGGAGGGCCTCCTGAAAGCAATGTTCCCATTATTAGGAAGTAGGTCTCCCATTGTGTTAGCCTATGCAGTGAATGCAAGGGTTGCCACATTTTTGGAGGCACTCCAATGCCCCTTGGAAGAGACGTGGAGGTCAGACGGCCTCCTGAAAACAATGTTCCCATTATTAGGAAGTGGGTCTCCCATTGTGTTTGCCTATGCAGTGAATGCAAGGGTTGCCAGAAATTTGGACGCACTCCAATGCACTTTGGAAGAGATGTGGAGGTCGAAGGGCCTCCTGAAAACATTGTTCCCATTATTAGGAAGTGGGTCTCTGTGAATGCAAGGGTTGCCAAAAATTTGGAGGCACTCCAATGCCCCTTGGAAGAGACGTAGAGGAGGGCCTCCTAAAAAATGTTCCCACTATAAAGGAGCGGGTCTCCTATGCTAGTAATGCTCATGCACTAAGTGTATGGGCTGACAAACATTTACCCCTGGGGGATATACACGAACAAACTGTATAAAAAAAAATTTTTATGGGCATCATAAACACCCTTTAAAAAAATTATGTGGATGTTGCATCACAGACCACAGTCACCCTGGTGATATGGTGGTGGAGGATGAGGATGAGGAGTAGGAGGAGGACAAGAGCAAATAGCCAAAATCAGGAAGCGTATACCCTTGTGTGGGTGTGAAGAGGTGCATGGGAATACACCTCCCAAAAAAGACACTGGATTTGAGTTTATGTTACTCTGCTACAATTCGGTGGTGTTGAGAAGTCTGGCCCAATCAAGCCCTTGTTCATTTTTATAAGAGTCTGCCTGTCAGCATTTTCATTTGACAGGCGGATACGCTTATCAGTTATAATTCCACCAGCGGCACTGAGAACCCTCTCTAATAAAACGCTGGCGGCAGGGCAGGCCAGGACCGCCAAGGCGTAGAGAGACAGTTCATTCCACGTATCCAGCTTGGATGCCCAATAATTATAAGGCACGGAGGAATCACGAAGGACATTGGTACTGTGGGCAAGGTACTCCCTCAGCATATTCCCAAACTTTGCACTCCTCGTGAGAGTACCCCGCGCCTCAGGGCCTGTGCGATGGGAGGGGCTGATAAAATTCTCTCAGAACTTTGACAGTGTTCCCCTGCCTCTGCTGGATTGAAGTTTTGTCTCTCTCGCCTGTACTCCTTGGCTTTCCAATGAACTGTAACCTCCGCCGTCAGCATTTTCAGATGGGAATTTTTTTAATAGTTCCGCAACAAAGGCCTTCTGTTACTGCCCCATTTTTGTAGACCTGTCCGCCTCAGGAATAAGAGATTGAAAGTTCTCCTTGTAGCATGGGTCTAGAAGTGTCATGAACCAGTAATGACTGTCACCCAAAATTTTGAAAACACGAGGGTCATAGGAGAGAGGCAGTTTAACATAAACTCAGCCATGCGTGCCAGACTGCTAACAGGCAAGACTTCCGTGTCCTCACCAAGAGGATTACTGACCATGCTCTCCTCCTCCTCCTCTCTGTCCTCTGGCCATCCACGCTGAACAGACGGTATAACAGTTGTGCAGGTAGTACCATCTATAGTGCATGAAACTAGCTCCTGTTCTTCCTCCTACTCCTCCTCTTCCTCATTGTCACCCAATCCACATTGGGATGAGATGAGGCTGGGCTGTGTGGAATCACCATGTATGGTTCCTTGCTCCAGCTCATCGTGCTCCGCCTGCAATGCATCCTCTTTGATTGTCAGCAGAGAGCATTTCAGAAGACAGAGAAGCGGTATGGTGACGCTAATTATGGCGTCATCGCCGCTCATCATCTTGGTGGAGTCCTCAAAGTTTTGGAGGATGGTACATATGTCTGACATCCATGTCCACTCCTGAGGTCTTAGAGGTGTAGAGTCTGAACTGAATACCGACGGCCTTGTTGATGCCGGTACTCAACAACTGCCATCTTCTGTTCACAAATTCTTCCCAACAACTGCAGTGTAGAGTTCCAACGCGTGGGGACATCACACACCAGTCTGTGAGCCGGAAGCTGCAAATGCTGCTGAAACACGGCAAGGGGGGCGGAAGCTGTAGGCGACTTTCTAAAAGGGGCACAAAGGCGGCGTACTTTAACAAGCAGAACCGGCAGCTTTAAGAAACCGCTGAACCACGACGTTAAGCACAAGGGCCAGACATGGTACTTGTGTGAGCTCGCTTTGCCTCAGAGCCACCACCAGGTTTCGGCCATTGTCACGCACGACCATGCCTGGCTGTAGGTTCAGCTGTGTCAGCCACAGATCTGCCTGCTCTTTCAGAGCTGTCCACAACTCTTCAGCATTGTGCGGTTTGTCACCTAAGCATATTAGCTTCAGCACAGCCTGTTGCCGCTTGGCCGAGGCAGTGCTGCTGTGCTTCCAGATTGTGACTGATGTGGTCATTTCGGAGATGGAGGCTGAACAGGGGGAGGAGGCTGAGGAGGATTGAGGTGAGGAACTGTAGACTGTGGAGGCAACCCTGATTGACCTAGGGCGCGCAACTCTTGGCGTCAGGAGGACGTGTTCTGTCTCAAGGTCCGACTGGGTCCCTGCTTCCACTATATTAACCCAGTGTGCCGTCAGCGAAATGTATGGTCCCTGCCCACAAGCACTTGTCCATTTGTCCGTGGTTAGGTGGACTTTCCCGGCAACTGCATTGTTGAGGGCACGGCTAATGTTTTGGGACGGCACACTGGGAGAAATAGTGGCGGCTGGGGACCGAGTACCGAGGGACGGCCGCCGCCATCAAGTTGTGGAATGCTTCGGTCTCCACGAGCCTAAAAGGCAACATTTTGAGCTCAAGCAGTCGTGAAATGTGGGAATTTAGTAGTGTGGCCTGCGGGGCGTTGGCTGCCTATTTGTGCTTGCGTTCCAAGGACTGGGGTATGGACAACTGAACGCTGCACTGGGACAAGGACGTGGACGTGCTTCCAGATGCTGCTACTTGAGAGTGTGCAACAACAGGTGCAGGGTAGGAGGTATCTTCGCATGCACCATGGACAGTGGATTGGCTTGCATGCACAACAGCAGAAGAAGCAATGGTGCCACCCGCAGACACTGTTCCTTGACCCTAGAGTTCGGCCCACAAAGTCGGGTACTTTGCTTCTATGTGCCTGATCATGCTGGTGGTGGTCAGGCTCCTAGTTTTGCCACCCCTGCTGATGATAGCCTGGTAGGTGGTGCAAATGGCCTTTTTAGGGTTATCGGCAGAGTCTTTAAAAAACAAACAGACTCGGGAAGAGCTAACTGTTGTACTGGCAACTTCCTTTATGTTGGTGTTACGGGGAACGGTTGCCTGCCTTCTGTCTGCAGCCACCACACTGCTTCTTGCTACCTGTTGGGGTGCTCTGCTTCCCTCCCCCTGTGTGCTGCTGTCCTCGCTCTGCATGTCCTCCTGCCAGGTTGGGTCAGTTACTATATCATCCACCACCTCGTCTTCCACTTCCGCACTCTGGTCCTCCTCCTGACTTTCTGGCAATTGTGTCTCATCATCTTCCACCTCTTGTGACACTTTCCCACCGTCGCCTTCATGTGACCGTGGCTGCTCAAATATTTGGGCATCGCTACATGCGATCTCCTCTTGCCCCGCTTCAAGTGAACAGGGCGAGAGGCCCAAATCTATAAATGGAAAAGTGAATAGCTCTTCATAGTGTCCAAGTGTGGGATCAGTTGCCTCCGGGCACTCAGCATGGTGGGAGGAAGAAGGATCTGGGTGAGGAATGTGCAGTCCAGACTCACGGCTGCTGAGACTTAACCGTGTGGAAGACAGGGTGGTGGTGGTGATGGCTAAGTGACTGGAAGCATTATTCGCTATCCAACCAACAACCTTTTGACACTACTCTGGGTTCAATAGTGGTGTGCTGCACTCCCCTAGGAATTGGGACAGGAAGGTCGGGCGAGAAGATGTGGGTGTTTGTTGTGGCACAAATTCAGCTTACCCATGGCCTCAGCCTTGGCCTCTGTATGCACCATCACCATCACGTCCAGTTCCCAGTCCCTTGTCACGCTCCATGACCGTTTTAAATGGAGGACAATATCCTCCTCGCTCGCTACAAATACCTGAATTTGAAGTCAAGTTATTGTAATCCATGTGATGGAGAAACCACAGTTTTAAATACCTGGCCTGTAGGTAACTATTTTGAACAGCAAACCGTTGTCAAAAACTTTTGCTGACACAATGGAGGTCAAAAATGGCAATATTTTCAACGCAATTATATGTGATCCGTGTGACGGACAAACCACAGTTTTAGCACTGTAATATGGAAAGGACCTGGCTGTATTCTGCAAAAAACAGTGTTCTCTGGATTGCTTTTTAAGCAAATAATGGATTAAGATCCAAAATAAATATTCCTGGCCCCTGAGACCTGGGCCTTTGTCTAGAAATGTCTAACAGTAGTAGAAGGCAGAAATGGACTGGAGCCTCTTGTGCTATATGCACTGCAGTCTGCTATATACACTGTCTGCCTGATATCTCTGCAGATGGATTTGTTAGTCCTTAGAAGGACTGTTTGTTGAGATGATTATGTGGAATGTACTTGTTGTCTCCCTACACTACCTAATACACAACCAAATCTCTCCCTAGCTCAGCAGCCCCTCTCCCTACACTGCCTGATTGCGGAGTAGACTGACGAGCACGTCGGCGCCAAGTCTGATATAGACCTGATGACGCTGTGCGGCCAGTAAATCACTGTAATGCCACAACCAACATTTATAAGGCAAGAAATCCCACTTATTAAACCTGACAGGGCACACCTGTGAAGTGAAAACCTCTTCCGGTGACTACCTCTTGAAGCTCATCAAGAGAATGCCAAGAGTGTGCAAAGCAGTCATCAAAGCAAAAGGTGGCTACTTTGAAGAACCTAGAATATAAGACATATTTTCAGTTGTTTCACACTTTTTTGTTAAGTATATAATTCCACATGTGTTAATCCATAGTTTTGATGCCTTCAGTATATATATATATATATATATATATATATCCAACTGAACTAACAGTCATTCTGAGGGCTAATCCAGCTGCATATATTCAGTGGTGATAGCAGGAGTGAAGCAGGCAGGCAGTGTATGTGGCAGACTGCAGTGCATGATACAGCACAAGAGGGTTCATTGAACGTCCTGTTAGTATAAGTATTCCACAACATATATATATTGTAAGGTGGCTGCTGGACAGGTCGTGGACGGGAGGTATGTGTCCCCGAAGTGCCAAGCTTCAATGATGTAGGACCCGGAGAAGTAGGCTTCAGCACACATAGTGCTGAGAGGAATTTGATGGGCCCGGATAACAGGGCCGGGTTTTATGAGCAGCTGAAAGAGCTGGGGGGGGACAGCTGCTCACTTACCTCCAGTCCAGGTCTCGGAAGGCTGATTTAAGACAGCTGCGCCTGTCTCAGTCTGTCTGTGTGTGTTGGGCCAGGTGAGCAGACCTTGCATGTGTTTCTTAGACTCTGCAGAAGGCGGAGAAAAGCACTTTGTTTAAACGGCTATGGCCGTGCTGCATGGACTTGTCATTTTGAGCTTTGTACTGTTATTCCTTTTTATGCCAGGAAAAGGCTGTTACTTTTGTTTCCTCACTGGTGTATGGACACTAAATAAACCACCAGTTTGTTTGAACCTGCGGACTGCATCACTGTGTGAACCTGTGCCTACCTCCAACGTGGCTCAGTGAGTACAAATCCCTGCAATAAATATATATATATATCCATCTGCACTAACAGTCCTTCTGAGGACTAATCCAGCTGCATATATTCAATGGTGATAGCAGGAATTAAGCAGGCAGGCAGTGTATGTGGCAGACTGCAGTTCATATAGTGCAAGAGGGTCCATTGAACGTTCCTGCTGCTGCTGTTCTTACAGATATTTGTAGACATAGCTCCAGTTATCAGGGGCCAGGGAAATTTTTTTTTATCTTAATTCTGGTTATTTGCTTAAAAAGCAATCCAGAGTACACCATTTTTCTGCTCCATTTGCTTGTTCACACTGCAGAATAAAGCCAGATCTGTTTCCATATTTCAGCGATAAAAATCCAGAAATTTAAACTGAACATGGAAAATATTGGCCTCCTTTTCCATTCTGTTGCAGTGTGTCGGTCAAGCTATTCACACTAGGTGTATGTGAAGAATAGTATTAGTAAATTACAGGGCTGCTATTTAAAACCATGGTTCTCGGTCAGATATAACACCTATAAGAGTGTTCCAAAATCAGACATTTCTTTCATTTTCATTGTGTTGCAGTGTGTCGGTCAAGCTATTAACACTAGGTGTCTGTGAAAGATAGTATTAGCAAATTACAGGGCTGCTATTTAAAACCATGGTTCTTTGTCAGACAGAACACTTATCAGAGAGTTCCAAAATCAGACACTTCATCCATTTTCATTGTGTTGCAGTGTGTCGGTCAAGCTATTCACACTAGGTGTCTGTGAAGGATAGTATTAGCAAATTACAGGCCTGCTATTTAAAACTGTGGTTCTCTGTCAGACATAACACCTATAAGAGTGTTACAAAATCAGACATTTCTTCCATTTTCATTCCGTTGCTGTGTGTCGGTCAAGCTATTCACACTAGGTGTCTGTGAAGGATAGTATTAGCAAATTACAGGCCTGCTATTTAAAACCATGGTTCTATGTCAGACATAACAGCTATAAGAGTGTTCCAAAATCAGACATTTCTTCCATTTTCATTCCGTTGCAGTGTGTCGGTCAAGCTATTCACACTAGGTGTCTGTGAAGGATAGTATTAGCAAACTACAGGCCTGCTATTTAAAATTGTGGTTCTTTGTCAGACATATGACATATAACTGCGTTCCAAAATCAGCCATTTCTCGTGAACGTGGAAAATATTGTCCTCCATTTAAAATGGGCAAGGTGCATGGCAAGGGACAGGGAAGTGGACGTGATGGTGATGGTGCATGCAGAGCCTAGGATGTGGCCATGGGCAAGCTGAAATTGTGCCACAACAAACCCTCACATATTGTCACTCGACCTTCCTGCCTCAATTACAAGGGGACCACAGAACACCACTATTGAACACAGAGCAGTGTCAAAAGGTTATTGGTTGAATAGCAGATAATGCTACCAGTCACTTAGCCACCACCACCACCATCCAGTCAAGTCTCAGTAGCCGTGAGTCTGGACCGCATATTCCTCACCCTGATCCTTCTTCCTCCCACCACGCTGAGTGCCCAGAGACAACGGATCCCACACTTAGACACTCAGAAGAGCTGTTCATTTTTCCATTTGTAGATTCGGGTCTTTCGCCCGGCCAGCTTCAAGCGAGTCAAGAGGAGAACACGTGTAGCGATGCCAAAATATTGGAGCAGCCAGAGTCACATGAAGGTGATGGTGGGAAAGTGCAATTACTGTTGCAAGAGGTCGATGATGATGATGATGAGACACAATTGCCCGAGAGTCATGACTAGTACCAGGTGCGAAAGTGGAAGACGAGGTGGTGGATGATATAGTAACTGACCCAACCTGGCAGGGGGACATACAGAGCGAGGACAGCAGTACACATGGGGAGGGAGGCATAGCAACACAACAGGCAGGAAGAAGCAGTGTGGTGGCTGCCGACACAAGGCGGGAAAGTGTTCCCCATAACACAAACATGATGGAAGTTGCCAGTACAACTGTTAGATCTTCCCGAGTCTGGTTATTTTTTAAAGACTGTGCAGATAACCCCAAAAAGGGCATTTGCACCAGCTGCCAGGCCAGCATCAGCAGGGGTGGCAAAACTAGCAGCCTGACCACCACCAGCATGATCAGGCACATGGCAGCAAAGCACCCGACAAAGTGGGCTGAACCCCAGGGTCCAGCAACAGTGTCTGCTTGTGATAGCACTGCTTGTTCCGCTATTGTGCATGCACCAACAGCAATCACATTCACGTCCTTTTCCCAGCGCAGCATTCAGTTGTCCCTACCCCTGTCCTTTTAACACAAGCACAAATACGCAGCCAATGCCCCACAGGCCACACTACTAAACTCACACATTTTGTGAATGCTTGCACTCGAAATGTTGCCTTTTAGGGTCATGGAGACTTAAGCTTTCCGCAACCTGATGGCAGCGGCCGTCACTCGGTACTCAGTCCCCAACCGCCACTATTTCTCCTGGCGTACCGTCCCCGCAACACATGAGCACGTGACCCACAACATTAGACGTGCCCTCAACAACGCAGTTACTGGGAAAGTCCACCTAACCACGTGGACAAGTCCTTTTGGTAAATCTTGCTGACGGCACACTGGGTTATTATAGTGGAAGCCGGGACCCAGTCGCACCTTGCGACGGAGCATGTCCTCCCGACGCCGAGGATTGCGGGCCCGGGGTCAATCAGGGTTGCCCCCACATTCTACAGCTCCTGCACCTCCTCCTCCTCCTGTTCAGCCTCCATCTCCGAAATGACCACATCAGTCGCAAGCTGGAAGCACTGAAGCACTGCCTCGGCCAACAGGCTGTGCTGAAGCTAATATGCTTAGGTGACAAACCGCAGAATGTTGAAGAGTTGTGATCAGCTCTGAAAGAGCAGGCAGATCTGTGGCTGACACCGCTGACCTTACAGTCAGGCATGGTCGTGTGTGACAATGGCCAGAACCTGGTGGTGGCTTTGAGGCGAGGCGTACCATGCCTGGCCCATGTGCTTAACCTCGTGGTTCAGCGGTTTCTCAAAACCTACCCAGATCTGTCGGATCTAATTGTCAAAGTACACCGCCTGTGTGCCAATTTTGGAAAGTCAGCTACAGCTTCTGCCGCCCTTGCCGTGCTTCAGCAGCGTTTGCAGCTTCCAGCTCACCAACTGATCTGCGATGTCCCCATGCATTGGAACATTGTAGATGTTGGGAAGGATTTGTGAGCAGAAGAGGGCAATTGTTGACTACCAGCATCAACAAAGCCGTCGGTATTCAGGTCAGACTCCACAGATAAAACCTCAGGAGTGGACATGGATGTCAGAAATTTGTACCATCCTCCAAAACTTTGAAGACTCCACCAACATGGTGAGCGGCAATGACACCATAATTAATGTCACCATCCCACTTCTCTGTCTTCTGAAAAGCGCTCTGCTCACAATTAAAGAGGATGCATTGCAGCCGGAACATGATGAGATGGAGCAAGGAACCATACAGGCTGATTACACACAGGCCAGCCTCATCTCATCCCAACGTGGATTGGGTGACAACGAGGAGGAGGAGGAAAAACAGGAGCTAATTTCCTGCGCTATAGACGGTACTATCTGCACAACTGTCATACCATCTGTTCAATGTGGATAGCTTGATGACAGGGAGGAGTAAGAAGAGGAGGAGGAGGATGAGGAGCAGAGCATGGTGAGTCTTCCTCTTGATGAGGACACGGAAGTCTTGCTTCTTTGCAGTCTGTCACACATGACGGAGTTTATGTTATGCTGCCTTTCCCGTGAACCTCGCATAGTTCAAATTTTGGGTTAAAGCCATTACTGGTTGTTGACACTTCTATACCCACGCTACAAGGAGAACTTTCTGTCTTTTATTCCCTTGCAGGTCAAGCCTCATAAAATGGGGCAGTACAAGAAGGCCCTTTTTGCAGAATTATTTAAAAAATTCCCATCTGAAAACACTGGCGGCAGAGGTCACAGTTCGTTGGATAACCAAGGAGTATAGGCAAGAGAGACACAAATGCAATCCAGCAGAGGCAGTTCTGGGACAGTTTTCTCAGACCCTCCCATCACACAGGCCTTGAGGCGCGCGGTATTCTCCCAAGGAAGGAAAAGTTTCGGAAGATGGTGAGGGAGTACCTTGCCGACCGTACCAACGTCCTCCGTGATTTCTCTGTGTCATATAATTATTGGATATCCAAGCTGGACACGTGGCATGAACTGGCTCTCTACGCCTTGGGGTTCCTGGCCTGCCCTGCCGCTATCATTTTGTCAGAGGGTGTTTTTAGTGCCGCCAGTGGAATAATAACCGATAGGCGCATCCACCTGTCAACTGAAAATGGTGACAGGGTTACTCTTATTAAAATGAACAACGGCTGGATTGGGCAAGACTTCACAACACCACCGAATGATAGCAGTGTAAGATAAACTCAAATACAGTGTCTTTTTTTGAGAGGTCTAACTCTATTCCCATGCACCTCTGTCTTCACACCCAGACATGGGTATACACTTTCTGATTTTATCTATTTGCTCTTGTCCTCCTT
This sequence comes from Phyllobates terribilis, assembly GCF_046119375.1. Taxonomy (NCBI): domain Eukaryota; kingdom Metazoa; phylum Chordata; class Amphibia; order Anura; family Dendrobatidae; genus Phyllobates; species Phyllobates terribilis. The sequence goes on along the minus strand of NW_027362764.1, from coordinate 523,489,481 downwards.
CTTTTCCACATCCTCATCTTCCACCACCATATCACCACCATATGTACCATGTCAACATATCTACGTCTCTTGCAAGGGACATTGGAGTTGCTCTAAATTTTTGGCAGCCATTGCTTCACTGTATAGGCATACAGTATGTGAGACACACTTCCTAATAAAGAGAACATTATTTTCACGAGGCCCTCCGACCTCTATGTCTCTTGCAAGGGGCATTTGAGTCCCTCCAAATTTTTAGCAACCGTTGCTTCACTGCATAGGCAAACATTATGGGAGACACACTTCCTAATAATGGGAACATTGTTTTCAGGAGGCCCTCTGACCTCTACGTCTCTTGCACTCAAATGCCCCTTGCCTCCAAATTTTTGTCAGCCATTGCAGTCACTGCATAGGCAAACAGTATGGGAGACCCTCTCCTTTCTAATGGGAATATGTCATTACTGAGGCCCACCTCTATGTGTCTTTAAATTGTTAGTGGTTTTTTTTCAATATTTTGGCAGCCGTTGGACTCACTGCATACCCTATAACTGAATAGCAGACCCTCTCCTATCTAATAGGAACATGTCGTGCTCATTACTGTGGCCCAGCTGTATGTGTCTTTAAATTGTTAGTGGGATTTTCCAATATTTTGGCAGCTGTTGGACTCACTGCATACCCTATAACTGTATAGCAGACCTTCTCCTTTCTAATGGGAACATGTCGTTACTGTGGCCCACCTCTTTGTGTCTTTAAATTGTTAGTAGGGTTTTTCCTAAATTTTGGCAGTCGTTGCACTCACTGCATACCCAAAAACTGAATAGCAGACCCTCTCCTATCTAATGGGACCATGTCGTACTCGTTACTCTGGCCCAGCTCTATGTGTTTTTAAATTGTTAGTGGGGTTTTTCTCAAATTTTGGCAGCCCTTGCAGTCACAGCATGGGCATTACCACTATAGGAGTCCCGCTCCTTTATAGTGGGAAAATTTTTTCACTGAGACCCTCTTCTATGTCTCTTCAAAGGGGTATTGTGTTGCGTACAAATTTTTGTCAGCCCTTGCAGTCACTGCATACGCAATAACAGTATAGGAGACCCACTCTTTAATAATGGGAACAACAAAGTATAGCCGACTGCTGGCCCTTTAAGAATAGTAAGGCTGTAAAAATAGTGTTTGTGACTTTCACAATCCCTCCTTCATAAATGAAACAAGATGTGTCTGATGATGTTTCACAATGAACAAATAAAGTAGCACACTGTAACACTGAGTATATAGATATGAAATATGAAATATGAATAGCATAACTGCTGTAGAAAATAGAAATAAATGAAAAAAATTTTTGAAAAAAAATTTTTGGCGCATGTAAATATGAAGTATGGAAAATGAATAGCATTACTGCTGTAAATAAATGAGAAATCTTAGCACATAAATTGGCCAATTCATGTGTACCTGACCTCCGTCTGCTTATGTGTGGGAAAGACAGATCCTGATGCATTTTCACACACCACATGTCCAGATAAGGTTGTAAAATGTTAAAATCAAGTTTCCCGGTGAATGCATTTGTCTTGGTTGAAAACAATGCAAAAGTGCAAAAACGCATCAAAAACGCTACATGTGAACATAGCCCAAGGTGTTGAGGAGCATTTTTGTTTTTGTATATTTATTTTGCCTTATATACAAGTCATTACCCTGAAAAGGATGTTCTTTAACATATTTCCCAGGAAAATCCATTTTGGTTTGGTTTTTGTATGCTTTATTGTGAGTGAGTAAAAGTGGCATAATACCTCTGACAACGTTGTTGACAGCAGTGACCTGGGAGTCAGAAATGCTTCCAAGGGTCTTCCCCATGCTGTTCACATGTCATTTGAGAACTGTTCCAATCGATTTGGGCAATTTTTAGGCCCTCTGCAGACCGCCGGGGGGAGCCGGCTGAAAAATGCTCGAGTTTCAAATATACTTACATTGGGCTCGTTACTCGGTCCGAGCACTCGAGCATTCCAATTTTCTCGACTCGAACAACGAGTACCCAAGCATTTTAGTGCTTGCTCATCACTAGTAATCATACTTTTAAAAAAAATGCAAAACTTTTGGTCGCCACTGTAGTTTCGGTCAACTCCTGGCGGTAACCCTTCTATATCACTAGCAATCATGTGATCGACAGGGTGTCAGGAAAGTTAGAAACTTCTAGGTGTTAGCAAATGCAAATCAGCTCCAAAGAGCAGACAGGAGGCTGAATTTGCCCTGTAACTGTGGCTAATATTCCAATACCAGTTAGAGTGGAAATCAGGAAATCAGCAATATTAAAAATGTATTTAAATACTTAAATACCCCCAAATGGTCTTTTATGAAATTATGGGGGTAATATATATTGCTTTATATAAATCTAATGTTATCCAATATTATACAGACCCAGTTTCTGATACTACTGATAATAAAGTCAAATACAGATGAATTAATTCTAAAAATGGATGATAACATATTACAAAATTGATTCCACAAATATATGGAATTCAAATGACACTGCAGACATTCTGCATAAGTCTGAAAAGATTAGTGTATTAACCCACTCAAATAATCCTCTGTCCACAGTTCTAGTGGAATTTTCAACTATTCAATTTCAACTAATTGTGAAAAATATGTTTTCAGCAAAATGATTAATTGTTCTAAGCTTCCAATCTATGTCTCACTGATTATCGGAAACTATTTGTATGATTTTAGGGTCATGGACATTTGGCCCTATTCACGTGAGCCAAGACTTTGTGTTAGCCATGATTGTGAAGGATTAATATGCACATGAATTGTGACATACGATCTGCTTTGTTATTTTATGTCTGTGTACTCCACCTTCTGCCAATAATGTCGCATCAATGGACTGATTTGTTTTTTATTAACACATTAGCCAGTTATAACTTAAATTAGTAGCATGTTTTACCATATTAGGGTATGTTCACACTGCATCTTTTTCCAGCAGTCTAAAACGTCCATTTTCAAACAGAAGACACTCATGTAATTACTGCATTTCTTGAGTTTTGCAAACCTTCAGCATCTATTTCAACATTTCATGGGTGTCTTTTTTTCTGCACTTTTCCACATATTTCTTTAAATCCATGAAACAATAAAGAAAACAATACCGTTTTTTTGCAGCAAACACTCTAACAAAATACTCAAGATGCCCAGGCATCTTCCAGACTTCTCTTTAGCCTTTCTATTGACTCATACTGTATAGTATTTAGCTTCTTCTTAGTGAAAAACACCAGAAGAATGGACATTTCACTTCTTTTATATGCCTGGCATCTTAGAAAACCTGAAGCCTTTAAAAAACTTTCCAAAAGCTTGTACATATGAACAGTATGTTATTGTCTTATAAAAATTAGTAGGACCATTCCTTTGGTTATATTATTAGCATTTTCTCTGCCATTTTTTGAGCAGACTCGCTCAGAAAACGGCAGAAATAGACGCAATGTCAACATATTCTAAAGTTTATTGCCATTAGCTTGCAATATGGTACTACCACTAGCACCATATGGAATCACTCACGGCAGTCACTGTCCCCAATGAGGCTCATAAAGTAATTTTGCTATCTCAGACACAAACTAAGGGCAAAATCATAGACAGCCAATAAACCTATTAATAAATATCTGAGCATTAGAGTACACTAAAGTACACAATGACAATCCACACAAACACAAGGAAAGCATAAAATCTCCAGGCAACTGCAATACAAGAGTGCTAAACATTGAGCCACCATGCTGCCATGTGGGATAAGTTGAAAGAGGGATTTTTACATTTTATTGTGGAATAAAAGGGTATGGTAGTACTAAAACTATTTCCAGCTCCCAGGTCTAAGTCTTCTCCAGACTACATGACAGCAACCCACATTATAAAAAATCCTTTCACAATTTTTTAGAAACTTGTATAGCTACTAGGGATGAACGAGCATGCTCGCCACTGCTCGGTACTCGCCCGAGCATCTCAGTACTCGAGATGCTCGGAGCTCGCCGAGCACTTTCGAGATGCTTGGGCGGGAGCTCGGGTCCCCGAACCGCATGTTTGGCGCTATTTAGAGCACCAATCATGCAGGGATTGTCTGCCACTCACTATAATGTCAGAGCCATGGTGGTTGTGGCATTACAGTGATTGCCCAAATCGATGGGAGCAGTGCTCACAGTGAAACATGAAAAGCCGGCAATTCATCAGCGGCATACACCGGTACCCGGCAATTTAGAACAGAAAGAATAGAGCATCACACATAGATTAGATAGATAGAAACATGTCAGTCACATATATAATAAGTACAGTGACAGTGTTGGTTACTATACTTGTTATTTAGTGTTAAAATAAATTACGGATTTATTAAAAAAAAAATAATAGTGTTTTCATGCACCCGTCTCTTTAGAAAAGCCGGCCGGCAATTCTTCAGCGGCATACATCGGTACCGACAATTTAGAACAGAAAGAATAGAGCATCACACATAGATTAGATAGATAGAAACATGTCAGTCACATATATAATAAGTAGAGTGACGGTGTTGGCTACTGTACTTGTCATTTAGTGTTAAAATAAAGGATTTATTAGAAAAAAAATTGGCGTGGGGTTCCTCGTAATTTTCGTCTCTAGCGGAGGTTAAGCAGATGGGGCAGATGTTTGAAGCCTGGGAAGGAGGTAATACCCACGGCCCCCTCTCCGTGGGTAGAAACACCAGCCGTCAGCTGCCCCAGAAATGGCGCCAATAGGATGCGCCAATTCTGGCACTTAGCCTCGCTCTTCCCACTGCCCTGTAGCGGTGGCAGTGGGGTAATAGGGCTGGGGTTGATGTTAGCATATAATGCCAGCTGACATCAAGCCCAGGTTACTAATAGAGAGGCGTCTATAAGACACCCCCGTTACTAACCCCATAGTCAAAGTTAAAAAAAAACACAAACACCCAGAATAAAGTCCTTTAATTGAAATAAACACATAATTCTTTAATGTTCTAAATTAAACCATACTTACCATCGCACCCATTCCAGCTGAAGCCAATGTCTTCTGCAATAAAACTAAAATAATAAACCAACCTCATCCTTACCTTTCCATGGTTCACAGGATGGCTCCAGCTCTGCTACATTCACATGACAGGCTGGATGGCAGCCGAAAGCTGCCATCCAGCTTGCCATGCCGCAGACACTGAGAAGAGCAGGCATGCTTGCGCTCCTCAGTGTCTGGCTGTGACGGCATCCAGATGAGCCGTGTTCATGTCCAATGAACTCAGCTCACCTCATGAATTTCATGAAATAATTTTAAAAAAATTGACGTGGGGCTTCGCCCTATTTTTGTGTCCAACCAGGTACAGCAGGGAGGAACGGGCTGCCCCCAACCACCAGCTACCTATCTGTACCTGGCCGGACACAACAATATAGGGAAGCCCTTTTTTTTATATTATTTCATGAATTTTATGAAACAATTAAAAAAAAAATACGTGGTGCTTCGCCCCATTTTTGCGTCCAGCAAGGTACAACTAGGCAGCTGGGGGCTGGAATCCGCAGCGCAGGGAGGCCCAAGCTTTCTGCCCCCTCCCCCCCGCTGCAAATTGCAGTCTGCAGCCACCCCAGAAAATGGCGCGTTCATTGAAGCGTCATGTTCTGGCGCTGTACCCAACTCATTCAGGGCCCTGGTACAGTGGCTCACTGGGTAATAAAGGGGTTAGGGCCAGCTTGGTATTATCAGCAGGCCCTAAGCCCAAAATTCATGGGGTCACGCCAATATTAGACATGACCGCCATGAATTTCTAGTAAAGTATTAAAAAAAAACACAACACCCAGAATAAAGTCCTTTAATTGAAATAAACACACAATTTTTTAATGTTCTGAATTAAACCATACTTACCATCACGCCCATTCCAGCTGAAGCCAATGTCTTCTGCAATAAAAGTAAAATAATAAACCAACCTCATCCTTTCCTTTCCATGGTTCCTAGGACAGCTCCAGCTCTGCTACTTTCACATGACAGGCTGGATCGCAGCCGAAAGCTGCCATCCAGCTTGCCATGCCGCAGACACTGAGAAGCGCAGGCGCCCTCCTATATGCCCTGCCTGCCTGTCTGCCTATATATTCTGCCTGCCTGACGTTTTATTGAGCACCGTTCCCATCGATTTGGGCAATTTTTTACCTTCTGCAGACCGCCGGGGGGGACCACCAGAAAAATGCTCGAGTTTCCCATAGACTTACATTGGGCTCATTACTCGGGTTGAGCACCCGAGTATTCCAATGTGCTCGACCCGAGCTTCGAGCACCCGAGCATTTTAGTACTCGCTCATCACTAATAACTGCGTAACAAGCATTTACAATAGGAAGATTCAGTTAAATGTTGCCTAGAACAGCAACAAGTTACACTGAGATGAGGGGAGTAACTAGAATTTGATAGATTCACAATACCAGTATGAATTGGGTCTTTACCACCTAATATCAGGAAACTGGCACAGCAGCATACATAACAACTAAAGGTATGGATAATAGTGCAATAAGGAGAACACACATAGTAGTATCAGATTACAAACTTGTTGTCTCCTATACAAAGGTGCAATACTCTTGAATTTCATTGGATCCCCTGAACCCTAGACCCAAAACCAGTTGCTATGACTCCTGTGACTTTACTCAAGTTAAAGTGATATGAGGTGAGCTTTGAACATAATAGATATTATTTTGGGTGAAAAAATAAAATTGCTTATCATTATTAGTGATGAGCGAGCACTAAAATGCTTGGGTGCTCATTGCTTGGGTCGAGCAAATCGTATTGCTCGGGTGAACAACCCGAGCAACGAGCCCAATGTAAGTCAATGGGAAAGTCAAGCATTTTTCCTGCGGCTGCCCCCCCTGGAGATCTGCAGGGGGCCTAAAAATTGCCAAAATTTATGGGAACAGTGCTGAAATAACATAGGAAAAGCATGGGGAAGACCTCTGGAAGCATTTCTGACTCCCAGGTCACTACTGTGAGAAATATTGTTAGAGTATTACGCCACTTTTACAGACTCACAATAAAACATACAATAAAATATACAAAAACAATGCCAAAATGGATTTTCCTGGAAAAACATTCTTTCCAGGGTAATGACTTGTATATAAGTCAACAAAATGAAATGCTCCTCCACACCTTGGGCTATGTTCACACGTAGCGTTTAATTGCTTTCAATGATGAAAAATATATTCACTAGTAAATGAAATTTTAACATTTTACTACCTTATCTGGCCATGTGGTGTGTGAGACATTATCAGACACATCCTGTTTCATTTATGAAGGAGGGACTCTGAAAGTTACAAAGCCTATTTTTACAGGGCCATCAGGTGGCCCTTACTGTTGGTAAGGGGCCAGCAGTCGGCCCTCACTATTGTTAGAAGGCCATCAGCTGGCTATGTTTTGTTGTTCCCGTTATTAGAGAGTGGGTCTCCTATAGTGGTAATGCCCATGCAGTGACTGCAAGGACTTGCAAAAAATTGAACGCACTCTAATACCCCTTTGAAGAGATGTAGAGGAGGTACTTATTAAAAAAATTGTTACCATTGTTAAGGAGTGGGTCTCCTATACTGGTAATGCCCATGCACTACCCTGGGGGGTATACATGAACATACTGTATAACATACAGAATGTTAGAGGTAGGCCTCTAAAAAAAATTCCTACGGGCTTCATAAACATGCTTAAAAAATGTATGGGGGTGTTGCATCACAATCACCCTGGTGATATGGTGGTGGAGGATCAGGAGAAGGAGGAGGACAACAGAAAATAGACAAAATCAGGAAGTATATACCCATGTCAGCGTGTGTAGAGGTGCATGGGAATAGACCCCGCCCCCAAAAAAGCCACTGGATTTGACTTTTTGTTCCGCTGCTATCATGCGGTGGTGTTGAGTGTTCATTTTTATAAGAGTCAGCCTGTCAACATTTTCTGTTGACAAAGTATGGCAAGGTACTCCTTCAGCATCTTCCAAAACTTTTCCCTCCTTGTCAGAGTACCCCGTTCATCAGGGCCTGGGCATTGGGAGGGTCTGAGAAAACTGCCCCACATCTTTGACAGTGTTCCCCTGCCTCTGCTGCATTGTATTTGTGTCTCCCTCGCCTGTACTCCTTGGTTGTCCAAGGAACTGTGACCTCTGCCGCCAGCATTTTCAGATGGGAATTTATTTAATAATTCCTTAACAAGAGCCTTCTGGTACTGCAACATTTTACTAGACCTCTCTGCCATGGGAAGGAGAGATAGAAAGTTCTCCTTGTAGCATGAGTCTAGAAGTGTGACCAACCAGTAATTATTTTCGGCCAAAATGCGTCCAACACAAGGGTCACGGGAAAGGCAGAGGAACATAAAGTCAATCATGTGTGCCAGACTGGCAACAGTCAAGTATTCCCTGTTCTGACCAAGATGACCACTGTCCATGCTCTCCTCATCTTCCTCCTCCTCATTCTCCCTCTCCTCAGACCATCCACGCTGAACAGATGGTATAACAGTTGTGTTGGTAGTACCATCTGTAGCGCAGGAAACCAGCTCCTGTTCCTCCTCTTCCTCCTCCTCATTATCATCCAATCCGCATTGGGATGACATGAGGCTGGGCTTTGTGGCATCAACCTGTATGGTTCTTTGCTCCATCTCATTGTGCTGAACCTGGAATGCCTCCTCTTTAATTGTTGCCAGCGATCGTTTCAGTAGGCAGAGAAGCGAGATGGTGACGCTAATTATGGCGTCATCGCCGCACACCATATTGGTGGAGTCCTCAAAGGTTTGAAGGATGGCACAGATGTCTGACCTCCATGCCCACTCAACAGCTCTTATGTGCGGAGGCTGACCTGAATAACGATGGGCGTGTTGAAGCTGGTACCCAACAACTGCCATCTGCTGCTCACAAATCCTTCCCAACATCTGCAACGTTGAGTTCCAATGCGTGGTGACATTGCACCCTAGTCAGTGAGCTGGAAGCTGCAAATGCTGCTGAAGCTCGGCAAGGGCAGCAGAAGCTGTAGGTGCTTTTCGAAAATGGGCACACATGCAGCGTACTTTGAAAAGCAGCTCAGGCAGATCCGGGTAGGTTTTAGGAAACCGCTGAACCGCTAGGTTGAACCACATGGGCCAGGCATGGTACGTGTGCGAGCTTGCCTAGCTTCAGAGCTGCCACCAGGTTCCAGCCATTGTCACACACAACGATGCCTGGCTGTAGGTTCAGCGGTGACAGCCACAGATCTGCCTTCTCTTTTACAGCTGTCAACAACTCTGCAGCGGTGTGTGGTTTTTCACCTAAGCATATTAGCTTCAGCACAGCTTGCTATTGCTTAGCCGAGGCAGTACTGCAGTGCTTCCAGCTTCCAACTGATGTGGTCATTTCGGAGATGGAGGCTGAGGAAAAGGAGGAGGTGCAGGAGCTGTTGAATGTAGGGGCAACCCTGATTGACCCAGGGCCCGCAATCCTCGGTGTCGGGAGGACGTGTTCCATCCCAGGGTTCAACTGGGTCAAGACTTTCACTATATTAACCCAGTGTGCCGTCAGCACTTGTGCATGTGTCGGTGGTTAGATGGACCTTCCCAGTAACTGCGTTGTTGAGGGCACAGGTAATGTTCTGGGACACGTGCTTGTGTAGGGTGAGGACGGCACACAGAGAGAAATAGTGGCGGCTAGGGACTGAGTACCAAGGGATGGCCGCCGCAATGAGGTTGTGGAAAGAATCCATCTCCATGAGCCTAAATGGCAACATTTCAAGTGCAAGCTTAAAAGAATTGTGTGAGTTTAGTAGTGTGGCCTGTGGGGCATTGGCTGCATATTTGCGCTTGTGTTCAAAGGACTAGGGTAGGGACAACGCTACCCTGGGACAAGGGCGTGAACGTGGTTGCTGATGGTGGTGGTTGCGAGTGTGCAATGACAGGTGTAAGGCGGGAGGCATCTTCGCCTGTGCCGTGGACAGGGAATTAGCGTGCATGCACAACAGCGGAACAGGCAGTTATGTCACCTGCAGACACTGTTTCTGGACCCTGGCGTTCAGCCCAACTAGTTGGGTGCTTTGCTGTCATGTGCCTGAGCATGCTGGTGGTGGTCATGCTGGTAGTTTTGCTGCCCCTGCTGATGCTGGCATAGTAGAGGTTGGGATTATCTGGACACTTGATTAGGGTAATTTGGATGTTTTTGGTTGTCATTAAGATTTAAAAAGGAAAAACACAGTAGTTTGACAATAAATGGATTCACCCAACCAATAACCATGAGTGGAGAAAAAGTTTTTTTGTTATCATTCGTATTCTCTGAAACAAGGCCAAGAAAGGAAAAGTTCTGCCGGGGTATCTAAACTATTGAGCACAACTGTATATCTTCCTGTGGAATACCTCTACCTAACTAATAAACCGCCAATTCTCTCCCTCACTCAGCAGCACCTCTTCCTACTCTGCCTGTTTCCGGGGTAGACTGTGACGAGCATAGGGTCACTGAGTCTTACATAGACCCGATGATGCTATACGGCCAGCCAATCACTGTAATGCTACAACCAACATGGCTACGGTATTACAGTGAGTGGCAGGCAATCCCTGCATAATTATTCGCTGTTGCTGATCGCCATACATGCGGGGTGGGGTCCTGAGCTCCCGCCCGATCAACGTGGAAGTGCTTGCCGAGCATCTCGAGCAGTGATATGCTCGTGCGAGTACCGAGCAGTTGCGAGCACGCTCGCTCATCACTAATCATTAGTAATATAACAACTGTGATAGGTTTATACTACAGAATTCAATGGCAGAAGCCATATTTCCGACCTGACCCATGTGGGAGGAGGTCCCAACCATGCCAGTGCCTATATGAACTATATTGTGGAGCAGAGAGCAGCTGGTTCCCTGCACTGCAATACATGCCGCTGGTCAATCAGAGACCAGCAGATGATCTCATGCTAGTCACAATCGATCCATAGTTGTGACGTCATGCGTCGCCCATAGCAGGCACGCCGAAGTCAGCTACCAGTCTCTGCACCAGCTGTACAAGAGGACACTGTGCGTCATGAGAGTTGGGGAAGGTGAAAATAATCTTTTTTTTTTACATGTGTCAGAGAACAGCAGCAGAACGGATAGCATTATTACAGGATGGACTTAGGAGCTGGGACGTTATACCAGGATTTGGCCCATCATGGGGACTTTATAGCAGGATTGGGGACATATATTACGGGAAGGGGCCCAGGATGGAGGAGATATAATACTGAAAGGGGTCAGGATGGGGACATTATAGCAGGAAGGTGGCCAGGATGGGGTACATTATACCAGGAAGGGGCCCAGGATGTTGGACATTATTACTGAAAGAGGCCCAGGATGGGGAACATTCTTACTGGAAGGGTACAAGATGTTGCACATTATTACCGCAAGAGGCTTCAGGATGGAGGAGTTTATACCAGGAAGGGGTCCAGGATGGGTGACATTAGTGCAGAATGGGGGACATTATTACATTATGGGGGGCAAAACATATGTCTTTATAGGATTTATAATGCAGCAAGGGCTAATATATCTGACAAACATGTAGGTGGGAGCTCAGGTTCAAATTTTTCACCAGGGGCCATTGGATTCTAGTTACGTCACTTCTGATAAACAGTTATTCTCCTCGATTTTGAGAATGAAAGTTGTAGAAAAATATCTTCAATGAAGCAAATTATGGAAACATACTGTACTTCATCAAAAAGATAAGAAAATGACCAGAATCATACAAATGTTTTTACAAGGCCGGCCCCAATAGCTAAAGCTCATCTAGTAAGAGCATCATAAGGGCACCTTCACTCTCTAGCAATTTTTCTCCTACCAAAAAATGGCCCGAGATTCCTCAATATTTTTGATCATAGTGTCATCAGAGGTTGGCCAGTGTTTCAATTTTTACCATCACAGTTTGGTCAAAGTTTCATCAGATTTTCTCGGATGAAAAAAAAATTGATGGAGGTTTCTCAAGTTTCTACTATAAAACAAGCCATGAAAAATACACAGTACATGGATGGCATCCGAGTGCTGTCTAACTTGCATGGGTCCATAAATTTGAGCTGGTGAGTTTGATCTGTCACTCACATCAATATTGAACAAGTCTCCATACTTCTTTGCATCCCACTCGGTCGGAGGAACAAAAATGTGAGAACAACCCCATATACTATCATAGGTGCAAGTGCTATACCTGTAAAACATGGGAAAAACTGACAACTGAATGAGCCCTTAGAGTTACCATAGTATCAGTTATTTGTTTTGTAATCTAGCACCCATTGGGCCATACTAATTAGCAATGAGCAAAATTATTTGAGTCTTCTTGAATTTAGCCTGAATTTTTCAAAAATCCAATCAAATCAGGAGAATATGCATTTTTGTGATTCACCATCTCGGCCACCATTTTGCAGAACTCTAGAGGGTCAGAAAAAGGTTAGAAAGAAAAATATACTCACCACTCATCTGTCTGGCCACCAGCGTTACACACCGACAGTTCTCCGGTCCTCTTCACCTAACATCTCTGGCCCAGTGATAAACACCTCTCCATTGCTAACCACAGGGATTGATGCCAGCTGTGTTTTTGACAATTCACAGCTGATTTTAACCCAAGCCCGATAATCCTGATTACAACTGCAACAGAGCAATCGGGAAAAGCAAAGGCAAAGCACCAGAATTGGCAGAATTAATGTGATGTGCCACTCCTGGGGTGGCTGAAAGCTGGTATTTATAAGCTGGGAAGGACCCAATAACCATGGGCCTTCCCTGCATGATAATATCAGCTCACAGCTGTCTGCTTTACCTTTGCTGGTTAACAAAAATAGGGGGACCCTAAGTTATTTTTTTCATTTATATATTTATTTGCTTAATACATGTATAGTAACCAACACATGTAAAGCACTAATT